>NC_083236.1:9108399-10517412 GCF_032191835.1 Heteronotia binoei
ATTGAGGAGCTAGCAGAGCAGGAATAGAATAGATAAACACCCCCCCTCCCCCAAACTATCTCTGGAGACAGAAAAAGTAAGGGGTGGGGACTGGGGAAAGAACTTCGATAATGTTTCTGAAAGGAAAGGAAAGGTCCCCTGTGCAAGCACCAGTCGTTTCCGACTCTGGGGTGATGTTGCTTTCACAACGTTTTCATGGCACACTTTTTATGGGGTGGTTTGCCATTGCCTTCCCCAGTCATCTACTCTTTCCACCCAGCAAGTTGGGTACTCATTTTACCGACCTTAGAAGGATGGAAGGCTGTCAACCTCAAGCCAGCTACCTGAAAACCCATCTTCCACCGGGGATCGAACTCAGGTTGTGAGCAGAGCTTAGGACTGCAGTACTGCAGCTTTAACACTCTGCGCCATGGGTAATGGGTAAAAGCTCTTTTGCTGCGATCCATCAGGAGGAGAAAGGTGGTTATTTTGTCCTTTCATCTGGCCGGCCTAGAGGGTAGAAGAAGAACGCTTGAAAGGTACGGTAATTATTATGAGATCTGCCAATTTTTTTGCTGTACCTTTGGACTCTCTAGATTAATTACTAAGGTTTGGATATCCAGAACACATCAGTACTTAAATATGATTTGTGTCTGTTGGAACCCCAGAAACTCTAGTGTCTGAAACAATATCAAAAGGTAAGAAGGCACTGTGAAGGGGCTATAGACACCACTTTGTTGGTGTTAAAGGTGCTACTGGGCTCCAATTCAGTTCTCACATTTGTTGACTGCTTTATTATCTGTACTAGGAATAAGGCCCGTTGTGAAGAAAAATACAATGGGCTGTAGAAGGAGGCTCTGGGCAAGTGATGTCACTGGATCAAATGCCTCTGGCTGGGCCCCAGCCCCCCCTGGGAAAATGAAAAGTCTACGCCCCTGCCTCAGGGGGGAAGACAGGCATGCACACTCCCCACAGGTGACTGGAATTGGTTAGTAAGTATTCATCATCACTTCCCAAGACGATTCTTGTACCTAGATGTGTTGATGTACCCTGAAACATAAAGAACTGACCAAATGACTATCTGAGCCAAAGAAGGTAAAGCAAAACAATGTAATTTTTAAAACTATTATGGGATCCCCAGGACTGATCACTTGGCTAAGAGCCACAGGGCAAGAGACCTTTAGCTCATGCCTCTGATGAGGGAGAGCCTTGCAATTCAAAGGCTCACAGCCCCTAACTCTCAAGAGCCAGAGCAACAGCAGAGGGTGTGGCCAGCAACTACCCCCAGGCAAACAGGCCCTTCTCTTTCAGCAACAAACCAGACAAAAACACACAGAGAAGCAATCAGAAACTCCTCACCAGCGGGCTCCAAGCACTCACTCTCCCTCACACACTGCTCTCTCACACAGCAACCTCAGTTAATGCTCCCCAGCAGTTTAGGAAAAGCAAAACTAACACTCACCTTGCCAGCAGTTCTGTCCCAGCTCCTTCCACCAGCCCAGCTGACTCACTTCTGTATAAATTATATCCATGTACTGGAAAAGGGGAGCCACCCTAATGGGTGTTAAGAGGGTCTCTTGCCATTGTTTATTGTATTGCTCAATGTTCTGTAGTAACTTTAGGTCTTGCTTTTGCTCCTTCAGCCTGCTATCAGTATCTCTTTTCAGTACCAAGCAGAAGTATCGTTCTGCCTAATCTCTGAAGGAGCCAAGATCAATGTCTGGTTCCTAGGGATTATGTCTGCACCTGTTTGGGGAACATGGGAAAGGGACTATGGGGAAAGGGATGAGCAGTATGTCACCTTTTGCTTTAAAATGTAACAGCTAGCCTAAGGTATATGAAGGGATGTGTTCCCGCCATTGTCAGTTTTCGCATGGAGCCTCTTGCCCTGAGGCTTCAGTATTCTAATAAAAACTCTTAAATGATCATGGGATGCGTTGTTAACTGAAAGTCTGGGGACTTGCCAATGGGCTGAGACTGGGCTATAACCATGGCAAAAATCAAAACCCTCAGTAGCCAGTTAGCCCAAGTGTGATCTATCTTCCTTCCCTTAAGCTGTTCTTTATAGAATCATAGAATCATAGAGTTGGAAGGGCCCTCCAGGGTCTTCTAGTCCAACCCCATGCACAATGCAGGAAACCCACAAATACCTACCCCAAATTCACAGGCTCTTTATCGCTGTCAGATGGCTATCTAGCCTCTGTTTAAAAACCTCCAAGGAAGGAGAACCCACCACCTCCTGAGGAAGCCTGTTCCACTGCGGAATCGCTCTAACGGTCAGGAAGTTCTTTCTAATGTTGAGATGGAAACTCTTTTGATTTAAATTCAATCCATGGGTTCTGGTCCTATCTTCTGGGGCCACAGAAAACAATTCCACACCATCCTCTATATGACAGCCGTCAAGTACTCGAAGATGGTGATCATATCACCACTCAACCGCCTCGTCTCCAGGCTAAACATCCCCAGCTCCTTCAACCTTTCCACATAGGACTTGGTCTCCAGACCCCTCACCATCTTCATCACTCTCCTCTGGACCCATTCCAGCTTGTCTATATCCTTCTTAAAATGTGGTGCCCAAAACTGAACACAATACTCCAGGTGAGGTCTTACCAGAGCAAAGTAAAGCGATACCATCACTTCATGTGATCTGGACACTGTACGTCTATTGATACAGCCCAAAATTGCATTTCCCTTTTCATCCACCGCATCACACTGTTGACTCATGTTCAGCATATGGTCCACCCCTAGATCCTTTTTAAACAGACTACTGCTAAGAAAAGTCTCCCCCATCCTATAACCATACATTGGATTTTTCCTACCTAAATGCAGAACTTTATATTTATCCCTGTTAAAATTCATTTTATTGACTTTAGCCCAGTTTTCCAGCCTGTCAAGGTCATCCTGTATCCTGTTTCTGTCTTCTGTGTTTGCAACCTCTCCCAATTTAGCATCATCGGCAAATTTAATAAGCATTCCTTCTATTCTTTCATCCAAATAATTGATGAAGATGTTGAACAAAACAGGTCCCAGGACAGATCCTTGAGGCACTCCGCTTGTCACTCCTCTCCAAGAGGACGAGGAACCATTCACAAGCACTCTTTGGGTGTGATCTGTCAAGCAGTTACAGATCCACTTAATGGTAACAGGATCCAAACCACATTTTACCAACTTGTCAACAAGGATAGTATGTGGAACCTTATCAAAAGCCCTACTGAAATCAAGATAAAAAACATCTACAGCATTCCCCTGATCCAGCAAGGTAGTCACTTTCTCAAAAAAAGATATCAGGTTAGTCTGACATGACTTGTTCTTGAGATACCCATGCTGGCTCTTAGTAATCACATCCATTCTTTCTAAATGTTCCAGGACCAATTGTTTGATGGTTTGTTCTAAAACCTTTAGAACCCTTGGATGCAATTCATCTGGTCCTGAGGACTTAGTTTCATTTAAAGAAACTAGGTGTTTATGTACTACCCCATACTTCTGTTGATACAGCCAAAAATTGCATTTGCCTTTTTAGTCACTACATCACACTGTTGACTAAGCACGTCACATTGTTGACCACTGTGGGGTCAGGAGACAATTTTCTCCAGGTCATTTTGGCAAGGTATCCTTCTGGGCATGGAGCAGTGGTCACTTGCATCTTTGGGCATGGAGCAGTGGTCACTGCGGTGTGTGGGGGAAGGTATTTGTGAATATCCTGCATTGTGTAAGGGGTTGGACTAGATGACCCTGGCTGTCCCTTCCAACTCTATGATTCTATGGCACTCCATAGCTGCCTATCATAAGGTTTTGCTAAGGTGTCACTCAGGTAGACTTCTCATGCAGAGGCAGAAAAAGTTTATTTGAAATGAGTCTTCAAAGGCCAACCCTGTGAAGTAGGTTAGGCTGAGAATGTCTGACTGGCCCAAGATTACCCAGCAAGCTTCCATGGAATGAGTGGGGATTCGAACCTGGGTCTCTCGGATAACTTGTCTGACACTCTTCACCACCACATCACACTGGCTCTATAATAAAGGTAAAAAGGTAAAGGTAGTCCCCTGTGCAAGCACCAAGACATTAGTGGGGTGACATCATATCATGACGTTTTCTTGGCAGAATTTTTGTTACAGGGTGGTTTGTCATTGCCTTCCATAATACTAAACATTAAACCTCAATGTAGATGTGCCATAGAAACAAGAAATTATACCTAAGAAGTGATGTTTGTTTGGAGCCAATTTATATAAGTCTCTAGAGTGTTCACTTTGCATACATTGTCTTGATATTGAATGGGGATCCCTGCCTCCAGCAATAGGCAGCTTTCTGGCAGCCCCAGTGTTGCTGCATGCTTTGTGAATGACTTGAGAAATTCAGCTGAGGCCATTCATCCAGCCCCATTGTGCCGTTAGAAGCAACACGGACAGTGGCCAGCTGCCTCCAGGCATTCAAGGGGTTATACTGTGTGGGACTTGCCTTTCAGTGGAGCTGGCACCCAGCCTAAGCAACTTAGTATGTCTTGGCGAAGAATTCTCCCTGTCTGGCTCAGAAGACTCAAACAGGCCTGTTGGCAGCTGTTACATTCAACTAAAGTTGGAGTGAGTAACAACCACCCCTGCATGTTAGTTGAAAGGCAAAACAATGCTGCCAGGTTCCCCCTGGTCACTGGCGGGGGATGTGGGTAGAATTACCAGATTCAGGCTGGGAAATTCTGGGAGATTTAGGAATGGAGACTGGGGAGGACAGGGACCTCAGTGGGGTACGATGCCATGGAGTCTACCTTCCAAAGCAGCCATTTTCTCCAGGGAAACTGATCTCTGTAGTCTGGTGATAAACTGTAATTCCAGGGGATCCCAAGGTCCCACCTGGAGGCTAGCATCCCTAACTGGTCCCTGAAAGCCCATCTTTCATTGAGACTGGACATACACTCCCCACTGCAACCCTTTCACCTTATTCGAACCAACTAGAAATCTCATCAAACCCCTTCTGAATTTAATTAATGAGATCAGCTGCAAAGAGGATAGGCCTCTCACATTTTAACTTATGAGAGACCATTTCAGAAGATGCTGATTTCCTTCACTTTGCCTGTCAACTGGACTTGTCAAAATGAGCCATTTAACACAACTAATAACAGGAGACTTTATCACGAGGCTAAATATCTAACAAAAGGAACCCCATGGTGCAGAGTGGTAAGCTGCAGTACTGCAGTCCAAGCTCTGCTCATGACCTGAGTTTAATCCCAGCAGAAGCTGGGTACAGGTAGCCAGCTCAAGGTTGACTCAGCCTTCCATCCTTCCAAGGTCCATAAAATGAGTACCCAGCTTGCTGGGGGTAAGTTGTAGATGACTGGGGAAGGCAATGGGCGTGTGTTGCAGAGAATGAAGGATTGATTCCTACGAAATAAATTTAACCTAAAATGGGAAGTGATTGAAATTGGGTGGAAAGCACCATAAAATTAATATTGGAATTTCAAAAATACTAAGTTAAAATATCCAGGAGAAATTCCCATGAACCCTGAGGTCCAGAACAATTCATTTAAGCTCATTCCACGGTTGAAGATGTTATAATATTGAAACGGAGATAATAAATCCTGGGGTCTTTGTCTGGAACGGACCTTGAGCTGAGCCACTGCATGGCATCTTCATTCATAATTGCCTAGTGTCGGGTTGCTGTTTAAATTTAATCTTTTCCGTCACTCCAGTATTTTTTGGTTTTGAAGGCAATGGCAAACCACCCTGTAATGAAAAGTCTGCCAAGAAAACATCCTGATGTGACGTCACCCCTTGGGTCAGTAATGACTCGGTGCTTGCACAGGAGACTACCTTTACCTTTACTTCAATATATCTTGGTTCAATACCCTGAAACTGTGTCAGAGGCTTTTCACCATCTTCTGCACCATCTGGGGGGTTGTGGGGCAGATCTTATGAAACATGGTCTATATCTCCCTCCCCCAGCAGCTCACACTGAATTGTAAATGATACCCCATAAAATTACGGAAGTTGCCAAACTCTAGATGGGGCCTGGAGATCTCCCAGAATTACAACTAGTGTACAGAATACAGAGATCAGTTCTCCTGGTGTAAATGGCTGTTTTAGAGCACGGACCCCATGGCATTATGCTCAGCTGAGGTCCCTCCCCTCCCCAAGACTTACCATCTTTAAGCTTCACTCCCAAATCTCCAATAATTTCCCATCCAGAGCTGGCAACCTTATTATTAAAAATATTGTTCTTTAAAGGCCAGGCCCTTAGCCAGAAAATTCCAGTTGGGGGGGCCAACAGAAATTTTTTTGGGGTGGAGGGCCCCCCTCTGGTGGCCCCCGCTCTCTCTGCCGCTCTCTCCTGTCCCCCTCCATGTGGCACCTCCCCTTCCCTCCCACCCACTCATTCACTCACTCACTCACCAACCTGGAAGCAAATAGATGTGGAGAGAGAAGTGGAAAGAAAGCAAATTTAAATGCATTATCCTTGGCTTGGAGAAGTGATTTACAGAGACAAATGTCTTCTCCAAGCCAGCCAACAGGGTGGTGGGGGCTTCAAGAGCCACACAATATGTGTGGAAGAGCCACAGGGAACCTTGCTCAGGTTCCACCTGGAGGCTGGCACCTCTACCACCTACCCAGGGCTTCGAGTCAGCCAGGCAACCGAGTGGCTACAGGCAAGCTTCTCCCCCACCGGCTTTGTGGTCTGGAGCATACTATGCGCATGCAGCCCTGCCGGGGAGGGGAGGGAAGATGGTGGGTCACTGCTGCTATGGGGGTGGGGCTGGCCTGGGCAGAGTGTGGTGAGCGAAAGAGCGGAAGGAATGCAGAAGGCATGGGGCAGCAGCTGGGAAGTTTGGGCAGCAGGTGAGGCAAATGGCCATGGGCGTCAAGGACAATGAAGAGGCTGCTGCATCGTCGTCATCATTCAACCGGCTGTGGTGGGCTGAGTTCCCGGAGGAGGCAGCGCTGTGGCTGGGCTTGGCGGCCGCCCTGCAGGAGGAGCTGGGCTGGTACCGGGGAGAGCGGGGCTGGGGAAGGGAGGGGTCATAAAGGTCCAAGGGGGGGGGGTTGAGTGGGGGGTCATACCCCCCAGCCTTCCACCCCCTTGTGGCTACAGGCCTTCTAAAGGCAATGTTTCACCAATATCCTGAATTAAAGTACCTGGGTCACTATATATAGGAAAGGAAAGATCCCCTGTGCAAGCACTAGTCGTTTCCGACTCTGGGGTGACGTTGCTTTCACAACGTTTTCACGGCAGACTTTACAGGGTGGTTTGCCCTTGCCTTCCCCAGTCCTCTACGCTTCCCCCCCCCCCCCGCAGCAAGCTGGCAGAGCTTAGGACTGCAGTACTGCAGCTTTAACACTCTGTGCCACGGGACTCTTATTCATTATATATAAAGATACTCTAAATATTCTTTTTAGTTGATTCCTAACGGGAGGGCCAGGTTAGCTCCAATCTCTTAGATGCCTTTTTATTTATTTATTTATTTATTTATTTATTTATTTATTTATTTATTTATTTATTTAATTCAATTTATATCCCGCCCTACCCCACCGAGGCGGGCTCAGGGCGGCTTACAACATAAAACCAACAAAATCAATTTAAATATATTAAAAATACATTAGTAATTATAATTATACAATAAAATACTTAAAATACATATAAAATACATAAAACACATAAAGCTCGTAGAGCTCACATCAATATATACTATGCTGCCATTCTTCAAATCAGTTCTTCAGTGTTCCAATATTAGATAGTCTGATGTTCGAGATTAGATGTTCAGGCATTCCGATAGCAATGTACTTGTATGCCAACCGGAAGAGGGCTGTTTTGCAGGCCCTGCGGAACTGTTCAAGGCTCCGCAGGGCCCTCACCTCCTCCGGGAGCTGATTCCACCAACAAGGAGCTACCACCGAGAAGGCCCTGTCTCTAGTCACTTTCAGACGGGCCTCCTTTGGCCCAGGGATTGTGAGAAGGTTTTGGGACCCCGATCTCAGCACTCGCTGGGGAACATGTGGGGAGAGACGGTCCCTAAGGTATATATTTTTAAATATATATATATTGATATAT
This sequence comes from Heteronotia binoei, assembly GCF_032191835.1. Classification (NCBI taxonomy): domain Eukaryota; kingdom Metazoa; phylum Chordata; class Lepidosauria; order Squamata; family Gekkonidae; genus Heteronotia; species Heteronotia binoei. The sequence goes on from NC_083236.1 coordinate 9,116,410, forward strand.
ACTTGAGAAATTTTACTATGTATCTAGTTTTTGGAATGTAATTCTATTGCAATAAAATGTGTGTGTATATATACATACATAAATATACATACATACACACATACATATATACATATACATACACACACACATATACACACACACACACATATATATATATATCTGTGTGTGTGTGTATATATCTCTGTGTGTGTGTGTATGTATATGTATATATGTATGTGTGTATGTATATATATTTATGTATGTATATATACACACACATTTTATTGCAATAGAATTACATTCCAAAAACTCGATACATAGTAAACTTTCTCAAGTCTTTAGAAAGCAGTTTATGGAGCCACCTTGGCTTCTTTAGGCTTCTCCGATTTTAAATGAGTCTGTAACAATGCAGGAAATTGTGGAGACAATTGGTGCATAAAGGAAAGGAAAAGCATCGGGGCCCAGACGGGTTACCAGCAGAATTCTATAAGACATTTGAAGACTCTTTGACTCTTCCATTCAAACTACCTCTAGATAACATATGTGAAGAAGCAGAGATCCCACTCTCTTGGCAAGAAGCTATGATCTCTCTGATCCAAAAAGAAGGTACAGATCTGAAGGATATAAGAAATTACAGACTTATTGTACTCCTAAATGTGGATTATAAGACCTTTGCACTAATTTTGGCTCAACGTCAAGAGCGCTCACTAGGGCCTAAACACCCTGCAGTGGGCGACCTGCCCTTAGCACATTAAGGCTAAGAGAAATTAATACTAGCAATCTAACATTACCATAGTGATACAACCAGATACCAACGCTGAAAAGCCAGTTAGTCAAGAAAGGAAAAAACCCATGGGGATTGGGATCCATTAAGGAACCTGATTCCCTACAGACACTTAGAGATTCATTTCAAGGGGGTTGTGAAAAGTTTAAACCTTGAGGTGCTAAGAAGGACCTTCTTGAGACTTGAGGTTTGTTTGTGGCACTGGTGGATGAGGATACTTGTAAGTTACCTGGCCAAATATGCATGATTAGCCAGCCAGCTGCATCTACAGGCACAATGGCCAATTGTTACAAAAACTGAACCAACATGGAAGTACATGGTAAATAAAGGGAAAAAAGGAAAGGTCCCCTGTGCAATCACCAGTCATTTCCGATTCTGGGGTGACGTTGCTTTCACAATGTTTTCACGGCAGACTTTTTTATGGGGTGGTTTGCCATTGCCTTCCCCAGTCTTTTACACTTTACAAGATAACACCTTGACAATTATCTGTGGGTTTCTAGGCACTGTAGGAGCTGTATGAAGAAACCTTACTCAAGTTGCAGGAATGTTGAGAGAAAGCAGAAGCTTGTCAGGGAGAAATAGAGAAACTCAGAGTGGAAAGATTTAATCACTTGCTAGATAAAACATCACTTTAACCACCTTTGAGGCCAAACAGAAGCTTAACGATGTCTTAATGCATGCCCAAGTTCCTGAGCAAAAAGTTGCTACTTTAGAAGTACAGCTTGTAGAGATTCAACATACAAAAAAATTCCTTGCAGAACAACAGAAAATCCAACATGTCAAAACTACTCATGAGGTGTACCAAAAGGAGATCAGCTCCTTCAAACAAAAATTTGGGATACAGAGAGTTGTCATTGCCTCAATCCACCCAGAGACCCCTATTGACCTCCTGGAACTAGTTCCTTATGAGCATCTGCCGGAGGATGCTCTCCATACAATACCTATGATAACAACTGTCACCTGTGATAACAATGGCCTCCATTCTCAACACTGTGATGACTTGAGTAAAGAATCTGCATGAATCTGTATAATTCATTCATGCTCATAGCCATACTACATTCACTGGTAGTGAATTCCACAATTTAACTACTCATTTATTAAAGAAGTATTTTGACCAGTGTTTTGACAGTGTGGTAGTATTTTGACCAGTGTTTCAACACTCCATTGAGCAAAGTTTATCTATTCAATTATTTATTAAGATATTTTTACCCTACCTTTCCTTTTGGCTGTAGTTTGAAGTCTTCCTTTAGTTAAAGGAGGTTTTCTCCAACTTAAATGGCTCTTCCATTGAAGGAAGAGCTGCATAAGTTGAGGGACATCTACAGAGGCCTTTTCTGTGTGCATATTTACCCTGTAGTTTTTGCACACCCAATTCAGTTTATCTTTCACTTTGAACATATGAACATATGAACATCTAAAGGCTCCTTAGAAAGCTTGAGAGTCATGGAGTAAAAGGACAGGTCCTCTTGTGGATCAAAAACTGGCTAAGTAATAGGAAGCAGAGAGTGAGTATAAATGGGCAGTCTTCGCAGTGGAGGACGGTAAGCAGCGGGGTGCCGCAGGGCTCGGTACTGGGTCCCATGCTCTTTAACTTGTTCATAAATGATTTAGAGTTGGGAGTGAGCAGTGAAGTGGCCAAATTTGCGGATGACACTAAATTGTTCAGGGTGGTGAGAACCAGAGAGGATTGTGAGGAACTCCAAAGGGATCTGTTGAGGCTGGGTGAGTGGGCGTCAACGTGGCAGATGCGGTTCAATGTGGCCAAGTGCAAAGTAATGCACATTGGGGCCAAGAATCCCAGCTACAAATACAAGTTGTTGGGGTGTGAACTGGCAGAGACTGACCAAGAGAGAGATCTTGGGGTCATGGTAGATAATTCACTGAAAATGTCAAGACAGTGTGCGTTTGCAATAAAAAAGGCCAACGCCATGCTGGGAATTATTAGGAAGGGAATTGAAAACAAATCAGCCAGTATCATAATGCCCCTGTATAAATCGATGGTGCGGTCTCATTTGGAATACTGTGTGCAGTTCTGGTCGCCGCACCTCAAAAAGGATATTATAGCATTGGAGAAAGTTCAGAAAAGGGCAACTAGAATGATTAAAGGGCTGGAACACCTTCCCTATGAAGAAAGGTTGAAACGCTTAGGGCTCTTTAGCTTGGAGAAACGTCGACTGAGGGGTGACATGATAGAGGTTTACAAGATAATGCATGGGATGGAGAAAGTAGAGAAAGAAGTACTTTTCTCCCTTTCTCACAATACAAGAACTCGTGGGCATTCGATGAAATTGCTGAGCAGACAGGTTAAAACGGATAAAAGGAAGTACTTCTTCACCCAAAGGGTGATTACCATGTGGAATTCACTGCCACAGGAGGTGGTGGCGTCCACAAGCATGGCCACCTTCAAGAAGGGGTTAGATAAAAATATGGAGCAGAGGTCCATCAGTGGCTATTAGCCACATTGTGTGTGTGTGTATATATATATATATATATATATATATATATATATTTGGCCGCTGTGTGACACAGAATGTTGGACTGGATGGGCCATTGGCCTGATCTAACATGGCTTCTCTTATGTTCTTATGTTCATATGAAGCTGCCTTATACTGAATCAGACCTTTGGTCCATCAAAGTCAGTATTGTCTTCTCAGACTGGCAGCGGCTCTCCAGGGTCTCAAGCTGAGGTTTTTCACACCTATTTGCCTGGATCCTTTTTTTGGAGATGCCAGGGATTGAACCTGGGACCTTCTGCTTCCCAAGCAGATGCTCTACCACTGAGCCACCATCCCTCTCCCTTTGGATGCAGTGCTTGCAATTGTGCATTTCTAGATTTCTTCCCAGAAATTGCAAAATATGCAGATGATATATTCTGCATCTACAACCAAAACCTGCATTTTTTTTGCTTAATTGTGGTTAACATCACTTGTGACCTGTGTGGTGTGATGTCCAATTGCCACTACTTAGCTGAGTGCACATGCAAGAGGTGGGGCACACTGCACCTCCCTCTCCTCTCCTCCCCACTCTCTCACCCCCTTTGGCTCACTGAAGGGCTATTTTGTGCATGGGCAACCCATAGGGCTGCAAGCTCAGCAGCTGGGCAGTCTATTGGGAGGGGTGGTGTCCCAAGAATTTTTTAAAATAATGCCCCCTATATTGTTCACTGAAGCATTACATGGAGAAACATTTTCAAACCTTTCCCATCCCAGTGTCAATTTCATTCTGTGCTGACAATTACATCCTTCGTTTATTTTGTTTGTCCATCTGTTCCACGTCTTGTTCCTTGTGCCTTCAATTTAAATCTTCCTTGTTCAGTTCTGTGAAAGAAACTGCCACAGGAAAACAGCCACCAACTTGGCTGTGCCTGCATGCAAGTGATGGGGTACATCCAGCCTCCCCTTTCTCTCCTCCTCACTCCCCCATCCCTCTCAGCTTGCCACCACTGGGCTACTCTGGGCACTGGTGACCAGATATGGTGGAGACATGGTTCCTCTGAGGTGTTGGCGGAGGGGGGCGGGGAAGAATTCTTTCCAACAGAAACACTACTGGAGAGCAGAGGTTTTTCAACTTGCAGGAAGGAGTCAAATAAAAAGTAGGTATTTTGTCCCTCCTTCTTTCTGCCTCCAGCTTTGTATCTAACCATATGTGGGGAAAGCAGACAGCAGCTGCCAGCAGTGGGAACAGGCATTGCTGGTGCAGAGAACCGGTCTTTGTAAGGGCCCTCAAAGAAATCCACCCCTGCTTTCTCCAGAAAAGTGACTCAAAGAAAGAAAAAAGACTGACCAACACTACTGATTGCCTCCCTGAACCAAGTACAACCAGTAGAGGCGAGCTCAGAGCCTTGGCCATTTCACAGGATTAAGAGAGCCTTTTGACTTTTGTCCTTGTGCCTCCTGCATCTGGCAAGGCCTGGTGTTTGGAAGCATGAAAGTCTATGGGGAAGCTCTTGAGAAAAAGCCATGTTTGAAGCCCATGTCATGCCTGTGCAATACTTTCCGTTCAATTGAAAGCCCAACAAAGAAGGATGCAGAAGGGAGTGGACACCAAGAGTGGTGGGAAAGGGGCAGGGAAAATCCAAGGCAATGCTTTGGCATTCAGATCGCTCCAACATGGAAGCAGGGTGGGGGGGGGGTGAAGTTTGTGGCAAAACAACATTCAGAAAACGGCAAAGGGAAACTAAACTGAAAGCTGAGCAATGCAGATACTTAAAAACAACGCAGCAGAAATGCAGAATGATCCTGGGAGGCACAGTGAGTCGAAAGTGGGAAGCAATGAAGATGAAAAACATATCCCACGAGGTAGAAGAGCTGTGAGTGCAGGGGGGGAAACCCAGTGCAAAAAGGGACTTAGAGGATGTTTGGATCCACCTCCATCTGTTCAAGACTGGCAGTTTTCTATGTTGGGTGGGAATTTTTCTGGGAATTTTTTTTTCTTATTCTAATGATGAGGCTGTTTTTTCCACTATGGTCCAAAGGAAGAGCTTTTCATCTAAGAACAGCTGTATTCCTCATGTTAGGTTTTTATGAAGTCAGAAAAGTACCAGCTCATTTTCCCTTAAGACTTTCCTTCTTTTTATTCCACCTTTTCTTTCTTCCTTCCTTCCTTCCTTTCCCAGGCTTTCCTTTATTTCTTTTTCTATCATTTATACCATTCTTTTGCAAGACAAAGAGGGATGTACTATGCGTTGGCTTCATCTTCCATAGCAACCATAACTGCCTCCTCTTCAAAATTCCAAAAGTGGCAGCAGGCTCAAAAAGTTTGGGGACCCTCTGAGACTGATTTTCACTAGGTAGTGAAACACTAGTAGCATTTCATTGGTATCTGTTAGGGTTAAAATGCAAATATAGCAGAGATAAAATGCTGTGAAGCCAATGTATTGGTTTTTAAACAACTTTACTTTCTACTAAAGGGAGGATTTACTTGAAGTTGAAAATAACAAACCAATAATACGGTAAAACATCCTATCTAACTACTCTCACCTATGTCTTAACGAAGAAACTTCTAAAACTCATGTTAGTAAAGACCAGTGATTGCAGAAACAAAGAGCCATAAAAATGAAACTCAGTCCTACTCTCCAGTCCATCCCCAATGTATTGATTAACCAACTGAAGCATTCCAATACAAGTTAATTATTCTCACCTAGCTCTGGCAGGAAATACATGCAAACTATTCTACTGGTCTGTAACCTTAAACTACCTAAAACATCAGTATGCATAAACAAACAGCTGATAATCTCATGACTTTAGGGAGGGAACTTGCAAAAACCCAACAGGGTCAAAAAAGGCATTTGGATCTAATGGACACAAATTGATAATTGGTAGAAAAATGATGGATGACTTTAGGCATCTTCAAAGGACTGATCTCATCCTTCATCTTATCTGGAATTATACCCCTGGCCTAAGAGAAAAAGCAGGCATACCCAGATACGGTGGAGGAGCAAAGAGATTTTCTTTCACTCCTGCCAGCCAGGACTCCGAGGGAAGCTGGAGCTCATTGGGGACAGCTCCTCAAAAGGAAGGGAGCTCCTGCAGCAGCAGAGAACCCCCTCTCCAAGCCAGAGAGCCAGTGACCATTGACCAAACTCCCCTTTGCAGACCCCAAACACCAACCCAAGCAATGACAAGCACACCAGAGGAGCTGGTGGATGACTGTGGCTCCAGTGTTGCACTTTACTAAGAAGCAGCAGCATGGGGGAGGCTGAGAGTGGGAGGCAATGACTGGGCACAGGGGAATCCCTTGGTGCCAGCACCAGAGATCTGAGCAATGGGGGAGAAGGATAGAGCCCAAGGAGTGGGGGCTTAGCATTTGGGGAGAGAGGGAAGCCAGAGAAGAGTCAGGGGAATAAAAAGTCCAAGTGAGATTAGTAAAAGGGAACACAGGCTGTGGCAAATCAAATGCAAGACTGTGATCAGGCAGGCAAAAAGGGACTATGAGGAGCATATTGCAAAAAACATAAAGACCAACAATAAAAGTAGGAAACCAGCCAGGGAGGTAGTGGGGCCCTTGGATGACCATGGGGTAAAAGGATTACTGAAGGAGGATAGGGAAATGGCTGAGAAGCTAAATGAATTTTTTGCCTCTGTCTTCACTGTGGAAGATGAGAACTTTTTGCCCGCCCCAGAACCACTAATTTTGGAAGGGGTATTGAAAGACCTGAGTCATATTGAGGTGACAAAAGAGGAGGTCCTACAACTGATAGACAAATTAAAAACTAATAAGTCACTGGGTCCGGATGGCATACATCCGAGAGTTCTGAAAGAACTCAAAGTTGAACTTGTGGATCTTCTAACAAAAATCTGTAATCTTTCATTGAAATCTGCCTCCGTTCCTGAGGACTGGAAGGTAGCAAATGTCACCCCCATCTTTAAGAAAGGTTCCAGAGGAGACCTGGGAAATTACAGGCCAGTCAGTCTGACTTCAATACCGGGAAAGTTGGTAGAAACCATTATCAAGGACAGAATGAGTAGGCACATTGATGAACACGGGCTATTGAGGAAGACTCAGCATGGGTTCTGCAAGAGAAGATCTTGCCTCACTAACCTGTTACATTTCTTTGAGGGGGTGAACAAACATGTGGACAAAGGAGACCCAATAGATGTTGTTTACCTTGACTTCCAGAAAGCTTTTGATAAAGTTCCTCATCAAAGGCTACTTAGAAAGCTTGAGAGTCATGGAGTAAAAGGACAGGTCCTCTTGTGGATCAAAAACTGGCTGAGTAATAGGAAGCAGAGAGTGAGTATAAATGGGCAGTCTTCGCAATGGAGGACGGTAAGCAGTGGGGTGCCGCAGGGCTCGGTACTGGGTCCCATGCTCTTTAACTTGTTCATAAATGATTTAGAGTTGGGAGTGAGCAGTGAAGTGGCCAAGTTTGCGGATGACACTAAATTGTTCAGGGTGGTGAGAACCAGAGAGGATTGTGAGGAACTCCAAAGGGATCTGTTGAGGCTGGGTGAGTGGGCGTCAACGTGGCAGATGCGGTTCAATGTGGCCAAGTGCAAAGTAATGCACATTGGGGCCAAGAATCCCAGCTACAAATACAAGTAGATGGGGTGTGAACTGGCAGAGACTGACCAAGAGAGAGATCTTGGGGTCGTGGTAGATAACTCACTGAAAATGTCAAGACAGTGCGTTTGCAATAAAAAAGGCCAACGCCATGCTGGGAATTATTAGGAAGGGAACTGAAAACAGCCAGTATCATAATGCCCCTGTATAAATCGATGGTGCGGTCTCATTTGGAGTACTGTGTGCAGTTCTGGTTGCCGCACCTCAAAAAGGATATTATAGCATTGGAGAAAGTCCAGAGAAGGGCAACTAGAATGATTAAAGGGCTGGAGCACTTTCCCTATGAAGAAAGGTTGAAACGCTTGGGACTCTTTAGCTTGGAGAAACGTCGACTGCGGGGTGACATGATAGAGGTTTACAAGATAATGCATGGGATGGAGAAAGTAGAGAAAGAAGTACTTTTCTCCCTTTCTCACAATACAAGAACTCGTGGGCATTCGATGAAATTGCTGAGCAGACAGGTTAAAACGGATAAAAGGAAGTACTTCTTCACCCAAAGGGTGATTAACATGTGGAATTCACTGCCACAGGAGGTGGTGGCGGCCACAAGTATAGCCACCTTCAAGAAGGGTTTAGATAAAAATATGGAGCACAGGTCCATCAGTGGCTATTAGCCACAGTGTATGTGTGTATATAAAATTTTTTGCCACTGTGTGACACAGAGTGTTGGAATTGATGGGCTGTTGGCCTGATCCAACATGGCTTCTCTTATGTTCTTAAAAGTCAAGAGGCAGCATTGATGAGGACTACAGGGAGACTCCTGAGAGGCACAGAGAGAGAGAGAGATGAAGAGAAGGAGTTCCCAGGGAAATAGGAGCAGAAGCAGTGAAGAAACCAGCACTCTCCCTTCCCATCTGAGATGATTGCTCAGCCCTAACCCCAGAAAGCTAGTATAATATAGTGGGTTCTATGCATGGCAGAGTCTCAGAGTAAGTGATAATAAGCTCTTTAATAGGAATCACATAGTAAAAGGTTACACTACAAGACTGGTGTTGGGGCCCACGGGTCGAACTTATATACATCTCTGGGTTCCCGCACAAGCAAGTTATTGGGTCATTCAAACCGACAGGGCTTGTGAATGGTCCTGGGCTGCGAGGGTTTGAATCCTACAGGTCTTTGTTCTCAAGTCCCCAAGCTCAGTCCATATGCCTCAATGAGCCAGACAGAACCACCAAAGTCTTCCCTTGAGTTCACATACACAATATCCTTCCCCCGCTTAGTTCACAAGCCCTAGTGAATATAGTCTTTTAGGTACGCGGACTTGTGGTGCTTTCGCGCCTGAGTACAGGGGTTGGAGGCGATGCAGTTTCTTCTTCAGGCATTGCTGGCGGAGGCTCTGGTGCTGAGGGGGAATCCACCAGCTGGACCGGGTCCTCCAAGGTTTCTGGCTCTGATGGTGGTCCTGTTTGTTCTGCTGGTTCTGGCACGGGTGTAGCTGCTGTCTCTTCTGCTTCCTCTGGCGCAGGGGTTGTTTCGCCACGAGCAGAGGTTGGGGAGGTTGCGTTCTCATCATTTCCCCTGGGCGCCTCTTGCGCATGTATTTGATCAATGTGTCACCTTATTCTTAATCCACCCTGAGGTGACTTTGTACATGATGGTCCCTAGTACTCGGGATACTCACGCTGGTATCCATGCTGCCCCCCCCTCCCCGACCGCCTCTGGTACCTCTTGCAGGTCAGGCGTGCGGTCCGGATGCATGCGATCCAGGAGGGTTGTCAGCTGCCGGCCCATGAGAAGCTCTGCTGGGCTGCAGCCGCTGACCGTACTGGGGGTGGAATGTTGCGCTAAGAGGCACTCAGTGAGGCCTGCTTCCCACTCCCTGCATATGATTTGGCGGAGTGTTTCCTTCATAGCTCGCACAATTCTTTCCACTTGGCTGTTTGTGGCTGGGTGAAAGGGGGCTGACCTTATATGTTTTATTAAATTTTGGGCACAAAAATCCTGAAACTCGGCCGAATTATCCAATTCTTACGTGTCAGGGAGGCCATGTGTGGTGAATATGCTGTATGGCACTCCTAATGCTGCCCGAGAAGAGGTGGAGGCCACTGGCACTACCTGTAGCCATTTCAAGTAGGCTACATCTCTGGGTTCCCGCGCAAGCACGTTATTGGGTCATTCAAACCGACGGGGCTTGTGATTGGTCCTGGGCTGCGGGGGTTTGAATCCTACAGGCCTTTGTTCCCAAGTCCCCAAGCTCAGTCCGTATGGCTCCAATGAGCCAGGCAGAAACACCAAAGTCTTCCCTTGAGTCCACATACACAACAGCTAGAAAGGAGGTTCTACAAGGAGAAAGACAGCTCAGCAGGGTGGCATTGGGAACCAGGGCAGAGGGGCATGAGTGAGAGCCTCCATTTTCATAATCACAATCTAGAGAAGGGGTGGCCAAACTTGCTTAACCTAAGAATAGAATAAATGTTAGATGTTTAAGAACTGCAGGACATGAATGTCAGATGTTGGAAGGAAGGAAGGAAGGAAGGAAGGAAGGAAGGAAGGAAGGAAGGAAGGAAGGAAGAAAGGAAGGAAGGAAGGAAGGAAGGAAGGAAGGAAGGAAGGAAGGGAGGGAGGGAGGGAGGGAGGGAAGGAAGGAAGGAAGGAAGGAAGGAAGGAAGGAAGGAAGGAAGGAAGGAAGGAAGGAAGGAAGGAAGGAAGGAAGGAAGGAAGGAAGGAAGGGAGGGAGGGAAAATAGATGGGAGAGGGAGAGGTGGAAAGAAAGCAACTTTAAATCCATTCACCAAGTCGCAAACTGACATGGTTTGGAGAAGTGATTTAAAAAGAGAAATGCCTTCTCCAAGTCGGTTGACAGGGCAGCGGGGGCTTTGAGAGCCACACATCTGTGAAAGAGCCACATGTGACTCCCAAGCTGCAGTTTGGCCACCTTTGATCTAGAGCAAAGTAAAGATCAAGAATATTACACTGTTCTTGTGACTAGAAGCTTAATTGATGTAACATATAAACGACACTGAATCCAGGTTGTCTTGGCAGAGAACGCTGGTTTCCCTTTTTCAATTCAAAGTCCACCAAGCCACTGTTTCGATGTGTCTGACATCCAAACTACTCCATCTTCAGTATCACAGCGGGAAAACAATAGTTCTTCAAAAATAGCAGTTATTTCCATTGTGTCATCTTGATGGGTATCAGTGTACATGCTTCTCCGATCAAATGCCCGGAACACTTATTGAAATCCACATCATATACATAGCCGGGAGTGCTCTTCTGCATTTCAATTAAGATGACCTTTGAAAATAATACCTGCTGAAGAAACAAATTTCTCTAATTTTTCAAGTGACATAACACTTCCCTGCAGATCTCTGTGAAATGCTATCTATCTTTTTTAATAGTTTAATTTCCGTGAAACAAATGTCCCCGTAAACAAACATTGGTTTGTAAAACCATATGGGCATTTACCTACCATGGTTATTAATGTTACACATTCCATCTGGAGGCATCCATTTGGAGAGATGATAAAGATCCAAGGTCACATTAAAACACAAAGGCAAGCCACTGTGTGTATAGAAAGAAGGCCGTAAACCCTCTGACAGTTATAAACAACACATATACATAATACATAGGCCTCTTGTAGCATGAACACACGTAGCAAAAGATCATACAATTTAAGATCATTTTATTACAAACTCACAGTGGGAGGAAATAAGCCACATCGCCGTCCCCTACAAATCTTTATTTAGGTCAGTGCTATTTAGTTATTAAAAAATGATATGGAATTAGGAATGAGTGTAAAGTGACTAAAATAATATAGGACTAGGAATAAGGCCCAAATGAAGGCATTCATTCCCCCCTCCCCCACACCTCAAGGGGAGCTGATCTGCCATCTGGAGAGCAGTTGGAATTTTGAGTGATATCCAGCTCTCACCTGGAGATTGGCAACTGTGGCTCCTGGGGAGGAAATAGTTGGTTAGGATCAAGGCACTCAGAGGGTTCTGCCAGGCCTAGGGTAGCCAACTTCCAAATGGAGCCTGAAGATCTCCTGGGATCACAACTGAACTGCAGACAACACATTTCTCTTCCCATCCTGGAGAAAATCACTGCTTTGGAGGGTGGACTGTATGCCATTCTGTTCACCTGAGTCCTCTCACTTTGCTGATCAACAGCCTGTGTTGCCTAGCAACAGACTCTGGCTAGCACTTTCTAGCAGCAGGAAACACTCCCAGCAGGGCGAAGCCTCTTTGGCTATTTCTGTGGCCTTCAGAAGCTGAGTGTGCTGAAAGGCCTTTCTGTGGGTGCTTGACAGGGAACAGAGAAGAGTTGGAGATGTGGCTGTCTCTGAGCGAAGACTGCTTCTGGCAGTTTGTTCAACATTCCTGGGCCTTAGTAGGCGGAACAGAGAAGTCAGCCAATGGGAGGCCAGAGACACTGACCGACATGTGATGGAACAATTGTTTGTTCCAGAAACATTAGCCAATCCTTGATTTGGCCATGGCAAAGAGTTCCAGAAGCAGACTGAGACAGGCTCCAGAAGTATCATCCCCAAACTAAGTGGGTAACAGTGCGGCAAACGAGATTCCATGCAAGTAAAGTAATGTGCGATGGAGTGGAAAATCCTAATCTGAAATACATAGTAGGGGAGTATGGATTTACAGGCATCTGATCAGGAAAAAGATCTTGGTATTGTTGTGGATAGCTCAGTGAAACATAGGTTTAGTATGCAACCATGGTAAACAAACAGGGCCGGCTCCTCCACTAGGCAAACTAGGCGGTTGCCTAGGGCACCAGCAGGGATGGGGTGGAAAATTCGGCTTCCCCCTCCCCCCTAGGCAATGTCTAGTTTGCCCCCTCCACATCTCCTCCTCCATCCCTCCATGTCGACTTCAAAGCTGGAATTGGCTCTAGCGTTGTGTTCCGGCTATTTAAGGCCCCCCCATGGATTGCTCGAACGGCGGGTAAAACCGCGTCACGGAGTTGTGCTCACAGTCTGATAGTTCTGGCATCCTGAAAGGGCAGACCCACTGCCACTGACTCCTCTTCCATCCAGGAAGTGGGGAGGGGAGGAGTCAGAGATAGCGAGTCTGCCCTTTCAGGATGCTGGTCCTGACAGACTGTGAACGCGGCCCTGCGGCGCAGTTTTACCTGCCATTCCAGTGATCTGGGGGGGAGGGGGCTTTAGATTGCTAGAATGCAGCGTTAGAACCGGTTCTGGCTTTGAAATCAACATGGGGTGGGGAAGGGGTGGAGGGGAGAAGGTGCGAGGGGCACAGAGCCACGTGAGGGAGGCATGGGGGGAGCATGCAGCCATGGGGTGGTGCTGTGGGGGGGCATCAGGCAGTGAGTCTGCCTAGCGTGCCATGAGGCATCAGGCTGCCCCTGTAAACAAAAGGCAAATTTTATACTTGAGATTAATAAGAAAGAGACTGAAAATAAAAAAGTCAATATCATAATGGCTTTTCAAAAATCTATTATGTGGCATGTTAGGAAGGCCATTCATACTTTTGATCACCCTCATCTCATAAAGGTTCCCAAAGATAAGTAAAAGGCTGGAGGACATTACAAGGAAATGTTGGAGTATGCAGTTATTATTTTCTTTGGGGGGGTAGTTTAGGAAAAGTTGGTGGAAGAGAGAATCATAGAGTTGGAAGGGATCTCCAGGGTAATCTAGTCCAACCCCCTGCACAATGCAGGAAACTCACAAACACTTCCCCCTAAATTCACAGGATCTTCATTGCTGTCAGATGGCCATTTAGCCTCTGTTTAAAAATCCAAGGAAGTCTCCCACCACCTCCAATGGAAGCCTGTTCCGCTGAAGAACTGCTCTAACAGTCAGGAAGTTCTTCCCAATGTTGAGACGGAAACTCTTTTGATTTAATTTCAACCCAGTTCCTACCATCTGGGGCCACAGAAAACAATTCCACACCATCCTCTATATGACAGCCCTTCAGGTACTTGAAGATGATGATCATATCACCTCTCAACAGCCTCCTCTCCCGGCTAAACATCCCCAGCAACCTTTCTTCATAGGACTTGGTCTCCAGACCCCTCACCATCTTCGTTGCCCCTCCTCTGGACAACGAAGATTTCAGCTTATCTATATCCTTCTTAAAATGTGGTGCCCAACACTGGACACAATACTCCAGGTGACATTTTACCCGACCACATCTCCAGGAACTGAATACATGAAGCTGCCTTATACTGAATCAGACCATTAGTCTCTTAAGGTATATTCTGACTGGCAGCATCTGAATCTCACCGCTGAATCTCTCAAGGCCTACTCTGATTGGCAGCAGCTCTCCAGGGTCTCAGGTGGAAGCCTTCCACATCACCTACTGGCTGGTCCTTTTAACTAGAGATGCGGGAGACTGAGGCTGATTCAAGTCAAGTCAAGTTAGACTTTATTGACATAAAATATATAGATGTATATATCACAGCAAATTGGTTTTTAAAAAAAGAAGATAAAATGGAACGATTGCATACATATACATCAGGAAAAGCATAAACATAAACTATTTCTATGAGATCCTCTGACGTGCCTTTAAAACAGAATAAAGAAACTTAGCCACTTTCTCAGTGACACTAGATGAAGTATCGTTCAAAAGATTATAGACCTTAAGTGCATCAGAACAATCAACCATGCTAACTAAAAGAGGATGTAAATACTTGTGACAAAGATCTGTATAGAAATTACAATAAAGACTGGCAGCATCTAAATCAGACCGCTGAATCTCTCAAGGCCTATTCTGATTGGCAGCAGCTCTCCAGGGTCTCAGGTAGGGATGTGCAAAAAAAAAAAAAAAATCGGAATTACACAGATTCAGAAGTATACGGGGGGGGGGGGGGGTGGATTTGGAATCCCGTATATTTCTGAATTCCGTAGTCGGAATAGCCGCATATACGGTAGATGCGTGGCTATTTCCGAATATACGGCCCCATTATACCCTATGGGCCATTGAAATCAATGGCAACATAGGGCATAATTAGAGGCTACTGGGGGGCAGGGGGTTTGAGGGAGAGCCCCCAAAACTGCAGGGAACCTGCAGGGGACTCTCCCCTACAAACCCACCAAGTCCCAAAAAAATTGGACTAGGGGGTCCAATTCCTGGGGCACCCAAAGCCAAACCTAACTTCACACCAGATAATCTCTATAGGACCCAAATGCACTACATCCCTCTATCTACTCTATGAACCCTGCGGTGCAGGCCTGGAACCAATATAAACCCAGTTGCTAACATCACCGCCACACAAAACACAATCTGCTCAAGGTCTGCTCTGCACTGCAGACCTGGCTGCAGCAAACCCAGATGCCAGCTCTCCAGCCCTGCCCCAAACAACATGGGGAGAACTGGCCAAACACAACAAGCCTGCTAGTTCTGGGTCTCTCACCCAGGTGCCAGCTTCCCTGCCACAGAACACACAATCTACAGATGCCAGCTCTCCAGCCCTGCCCCAAACAACACGGGGAGAGCTGGCCAAACAACAAGCCTGCTGGTTTTGGGTCTCTCACCCAGGTGCCAGCTTCCCTGCCACAGAACACACAATCTACAGATGCCAGCTCTCCAGCTCTGCCCCAAACAACAAAGGGAGAGCTGGCCAAGCACAACAAGCAGCAACAAATCAAACACAGAATCCTTTTAAAACAGTAAAAAAACTTAACTTTTAACAATACAGGAACTTTGCCAACCCCTCCCCCCCAAAAAAACCCTTCACCCTAACCCCAAGAAATCCAAGCTACCTAAATCAGGAGAAGTAAAATGACACTGCACTTTTAAAAGTGCTCTCACTAAATTAAGATATGGGCAAATTGGCAAACCCCCCACCCCAGGCCCCCTCCCCAAGCAGAAACCCCAAACCCCCTAACCCCAAATAAGCTGCCCCACCACCACCCAAATCTGGATAAGTAAAGGGACTCTGAGTCTTAAAAAGTCCTTTTACCAACTAAAATAAAACCAAGAACCCCAAGACTGTCTTACCTTGTCTTCTCTACTCCAGGGAAATCTGGTAAGGCTGAGTGAGAGAGCAGCAGGCAGCAGCTGAAGCCAAGGGCCAGCCAGCAGCAGCACAATCTCTCACACCAACCAACACACAGCAACACAGCAGCAGTGGAGGAGTCCAGCCAGGAAGACTCCTTAAAAAGGTTCTCTGGCCCTACAGAGAGCAGTTTCAAAATATAGCACTGCTCTCTGATTGGCCAGACAACAGTGCTTACTTGGATACCCAAGTAAGCAAAAGATCAAAAGAACAACAACGTTGCTGATGGCTGGGCCATCAGCTACACAACAGCCCTGCAAAGCATGCATTTGCAATGCATTTTGCAAATGCATGCTTTGGATTGGCTGCTGGGGCTCCTCTTCCCCCCTCCCTGATCCCAGGGAGGCTATGGGAGAGGCGGGAAAAGGCCACCAAAGGCGGGAAAGTAGGCAAGCAGTTCCCCTGAGGCTGCAGAAGCCACTTTCCCGCCTTTTGCATTGACATCCGTATACTTCCAAATATATATACGGAAGTATACGGTGAGCCGTATTCGGCTGCCGCATAATGGGTCCCAATTGGAATCGGCTGCAGCTGATTCCGTATACGGCCGAATCAGTGGTGATTTGGCGGCTAATTCGGTTCGGCCGAACTGAATGCATACCCCTAGTCTCAGGTGGAAGCCTTTCACATCACCTACTGGCTGGTCCTTTTAACTAGAGATGCGGGAGACTGAGGCTGATTCTACAGTCATGTTTGGGGCTGATTTTCTGAGCACTGAAATCGCCTTCTAGAAATCCGGAGTATATTTTTTCATCTACACTCAAAATTTTGCTCCTGGACTTCCCCTCCACATTTGCTTGCTTTACTGGAGGGGCGGAGGGGGGCAGGTTTAAGAGTTCCTTTGTTCCTTCTTGAGAAACGAGTTTATTGCCCTGTTTGCCAGGAAAGTTTTCATCTTTATGGTTCTGTGGAATGCGCTTCCTGGAAAACCCTCATTCAAAAGTAGTCTTCGAAAGTCAGGGGCAACTTCGTGCTGAAAACGGTGTCAGAGCCAAATCAGGAATTTAAATGTAAATCACAGTCAAAACACTGGAGCAAGACAGAGGTCAAGGCACATTGTAATGTAGATGATCACTTTTGAAAGCGCAGCATTACTGGATCTTTTGCCCAGTGTAAAATCAGCCTGTATCTGGAACCTTCTGTGTACCAAGCTGCTGCTCTATGGCCGAACTACAGGCCGTTTGCAAACTCAGTGGCAAATCCTTGTTGCTCTCCATAGTCAGCTCAGGGCTGTTTGATGTGGCCTAACAATGAAGGGGATGATGACCCACAGAAGCACAGTTAGCTCTCAAGCAACATGGGAGGTGGCTGGTTTCATGGGACAATCACCCAAGGGTGACAAAATACCTCAAATCAGCCCAGGGTCTGTTCTGTAGGTCCACTTCAGTAATTCATCTTTCCTTTGTCCTGTGAGGGACTGGACACCTTTGATTTAATTAAATGTATCTAAATGGAGCTTTAAAAATACTATCTGCAGCATCTGAAGTTCTCTTCACAACCACAGCACCCAAGATTTGTCTATGGCAATTAGCAATATGAGTTCACTGAGGAGTAAAAAGCTTCATGGTGTAAAATAAAATGTGAAACTGAGCAATAATGCAGGAAATTAATAATGCCCAGAAGATGTTAAAGGCAAATATAATTGTAATGCAAACATATTGGCTTTTACATGACAGCTGCTCTTGGAGCTTTTCTTCTTATTAACAACAGTAATTTACAACTGGCAGGTCTGAGCTAAGCACACAATGAAAATTGCTGCCGTATTCCCCATTTCAGTTTCATCCCATTTATTTTTAAAAATCTTGTGTGGCATGGTGTGCTGGCCATCGCCTGCCTTAACCTATGAAACATATTAACATGGTTATGACCCAATATTATATCTCTTTTGGGCAAGCCAAAGAGAATACATCATCATAATAACAGCCCTCCCAGCATCAGGAACAGCTGGTATTTACTTACTTGATATCTATATTTCCTTATTCAAACAAGCAAACTTTACAGTACACTGACTCTGCCGGTTCCAAATTAGACTGCCTTGAGCTGATCGCCACAGATTGCAAGCAGGCCTGTAGCCATGGGGGGGGGGCTGTGGGGGCACTGTCCTCTGACATCCAGGCAGGGCCCCCCGACTTCCAGGGGACCTCCAGCATGCAGTCTGCTTTTTTCATTCTCTTTTTGCCATGGCTGAGCTGGTGAAGCATCATCAGTGGCAGCCAGAGCCAGGAGACCTGAGCAGGGCACAGTTCACTGTGGCAGCAAAAGCAACAGGTAGAGAGGAGGGAGGCAGAGGAAGCCATGTGGAATGGGCTGGGGAGGGGAGGATGGATAGAGCTGCTGGCTGCAAAGTGCCAGGGTGGGAGAGAGGAAATGGAAGGAACCCCACCCCCCACCCTCATATGAACATATGAAGCTGCCTTATACTGAATCAGACCCCCCCTGGGTCCATCAAAGTCAGTATTGTCTTCTCAGACTGGCAACGGCTCTCCAGGGTCTCAAGCTGAGGTTTTTCACACCTATTTGCCTGGACCCTTTTTTGGAGATGCCAGGGATTGAACCTGGGACCTTCTGCTTACCAAGCAGATGCTCTACCACTGAGCCACCGTCCCTCCCCTAAGCACGCAAGGTGTAGTCCCTTCTTTATTCCAAAGTTTTAGGGTTGGCTGTCTCAATTTGGCCCCATGCAGAGTCTCCAGCTTTTGCCCCTACCCTACGAAGCTTCTGAGAAGTGGCAAGCCCTGCAGTGAATGGAAAAGGGTGCCCCCTGACTTTTTAAAAAGCCCCCCTTCTTGTAAAATCCTGGCTACGACCCTGATTACAAGTCCTGGTAATAAGGCTGGTCCAACAGCACCGGCAACCCAAACATTTGCTTGGGGGCACAGAGGCATCTAGGGTTCAGCCAGGGCTGGCCCATGGTTTCTCAGTGCTCTAGGCAAACTATTACTTTGATCTCCCCTGATTAAGCAGAGAGAAAAGTGAGAAGTCTAGAATGAATGTTTTACTTACAGGAATTCAGAAGGAACAATATGAAAAAAAAAAATAGATGGGCTGCTCAGAAGTCTTTCATGTTCCATCATGGCAGCTATACAAGACCAGACTCAACAGATTTGAAGATCCAAGTTAACACAAAGCATCTCTTCAAGGAAGTAGAGGAGGTCCCTCTTCCCATTTTGGTGCTATTCAAGATCTGGTGCACCGACCTGGATGGCCCATCATATTCTAGAAGCTAAACAAAGTCAGCCCTAGTTAGTACTTGGAAGTCCCTTCCAACAAAGTCTAGATTTGCTATGCAGAGGCCAGCAATGGCAAACCACTCCTGTTTGTCTCTTGCCTTGAAAATCCTACAGCACTGCTATATGTTGGCTGTAACCTGATAGCACTTTCTACCACCAAGATATGACCCCTAAGCAATCGCCTAGGTTGGTGTAATTGTCAGGCTGGCCCTGGGTTCAACATGCAGCTATAAAAGGAGACTTTGCCATATCAAAAGGCTTCAGATATTGTGATTCTTGCGGAAATCCTACCATCAATTTCTAATTCACAAATTGGTAAAATGTGGTTTGGATCCTATTTCTGTTAGATAGAGCTGTAGCTGGTTGGCAAATCATATTCAAATCATACCCAAAGAGTGCTTGTGAATGGTTCCTTCCTAATGGAGGGCCTCAAGGATCTGTCCTGGGATTTGGATGAAGGAATAGAGGGAATGCTTATTAAATTTGCAGATGATATAAAATGGGGAGGGCTCACAAATATGGTAGAAAACAGAGTCAGGATACAGGATGATCTTGACAGGCTGGGAAACTAGGCTAAAAGAAATAAAATGAATTTTAACAGGGATAAATGTAAAGTCCTGCATTTAGATAGGAAAAACCAAATGCATAATTATAGGATAGAGGAGCCTTGTCTTGGCAGAGTATATGAGAAAAGAATCTAGGAGTCTTAGTGGACCGTACACTGAACATGAGTCAGCAGTGTGATGTGGTAGTTAAAGAAGCAAATGCCATTTTGGGTGGTAACAACAGAAGTATAGTGCCCAGATCATGTGAAGTGATGGTATCGCTTTACTCTGCTCTGGTAAGTCCTCCCCTGGAGTATTGTGTTCAGTTTTGGCTACCACCATTTAAGAAGGATATAGACAAGTTGGAATGAGTCCAGAGGAGGGCAACAAAGATGGGGGGTCTGGATGGAGACCAAGTCCTATGAAGAAAGGTTGAAGGAGGTGGATATATTTAATCTGGAGAGGGGATGACTGAGAGGTGATATGATCACCATCAAATACTTGAAGGGCTGTCATATAGACGATGGTGTGGAATTGTTTTCTGTTTTCCCGAAGGTTGGACCAGAACCAATGGGTTAAAATTAAATAGGAAGAGTTTTCTGGCTAAACAATAGGAAGAACTTCCTGACAGAGCAGTTCCTAGTGGAATAGGCTTCCTCGGGAGGTGGTGAGTTCTCCTTCCTTGGAGATTTTAAAATATAGGTTAGATGGCCATCTGACAGCAATGCTGATTCTGTGAATTCTGCAGATCATGAGAAGGAGGGCAAGGGGAGGTAATTGTGATATCCCTGCATTGTGCAGGGGGTTGGACTAGATAATGCCGGAGGTCCTTCCAACTCCATGATCCTATTATTCTAATTTATTGTGTAAATTTTCATGGGCTAGAGTCTGTTTCATCAGATGTACACACCATTTTTGTTTGTGTGTTATAAACACAATTCCTACTCTGGAAGTTGTCTGTGATTTGTGAATTATGGTTCAACATTAAAAGGGGTTATGTGGAAGAATTTTTCAGATTGCTCAGAGAAGAGACAGCTAAATGTCTTGGGCCTGTCCTGGCTTTTAAGAACTTCTCATATCTTTCTTTGAGAGGTTAAATATAAATATCTATGCTCAAAAAAACCTTTTCTTTATTGGAGCATTAACACACATGTTTAAATTAAGCCAGTGGTACTCATCCTGCACCTTCTAGAGAGCCACATTCACCATTACCTCCAGTCAAAACAGCCACATTTACTTACATTCCTGGCATGAGGCTTGAAGCTGTTTCAAGATGGGAATCACCTGGCAACCACTGGGCAAGGACTTGCCCACAGTACTTAAACATGAGTTGAGTGACACATTGGTTAAAAGAGATCAGAAAAGCCCCCTAGTCTTTGTGAGCATTTTGAATTTGGGGTCTCCTTTTTATGCCTATTCTATTTTCTGACTCTTCCTTCTTCACTAACCACTAACCACCTCTTCCACAGGTATGCATGCAGAGATCATAAAGTCACTGTGCACAATCTCCTGCTGCGTGCAGGGACAACAGCTGAGTTAGTGTGAGCTAGCTCACAGTTTTTTAGCCTCCGGCTCACATATTTTTGTCTTAGCTCAGGAAAAATGACCCCAGGGCAAACCAACTTATGCGGTAGCTCACAACCTAAATGCCAGTAGCTTATGAAGCAGAATTTTTGCTCACGAGACTCCACAACTTACAGGAAGTGTTGCCACATGTATTGGCATAATTTATCTTTATTGTCCCAACAATATGACGTAATTATATTAAATGATGTATTAATAGTATTAGACACACCATCCTGGTATCGTAGCAGCGATGGTACATCTCTTCATCCGAGAAAAGAAAGGAGAAACTGTACCCTGCCTCTATTTTAGAGCGCGAATACATTTGGGTAAAATTCGGCGGCAACTCACATTACCACATGGCATGTTTAATAGTAGTTTCTTAAAAAGATCTTCCTGAACATGCCTCAGCTGAATTCATGCATCCTATAACAAAAATGTTGTGCTTAAAGCTTCCAATGTTATATTTCAAATTGTAGAATCTGCACTCCCTACTATTCACATTTGTACAAAATCAAACGCATACTATCATTACATACAAAAGTAGGCATAAATGGTGCTAGATATGTAACTTTATACAGCAATAAGTATGTTGATATAGTCCTTGATGAATTGGAGTATTTATAGTCTTTTAGTCTGATGAAATACATGAGACTCTTCAGCTAAGAAAAAAAAGAAACTGTGACCTGCCTCCATTTTAGAATATGAAAACATTTGGGTGGAATTCAGTGTCAACTCACATTACCACATGGCAGGTTTCATAGTAGATTTTTAAAAAAAATCTTCCTGAATTTGCCTCCAGATCTCAGCTGAACTAATGCACTTGTGTACGACTTGCAAGTAACACTTACGCAGACTTCTCTATGCTATTTGAAACTTTATTTGTGCTTTGCTACAAGCAATCTAATCCCTTTGGGGCACTTGACAAGAATGGCCCATGTAAAACAAGGCATGCTAAAGTTCCTCAGTTCTGCCCTCCCTTACTATTCCATCTTCTAGTCTAAATGGTACTTTCACTTTTAACAAAGCAGCATACATTTCAAAGAAACAAGATGTTATCATGAAGGACAGGGTTGGATGACAGATAAGGGTAGGGGACCAACACAGGAAAGCTTCCAGGTTTTCACAATTCACACAGGAATATGATTCATGGGCTTATAACAGATGGGCATTTGGGGGCGGATGGGAGGCATGCTAAATTGGGATGGCTCAAAAAGGGCTGTCCTGAAGCCTCCACATGCTCTTTGCGTGGTCCCCAGCGAGCCAGTCAAATCCTGTCCACGAGGCGGCTGGGCATCTCCACATGCAGCCATGGCCAAGATGGCAGCCTGCCACAAATGTCCCATCAGAGTGAAGTGCTGATGCTCATGTCCATCCACCCCAACTCCCAGCATGCCTGCAGCCACTGGATCCTGAATGCAACCCAGCCAGACAGCCCACAATGCTGGCAACCATGGAGACAGAGGCAGCTTGGCTCCTGGCCTTTGTCCTTGGATTCTGATTGGTACTGCAGACAATTGGAGCATGCCTTGCAAGCTTGGCCAGGCAGCAAGTCCAGAGGGCAGTGGTGACACAGTACTACTGGGATTGCAGGAGAGCCAGACACTGCCAGCCATGCGAGCCCTGGTCAGGGCAGCAGTATTCAAGGTTTGGCAAAAGGGGCGCTACGCCGCTGGTGGGCATACCCCCATTCAGTGCAGTGGTGGGAGACTTTCATATGTCGAGTTTGGGATGATGAGCAGTGGCTCCTCAACTTCTAAGTGACCAGGGAGACATTCACCTGGTTGGTGGAGGCATCGCAGCCACGGATCATGCACCAGCAGACTGTGATGAGACCAACCATTCCCCCAGAGGCAGTTAGCCAAGCCCCCCCCCCCAGAAATCTGTAGGTGGTTTGGGTGCCTGAGTGGTAGGGGAGAGAGGATACCCCCCCAGGCAGAGACTCAAGCAATGCAGGAAGAAACAGGGTGCTTTTTGGAGGAGCAGAAAGGGGGCCTCACAGCCAGCATGCAAAGAAAGGGCAGTTTACAGAACCCACAAAAGTGAACAGTCCACCCCCAAATCAAATCAAAAATATGTTTTAAAAGAAAAAAAGTCTATCCATGTTTTCCACTCCTCACAGCAAAGAAAAATGCGGGGTGGGGGGAGAAATGTAGCTCTGAATGCAAGGAAAGGCGAAAAAAGGGAGAGATGATGCTTTTACTCTGACAGTTTGTATAGAGGCCAGGAGATTCAACAGGTTTCTCCACCCACCCCAGTAATTCCACCCCCCCAGTCCACCAAAAGATATTCTTTCATGCGCAAGGAGAACAAGACTTGCAGAAACCAGATGCAAACAGAGGAGTGCACCTACTGTGATTACGGTATATACATTTCCCTCCCCCCTATCCTGGGGAAGTCAGATCGATGCCTGTCATTGGAAATCAGACTTGCCTGTCAGCTTCTGACTGTCACTATCGGTCCCTCGATGGCTGGAAATATCCCACCCATACCCACTTTTCAGTGCGAAACTCCATGGGTGGAGTTTCTTTGCCAAGAGTGCACAAGAGGTTCCGAACCGGGCAGAAAGTTCGAAGACTTCCTGGTCCGAACATGTGACTTTTGAACCGAACTGTCCAAACCTCCAACAAGGTAAAGTCCGGGCCAGATTTTGTTCAGTGTTCAAGTCTGTGCCCATCCCTAACAGGGAACATGTGGGCATGGCCTGGGACCCATGCACCTACCTTCACTGGAGGGCCCCCAGGGGAACTCATGCCTCTACATGGGGGCTTTCCCATTGGGCCTGATGGTGGGGGGCCAACCTGGCATGCTGTAGGGGCCGGGGCGACATGGTGCCACCACAGCAATGGCCGGGGGGGGGGGGGGTCATGCCTTCTGAGTTTGCAGTGCGCAATGGGGGATACATATTTTCAGCCTGCTTCTCATGTCTGTGTGGGCCAGCTGGCAAACGAAGGGCCCACAGTGGGACAATGGGTGCCAGCATCTCAACAGGCTGTAAGTCTCCGCTCAAGGGGCTCTGTATCCTGTGCCACCTTTGGACTAGACTGGCTGGAACACCTCTGCCAGCCACAGCCTTTCCCAGCGAAGGCTGCCAGTTCTCCTGGCCAATTAGGCTGCCAGAAGGCAAAGCCCCCCCCCCCACAGTGCTGGGGCTGTTTGGGCACATCCACACCCCCAGAATGGTGTCACATTCTCAGGGCGCAGGCAGGCAGGAGTCCAAAGCCAGCCCAAGGCCAAAGTCCAGAAAGTCAAGCAGGAGCCAAGTCACCAATGAAGAATCACAAACCGAAATCAGAAGTCAAGGTCCAAAAGCCAAAAGGTCAGGGTGCCAAGGAAATCAAGCAGGTCAGGATTAGGAATCAGGAAGGAGTATGGATGCAAGTCAGAGAATAGATTTGTTGCTTCCACAAGGTTACCAGGTCATGTGTGGGAGCTATATGGGAGTCTCAATCAGCCTGCTCCTATGGTGGCAGTGACTCTGCTAGAACTCAGGGCTGAGAGATCTGAAGCATTAGTGTGCCTCATGTCTTCGCTCTACAAGTTCTTTCCGGAGCCTGCTTCGAACTCCTGAGATGGGAGGAGGAGAGCTTGAAGGAGATTGATCGTCAACAGCTGACACTGGTGCTTGGAGAGTGATTGATGGTCCAGCTGCTGTTTGGTCAGATGAGGTATTGGCTGGCAACTCTTCCAGGTCTCTTAGCCCTTCCAGCTCCTCCTCGTCAACTCTCATGATACTATCCCCCTCCACAGGACCCCCCCCCCACACACAGATGGGCCAGGCCGGTCAGGGTAGGCCGTGTGGAACTGCTGCACGAGGTCAGGGGTGTGTAGGTTGTCTGAGGGTTCCTATGAACAGTCTTTGGGGCCACAGCCTTCCCAGTCCACGAGGTACTGGAGGTCCCCGGGGTGGATTCGGGAGTCCATTCAGGAGCTGGTGGACCTTGTATTCCTCCTCGTCGTCGTCCAGGACAGGAGGAGGCGACGCTGGAGGTGGCAGTCGGATGGGATCCTGTGAAGTAGCAGGAACAAGGAGGGATCAGTGGAATACCGGGTGGATGCGGAGGGTGGCTGGCAGCTGTAGCCAGAAAGCAACGGGGTTGATTTGGTCTGTGATCAGGTAAGGCCCCGCAAAGTGAGGGTCCAGCTTGCAAGATCGACCAGGCCAATGCAGGTAATGGGTGGAGAACCAGACATGGTCCCCAGACTTCAGCGGGGGCCCCGCCTGTCGCTTTTGGTCGTCGGCTGTCTTGTAGGCCTCTTTAGTCTGTTGGAATTGCTCTCGGAGCAAGTCCTAGAGAGCCCGGAGTTTCTGCAGGTGTGCATCAGCAGAATGCAGAATCACAAACCGGAATCAGAAGTCAAGGTCCAAAAGCCAAAAGGTCAGGGTGCCAAGGAAATCAAGCAGGTCAGGATCAGGAATCAGGAAGGAGCATGGATACAAGCCAGAGAATAGACATTGCTTCCACAAGGTTACCAGGTCCTGGGTGGGAGCTATATGGGAGTCTCAATCAGCCTGCTCCCTGCGTGGCAGTGACTCTGCTAGAACTCAGGACTGAGAGATCTGAAGCATCGGCGTGCCTCAAGTCTTCACTCTGGAAGTTCTTTCCAGAGCCTGCTTCAAACTCTTGAGATGGGAGGAGGAGAGCTTGGAGGAGATTGATCGTCAACAGCTGACACTGGTGCCTGGAGAGTGATTGATGGGCCAGCTGCTGTTTGTTCAGCTGAGGAACTGGCTGGCAACTCTTCCAGGTCTGTTAACCCTTCCAGCTCCTCCTCATCAGGGCTCATGACAAATGGTGTGACATGCAAATTATGGCTGGACTGCAGTTGGCACCCATAGCCCAGGGTGTCATTTGCCTGGCACCAGGATCTCATTCTTGGACTCCAGGGTGAGGCAGAAGCCACTCACTGCACCTACCTGTTTGTGCAGTGGTCTGTGACGTACTGGAAGTAGCAGCGGTCTGGAGGGGGAAGCTGTTGTGAACCCTTTCAGATGTCACAGTGGCATCTGGATCCTGTGCAGCTCATTGCAGTAGGGACAGGTCTTCTGGTCATTACCAGGAATGTTGTTATATGCCAGAGTGTCTTTGTACTCCATCCAAAGGTTCTTCATCTTCCTTCAGCATTCCGCTGCTGAACAATGAAAATCCTTATCTGCCCAATCCCTGGAAATCTCTTTGAATATCTCAACGTTGCAATGGCTCTAATGTAGATGAGCTTGCCCTCTGACCACCCCCAAGAGGCAAGATGGGCCAGAACCCCCTCTCTTCTCCATCCAGGCCCTCTGACCACAGCCATTCTCATGCTGGAAAAGCCAGGTGTTTTCTCTGATGAGGTTTTATCTCCTAGACGGGGCCTGAGAGTGGCACAGGCTGGGAATGGATAGTGGCAGTACGTGCCCCTCCGCTTGTGTGTTTTTTTCCGGGGGGGGGGGAGCACTCTCTGGATACAGGAACTGTGTGATGTTTGGAGTTCCGTGCTCAGGCATGCCAATGTACGCTCCCTTCTGGGCCTCTCCCTCAATTCTCTACCAGGATATATGATGTTCTCCCCACTCCTGATGGGCACCACGTCCTGGAGGGTTGCCAGCAGGACATGTGGGATTGTTGCATGCCTGGAAAAGTGTGGAAGTTGTTATCTGAATCGCTACACACTAACAGTGCAGTGGCCAGGGATGCCTTCACATCGAGATATCTGGGAGTGGTTCTTCTGCTGTTTGGGGCTGTGAGATGATTCCACAAGGGAGGTGAGATTTTTTTTCCCCTGCACATTTATTCTGGTTCCTGACGTGGAGTGCTGGAAACTGATATTGACTTGTATCCCCACAATGGAGATCATGAGCATACCAGGTCACCTGCACACCGTCTCTCGTCACTGCACATGTGCCCACACATACACACACACTCCCGATCTGTCTGCCTTTCATCGCCATGGCTGGGAATGGTATCTCCATAGACCATCTGCCATCACAACCGAAATATGGAATGTCCAGGGTAGCCTACTCTTATCACAGCTGAACAGCTAGCAGGAGTTGGCTATTGTGCACAGTTGTATGGGGGCTTTGCAGGGCTGCCTGAGATTCCGGCATGGGAACGGGCACTGGCAAGCCGCCTATGTCTCTTACTGCCATGATGACTCTGCAGGGTGGCCAGGGACTCTCTAAACAGGGGCGTCATGAGGGCCGGACATGACATAAATGAGACCTTGTCGGGCCAGTCCATGTTGGGCCATATATGTACCTATTTTAGAAAGCAGAGATATAAACTTTATAAAGGACACAGACAAACACAAAGGTTTTTTTTTAAAAAAAACTTAAAACATGCTTAAAATGTTAGCACTCATTCGTCTTAAAGGTACTTTCTTTGTATTTCTTCCATGAGATCCAGGGAATTGGGCAAAGCAAACTCTGGCTCTTTCCTGCCTTCCCCAGGGGACTAGGAGGGGGAGGAGCCTCAGTCAATGGAGAGAATAGAGGTTTTGCTCTGTAGCTCCTGTGCAACTGAGCAAGCCTTGCAAGCAAGCTGTTACACAAAAGGAAGCAAGAGAGAGGGAGAAGGAAGCAGAAGACATCCAGTTGCTTAGGGGCCTGATAGGAACCCTCTGGTGGCCCGATTTAGCCCCTGGGCCAGATGTTTGACACCCCTGCTCTACATCTTGTGGTCCTCTCTGGCCACACCTGTCTCCTGCACCCAGAGGGAATTGTAGTTCTAGACCTAGGGTAGAATGGGACTTCTTGGCAGGGCCTACCTTTTCTCAACCTGGCATGACAAGGCAAGCCTGCTTTCCTTGGAAACTGACTGATGCTATTTCTAATGCATGCTATTTCTAAGTGTTGGTTTATCCATACTTTTCTTCTCTTCCGTCCCCCCCCCCCCCTTCTCTCTACGTTTCCTGTGAATGCATAATAAATCTCTCTCCTTTCAGGATGTGTGGGGTAACCTTGTGTTAGTAATGTAAAATGCCTCTCCCCCAGATTCTCAAAGCCATGTCTTATCAGCTAGCAGAGAATGTGTGAGAAACAGAGATGTTAACATTCTGTAGTCATAAAGAGATACTAGCAAGTAGCCTTTGAACCTTCAACACAATTTGCATCTTTATGTTATTCTTTTGAGGTTATCTGTAACCCTGCCTTTTGAAGGAGTCTATAAGATCCTATGCAACTTTGTATTTAGTATTACTTCCAAGGTTTCAGTCCTTGGAGCAAGTCATGGAGTTTCAATAAAACAAGTCTGATTTAAAACAAACGCTTGATTGTTTTGAAATATCGATGCTTGACACTGACCACTGGATCCCACTGCCATCTCATTGGTGGGACATGAGGCCAGGAAAGTCCCCTAGCGGACTACCCCCACTCTCAATCCAGCCCACCCCTTGCTTTGAAACTGCTGCCCATGTTACCCACCGCGGGATCCACTTGGAGTCTTCTTTAAAAAAAAGGGGGTGGGGGTAGGAGAAGGTTGTGGCAGCTTGGTGCTTTCACACCACCGTGTTGGCCGCCTCTACCCTTCCACTTCCAGACAGCAGCGAGGCGATTGTTGATCATGTCAAACATTTGCTACCACTTCCAACATGGTAGCTTTTTCAGCCAGGTGGATCGGCCTGGAGGACAGGGTGAGTGCGGGACATGGACAGGCAGCAGATGTTTGCGTGTGGAAGGATTTTTTGGATCGATTTCAGAGGTTGAGTCGGCCCAAACTGCTGGTCTGTAATCACCCATGTTGTCACCACTGCCCTTCCAGGACATGAGAGGACTCCAAATGGTTAGGCAATAAAACATGCAGGAAGGAGGAGGGGGAGGTGAAAGGAAGGAGAAGGGATGAAGGGAAGAAACAAAGGGAATCCCATACACTTCAAGACATACAGGGCTTCCCATACAGTTATACAGTTATGCCAGCACACATCGTATCCAACAGCAGAAACCATAATAGCAGAAACCTGAGAGGGATTCTGACAGCATTTGGAAGACAGAAAATCTAGAGACGGGTTGAAAATGTTAGACCAGCACTGATATAACACTGGTCAGAACTGCCAGAAAATGGCAATTTAGAGAGGATGGATACAGGTAACATGAAGAGGTAATGTTTGGTGGAGAAGTTGGAAGGAAGGGATTGGGATCATTCATCTGAAATTGTGTACAGGTGATTAAGGGCACAACTGATTTTATTCAAAGCCTGTAGAATGAACTGTGAGTAAACTGTGTGTAATTTAGGATGCCTACTCTGGGGTTAGATATACCTGGAGATTTGGGGAGTGGAGCCTGAGGTAGGCAGGGTTAGGGGAGGGACTTGAATAAGACCATACAGTCCACCCCTCAAAGTAGCCATTTTCTCCAGGTGAGCTGATCTCTGTCACCTAGAGGTCAACTGTAATCCCAGGAGATCTCCAGCCACTATATAGAAATTGGCAATCCTAATAACTTGATCTAAATTGTTGACAATGAGCCTTTCCTGTTTTACCTGTTTCTTGCAATCTGGTGAATTCTTATTAGTTATCAAGAGTAAAGCAAACACTTGTAGCTTTAAAAGACAGTGCATGTGTGTACCTGTTTCTCTACTGCCCTGTGTGCCCTGTGGCAGTCTTTCCTTCCTCAGATTGCAGTTTACTACATACTAAACTCCCTGTTGTCCTTTACATAAAGGTAAAGGTAGTCCCCTGTGCAAGCACCAGTCGTTTGCGACTATGGGGTGATGTTGCTTTCACAATGTTTTCAATGTAGACTTTTTTACGAGGTGGTTTGCCATTGCCTTCCCCAGTCATCTACACTTTCCCCCCAGCAAGCTGGGCACTCATTTTAACAACCTTGGAAGGATGGAAGGCTGAGTCAACCTCGAGCCAGCTACTTGAACCATAGCCTCCCATTATCTCGTCTGTATCTAAATCTATTTCTTTATGCTCAGCTTCCTGTTTTCAGCATGCACCAATAACATGGTCACCATGGGTTCAAAAAAAGCAAATCCTTGTATTATTTTCACATATTTGAAATGGAGCTATTCTTTAAAAAATAAAATTGTAATGGTATTTTGCCTGTTAGTCGAAAACAAAGATTGTATTTTCCAAGCTGTCAGAATTTTGAATTGCTAGACCCTGTGATAACATTTTCAAAACACTGTCCAAAAGGAAGCCCACTCTATTACAACTGGGAAGGCTGTCAATTGATATTATCTGATTCATCAATTGATTAACTTGAATGTCAGAAAGTACTTCTGTCTGTATTTATGTCTCAACTGGTCTGAGGATTGGTTTCTAATCAGATAGGCCTCTGATGAATGGTTCAGCACGATTACATCACTATTGGCTCCTGGCTGCATTGAATTTTTCTGAGAAAGGTATACAATTGAACCAAGTATACCTGGCTATGGCAGCAAACGATCAGGAATGAGACCCCCGATTAATATCTTTGCCTTTGGTCACAGACAATAATCATTTTAAACATTCATTTTGGTCAGTTTATAAGAAATGATTGTTGCATTGTAATGTCTGGAGCCATTCTGTAATATTATTTGTTTGATCACTGAAGAAAGCCAACAGGTTGAAACACATATGGTCAAGATCAATAATAGTCACTTTTGGTTGTCACTGTACAATTTGATTCTTAATTGGTACTACCACCAGGGCCAATATCTGTTTTTAATCTACTTTGAAATAAATACACACATATTTTTTTAAAATATCTGTCAGTATTTAATGTTTTTAATTGACTAACAGAATTACTGGTAGGGATAGGCGTAAACTGGGGAAATGGGGTTCATGTCCATTTATGGTTTGTAGCTGAACCACAAACTGAACCAGAAGATTTGTTTGTGAACCAAACCAATTTGTAGTTCATGGTCCTGCAAGCCCTGTTGAAAAGAACCACAGTCCATTTAAATAGAGTTTGCAGAAAGCTCCCAAAACAAGTGAGTGTCAGGGAGCAGAGTGCTCCCTACCACTCAGCCGTTTCAATATAAAGGTAGCAGGAAGAAGAAGAAGATAGAAGATATTGGATTTATATCCCGCCCTCCACTCCAAAGAGTCTCAGAGCGGCTCACAATCTCCTTTACCTTCCTCCCCCACAACAGACACCCTGTGAGGTGGGTGGGGCTGGAGAGGGCTCTCACAGCAGCTGCCCTTTAAAGGACAACCTCTGCCAGAGCTATGGCTGACCCAAGGCCATGCTAGCAGGTGCAAGTGGAGGAGTGGGGAATCAAACCCGGTTCTCCCAGATAAGAGTCCGCACACTTAACCACTACACCAAACTGGCTCACCAAACTGGAAACACCCCTGTGTATATTAAATATCAATAAATTTGTCAAACAATCACTTATTTGTAAATGGAATCATTTTCTAATATATAATAATAGTAAAGAATAATGTACCATATATCCAAACTGCAAAATTCATCAAAATCATGCCCACCCCTACATATTGGGTCTACACATTCAAATATTAAGAACCTTTAATTTGGCTCAGTCTATCTGACATAACAAAAGGAAAGGTAATGTGCCTCAACAATTGTACATTTCTTCTTAATGAGCATGGGGTATCAGGAAATGGTTCTGTTCAAGTGCCCACTAGGGCTTGGAAGAGGCAAACTTCCAGCATAGTTGTTGGGAAAGGTCAGGTGTATGTCTTTGTGAAAAGAAAGTGCAGCTTAGAGTCTGGGAGAAACAGAGGGGCACTAGAAATGCCAGCCTCCAGGTGGGACCTGAGGATCCCACAGAATTACAGTTTATTGACATCATCAACAAAGATGAAGAGCCTGGGTGTGTTCCTGGTAGGGGTGTGCATTCAGTTCAGCTGAACTGAGGAAACCACCAAATCACCCCTGATTCGGAAGTATACGGCACCGTATACTTTCGAATCCAATTGGAAACCATTATACGGGAGCCGTATACGGCTCCCCGTATACTTCCAAATAGATATTCAGATATATATGGAACTCCATGGAAAAGGCGGGAAAGGAGCTTCTGCAGCCTGAGGGGAGCTGCTTGCCTCCTTTCCCGCCTTTGGAAGCCTTTTCCCACCTCTCCCATAGCCTCCCTGGGATCAGGGAGGGAGGGGGAGAGGAGCCCCAGCAGCCAATCCAAAGCATGCATTTGCAAAATGCATTGCAAATGCATGCTTTGCAGGGCTGTTGTGTAGCTGATGGCTGGGCTAATCCCCCAGCCATCAGCAACATTGTTGTTCTTTTCTTTACTTGAATATCCAAGTAAACAGTGTTCTCTGGCCAATCACAGAGCAGTGGTATTTTTTGAAACTGCTCTGTGTAGGGCCAGAGAACGTTTTTAAGGAGTCTGCCTGGCTGGACTCCATTCCATTGCTGCTGTGTTGGTGTGTTGGTTGAGAGAGAGATTGTGCTGTGCTAGACCTTGGCCTCAGCTGCTGCTGCTCTCTTTCAGCCTTGCCTGGCCTGCCTGGAGAAGAGAAGGCATCTAAGGTAAGACAGTCTTGGGGTTCTTGTTTTTATTTTAGTTAGTAAAAGGACTTTTTAAGACTCAGAGTCCCTTTACTTATCCAGATTTGGGTGGGTGAGTACTGGGTAGCTTATTTGGGGTTAGGGGGTTCTGCTGGGGGTGGGGGCCTGGGGTGGGAGAGTTGCCAATTTGCCCATATCTTACTTTAGTGAGAGGACTTTTAAAAGTGCAGTGTTCTTTTACTTTTCCTGATTTGGGTGGCTTGAATTTCTTGGGGTTAGGGTGAAGGTTTTTTTGGGGGGAAAGGTTGGTAAAGTTCCTGTATTGTTAAAAGTCAAGGGTTTTTTTTACTGTTTTAAAAGGATTTTGTGTTTGATTTGTTGCTGCTGTGTTGTGCTGCTGTTGTTCCTTTTCTCTACTGGTTCTGGTCAGAACTGCCAGAAAATGGCAATTTAGACAGGATGGATACAGATAACAAGAAGAGATAATGTTTGGTGGAGAAGTTGGAAGGAAGGGATTGGGATCATTCATCTGAAATTGTGTACAGGTGATTAAGGGCACAATTGATTTTATTCAAAGCCAGTAGAATGAACTGTGAGTAAACTGTGTAATTTAGGATGCCTACTCTGGGGTTAGATATACCTGGAGATTTGGGGAGTGGAGCCTGAGGTAGGCAGGGTTAGGGGAGGGACTTGAATAAGACCATACAGTCCACCCCTCAAAGCAGCCATTTTCTCCAGGTGAGCTGATCTCTGTCACCTAGAGGTCAACTGCAATCCCAGGAGATCTCCAGCCACCACATAGAGGTTGGCAATCCTAGTAACTTGATCTAAATTGTTGAAATAGCCGCGCATCTACCGTATATGCGGCTATTCTGAGTACTGGTATTCGGAAATATACAGTATTCCTAATTTTTTGGCTCCGTATATTTCCGAATCTGATTTTTTCCAAATTTTTTTTTGCACATGCTTAGTTCTTAGATGCCTCTTTATCTATGGAGGCACAGGTCACTACCACTGAAAGGGCCACCTTTTTCCATCTGAGGTGGGCCCAGCAGTTGGTCCCCTACCTTACCTCCCATGATCTAGCCACAGTGATTCATGCAACGGTCACCTCCAGATTAGACTATTGTAACTCTCTCTACTTGGGGTTTCCCCTGACCCTGCTCTAGAAACTCCAGCAGGTGCAGAACGCAGCAGCCAGGTTGTTGGCATCGAGGCCTACGTGGGCGTGGATGCATCTGGTGCTACACAAATTGCACTGGCTACCTCTCGAGTACCGGATCCAGTTCAAGGTGTTGGTCCTTACTTTTAAGGCCCTTTATGGCCAGGGGCCTGCATATCTTCAGGACCTCCTCTCCCCATACAACCCCCCCGCACCCCCGGGGCTCTGAGGTTTGCTGCTCAACATCTTCTCATAGTCCTTGGTCCTAAGGACACCTGGCTGGCTTCAACAAGGGCCAGAGCCTTTTTGGTCTGGGTCCCTACCTGGTGGAATAAGCTCCTACTGGAGATCTGGGCCCTGTGGGACTTATCAAGGTTTTGCAGGGCTTGTAAGATGGAGCTCTTCCGCCAGGCTTTTAATTAATCCAGCGAGCATCCTTTGAAAGTCATCACTTCTCCCAGCATTTCACCATTATGGTGTTCTGTGATGCTGTTAGCCACCAGTCACCTGCTGTTTACCACCTATCTCTGTGAGATCGTTTACTGTGCTGCTTTTGTTTCATAATGTCTGTTTTTATGATATTATTTTAACTCTGTTGTTTTATTGTTTTAAGCTGCCCTCAGCCCGCTTGCAGGATAGGACGGGATATAAATCTAAAAATTAAATTAAATTAGATTATAGAGATAGAGTGTTTGGGAGTTCATTCATTCATAGCGTTGCCTTAAATTGGAAGCAATTAGACAACAAATATAACACACACAAAGTATCATCTATACACTGCTGCATATGCTGCTGAGATTTGTGGTGTTAATATATTATCTTAACTTTATTCCAAGTTCTTAACATAAGTAATAGCCTGCTCCTCTCAAGACACAGCTTTGCTATGGTCTTTTACCAGGTGACAATACTCATATAAGCAAGTATAATAAATGTATATGAAATACACTTCAGCTACATACCTAAGCAAAAATATGCCATTTTAGGTCTATTGAAAGGCATAGCCTTAAAGGGGTATTACTCCACTTACAAGGGCACTGTTGTGATCTCATTGTTTTTGGCTGCAGTGTGACTTAATAAGTGTTGCCAGGTAATGACACCTGCCTTTTAAAGCCCCTCACACATATATCCTGACCAACGTATCTTAGATTTTGCCTCCCATTGTATAGTCTTCCATGCTGATTGAGGTCTTCTCAATACTTGGATAATTCATTATCAACATAAACCCATGGCCTGAACATAGGACTCTGTAATGTCCTCTCCTTGGAGTCAGGAGTTGATTTTCTCTGATGGCCTTCCCAAAGAGCTGCAGTCTGGCTCCTCCTGGCTGCTTTGAATTGCTGTATAGCTAGGGTTGCTGAATTTATTTTGCTGCAGTAGTACTGCTATTGGTAGTAGTAGTAGTAAAGGAGTAGTAGCATTTTTACTTTTAAAATTTAACAATAGCCTTATAATATATGTTTTTGAAATAATGTAATATTAGTCAGCATAAAAATATTTCAGATAAATAAATTAAAATACCCCCACTGAATAAATGAAAGTGTGCGTATCTGGGTTGCACACATTAGATCCACCAAGCAAAACACAGCACTCTAGCCATAAAGTACAGCAAGCCAACAGTTTGGCAGTGCTAAGATTCATAATCCAGTGTTATGACATGTAAGAACATAAGAGCCCTGCTGGATCAGACCAGCATCCTGTCTCACACAATGGCCAACCAGTTCCTCTGGAGGGTCAACAACAGGGCACAGAAGCTGAGGCCTTCCTCTGATGTTGTCTTTTGGCTCTGGGATTCTGAATATGGAGGTTCCCTTTAGTCACCATTTATGCCCTTTCAAAGCCATCACATTAGGGTTGCCAGCTCTCAATGTGGAAAATACCTGGATATTTTTGGAGATAGAGCCTGAGGATGGTGGGTTTTAGAGAGGGGAGGGACTTCAGTGGGGTACAATGTCATAGAGTCCAAAGTGGCCATTTTCTCCAGATGAATTGATCTCTGTCACCTGGAGCTCAACTGTAATCCTAGGAGATCTCCAGCTACTACGTGGAAATTGGCAATCCAACCATCACTACATCCTGTGACAGCGAATTCCACATTTTAATTACTTGAACTGTAAAGAAGTATTTTTGTCTGTTCTGAACATCTGTCCATCCTGCAGTAAAAGGCAGCTTCTTCAAGTAAGCCTGTCAAGAGTGCCTCTTGCCATAACTTCGGAGAGATGAGAATTATGCTTGTATGTAACCAGTAGTAACCTTTGGTTACTGCTTGACTATTACCTCTTTGTTCTTACACACTGACCTGTTGTGTCTACAACATATGAAGTATCCAATTCAACCCTGAGGACTATTCACAGAATGCCTCCAAGGTCCTGTGTTATCTAGCTCCCAGAGACTCTCATGGTTTTGTTTCTGCAGGCTTAGGAGGGCTTGGAATATGAATGGGGAAATGTGAATGGTAGATTTTGGCGCTTTAGCTTTTGAAGTATGTGAGACCCAAGGTATATCTGTATGGACAGGGGCCATTGCCTTTAGTTTTAGGGAGGGACGGTGGCTCAGTGGTAGAGCATCTGCTTGGTAAGCAGAAGGTCCCAGGTTCAATCCCTGGCATCTCCAAAAAGGGTCCAGGCAAGTAGGCGTGAAAATCCTCAGCTTGAGACCCTGGAGAGCCGCCGCCAGTCTGAGAAGACAATACTGACTTTGATGGACCGAGGGGGGTCTGATTCAGTATAAGGCAGCTTCATATGATAAACACCTTTAAGACATGAAGGAGTGTTGATTGGTGAACAACGTGCAGAATGCCTTAGAGAATGTTTCTGTCTACATGAACCACCTATCTCTCTCTCTCTCTCTCTCTCTCTCGGCTTGGCTTCGCGAACGAAGATTTAAGAAGGGTGCAAAAGTCCACGTTTGCTGCAGGCTCGCTGGTGGCTGACAAGACCAATGTGGGACAGGCAGGTCCGGCTACAGCGGCTGCAGGGAAAAGTCTGATTTAGGGTTGGTCCTGTAGCAGTGCGATTCTTCCTCAATCTCCTTTTGTCCTCAAGACCAGCTATGCGTGTGTTCTCAAAGGAAGAGACAGCCTGGTGGATGGTGTGCCTCCATGCTTTGCGATCTGAGGCTAGGTCAGACCACTGGTGATGGTTGATGTGACAGGTGCTAAGGGATTTCTTCAAGGAGTCCTTGTACCTCTTCTTTGGTGCCCCTCTATTTCGATGGCCGGTGGAGAGTTCGCCATACAGGGCAATCTTGGGAAGGCGGTGGTTTTCCATCCTAGAAATATGCCCTGCCCAGCGCAGCTGCGTCTTCAACAGCAGTGCCTCGATGCTGGTAACCTCTGCCCGCTTGAGGACTTCAGTGTTGGTCACAAAGTCACTCCAGTGGATGTTGAGGATGGTGCGAAGGCAGCGCTGATGAAAGCGCTCAAGGAGTCGCAGGTGATGACGGTATAAAACCCACGATTCGGAGCCATAGATGAGGGTTGTCATCACAACCGCTTTGTAAACATTGATCTTTGTGCCTTTTTTCAGATGCTTTGTTGCTCCACACTCTTTTGTGCAGTCGGCCAAATGCACGGTTTGCCTTTGCCAGCCTGTTGTCAATCTCCTTGTCGATCTTGGCATCTGAGGAGATGATGCACCCCAGGTAGCTGAACTGCTGGACTGTCTTCAGAACTGATTCACCCACAGTGATGCAGGGAGGGTGATAATCTTCCTGGGGTGCAGGCTGGTGGAGAACTTCTGTCTTCTTCAGACTAACTTCTAGGCCGAATAGCTTGGCAGCCTCTGCAAAGCAGGACGTCATATGCTGCAGAGCTGATACCGAGTGGGAGACGAGTGCAGCATCATCAGCAAACAGTAGCTCTCGGATGAGTTTTTCCATTGTCTTGGAGTGTGCCTTTAGTCGCCTCAGGTTGAACAGGCTGCCATCGGTGCGATAGCGGATGTAGACACCATCGTCCTCATCTAGATCTACTGCGGCTCTTTGAAGCATCATGCTAAAGAAGATCGTAAAGAGAGTTGGCGCGAGAACGCAGCCTTGCTTTACACCTGTGCCTATTGGGAAGGGCTCCGAGAGGTCGTTGCAGTGTCTGACTTGGCCTCGCTGTTCTTCGTGTAGCTGGATGATCATGCTGAGGAACCTTGGGGGACATCCTAAACGTTCCAAGATTTGCCACAGGCCTTTCCTGCTAACGGTATCGAAAGCTTTGGTAAGGTCGACAAAAGTCACATACAGACCCTTGTTCTGTTCCCTGCATTTCTCTTGGAGCTGCCTGAGAACAAATACCATGTCGGTGGTGCTCCTGTTAGCTCTGAAGCCGCACTGGCTCTCTGGGAGGAGTTCTTCTGCAATGGTGGGCACCAGTCTGTTCAGGAGTATTCTGGCAAGGATTTTGCCTGCGATGGAGAGCAGGGTTATCCCCCGGTAGTTGGAGCAGTCTGACTTTTCCCCTTTGTTCTTGTATAGGGTGATGATGATTGCATCGCGAAAGTCCTGTGGTAATTTGCCTTGTTCCCAGCAGGTGACAAGTACTTTGTGAAGTGAGCTATGTAGTACTGTGCCCCCATGCTTCCAGATCTCTGGTGGAATTCCATCAACTCCTGCTGCCTTGCCACTTTTCAGTTGCTTGATGGCTTTAACAGTCTCTTCTAGGGTGGGGATCTCATCCAACTCTGTTTTCACCGGTTGAAGTGGGGTGAGGTGGATTGCTGAATCTTGAACTACGCGGTTGGCACTGAAGAGAACCTGAAAATACTCTGACCACCGGTTCAGTATGGATGCCTTGTCTGTGAGGAGCACTTGGCCGTCTGCACTATGCAAGGGACTCTGAGCCTGATATGATGGACCATATACTGCCTTCAGGGCTTCGTAGAACCCTCTTAAATCACCAGTGTCTGCACACAGCTGGGTTCTCTCTGCAAGCTTGGTCCACCACTCGTTCTATAACCTATAACAGATACAATATTGTGCCAGAGGCACTGTTTTGTATTTATCAAAATTCCTCAAAGTTCATTGGTAGGGTTGCCAGCCTCCAGGTGAGGGCTGGAGATATCCTGCTTTTACAACTGATCTCCAGGTGGCAGACATCAGGTCTCCTGGAGAAAATGGCTGCTTTGAAGGGTGGAGTCTATGGAATTGTACCATGCTGAGGCCCCTCCCCAAACCTGCCCTCTCCTGGATCCACCCCCAAAGTCTCCAGGTATTTCCCAACACAGACCAGGCAATCCTATCATTGGGTGAAGGAGGTGGGAAAGAGTGTCTGTGGTTGCACTGTAAGTGTGAGAGGCCTTCTGTTGTGAGTTGGGCCTCTCTGCTTGCCATATTAGAAAATGTTAAAATTCAGCTGCTGAGCAAGAGCGGTTTCACTTCCAGTTTCAGTCCAGTTTGACTGTTGCTGGCAGCCAGTTTTACTCAAGGTTTCCTCAACTTCTATCTTTGTCTTTAAAATAAAGTTTCTGTGTGACCTCCTCTTCATGATACTTAAGCTGTTCTTTAGCAACGGCTGTAAAGACGTGCCCATTCTTCTGGGCTTTCTGTAGGAATCAAAGGGGATTAATTGATATTGGTTTCAACTGCTATCAGAACTTTTGGTTTTAATATTCTAAATGATTTTTCCTAATTTTTACATGTCTTTAGTGGCAATTTCTAAATGGCAAACATTAGGATTGTCAAACTCTGGGGCGGGGTTGGGGGCATGGCTGGAAATCTGAAATTACAACTCCAGGTTGCAGAGATTAGTTCTACTGGAGCGTGGATTCCATGGAATTACACTCCACTGAGATCCTTTCTCTCCCTAAACCCCGTTCCAGGCTCCACCCTGGAGCAATTCCCAAAACAAAGTTGGCAACCTATTAAAAGCAAATAAATACATTAGTATGTACGTCTTTCCCACTGATGGCTCTCCCAACTGC
This sequence comes from Heteronotia binoei, assembly GCF_032191835.1. NCBI lineage: Eukaryota > Metazoa > Chordata > Lepidosauria > Squamata > Gekkonidae > Heteronotia > Heteronotia binoei. Next base: position 9,156,013 of record NC_083236.1, read on the forward strand.
TGTTTCAGTTGTGTTTCTGCCATTGTATTACACTTACTTTATGTGATAGTTAATTGCTGCCTTGGATTTATATATGAAATGGTCAGATTATTGATTTCAAAGGGGGACACAGAAGAGGTCTTTTCCCCAGTGCCTGTAATCACACTATCACCAACAATGGAAACAGCAGAGAGAATTAACTGTTTACCATTTCCAGACATTTAAAAAGGTAATGAATGTACAAACACCAAAGGAAAAGAGTGCTCTAGAGATGTGGTTCACGATAGAAAATTCAAACAATATTAGACTCTGAAAGTCAACATTAGACACACTTCTACTAAGGACCTACAAACAAACAGAGTTCCTCTGTACACACATTAACAAACAGAATTCAAACAATGATGGCAGTTTCACCTTTCCAGCGCCTTAGCTCTGGCTTTCAAGACTCCAGTGTTCACACATGTGACACTGAGCATAAAACATTCTAGTGTATGGCCAGAACAACGCCCCCCCCCCTTTGAGATGAGTATGTCATCTTGACACCAAAGTCATAAATTTGACAGTAATCCAATTATAAATTTGTAAAGTACAGGCTTTCTACAAATAGGATGCCAGGTCTTGACGTAGGTGATAACCTATTCCTTTCATCAATAATGTTTCACTCAATAAACTCTAGAGGATGGTGTGGAGTTGTTTTCTGTGGCCCCAGAAGGTAGGACCAGAACCAATGGGTTGAAATTAAACCAAAAGAGTTTCCGGCTCAACATTAGGAGGAACTTTCTGACCGTTAGAGTGGTTCCTCAGTGGAACAGGCTTTCTCAGGAGGTGGTGGGCTCCCCTTCCTTGAAGGTTTTTAAACAGAGGCTAGATGGCCATCTGACAGCAATGAAGATCCTATGAATTTAGGGGGGAGGTGTTTGTGCATTTCCTGCATTGTGTAAGGCGTTGGACTAGATGACCTTGGAGGTCCCTTCCAACTTATGATTCTATGATTCTAAGATTAAACAGTACATTGGATATCATTGGTTCTGTTTAATAGAGGCTTCAGGTTGGTCATACAGATTGGACAGAGTCCAAGTTAAGACTAGCATTAGGATTATTATACTTTGTCAAAAGCAAAAGTGTGCAAGATCAAGCCCCCTCCCAGCTACTTCCCATGGTCAACTTGCTTTGGGAACAATTGTGATGCACAACTGCATTCCCAAGGTAATGTTCTTGATAAACATTGTTGCAAAGGCTCTGGCCTACACATAGGGCGTTTTCGCACAGACCTTAATCAGTAGCGACGCCCCTCTTCACCGCGCAGGATCGGCGCGGATTTCGCACTAATTGCCGCGGAGCACCCGGAAGAGCCAGAAAGTCCCGCGGCTTTTGCGGCGCAAATGGAAACTGGTTTTTGGCGGTTTCCGTTTGCGCCGCAAAAGCCGCGGGACTTTCCGGCTCTTCCGGGTGCTCCGCGGCAATTAGTGCGAAATCCGCGCCGATCCTGCGCGGTGAAGAGGGGCGTCGCTACTGATTAAGGTCTGTGCGAAAACGCCCATAGTCTAAACAGCAGGTGCCAGCTTGAGAAAGCAGGAAACTGATAACAAGGAGAAAGAAACATTCATAGACATACAATTTTCATATTAACTCTGTCATGGAAAGGTACTTGACATTCTGCCCCCCTAAAGCTCCCTCCCTCATGGCCCTGGCTTGTCAGGTGGAGTTTTCTTATTAATTGAGAGGCCGCTACATGTTCAACCCATACCCACTCATTTTGCGAAGCAGGAAAGTGTAACCATTTAATCAGATAATATAAGACCCCCCATTTCACTTCAGAATCCAGAATTTGCTCCACTTCGTGGTGTGGTTGGTTCTGAATCATCACTGGAGCCGGAGGTGCTGTACGGGTGTGCCAGGTATCATTCCGGGGGGCCTGTTTCAGTAAACTGCAATGGAAAACAGGATGTAAGTTTTTGTACATTTTTGGCAAATCCAGTTCAAGAGTCATTTTGTAAATCAGTCTTTTTACTTGGAAAGGCCCAATGTATTTCTGACAGTTTCCTAGATGGTTGCAAATTGAGGAGATTCTTGGTAGAAAGATGCACTCAATCTCCACACTTGAGATCCCAAAGTGGCTGCCTCTTTTAATCATAAGCAGCCTTATACTTCTTTTTGGCTTTGCTTAAGTGTTTCTGAACCACTTTCCACATAGCTTCAAGGTGTTTCCACCAATCCTGAAAGTCAGAGGCCACAGTTTGGGTACCCCCAGGTAGAGTAGGCAGTGGTTTCCCTTCAAACCCTTGTGCAATCTGGAAAAGGGAACTGTTCATAGAGCTGTGGATTGAGTCATTGCAAATAGCTATGGTCCTAGTTCTCTGCAAATGGCAATAACTCACACTAGTCAGACTGCTGGAAATGGTGCAGATACTGCTCTAGCATGACATGAGTTTGTTCCGTTTGCCCATTCATCTGAAAGTGGTAACTAGAACTTAGCTCCTGCTCCATTTTCGTCAAGTTACAGAATTCCCTCCAAAACTTCGCACAGAACTGGGTGCCTCGGTCCGAAATCACCTTATCAGGAACGGAATGTAATCTGACCATGTTGAGGGAATTTTAGTGCAGGGGATGAAGTGGGCTTGTTTAGAAAATGTGTCTACTACCAGCAGCATTATTGTTTTCGCCACACTTTCAGGGAGATCTGTTATAAAGTCCATTGAGATAATGGACCAGGGGCGTTTCGCAGTTTCCAAGGGTTGTAATAGTTCAAGTGGCTTCCCTGCTTGTTTTTTGGCCATAATGCAGGTGGGAGAGGAAGGAAACATAGTCTGAAATATCCTTTTTCATCCCTGGCCACCAGAACTGTCTTTGAACCAAATGCAGTGTTTTTATAAATCCAAAATGTCCCGATAATGAGGTATTGTGGCATTCCTTGGGGAATGTACAGTTTATCTCCCTTGAACCACATGCCCTCAGGGCCTATTCTGACTTGGGCTATTCTGACACTGTGTCACATCCTCAGAGCCTACTGCCTGTTTTATCCAGTTTTGTAGGTTCGATGGGACCCAATTTCTTTTAGCTTGGCTTCGTGTTTGTACTGCTCCCCCCAATTGGGCGGGGATGAACATAGTATCCACTATGGTTTCCTGTTTACTATTGTGTTGAGGTAATCAGGAAAGGGCATCGGTCAAAAAGTTCTTTTTCCCCAGCAAGTGTTTCAACGTAAAATCAAAGTGGAAGAAGAACCCAGCCCAGCGTACGCATTATTTATTTATTTATATCCCACTCTCCCCACTGAAGCAAGCTCAGGGCGGCTCACAGTATAAAACCCCAACAAACAATTAAAACCATACATATTATAAAATTATACATTCAATAATTAAAACAGTCAAAATAATTTGGTGCTAGTCTCTTTGATGTCATATAATTTCAATTTCAATTGTGACAGTATTTCTTCAATTTCCCTATGATACAGGCTCAGCATCAGTATTCTCAGACTGGCAGCGGCTCTCCAGAGTCTCAAGCTGAGGTTTTTCATGCCTACTTGCCTGGACCCTTTTTGGAGATGCATTCCCTGGCTTCTTGCCATAAGCCTTACTCACTTTAACGCTCTCTTGGTCAGGCACCACAATGCAGTTAGACATCACTCCTTCTCATTGTCAAAATAATTGTGACATCCTATTCCTGTGTCCGTCTGTGGTGTGGCTTCTAGCCAGATTATATCCCAGTTGTTAGATGACTAGCTAATTGATTGGCCAATCCTGAACATGATCTAATTTAGAAGAAGAAGAAGATATTGGATTTATATCCCGCCCTCCACTCCAAATTTCAGAGTCTCAGAGCGGCTCACAATCTCCTTCATCTTCCTCCCCCACAACAGGCACCCTGTGAGGTGGGTGGGGCTGAGAGGGCTCTCACAGCAGCTGCCCGTTCAAGAAAAACCTCTGTGAGAGCTATGGCTGACCCAACGCCATTCCAGCAGGTGCAAGTGGAGGAGTGGGGAATCAAACCTGGTTCTCCCAGATAAGAGTCCACACACTTAACCTCTACACCAAACTGGCTCTTTAGAGCTGTCAGCTAACTCTGATCTATTGTCAACGCTGATCTACTGTCAAATGGATGCAATACATACAGGTGTGACTAATTAACCTAGTGTCTAATTAGGTAACTGCCTGCTGTCACAGCACACTCACAGTTAGAAATCCTGATGCCACTTAAATAAGATGACATTGATTAACACAAACACTTATACATAATGGATGAAAGTTCATTTATTGACACATGCTAATGAGACAAACAGCAGCAGTTACTTCTCTTCAACTGACACAAAAGGAATATTCATTCACAACAGGGAGGGTCCAGTTCAACAGCAGCATATAAACAGATTGACACTATACAATGTATAGTGTCAGTTTGGTATAGTGGTTAAGTGTGCAGACTCTAATCTGGGAGACCGGGCTTGATTCCCCACTCCTTCACTTGCAGCTGCTGGAATGGCCTTGGGTCAGCCATAGCTCTTGCAGAGCTATCCTTGAAAGGGCAGCTTCAGGGAGAGCTCTCAGCCCCACCTACCTCACAGAGCATCTGTTGTGGGGGGAGGAGATTGTAAACCACTCTAAGACTCTGATTCAGAGAGAAGGGCGGGGTATAAATCTGCAAGCCCCCTTTCCACCTGCAAATACTCTTCACTCTTTCTTTTCAAATTAGACTGCAGTGGGCTCATATGATAGAATGGACTCTATTCTGTCCTATGAGTCCATTCTGTCCTATCAGCCCATTTGACAGATTGGAGTCCATTCTATATTATGAGCCCATTGGCCAGAATGAACTCCATTGTATCCTATGGGCTCATAGGATGGAATAGATTCCATTCTGTCCTATGAGTTCATAGGATACAATATAGTCCATTCTGTACTATTGTCAAGCATGCAATTTTCAAAAGAATGAGTCAAGTGGATACAAAATACATTTATTGCTAAATTGGTATGCTCTCCTGGTACAGGACCTTGAGAGTGATGCCAAGAATACATTAATACACTTCTTTTAAGGCATACATAAAAGGGTTCTCACGGGAAGGGGTGAAGAATGCCAGCCGGCGCATAAACTATCATAAAAGCCTACATTCTCACTACGTTATCAGTATCTCACCCTTGCTTTCCCAGATGGTCTACACTCCCATGCAGGAATGTATGGGAAAGTGTCACTCCTTCTCTTCTCTACTAGTTTCCTTTCCTAATTCACTACAAAAGCCATAAAGCAGGAAAGGGGGGTGGAAAGAATAACAGAGCATTGTTACCTTGGCCCTCCATGATGTTTTACAGACCAGCTTTATGGAGGGCCCTAAAACCATAGATCACCATTACATTCTACCATGCTTGACATACTGCCCCCCCTTTAATCAACTTTGGGGTTTCTGAGGGAACGCTTTATAGAATGTAGCAATTAAATCCAGGGCCAATACATTTTGTTCTGCCACCCATTCATTTTGGCTGGCAGGAAAATGTTTCCACCTGATTAAATAATACAACACACCACGCTTGATTTTGGCATCTAAAATTTCTTTCACTTCATGATGACTCTGATTCCCAATCTGGATAGGTTGTGGAGCTGGTGGTCGAGGGTGTCAAGGGGTACCACCCAGGTCTCGACGCAGAAGACTGCAGTGAAAGACAGGGTGTATTTTACTAAACAGTTTGGGCAACTCCAGCTCTACCGTTACTTTATTGATCACCCACTTGATCTTAAATGGCCCCAAATAGGCCAGCTTCCTGGAGGGTTGATTCAATGGCAATTTTTTTGTTGATACAAACACTGTGTCCCCCACCTTGAAATCCCAAATGAGAATGTGTGATTTATCATACTGTTTCTCGTAAGCTTCCTTGGCCACCTCCGAGTTCTCTTTTATGAGTTTCCAGCTTTTTCCTAGCTTTCCCCATCATTATTCAAAAGTCATGGGAGTTCCTGATCCCTCTCCCCCCAGCAACAATGGGATAGGCTTGCCTCCATACACATTTACTATCTGGAAGGGTGAAGCCTTGGTTGAGCTATGAACACTGTTATTATACCCATACTCAGCAAACGGCAGCAAATCCACCCAGTTGGACTGTTGGTAATTCACGTAACACCGTAAGTACTGCTCTAGAAGCGCATTCACTCGTTCCATCTGGCCGTCTGTCTGGGGGTGGTAGGCCAAACTCAGGCCTTGTTCTATCCTTGCTAACTTGCAAAACTCCTGCCAAAAGTTGGCAATGAATTACGGGCCGTGGTCACTAATTATCTTATCGGGGAACGAGTGGATTTTCACAATATGGTGGAAAAACAAGTACGCAAGCTTTTTGGCCATAGGCAGTTGCTTACAAGGAATAAAATGTGCTTGCTTTGAAAAGGTATCCACTACTACCAGAATTACAGTTTTCCCTTGAGAGGCAGGGAAATCCATAGACACCACTGACCATGGGCAGGTCGCGGTTTCCAGAGGTTTTAATAGACTGAGTGGCTTCCCCCCCCCCTTCTTTTGGCCATTAAACATATGGGGCAGGAAGCCACAAACTCTGATATATCTTTTTTCATTGAGGGCCACCAGAATTGTCTATTGATCAAATGCAGCGTTTTCACATACCCAAAATGCCCCGCCAGTTTGTTAGAGTGGCAAAACTGTAACACTTCTGCCCGAAGGCTCTTGGGGACATACAGTTTGCCATCCTTGTACCAGTACCCATCCTCCCCTTTCTGCACTTCACCTGGCCGCTCTTCTCCATCGTTCTCAGTTTCAGTAGCCAGCCGTTTCCCTCCCCACTTTTCGGTATGCAGATTCTGTTTGGATCTAGCCTGGGTTGTTACCATGCCAGCCACTTGGGTGGGGGAGATTAAAGAATCGACCACCTTCTCCCTTTGACTGTTGTGTTGGGGAAGTTGCGACAGGGCATCCGCCAAAAAGTTTTTAGTTCCAGGGATGTGTTTTAAACTGAAATCGAACTTCGAAAAAAATCTTTTTCCTACTATTCTTTCATTCTTCCTCTGTCTCTTTCTTTTTCTTTCATTCTGTTTGTCTACCTTCCTTCCTGCAACCTACTCATTTATCAACCCCCCCCCCCCCAATATTTTTTAGGGCACTTTGTATTTTTTCCTACAACATGCTTTACTGCTAGAACAGTAATAAAGCCTGTATTGGAACAGGTAGAAAGTCAAAGTGAGAAAGCCCAGATTTTGGTGTTTATACCTGTCAGACCCCACCTCTGCCAGTGGTCCCATCCCTGGGGTTGTCATAGTCCTCGTTCCTGATTTTCAGCCCCAAGGGTCTGCCAGAGGTCTCAGACTGGGTGGAAGGCCAGGTTATGTCACACTTCTTGGCTTTCCCCCCTTTTGCTGGGTAGCAGTTGGCTCTTTTGCTCTTGCCCTCTCCCTGTATTTTGTGATCTCTGGCCTTCTTCTTATTGAACTCCTTCCTGGCTGGTTCCCCTTATATCTCTCCTGGTCTCCCAAACTCCCTCCCCCCAGCTTCTCCCTGCAGCCCCACCCCTCTTCATAGGCTCAGATGTCAGGACAGAATTTATGACATGGCCACACCTTGTGCCTTGTTGTTCCCAGCTGGTGCATCCTTTTCCCTCTTCGTAGCAGGCCCTGTGGGACTGCTGCAGCCCTGGAGGGGCTGACTCACTTTGTTCTGCTGCCGCCACTGGTGTTCAGGGGTCAGCTGGACTCTCCTGGTGCCACCCCATGCCATTTTTCTCCTGCAACACAGCAATAGGTCCACAAGCTGCCAGGGGTCATGGCCTCACTTGATGGCTTTGGGGGGCAGCTCCTGGGCTTCCTGTGGTGGTTCTGTGATGGGGCAGTGGCTCCTCCTCCAGGGATGGGTCGAGCTAACTGGTAAATACTTCGGTTGCCTAGTCATTGGGATGATTGTCTTGCTCTGGGTTGGGGGCTTGGGGGGGACGAGTCCTGGGCTGGTCAGGACAATGCCAGAATCAGCCAGTACAGAAGCTTCATGCTACTAGGCCTGAAGAATTGTCTCAAGGTATCTTACTAATCTTGGTTAGGACCAGTTGTCCCACTTTAAACTGTAGTCCTTTGGAGACCATCGCTTGAAATGTGGCCAGAAGTTGGAGACACAACTTTCAATGTTCAGTTTTTACTGAACTGTGTCTGGGTTTATTTATTTAGGTACCCCATTTTGCTCTCCGATTGAGTACCCAAAGCGTTGCCCTCCCTTTTGCCGTTTTATCCTGACAGCAACTTTGTACGACGGCATAGGTTGAGAGAGTGTGATTGGCTCACCATCACCCAGTGAGCTTCCCCAAGAGAGTAGAGATTCAAATCTGGGTTCTCTCAGATCCTAATCTGACCATTACACTATGCTGGCTGTACCCATAGCTTTTGACAACCAGCTTTTGACAAGCAAGTGTGGCCATTAACCCAGATAGTGGATAGCAGTTATTCTACCAACTCTGGAGCATAATTGCAAATAGCTTCGCATCTATTGAACTTGGACTTGGAATTTTTTTGTAGTGAAGAGATGGGGACTATCACCCAATAAAGAACACCCTAATTGTTATTGGCATGGTGCCTTTTTGTGTGAGATGGTCAATAACACACAGCAGTCAAATCCAGGAGTGATGCCGCTTTTCAGTGTCTGATAATGCAGCGCTTTCCCCGGGATCAAGGTATTAAGGTTTGGGTTATTTGTATTGATTTTATGTCCTGCCATGCTGTGTCACTCATGCTCATATTTGTGGTTCACAAATTCCTCCTTTAAATGTCACAGCTATTTCATCTCCTTTTGCCATCAATACTGCAAACGCCAGAGTCTGTTTATTAACCCCAAGTGCTGCCCCTCGTGTCGACAGCTTCATACACATGTATTCGCCGAGCAAATACTATGCTTATATATATTTTAATTGAGTTTGTATTATTTAAAAAAAAACAACCCAACCAGACAGAGGAGAAATCCACAAGGAACTTCTCATGCTCAAATCCCATTGAAACGAACGGTGACGCTCTCGTTTGTTTCAGTGGGGCTCGGGCTGGATAACTTCCCTATGGATCGTGCCCAGACTGATTGGTTTTGATTTTGTTTTCTTTGGTTGTCATGGAATTCTTTTAGGAAAACTAACTGCAACAGCCCCGTGCCACACACCTGCGATGGAATGACAACAAATGACGAAATATATGCATATCATTTTTATAATTTATATGTAAGAAAATACAAAATATACAACCAAGCACCACACTAACAAAATAAGACCGTAAAGCTAACCTCGATACAAATCAGTTATGGTCATCACAGGCATGGGCCAAACAGAATGTGAACAATAGACTTTGGCTTGAATCCAAAGGTGAACACGTGAATCTGCTTTACGCTCAGTCCATCAAAGGGACCAATCCCTCAGTCCATCACACTGACTGCTGTCTCCTCAGACCAGCAGTGGCTCTCTAGGGTCTCAAGCAGAGGTCATTCATATCACCTACTGCTGGATCCATTTAACTGGAGATACCAAGGATTGAACCTGGGACCTTCTGCATGCCAAGAAGATACTCTGACAGTAAGCCACAGCCCCTCCCCATCATTAGCATTTCCCCCAGCAAAACAGGGAGAAGTATGCTGCTTACCAGGTGCATGCATCCAGGATGTGGCAAAAAGGGTAGAAAGACTAGTCAAGCCCACTGATTATTATCCTTTCTTGCTCATCCATGTTGGAACAAATGATACTGCCCAGCACACATTTCCGGGGAGTGGCACATATGCCGGTTTTGATTTTTTTCTTTAGATTTTTGTTTTCTTTTGAAGTACAGGTAAGTACAGGAACAAAAATCTCAGGACACATAACCCATGGATTCCAATGTTTCTACACTAATGTTTAGAGTATGGAAACAAGCAAGAGGAACCAGAAGTCCTAATACAGGAAGGGGACTATAATCTAATAGGCATTACTGAAACTTGATGGGATGACACACAATTGGAATATTAGGACTGAGGAGTACAACACATGTTCTAGCACACAAAAGCTTACATTCTGAATAAAACTTTGTTGGTCTTAAAGGTGCAATTTGACTCCTGCTTTGTTCTACTACTCCAGACCAACATGACTGCCCACCTGGATCTACCAACCCAGATGTTTGATGTCTATATCTGGAAAAGTTTTAGAAGAAATAGTCAATCCTTGAGTATTTAGAAAGAATGGCTGTGATTACTAAGAGCCAGCATGGGTTTCTAAAGAACAAGTCTATACCTGGAAAAGTTTTAGAACAAATCATCAAACAGTCGGTCCTGGAACACTTAGAAAGAATGGATGTGATTACTAAGAGCCAGCATGGGTTTCTCAAGAACAAGTCATGTCAAACTAACCTGATCTCTTTTTTTGAGAAAGTGACTACCTTGCTGGATCAGGGGAATGTTGTAGACATCGTTTATCTTGATTTCAGTAAGCTTTTGATAAGGTTCCACATACTATCCTTGTTGACAAGTTGGTAAAATGTGGTTTGGATCCTGTTACCATAAGGTGGATCTGTAATTGGTTGACAGATCGCACCCAAAGAGTGCTTGTGAATGGTTCCTCAGCCTCTTGGAGAGGAGCGACAAGTGGAGTGCCTCAAGGATCTGTTCTGGGACCTGTTTTGTTCAGCATCTTTATCAATGATTTGGATGAAGGAATAGAGGGAATGCTTATTAAATTTGCTGATGATACTAAATTGGGAGGGGTCGCAAATATAGTAGAAGACAGAAACAGGATACAGGATGACCTTGACAGGCTGAAAAGCTGGGCTAAAACCAATAAAATGAATTTTAACAGGGATAAATGTAAAGTTCTGCATTTCGGTAGGAAAAATCCCACGCATAGTTATAGGATGGGGGAGACTTGTCAGCAGTAGTATGTGCGAAAAGGGTCTTAGTGGATCATATGCCGAACATGAGTCAACAGTGTGATGCGATGGCTAAAAAGGCAAACGCAATTTTGGGCTGTATCAACAGAAGTATAGTGTCTAGATCACGTGATGTGATAGTATTGCTTTACTCTGCTCTGGTAAGACCTCACCTGGAGCATTGTGTTCAATTTTGGGCAACAGATTTTAAGAAGGATATTGTCAAGCCCTGATATTCCCAATAATGAAGTCCTTTGTTTAATTTCAAATAGACTGGTTTATTTAGGAATTCAAAGGTGCCCAAGGAACATGGTCCTTGGAAATACTGAGATACCTGAGGTTACATGGTGCTGTATAGGGTATCATAAACCGTTACAAAAAAGCACTTCATTCAAACCTAAAGTTCAAAGGTACAGCAGTAACTTTCTTTTACACTACAAAAGCATTCTAATGCTACATCTTGAACTGATAAGGAGCCTGTGAATGGAAGCCTGTGAAAATTTGGGAGAACACTCTTCAGACATAGCATGCCTTTCCCAGTAACATAAACATGCTTTGCCAGATGGCAAGGTGGACGTGGTGGTTAGGTTGTGAATAATGGAGAATGACCAGAGCATTGATTTGACATTTGTTCAACCATCTTATATCAAAATAATTGGGCTTGACAGATATAGACAAACTGGAACGGGTCCAGAGGAGGGCGATGAAGATGGTGAGGGGTCTGGAGACCAAGTCCTATGAGGAAAGGTTGAAGGAGTTGGGGATGTTTAGCCTGGAGAGGAGGCAGCTGAGAGGTGATATGATCACCATCTTCAAGTACTTGAAGGGCTGTCATATAGAGGATGGTGTGGAATTGTTTTCTGTGGCCCCATAAGGTAGAACCAGAACCAATGGGTTGAAATTAAATCAAAATAGTTTCTGGCTCAACATTAGGAAGAACTTTCTTTCTGTTAGAGCGATTCTTCAATGGAACAGGCTTCCTCGGGAGGTGGTGGGCTCTCTTTCCTTGGATGTTTTTAAGCAGAGGCTAGATGGCCATCTGACAGCGATGAAGATCCTGTGACTTTAGGGGTAGTTATTTGTGGGTTTCCTGCATTGTGCTGTGGGTTTCCTGTGTTGGACTAGATGACCCTGGAGGTTCCTTCCAACTCTATGATTCTATGATTCTAAGTCATATAAGTCTTACCTTATCTCTTCTTTTTTTCATGAGAAAGTTACTACCTTGGTGGATCAGGGAATGCTATAGACATAGTTTATCCTGATTTCAGTAAGGCTTTTGATAAGTTTCCACATCATATTCTTGTTGACAAGTTGGTAAAATGTGGTTTGGATCCTATTATTCTTAAGTAGGTCTGTAACACACCCGAAGAGTGCTTGTTAATGATTCCTTATCCACTTGGACCAACCAGTGGGGTGCCTCAGGGATCTGTACTGGGACTTGTTTCGTTCAACATTTTTATAAATGATTTGTATTTAGGAATAGAAGGAATGGCTATTAAATTTGCAGATTTTGTTTGCAAGCAGTCAAACTTAAAGGTGTTGAACTATGGCATCCAATATCAGATAAATTATTTTTCTTTCTTCACACTAATGTGTATCAATTTTGTACTCGAAACACTTTCTTTGCATAGAGCTATTTTAGCTTTTGTGACAATTCCTAGCCCATTTAAAATGTTTGAAACAATTCTATAAGGATAGAACAAAATAGGAGTGGATTGCACCTTTAGGACCAACTTAGTTTTATTTAGAACGTAAGCTTTCATGTGCATGCACACTTCTTCAGACGAGGAATGAGGTACAGTAAGAAGAGCCACATATAGCTGGTGGGGTTTGGAATGCGAAGTGGTACAAAGTTAAAATCCAATAGCAGAATAGTAAAATTAACAAATTCAGAAAAACTTTGATCTGGGTTGCATTAGCGTGGGAAACCATAAAACAGTAACATGTCAGAATGTGAGAGTGCCTGTTAATTATTCTATTGCTAATAAACCTGGGTCAAAAAGAGGGCATTTCTTTCCCAGAAGTTTTTCCTGTCCAACTAATTTATCTTTTAACATATAACATGAATATATACATCATTCTAGTTTGCCATTAGGAAAAAATACATTAAAATATAGCGGGAGATGGGTTTAGTATATGTAATGAGATAAGCAGCCAATATCCCTTGTTTAAGCATATCGATATAAAAACATTATTCTGATACACTATCCTAAAAGAGAAATACATTGGAATACTGTGGATATATTACCATATTTGGTGAAAGTGGGTTTAGCATATATAATGAGATAAAAAAAACAACACAACATATCTGTTCAGTCCCGGGGAGGTGTTTGTTCCAAGTTTCATAATAGTTTCATAATTCTGTTATGAAACTTGGAACCAACACCTCCCCAAGACTGAACAGATATGTTGTGTTGTTTTTAACTCATAACATATGCTAAACCCATTTTCACCAAGTATGGTGATATATCCACAGTATTCCAACGTATTTCTCTTTTAGGATAGTGTATCAGAATAATGTTTTTGTATCGACATACTTAAACAAGGGATATTGGCTGTTTACGAAACCCATCTTCCACTATATTTTAATATATTTTTTTCCTAATGGCAAACTAGAATGATGTATATATCTATGTTACATGTTAAAAAGGTAAATTAGTTGGACAGGAAAAACTTCTGGGAAAGAAATGCCTTCTTTTTGACCCAGGTTTATTAGCAATAGAATAATTAACAGGCACTCTCACATTCTGACATGTTACTGTTTTATGGTTTCCCACGCTAATGCAACCCAGATCAAAGGTATTCTGAATTTGTTAATTTTACTGTTCTGCTATTGGATTTTAACTTTGTACCACTTGGCATCCCAAACCCCACCAGCTATATGTGGCTCTGCTTACTGTACCTCATTCCTCGTCTGAAGAAGTGTGCATGCACACGAAAGCTTATGTTCTGAATAAAACTAAGTTGGTTTTAACGGTGCAATCAACTCCTATTTTGTTCTACTACTTCAGACCAACATGGCTGCCTACTTGGATAATTCTATAAGGATGTCATCCAACAGAAATAAATTTAAAATAATTAAAAGACATGCCATTCCAAGGCCAAAACTTTTATCTGCAAAAAAAAAAAAAAAAAATTGGGCCTCCAATATTCACTGGTAAACTGCAAACACAAGTTGTCTTTTTCTGTTGCCTTAAAAAAAACTGGAATTCTTTATTCACAGTCCTATAGAGAACTGAATGAGCTATCCATTGAATGCAAACACTCTCCCCTCCATATGTTAAATGAATTGGGAAGCCACACACACACAGACACACACAGACAAACATATAAAGACTGTGTTTCTTCATCATTGTCCTGTTTTATCTTCCATGATCCTTTTACAAACACAGCAGCAGAACTAAAAATAGCAATGCTGTTTCCTCTTATTTCTCCACCACTGCTTATTTAATGCCTTTATAATATTTGGTCATGTGAACATTTGTAAACTTACTGATGTTATCAGAGAATGATTTTATAAATAGTCAAGTTATACTATTGACACCTCCCAATTCAAGAATATTTGTTCTGCATTAGGTGCAGACTTACTCAACGGGATTAACAAACATTATGAAGGGGGAAAGGCTATGTCCAAATCCACCCTGGTTGTTTATAAAACCTTTACAACTCATCAGCTTCCATGAACATACTGGCACCTTTCAATTACCCGTCCCTTTTAGAGAGCCTTAGAAAAGCAGCCGGTGCCCATGTAAATAGACAAATCTGAAAACTAGCAGGTCTTGTTGGCTTACATACTGTAGGTAATGTTTTCTTTTGCTCAAATTTGTTCTGGAAACTAATCACACTCTGATAAAGCCATCTGCAAATATGAGAAAGATTGACATCCACATGTCAAAGTTTACACAGCCTGACCAAGTGTACATATAGTCAAGATGAAGTTAGGACCCTGCTGCTCGGAGTTTCCACCGTTCATATGCAGTGATGAAAGAGGGTTCCTTAGAAGGAACCAGTGCAAAAGCCCACTCACACCAATGCAAGACTTTGGGCACAAACTCTTGGAAGGTTTTCCTACTCAATATCCCATGCAGTGGGTGAGAAAGGCATCCCCAGGGCTCTTGAACAGTTCCTTGTTTACTCCCAGGGTGACTCGCACAGGTAAACTTGCAAGGAAGCTGTACTCATTCTTAGGAATACAACCATAATATTTCTGGAAAGTGTGGTTTGGAAGAGAAACTGGATCCAGGGTTCAGAATGGATTCCTTGAAGCAGCGATGCCAACCTCCAGGTGGGAACTGGGGTTCCCCTGGAGAAAATTGTTTCTTTGGAGGGTAGGGTGTATGGTATTGTGACGGAACCGGCCCGATTCTGCCTTCAGACCCGGCCCCGTCAACTCCCTATTGAGTCGCCAACTCCTAGAGGGAGCTATTTCTCCTCCTGCCCCTTGGGCTCGCTGCCACCACCTGCTCAGTCTAGGGGTTCAGATTGAGAGGAACAGGACTCCCAATCCCCCTCTCCAGCTATGAGGCCAGGCCTCAAGGTCCTCTGCCACCCTGTACTTGGGTTTCACAGAGACCTCAGCACTTCTTTGGGGCACCCCTGGAGGATTGGCACCTTATCCAACTGCATGCCTTCCCCCTTCCCCGGGGCCCCCTTTATAACGCAGCGTGGTCTAAAGCGGTTTGGGGATCTATGTGGTACAGAGATGGACTGCCAGCATTTAAAACAGTAAAAATATTTAATTAAAAGAGAAAAAGAAAAGAACAGAAGAACAAAACAAAAACAGTTGCTTGTAAAAGGTTACACAGCACAGCACCCGCACAGCAAACAGCATGACAAAGAAAAGGTGTTTATAAACGTTTCCTACTGTCCCTGGTCTAAACTTGCCCCGCCTTGGGGATGACTTACTTGGTCTGACTGCCTGGGGGCCTCACAGGCAGGAGCCCCCATGTTCACCACATGCTCCCTCGAGCGCCAGTTGCAAACTGCCTTCTCTTCCTGCTAACTCCAATCCCTAGAACAAAAGAACTTCCTGCCTCTCTAGGAGATTTTCCCCCCAGCGTTGTTGGTTTGGCTCTGGAAGGGAGGGGGGGGGGTTTGGAGGGAGGCTAGGCCAAGGCCTGCTTAGGAGTTTAATGATCCCTCCCAATGAAGCACCAACATTGACTAAGATGGCGTTTCTCCACAGGCATCATGACCTGCAGAGGTTTCTGTCCTTCCCAGGGTCCATTCCCAAATCTGCAGGAGTTTCCCAACCTGGATCTGGAAACCCTACCCCACCCCCAAAATCCCTTACTGATGGCCAGGAGGGACCTGACAGCCCTCCTTTGAAGTCCCCATTTGTCTCAAACAATCCATTCAATTAAGTTCTATGCTTCAGTGATGCTCTGTATTCTTGGTGTTTGGGGAGGCAACAGGAGGAGGGCTTCTGGAGTTCTGGCCCCACCGGTGGAACTTTTGATGGCACCTGGTTTTGGCCACAGAGTGTTGGACTGGGTGGGCCATTGGCTTCTCTTTTATGATTGAGCTCAAGGACCCCCTTTAAAATTACAATTTTAAATTAGGGATTTAAATTAGACTAAAATTTAAATTAGGGATTGAGTTTCATTATAAAATCCCTAGCTGGATTGGTTTCTGTGACCATAATGGGAAGAGTATTTGTGAAAGAGTTTCTGGCTCAGCATTAGGAAGAACTTCCTGACCGTTAGAGTGGTTCCTCAGTGGAACAGGCTTCCTCGGGAGGTGGTGGGCTCTCCTTTTTAAACATAGGCTAAATGACCATCTGACAGCAATGAGGATCCTGTGAATTTAGGGGAGGCATTCGTGAGTTTCCTGCATTGTGCAGGGGGTTGGACTAGATGGCCCTGGAGGTCCCTTCCAACTCTATGATTCTATGAAGTTACACTAGAAAAAAATTTATTCCCCTATGTTTCTTTAGACCTCCTTTTCAATATATAGGATGGCAGACAGCATGGTACAGGCCCATCTTGTCAGATCTTGGAAGCTCAGCAGGATGGGAGACCACCAAGGAAGACTTTGCATAGGAAGGCAATAACAAACCACCTCTGCTTCTCACTTGCCTTGAATGCTCCTTGCTGGGGTCACCATAAGTCAATTGAAACATGACAGCACTCTGTATATTCACTGAGTCTGATAATCAGCTAATTTACCATATAGCTCAACTGGCAACAGTTTTCCAGCTGCTTGAGATACTCTGAATTGGAGATTTCTGAAACAGAATCTGGAACCTATATATGAAAAGCATTTGCACTATTACTAAGCAGCAGGCTCTCCTTCAAGGGGGAACACCCATGGATGGTAAATCCAGTCCTTTCTTCATTGTTTCAGCAACAGGAATAGATTCTTGGACAACACGAGTAACTCCTATCCTCCCAAGCAAATAAAGGCTTCAAATATTAGAAGAATGTTGAGCAAATATTTGAACATTCAGATAATATCTGGACAGAATATCCAGAAGAATTTTTTGAAGAGAATCTAAACCTAACTCAAGCTTACTAAGCATAGTTATTTTCAGATCCTCTCAGTCCCATTATGGCCAAGGAGCATGGAAGCACTGGGTATGCTCTCCTAGTATTATGCTGGCTTTCCCAATTAGAGATTCTAAAGTGAGGGATTGCTCTATTCAATGTAGCAATGTAGGTGGAACTATGAGCCAAACTACATGATATGACATCTCTGAGAACACCCCAGGGGCTCCCTGCCATTTTGTAGGAGTAAGTCCCCACCAGGAAACTCCTTTTAACAGTGCTGTGGAGGTCTGACTATGATCAGGACCACCGTGGTTCAGGGGAAAGATGGGCTCCCCCACTCCCAGGCCCCCACCTCTACCCCCCAGCATGGAGGACTTACTGCAAAATAAAGGGAGTCTCACCGAGTGTTTTACTGATGTCCCCAACATAACTTCAACATGCCCTGGACGTGATGTGGGCATATTGGGGACATTGGGGCAACACTTCAGTTTTGGGGCAAAATCTCTACGGTAGAAGTTAATCCTACCATTGAGTTTTTGCCCAAAACCCACAGTGTTGCTCTGACATGCCTATATCACTTCGGGGTCACATTGGAAGTCAAGTCGAGGACATCACTGAAACATCAGGTGAGATTCCCAGCTCCCAGTAAGCTCACTCCCTATCCCCTGCTGGCTGCCTAAAGGGACCTGACAACCCTACTTTCCCCATATTATTTTTCCAACTCCAAAAGGTGGCAGGATCATAGCATCAAGTAATGGTCCCTCAGCACCATTTTGGGTTGGGGAAATGCGAGGTGGAGGGAGGCAGAAGCCTCTCCTTCGGCAGTAGAATTAGTTGGAACTCCTGCAAAATACCAGGGCATCCTACAGCAAAAAGTGTTAAGTAGGCCTGTTTAGCAAAATAAGGGCTTTTAATTATACTAACTCTTAGTGATAACAGACATCTCTTGTAACACCCTAGAATAGGGTTGTTAGCCTCCAGGAAATTTAAGGGTGGAGCCTTAGGAGGGAGGGGTTTGGGGAGGGGAGGGACCTCAGCAGGGTATAATGCCAACCCTCCACAACAGCCATTTTTTCCAGACGAATGGACCTTCGTAGTCTAGAGATCATTTGGAATTCCAGGAGATCTCCAGGCTCCATCTGGAGGTTGGCAACCCAACTCCAAACCACAGAGCTCAGCTTCCCTGGAGAAAATGGCTGCTTTGGAGGGTGGCCTCTAAGGCATTGTATTCTATGAAGGTCCCTTCCTTCCCTAGGGTCTGCCCTTGAATCTCTGGGGAAGGTTGGAGTCATATGTACACTTTAGGAAGGGCTATGTCAAAGAAGAATGCTGTAACAGCAAAACTGTTATGTATGTGCAGTTACTTGTGTTAGTTCCTGCCTGGCTCATTGGAGCCTGAGGCCTTGTGCCGTGCCAGGTTACTGTAAAGCCCCATTAATTGTTTCCTCAGCCAAATGAGGTCTGACTAAGCAGCTTGCCTGCTGAAGAATGATCATTAAAGTTGGTCCACAGGATGAAGGATTTTCTTTTGGCTTTGACTGGGCAAACAAAACTTCTGTTGATTTATGCCGGGACTTCACGATTGCTGTTTTGGATTAGATACCAGCAGCTGGCACCTCTGCTGTGGCAATCTGAGAAAAGATAAATCACAACTGTTTCCCTTAAGAAAGAAAGGATTGACACAGAACTGAGTGAACTTCCTATCCTTTTCTTAATCAAATAAAACAGGGTTGGCCAACGGTAGCTCTCCAGATATTTTTTGCCTACAACTCCCATCAGCCCCAGCCAGCATGGCCAATGGCTGGGGCTGATGGGAGTTGTAGGCAAAAAAAAAAATCTGGAGAGCTACCGTTGGCCACCCCTGAAATAAAAGATCACCATTGCAGAGTGTGGATGCTGGATTGATGCCTTGACTGAAACTGCTGGTTTCCAGAACTGCTAAGCATCACACTTTGTATCATGGAACTCATGAGCTTCATTGAACCAATGCCACCCCAGAAAAGCATTTCATTCTGTGAGGTAGTTACACCCAGTCAAGGCACTTGAAGGAGGGTCCAGCTCCAAAGTGGTGGGTTAAGGGATTTAAGCCCAGCGGATCAGAGATTAGAGATGGCAGCTGTGATGTGGAGCTAGACCGAAAAGGGAAAAGCAAGGCATTTGAACTAGCCGCACTCTGTAAAGAACCCTGGAATAAAATGCACTAGACTAGAAGCAAGGTACCTGACACATTCTTTATTCAGGCTCCCAAATAGGCTTCAGAATCAAAATACTTCACAGTGTTATCATTTTACAGTATATTTACTAGGGTTTCCCAAACTCCCCCCCCCCGCCCCATGGACCGGTTATTTTGTGGTCCACTAAAATTCGGGGGTGGAGCCAGGAGACTTTGTGGACGGAGCTGGGAGACAGGAAATGATGCACAAACATGCTTAAAACACTTGCAATATTTTGCTTAGGAAAGGTAGGAGAATAGTGGGATTTTGAAATGCAATTTTAAAACTAAAACATCAAGAAAAAGCACAAGGATCATACAGCAGAAAACAAAATATAAAATACTCTCAGCCAGGGAAAACATGAAATGGCAGCACATTTCAAGCTTCTCCCCCGCCCTAGGTCTACTCAGATTGGCAATGGGAAGGAAAGAAGGAAGGAAGGAAGGAAGGAAGGAAGGAAGGAAGGAAGGAAGGAAGGAAGGAAGGAAGGAAGGAAGGAAGGAAGGAAGGAAGGAAGGAAAGAGACAGACAGGGGAAAAGACTGACAGAAAGAGAGAAAGAGAGAGGGGGAATGGGAAATAAAGCAAATAGGGGAAAAGAAAGAAAGAAAGAAAGAAAGAAAGAAAGAAAGAAAGAAAGAAAGAAAGAAAGAAAGAAAGAAAGAAAGAAAGAAAGAAAGAAAGAAAGAAAGAGGGAGGGAGAAGAAGAGAGTTGGAAAGAAATAGACAGAGAAAAAAGAAAGAGAAAAGAAATAGGAAGGAAGAAAAAGGGAGGGAAGTAATGAAAGGAAGGAAGGACAAAAGGAAAAAAGAAAGAGAAAAGAAAGAAAAAGAAAAACAGAAAAAAACGGGATGGGAGCAACTTACCTTTAAAACTGCTGACTCTTGTCCAGCATCATGGCCCACTGAGCCCTGCAGCCAGCAGGAAGTAGGGAGGCCTCCATGCTGGCGCGGCTATGTCTCCTGCTTTCCGCTGGCCGGGGGGGGGGGCGCTGGCATGGCTGCATCCCCTGACCTCCGCTGGCCCAGGGGGGTGGGTCGGGAGGCCCCCGCACTGGTGTGGCTGCGTTCCCTGACCTCTGCTGGCCTGAGGGAGGTCGGGAGGACCCCATGCTGGCGTGACTGTGTCCCCTGATTTCCGCTGGCCGGGGGGGGGGGTCAGGAGGCCCCCGTGCTGGCGCAGCTGCATCCCCTAACCTCCACTGGCCTGGGGGAAGTTGGCAGGCCCCTGCACTAGCATGGCTGTGTCCCCTGATTTCCGCTGGTCTGAGGGTGGAGTCGGGAGGCCCCCGCACTGGCATGGCTGCGTCCCCTGACGTCCGCTGGCCAGGGGGACATCAATGGGAGACCCCACAACTCGGAATCAAGGTCTTCATGGCTCGGTGCTGGGTTGCAACCCTGCCAATGGGAAATGCTCCCTTAGACTGTTTAATGTTGTTTTTCTGACTTGGTTTAACTTTAATATATGTGTGAGGGAAAGGTATTTGTGAAGTTCCTGCAATGTGCAGGGAGTTGTACTAGATGACCCTGGAGGTACCTTCCAACTCTATGATTATGTTATTATAATAATGTTATGGTTTGTTTTTTTTTAACCATTTGGAATGGTTTTATTACATTTGGTTTTTACTTGACAAGCTCATGAGTTCTCTGGAGACATAGCGGGGGTGGGGTTTGTTTTGTTTTTTGTGGGGTTTTTTGCTTTATTTATTTATTTTATCCTTTTCTCCCAGCAAGCAGGCTCAAGGCAGGTTCCGTCATAAAATTCACATCATGGAAAACAAACTGACAATTAAAACATGTCTAAAAGCATAGCTGAAAACAACAGTCAGTATAAAAGAATGATGTCTCGACATATCTCAGCAAGAATCAGTTGGCTCCAGGTGGCCACTCGAGTCTGAGGTCACTGGAGTGGGGACCGATTAACAAGTACCTGCCTCAGCTAAAAACCTGGTGGAAGAGCTCCATCATGCAGGCCCTGCAGAGCTATAACAAATCCTTCAGGGCCCTGATCTCTAATGGAAGCTCATTGTACCAGGTAGGGGCCAGGGCCAAAAACCTGAGTTGGAGGGTTTTGCCTCAGGACACTGGTGCATCAATTTCCCAGTCTGAAACTACCCTCGTTTTATGTGTGAAAAGGATCTAGGGGTCTTAGTGGATCATACGCTGAACATGAGTCAAGAGTGTGATGCGGTGGCTAAAAAGGCAAATGCAATTTTGGGCTATATCAACAGAAGTATAGTGAAGTGATGGAATTGCTTTACTCTGCTCTGGTTAAGACCTCACCTGGTTCTGGGCACCACATTTTAAGAAGGATATAGACAAGTTGGAAGAGAAGGGCAATGAAGATGGGGATGGAAGAAAGGTTGAAGGAGCTGGGGATGTTTAACCTAGAGAAGAGGCGGCGGAGAGGTGATATGATCACCATCTTCAAGTACTTGAAGGGCTGTCATATAGAGGATGGTGCAGAATTGTTTTCTGTGGCTCCAGAAGGTAGGACCAGAACCAAAGGGTTGAAATTACATCAAAAGAGTTTCCGGCTCAACATTAAGAACTTCCTGATAGTCAGAGTGGTTCCTCAGTGGAACAGGCTTTCTCAGGAGGTGGTGGGCTCTCCTTCCTTGGAGGTTTTTAAACAGAGGTTAGATGGCCATTTGACAGCAATGCGGATCCTGTGAATTTTAGGGGGAGGTATTTGAGAATTTCCTGCATTATGCAGGAAGTTGGGCTAGATGACCCTGGAGGTACCTTCCAACTCTGTGATTCTATGATTCTATGAAATGGGCATAATGTTCAGTCAAGACGTTCTTTGTTAAAACTGATTCACCAGGTCCAAGCCATACATTTATACTTTACCTCAGCCATTTATCATGTAAGCAAACTAAGCACAAAGCTAGCTCAGGAAGAAAATTCAAAAAGTATTCCCAGGCAGGTGCCTGTCCCCCACCAGTTCAAGCCTGTGCGCAGAAGAATTGAAAGTTAGTGTCTTTGACTAGACATATAACAGATGGCCTTCACAGCTGTGCTGAGAAATATCTCTTAGCCCACAGAGAGGCCTTTCTGTAGCCACAGTACAGAGAGTACTTACAATATTGTTCCAAAGACACAATAGTGCAAATAGCAGAACTACACAGGAATATTGGATGCAATGATTATCAGTGCTGCATACAATATTGGCAAGAACCAATTCTTGACATCCATGCACAAAGTGTCATTGGACTCGAATTTTGCTCTATTAATAATAACAGTTAAGAATACTTAAAGTTCACACTGCTTCTTTTTATTTTTCAGTACAGAGACCAGATGAGTACAGGTGTGGCAAATTCCATGATGTGGGGTTTACAAAAGGAAAAGTCTTAATAATTGTGCAGGCCATTGTGGACATGGAATATATTCATCAGCAGTGGCATACTTTTCTCTGCCAAACTGCCCAGACATTTTTGGAGAGGTGTCTGGGATCCCCAGGGTGTTGAAAGAGAAAGGAAGACAGCCAATAGGGAGATTTTCAGGGCCATAAAAGTAGGGATGTGCATTCAGCTTGGCTGAGCTGGAAAAAACATGAATAAACCTATATAGCATTATATGAGCTCCCCAGAAGCTGAATCAGATTCTCTGACCTGATTCAGCTTCCCGATTAGATATCTCCATATAGGAGCTGTTAAATACTGGGTTCGATGCATTGGAGTTCAAAAAGGAATATGCTTTATTGATAACTACATAGACAAAATGGTGGGGCTGCGACCCCACATATACATGCAAACAAAACACACACCCCAACTCCCATGGCGAATCATGGCAGTCATGTTTCACGCCACGACTGCTCATTGGTTACTGCTTAGTGTTCAAATCAATCAAGAGTCTTTAACATTTCCTGCGGCTGCCCGGGCACACGCAAAAGCTTTCCACCAAACATAAAGTCCAGTTCATAACAGGAGACAAATCTATTTGACTCCTTTATGGGGATCCCAAATGCCAGGCAAAAGTCTGACTTCCCTTTAACCTCCCCTCTTTCTGTTTGCCCAGCTTGAAAGCAGGGCAAAGGAAGGGGGTTTAAGGGAAGGAGGAAATGAAGGGAGTCCTTTAAAAGGATCTCCCTTTCCCTTCTCATCTTTCACAGGCACCCTGCCATTGCAAAGCCCCCCCAAAAGATGAGGATAGCACTCTAAAGAGGACTTCCTTTCCCCTCTGGTCTTTCTAGGTTTGCCAATAGCCAGGTCCCAGTGGGGGATCTCCTGGTTTGGCAGGCTCTTTCCCACCCCCAGTCAGCTGGCCGGCCGGTGGGGGGAAGCCCCGCCCAACAGCCTCCATGTGCCTTCAAACCTCTGAAGCCTTAAGGAGATGCTGGAACAGTTCGCTCTTTTAAAGGTGCATGTGCCTTTAAATCTTCAGCTAGGCAGAATGGGGGTGGGATAAGCCTCCAAAACAATGTGAGAAGGAGGAAGAGAAGCAGCCTAGTCCCTCAGTCACTTGTTTGCAGAGTAAAATTAGTGAGTAAATTGCCCCCATGAGAACACAAAGTGTGTGCTTCCAAACTGCGTTTATTTTGGCTGCTCTGTGCGTGCACGTGTGTGTGTGTGAGAGAGAGAGAAGCCAGCTGCTGAGGAAGTGAAGACTATATTCAGGGGAACTGCACTGCTGTAATTTTGTTTATTTATTTTAGGGAATGGGAAAGTCTCCTGGACCCACCCCCAAAGTTCTCAGGTATTTTGTGAGTTAGACTTGGCAACCCTAGGTCATTCCTGGGCTTTCCATCACTGCAGAGCACCCGGGGAAAGTGAGGAGATCTTTAAGGAGAGCTCCCTTTTGCATCTTACCTTTCTAGGGTGCCTGTCAGCTTCAGAGTGCCTGGGGAATGTAAAGAGAGCTCTCTAAAAATGGCTCCCGTTTGCCTCTTGCCTTTCTCAGGTGCCCAGCAGACGTGGAGCACGTGGGGAAGGAGAGGGGAGTCCAGGAAAGTCAAGGGAAAGCAAGGGGAACCCTTTAAAGATGGCTCCCTTTTGCCTCCCGCCTTTTCTAAGTGGAGGCAACTCAGTTCAGTAATCCTTTCCTCTCCCCCTTGCCTGGGCCTTGACAAGGGTGAGACTCTTCCACTGTGCCACAATCCCTCTCCACAAAAGGGTCTCTGTTACCTGGAGATCAGTTGACTAGGGGAACTCCAGCTACCACCTGGAGCTTGGCAACCTTAATCATTTCCATGGCATCAGTTGTTATGGGTAATCTGCAGCATCTCTGAATCAGATGTGATTGGATCCTTCATGCAACAAGTAGGGTTGCCATCCTCCAGATGGGTCCAGGAAATCTCCTGGAATTACAACTGATCTCCGAACAACAAGATATTCACTATTCTGGAGAAAATGGCAGCTTCAGAGAATGAAATGTATGGCATCATACTCAACTGAGGAGCCTCCCCTTCTCAAGACAAAAATGAACACATGAAGCCACCGTATATGAGGCCCCATCAGTTGTTACCATTTGGGAGGTTCATCTGCATGTAAAGGGAGATGGTGCACAATTCTCCTGATATAAACAGCTGCAAATAGGGGTGAACAAAGCAAAGTGCACCTTTTCCAGCTTTGGTATGCATGATCAGAAATGCAGATTTTTGAGAGAATGCATTCACAAATACCACATATCAGGAGAATTGCAAGTAGCATTACTCAAATGTGGTGTTCAGCTGCTCCCACTGAGGACTCTCACTGCTGCCCCCCGCCCCCGAACCACGGCCGCATCCCCTGACCCAGGAGCCAACAGCCCTGCAATCCACACACCCACGTGGAGGGAAGAAGAAGACTGCAGATTTATACCCTGCCCTTTTCTCTGAATCAGAGACTCAGAGCGGCTTACAATCTCCTATATCTTCTCCCCCCCACAACAGACAACCTGTGAGGGGGTGGGGCTGAGAGGACTCTCTCAGCAGGTGCTCTTTCAAGGACAGGGTCATTAGACCGGCATGACTTCTCAAATCTCAGGAAACTTTCCTGGTAAATAAGAACATAACAACATAAGAGAAGCCATGTTAGATCAGGCCAATGGCCCATCCAGTCCAACACTCTGTGTCACACAGTGGCAAAATTTATATACACACACACACACACACACACACACTGTGGCTAATAGCCACTGATGGACCTCTGCTCCATATTTTTATCTAAACCCCTCTTGAAGGTGGCTATACTTGTGGCCGCCACCACCTCCTGTGGCAGTGAATTCCACATGTTAATCACCCTTTGGGTGAAGAAGTACTTCCTTTTATCCGTTTTAACCTGTCTGCTCAGCAATTTCATCGAATAGAGGTTCCTCTCAGCATCTAACTCCTCCTTTGTAACTGAGTCTAACTCATGTCACTACACATTACTGTAGTCTGCCATAGAGATAGCAGATTAGATAACCATTCTCTTCACTTGCTTCTGCTTTACCCTCCAGTGCCATTTTAGACCCCATGTCTACCTCTACTTCACTGGGATTCAAGATGGCACATGGACCAGTCATGCTGGATCAGGCCAGCCTTGCTGCCAGGCTAGAGTTGTTGTTGTTCATTCTCACAGTTGAGTCCAACTCTTTGCGACCCCATGGACAAGGTCACACCAGGCCCTCCTGTCTTCCACCATCCTCCGAAGTCTGCTCAAATTTGTGTTTGTTACATCAGTAATGCTGTCCAGTCATCTATCTGTCCACGCTAGAGTTACCAACCTTCAAGTGGGGTCTGGCAATATCCCACATTGTATCTGATCTCCAGATGACAGGGATCAGTTCCCTGGAGAAAATAGGAGTTCAACTGTAGAGCTTTATAGCCTGATGAGTTCCCGCCTCTCTCCAAACGCCACCCTCCCCAGGCTCCACCCCCAAATCTCCAGGATTTTTCCAACTTAGTTGGCAACCCTATGCCAGGCACAATGTGGTATTGCTTCTCCTCAGCCACGGAAAAGATTTTTGCAACCAGGAGCAGGAAAAATTACAATTACATACCACTCTGCCATTTTTTTCCCCATTAAAAAACTCCTGGTTCTGATACATCATTCTCTGTTTATTCCAACTGGAAGCCATTCTTTGCACAGCATACAAGCTACCATGGTTGTGGTCTCATCAGCTGAAAAGTTTATTGATCCATACTATGGATTAGTGCTTTGGATTTGCAATACTCATTCAGTCTAGAAAGGAACATTTTTTTAAAAAAAATGTATATCATGTTTTTTAAGTATCGCAATCCACCCTAAAAATGCAAATGCCGACTTGTTTGGAGGTAGCTGTTCTCTGGGTTGTATGTGAAAAAGCCAAAAAAGAAGCAGGGAAATCTGGCTGTGAAGGCAGGTTGCAAATCAGATCAGAAAATGTCCCACCTTGGGGTCTCCCTCACTGTCCCCTTTGTGTCCTGACTGAGGACACAGAGGATCACAGACCCCATCACAGCCTTGTTTACTTTGGGATCAATCAGTAATGTATGAATAATAATGGCACCTTCTGACTATGGCTAATTAAATCACAGCATGCTGGAGATGTGATGAGAAGGCTTTGCTGACTGCTAGTTTATCAAAGTTGTTTTGCTAGCAGACACTGACGGATGGGCCTTTCTGCATTTGCAAACAAAGCCTTTTAAATATTGCAGCATGAGACCGGGTGAGCCTGGAATTGTTGTTGTTGTTTTTTAAGATATAAGTAATTTGGAATTAAGGAAGTAAACAGTTATAGAATCATAAAATCATAGAGTTGCAAGGGATCTCCAGGGTCATCTAGTCCAACCCCCCTGAACAATGCAGGCAACTCACAATACAGTTGCAGTTGGATTCATTCCTACACGTTGTGGCTCCCCACAACCCCAAATTAAAAGGGTTTTTTTTTTTGGGGGGGGGTGTTAACTCTTACAGAGTCATAGAATCATAGAGTTGGAAGGGACCTCCAGGGTCATCTAGTCCAACCCTCAGGGTCATCTAGTCGGTTTCCTTGTGAGGAGACGACATTGGAGATTTATGGCATTTTGGCAATATATGTCTGTTTACAAATTATAGTATAGTTACTAACCTCCAGGTAGGACCTTGAGATTGCCCAGAATTACAATTGATTGGTGACAGACATAAGTTCCCCTGAAGGAAATGGTAGCATTGGAGGGTAGACTCTATGGCACAACATCCCTGTTGAGCTCTCTTCCCTCCTCAGATACCAGCCCCAAATCTCTAGGAATTTCCCAAGCTACAGTTGGCAATCCTGGGGCCAGCCTGGTTGAAAGTATGTATCTCCCTAAGTGAAATATGGACATAGAATGCTATGGAAAAGCCAAATCTCATCAGATCTCAGACACTTAGGAGGGTCAGTTCTTTTATGGGAGACCACCAAGGAAAGCTCTGCATAGGAAGACAATGGTCAACCACCTCTTTATGTCATTTGCCCTGGCCCAGGATAGCCCTGTCTCACCAGATTTCAGCAGCTAAGCAGGGTCAGTACTGGCATGAGAGACCACCAAGGATGACTCTGCAGAAGAAGGCAATGGCGAACCTCCTCTGCTTCTCCCTTGCCTTGAAAGCCCTTTGCTGGGTTTGCTATAAGTCATAGAATCATAGAAACGTAGAAGGGACTTCCAGGGTCATCTAGTCCAACATTGCAGGAAATTCACAAATACCTCTCCACATACATATATCTCCAGTGACTCCTGCTCCATGCCCAGAAGATGTCAAAAAACCTCCAGGATCCCTTGCCAGTCTAGCCTGGAGAAAAATTTCTTACTGAACGTCGCAAAGTGTCAATCAGCATTTCCTTGGGCGTGTAAGAAAGGGCCACAAGAACTAAGCAATGATGCAATCCTTCCTTCCCCATTATCATGATCTGCCTAATTCAAAGAATCAGCATTGCTGTCAGATGGCCTTCCAGGGGTGTGGTCCGATGTACCACTTAAAGCGAGACAGAAGAGCCTTTTTCTTTACCGGAGCAGAAAAATCCGACGTGGCAACGTTCACACAAACAAACGTGTAAAGGGCTGGTCCCGCTAGTGAAAAACAGTTGATCGATCACACTAAAAGCTTTGCTGCGCATCAATGCTGTAGGGGTTGCGTGCGCACACTGTTGGATTAGACTGCATCTCGACAACGTCCCGCTTTTCAGCGATCACATGTCGGATCGTGTGTCGGGTTTTCCTTCCGAGCATGCGCATGAATCAACCCCCAGGAGTAACATTGCGGATGAACCACAATCACGAAGATGAGCGCTGATCTCACTCAAAATGCCTTTTGCAGACGGCAATTTGACTTCGTGCTGTGCCCTTACACCTCAGGTAGAGATCTGATTGGTTGAATGGGCCTGACTTGAAACACTGTGTCCGTTTTCGCACTTACCTTATTCCGGAGCGACGTCCCTCTTCACCGTGCAGTGTCTGCGCGGATTTCGCACTACTTGCTCCGCAGAAGCCGGAAGTCCCGCGGCTTTTGCGTCGCAAATGTAAACCGCCAAAAACCAGTTTACATTTGCGACGCAAAAGCCGTGGTGTCTTCCGGTGAAGAGGGACGTCGCTCCGGAATAAGGTAAGTGCGAAAACGACCTGTAAGAATTTTCCCTGCTCAAAGTTTGAATGTAGAGATGGCTGTGTGCTTTGAATGTTTGCTGCGGTTATTGGTCTTGTGTTAGATGCCGCTGCACTAATGTCAACTAGTTTGGTGGTCTTTTCTCTACATTGGCAGGAGGATGTTGGGAGAAGGAGAAGGAAGAGTGTGATAAACAATAGCTATATGTCTCATAGGCGCTGGCACCTGAGACAGCGCGCTCTTATCTCCCGAGCTGCAGATTTCTGCCCCCACTTCTCCCTATGGGCACACATGTGTTGTCTATGGGCAGGCACTGTACTTAGTCAGAACTCGATGTCCTTTTATTCCAATGGTCAAATGTGGTCCCCATTTCCCCATACGGGCATGTTCATTTTTCTCTAGAGCCCGGCGTTTATAGTCTATGGGCAGGCACTTATCTGAGTTCTCGAATGTCTCATCAAGGATGGACTGGATAGTTTTCCACCCCACCCACAAGTTCCAAGCACCAGACCGAAGTTGTCCTAATTGGTCCACATTCCCCAACTCTGATGGCAAGCTAGTAGCATGCTGGTTTTAGTGATCATCACGAGGTCTCTCACGCGTACGCATAACTAATTGACCAAAGCACAACGAGGAAGAAATGGCGACCAAAAAAGGGGGTTTTATTAGCAGGAGTGGGAGGTATGGAGGATGCTGTGAGCCCTTTACAGGCTCAATGCTGGGGAGTGAGTGATGCCCTCCACCCATCTGGAGTCACTTTCAGCGTTCCAAAAGGTGGCGGACACCTTGAATGAGAAGGGACACAGAAGGACAGTCGACCAAGGTAGGGCTAAATTTAAAAGACTGAAGGCCTCATTTTATGATGTGCTGGAGGACTGGGGATGCATCCCTCCAATGGAGGGAAGGCCACCATTCTTCGATCTTCTGCACAAACTGTGGGAGCAGGGTGGAAAGCCGGGCTGGCGCGAGCGATTTCCACCAAGTGAGTAGGCCCCCAAGGTAATGGTTTTCTGTGTAATCCTTCCAAAGTAGGCTTGAACGTCCATCCTGTGGGCAAGCCGCAGTAATTCCTGCGCTCCTTTATTCAACCCCCCCCCAAACACCTTACGCCGATTTTTCAAGTTCCCTGGCGCATGCACGCTTCCTTTACGAGAGCCACATTGATGCAGTGGTTAAGCATGTGACCTCCTATTAGGATGACCCAGGTTTGAGTTCCAAATCCCACACTCTCACCTTCTGGAAAGGCCCTCGGCAAGCCATGGCCTGGCAGGGGTTGTCCTCCAAATTGCTGCTGCTGTGAGAACCTTCTCAGCTCCCTTAGGCTTGCATGCTTGGTGGCTGTGGTTATACACTAACACAAAGTGGCGTGGCCAGCGCTCCACGACAACTCCCATCTCTCACCACCTCTCTCTATATTTTTCCAAGGATTCAAGAGAGTCCACCTACCTGGCAGAAGAGGCATCACATGAGGAGGGGCCAAGCAGTCATGGTGAGGAGGCTTCAGGTGAGGACCCCTTCACAGTAAACACTAGCATTGCTGAGCCCTAGTACTGTGGATAACAGTGGACATGTGCCACTTTTTCTTCTTAGCTTAATGCCTCCCAAGAGGGAATTAATATTTCCCAGTGCTCCATGAAGATTAGGGCTGGCCTCCACCACAATGTGGTGGTACCACTGTGGACATCATTCCTAAAAAAAAGAGGGCAACTTTGCCCTTGATTAAAATGGATAGTCAATGTGCAACATGGCTATAGACAGCATGCCCCTTTTTAGGAGCATGGCTGCATCATGAGATATGGTGGGCATTACTCATGATGGTCCCTTGTGATTGCTGGCTTGCGAGTCCGCCTTCGGGCATGACGGGGTGCACGGCAGAGAGAGGGGTCGTGAACTGGGATGTCTCAGAGCCGTTTAGAGGCAAAAATGGGTCGCTGAAATTTTTTTTCTAGCTTTGAAAAGACCACTGGGTGACCCAGTCCAATTGAGAGTTATTTCTTCTGTCTACTTGCAGGCGTTGTTGTGGTGAGCAGCTCCAAGTCGACGCTGGGGAGTGACCAGCTGGAAGAGGCAAGTGAGGGTGGACATTGATTCCCACACTATGTTCTCAAATGTGTGGCACCACTACCGAGTTCCTGATGTCACGTTACCATCATTGCAACATTGTTAATGCAGCCCAAAATTACAACTTTACACTTTTCTGAACAGGTGATGAGGTGGAGGTGGACGTGGAGATGGAGCTGGCAGTGGAGGAGCCAGTTGTGGTCACCTCGGGCCAGGATTCCGACGATGGTGAGTCTTTAACCCGTAAATGTGAGAACGGCTGTTGCACCCTGCATGTTTCCCCATTAAATCGTGTAATTGTCTTCAGAGTTTGGTAATTGAGAAGGGTCCATGGGCATCTTTGGACAGCTGCATCACATGTCCTGGGAAGCCACATACTTCCCAGGACGAGTTACCTATCTCTCCTCATTCACAGACCAATTAAGCTCCTGACACTCCTCCAGGGGAACCCACATACTCCCTCACGATCTCATCATGAAGTTCAACATGGTGGGCCCACCCACTAAGAGAGTATGACAGCAAGACATAGAATATGGAAGGGAGGATGGAGGAGGGAAGGGAGGAGTGCGGGAAGGAGGAAAGGAAGGGAGGGAGAGAGGGACGAGGAAAGGAATGTGGGAGTAAAGGGGAGGAAGACAGGGAGGAAGGAAAGAATAAGGAAGGGAGGAAGGAGGGGAGGAGGGAAGGAGGAAGAAAAAGGGAGAGGGGGAGGGATGGGGGAAGGAAGAGGGAAGAGGGGGAGAAGGGAAGGGAGGTGGGAAGGCACGTTGGAAAGGAGGGAGGGATTGAGTGGTGCAGGGAAATCAGAGCAGACAAATGGGAGAAGAAATCAGAAAAGCTGTAATTGATCATCAAGTCAGAGAAATGATGTGATTGCAGGAGAAGGAGTGGTGGGTGGCTGCGCTAGAAGAAGGGACAATGGAGGAGTGCTGGTGGATCTCACAGAGCAGCTTGCACAAATGGAGATATGCATGAGAGATGTGGAGAGCAGATGTAAGTCCCTGGCAGACTAGCAATTGGCCATGCCATGGCATGGAGTGTGCGAAACTAGAAGCTAGGCTACATAAGAACATAAGAGAAGCCATGTTAGATCAGGCCAATGGCCCATCCAGTCCAACATTCTGTGTCACACAGCGGCCAAATATATATATATATATATATATATATACACACACACACACACTGTGGCTAATAGCCACTGATGGACCTCTGCTCCATATTTTTATCTAACCCCTTCTTGAAGGTGGCTATGCTTGTGGATGCCACCACCTCCTGTGGCAGTGAATTCCACATGTTAATCACCCTTTGGGTGGCTGGTTGATGGTTGAGCTGAACTCATGACTAGTAGATAAGCTGACTTCCTCCTCCATCCACTGTTTCACTGCCGGAAACTAGCTGTCATGCTACTTGTCTGTCAGCGTTGCCCAACTCCCCCCTATCTGTTTGCCTTACAGTGAGACGCCACGAGTACCGGCTGAATTTCATGCGGCGTGGGATGCAACATCTGCACCAAAGAGATCTGAGGAGGCAAATGGATGTGTCTCTGCTTCAGCAGCGTCTGGAGTCCGGGGCGAAGTTGGAAAACTGTGGCAGATTTGTGAAGAGGCAGGGAGAGGAGGATGCGAGGGGAGAGGAGGAGGATAGGGTGGAGGAGGGTGATGAGGAGGAGGGACAGGAGCTGGGGGAGGATGAAGAGAGGGAGGAGGAGGCTTTGGACGCTGGCAAAGTGCTCCGCGCATCATTGAAGGGTGGGGAAGAAGGCAAGGTTGTCACCAGGCATGGAGACAGTTCAGAGGAAGGCCAAACCACCCACTAGGAACCTGGGCCCTCCCACATGTTAGATTGTAGTCCCCAAGCACTGAGTTACAGGCTTGAATGCCAACTTTTACTTTTTTTGTGTGTGAACTATGTAAAAAAAGGCATGTATGCGCCAATGTCTATCCCAGCTCTGTTGATTTGTATTTGCAATAAATAGTTCCTTAACTTTGAATGTGTCAAAGCTGTTTATTCTTAACATTCACAGTACAATTGTACAGCATTCCAAAATATAAAACCTTTTTCTGTGTCCTATGACTCATGGGGAAACATTTTCAAGCACACTTTTGTTATGAACCTCGTGCTGTTTTAACGAACTTGCACATCCACTCTGACCAAGAGGAATGGGGGTCAGGGGACATGAACAATGATGAGACACCCTTCATGTGAAAAGTAAATCCAAGAGGCGGCACTCGAGGGGCCAATAAGGCACATTCTTCTTGGGGGCATGCTTTCAACGTTGGTAGCCTAACATTGGCAGCAAACCCACAACCAATAGTTCAAATGACGTGCCCCACCCTCCCCAAATTTTCACTCCTCCATGGGTCTTCCCTGGACAATGCTTGCAAGCAATCATTCATGACGGCACTCGCTCAGGTGATTGTGCAGCAGCAGGATACTGATCAGTAACTTGGCGCTGCGCGATCAGACAAGTAACGAAAGTGCGTTTGGCTAAAAAGATAGGATGTGCGAAGCTAGGAATTTTGACGGGGAGTGATAGCGACGCTAACTGTGGCGGAAGACATCTGGTCACAACACAGTTGAGTCATCTACTTGATTGGTCAGTCTTCCAACTCTATAGATCACTCCACTGGTTCATGTTTTCTCCTCACGCTCCACATAGCTGTCAAGGCTTCCCACCTCAATTTGAAAGATGGAGTTGGAAATCTTGGCTGCTGTGCTCGGTCTGTTGGTCGAGACATTGTCTGTGATATTCACTCTACTGCTGGCTCTATGCAATGGTCTGGATGAGCCAGTGAGTGCCAGGAGAGGGAGGTTATCGACTGCCTGTGGCTGCCTACGAAAATGGCGTAGATGGCTTAGGCGGCTCGCCCAGCGTCGTAGTGCCAACATTATAAATGTTTGCTGACTCGCAGTGTTGACATGTCACCGGAGATGGTGGTCCTACCCACGGTCCAAAGAGTGGTGGCGTGTCTTCGCCACACATGTGTGGGAGGATGAATAGTGGATACTCAACTTTAGGATGTCCAGGTAAATGTGTGTGCTCACGGCTGACCACTCGAGATTGACTCATGCCGCTATCAGTGCCCTTCCCTTGGGTCCCCACAGTTATGATTCCATCCCCAATGTCTAGAAGTATCATGATGCTGCGTGCATTAAAGGATTACTCCACCACCCTAGGGTTGGTCTCTCCTCCCAATGTCCCACCCCATTCCGGTGGAATCAGTGCTCACTCTCAGCTGAGCACTGATGTCCAATGAAAGCGATATGTCTCCGCAGCACTGCACGGCTGCAGAGAAACCAGGGAGCACACAACACAGCAATTCATGCTGGGGTGCGCCAAAGCATTTAATATAATTTGTGGAAGGGTGGGCTATGGAGGAGCCACTGATGTCATGGGATACATCATGAGTGGCCTGCTGCGCAAGGTGCTCTCCCACCTTGTGAAGCGCCGAAACCTTCTTCCTCCTAGCCTTTAACACTGCCTCGCATGACCTAGGGGTCAGCTCAGACATTAGTGTTCCTGGTGGAATCTCTGAAACTGAATAAAATGATAGTTACCTGTTAAACCTGTCAGGCAAACATAGAACTCCACATAGCAGGTTCTGACATTGCCCTGAGAAATAGTGAGAACTACTAAAGCTTGTGCTTGAGAGATGGTGGGACTGGGTTCACAGACTGGGTCTTGACGTCATCCTGTGCTTCTGTAGGACATGTCCAGGGTAATGTGGCTGAGGCTGGGCACAGGGTGAAGAGAAAGTTATTGGGGAAAGACATAAATAAATAAAGGTTGATGTAATGATGGTGCACCATGAGTAACAGGCTGAAATCATAACGAGGATTGGAGTTCTCATTGGTTAGCCTATGGTCACCTTTGGGCAACAAAAATCCTCCCTAACTCCCTCCATTCCAAACCCAATAGCCAGCTATGGAGGTGTTCGAGGGAAGAAAGAACTGGAGCATGGTTGCTGAAGGTTGAGTGTGAGAGAGTCTATAACATGGACAGGGGTGAAGGAAGCTTTTTAGGCAAGTCTTTAAAAAGTGTGCCAGCATGGGCCGGAATTGTCCCATCAGAGATACCTGGGATCAAGGCATGTCCACCATTCCTGACCATGTGAGGCTGTCAGGGGAGGAACCCACACCTGGGACAGAGCGGAAGGAGAGCAAAACTGAGACTTTGTATTCTGGAAACTTGCTTCTACTACCGCTAGTCTGTGACATTGAGCCCGTCATCGCTCAGACATGGAATTAAAAGCAGCATATCAATCAAGATTAGCCATTTTAATTGAGGGTCAGATCACCTACTCCACTTGCAAACTTACTGTCAGGGTCCCTCTCAGAGAATTTCTCCTTTGTGGGCGTAGTTGGTGGCAGAGTGGAAACGGCAGTAGCTAGGGGAAAGACAAGGGAACAAGGGTGAAATGTCTGGCCCAGGGAAGCAATTGAGACATCAGCTAGAAATGCTGCAGCAGAGTTCTGAGGAGTGTCTTGGGAAATGAACGCCCTTTGCAACATCAGAAAGTCGGTGCGGTGCTGCAGTCAGCGATGCTTTGCTGCCCTAATTTGAGATGTGAGTCACGAGCCAAATCATCACCTCTCAAAGGGCATGGTTAAAGACTGTGATGATTCCCCATTTCACAGTGCTCCCACCCAACCTCCCCCAGCCCAAGGGCCCCAGGGGAAGAGACCAATCTAAATTCTGTAAACATTTAACCAGACTTTTAGCAAGGGCGACCCTTGCTAACTCACCTTCAACAAGCGCCTCACCCATGCCAACACTCCCATTCACATCCACCTGAACCAGGTCCAGTGTGATTGTGTGTTCTGTAGAGAGAATTAAGTCTCCCTTAGTCCCAGTCTTGGAGGAGTGATGTGAAACAATTCTTACTTAGAGTTAATCATGCACTGTGCATGTTGGATGAGGAGCATGGAAAGCTGAAACCAAATTGTCAACCACTGATCAAAACACACATTATAGCACAGCGCGTGACATAGCTCGACAGCTAGGACACCTAGAAACCGAGTGGCTGAGAAGTAATCATACCACGATAAACTCACCCAAACTCTCCAGGAAGTCCACCTGCGTGGCGTCACTATCCAGGATCTCTGCCTCCACAGCATCCATTGCTGGTGAACTGCAGGAATCTGCAGAAAAAGAAATAAATCAGCATGTGATCATGGGGTTGGGGGGCAGTAGGCCTAGAGGGAAGGCGAGAGGGGGAAAGGAAGGGAGAGAGGAAGAGAGGAGGGAGGGTGGGAAACACAAAGGGGGGGTTGAGGGGGGAGGGAGAGGAAAAAAGGGAAGAAAGGAAGGAACAAGGGAAGGATGGGAGGAACTACGGGAGGAAGCAAGTAAGGAAAATAGGTGGAGGAGGCAGTGTCTGGTTAAGCAAGATGAAATGCGAGCAGGAAAATCCAAAAAAAATTCCTGATAGTCAAGTA
Organism: Heteronotia binoei; assembly: GCF_032191835.1. NCBI lineage: Eukaryota > Metazoa > Chordata > Lepidosauria > Squamata > Gekkonidae > Heteronotia > Heteronotia binoei. The sequence continues at coordinate 9,192,534 of NC_083236.1, forward strand.
ACTGAGCCATTGCATCACTCAAAGAGTAAGAAATGGTGAGACATGCATGCCAACCAGCGCCAAACCTCTTGTCTTAGACCTTTGAGCGTTCAGAGAAAGGGTGGTGGTGGTAAGCATTCCCGCCAAAAGCGGTCTACCGCAGACCCTGTGGGACATGGCAGCAACGCGGTCACAGGAAGTCGCTCAATTTCACCACCAGAGTTGGTCACGCCGCTGAATGGGAACCCCCTCCCTCCAAATGTGAAGCCCATTCCTTATATCCCACAGCACCCAAGCCTTGGGAAAATAAGGCTTTCCATCCCAATCTCACTGCCACCAACCCTGTTTTGACAACCTCCCCCCCCCCAACAACATGGGGATGCTTACAGGTAGACGGGACAGTCATGATTGTTACCTGACATGACAGCTTCTCTTGCAGCCTTGCCCTGTGTCTCTCCGGTAGCACTTTCCTCCTGGGAAAACAGAAGAATAGAGTCTGGAGGCTCACCTCCCTGCCCCCCTTCCAACTTGGAGCAAGAGCTCTGGCATCTAGTGCTCTGCATCACATGGTTTGGATGAATGTCCGCCTCTCCATGTAGAATGATGTCAAGCTCGTCAAAGTACAGGGAGCTTTTCTTGTTGGATCCCGATTTCACATTAGTTGCAATGACTTTTCAGTACTCAGAACGAAGCGCCTTGGTTTTGGTGCAGCACTCTAACGCCGTCCTCTTGTGGCCCCTTGCCGCCATCCCCTTTGCAATCTCCTTGTAAATATTTATATTTCTATGAGATTGCTTGAGCACTCTCTGCACCCTGCTTTCCCCCCAGAGTGCACGCAAGTCCAAAACCTCCTCTCTCCTCCATGATAAGCCGTGAACTCCAGCCATGTTGTGCAGCGTGTTCTAAACGTTCTCTGCAAGGCGGACAAAAGTGTTTTGAGCGATGGGCGGGAAAATAAGTAGTTCCGTCAACCAGCCAGTGGATTTCAAATCAAGTTTTGGCGGGGGACTACTTTGTTATGCAGCCGATGTTTAAAAAAAGATAAACACGTTTCTTATATTCTTTACATCTGGGAAAAGGTTACATTACCTTCCTTTTAATGCCTTGGCATTTAATTTTATATGAATTTGAGGGATATGCCTTTTGGTTCAGTGAGTGGAAGAATACACAAATTACGACCGTGAGCACTGGGGATAGGGTGGTGTTCCATCGCGCCTGTATCCTGCGCTGAACATCCACACTGTGAAAACTTGACCTTGTTGCGGGTCTTCCGAAAAGGACCAGACTTTGTCCGCTGTCAAATTATCCCAATATAAATGCGGCGCAAGCCAGGATGATGTGGATGTCTGGACGTCCCGTTTAACTCCGCATTGGGGGTGTGGATGAATCACGGTTAATGTTCCGTCTGACCGCACCCCAGGACCTGCTTTAAAACTGCCAAGGAAGGAGAGCTCACCACCTCCCGAAGAAACCTGTTCCACTGAGGAACTGCTCTAACTGTCAGGAAGCTCTTCCTAACGTTGAGCCAGAAAACTCTTTTAATTTAATTTCAACCTGTTGGTTCCGGTCCAACCTTCTGGGACAACAGAAAACAACTCTGCACCATCCTCTATATGACAGCCCTTCAAGTACTTGAAGATGGTGATCATATCACCTCTCAGCTGCCTCCTTTCCAGGCTAAACATACCCAGCTCCTTCAACCTTTACTTATAGGAATTGGTCTCCAACCATCTTCGTTGCCCTCCTCTGGACGTGTTCCAGCTTCTCTATATCCTTCTTAAATTGTGGTGCCCAAAGCTGGTCTACCCCCCCCCCCCCCACTCCATACTCATCTCAGCTGTCAGTCAACACCAGCCTGGTAGCAAAGGGCTTTTGACAGAAAATAGAGAACAGTAGTCAGAAGCACATGTCAGGGTCCCTGAATGCCGTGAATTTGCAATAACATGCAAACACCAGTTTAAAATGCTTAAGAGATATTTATTGAAGATAGTACTTGGTACCTGAAAAGAATTAAGGAGCCCCGTGGCGCAGAATGGTAAGCTACAGTACTGCAGTGAAAGCTCTGCTCACAACCTGAGTTCGATCCCGACGAAAATTGGGTTCAGGTAGCTGGCTCAAGGCTGACTCAGCCTTCCATCTTTCTGAGGTCGGTAAAATAAGTATCCAACTTGCTGGGGGGTAAAGTGTAGATGACTGGGGAAGACAATGGCAAACCACTCCATTAAAAGTCTGCAGTGAAAACATTGTGATGCAATGTCACCCCAGATTTGGAAACAACTTGTGCTTGCATGGGGAACTACTTTTACCTCTCTTTTTTTACCTAAAAAGTGACTGAAAATAAAAAGCAGACAGTATAACCTAGCACTCTTACAGCTAGTGCCCTCCGGCAGACTTACATAGGTCAGTCCAAAATCCTGGCCTCAGCTGGCTGACTGACTATCCCAGGAGAAGTGGAGAAGTGTCCAATAGCATCCCTTGCTGCATTCCAGGAGACCCTTGCTGCATCCCTTGCTTCATTCCAGATTTCCCAACCAACCTGCTGGAAAAGGGTCCCAGCTCAATAAGGGTGAGAGTTCTTGAAGCTTGGCTTCATAGTTATCCTAAAAGGGATGATCAAGTTTATTTGTTAAATGGCTTCAATGTTGGTTTTAGAATTCCATTTCAAGGCCCTTGAAACCTGCTTATGGCCAACAACCTTCAGTCATTTAAAGGAATGTAAAGGGTGGTTGGGGAAAAGATTAGGCAGGAGATAGACAACAGCAGAGTGTTTAGTCCATTTCCTGCCCCACTTTTACCCAAACTACAGGTTTCCCCTTTGGACATAGTGCCTAAATAACAGTAATTCACCACTGGTCCTATCCTCATGATGAGTCAGTCAATGATGCCATTCCTGATTACTTATGTACTGTGAATTACACATCCTTCTGACCAAGCTTTTCACATAGTGCAAGTGCTTGTTGGCAAAATGTGATATCAAGTTGGCCTTTCACCTCCTTCCTGTTGTTGGCCAATTCCTCCTCCCACAGCCAAACTGCTATCAATACAGAAAAAAAATTCAAGGTAAGTGAGGTCTCTAGTCCATCCTGCTACCACCCAGACCTCTGGCCAGTCCTCTGTGCACCAATGTCCACGAAAGTAGGATCTCAAGGTTTTGGATTTTGAGTTGCTCAGATTTTCCTTCGATGGACAATTCTATATGGACAGGACCCTACCTAAGGGGTGCTCAGTTTCTTGTGCTGCTTTTTGAACGTTTCAGTTCCTTTTTTGGGAATGGGTTTTGCATGACAAGACTGGTTTAAGGAATGTAGCAGACTATTTGGATTACTTCTTTTTGTAGGTCCTTGGAGCACAGGCCAATGCACAATGCTGCTTGTTCTTTTCACTGAGCTATCTGAGGAACTTGGAGTTCCTTTGGTTCATGAAAAAACTGAAGGTCCTGTCCAGCAGCTTATGTTTTAGGGGTAGAATTAAACACAATGGCACAGATGTCATGCTTGCCAAGGGACAAAGTACTTGGTCTCCAAGCCAGGGTTATTGGCTTTCTGTCCCTGAGAAAAGCCACTCTACAGGAGCTGCAGCAACTTTGTTTGCAAAGTGGTGGCTCCAGGACAGGCCTTTTTGTGAAGGCTCTGTGATGATATGGCTGGCTTGCACCTTCCACACCAGAGGGTGAGGATTTCCAATGAGCTGTGTGTCTATCTTTTGGAGTTTTTAGACTCTCCTAGAGGGAGAATCTGAAGCTTGAGTTTGAGCTTCAAATCTCATCTGATGTTGCAGGATCTCAAGGTTTTGGAGTCTACTTTTATGGACATTGGTGCGCAGATGACTGGCCAGAGGACTGGGTGGTAGCAGGATGGACTAGAGACCTCACTTACCTTGAATTTTTTTTCTGTATTGATAGCAGTTTGGCTGTGGGAGGAGGCATTGGCCAACCACAGGAAGGAGGTGAAAGGCCAGCTTGATATCACATTTTGCCAACAAGCACTTGCACTATGTGAAAAGCTTGATCAGAAGGATGTGTAATTCACAGTACATAAGTAATCAGGAATGGAATTAACTGGGTGGTAGCATGATGAACTAGAGTCCTCACTAACTTTGAATTTTTTCCCTATATTGGTAGCAGTTTGGCCGTGGGGGAAGGAATTGGCTAACCACACTGTCCACTTTTGGTATGTCATTAATTCTCTCACATTCAGGTCCATGCTTTCGCTCTGCTCTGCCTTCGACTTAACATCCTGCTTTTTTGCCAGGCATGTGCCCAGCATGGATAATGAGGTAGCTGATGCTCACTCTCACAAACAGATTGAGAGGTTTCATCAGCTTGCCCTAGACACTGATCATCATCCAGCAAGGATGTCCCCGGAGCTATGGCTGATTGGAGGGTTGAAGCCAGCAGAGCAATAGGAACCATTGCTCCTAGTACTGGAAGGTCTTATGAACATGCAGTTTGGCAGTTTGAAGAATTTAGAGATGAAGTAGGGTATTGCCAGGAATAGCGTGTTCCAGTGGAACTCTTGTTCCACTATTGGGTATCGGTAAAGTTAAGACTCAGCGGTCCGTTCTATTAAGGGCAGACTTTCTGTGCTAGCTTTTGCCCGCAAAGGGATGAGCTATAAGGAGTACACCAGTGACTTCTATGTACAGAAGATGCTGAAGAGTTGGACCACTTAGGTCCTTCAGGGCTTACTGGCTGTTTGGGGTCAGGCTTGCACAACAAGATTTGAGGCCCCACTTTTTCACTTGGCCTCTCTGGTTGCCTTTTCTAGGGGTCTCCATGTGAGGAGCATATTGCAAAAAACATAGACCAACAATTAAAATTTCTTCAAATACATTAGAAGCAGGAAACCAGTCAGGAAGGCAGTGGGGCCCTTGGATGACCAAGAAGTAAAAGGATTACTGAAGGGCGATAGGGAAATGGCTGAGAAGCTGAATGCATTTTTTGCCTTTGTCTTCACTGTGGAAGATGAGAAGTGTTTGCCCACTTCAGAACTGCTGATTTCAGGAGGGGTATTGAAAGACCTGAGTCAGATTGAGGTGATGAGAGAGGAGGTCCTACAACTGATTGACGAATTAAAAACTAATAAGTCACCAGGCATACATCCAAGAGTTCTGAAAGAACTCAAAGGTGAACTTGTGGATCTCCTGACATAAATATATAATCTTTGATTAAAATCTGCCTCCGTTCCTGAGGACTGGAAGGTAGCTAATGTCACCCCCATCTTTCAAAAGGGTTCCAAAGGAGATCCAGGAAATTACAGGCCAGTCAGTCTGACTTCAATACCAGGAAAGTTGGTGGAAACTGTTATTAAAGAGAGAATTAGTAGGCACATTGATGAACAAAAATTATTGAAGACTCAACATGGGTTCTGTAAGGGAAGGTCTTGTCTCACTAACCTGTTAGAGTTCTTTGAGGGGGTGAACAAACATGTGGACAAGGGGGACCCAATAGATGTTGTTTACCTTGACTTCCAGAAAGCTTTTGATAAAGTTCCTCATCAAAGGCTCCTAAGTAAGCTCAAGAGTCATGGGGTAAAAGGATAAGTTCTCTTGTGGATCAAAAACTGGCTAATAAATAGGAAACAGAGAGTGAGTATAAATGGGCAATTTTCTTAGTGAAGGGTTGCCATAGGGCTCAGTACTGGGTCCGATGCTTTTTTAAAAAAAATTAAATACTTTACTTTATTTGATTTCTATCCCACCCTCCCCGCCGAGGCAGGCTCAGGGTGGCTAACAGCATAAAACCACAACAATTAAAATCTATACAAATGTCAAGAGTCTACCCCTACACTGTATCCTCTTGCCATACCTAGCCAGACAATGCATATCAGTAACCCTGAACACTTTTGTAACTGATGAATGAAACTGTCTGCATTCCAATCTGAAATGTATAATTGCTGCTTTGCCTTGCTTTCGCTTTTGGCTAATGGACGCATCCCCAAATGTTATTTTAGAAGCTTGTTAACATGGTAACCAAGGTCGTGTTGGAGGAGATTGGGGGAGCTAGTAGATAGGACACCTAGACTGAAGGGGGAAGGAAGAGGGGTGTAGGAAGCCCACCAAATGTGCTCGCTATTTTTTGCCGCGCTTTGCTTGAATTGGTAACGGTCCACCGAGGGTATATAGGTGGTGCCCTTAGGCTGGAACCCCAGTTTCAGCAACTTCTTGTATTGCCTTAAGATGCTTGGAATAAACATCTGAAGTTATCCACTGTGTGTCCCTTCACTCTGGGGTCTGACAACAATATTATAAGATTTCACGTTCAATAGTTAAAACAGTCAAAAAATGATTTGGTGCTAACCTCTTTGATGTTATATAATTTCAATGGCAACAGTATTTCTTCAATTTCCCTATAGTACAAGACTCAGCATCAGTTAAAAGCCAACCGGAAGAGAGTGGTCTTGCAGGCCTTGCGGAACTGGGCGAGGTCCCACAAGGCCCTCACTTCCTCTGGTAGTTGGTTCCACCAGTAGGGGGCTGCTATTGAGAAGGCTCTCTCTCTGGTGGACTTTAGTCTTGCCTCCCTCAGCCCGGGGATTGCTAATAGATTTTGAAATCCAGATCTAAGTACCCTCTGGGGAACGTGTGGGGAGAGACGGTCCCTAAGGTAGGCAAGTCCTAGGCCATATAGGGCTTTAAAGGTGATAACCAGCACCTTGCAGCGAATCCGGTATACTACTGGCAGCCAGTGCAGTTCCCGCAGTCCCGGCTGTATGTGCTTCCACCTGGGAAGCCCCAATAACAGCCTGGCCACCACGTTCTGCACTAGCTTCAATTCAAGACAGGGGCAGCCCCAAGTAGAGGGCATTACAGTAGTCCAATCTTGAGGTGACTATTGCATGGATCACCCTAGCCAGGTTGCTGCACTCAAGGAAGGGGACCAACTGCCTCACCCACCTAAGATGTAAAAATGCAGATTTAGCAGTGGCTGCTATCTGGGCCTCCATTGTCAAGGCAGGCTCCAGCAGCATCCCCAAGCTTCTGACCTTGTGTGCCTTGTACTTTATTTAAATCTTCTATATAATACAAAATAAAAAAAGAAATATCAATTTACAGGTAGGAGGAGTGATAGGTACATAAAATAACATAGGAAAGTGTTTTCAATTGTACATTGTCAACAAAAATCTCTGAATAGGTAGAACTAAAAATACAGCTTTTTAACATGTTCATTAATGATTTGGAGTTGGGAGTAAGCAGTCAAGTGGCTAAGTTTGTGGATGACACTAAATTATTCAGAGAACCAGGGAGGAATGTGAGGCACTCCAAAGAGATCTGTTGAGGCTGGGCGAATGCGCGTCAATGTAGCAAATGAGGTTCAATGTAGCCAAGTGCAAAGTAATGCACATTGGGGCCAAAAATCCTAACTATAAATATTAGTTGATGGGGTGTGAACTGGGGGAGACTGACCAAGACAGAGATCTTGAGGTCATGGTAGGTAACTCACTGAAAATGTCGAGACAGTGTGCGACTCCAATAAAAAAAGGTCAATGCTATGCTGGGAATTCTTAGGAAGGGAATTAAAAACAAATCAGCCAGTATCATAATGCCCCTGTATAAATTGATGGTGCGGTCTCATTTGGAATACTGTGCATAACTCTGGTCATCACACCTCAAAAAAAATATTATAGCATTGGGAAAAGTGCAGAAAAGGGCAACTAGAATGATTAAAGGGTTGGAACACTTTCCCTATGAAGAAAGGTTAAAATGCTTGGGGCTCTTTAGCTTGGAGAAACGTTGACTAAGTGGTGACATGATAGAGGTTTACAAGATGATGCATGGCATAGAGAAGGTAGAGAAAGAAGTACTTTTCTCCCTTTCTCACAATACAAGAACTCGTGGGCACTCAATGAAATTGCTGAGCAGTCGAGTTAGAATGGATAAAAGGAAGTCCTTCTTCAACCAAAGGGTGATTAACACATGGAATTCACTGCCACAGGAGGTGGTGGCAGCTACAAGCATAGGCAGCTTTAAGAGGGATTGGATAATTGTATACCCCAGAGCTGAGATCGATGAAACGGCAATTAAGATGGCTAGAGACAGTGGTGATGCACTCATGACGAAGCTACAAGAACATCTTATAGGTCATCTATGTGGACCTATGAGATGGCAGTCCGGGCCACAAAGAAGACTTGCTTTGTGCCCCGGATTGCGTCTGCGACCTCATGCCCAGCACAATTATTTAGTATAATTCTGTCATCAACAACCCTAGCTGATGGTCAACCGTATCAAATGTGGCTGACAGATCTAATAATCCTGGACCTCTATGTTAACTGTTTGAAATGGGATAAAAGAAAAGAGCATACCCATTTGAAGGGGAGAATTTATCACCAACCCCTAAACAGACCAAGATGGATGATTTCTCTGCCCCAATTAAGCTCCAAAACAGATTTGGCTGCTTGGAAGTTGATAAAGAGGTTCCTGATTGCTCACCAAACCAAACTTCTCTTGAGGAAACTCATGCTCTTAGTGTTTCTAATCTGTCACCCCTCTCAAATGCTACCTTAAAAACATCAAAAATTAGGTGCTCAGAAGAGATGGAGTTACTTGTACATCAGGCAAATTTAATGGCAAAGTCTCTACAGATGATTTTTAATCAAGAATAAATTCTAGCCCTACTGCAGGAGGGAGATGGGAATCTTATGACAAACCCCTCATCAAAAAAGATGATAAGGGACTCAAAAATGTCACCCCCATCTTTAAAAAGGGTTCCAGAGGAGATCTGGGAAATTACAGGCCAGTCAGTCTGACTTCAATACCGGGAAAGTTGGTAGAAACCATTATCAAGGACAGAATGAGTAGGCACATTGATGAACACGGGTTATTGAGGAAGACTCAGCATGGGTTCTGTAGGGGAAGATCTTGCCTCACTAACCTGTTACATTTCTTTGAGGGGGTGAACAAACATGTGGACAAAGGAGACCCGATAGATATTGTTTACCTTGACTTCCAGAAAGCTTTTGATAAAGTTCCTCATCAAAGGCTCCTTAGAAAGCTTGAGAGTCATGGAGTAAAAGGACAGGTCCTCTTGTGGATCAAAAACTGGCTGAGTAATAGGAAGCAGAGAGTGAGTATAAATGGGCAGTCTTCGCAGTGGAGGACGGTAAGCAGTGGGGTGCCGCAGGGCTCGGTACTGGGTCCCATGCTCTTTAACTTGTTCATAAAAGATTTAGAGTTGGGAGTGAGCAGTGAAGTGGCCAAATTTGCGGATGACACTAAATTGTTCAGGGTGGTGAAAACCAGAGAAGATTGTGAGGAACTCCAAAGGAATCTGTTGAGGCTGGGTGAGTGGGCGTCAACGTGGCAGATGCGGTTCAATGTGGCCAAGTACAAAGTAATGCACATTGGGGCCAAGAATCCCAGCTACAAATACAAGTTGTTGGGGTGTGAACTGGCAGAGACTGACCATGAGAGAGATCTTGGGGTCGTGGTAGATAACTCACTGAAAATGTCAAGACAGTGTGCATTTGCAATAAAAAAGGCCAACGCCATGCTGGGAATTATTAGGAAGGGAATTGAAAACAAATCAGCCAGTATCATAATGCCCCTGTATAAATCAATGGTGCGGTCTCATTTGGAGTACTGTGTGCAGTTCTGGTCGCCGCACCTCAAAAAGGATATTATAGCATTGGAGAAAGTTCAGAAAAGGGCAACTAGAATGATTAAAGGGCTGGAACACCTTCCCAATGAAGAAAGGTTGAAACGCTTAGGGCTCTTTAGCTTGGAGAAACGTCGACTGCGGGGTGACATGATAGAGGTTTACAAGATAATGCATGGGATGGAGAAAGTAGAGAAAGAAGTACTTTTCTCCCTTTCTCACAATACAAGAACTCGTGGGCATTCGATGAAATTGCTGAGCAGACAGGTTAAAACGGATAAAAGGAAGTACTTCTTCACCCAAAGGGTGATTAACATGTGGAATTCACTGCCACAGGAGGTGGTGGCGGCCACAAGCATGGCCACCTTCAAGAGGGGGTTAGATAGAAATATGGAGCAGAGGTCCATCAGTGGCTATTAGCCACGGTGTGTGTGTGTGTATGTGTATGTATATATATATATATATATATATATATATATATATATATATATATATATATATATATATATATATTTGGCCGCTGTGTGACACAGAATGTTGGACTGGATGGGCCATTGGCCTGATCTAATATGGCTTCTCTTATGTTCTTAAAATAAGGTGGATGGAGTCTACAATTCTGGGCATATAAACAGATCTATGGAGCCAATGACTTCCCTACATAAGATGGAGAACAAGCTGGTGGATGACCCAAGGAGTGTTGTCATAAATGTTTTCCCATTAAGGGCAAGATAATTGATTAGGCTACAAAATGGAAAGCACAAGGGCACTTGGCTTCTCTTCTCAAGACGTATTGATCTTATCCAGGTGGAAAGGCTTGTTGGGTCCATGCGCCATAAACGTTACCTTTTACAGTTTCAGTCACACAAAATTCCTTTACATGTTTGCCAATGCAAACAGGTACTCCAGGCTGGGGATTAAGCTACAAACACATTTTAGAAATTCCTTATTTTGGAGCAGGGGTTGTTTTGTAGAAAAATAGATGGTGGAGCTCATCCAGGGATTGTTATACAGCTGCAATATTATTCAATGGACAAGGAGGTGGAACTCTCAGAAGGAGGAGGTGGAACTCTCAGAAAGGTTCAGGAGCTGTGCTCCTGTGAGCTCCCACTGAATCTGAGGCCTAGTTTGGAGGATAAAATCAAAACCAGGAGCTGCAGATATCAAGAGAAGCCACTAAAATCCATCCTATGAGGATGACAGTGGAAACCACAAATTCATGCAGGATTCTAAACCAATCAGTACCCCACAAACTTACCATCGCCAATGGAAAGATCGGAACCGAAGACTCCCAATCTCCTCTCTGCCCCTGATAGTCATCTACTGATGTGCTCTGAAAATAGAAATGATTTAAGGAGTTGGGACCCTAATTGGCCACAAGAGGATGTGGAAACCAAATTGATTTTGTCGCTTGCAGTATTACCATCTGGTGAGCAAAACCCATTGATAGAGCGATTAGAACTACTAGTATTTACTCTGAAAGGTCTAAAAAAGACTTTGCACACTAAAGAGGAGAGCATAGAGACTAATCGTAATTCTGTTAGCCCTGCAGTCTCTCCTCTAGATAGGCCAAGTGGTCCACCTTTGGAAACAACAATAACAATTGAAAAAAGGCCTCTGTAATAATTATAACAACCTCTGTAATAATTATAACCATACCATACCATACCAAACCTTTAATGGCATAATAGATTCAGATAAAAATACACAGAATATAAAAATTTAAACATTGGAGATAAAATCAAAATAAAACCGAGCTTGCAGATACATTCAAACATGGTCAGAATTAAATTTAAGGATGTCAGCCAGAAATTTTGCCACAGCCTCACTAACCACCCCCTCAGTATCACTCAATAAATAATAACAGGGTGGCAGAATAGACAAATCTGGAGAAAAAGAAAGCTTGCCAAATAAATCTTTACGGAGGTTATGGTAAAAAGAACAATCAAGCAATATATGCTGGATTGAGTCAGGGGTATTCGCTCCACAGGAGCAAAGTCTGTCGGCTAAAGGGACTCGCTGATATCTCCCTTGTAAAACTTTGGAGGGAAACGCGTTTAGTCTGGCCAACATAAATGCCCTGCGATGACTTGGAGTGGTTAGGTCTGATAGATAATTGGGCATTTTGCCACAAAAAGCATAAAGACCTAAGGAAGCTGGAGAGCAAGTATAAGGGAGAGTTGGCCGTAATTTCGTTTCCTCCAATTCCCACAGTCTCAGTTTAATACATCTGAAGATATATGACTCTTCAGAGGTAGAAAAATCATCTACCTCTAACCCCAATTGATTGAGTTTAGACAGAAGCACTGCTGTCCAGGACGAAATATATGGGTCTCTTTTCATACAATCAAGAAGGCTGTTGGGATCTGTTCTAAAATGAATTTTGAGCCAGAATTTAAACACTGCAATCCAGGCTTTTGTCTCCACCAAAGACTGACCCACTTCAGAGCAGAGAGCAAAGTAGGACACACAATTTGGCAAACCAAGAATTTGTCTAAAGAATGAGGCTTGAATGCCCTCCACTTTCCTGGTAAAAGCTGAGATCCATATAGGGATACCATAGAGGATTTGGGCAAGCGTTTTGGCTTTGAATACTTTAATAGCTGCTGGAACTAATTGGTTGCCCCTTGCAAAGAAAAACTGTTTAATTTGAGCAGCTGAACACTTAGCCAAGTTGATGGTGTTGTTACGATGTGAAACCCAGCTTAACTTGTGGTTAAAAGTGATCCCCAAGTATTTAAAATAATTATAACAACAACAATAATAATCTTTAATTTGTATCCCGCCCTCCCTGCCGAAGCCGGCTCTGGGCGGCTCACAACATAGACACATCAGCAGTTAAAAATACATATTATAAGTACATTCATATTATATATCATACTACTATAAAATTAATCATATTGTAATTTAAAAACTTCTAAGATTAAATAGGTGCTGAAAACTAGATGTTAGGCATCATGCAGTTTTTCCATGGCGACAGTATTCCTTCAACAGTAAAATTAATTGCTGTAAAATTATTAAGTAAAAGCCAGTTGGAAAAGAGCAGTCTTGCAGGCCCTGAAGAACTGGGAAAGGCTCCACAAGGCCCGCACCTCTTCTGGCAGTTGGTTCCACCAGTGGGGGACTGAAATCAAGAAGGCCCTTTCTCTGGTGACTTTCAGTTTGGCCGCCTTCAGCCCGGGGATTGTCAATAGATTTTGAGAACCAGATCGCAGTACCCTCTGGGGAATATATAGGGAGAGATGGTCCCTAAGGAGGCAGGTCCTTGGCCATATAGGGTTTTAAAGGTAATAACCAGCACCTTGTAATGAATCTGGTACACTATTGGCAGCCAGTGCAGTTCCCGCAGCCCCGGCTGTATGTGCTCCCATCTAGGGAGCCCCAATAACAGCCTGGCCGCTGCATTTTGCACTAGCTGTAGTTTCCAGGTTCGGCACAGGGGCAGCCCCATGTAGAGGGCATTACAGTAGTCCAACCTCAAAATGACTGTCACATGGATCACTGTTGCTAGGTTGCCGCGCTCCAGGAAGGGGACCAACTGCCTCACCCGCCTAAGTTGAAAAAAAGCGGATTTAGCAGTGGCTGCTATCTGGGCCTCCATTGACAGGGCAGGCTCCAGCGGCACCCCCAAGCTCTTGACCTTGCGCACCATTTGCAATGGCGCACCGTCAAATGCTGGTAGGGGGATTTCCCTGCCCAGACTGCCGCGACTCAGGCGAAGGACCTCTGTCTTCACTGGTCACCTTCACTGATGAGGACCTTCACTATATGCCTTCACTGATGGGGGCCTTCACTATATGCCTTCACTGATGGGGACCTTCACTATATGCCATCTTCACTGATTTGAAGGCAGCTTTCGATTCAATATCACAACAGAGATTATAGCAGAAATTAGAGCTCTCCACAATGGATAAAAGACTACTATTTCTCCATGAGAAATCCTCCCTTAGGATGAGATACAACCAACAACGGCATCTTACTGACCCAGTTAGAACTTTTAAAGGAGTCAGACAGGGCTGCCTTTTGGCCCCTTTGTTATTTAATTTCTACATCAGCAACACGATTAAATATTTGACTGACCCAAAGTTTCACCCAGCAAAATTGACCTAATGTCACTTAACATTACTGCTATATGCAGATGATGCTCTTTTATTAGCAAGAACAAGAGCAGGCCTGCTAAGGGCACTGGACAGCTTCTCTACATATTGCAGTAAAGAACATCTAACAATTAATTACGAAAAAAACAAAAGTGATGGTATTTGGTAAATGCCCCCCAAAAGAAAATTTGGTCAATGAATGGGAACAGAATTGAACAGGTTAATAAAGTCATATACCTAGGGGTCGTATTTCAAGAGAATGGTTATATGACAGCTCATTGCAACTTAAGGAGTGATCATGCTGAAAGAGCCTCTAATGCAATTTTAACATTCTTTCGAGTCAAAGGTTACTCTTATGTCCCTGCAGCCCTAAAATTTTTCCAAGCTAAAGTTATTAGTCAACTCCTTTATGGCATTTACATGGGTATCCTAGCTGCTAGTTTATATGTGCTGGAGAAAGTACAATCTAAATTTCTTCAATCTATACTACAAGTTCCACTTAATGTCCCCAATTCTTTACTTCGACTGGAATCCGGACAAATAAAAATTGAAGCAAGAATCGTTCTCGCCTCAGCATTTCCCTGGGTTTACTCCTCTTATTAGTTCAGGATCAGTACCAATTAGTTCAGGATCAGTATCAACAAAAATGGATACGTTTGATGGAGGGTAACTTTAAGTCTATAGGTTTCTCTCTGGGTGCATTGCTGACCCAAAATACCAATGTCGCAAGATCCTTAATTAAGCAAAGAGTTCATGACGTTGAACGCCAGCTAGATTGAATAAGAAACCCAAACTTTATGATTCATGAAAAATATAGATATCAGTCAGTCAAGAATTTATTGTGTATAGCCATTGGCCATTACAAAACAAAACAGAACATGAACAACAAAGTTTCCAGTTAACACCTTAAAAGTTCCTCAGAAAGGCCAACCTCAAGAAGTTACAGCAGTTAATATTACTCTTGCTCTTATCTTCTTAGCTGCAAGGGCAAACAAAGAGACTCTATAGGACACATGAGCATCATTGTCAAATAACAGAAATATAATCTTTTCAGTTTCTGAACATGCTTTTAAGGAGGTTAGTACTCCAGAAAGAAATGTAATTCTGGGGGCATTGTAGAGTGGACAGGATAGAATATAATGGGGGAGGTCCTTTATCATAGGTGAATCACAAATGCAAAAACATTGTTCTGTTGGGATGTGGGAATATCGACCAGTTAACAGAGTTGTTTGCATAGTCTGAAAGTGGAGAGCTGTGAAGGATGTTCTGATGTTAAATCTGGAGATAGTAACCAGGTATGGGGATCAAAATATAGATATACTACGAACATGACCCAATATCTTAAAAATATAGAATGCCCCCCTTATAGAAGAGTTTTTACTCTTGCCAGGTGTGATGTTATGCCATCTAAGGTAACAGAAGTGAGATATCGAAGGACCCCATACAACGAAAGTATCTGTACATGCCCCATTGGTAAGGTGGAAACACTGGAACATATTCTTATTCGTTGTCCCCTCTATAAGGAAGTTAGGGACAAGACAATTCTCCCTATTTTGGAACAGTCTAAGGTGTTAACAGATAAGATATCTCTGGGGAAACTGCTGGTTGATGAAATAGCAGCAATCACTAGAGTGACAGCTAGGTTTTGTTTTGTGCCCAAGTGATCAAACAGAAGAATAGTTTTAAATCATGGGAGCTTTCTCTTTTGGTGTAGACTTTGTGGAGCTGTTACAAATAACTACTGTTATGTACTAACATTTTATCTACATTTTAACGTTGTTGTATTATATGGACATGTATTTTAGCAGTATACCTTTGACAGATTTGTACTTTTTATTACTGATAGATTTGTGCTTTTTATCTGGTCTGTGACTGTTATAATAAACACAGACTGCTCTGTATTCTTGTTGCTTGGGAGGGGCAACAGTGTGAGGGCTTCTAGTGTCCTGGCCCCACTGATGGACCTCCCGAGGGCACCTGGGTTTTTTGACCACTGTGTGACAGAGTGTTGGACTAGGTGGGCCATTGGCCTGATCCAACATGGCTTCTCTTATGTTCTATGTTTTAGTGGCCAGGCCTTGCTGACTCAGGACATTCGGTTGGCTGGTGGAGCTGCTTATACTACAGTGCACCACTCAAAAACTGACCAGTGCCAATGCGGAACGATTATCGAGATGGGTCCTTGTTCTGAGCATGAGCTATGCCCAGTTTCAGCCCTATCCCAGTAGCTGACTGTCCACAGTTCGAGTGCAAACATGCTGTTTCATCATATGGATGGCAGTCCTTTAACGAAACACCAATTTTGGTCAATGATGGCCAAAGCACTCAGTACGCTCATCATGGATGGAGTGAAGTTTGGCACTCCCTTTTTCCGTATAGGTGTGGCATCTATTGCAGCTGCCTTGGGGTACCCTGTGCCTACAATTCAGTGGCTGAGTAGGTGGCATTCAGCTGCATACAAGGGCTATGTTTGCCCTCTTTTCTTGCAGTAAATAATTTATGTTGCAGGATTGTTCGGTGGTTCACTGTTTTTTCATCTTCAGGTGCTGTGGTCCATGGCAAGAGGCGTGCATCCTCATCTGCAGGCACAGTTTCATACTTCTGGCAGCCCAATGTGCCAGGAGGACATCTGCTGATTCACAGTTGGGTCTCAGCAAGTGGGCCACCTTAGAGTGGTGTGGATGGTGGGGTCTCTGTTGGCCAGGCCTGTTATCTTTGTTATTTGAGGGTAGTGGTGGTCCTCCACCTCATGTTCTTGTTATCCATTTAGGGGGTAACAATCTTGGATTAATTAAAGGGCAGGTTCTAATATTGCAGGCTAGGGATGACTTTAAAGTCATAAGGGGTGAGGTCAGACGTTCATAAAATCCCGCTACGAGCATGAGTGGAGTCCGGAAGCATGTCGGATTTTAAGCAGTTGTCCAAACGTCAGCATCTGCGAATGGTGGTTAGCTCGTTCGAGTCCCGCGTTGAGACGACTGGGGCGCGGACTAATTTGATACTGCTTTAAATCAGGAACAAAATCCTTCTGACGGTTCCTGAGCGGAGTTTCTCTGTTTGAACGCTCCATCGTTGGCGACTCGTCGGAAGCGCACCACCGCTTCCCTCCCAAAGCCCCTGCAAGTGATATCACTGCGCCAGTGAATGAGCGAGCGAATGTTGGCTCGATAAATCATTTACCCGCCCTTATGTCCGGAAACAAAAATTACTTTTGAAAGTAGATGTGAACTAGATGTGAACTGATTTGAATTCCTGGGTTCTTTTCTGCATGCGTAGTGCTCGTGCTGGAAAAGTAGTGCCAACGGACTAGCAAAACTTTAGTGATCTGACCCATTTAAAAGCGACACGCTGCAGATAGCGGGCATCACTGCGCCTGCGTTAATGCAGGTTGACATCTCATGAAACGAGGTCCGGTAGAGCAATCTGATCGACAAGCGACAGGACCCACATGGGATAGAACGGGATCCTGGCTGTTGTCTGATCGGAAAATTGGTTGTGCGGATTATAATACAGGCGCGTTGCAGATGGATTTAATGGTGAGTGTGACTGCACCCAAGGAGCCTGTGAACACAAACTCTTTTAGTGTGGTCTGCCATAATCCCATGTCAGGTTTAGCATGGTGTACGGGACTTATGAGGAATCAAAAGAGCTTGGTGTAAAGGAAATATGGAGTTTTTGAAAGCCCTGGTGGGTGAGTTGGCCCACGCCAATTGTATGGATATGTATAGGGCAGATGGCATACATCTTTCTGACAAAGGAAAATATGCCTTCTTAGAGGATTTAAGACATGGGTTTAGGAAGGTGTTAGTCCAATAGATGGGTGCAATGGCCTAAGCAGAGGCTTGGCCTTGGGGTGACAGGATTTTGTTTAGTTAGTGTTATGCAGCTCAGTGAGCACCATTAGCACCCCTGTTTAGGGGCATGAGGGTCTTGCAGAATAATCCCTGGACCATGTGGCCCTATTGGGTGAGGAATGCAAATTGCCTTTGGATTGCTCCCTTTCAGCCATGTGGGTTGGAACGCCAAGTCTGTTTGCTGTGCCGGCTGGAGATGAGCCATATGTGGATGGCTCCACCTAGGGGCAAGGGTGGCTTGCCTTTATGAGGCAGGGGAGGGGATGTTTTGACCCCTGTCCCTATCCATACCATTGATTACATTGTTGCCATTGACATTTAAATATGTTGAAATAAATAAAGTGGCCTTAGTTTACCAACCCTTTGTGTCTGTCTCTTTCTTTTGTCTGTGAGGGCAATAATCTCTCTCTCTATCTCTCTCTCTTTTCTACCTATCTACCTATCTTCAGTTTTGTTAATTCATGAGTAAATGAAGAGTATAAACCTTACATAAGGTTTCCTGACAATGATTTTGTTGTTGTTGCATCTTGTGTGTGTGTGAAGGTTATAATACTGGGGTACCTCCTGTCTTTCTATATCCTAGCCTCACATCTCAGTAGTGAAAATCAGCTTTGCTCTAAAAATATCTATGACACCATAGACATGTTTGGACACATTTGCCACTGAAACAGAAGGAAATTAGATGTATATAAAACAAGTGTTCCACAATGAATATAAGTCTCTGAATGTATGTGTTTGTGCACACAAGACTGTGGCTCCCAGTCCTAAGATGTAAAGTTCTACCTTCCACTGTCTAACAATCTGGCAATATCTACAGCTGCTCCCAGGATATACACAGACGTGTCTGAAGTGAATTATTTAACACAAAGTGTCATGACCTCCATTAACAAAGGAAGATGCTTCCAGACCTACGGACAAGGACCCTGGGAAGCAAGTGGATCCAAGTTAATCACATTGAAGATGCCCTAGAATTTATTATACAGGCTGATAGAAAATTGCTGCTAAAGACAATCCAAAGGACTGCATTCCAATACAGAATTTGGTCAGCCAGCACAGTAAAAAGCTAGTCATAAATTATCCTTTGTTTGGTGATCTTTCTCTCTCCCTGTCTGTCTCACACACAAACACACAAAAGCATGCACAAAGAAAGAAATTTTTGTACAACACAATTGTACTTTGAAAAATAAAATAAAATAGTAGTACAGCGTTCTTACTTTTCTTTGCCTCCACAAGCAAAAGAAAGAACTGAGTGAGTGGGAGGGAAATCCCCAAACTGTGCACTTCAAGGCTTTAAATGTGAAACTTCCTAATCCCCTGAAGTCCACACTAGACTTCTAGCCTCCATGGAAACACCAAAGCATTCATCCAAGTGATTGGCCTCCAATGAATTTTAGATAAGAAAGAATGGAAGGGAATTGATGTGATTTTAATGCAGAAGAAAGCGCTGGAAGGGAGGTCCACTTTGGTTCATATTTGAATAAAGCAAACATAGCAGACAAAAGGCTGACAGCCGTAAATGACATTGTCAGGACAAAAATTATCAGCCAGTTTACAATCTGTTTGCTTATGTTCTGCAAACACCATGTGGGTGGCATCCCTCTGGCTCAGTGAATGGCAGAAATACTTGCAAGCTCCAGAGAAAGGCAGATATCTCTCCTGCTACAGCCTTGACATTAGAGAACCATTTGACAGCCTGCAGTGAAAGGGGGAAGAATGCTGGCCCAACTTCTCTTTTTTTTTATTTAAAAATTGCTGGGGCTTTTAAAAATAAGCAGCGGCAGAAGACATGAAAATTTACTTGCCTCTTAAACAGAGCCAATGAGGTGTAATGGCAAGATTGTAGGGTTGACAGCAGGCAAGGATATCATCCAAAGGTTCTGTGATAAACCATCCTCAGACCTCTAAATAAAATAAACTGGAATAAACAATTCTTATCAGAAATAATGAAACCAATTTACAAAAATGAATTGTAAATCACCAGGGATGTAAATGATGAGTCCAAAACCTATTTCACAAGAGTGAGTCCAAAATATCATGCAAAATATCTTCAAATTCTCTTTATAAAATTCAGGTAGTCAGTTTCAGGTCTCCAGATGTGCAGCATAGCACAATTATCTTGGTGTGCAACTATGCACAAACAGATGCTTAATGCAATGAGGCGGTACTCCAATTTCCTCGTTTCACAAGAGCTTTGTTCAGCTGCATGAGAGAGTTACAAAAATGCATACAAATATCCATAAGGCCACGCATGAACTAAATAAAATCTTATCAGGAATCCTACCTTCACATGGCAAGAATGCTTCAAAACACAAACAACTCCTCTCTGGTGCACAAGCAGAAAATCTTGCAACAGTAAAACACATGGTAGGATCTTAAAAAAGCAGGTGTCGCCCATCAATATTAATCGCAAAGTGTTCCTTAAAGATAGTTACAATTTGTCCTCAGCAATTTAACAATGAATGGGACATGTCTTGTTTTATTTAGAATCAAGTTTTATTTAGAATGGAATTAAACAGTTTTATACTGCTGTGGACAAATTGTAACTAAGTAACAAAGAAGCCCTGTGGCGCAGAGTGGTAAAGCTGCACTGCTGCAGTCCTAAACTCTGCTGACAGCCTGAGTTTGATCCCGGCGGAAGCTGGGTTCAGGTAGCCAGCTCAAGGTTGACTCAGCCTTTCATCCTTCCGAGGTTGGTAAAATGAGTACCCAGCTTGCTGGGGGGGAAAGTGTAGATGACTGAGGAAGGCAATGCCAAACCACCCCATAAAAAAGTCTACCGTGAAAACATGTGATGTTACCCCAGAGTTGAAAATGACTGGTGCTTGCACAGGGGCCTACCTTTACCTTTTTTAATCTTTAAGGAACACTTTGGGATTAATTCTGATGGGCAACACCTGTGTTTTTAAGACCCTACCATGTGTTTTACTGTTGCAAGATTTTTTGCTTGCACACCAGAGAGTTTATTGTGCTTTGAAGCATTCTTGCCATGTAATTATATGAATGTGAAAGTAGGATTCATTATAAGTTTAGTTCATGGGTGGCCTTATGGATGTTTGTATGAATTTTTGTAACTTTTATGCAGCTTGACAAAGCTCTTGTGAAATGAGGAAATCATACCACTTTGTCGCATTAAGGATCTGTTTGTGCATAGCTGCACACAAGACAATTGTGCCGTGCTGCACACCTGGAGACCTGAAATTGACTACCTGAACTTTATAGGGAATTTGAAGTCCATGATATTTTGGACTTACTCTTGTGAAATAGGTTTTGGGCTTATAATTTACATTCCTGGTGATTTACAATATATATTCTGAATGCATTTTGTGCATTGGTTTCGTTATTTCTGATAAGAATTGTTTATTTCAGTTTATTATATTTAGAGGTTTGAGGCTGGTTTATCATGGAACCTTTGAGTTATATCCTCAGTGTGTTCTTTTTTAGGTTGCTTAACTTCCCAGCAGAGGCTGGGGATCTGAAATTACAACTCATCTCCAGGCTGCAGAATTCAATTCCCCTGGAGAAAATAGCTATTTTGTAGGGTACACTCTATGGGCATTGCACTCTCTTTGTAATTTATACATGTATTGCTAGCTGATGGGATGCATCTTGATAAAAGTAGGTATGCCATCTGCATCAGTAATTACTACTGAGGCCGTCAGTAGTCACTTGCTGGGCTGGGTCAGGGCCTTCATTTTTATATGTCACAGCAAGAGATTCCTGGGAGACTCCAGAGTTTCTGTTTCATTCTTCTACACCGCACCCCCCCCCATCCCCAAATTAACAGCAAGGTACTAGCCATTCCTTCTGCTAGTGGAGATATAACATGCAATCTAAGAAATTGTTCTCCCTTCCCTGTTTTATCCTCACAACAGCCCTGTGAGATGGGCTTAGCTGAGAGTGTAACTGGGCCAAGATCATCTTTTGAACTTCATAGCGGAGGAAGGATCTGAACCTAGGTCTTCCAGATCCTAGGTTGACAGTCTAACCACATAATCACACTACCTTTCCAAGCTCCTTCACCTCTTTTTTGTCATGAAGTTTAAAGAGGAGGGACGGTGGCTCAGCGGTAGAGCATCTGCTTGGGAAGCAGAAGGTCCCAGGTTCAATCCCTGGCATCTTCAAAAAGGGTCCACACAAGTAGGCGTGAAAATCCTCAGCTTGAGACCCTGGAGAGCCGCTGCCAGTCTGAGAAGACAATGTTGACTTTGATGGACCAAGGTCTGATTCAGTATAAGGCAGCTTCATATGTTCAAAGAGCTCTCCCGATTCACCATCCACAGAGGTATCCAGGCTTTGCAACAAATATGGGGGAAAAAAATGCTATTTGTTCCTCATTTTCCTTTCGGAGGCATCATTACACAAAGGCTGTTTTGTCCTGAGGAATATAGATCATTTTTGTTGGGGATCAATGTGTTTCTTTCATGTAGATTTAAAAGGGAGGGGCGAGGGAAAGGGATTTGTTTGGTGGCACTTGACTTGTTTGATCTGAAAGGGGGGGGGGGATGACAGGTGAGCCTGTTAGTTGCAGATAAAGAGAGCATAATAAAAAAAAAATGTAAGAAGGCAGCAATTGCTTGTCAGGCAACCAACCATCAGAGCCCATTCACTTCTATGGACAGTTTATCCAATTATGGCAAACTGGATGGCACTCGTCCGCATCATGCTATTCATTGCATTTTAATCTAAATTGCAGCTTCTTTTCCTCCCAATACAGCAATCGGTCATAAAGAGTTGACCACTATTAAAACTGTTTGATTTGGAGCCCTGTAGTGTTTGACTAAGAGGGTAAATGCAAATTTGATTGAAGAATCAGGATAAATTTACATATCAGCTCCTGCTCACATGGAGAGAGTAAACATTCTGTTTATCTGGAGTGTCACTTTATGATTTCAGCAGAATATAAAACTGACCTTGGCCCAGACACTGCAAGAGGCTTGAATGAAATATATTGTTGTCTAAATACAATTTACTCAAGTAGAACTTGTCAGCAAACCCCGGATAACTTGGCAAACAGGGTGAGAACAGCAGGGGCGCCACGAACAAAAGAGTTGCAATAAACTCCAAAAGGAAATTCTTGCTTGTTATCATAGAAGAAAGAGCTCCTGGCTTCTTTGATCAGGGGTCTACCGAAGAGAGTTGTGGCTACAGATTTCAGATCTTGGGGATAATTATGAAAGGGCATAATCCAGCCCAACCAAACACTTTCAAATCCCACTAATCTGAAAGGAACAAATTTAAATACGGAAGTCAAAAGTGCATAACCTGGCTGCATTGTATTTTATGTCAAAAGAATAATCCAGACACTTTTTTGTAGCATGTTCATTTTAGCCAGTTTGGTGTAGTGATTAAGCGTGTGGACTCTTACCTGGGAGAACCAGGCTTGATTCCCTACTCCTCTACTTGCAGCTGCTGGGTCAGCCATAGCTCTCTTAGGAGTTGTCCATGAAAGGGCAGCTTCTGTGAGAGCTCTCTCAGTTCCTCACACCTCACAGGGTGTCTGTTGTGGGGGAGGAAGATAAAGGAGATGTAAGACGCTCTGAGACTATGGCTGTTTTCGCACTGACCTCAATCAGCAGCGATGCCCCTCTTCACCGTGCAGGATCGGCGCGGATTTCGCACTAATTGCCGCGGAGCACCCGGAAGAGCCGGAAAGTCCCGTGGCTTTTGCGGCGCAAACAGAAACCGCCAAAAACCAGTTTCCATTTGCGCCGCAAAAGCCGCGGGACTTTCCGGCTCTTCCGGGTGCTCCGCGGCAATTAGTGCGAAATCCGCGCTGATCCTGCGCAGTGAAGAGGGGTGTCGCTGCTGATTAAGGTCAGTGCGAAAACAGCCTCAGAAATTTGGAGTGGAGGGCAGGATATAAATCCAATTTCTTCTTCTTCTTCTTCTTCTTCTTCTTCTTCTTCTTCTTCTTCTTCTTCTTCTTCTCTTTAACAAGTATTATTTCAAAATACTGAAAATAGTTTTTTTGCAAACAACTAAGACATTTCTTACTTTGAATGATGAACTGGGTTTCTGTTCTAGTTGCCATCTTTACAATGTTCAGTCTCTTTACAAGTTACATATGTGATACGCTTGGAATTCTTGAAATATGCCATATAGACACTACTCTTATTATGCATGATACAGCCAAGTTAAACCTTAAAATCCCACCAACTTCTGTGACAGGAAAATGATACATCTGCTTATATCTGTATCATGGAAATGAATGTGCCTCTGCTCAGATTGGGAGTACAATGACTACTACATATAAATTTATTTTTATGGCTTCAAACAATGATAGGCAGAAGCGGACTATTCCTTCAGAATATTTGTTTCTATAAACTCATTTCTGGGAAATTTAGTTTGTTAACTGTTGGCTGCTTATGTGGGCAGGGGCCATGGCTCACAGGTAGGGCATCTGTTTTATATGCAGACGTTCCCAAGTACAATCGCCAACCTATTCAGTTCAAAAAGGCTCAGGTCATAGCATGAGCAAACCTCTCCTTGAAGCATTGGAGAGTGGCTACACATCAGAATGGACGAGGCTGATCTTGAGAGATCAACGGTCTGCTTCAGTATAAGACTGGCAGCTTCATATCTATCACAAGGCCCATTTACAAATGAAGGAGTAAAACCATCTCCGTAACATAGTGGCATAACTGGATGATATAGGGCCTTTTCACACTTACCGGTGGAAACCGGAAGGGAGTCGGTATTGTGCCGCTTGCAGTAATCCGAGACAGCGATGGGAGTTTTCATACACATGTTTTTTTCCCTGGTAGGGTTCCGTGATTGAAGCGTGATTGAAGCGAGCCATTTCACACTGTTCCGCTCTTATCTCGCTTCCACCAGCGCCAGCCGGTTTCACGCCGTTTTTCGCCCGCCGGCGCGCGCGATCTCCGGCTTTTTTTTTTTTTTGGAACGTCAGTTTAGATCGATATAGTGATATATCGCTATATCGACCTATCAAAACAGCACCACCATAGGGATCTCAACGGAGCCTAGCCATCCCTATGGTGGTGCTGTTTTGACAGGTCGATATAGCGATATATCGCTATATCGATCTAAACTGACGTTCCAAAAAAAAAAAAAAAGCCGGAGATCGCGCGCGCCGGCGGGCGAAAAAGGGCGCGAAAACTGCTCCCGGGTTAGATACTGGACATTTCACACAGCACCCCATAGCGATTTCAACCCGGAAGGAGGGGTTGAAAAGTGGAAGAAGCTGCTCTTTGTTTGTGACGACTCAGGCACGCCTCACTACCGGGACAGCCGCGGGAGTGTGTGAAAAGGTGAGAGTATTCCAGTAGCAGCCAGTTACTGAATCGGGTCTGTCTGAAATGCCAGCAGAAACCCGTTACTGTTCAGTAACTGGCCAGCTGCTATACCGGAATACTTAGGCTGTGTGAAAAAGCTCATAGTCTCCCCTGGGATGACCCATGGCCACCATGACAGTCTTTACTTCTGGAATTCTCTTGCTTTACAGATTCTGCAGGGTTTGAACCTGCTCAAAACCATGTTGTGGGGAAGAAAGGGCTACTGGTGCTGGGGGGAAAGGGAGACAGAATTCCCTCCTCTCTCCATGATACGGACTCAAGCAGCATTGAGTCTCTACTGTATCTGTAAAGCTAAGGAATTTAAGAGGTAAGATGGTGGCAATGGCCCGAGGCCCCCCTCAGGAATGCTGTATTGTCTGATTGTGCCCCTCACTGCCATATGCGGAGGGAATGGGAGCAGAGATACAAACACAAATGCAGAAGAAGAAGAAGATATTAGATTTATATCCCCCCTCCACTCCGAAGAGTCTCAGAGCGGCTCACAATCTCCTTTCCCTTCCTCCCCCACAACAGACACCCTGTGAGGTAGATGAAGATATTGGATTTATATCCCGCCCTCCACTCCGAAGAGTCTCAGAGTGGCTCACAATCTCCTTTCCCTTCCTCCCCCACAACAGACACCCTGTGAGGTAGATGAAGATATTGGATTTATATCCCGCCCTCCACTCCGGAGAGTCTCAGAGCGGCTCACAATCTCCTTTCCCTTCCTCCCCCACAGCAGACACCCTGTGAAGTGGGTGGGGCTGGAGAGGGCTCTCACAGCAGCTGCCCTTTCAAGGACAACCTCTGCCAGAGCTATGGCTGATCCAAGGCCATTCCAGTAGGTGCAAATGGAGGAGTGGGGAATCAAACCCGGTTCTCCCAGATAAGAGTCCGCACACTTAACCACTACACCAAACTGGTTCTCCACACCAAACTGGTTCTCCAGTCCCCCTGTCCAACCCCACAGAGCCAGGGTCATCTAGTCCAACCCCCTGCACAATGCAGGAAACTCACAAACACCTCTCCCTAAATTCACAGCATCTTCATTGCTGTCAGATGGCCATCTAGCCTCTGTTTAAAAACCTCCAAGGAAGGAGAGCCCACCACCTCCCGAGGAAGCCTGTTCCACTGAAAAATCACTCTGTCAGGAAGTTCTTTTTAATGTTGAGCCGGAAACTGTTTTGATTTAATTTCAACCCATTGGTTCTGGTCCTACCTTCTGGGGCCACAGAAAACAATTCCACAACATCCTCTACAAGACAGCCCTTCAAGCACTTGAAGATGGTTATCATGTCACCTCTCAGCCACCTCCTCTCCAGGCTAAATATCCCCAGATCCTTCAACCTTTCCTCATAGCAGATCCCTCACCATCTTCATCGCCCTCCTCTGGACCCATTCCAGCTTGTCTATATCCTTCTTAAAATGTGGTACCCAAAACTGGACACAATACTCCAGGTGAGGTCTTACCAGAGCAGAGTAAAGCGATACCATCACTTCATGTGATCTGGACACTATACAGGGTTGTAATCTGCCCTGAGAAAGGGCAGACTAGATATGCAAATATGCATATGCAAATATGCAAATAAGTTCCTGCTGGGCTTTTTCTACCAAAAAAGCCCTGGGTTATGCATACTCAATTCTTCATTGTTTTAATTTCACCATTTAACAAAATAGCTGTATGGTTACCATGAGAATAATTTCAATTTTCAACTAAATGACTCCTATTCCTCTTTTAAGAATTCCAAGCGTGTTCTCCAGCCAGGGAGATGGCATCACAGAGATTTCATTGCACTTTGTTTGAAAGGCCCGCCTACCTACTGGCTGGGGCACTCAGTGCTGGCACTCTCCATTTATGGACCCACTATCAATTCATGGGGATACTTGGCCAACCTATCCATTTCTCAGCACTCACCCTTTTAACCCTTTTCATCCACAGGCCCCTTCCAGGTCACAACACCAAGCAGGTGGTCTAATTTTTGCAGTGGTTGGGTAACTGGGCCACCCCACCTTGCCTAAATTCTCCACTATGAATCTGAGAAATCCTCCCCTCCCCCCCATGCCCCTCTTTCTGTTCAGTAGTTTACATGCAGTGGAGGTGTAAAATACTGTGTTTAATACATGAGGAGGCTCGTAACAGTGTAATCACAGCTCTTTATTAGTAATTATATCATTGCACTGGAAACTAATGCTAAAGACTGGGCCAACAGGGTCAACTTGTAAAAAAGTTACGTTCCCGCACTAAAACGCCATTGGTTCATTTAAACCAGCAGGGGGTTCACGACTGGTCCTGGAAAGTGAGGATTTGTATCCTGCTTCCCATTGTCTCTGTGTCCCCAAGCTCATTCCTAAAGGCTCCAATGAGCCAGGCGGGAACTATCAACACATAACTGCACATACGTAACACCCCTTCCCCCTGGTCCGCAAATCTTAACATACATAGTCCTTAAGATGACCGGATTGAGTCACTCCCATGTTGAGTGCCTGGGCAAGGAGGGTGGTGAAGCAGTGGCTGGTGCCAGACTTGACCCAGTGACTCCCAGAGCGGTGAGCTAGGGTTATTGGAGGGTCAGTTGGTGACTGAGAAGGGGCCACTGGAGCAATTCACTCGGCTGGTGGGGTGCCATATGACTTCTCGAGATGGACTGACTCCGGAGGCTGCAGCTGCTGTGCTTCTGGTTGACTTTCGGGGGCCCGGCTAATGTCGACTTCCTCCAGGGGTGTGTGAGAGTGCAGTTGGTCAATATGGCAACTAAGGGTGAGGCCACCCTCCATTGCGACCTTGTAAGACACGGGCCCTTCAGTTTTGTAATCTGAGTGGGAACCCAGGTCGACCCAACTGCAAAATTCTTCATGTAGACCAGGTCCCCTAGAGTGAAATCTTGGGGGGGCCTGACAGACCTCGAGGACAGACTGCAAATCCAGAGCTCTGTCAAGGTGAAGCCAGTTAAGGAGGATAGATAGCTGGCAGCCCATGAGAAGCTCAGCTGGGTTGTGACCTATGGAGGTGCATGGTATGGCCCACTGACCCAGAAGGTACCCAGCAAGGTGGGCTTCCCAGTCTCTATGGATGATGTGGTGAAGGGAGTACTTAGTAGTCTGCACCATCCATTTGACCTGGCCGTTCATTTCAAAGAGCTCTGAGAGAGAGCAGAGAAGAAGTGCTACAAGGGTGAGGTTTGGCTTTCTAAGCAGCTGGGGAAGTTGCTGAGAATTTCTGAGTTTGTGTGACTGTGTGA
Source organism: Heteronotia binoei (assembly GCF_032191835.1). Taxonomy (NCBI): domain Eukaryota; kingdom Metazoa; phylum Chordata; class Lepidosauria; order Squamata; family Gekkonidae; genus Heteronotia; species Heteronotia binoei. Next base: position 9,220,587 of record NC_083236.1, read on the forward strand.
TTGCTGAAAATTCTGAGTTTGTGATTGCTGGGGAACTGCTGTTTGTTTGGTTTGAGTGGGCTGAAGGTGATTGTTGCTGATTGATTAGGAGTGGCTGTGTTCCCCACCCTCTTTGCATTATTAAGCTGCGCTTTGCCAGAGTAAAGTGAGGAGGCATGTGAAGAGGAAACTGAAAGGAAAGGTAAATACGGTTAAAACCCTTGGGGAAGCTTGGAGGCTATTTAAAACTACAATCCTAGACGCTCAAATAAAATATATACCACAAGTTAGGAAAGGCACAAACAGGTATAAGAGTAGGCCTGCATGGTTAACAAACAAAGTAATGGAAGCTGTAAAAGGTAAGAAGGACTTCTTTAAGTGGTGGAAAGCTAGTCCAAGTGAGATTAATAAAAGGGAACACAGGCAGTGGCAAATCAAATGCAAGATTGTGATCAGGCAGGCAAAAAGGGACTATGAGGAGCATATTGCAAAAAACATAAAGACCAACAATAAACATTTCTTCAAATATATTAGAAGCAGGAAACCATCCAGGGAGGCAGTGGGGCCCTTGGATGACCAGGGGGTCAAACGATTAGTGAAGAAGGATAGGGAAATGGCTGAGAATCTGAATGCATTTTTTGCCTCCGTCTTCACTGTGGATGTCAAGAAGCGTTTGCCCACTCCAAAACACTAATTTTGGAAGGGGTGTTGAAAGACCTGAGTCAGATTGAGGTGACAAGAGAGGAGGTCCTACAACTGATTGATGAATTAAAAACTAACAAGTCACCAGGTCCGGTTGGCATACATCCAAGAGTTCTGAAAGAACTCAAAGTTGAACTTGTGGATCTCCTGACAAAAATACATAATTTTTCATTGAAATCTGCCTCCGTTCCTGAGGACTGAAAGGTAGCAAATGTCACCCCCATCTTTAAAAAGGGTTCCAGAGGAGATCCGGGAAATTACAGGCCAGTCAGTCTGACTTCAATACTGGGGAAGTTGGTAGAAACCATTATCAAGGACAGAATGAGTAGGCACATTGATGAACACAAGTTATTGAGGAAGACTCAGCATGGGTTCTGTAAGGGAAGATCTTGCCTCACTAACCTGTTACATTTCTTTGAGGGAGTGAACAAGCATGTGGACAAAGGGGACCCAATAGATGTTGTTTACCTTAACTTCCAGAAAGCTTTTGATAAAGTTCCTCATCAAAGGCTCCTTAGTAAGCTCTAGAGTCATGGAGTAAAAGGACAAGTCCTCTTGTGGATCAGAAACTGGCTAATTAATAGGAAGCAGAGTGTGAGTATAAATGGGCAGTCTTCGCAGTGGAAGACGGTAAGCAGTGGGGTGCCTCAGGACTCAGTACTGGGTCCCATGCTCTTTAACTTGTTCATTAATGATCTGGAGTTGGGAGTAAGCAGTGAAGTGGCCAAGTTTGCAGATGACACTAAATTGTTCAGGGTGGTGAGAACCAGAGAGGATTGTGAGGCACTCCAACGGAATCTGTTGAGGCTGGGTGAGTGGGCGTCAATGTGGCAGATGAGGTTCAATGTGGTCAAATGCAAAGTAATGCACATTGGGGCCAAGAATCCCAGCTACAAATACAAGTTGATGGGGTGTGAAATGGCAGAGACTGACCAAGAGAGAGATCTTGGGGTCGTGGTAGATAACTCACTGAAAATGTCAAGACAATGTGCGATCGCAATAAAAAGGCCAACACCATGCTGGGAATTATTAGGAAGGGAATTGAAAACAAATCAGCCAGTATCATAATGCCCCTGTATAAATTGATGGTGCGGTCTCATTTGGAGTACTGTGTGCAATTCTGGTAACTGCACCTCAAAAAGGATATTATAGCATTGGAAAAGTTCCAGAAAAGGGCAACTAGAATGATTAAAGGTTTGGAACACTTTCCCTATGAAGAAAGGTTAAAACGCTTGGGGCTCTTTAGCTGGGAGAAATGTCGACTGCGGGGTGACATGATAGAGGTTTACAAGATTATGCATGTGATGGAGAAAGTACAGAAAGAAGTCCTTTTCTCCCTTTCTCACAATACAAGAACTCGTGGGCATTCAATGAAATTGCTGAGCAGTCAGGTTAAAACGGATAAAAGAAAGTACTTCTTCACTCAAAGGGTGATTAACATGTGGAATTCACTGCCACAGGAGGTGGTGGTGGTGGTTACAAGAATAGCCAGCTTCAAGAGGGGATTGGATAAAAATATGGAGCAGAGGTCCATCAGTGGTTATTAGCCACGGTGTGTGTGTGTGTGTATGTATATATATACCCTGTATGGGGAGGCATTGCATGCCAGAACTACTGGCAAGTGCTGATCAAAATGGGCTAACACTCCATTAGACATGAGTAAGTCCTTTACTGCTTGAAAAGTGGCTGCTTGCTTTCAGCCCCAGACTCATGGTGCCCCCTTGTCCAGCAGGCTCTACTACCACCGCCTTGTGAAGCAAGAAGGTATGGTAAAAATTTAGCAGTCCCAAGAATTTCTGTAGCTCTGCCTTTGATGTGGGTGCGTGGGCCTCACATATGGCCCAGACCTTGTCTTGCACGGGGTGGATACTGTCTGCATCAACTGTGTAGCTCAAGAAGGTTCCTCTTCACTTTGAGGCCTGCGGACTGGAAATGCTGCAGCATGCAGCAAAGGTGGGTGGCAAACTCTTCTTCGGTGGGGGCTGCTATTAATAAATAATCAAAAAAGGGCTGGGTGCCAGGGATTACTTTCAAAAGAGAGTCCATCAGGTTCTGGAAGATCCCCAGTGTGACACTAACCCCAACCTGTAGTGTCTACTTTACATAGAAGGCGCTTCTATGTGTGACTACGGTCTGGGCTTCCATGGTGGTCTCATCCACAGGGAGTTGCTGGTAGGCTTGGGCTAGGTCCAATTTTCCAAATATTTTAGTTCCTGCCACTGAAGCAAGTACATGACTGACCACTGGTACTGGGTAAGCATGAAGAAGAAGAAGACATTGGATTTATATTCCGCCCTCCACTCAAGAGTCTCCAAGCGGCTCACAATCTGCTTTACCTCCCTCCCCCACAACAGACACCCTGTGAGGTGGGTGGGCTGAGAGGACTCTCACAGCAGCTGCCCTTTCAAGGACAACCTCTGCCAGAGCTATGGCTGACCCAAGGCCATGCTAGCAGGTGCAAGTGGAGGAGTGGGGAATCAAACGTGGTTCTCCCAGATAAGAGTCTGCACACTTAACCACTACACCAAACTGGCTCTTGGGTCCTGTAAGGCCTTGCTAATGGTGTATTTATAGTCTGCGCAGATGCAGACACTCCTGTTAGACTTCACTGACTTGACTATAGGGGTTTCCTACAGATCATTTAACACCAGTTCCAACACCCCTTGCTCGACAAGGAACTCCTCATTAATTTTGTGTTTAAGGGTGAAGGGAATGCAGCATGCCTTGAGCCTTATGGGTTGCACTGTGCAGTGAAGCTGCAGGGCCACTGGGGGACCGTATATAGGCCAAGTTTTCCATCGAACACAGACAGAAACTCATCGCAGATGACCTGAAAATAAGAGCTGGCAGTGGCCTGCTGGATTCCCATGACCCTGAACTCCAATGGGTTGAACCATGCTCAACCCAGCAAGCTAGCAAAAGGTCCCTCCACTACCAACAAGTCCAGGGGCCCCTTGAATTTGCCATACTTGACCCTGAAAGAGCCTATACCCATGACAGCCACCACCCATTTTTAAAAGTCCCTTCAAATTACTGGGGCCAGCTGGAGTTGAAGACCCCCATTAGGGCACAATCTATTAAGAGTCTTAGTTGAAATGACTGAGAAGGCCGACCCCATGTCCAGTTCCATCCCACACGGAACTCCTTCTATCTCCATGGTGGCCTTCAGCTTGTCGGGAGATGGCATGGACAGCTGGCATACCTGCAGAGATGTTGCAGACATGGTGTGCAGCTCCTCTTGACACACTGACTCCAGTCGACAGCCTTCGGTGCGGTGGTGCACACCACCAGATGATATTCTGGCCGGTTTGGAGTGGCAAACGTGGACCAGGTGTCCTTGGGCGTTTTCTCACTGACCTTCAAGTGGCGCGACCACCCTCTTCACACCGGAGGATCTGCGCGGATTTCGCACAAGAAGCGCGGGAGCACCCAAAAGAGCCGGCGACTTCCGTCGCGAAACCCGCTCAAACGGAAACCGCCAAGAAGCAGGAAAATGTTTGAGCGGCTTTTGCAATGGAAGTCGCCGGCTCTTTTGGGTGCTCTGGCGCTTCTTGTGTGAAATCCGCGCAGATCCTCCGGTGTGAAGAGGATGGTCGCGCCACTTGAAGGTCAGTGCGAAAACGCCCTTTGTTTCCCACAGCTATGGCAGATAGTGTCGCAGAAGTTCATAGAATCACAGAATCATAGGGTTGGAAGACACCTCCAGGTCATATAGTACAACCCTCTGCACAATGCTGGAAACTCACAAATACCTCCCACTAAATTTACAGAATCCGCATTACTGTCAGATGCCCATCTAGCCCAATGAAGGATAGCCCACCACCTCCTGAGGAAACCTGTTCCACTGGGAATGGCTCTTATGGTCAGGAAGTTCTTCCTAATGTTGAATGGGAAACTCTTTTGATTTAATTTCAACCCATTGGTTATGGTCCTACCTTCTGGGGCCACAGAAAACAATTCCACAGCATTCTCTAGATGACAGCCCTTCAAGTACTTTGAAGATGGTGATCATATCACCTCAGCATTCCAGGCTAAACATGCCCAGCTCCTTCAACCTTTTCTCATAGGACTTAATCTCCAGACCCCTCACCATCTTTGTCGTCCTCCTCTGGACCCAATCCAACTTGTCTATATCCTTCTTAAAATGTGGTGCCCAAAACTGGACACAATACTCCAGGTGACATCTTACCAGAGCAGAGTAAAATGATACCATCACTTCACGTGACCTGGACACTATACTTCTGTTGATACAGCCCAAAATTACATTTGCCTTTTTAGCCACTGCATCACACATGTTCAGCATACGGTCCACTAAGACCTATAGATCCTTTTTGCACATACTACTGCCAAGGCAAGTCTCCCCCATCCTATAACCATGCACTGGATTTTTCCTACCTAAATGCAGAACTTTACATTTATCCCTATTAAAATTCATTTTATGGGTTTTAACCCAGTTTTCCAGCCTGTCAAGATCATCCTGGATCCTGTTTCTGTCTTCTACTGTATTTGCAACTCATCCCAATTCAGTATCATCTGCAGATTTAATAAGCATTCCCTTGATTCCTTCATCCAAATCATTTATAAAGGTGTTGAACAAAACAGGTCCCAGGACAGATCCTTGAGGCACTCCACTTGTCACTCCTCTCCAAGAGGTTGAGGAACCATTCACAAGCACTCTTTGGGTGCAATCTGTCAACTAGTTACAGATCCACCTAACGGTAACAGGATCCAAATCACATTTTACCAACTTGTCAACAAGGATTGTATGTGGAACCTTATCAGAAGCCTTACTGAAATCAAAATAAACTATGTCTACAGCATTCCCCAGATCCAGCGAGATTTCTAAAAAAAAAAAAAGAGATCAGGTTAGTCTGACATGACTTGTTCTTGAGAAACCCATGTTGTCTCTTAGTAATCATAGCCGTTCTTTCTAAATGTTCCAGGACTGACTGATGATTTGTTCTAAAACTTTTCTAGGTACAAACATAAAGCAGATGGGTCGATTATTTACCTGGATCCTCCTTTTTCCCCTTCTTGAAGATGGGGACAACATTTGCCTGCCTCCAATCTTCAGGCATCTCTCCTGTTCTCCAAGAATTCTCAAAAATACTGGTCAGAGGCTCAGAAATTACATCTGCAAGCTCTTTTAGTACCCTTGGATGCAATTCATCTGGCCCTGAGGACTTAAGTTTCATTTCAAGAAACTAGGTGTTTATGTACTACCCCTATGCTGATCCTAGATTGGAACTTCATACCCTCCTTATATGTTCTGTTTTTGCCATGTTGAGCACTGTTTCCCTCAGAAGAGAAGACTGAGGAAAAGTGGGAATTGAGCTGTTCCGCCCTCTCTTCATTACCTGTTACAATTTAACTTTCTTGCCCTCGCAATGGGCCTACCATTTCCTTGCTCTTTTTCTTACTCTGAACATAAGAAAAGAATCCTTTTTTTGTTGTTTTTGGCATCTTTGGCCAGCCTAAGCTCATACTCAGCTTTAGCTTTCCTAACTTTTTCTCTACAAGCACTGGTGATTTGTTTATATTCATTCTTGGTTATAAAGCCCTCCTTCCAATTCCTAAAGGAGTCTTTTTTATTTCTCAAGTCTTTAAAGAGCTGTTTATGGAGTCAACTCGGCTTCTTTAGGCTTTTTCCATTTTTTCTTCTCATAGGAATCGTCTGTGATTGCGCTTTCAGTATTTCGCTTTTAAGAAACTCCCACCCCTCCTGAATCCCCTTCTTCTTAAGTATTTCTGACCATAGGATTTTACCCAGCATAGTTCTACATTTATCGAAGTTTGCCTTTCTGAAGTCCAACCTATAAGTCTGACTACATATAGCTTTCCCTTCTCTAAGACTGTAAATTCCAAAATCACATGGTCACTACTGCCCAGGGTGCCCACTATTTCAACTTCTTCAATCAATTCTTTGTTGGTGGTGAGAATCAAATTCAAGATAGCAGATCCCCTTGTTTCCTTCTTCACTTTCTGGAAAAGTGAGTTGTCAGCAAGACAAGTCAGGAATCTATTTGACTTTTCATTTTTAGCAGAGTTGGACTTCCAACAGATGTCTGAGTAATTGAAATCTCCCATGATCACTATATCCCTTCTCCTGGAGAACTTTGCAATCTGTTGTAGGAGTATCTCATCCAAGTCCTCTGCCAGGCTTGGTGGTCTATAGTAGACCCCCACAATAATATCACTGTTATTTCTTACTCCTTTTATTTTTACCCAAGGTTGAGATGTTTGAAGTTATAGAAAGGCAACTTTATTGATCAGTTGATCTTTATTGATCTTTCATTCTTGATTGCATCCCCTCCCACCCCCTATCACCTATCATGAACCTGAGTATGCAATGCTTCCACGCTCTCCCTCTCTCAAACATCATCAGTAGGTCAGTCTAGCCCCCTTTTTTTTATATCCACTTTGATTTCTGCTGGCTGGCATCCACTCCTCCCATTCCACCCAACATCTCCCTCATTCTCGAGAATGGTTCTCTCATGCTCTCCCACCCTTTTATTCCTGGTTGCCAGTGCCTCCACAAGCAATGTTAGGATCCTAGCTGTGTGATCTAGGGACTCTTTGAACAGCTCCCTATCCTTGCATTTCTCTTTCATTAGGACCTCCTATCTCTGCTGTTCTGCAGCCATACTTTCCTCGTGCTTTCAGTGCACAAAGCAGTCCTCCGCCTTTGACTGCTCAAGCTGGCAACATCTGACAGCATAGCCACACAGTTTTGCCTGACATTCAGGTTGTCCAGTAGTGATCAGAGCAAAGAATGCTGGCTTGGAGAAATGAAGGATGAGACCACCATGGAAGCCCAGACCGTAGTCACACATAGAAGCGCCTTCTATGTAAAGTAGACACTACAGTTTGGGGTTAGTGTCACACTGGGGATCTTCCAGAACCTGATGGACTCTCTTTTGAAAGTAATCCCTGGCACCCAGCCCTTTTTTGATTATTTATTAATAGCAGCCCCCACCGAAGAAGAGTTTGCCACCCACCTTTGCTGCATGCTGCAGCATTTCCAGTCCGCAGGCAACTCCCTGTGGATGAGACCACCATGGAAGCCCAGACCTTCCAGTAGTATTCTTCACAGAGATGGACATTTAAAGTTCATATCAGGGTTCACCTGAGGAGAAAACAGGGAGCCCTCAGTCAGGTAGAATTATGTGAAGGAAATTGTATAACCTTCTGTTTCATCTTATATAGGACCTCTCTTCTTCTCCCTCTTTCCTGGGCTTAGAGCTGTAGCAAGTTAACCTTTTTGAAGGTAATCTGTTCACAATGAGTTAAATATACCTATAGGACAATGTCATATAATATGTACTATTTTTGTAAGTAAAATTTCTTTCTCTGGTTCTCATTGGTCATTTTTGTAATTTGTTTGAATAGCATTTTTCCTTTAACCAGGAAATGTGAAGGATCAGGGATACCGCATAAAGGTTCTGTGCTTCCAAGTCAAATGATTTTCTTTTTTATATTACATTCATACATGTAGCACCATTACTAGTTTCCTTTTGGTTCAGATGGGTAGTCATGTTGGTTTAAAGCAGGGGTCCTCAAACTTTTTAAATAGGGGGCCAGTTCACTGTCCCTCAGACTGTTGGAGGGCCGGACTGCTGTTACTGTACAAGGCCGCGGGCCGTCAGTTCTCCGTCATCTGCATCTCTCTCCCTTCCCCACACCACACACCCCGGCCTGGGAACTCACCTCACATCGGTATCACCTCACACTCTGTCTCCGCCGCCTCAGCCCAGTGCCAGAAGTGTGCATTGCTAACGCGAGTTTAGGTCGAACGTCACTTCCGGTCTGATTTTGCCATAACCTGGCGGGCCGCATAAACGTCCTCAGCGGGCCGCATCTGGCCCGTGGGCCGTAGTTTGAGCACCCCTGGTTTAAAGCAATAGAAAAAAGTTTGAGTGCCCCTTTATGGCCAACAGAGTTTAATTCTGGGTATAAGTTTTCATGTGCGTGCATCTTTAAGACCAACAAAGTGCCACTGGACTCAAACTTTGTTCTATAGTTTCCTTGTGGGGGGGTTGTTTGCCCATTTGTTTATTTGGAGGTGGAGAGAAAGGAACATGGTGTCCATTTATTTCTTTTGGTTCCTGGGCTTTTCTCACCTTTGCATGATAAAGTGCATCTGTCTATTAATGACAAGATGGCGTCATGGAGATAAAAGCCTCAGCTGTGACTCTCTGCAAGTTAATCATATTTTATCTTATTTGACTTTCTTGGTTGCTTCTAATTTCTCTCAATTCTTAAAACTGGCACTTGCCTCATAACTTTTCTAGTTAGAAAGTAAAGGGAAGTATCTACTATCTTATTATAAATAAGCAGTGGGGGCTACCTTGAATTTTCCTGCTGTGATAAGCCAGAGAAGCTGAGCCGCAGCTGTAATTATCTTCTAGAGTCAATCCTCTGTTTTTTCTACTGACTCCTGCCAAATATAATGCCAGAGAGCTTCAAAGTTTTTTGTTAGTAAAGCTATTGAGACACCCAACCTTTTGCTGCTGGTTATTCTAAAGAGAGCTAAAAAGCAGCATATATAATTTTAAAAATGGAAGTGGGTGCCATATTGCAGGGTTGGCCAATGGTAGCTTTCCAGATGCTTTTTGCCTGCAACTCCCATCAGCCCCAGCCAGCATGGCCAAAAGCTGGGACTGATGGGAGTTGTAGGCAAAAAACATCTGGAGAGCTACCGTTGGCCACCCCTGCCATATTGCAACTTGAGACTTAAAAAAAATTAGGAACCAGTTTGCTCAACTTGATACTGCAAGCTCCCTATGCTTAGAATTGAAACTTTAAAACCTCAGCACTTCCTGCTGTTATTTCTAGCCTTCAAAATTTGCTGTGGCTGAATTAACATGTGACTACATCATAATGTGAGGTCACAGATGTCGAAAATAGCCATCATATGCCTGTAGAACTTCAGTGCCATCTTAAAGTATTGTCAAGATCCCTTGCCATGTTAATGCTTTGTTCTAGCACTGTTCTGTTCTGAAACACCTGCTATGCTGTGGGGAAAACGAAAGACAGTGTCTGCCTTCCAAGGTCATGACTATCTATTAAGAGTGTTTGTTAATGAATGGTATAGTGTGAGAATGTCTGCTTTGCAACAATTTAATGTTTTGAACTTATCTTGTGCCAAAAAATTAGGCGTGCATGTAATGGCTAACCGCTTCCATATATATATATATCCACTCACTTGCAACCCGCCTTAATTTCATGGTGGTATTATCCTGTCTTACAATAAACACTAATCCTGATGAAATGGAGAGTAGTTATTATTGAAGATAGTCATAGACCTGACAAGTATACTGTTCTTGTCCATGGAAGAAGGTTACAGGGTTGAGTCATGATAGTATTTGATGCGCAAGCATGTGTGAATCAGCCCTTCAGGTTATATACTCATGGTGATTCTGTTGACCTTAACAAAGCTTTGTGCGCTGCTAAAAGCTGGATGTGCTTGGAGGCAGCACCTTTCCCAGTCATTTTGTATGAATCTCATGAAATCTGACATTTCTTGCACAACAGACTGATGGAATTAAATTGCCTGGCAAGCTTGTTGTGACTTTGCAATGGCTTATTAACAAGGAAATAACACCTACTTCACACAAAAATTATTTTTAATGGAAATTCTGACACCATTTCAATACTCTAGGTGCTCTTGGGCCCTGGTGTAACAAAAGAATTTTCTCCTCTTTGCATCATGAATACTAATTGCTGCATAATGGGGAAGGATTTTGTGGAAAGCAGAATGGTGCCATCTAAAGGGAAGGAAAAGAAGGAGACAGAACTCCTGTCATCACAGAGAGATGCGAGCAAATATTTCATTACTTTTTCTGTCTGCCTTTGCATTTTCATTGCCATTCTTCTCATTCAGCTAATGGAGCCAACATTCTGAAACCAACACTTCCAGAATGCTGACAATCTTATCTGCGGGACTATCAACATTCATTAGTGTACATAAGATATTTTGAACCATCTCCAGATTCAACTATGAAAGATAACATTCAGATATTTTGAATGCTTCGGGCAGGTCCAAGACAAGCCCCTGAGGCCATACTGTAGAGATTTGGTTTGGACCTGGAGGGGTTTGGAGGGGATGCCAGTAATCTCCCATACAATTGATAGCTGAGAGCCATCTGGCCCCCTGTGGAGTGCTGGCACCCTCCTCACTGTGCTGACCAGGCCCATAGCTATGGTGGGGCACTTTGGAGCTGCACCCCCTAAATCCTGAGCCACACCCCACCAACAAACAAGTCAACACCCCCACATTCCCTCTGGTTGCCCACCAGCTCAGCTTTGTCAGTGCCGTGTTTGGCAGCACCTACATGCTTCTTTCTGTAGAGAGTCCTGTGCCCTAGTGGTGTCTGTGTGTGGTGGCAGGGCTGACATTGGGGATTTAATCCTCTGGGAAATGACTTTTCCTCAGCTTGCCACTAGACCAAGCTCCATCTGCCACATGCCACTTGCTCCCTCCACCTTTTTCTTTGCCTCCTCTACCCCACCCTCTTCATTCCGCCTTCCCCTGGCAGGCTCAGCAATCAGGGAGCCTCTGCCAACACAGGCAGAGAGGTGGCAGGAAAACGGCAAACACTGCATGCATTCTCCAAGCAAGTCTTCCGTTTCACTTAATTGTCTTGCTTTTCTGGCTGCCTACTTTTTGTGGGGTTTGTTCCCCCCTTTCCTGACATGACTTTCCTTAATTGATTCACTTTTCCCCATCCCAAGCTCACCTGCAATGTACCTGTGATTCACCTCACTTCTCTCTTCCTCATAACAGACTCAGGCTGGGAGAAGAAGAAGGAGGAGGGTGCTTGGCTGCCTGCTGCCCCGGCTTGTTCCCGGAGAGAAGGAAAGTCAGCCAGAATGTGCTCTCCACTGCAGAGCAGAGAATGCACTGGCTGGCACACCAGCTCCTAATTAGATTGCTAATTAGCTTACTGCTAATTTCTTTTTAAAGTACCACCTCAACATTTCTGGCTACAGGCCTGGCACTGATCCAAGCAGTCTCTTGAGTGGCTTGGCTGGAAAACTGACCTTGGTTCTTAGAGGCTAGAGGAATCATGAGGAGAAGGAAGCAGGTTTCACCACAACACAAATGGCACTTCTTAAACCAGCAGTTAAGAACATAAGAACATAAAAGAAGCCATGTTGGATCAGGCCCCCTTGGTCTTCTTCAGAAATGGGGGTGAGGGAATCATTGCTAGCAAATGCCTCTCTGGGCCCCGCACCCCCCCAGCCCCAAAGAAGACAGAAGGGGCCAAGAAGATCCCAGAGCCAAAGAAGGAGAAAGAGGGAAGCACTGCTTGTCTGGGACTTGACATCTGGTGGAAAAGCCCACCTTGAACAAGGAGAGCAGGGAGGAACAACTGGTGGAAATTGCCAACATCCTGCTGCAATGGGCAGGAGCCAGCAGGTCCCAGATGTCACTGTACCATTGCATGTGAGAGTCACTGGTACTTTGTATTTCCTCTTTATCACCCTAGTCAACCCCAGTCAATCCATGTGTGGGCTCTGATAGACTCAGGCTGCACCAGAGACCTGCTAACACCTGAGATTGCAGAAGCCCTGGGTCTGGAGGACTGGGAGCTACCAGAATGCCTTCTTTTCAAGCAGGTGGATGGGGAGCTGATGAAGAGGGATCCTTGCACCCATGGGACTGAGTTATGTGCACTGGGAGTGGGGGTGCACTGGGAGGAGAAGTCATTTATCATAGCCCCTTCGGTCAGCTTTGAAGTAGTATTGGGCATTCGCTGGCTGGCTGATCACGATGCCTTCATCCAGTGGAGCAAGCATGCCATCTTTTTCAGGGATGAGAAGTGCAAACCCCATTCTTGGGAGAGCAAGTGGGGCCCAGAACCCCGTTCAACCTTTGAAAACTGTTTCTGTCCCAGGAGGAGATGGATTCCATTCCAAAAGGGTATCGGGACTTTTTAAAGGTGTTTGAGCCAAGAGAGGCTAACAAGCTGCCTCCTCACAGGGTGATAGATTGTGCAATTGAACTGATCAAGGGGGAACACCTCCCCAAAGCAAAACTGTAGGCAGGAGCATGCCGAGCTGCAGAAATTCCTAGAGACTAATGTAAAGAGAGGGTTCATATGCCCAGAGAACTCTCCCCACGCTGCACCTATCCTTTTCCGGAAGAAGAAGGACAGCAGTCTCAGACTATGCACAGATTATAGAGGCATCAATGTGGCGTCAATGTCAAATGCATACCCCATTCCCCTGATTCAAGACTTAGTGGGGGAAGTGACCCAAGGGAAAATCTTCTCCAAGCTGGACTAAAGGGATGCCTATTTCCGTGTGAGAGTGCATGAGGGGGATGAGTGGAAGACAGTGTTCTCCATTGGGCTAGTTTGAATACTTAGTAATGCTGTTTGGATTACAAGGGGCCCCTGGGGTGTTTATGAATCTCATCAGTGAGGTCCTCAGAAAATTCCTCTATAAGGACATGATTGTTTATATTGATAACATGTTAATTTACACTGAGGACTCAACACACATGTTCGGTTGGTCAGGGAAGTCCCCAAAACCCTTTATAGAACAAACTGTATGCCAAGCTAAGTACAAGTTTCACAAAACAGAACTTGACTTTCTGGGCTACCAAGTGTCGAGAACAGTTTGGGGAATGGATCTGGCCAAAATAAAGGCAGTGGTTGACTGCCCCCCCCCAACCCCAAAAGCAGCTTCAATCATTCTTGGGGTTTGCAAATTTCTATACATCATTTATTGAAAACTTTGCCCATGTTGCCCTTTTCCTCACCGACCTCCTGAAAAAAAGTGGAAAGGGCTGGAGGCCAAAAAGCTGGGGGCTAAGCTAATGTGGATGGTGGACTGCCAGCAGGTTTTCAACCACCTCAAATCATTGCTTACCTCTGAGCCCATTCTTATGCACCCAAATGAGAATTAAAAATTCGTGGTGCAATGCAATGCCAGTGACATCACTAGAGGGGAGGCTGCTGCTCCAGGAGGGGGAGGATGGAAAGCTCAGACCTTGCACTTATGTCTCACAGAAATTTATGGCTGCCGAGCATAACTGGTCAGTTTGAGATAAAGAGGCTTCTGCCATTAAAATGGCTTTAGAGACTTGGCACCATTTTCTAGAGGGCACGAGAGTTCCCTTTGAAATTTGGACAGACCACAAAAATTTGGAGGTGTTAATAGGCTGGCATAAACTGTCTACAAAGCAAGTGTGATCAGCAGGATTCTTCTCTAAGTTTCGTTTCATACTCAACCACCTCCCAGGGAAACAAAACCTCCTGACACCCTGTCACACCTCCTCCAAAACAAAAGCAAGAGGGAGGAGATCATTGACTCTATGTTCACCCCTGCCCAGTTGGGAGAAAGTGTTGTCACCTGAAGTCAGGTGGTGCACTTGCCCTCCGGACTGTCCCCCTCCTTCTTCTGACCTATTGCAACTGTTACGGGAGGAGCTGGAGCACTCACCTCCAGACCCAGTGACAGAGCGGGCGCAACTGAAAAAAAAGGGAGTCGGGTTGTATTACAAGAATTATTGGTTGTACATCCTTCCTCCTTTCTGGGAGATTTTGGGAACAATCCCATGACAGCAAATTGGAGGACACTTTGACTTTGTAAAAACCCACCATTTAGTACAAAGACAGTTCTGGTGGCCGGGACTATGTAAAGACATTTCTCAGTATGTCTGCATTATGGCAAAGAAATCGGGGAGGAGTCCCAGGGGAACTGCAACCTCTCCAGATAGCTAGCCAGCCCTGGGAATGCATCACCATGAACTTTATCATAGACCTCCCCCCCCCTTCCAAGGAAACACAGTAATCTGGGTAGTGGTGGACACTTTCTCCAAACAGGCCTACTTTACCCCATGCACTCAGCTATCATCAGCCAAAAAGCTCGCTGAGATGTTCTTATGTCATGTGATCTGACTCCACTTGTTCCCCAAGAAGTGGTCTCAAACTGCAGACTGCAGTTCGTAGCAAAGTTTTGGGGGAACTGTGCAAGCTCATGGGGGGTCAAACAGGGACTTAGCTCAGGCTACCATCCCCAGACAGATGGACAGAGTGAGTATGTGAATGGCATTCTGGAGCAATTTCTCTACTGCCTCATGTTGCACGAGCAAGACAACTGAGTGTCCCTCCTCCCCTTTGCAGAATTTGCTTACAATAACAGTGTGCACAGTTCTATGAACCCTTGTTAATGGTTATCAGGAAAAACCTTTCCCAGAACTGCCTGGGAGAGATTCAGCCCCAATATGAAAAGACTTCTCAGATTGGTGGTCGCAGCTCATACAAAGGTGGCATCAAATACAGAAACAGCTGGGGAAAGCTAAGAAATCTTATAAGGACAGATTAGACAAAAAACACAGCCAAGTGTGGGATTATACACCAGGGGACTATGCATACATTTCAACCAAAAACCTTCCCAACAGTCAACCCTCAAAAAAACTGGGACTAAAGTATTTGGGCCCCTTTAAAATAAAGAGGGTCATTAATAAAGTGACTGTAGAACTTGATCTCTTTAAGGTACATAAATATGTCTACCCTTCCTTCTATTGCAGTTTGCTGAAATGAGACCCTGGACCCTCGCCTTGGAGACCTCCAGCGACAGCCCTTCCCCCCAATTCTGATCTGGAATCAGATTCACCATGAGATCCAAGACATTCTGGACTCTCATCTCAAACAAGGGGAAGTCAAATGGACTCAGCGATGCAGAATGTGTCCAAAAGTCTGACATTAATGCTTCCAGGCTCATCAAAGCCATCAACAACATCATGACAAGCCTGGGGGGGGGGGGTGGTGAGGGGGACCTTTGGGGGGGGCAGAATGTCAAGAGTGCCTCTTGCCATAATGATATTTCCTATTGTTATAACCTGTAGTAACCCTTGCTTTTGTGCTGTATTTCTGCTGCTCACTGTGTACCATTCATAAAGTAACGTTCCACCCTGTGCCATACAAGCCAGTATCTGGTCAGTGTCTGCACCTGCTTGTCTTGGGAATGTTATGCTGTATTATGAGGGGAGGGATTGACATGGGGGTTTTGGCGCTTAAACTTTCAACTTTGTAATGGCTGGACCTCAGGTATGTGTAGAATATCAAGGGTCTCGCCACGAAGTCCTGCCCACTGTTATTCTGATGTTCCCTTGCTCTTTCACTTCGCTTACCACTATCTCTTTGCAACAAGTTATCAAAGAAGACACCGTTGGCCTGGCTACAGTCACCATCTGCAATGATCTTAGATCCCAGAAATGTGACATCTGTCACTACTTCCATGTCTTCCCCTTCTATTTGCCACAGTGTGATGGAGCCGGATGCCATGATCTTAGTTTTTTTTGATGTTGAGTTTCAAGCCTACTTTTGTGCTCTCCTATTTCACCCTTAACAAAAGGTTCTTTAGGTCCTCCTCACTTTCTGCCATTAAAGTAATGTCATCTGCATATCTGAGGTTGTTGATGTTTTTCCCAGCAATCTTAATTCTGGTTTGTGCTTCATCCAGGCCTGCATTACGCATGATGTACATATAAATTAAATAAGCAGGGTGACAATACACATCCTTGTCAAACTCCTTTTCCTATTCAATCAGTTGTTCCATATTCCATTCTGACAGTTGCTTCTTGACCCTTATACAGGTTTCTCAGGAGGCATGTGAGGTGATCTGAGACTCACATCTATTTAAGGACTTGCCACAGTTTGTTGTGATCCACAAAATCAAAGGCTTTAGCATAGTCAATGAAGCAGAAATAGACGTTTTTCTGATACTCCCGTGTTTTCTCCATAATCCATCGAATGTTGGCAATTTTATCTCTAGTTCCTCTACCTCTCCAAAACCCAGTTTGAACTTCTGGTAGTTCCTGATCTACATACTGCTGAAGCCTAGCTTGTAGGATCTTTAACATGACCTTGCTGGCATGTGAAATGAGTGCTATGGTGCGTTAGTTTGAACATTCCTTGGCATTACCCTTCTTTGGGATTGGAATATAAACTGATCTTTTCCAATTCTGTGGCCACTGTTGTGTTTTCCAAATTGGTTGACATAATGTGTGCATCACTTTAACAGCATCATCTTTTAGGACTTTGAATAGCTCAACTGGAATACCATCCTCTCCGCTCACTTTGTTGTTAGTAATGCTTTCTAAAGTCCAGGATGTCTGACTCATGGTCATTGATTTCACTGTCATGGTTGTCCAGGACATTGAGATCCTTTTTGTATAATTCTTCTGTGTATTCTCACCACCTCTCCCTGATCTCCTCTGCTTCTGTAGGTCCCTACCATTTTTGTCCTTTATCATGGCCATCTTTGCACAAAACGTTCCCTTGAGCTCTCCAATCTCTTGTCCTTCCCATTTTAATATTTTCCTCTATTGCTTTGCATTGTTCCTTCAGGAAGGCCTCCCTATCTCTTCTTGCTGTTCTCTGGAAATCTGCATTCAGTTGGATGAATCTTTCCTTTTCACCTTTGCCTTTCACTTTTCTTCTTTCCTCAGCCATTTGCAAAGCCTCATCAGACAGCCACTTTGCTTTCTTACATTTCTTTTTCTTTGGGATGGTGCTGATTGCTGCCTTCTGTACAATGTCATGAACCTCCGTCCATATTTCTTCAGGCACTCAATTAACTCTAGTTCCTTAAACCTATTCTTCACCTCCACTGTATATTCATAAGGGATGTGATCAAGGTCAAACCTGAATGGCCTAATGGCTTCCCCAGTTTTCTTCAGTTTAAGCCTGAATTTTGCGATAAGTAGCTCATGAGCTGAGCCACAGTCAGCTCCAGGTCTTGTTTTTGCTGACTATAAGGAGCTTCTCCATCTTTGACTGCAGAGTATATAATCAATCTGATTTCTGTGTTGCCCATCAGGTGATGTCCATGTATAGAGTCACCTTTTAGGTTGTTGGAAGAGGGTGTTCTCTATGACCAGCTTGTTCTCTTGACAAAACTCTATTATCCTTTGCTTGGCTTCATTTTGTTCTCCAAGGCCAAATTTGTCAGTTGTTCTGGTCACCTTTTGACTTCCGAATTTGGCATTCCAGTCCTCTATGATGAAGAGGACATCTTTTTTTTGGTGTTAATTCCAGAAGGTGTTGTAGATCTTCATAGAACTGGTCCACTTCAGCCTCTTCTGCATCAGTGGTTGAGGCATAGACTTGGATTACTGTGATATTGAATGGTTTGCCTTGGATACAGACCAAGATCATTCTGTCATTTTTGAGATTGTATCCTATTACTGCCTTCCTCACTCTCTTGCTAACCACAAAGGGCACACCATTTCTTCTACGGGACTCTTGGCCACTATAATAGATGTAGTGATCCTCTGAGTTAAATTCATCCATTCCCGTCCATTTTAGTTCACTGATTCCCAAGATGTCGATGTTCAGCCTTGCCATCTCTTGTTTGACCACATATAGCTTACCTTGATTCATAGATCTTACATTCCACGTTCCGATGCAGTATTGTTCTTTGCAGCATCCGAATGTTCTTTCACCATCAGACGCATCCACAGCTGAGCGTCCTTTTGGCTTTGGCCCAACTGCTTCACTCTTTCTGTGGTTACTTGAACACTCTTCCCCAGTAGCATATTGGGCACCTTCTGACCTGAGGGGCTTATCTTCCAGCGCCATATCTTTTAGCCTTTTGTTACTGTCCATGGGTTTTTCTTGGCAAGGATACTGAAGTGGTTTGCCATTTCCTTCTACAGTGGATCACATTTAGTCTGGGTTCTGAACTGTGGCCTATCCATCTTTGGTGGCCCTGCATGGCATAGCCCACAGCCTCATTGAACCACGACAAGGCAGCAATCCATGAGAGGGCCCCCAAGGCTTAGTGATGCCAAAATTGCAGCAAGCTAGGGTCATCAGACTCACAGAGAACCTCCTTGAGATGCCTCACTACCTTTCCTCCAAGTTTGGTGAGGATTGGCTGTGGGTGGGCAAGTAGCATCTCTACAAAACAGGTGCCCTCAGAAAAGTGGTCTCTGGAGAAATCACAGTCCTGGATTCAAGAGGACTGTCAAATGGACCCCCCCCCCCACAAGCTAGAGGCATCAGATTCACAGAGGACCTCCTATGTTTGGTGAGAATTGGCTGGGGGGGGGCAAACTGCTCTCTGGGGAAATCACAGCCAACCTTTCCCCTCTGGCTGAGAAGGGGGCCAGTGGCAACCCACCTGCCTCTCCCTGGTAACTGGGGTCTGATGATGGCCTGCCATACTCCCCCTCATGCCTGGAGGCAGTCATCCAGTTGTGGACATGGGTTCCAGGAGCAACCAATCCTCCCTCTCAGGAACAGGTAGTGCTCAACCAGTTGTGAACATGGATTCTGGGGATGGCCAGCCCTTCTCTGGGTGGTAGTCACCCACCAGGCAGATGTGGTCAAAGAAGGCTTGGAGTTTGTGGGGGGGGGGGAAAGCTCATGAGGAGGCATTCACAAATCCCAATGAGGGGGAGTGTGGTGCAGCAGCTCTTGATTGTGAGGGGGGAAAACCTTCTAACATGTCAACAGAGCCCTGAGTGAGAGTCAGAATCCATCTCCCCAACAGGGTGGGTGAGGGGAAGGCCTTTTTTGAGAGGTGCCACAGCCCAAATCCTTCTCCCCAGTGGGATGGGGAGAAGTCTTTTAAGGTGATAGCCACCACAGCTCATATCCATCTCTCCTGTGGAATAGGTGAGGAGCAGGCCTTTTAAGGTTAGAGCTGAATCCATCTTCCCAATGGGGTGGGCCTGTGAGTGGCAGAGATGATGACAGCCAGCCTGGAATCATAGCCCCGGGTGAGAGCAGCAATACTCAGAAATACAAGAAACACAGACTTCCACCACTCTGCAGAATCTGCAAATCGGTGCACAAATATGCTGCCGAATTCCAAGCTAAAGTGAGAGGCTAGGACAAGAGAATGAAGGTAATCCAGTTCCAGAAGGGACTCAACTCCCACCTACTTGATCAGGCATTGATGCAAGCAGACCCCGACACCCTGGTAGAATGGATCCAACTGGCCTGCAAGGTGGAGACCCAAATGCAAAGTGTGGCTCTCCAAGGCCAACAGCAGCAGGGGGGAAAAGGAGGGGGGCATGAGTCTTGGTACAGGGCAAAGGCAGAATCAAAGAGATCAGCCAGCACCCAGAGTGCAGAGAAGAAACTGAGTGGTAGGTGCTGTTACCAGTGTAATGCAGTGGGTCATTTGGCAAATGAATGCCCCAAAGGACCTCGAGGTCAACCCTTGCTTCAAAGACTACCAGCACTCACAAATCCAAGAAGGATCAACTCAGAAAGAAGAAGGCCAACCGACCCAAGACCGCTTCAGCCATGGAGAGAGAGTGCAACCTGACCCTACAACTGACTGGGTGAGGATCCTCCAGTGAATCAAATTGGGAATCAGAAAAGGAATCGGTGATGGGAAATGACAGTGACCTGTTATGAGTGGCACAAGTCAGCAAGTCAAAGAAAAGTAGGCGCTACTGAGGGTGAGAATCACTGGGATTCTATTTTTTGTCCCCTCAACTTTGTTAAACCCTAAGCTGAAACACTTTATGCATGTGCGAGCCTTGTTAGATTTGGGTGGCACCAGAGACATAATGGCACTTACCCGGCCAGGCGGCAGCTGAGGGCGGGGGCCGCACTTTGCCTCCCTGGAAGGAAGGGAGGCTTACATTGCCGTCCCACCCATCCAGGGACTCTGAGGGGGCAAAGCGCTGGCCTATAAGAGGCCCTACCCCAAACCACACACTTTCTTTTGGCTCTTGGCCCACCCACCATCCCAGCAGTAGTGCAGGCTTAGCAGGTCGCCTGTTTCAAGGAACCAAGTAGGAATTTTTTCACCTTTGATCGATTGGTGTTTTTTGTCTACCTTGCACTGCCAGCTGTGAGTGGAGTAAGTTTTGGGTGCTGTTATTAATTGGTCACTTGGCAGGAGGGACTTAGGTTATTTACATGATGAGCACCCATTCTGCAGCCTTGTTTTGGGGTAAGTGGCAGGCTGGATCAGCAGCTGGGCTGTATGACTCTCTGCGGTGAATGCCGACCACAGGGGGTCCTCCCCTTGCCAGGCTCCTTTTGTTCACGGGAGGGCTTCAAGGGGGACGGGAAACCCCGGCAGGCTGGCTTGACTTTAGCCATTGTTATTAGCTCATCCTGGGGGTGCAGGGCTCACCCATTGCAGGACAAGGAAGGGGTTACCTTTGGCTTGTCCTGTTAGCTCTGTTTTGCCCCATACAGGTTTAACTGTTTAATAAAGTGGCCCTGTTTTATACCCAAAATATTGTGTATGACTCCTTATTTCCGACTAGGGGGGCAAAATGATTCCTACCATAGTGGAGGCTTTGGGTCTTGCATACAATTCAAACAAATGGATGGGACCCCCATGAAGGGAGATCCTTGCACTCATGAAACAGGGCCCCACTGGGAGGAAGAGATGTTCATAATAGCCCCCTCCTCAGCATTTGAAGTGGTTTTAGGTGTATTGTGGTTAGCTAAATATGAACCTTATGTCTGCTAGAGTGGGTAAGTGATCAGTTTTGTGGCTAGGATGTGTGATACTCACATATGGAAGGCAGAGTGGGGACCAACCCCCCCCCCCCCCCCGGTAAATGAAAAACTCTGCCTAACCAGAGAAGTGTACAATATACCAAAAGAATACAAAAACTTAAAAGGCAGTTTTTGAAGAGAAGGAAGCAAATGAACTGCCTCCTCACAGAGACTCTGACTGTGCCCTTGAACTAATCCTGGGGCAACCATTACCTAAAACTAAAGTGTACTCTATGAGAAGGGAAGAGTGGAAAGAGTTACACAAATTTCTGGACAAAAACTTAGTGCAAGGTTTCATCCGTCCTACCACCTCCCCACATGCTGCCCCTGTACTATTCCAGAAAAAGCAAGACAGGGGGTGGGGGCTGAGGTTGTGCACAGACTATAGAGGCATAAACATGGTTTTGATGACAGTGCTTACCTGCTGCCACTCATCAGAGACCTTCTAAATACAGTAGCTCAAGGCAAAATCTTTTCCAAACTGGACTTAAAAGATGCTTATTTCCACGTACATATTAGAGAAAGGGACGAATGGAAAACAGCTTTCAACACCCCATTGGGACAATTCTAATATCTAGTCATGGAATTTGGATTACAAGGGGCCCCAGGAGTATTTATGAACTTTATCAATGAAGTGCTCGGGAAATACCTATACAAGGGGGTAATAGTGTACCTTAATGACATGTTACTTTACTCGGTGTCAAGTGACATGTAAAGTTCATTAGGGAAGTGCTTAAAACTCTATATGATAGCAAAGGTTCATAAAACTGTCAAAGTGTGAATTTCATAAAACTGAACTAGACTGTTTGGGATACAGAATGTCAGGGGAAGGCATAGCCTGCTGGACTGGTAACCCCCTGGAACCCATAAACAACTACAGAGTTTTTTCAGGTTATCCAACTTCTATAGATTTTTCATTCCCCATTTTTCGCAAATGGTCCTCCCCCTCATGGACTTACTGAAAATGAAGGGAAAAGGGCCTAACGCCAAAAGACCAGGGACAAAACTAGATTGGACTGAAGCTTGCCAATGAGCCTTTGAAGAGTTAAAAAAAACTATTTACCAGTGAACCTCCACCCAAATGAACAGAAAAAATTAATTGTCCAATGTGATGCAAGTGATGTAGCTATGGGTGGGATTCTCCTCCAACATGACAAGGAAGGACAACTCCGCCCCTGTGCTTACATTTAAAAAAAGAATTCCCCCACTGAAAGAAACTGGTCCATTTGGGACAAAGAGGCCTACACCATTAAATTTGCACTAGAAACTTGGTGCCAGTGGTTAGAAGGGGCCCGAATACCTTTTGAAGTATGGACAGTCCACAAAAATTTAGAAGCACTGACAGCTCACCAAAAACTATTCATTAAACGAATAAGGTGGATGGGATTCTTTTCCCAGTTTGATTTCATACTTAAACACATCCTGAGTAACGAAACTTTCTAGAGGATGCTCTATCCCACCTACTCCAACATGGCAGCAAAAGGGAGGAGATTGTAGACTCAATCTTCATCCCTTCTCAATTAGGAGAGCATTAATGACACAATCCCAGAAAGCATGCCTACTCAATCTCACCCAGTGGGGGGGGGGGGGGGGGGTGGAACTAAAGTTGGTGGTGGAAGAGGAGGGGTCACAAAACCACCCTTCTGCAAGGGCAGGGGGGATTCTGGTTCAAAGACATTGAAGGAGTAACAGGTTACCTTCAACGGATATGGAGTTCAGAAGGCCAGTTAACAAAACCAACAGTAGAAAAGTTAATGGAAGGCTTTAAAAAGGTTAAAATTTATAAAGTTAGGGAAATGGAATTGAAATTCTTTACTAAATGGTATAGAACTCCGGCTACCTTAGCGAACATGTTTCCTGGGTTGAGCCCTAAATGCTGGCACTGTAGGGAAGAGAAGGGATGGTACACCCACATGTGGTGGGAATGCCCCAAGGCTAACAGATTATGGGAAATGGTAGTGGGAATGATAAAGAAGTTCTTTCAAGTTGAACTGAGAATAGACTTTGAATTGATGAAGATGAGTATACTAGGGAATGCGATGATAGGGAAGAATAAGCAAGACCTATTAAAAGTAATGATACCAGCGGGTAAAGCGGTAATGGCAGTTCGATGGAAGGATAAAAGTAAATGGAAGGAAAGAATTTGGCATGTTTGTCTTTTTGATTTTGTTCAGTCAGACATAGCCACCATAATGACTCAGGAAGGGTCATGGGAGGAAATAATAATAATAATAATAAAAAATTTTATTTGTATCCCGCCCTCCCCGCCGAGGCGGCTCAGGGCGGCTAACAGCATCTATACATGTACAACAATAGGTAATAGATAAAACTTAGTTAACAATAAAAACATCTAAACATTATAAAAACCCGTTAATAATTAAAAAAATTTTAGAATTCACAGTTTGAGTTAAATTAATCTGGCAGCATAATAATATTCTGACGCTGGTGCCTGCCAGTTTAAGTATCTATACTGACGAGAGTCTTGAGACACGGCTACTCTAGGTCCTAATTCAGTAGCCGGCATACGCTTGTTTAAAGAGGACCGTTTTGCAGGCCCTGCGGAATTGGTCGAGATTCCGCAGGGCCCACACCTCCTCTGGGAGCTGATTCCATAGGACTGGGGCCGCAGCTGAAAAGGCCCGCACTCTGGTGTTTTGCAGCTTGACTTCTCTCGGTCCAGGGATAATCATTTTGTTTTTCCCAACTGATCTCAGTGTCCTCTGGGGTTCATATGGGGAAGAACAAGGATTAAGGAAAAGTGGCTGATCTACCTGAAGTGGGCAAAAGAAGAAAAGAAGGCAGACACTCAGTGGAAGCTCCGAGTCGTTTGTCCCTGGCTGGAAGATGACGTATAGACTAAGGGGGGTGGGATGGGGGGAAATATGTTAAATGGAATGAGAAGAGTGTAAGAGAAATGGACAATCAATAATAACAATAAAATATATATTTAAAAAAATGATTATCCCCACAAAAAGCATATTTCAGAAAAGAAATGACTGGTGCATAAAAATGCTGCGATAGTGTGAACATTCCTTGTGTGTTAGAATTTTGACAAAGTGAATATAAATTTAAAAATAGAGAAGAATTAACAAATTCAGGTCATATACTTGCAAATCCAGCAGAGATTTGATGATTAAATTTTTTTGATTTTGAATGTTCATATTCTGAATCTGAAAAACAGCTATTTGAATTCTGAATCTGAAAAAGAGCTATGTATGAATGACAATCATGTTATTGCTAAAATGTATAAATGATTAAATAGGTCAAAAATGTTGAACATTATATATGAATGGATCAATGGGGAAAGATGTGGACAAAAGAATTTAAATTTACACTTACCTCCAATCTAAAAGAGAACTTTTATAAGATGATGTAGTACATCATCTTATACTTCTAGTTCTTGTTGGACTTTTAGTTCTGGTCCCTAAAACTAGTTCTAGTACTTCTAGTTCTTGTTGGAAATGCAATCATCACAAAGAGTCTTTTTATCACATGAGGTGGTCTTAGAGAAACTTTTGGATACAAATGCATGATTTAATGCAGTCATACTACAGTCTTCATGCAATCTGGCTGTGCCTTCTAATTACACCATTCTATTTTGCAACTGTAAGTTTTGATCAGACATCCCATCCTCAACTGGCCTCACCATCTGCTCATCTCATGATCGTTTGTTTAGATTGTTGCAGCATCCTTCCCCCCCCCCCCCCCTTTCACTCAGGAACATAAGCATGTATCCAAAGCTCTGGCTCCTTTTTGACAGCTCCACAATCCCTTTGCTAAGTACTCCAGCCCCTCTCAGCCTCCTTCCCTTCACCTCTCATCCTTAGAATACATGAGGGAGGGGGTTAAAGTGCAGACTTACATGAGAGTAGTCCCATTAATGTCAGTACATTTCCTCTTGTGTCAATCATAGGCTGCTCTCACACAGCAACTCTGATGCAGAAACAAAAGAGGGGTTTTTTTGGGGGGGGGGGATTTATAACTCAAAAACAACCTCCCCAGGTAGGGATGTGCAAAAAAAAAAAATCGGTATTGCACGGATTCGGAAGTATACTTTACAGCTTTCATTACTTTTTTTGTTAACCATGCAGGTCTTTTTCCAGTAGGAGCACATTCAGCCTGTGCTGAGAGCACTGCACTGGCTGCCAGTTGCGTACCAAATCCATTTCAAGATCCTTGCAGTTCTGCAGGGCCTGCAAGACTGAACTGCTCTGTATGGCATATAACATCTAAAAAGAGAGGGCTGCCACCACATCTGGATCTATCACCCTTCAGCCTAGGATCTGTATGCATTGAGAAAGGAAAATATTATATGATCCACCTGAATGGCTGAAGTAGCACCATTGGAAAGGAAAATATTATATGATCTACCTGAATGGCGGAAGTAGCACCATTGGAAAGGAAAATATTATATAATCCACCTGAATGGCTGAAGTAGCACCATTGCAATTTTATTTGATTGTTCTATTGTTTTATTGTTTTGCTATTGTTTTACAATTCTATTGTTTATTGTGTATTTTGTTAGCCTCCTTGAGTCTGCATAGAATGGGCGGGATATAAATATAACGTAAATAATTAAATATACCTATTTGTGCCTTTCCTGACTTGTGGTATATATTTTATCTGACCATCTAGGATCGTAGTTTTAAATAGCCTCCAAGCTTCCCCAAGGGTTTTTGACCCTATTTATCTTTCCTTTCAGTTTCCTCCTCACATGCCTCCTCAAGTTACCCCTTTTAAAGTTAAAAGTGGTTGTGTTGGTCTTTTGGGGCAACTCTCTATTTATACAAATGGTGAACTCAATAACATTATCGTCACTGCTCCCAAGCAGTGCAATCACTTTTACATCTTTCACCAGGTCTTGGGCATTACTTAGAATCAAGTCCAGGATCACCCCACCCCTGGTGGGTTCCGTGACCATCTGCTCCATAGCAAAGTCATTGAGAGTGTCTAGAAACTCAATCTCTTTCTCCCAACCTGAACACATATTGACCCAAACAATGTGCAAATAGTGAAAATTATGACACAGTTTTTATGTCTAGCTGCTATCTTTAAGTCTTACATCATTTTATAATCATCCTCTATCAAAAGATACCCTCTCTGACATACAGAGCCACCCCACCTCCTACTCTTCTCTCCCTATCCTTTCGATTTAATTTATACCCAGGAATCACTGTGTCCCATTAATTCTCCTCATTCCACCAAGTTTCTGAAATACCCACATGTCTATATTTCCCCCAAATATTAAGCATTCCAACACCCCGATTTTACCTCGGACACTTCTAGCATTTGTATATAAACATCTAAAATTTCCCAGGCAAGTTAGGCCCGCAACCTTCCTCCTGCTACCTTGAGACTTTGCCAGGCAGTCCATACTGTTTGTAGAGTTGTCTCAGTGAACAATTCTATTCCATTTCCTGGTAGAAAAGTAACAGCTAACCCTTCATCTCTTTGAGATGAGTCCTCCTGAACCAGAGACATTTCATCTCCTGTTGGCTTTCCCCCAAGTTTCAGTTTAAAAACTGCTCTGCCACCTTTTTGATTTTAAGTGCCAGCAGCCTGGTTTCCTCTTGGGATAAGTGGAGACCATCTCTTTTGGGCAGCTCCCGCTTGTACCAAAAAGCATCCCAGTGCCTAACAAACTTGATCCCTTTCTCCATACACCATTGTCTCATCCATGCATTGAGACTCCTAATTTGTGCTTGTCCCTCCTGCCCTGCGTGTGGAACAGGTACCCCTTCTGAGAAGACTACCTTGGAGGTCCTGGCCTTGAGTCTCCTGCCTAGCAGCCTAAATTTTTCCTTCAGGACTTCACAATTACATTTCCGCATATCATTGGTGCCAACATGTACCACAACTACTGGCTCCTCCCCAGCACTGTCAATCAGCCTATCTACAACATACATAATATCTGCTACCTTCACACCAGGCAGGCAAGTCACCGTACGGTTAGTAGATGGTTTTGCCACCCAGCTGTCTACTTGCCTAAGGATCATATCATCAACTACCAAGAGCCCCCCTCCCTCTCTGTCCAGGGATGGTTCCTTGGAATGAAAGGATAGCTGTTCACCTACAGAAGAAGAGGTCCTTTCTGAGTGTACATTCCCCTTTATCCTCAGCATGGTGCCCTGTTCCCTCTTGACCCTCATGCTCCCTGACAACAGTGGGGCTACCATGTTCAGAGTGGGACACATCCCCAAGAGTTGTCTCCAAGTGCCTATCTGACTGCCTCTGCTTCTCCAGGTGAGCCACCTCGGCCTGAAGAGTGCAAACTTGTTCCTGAGGATCAGGAGCTCTTTGCATCGAGCACACATCCAAGACTTCTGTCCAGTCGTAAATGTGACACTCAGTACAATACACTGGATAGCCCCCACCCCTCTGCTGGCATTCTGCCTTCATAATTGCTTCTTTAATATATAATCCTCCCTTTAATACCTTTTGTGTTTATGTGGCTCTCCTTGTGAAAAGTCTACATTCCTTATTGGAACACAAGGAGACTAGGGCCCCCAGTTCCTGGTCCTTTTGGCTTCTTAGAGCCCCCAGGCCAAGAGCACTTTAGCTCTGGCGAGGTGCACCCTTATAAATGCAAAGAGGGTGGGACCAGCAGTCAACCCCAGGCAACACAGACACTCCCATTCAGCAACAGTTACCTGATGCAATCAGCAGTTCCTGTATCCCAGCAGCAAACACATAAACTCAGACACACGCCGCTAAGTTCCCCTCCCAGCAGTTAGGGAAGGTAGTTAAAGACAAGGCAAACACTCACCCCTTCAGTAGGCCACCTTTTCCGCTCTCTCCCAGAGCTCTGTCCAACTGGTGTGGCTTCTTTTGTTTGACACAGTTGCAAATGTATGTGATATAATGTTCAGTGTCTCTTTTCATGCAAAGCCAAAAAATGAAGACAAAACAAAAAGTACCTTTGGTAAACAGAAGATCCTTTCACCATCTAGATAGGGTGGCCAGACCATCCCGGTCACCCGGGAAAGTCCCGTTTCTGGCCGCAAATTCCCGCCTCCCGGGCTGGCTATACTGGGGCCATTAGAGATCCCGGTTTAGCCAGCCAGAGGAGCCGGCGGGCTGCGCCCGTGGGCGGGGAGGGCGGCGAGTGAGGGAGGGAGCTTCCCTGCGCGTGCGCACGGCGATTGGCAGCGGTGTGGCGGGCTCTGCGCATGTGCGGGGCCAGGAGCGTGGGCGGCGTAGGGCCCGCCACACCGCCGCCAATCGCCATGCGCACACGCAGGGACGCTCCCTCCCTCACTCGTCGCCTTCCCCGCCCGCGCGCGCAGCCCACCGGCTCCTCTCGCTGGCGTAGGGCCCCGGCGGTGGTGGCAGAGGGGGAGGCGGCGGAGAGGCCGGCGCTGGAGGCCCGCGGAGGGAGGCGGTGGCGGCGGCAGCGGTGGCCGGAGCGGGAGGCGAGCCTGCGGCAGCGGCGTGGCGGGAGGCCCCGGGTCGGTGAGCTCGGCCGCCTCCTCCTTAGCCGCCACCAGCCCCGCCAGCAGCGCCACCAGCAGCACCAGCCGCCACTGCGTCTCCTGGCCAGCCCGCCCGCCCGGAGGGGAGGCCGCGCCCTGGGAGAAGGTAAGCCGGCAAGCAGGCAGGGAGGGAGAGGGCTGAAAGTGGGGGGGGGGGCGGCTGGCAGGAGGGGGCGGCCTTCCTTCCTTCCTTCCTTCCTTCCTTCCTTCCTTCCTTCCTTCCTTCCTTCCTTCCTGTGAAGTCACTTCCTGTTTCCGGCAGTGGCATTTGGGGGAAATGATGTCATTTGGGGGAAATAATGTCATTTGGGGGAAATGATGTCACAGGCATCTCCAAAAAAGGGTCCAGGCAAATAGGAGTGAAAAACCTCAGCTTGAGACCCTGGAGAGCCGCTGCCAGTCTGAGAATACTGACTTTGATGGACCAAGGGTCTGATTCAGTATAAGGCAGCTTCATATGTTCATATGTTCATATGAACTGCATGGGGAAATCACAGCACAGTACATTTTTCATAACAATTGTAGTGAGCTGGTTTATGACCCAAAACTTTACAACATAGAATTTTGGGGATCTGAACTTCTTTTTGAACCATCAGTAGGCTGTCCTTTGAGATGGGCTATAGTGTCGAGATAAGGCCTTTTTCAAAATACTGAATGACTTGTGGATTGAAAGTAACAGTTGTTATGCAGGAGAAATTGCCCTCTTTCGGTTCATTTGCAGATTGCAAAATGGCATCAACTATATCTATAGTTTTTTTTTTTTTTGGTGCACTTCTCTCTGTCAAGTGGCATCCTGGATAATGGATAAGTATCCACATTTGACTTCCCTGGACAATATTTTATACTGAAATTGAAATCAACCAATTACCCTACTGTCAAGCGCCGATATTCCCCAATAACAGAGTCCTTTTGTTTTGAATCAAAAGATAAGTTTATTGTCAGGGGCCTCTCCATTATCTGGAGCTCTCTCCACCATCATGGTAGAAAGTGTCCACTTTGGTTAAGTCTCCAGGTGGGATCACTCCCAAAATGTCAAGCGCCGATATTTCCCAATAACAGTCCTTTTGTTTTGAATCAAAAAATAGGTTTATTATAAGAAACTCATGAGCTTTGCCAAGGACACAAGCCTTGGGAGTAATGGGGTACAAATGGTTACACAGTTGCTATATAAGATCTCATCAAAGGCTACGTTACAGATGCATACTGGAGTCACATGTTCAAAGCTTACTAAGCAACTATCTGTTTTACTACTAAGAAATCTTAGGCTACTGAAAACATCAAACCTTCTCACACTTCTCTGTTAAGAGATAAAGGTTGTGTGAAACCGGGGGGGTGGGGTGTGGCTTGGAGGTACCAGTGACCAGCCTCTAGTATAAACATCCCAGGACCAGATGTTTTCACTACGTGCCCTCTGGGTTTTAAATAATGGGGGAGAGCTGGAGAGCTGATGACATGCTCTCTACATAGTAAAATGTGGTCCAGAAATGAGCGTGCTTGACACCTACCCAGTATTAAGTCTTGCAGGTGTTAACAGATCATTATCATTGTACACTTTGAATGAAGGTGCATAATAGAGCTGTCAAGTCGGCAGATTCAATAATGAGTCTTTGTTGAAACAAAGTAGCTAGTTTTTTGATATCATGATTCTCGACTACAGTAAGATTGAAAGAATAAAGATCATGCAGTAGAATACAATCATATAAGGTACACTTCAAAGGGATTCTTGAGAGAGGGGTACTATGCAGGGCACATTCACATTTGTAGAACTGTGCACACTGTTATTGTAACCATATTCAGCAAAGGGGAGGAGATCAACCCAGTCTGACTGGCGGTGGTTGATGAAGCACCTTAGGTACTGTTCCAGAATCCCGTTCACTCTCTCTGTCTGGCCATCCGTTTGGGGGTGATAGGCTGAGCTTAAGCCTTGCTCTATCCCAACCAGTTTACAAAACTCCCACCAGAAGGTGGCAACCAACTGTGGCCCGCGGTCGCTAATGACCTTGTCGGGGAATGAGTGGAGTTTCACCACATGATCAAAAAATAGGGCGGCTAATTTCTTTGCCGTGGGCAACTGTGCACCCGGGATGAAGTGGGCCTGTTTCGAGAAGGTGTCAACCACTACTAAGATTACTGTTTTTCCTCGAGAGGGGGGTAGTTCTACTATAAAGTCCATAGACACCACGGACCAGGGCCGCTTGGCAGTCTCCAGCGGCTGTAAGAGCCCTGGAGGCTTCCCCCCTCTCCGCTTGGCCATGATACAAATAGGGCAGCTGGCCACATATTCCGACACGTCCTTCTTTAGGGACGGCCACCAGAACTGTCTGTTGACTAGGTGCAAAGTCTTTACATATCCGAAATGCCCTGCTAGTTTGGAGGAGTGACAGAGTTGCAGGACTTCCCTCCTCAGCACCTCAGGGACGTACAGTTTCTCTCCCCTGTACCAAAGCCCGTCCTTTCCCTTCAGCACCCCCTCTGGCTGCGCTTCCCCTTCCCTCTCTGTCTCTACGGCCATTTTTTCCTTGCTGAGTCCTTCCAGCTCCCTCCTCTTTTGTGAGCGGGTGGTGACCATGGCCGCTACTTGGGAGGGCGAAATTAAGGAGTCTATCACCTCCTCTCTCTGACTCTCATGCTGCGGGAGCCGGGAGAGGGCATCCGCCAGAAAATTTCTTGTCCCTGGGATGTGCCACAGGGTGAAGCTGAATTTGGAAAAGAAGCCCGCCCACCGAATCTGCTTCTCACTCAGCTTCCTTTTCCTGGCCAGGGCTTCGAGGTTCTTATGGTTTGTCCAGATCTCGAACGGCACCTTGGCCTCCTCGAGCCAGGACCGGCAGGTCTTGAGGGCAAACATGACTGCAAATGCCTCTTTGTCCCACACTGACCAGTTCCTCTGCTCCCCCGAGAACTTCCGTGAGATGTATGCACATGGCCGTAGTCCCCCCCCCCCATCTTTCTGCATGAGAATGGCTCCTATGGCCACGTCGGAGGCGTTGCATTGTACCACGAAGGCCCGCTGTTCGTTGGGGTGGCTCAGGACCAGTTCACTAGTAAACAGGCGTTTTAGCTGGTCAAAGGCCTCTTGGCACTTCGGGGTCCAATGCAATCAGGCCCCCAGCCGCTTGGCCTCGGGCCCCTTCCCCTTCATCTTTAAGAGCTCAGTCAGGGGGAGGGCAATTTGGGTGAACCCCTCAATGAAGGTCCTGTAAAAATTGGTGAACCCAAGGAATGATTGGAGCTGTCTACGTGTCCTCGGGGGGGGGGGTATTCCAATACTGCTTGCACTTTGGCTGGGTCCATTGCCAGCCCCTTCTCCGACACCCGAAACCCCAGATGGTCTAATTCCGTTCAATGAAATTCACATTTAGACAGTTTAGCATACAATTGGTGCTCGAGTAGGCTGCTGAGCACTTCCCTCACCAATTTCACATGCCATTGCTCGTCTTGGGAATAAATAATGATGTCATCCAGGTACACCACCACCCCCTTGTACAAAAACTTTCTAAGCACATCATTAATAAAGTTCATGAACACCCCCGGAGCCCCTTGAAATCCGAAGGGCATGACCAAGTATTCGAACTGTCCCATGGGGGTGTTGAAAGCTGTCTTCCACTCATCCCCCTCTTTGATGCACACTCGGAAGTATGCATCCCCCATGGGTTTCTTGGACTTCTGGGCCTCCGTCTTCACGGGGGTCGCCTTGTGTTGGCTCTTCCCCAACTGGTGCTGGCGCTGCATCGCCACCCGCTTCAGGTTGGTCTCTACTTCCCCCGCCAGTTGGATCCACCCCACCAGGGTGTCCGGGCACGCTTGGGTGAGGGCCTGATCCAATATGCTGGCATTGAGGCCCCGGGTGAAGTGCTCGATCTTCATCAGCTCGCTCCACCGTTGGACTTTGGATGCGTTTGCCCTGAACTCGACGGCATACTCACGGATGGATCGGGCCACCTGCTGCATGTTGCGGAGTGCCGCTAGTGCGCGGGTCTCTTGCAGGGGGTCCTCATACTGAGTCAGTAGGGCTTGTAGGAAGGTCTGCACATAGTCCAGATCAGGGCTCATGGCCTCGCACAGGCTCACGTACCACCTCTTGGCAGCCCCCCTCAGCTTCAACCCCAAGTAATCCACCCTGCTGAACTCATCAGGGAAGGTGTTCCCCCAGTAGTATATATAGCTGTTCGCCTAGATAGCAAAGTAATTCACCTCCTCAGGGTTCCCGTCGAAGGTGGCATCCAGCTCTCACCCTCTCCCTCTGTCTCACGGGACCGGCGGGATCACGGGTGCCGGGCCCCTCACGGGTGGCGCCGCCGGTTCTGGCAGAGCCAGGCGGGCTCGGGCTTGCGGGGCTAGCGGTGGTCTTCTGGGCCCCGCCACCCCCAGCGCGCCCCAAAGTTGAACAGTCAGGGTCCACATTTCATCTTTCAAACCTTGCACTGCTCCGTCAACCTCTCTACGCACCATCGCTCGGAACATGCGGGCATCTTCCTCGTGCATGTCCTTTGGCAGCGGTTCTCCCCCGCCACCCTCCGCGCACTCCTTCTCGTCCTCCGGCACCTGGACGGCAATGATGCTGTTCACTTCTCCCGGCTCGATGGTGCCGGGGTTGGTGGCCTCTGGTTCAGCCATCTGGACCCTCCTCATGTGTCGGGTCATGATGGTCTCCCAGTGGATCGGTGCCTCGTCCATGGTCGTGGTTGAGGTCCTCAGTTGCTACTGCCGGGGGATGATCACCAGCTGGAACTGGGGAGGGGACGCTGCCGCTCTCCTGGAGTCCAGGATGTGCCAAGGCGCCTTGGCCTCTCCGTCTTCGCTGGGAAACTCCCCGTTGCCCGGAATATTTTCAGTTATCGGTTTATAAAGTTGCTGGAACGGTTGAGCTTCGAAGGGGAGTCTTTCAAAATGTCAAGTCGGCAGATTCAATAACGAGTCTTCGTTGAAACAAAGTAGCTAGTTTATTGATATCATGATTCTCGACTACAGTAAGATTGAAAGACTAAAGATCATGCAGTAGAATACAATCATATAAGGTACACTTCAAAGGGATTCTTGAGAGAGGGGTACTATGCAGGGCACATTCACACATTGATGTTACAACTTCATTCTCAGGCCCGGTTTGGCCTTGAGCATCTCTGGCTCCAGCCTCCCCTGGTGCCAAGCCTGAGAAGGCTCAGATAAACTGTTCACATATCCCCATTTCAAAGCAAGGCTACATAACTAAGAAAAGGAGGGGGGGTAAAGAGAGTTCAAGCTAGCAGCAATGGAATACAGTTTGGCTTTACCCAGGATGCTCTTCTCCTGAGCCAATGTTAGGTGCAGACCTGACCAGAGTTATAAGCAGACTTGACAAAAGCTAGTCATAGAATTTATCTGTGACTGCCCACTTCAAGGTCAAGAGGGATAGGGGAAGGTTGTTGCCATGCTGCCCCTTCCTCCAACCCAGGACCAGGCAGTCGAAAAGGTCGGCACAGCTGCTCTGTCTCACTCTGAGGCTAACTCCCCTGTAAGGGGCAGCTCTATCCTACCCCATGCTCCTAAGCAGAATTGGACCTTGGCATGTTTGGCAATGTTAGTGCCCCGACAGTATATATGACTCCAAAGCTTGTTTGGAGCAAATCATAGAGTTTTCTAGTCTGGCTCTTGATCCTTATGTTCAGCAACTGGTACAGCGATCATGTTCATCCTATGTTATAGATGCAACTTTGTCATTCATGTAAAAATCACAGAGCTCTGTTGGTAAACAGGGTTTTGTTCTTGGCAGGGATACATATGTAGAACAAGAGTTTTATTGGAAATTGAATATATTTACAAATTACACTGTTGTATTATTATTTTAATATTTAAAGTGCACTATATGACAATTTGAAGAGCATATCAGACACACACACCGATGTTAAATTGTAATCTGGGGCAGCAGTGCCCTCTGGCATCCCTTTTTCCTGGACTGACTTTAGTTAAGTCTCAGTTAAAGAGAGGAGATGGTTTGTAGCTTGCCCTTGTCCCTCTCTCACAAACACCATCCACCTCATCACAAGAGCAGTCTAGCCTTCCTCCAATGTTTTTCCCGAGCTGGTAGAATTGCTAGGTCTGTGTTGGAAAACACCTGGAAGACTATGAAAGTGGATTCAGGAGAGGGTGGTGTTTGAGAAGGGAAGGGGCTTCAGCATGTTATACAGCCCACTCTTCAAAGCAACCATTTTCTCCAGGGGAGCTGATCTCTGCTAGCTGGAAATCAGTTATAAAACCAGGGGATCTCCAGGCCCTACCTGGAAGTTGGCAATTCTGTTGAGTAGTGGTTCAGATGCTATAGTGATTCAGCATAACTCTTTATTCAGAACCAACCTACAACACAGGTGGCAAGCCAGAACTCAAAACACACCCTCAGCAATGAAAAAAGCAATAGGAAAACAGGAGCTCAGAACCCTTATTTGCATGGGTGTCATACAATGGAAAGGCCCATGGCGCAGAGTGTTAAAGCTGCAGTACTGCAGTCCTAAGCTCTGCTCACAACCTGAGTTTGATCCCCAGTGGAAGCTGGGTTTTCAGGTAGCCAGCTTGAGGATGACTCAGCCTTCCATCCTTCCGAGGTCGATAAAATGAGTACCCAGCTTGCTGGGGGGGGAAGCGTAGATGACTGGGGAAGGCAATGGCAAACCACCCCGTAAAAAGTCTGCCGTGAAAATATGAAAGCAACGTCACCCCAGAGTCGGAAACAACTGGTGTTTGCACAAGGGACCTTTCCTTTCCATACAATGGATGTTACCTGATTGGCTGGCTCAGCAAGAGTGGCCAACCTGAAAACAGTTGCAAGGAGCCATTCACACAATGGGTGCTCACTTGAAGCTCTTGACACACAACACCCCTCCCCCCTAAGACAGGATTGTATCCATAGTCCTGCAGGTAGCGAGGCAGCACCCGCACACACTGTGTCTTAGTCTATTGTCCTCCATTGTCAAGAAAGAGTCTGGGACTGCTGGCCGTGCTGGTACTGATGCTGCAGTTGACTTGGGCATAATTGTGCTTTGCAGATGACAGTGTCCTGGAGAAGTATGTGATTGGGGTCTCCCATCCAGTGGGCATCCTGTGATTGAGGAAGGCCCTGATTCCATACAGCGAGGTGTCACAGATGAGGACGAGAGGCTTCCGCTCATCAAAGTGTGTTAGTGTAATGAGCCCTGAGGAAAAGGAGCTGGAAGGATTAACAGACCCGGAAGAACCAACAACTGGGCCATCAATCGCACTCTCCACATTCCAGGCACCCATGCCGGCTGTTGACAATCAGTCTCCCCCAAACTCTCCCCCTCCCATCTCAAGAATGCACGCGAGTCTTCGAAAGACACTGACAGAAAACAGACGCGCCATGCGCCAATGCTTCAGATCCCTTAGCCCTGATTACTAGAGGAACTACAGCCACCCAGGAAGTAGGCTGATTGATGTGCCCCTAGAACCCATGCCCGGGACTTGGCAACCTTGTGGAAGCAACAAGTCGATTCCCTGGCTTGCATCCACACTCCTTCCTGATTCCAGTCCCTGACCGGTTTGAATTCCTTGGTACCCTGACCCTTTGGCTTTGGACACTGACTTCTCCTTCTGGTTTGCGATTTTGCTGTGGTGACTCGGCATCTGACTGACTCCTTGAACTTTGACTTCAGACCAGATTTAGACTCCCTCCTGCCTGTGCCCTGAGACATGACAGATTGCTTCCACCCATAAACTCACTCCACAAGATGGATGAGGAAGCAAGCAGAGGCTCTGGGCAGCTAGCAGCCTTGCTTACACAGATGCAGCACCTCAATAAAATGGTGGCTCATCTGCAACAGCAGCAGCAGCTGCAAGCCACTGTCACTGCCCCACCCAAATGCCCGGTGCTTCCCCCAGAGAAGTTCTCTGGGAAGGTGAAGGAGTTTCCTGCATTCCTGGCACAGTGCAAACTGTATATTGAATTATGTGCCAGAGACTTCCCCAACGACAAGACCAAGGTATGCTTCATTGTCAGCCTTTTAAAGGGGCAGGCAGCTAAATGGGCTACCCCCTTGCTTATAGCTCCATCACCCCTGCTGACTGACTACCAGGGCTTCCTGGATCATATGATGGTAGCTTTTGCTAACCCCCAGCAAGCAGCCACCACCAATCAGAAGATCCGGGCCCTGAAGCAGGGCAGAGATTCGGTTTCCCAGTACTCCACTGAGTTCAAGCTTCTGGCCAAGACCTGGCCTGGAATGAGGCTGCCCTCATGGATCAGTATACGGAGGGGCTGGCTGACAAGTCCTTGATGAGCTGCCACAAGTAGACCGATCAGCCACGCTGCAAGGCCTAATCACGCTGGTCTCCGTATTGATGGCCGCCTGGAAAGCCGCCACCAAGCACGCAGCAGTGTCCATCCCTCTCAGCTGCCTCACTGCCCAGTGACAATGCCAATCCTGATACAAACCAGCCCCAGGAGAGATGATTCCGAACCCATGCAACTCGAGGCTGCACAGCCCCAGTTCACCCTTGAGGAAAAAGCACAGCACCGCTCACAGAATCTCTGCCTGTATTGTGGAGGGGCGGGGCACTTCTCCAGCTGTTCCACCAAGCACACCCAGCTCAGTACTGTTCCGCCACCACCAGTAAAAGATCAGCCCCATGTCTGAGTGGACTTTCCCCTAGCCGGGTCCTCTGAACTTTATGTTGCCAGCCATGGCCTGTTCCTCGTACCGGTCACACTCAGCTGGCTGTTCGTCTAAGCCAGAGGTGGCCAACAGTAGCTCTCCAGATGTTTTTTGCCTACAACTCCCACCAGCCCCAGTCAGCATGGCCAATGGCTGGGGCTGGTGGGAGTTGTAGGCAAAAAACATCTGGAGAGCTACCATTGGCCATCCCTGGTCTATGCCATGCTCGATTCTGGGGCTGCCCACTGCTTTGTCGACATGGCCTTTGTAAGCAGCACCAGATCGCAGTGCAGGACAAAGACACCCTGACCCTGGTCAAAGTCATCGATGGGCACCTTCTCCGCTCCAGTCCAGTGACCCAGGAGATCCACCCGGTCATGGTCCAGATCCAACACCATCACGAGCAAGTACAATTAGATGTTGCTCACATGCCCCGCTTTCCCCTCATTCTGGGACTTTCCTGGCTCGTGAAACGCAACCCCCTTGTGGACTGGGCACAGGGAAAGCTGAGCTTCAAAGACCCTTGTCCTCACCAGGCCCATTTGGCCCACCAGGCCCATTTGGCCCGCCAGGCCCATTTGGCCCACCGCCGCTGCCCTGGCTCCTGGTCTTCTACTTTCCCCGGCCTACACAGATTTTGCTGATGTCTTTGAGGAAAAGGGGGTTGACCAACTCCCTCCCACACTGGTCTTATGACTGCACCATCGATTTGGTACCAGGGGCACCCCATGTCCGAACTGGAGCTAGCAGTCCTGTGGAACTTCCTCGCCAAAAAGCTGGAACGGGGTTTCATCTGGCCATCCACGTCCCCGCTATCCGCCCCTGTTCTCTTCGTCAAGAAGAAAGGCGGTGAGCTCCAGCCCTGCAGTGACTATCAGGCCGTGAACAAAATCACCGTCCGTGACCGCTACCCATTGCCACTGATCCCAGAACTACTGGATCGCCTTAAGGGGGCCCAGGTCTATACCAAGCTGGACCTCCAGGGCATGTACAACTTGGTGCGGATCCGTGCAGGAGACGAATGGAAGATGGCTTTTGGGACCTGCTATGGCCAGTATGAGTACCCTGTGATGCCCTTCGGCCTGTCCAATGCCCCCGCCGTCTTCCAACGGCTGATGAACAACATCTTCCGTGACCTGCTCAACTGCTTTGTGATCATTTATTTAGATGACATTTTAATTTATTCCCAAAGCCCTGCCCAGCACACAGGGCATGCCCACCAGGTCCTGCAACGCTTGTGAGAGCATGGTCTCTATGCTAAGCTAGAGAAGTGTGCCTTCAACTTAACAGCGGTCGAGTTTCTTGGCCACATTGTCTCACCCTATGGGACTTGGATGGACCCGAACAAAGTCATGGCGGTCCTGACCTGGCAGACGCCACAGAACCGCAAGGACGAACAGCGGTTCCTTGGCTTTTCCAATTATTACCGCCAGTTCATCTCTGCCTATGCCGACATAACCACGTCTCTGACCCAGCTTCTCCGGTCCAAAGAGCCATTTCACTGGACTCCAGAGGCAGACCATGTCTTCACCACCCTGAAAACCTGTTTCAACACCAAGCCGCTCCTGCATTTCCCAGACCCAGACCCACAGCTGCTGTTCACAGTAGAGACCGACGCCTCCAGTGTGGCCCTCGGCGCAGTGCTAACCCAGCAGGTGGACCCAGAATTCCTTGGAGAAGACCTTCCATCAGACTCTGGAAGATCCCAGAAGTTATGTTGTTGCTGAATTGCAGGCACTTGACCTTGAACGCATCCCTGTGCATCACAATTATCTGGGCTTCAATGCTGGCATCATCGACTGGCAGTTGCTGGTAGACCTGGGCAAAGTTGAGTTTCTCATCATTCAGTGAAGCTAGGAGGTGGCTTACAATGGGCACTAGGTAGGCATGTTCCTGCAGTGCCTTGTTGACTGTGCTCTTGTAGTCTGCACAGATTCTGACTGCTCCATTTGGCTTGAATGGCATGATGAAAGGCATTTTCCACTGTGCAAGCAGAACTGGCTACAGAACTCCTTGGGTGATCAGCCGGTCCAGCTCCTCATCAATCTTTGGTTTGAGAGCGAAGGGGACCCAGCAGGCCTTCAGGTGGATAGGTGCCACAGTTGGGTTAAGGCTGAAGGATACAGGTAGACTGGTGTGTTTTCCCAGGAATCCATCAAAAACAGCAGCGAACTTGTTGCAGAGGTGATGTCTATGTGGCTGATTTGCTGGACACTGGTTATGTGGATGTCTGCACCATTCTAGGCTGAGTAAGCTTGGCTGGTGGCCGGCACCACCAATTGTAGGGGGGCATTGAAGTCCTTATAGGGAACTTGGAATGTTCCAATGCCCAAGACTGGCACTCAGCAGCCTTGGAAGTCCTTTAAGAACAAGTCGAATGGCCCAAGGCGGTGGTCATGCTACCTGGGGCAGATGCGCTGGAGCGTGCTCATAGAAATAATGGACAGGGTGGACCCAGAGTCGACTTCCATTTCACAGGGCACATTCTGGATCTTCATCATCATCTTGATCTTGGCACACATAGGTGGCTGCAGCATCAGTATGGGGATGCTGTTGGTCTCAGCAGGTGCAGTGGAGCCAAGAGGGTTTGGCATTCTTCATTCCAGAATGAAACTTTCCATGCAACTGGTGGCAACCTTTGTCTCGACCTTGGTAATGCATCTCTGAGCAGGGCAGAGTGGCAGGCAAGGGCGATGTATCCTGTTTTTCAACAACTCAGGCACTGAGCATCTCAAAATCAGCAGGTCTTCCTCTGGTGGGAGCCACCACAGCTGGCACACTTGGGGGGGGGGGGTGAGTTCCCTTGTACTTTTGGCCTGTGACTCGAGTGCACAGTACCTCCTCTTCCACATCATTGGCAGAGGAAAAGTCCTTGTGTGTAAAGGTTTTGTTAAGTTTCAAGGGTATTGGTGAGTGGGTTAGGGAAAGGGATATAAGGAAAAAAGCTGTTACATGTTTACATTACAAACATAAAGCACAGAAAGATCTTACATACATAAAGAGAAACAAAAATTTCTAAGTCACAAATTGCTTTCTAATTTGTCTAACATTAATATCTTAATATCTGTTGAATAATTTCTATAAATTGAGTCACATATAGATCATAAGTTCAAACCAGTGTATCGAGCTATATATAAAGTGGTTTCCAAAGGTTTTTTGAGTCTTGCATAGATTTGCCTTTCAATAAAAGAGATTCCAGTTCTGCTGTCTCAAATAATATCTCAATTAAGTCTTGTCTTTTTGGCATCTCTTGATGTTTCCAGCATTGTGCTATTAGAATCCTTTCTGCTGTGGTGATATGAGCAATCAGGTGTTTTGTTTCTTTTTGAGTATTCACTGGGAAAGATGTTCAATAAAACCAATTCTGGTACAAATTGTATTTGCATTTTCAGCACTTTCTGCAATACCTCATGTACCAATATTTCTTAACAATATCACAAGACCATCACATTTGGTAAAATGTTCCCACCCAGGAAGTACATATCCAGCACTTATTAGAGACATTAAGATACATCTTGGATAGTTTTTCTAGATTAATATACCATTTATATTATTACCATTTAATATACATTTTATATACATTTTCTTTAAAGGTAACCACTTTAGATAATTTTATTGCAGATTTCCATAATGTTACCCAAGATGCCATGTCAATGTTATGGCCTATATTTTGTGCCCATTTTACCATACAATCTCAGTGCTCTCCTGGTGGATGGAAGGAGGTGGACTCTGTGTCTGGTGGACCTCCTTTGTCGACTGTTCTGCTGCCTCAGTGGCGATAGCCTCCTCATATGCTTTCTTGAAGTCCAGTTCTCTCTTTGTGAAGAGCTGGAGCTTCTTGTCCCAGAGGCTGCACACCAAGAGATAGCACAGAGTCTCCTCAAGGTTGGAAAATTCACACAAGTGTGCTGCTTTCCTTAGCATGGGGCCTGGTCCCACTTGTAGAAGGCATGGCAAGAGGTGATCCTGGAAGGTTGAGAGGAGAAGCGGTCTCGTAGCTTGGCCTTGACTGTGGCAAAGGAGACCACAACAAGCTCTTCTGGGGCCATGAGGGCTCAGGCAATTTCAAAAGTGGCTTACCCACAGACACAGAGGAACGTAGCTTTAGCACACTCGGTGTTGGTGATTTCATTTGCCATGGTATGAAACTGGAACTTGGAGATGTATGAATCCCAGTCCTCAGCAATAGAATCAAATGGTTTGAAACGGCCCTTGGCAGTCAAACTGGAGCGACTGTGTGCCGGTTGGCTGAGGTGACAATTCCTTGCCAGCAAATGATTTATTCAGCTCAGTGACTCAGCTCTGTTCTTG
This sequence comes from Heteronotia binoei, assembly GCF_032191835.1. NCBI lineage: Eukaryota > Metazoa > Chordata > Lepidosauria > Squamata > Gekkonidae > Heteronotia > Heteronotia binoei. Next base: position 9,262,182 of record NC_083236.1, read on the forward strand.
AGAACTCAAGCAACATCTCATTCTCGTCACCAGTGTTAAGTAGTGGGTTCAGACACTGCAGTGATTCAGCATAACGTTTTATTCAGAACAACACAGGCAGCAAGCCACAACTATATACTCAGAAACTCCGCCAAAACACACATCCAGCAATGAACAAATGAATAGGAAAATAGGCGTTTGGAACCCTTATTTGCATGGGAGTCATACAATGGATGTTACCTGATGGACTGGGGTCAGCAAGAGAGGCTAATCTGAAAACAGTTGCAAGGAGCACCTCACACAATGAGTGTTCGCTTAAAGCTTGCGATACATAACAAAGCCTATGAGCTAGACTAATAAAGTATTGTCTGGAAGTGGTCTGACCCTAGACTCCTCCAATGCCCTCTCCTCATGGGGTTGAATGGAATCTGGGCCAATGGTCTCTAACGTTGCCAGTCTCCAGGTGATGGCTGGAGATATCCTGCTATTACAGCTGATTTCCAGATGATAGAGATCAGTTCACCTAGCTTTGGAAAGTGGACTCTGTGACGTTATACCCTGCTGAAGTCTCTCCCTCCCATCTCCAAATTTTGTCCTCCTCATGTTCCACCCCCAAAGTCTCCAAGTATTTCCCAGCCCGAAGCTGGCAACCCTAGTGGCCTCCCTGGCTGGGTCCACCCTTCTTTTGCCCACCCTCCCCTGAGGCTTCAAGGGCTTCTCTGCCTGCCTGCACAAGCCTCAGGGGACCCCCTCCTCCTCCAGTCTGTTGCCTGGTGCAGCCTGCTTCCTGAGCCCCACTCCCCATCTGAGGCCTGTAGCTCTGCCAGGCTCTGAAGCTATTGCTGGAGCATTTCCCAGCATAGCCTCCTCCTTGCTCTTTTCCGCACAGCCTTAAGTTGGGTTATCTGCTTCAGCAGTACTGGGAAAGGCTGCACCCTGATGGAATCTTCTTCTTAATTATTGTTTCCAGGACAAGAGCCATCAATAACAACTCTGCTGGAGTCTCTTCTAGAACAGGTGAAGTGTGAGTTGGTACCTGACATCTAAAGTCAGGTACAAGTCCCAAGGAATTCACAAACTAAATTTCAACAGAGAGGGAGACAGAAACACAAACTTTTCTCCATCCTTTTCCTCCCATTATGAGTTTTCCCATTCTACAGTATGTCGGCAGATGAGAATTAGGAACATGACCCAACTAAGCACTTTTAAATGTTATTTATTTCAATTGAAAGTTAAAACAAGTTTAACTTTTGTTGTTTGGGATCTACGGAATCAGAAAGTGGATCATGCATTTCCTTTGTTTAAGACTTTGCTCTTGACTTTAAAGTGAAATGGATTTGCATGCAATACTTTCTGAAAAAATCAGGAGTCATCTCCTTACAGAAGCTTTTCCAGTACAATCGAGTTATTCAAAATATTTTTTTGAATTAGAAGTGTCAATTTAAGATCCTTGACATAAAGAGGACCTACAAAGCTTATTTGCAAAGTAAATTTGCTCTGGATTTCAGATACCTTGGAAAGTTTTTTTCTATTATATTTATTTAAAATTACAACAGTTTACATTAGAAACAAGCTCAAACAATTAAGGTGAAAGATAAATAACTGCATACAGTTTAATTTTACAAAATGCAAACATCCATATTTCATTGTTCCATAATCTAAGCATTAAGAGTGCTGTAATTGCACAATGCAGTATCGCTGTCTTCAAAGGTTGAGGGAAAAATCAAACAGGGGAAAAAAAAACAAATCTGACTTTTATAAAATAATTTTTATTCTTTTGCAGCATGCAAATAATTTTGTATAGTAGCTACTTAGCCTGGCATGGGGAGGAGAGGGAATGGGATGAGAAAGATGAAAAGGATCTATGTATTTTTATGGGAGGAGCAGTTCTTGATCACGTTAATAGAACATCCCTATTCCAAATCTGCTACAATGCAGCCATGCAAAGTCTATACAGATGTTTTATGTTATTCATATCAGGATATGCTATAGGCAGGATGGCAAAAGTTCAGGTTGGGGGGCCTCAGAACCACACACAAACAGAATCATAGAGTTGGAAGGGACCTTTAGGGTCATCTAGTTCAACCCCCTGCACAATGCAGGAAACCCCCAAATACGTACCCCAAATTCACAGGATCTTCATCACTGTCAGATGGCCATCTAGCCTCTGTTTAAAAACCTCCAAGGAAGGAGAGTCCACCACTTCCCAAGGAAGCCTGTTCCACTGAGGAATCGCTCTAATGGTCAGGAAGTTCTTCCTAATGTTGAGCCGGAAAAATCTTCTTATTTAATTTCAACCCATTGGTTCTGGTCCTATCTTCCGGGACCACAGAAAACAATTCCACACCATTGACAGCCCTTCAAGTACTTGAAGATGGTGATCCTATCACCTCTCAGCCGCCTCCTCTCCAGGCTAAACATCCCCAATTCCTTCAACCTTTCCTCATAGAACTTGGTCTCCAGACCCTTCACCATCTTCATCGCCCTCCTCTGGACCTGTTCCAGCTTGTCTATATACTTGCTCCCTAAATGGCAACCAGCGAAGGCCTGCTCTGCATACTGGGCAGGAGGGTGGGCTGAGAGGGTGGGACGGAGCCATCCATATTCATCTCAGCTCTGCCCCCACCATGTCTCCTTGGAGCCTTGTTACCTCTTCCTCCTTCCTGGGCGGTTCCCAAAGGGGGTTCCCAGCTGCAACTGCCTCAAGGGCTTCCATAGCCAGGTGGAGCCATGTTATGTCTGACGACATGGTTCACAAAAACGTCATGTCACAATAAATCTTTAGTACACACACAGAATCAGTAGGTAATCTAATTTTACCCTGATACCTTTACCTAGCACGAAAATGGGAGGAGCCTAAAGAAACGAAAATGATCCATAAACAGCTCTCTAAAGACTCGAGAAGTTAAAAATACCCCTTTAGACAATGGAAGGAGGACCTTCCCATCAAGGATGAATATAAACAAATAACCAGGACTTGTAGAGAGACGGTTAGGAAAGCTAAAGCTCAGTATGAGCTTAGGCTAGAGAGAGATGCTAAAAACAACAAAAAAAAAGGCCTCTTTCAAAGTAAGAAAAAAAGCAAGGACATGGTAAGTGCCTTGCGGGGAAACAAAAGTGAAATTGTAACAGGTGACAAAGAGACGGCAGAACTGCTCTATTCCTGCTTTCCCTCAGTCTTCTCTTGTGAGGAAAAAAGGTGCTCAACATGTCAAAAACAACATAAATGAACAAAGGGAATTGCAGCCTAGGATTGGCATTGGGTGCATAAACATCAAGTTTCTTTAAATGAAACAAAGTCCTCAGGGCCAGATAAGCTGAATTTAAGGGTACTAAAAGAACTTGTGGACATGATTTCTGAGCCTGGTGACATTATTTTTGGGAATTCTTGGAGAACAGGTGAGGTGCCAGAAGATTGGTGGTGGGGAATGCTGTAGACATAGTTTACCTTCATTTCAATAAGGCTTTTAATAAGGTTCGACATACTATCCTTGTTGACAAGTTGGTAAAATGTGGTTTGGATGCTGTTACTGTTTGGTGTGAGGTGTTGGAATATTGGAATTGTAAAACCTGAGTATGACTCTGTATGACTGCCTGTAAGCATGTTCTGTACCTCTAACATGTTAAGCTATCTATTCACAATTTACGTCTGATAGCCTGCAACCAATTTGGGGTGGTTCCTATATAACTACACTAATGGGTTTTTGGTGTCAAGAAGGACATTACCCGAGTCTTGAATCATGTAAAGCTGAATGGCTAAGAGATGTCGTTAATAGGAACCCCAGAAAAGAAAATTTTATTCTATGTGTGAGAAAGATTTATCATATGAGTGAGAAAGAATTGGATCGAGAGGTGAGTGTAGGAATATGATTGATTAATTTTACTATTTCTTTTGTAATGCAATTGGTGTATGGTACTGGCATATATACCCCTGTTTGTGCTTCTATAGAATTGCCCTTGAGTGAAAAGACTTACCTGATGAAGGGCTACATTCTGAAATGCACTTCACATCCGGAAATCATGTTGTGGTGTTATATTTAGATTTGGAGGCTACTATACACCTCACCAGTTCTACAAGGATATCTACTCATCTGAAGACAGTGCTAATTATCTTGAGGAAGGCTTCTTTGTATTTTAAGAAGACTACTTTACTAAGCAGAAATGCTACTAGCAGTGAGTTGACGTCACAATTTACTCACTGACATGCAGTGGACACTCACTTCAAATCAGCAACAACATGGCCGCCAAGGGCCATTTCGAGCCGTTCGATGCTACTTCCAAAGACTGGAACTCCTACATTTCCTGATTCCAGTTCTACTTGGCTTCTGAAAAAATCATTGATGCGAATCGGGCCGAGGCAACATTCCTGAGCTTATGTGGGCATGCAACCTTTGAAATTGCATGAGCTCTTGTCACTCCAGCGGAGTTAGAGCAAGAATCTTTCAGCTCCATTAAGAAAAAATTAAGCAACCACTTCGCACCAAAACCATCCCGAATTGCCAGCCACCATGCCTTTTATAAACGAGATCAGGCACCAGGTGAAATGATTCTCAGCTTCCTGACCTCACTGAGAGACGCAGCCAGGTGTCATTCTGAGTGACCATTCAGAATGGAGGGTTCTCCTATTGGCTATGCTAATTAAGGATCCGAGGGGAACCAATGGGTTTGTTTGGCACCTAAAAAGGGGTGTGTTATGGGTTACTGAAGAGTATATATGAAGCAGTAGAATGTGGGCTGTTGTTGTTGAGCTATTTGAAATAAAGAGCTGTTGATCACTCTGGCTGTTGAACTCATTATTCTTCACTCTCCTCAAACTCCACCACAGAATCTCCAGGAATTTATCACCAACCTGGAACTGGCAGTCATAGTCAGGAGTGGCCCCAATGAGTTCTGTCTCAGAGGCCTGCAGTGAGACCTTTCAGACCAACTGTCTAATCTTTGACAGACGGTTTAACAGGGAGGAGTCCTCAGCCATTACATCAGCTTACAGCATTCTTCCCCTTTGATCAGAACAACAACAACCCCATAAGGCAGGTTAGGCTGGTCTGAAATCACCCAGTCAGCTTCTACAGCCCTCACCTGGAGATTGGCAACAGAGGTCCCCCAGGAGGAAAGGCCTCCCTCAGAGACCTGTATTGATACCTTAGGAATTTCTGACCAACCTGGAAAGATAAAACTAAAGGCCTTTGGGTGAATGCCCTCCAGTCTTGCTGTCATCCCATCCACCCACCCAAATGAAGGCATTCACTCCCCTCCCCTGCACCTCAAGGAGAGGTGATCTCTGCCATCTGCCCTCATCTGGAGATTACAACACTGAGGAACCAAAGTTATATAATGATCGGTAAAGAACAAAGTAAACCATGTAGCACTATATACGATGTTAAAAACAGCCTACTTAAAACATCATCTAACCAGAGGTCACATGATTCAGGAACTTCCTCTCCTGCTTCTAAAACAGCAACCATGAACTCCTCTATTCCAAGAACTATCCAAGAACACTGCCTTATGGATGCAGAAAACGACTCACATAAGAGACATCCTAATAATGGACAAGCTGGGATTCCTGCAAAGACAACGGATGAATGTGTCTGTTTGGACCCAGAGGGTGCCCTAGACTCTATCTCTCCTATTCCATTACTAGATGGGTCTTTAGTTCATAGGACCTACAGCCCCCCTGAGGCCCCAAATCCACACATTAAAATTTTATCTTGGAATATTACAGGAGGGGGTAGTAGGTTAAAAGATCCCCTGACAGGATCCTTTTTGTCAAATTTCCATATTATTTTGATCCAGGAAACCAGGGTCACAGGAACTATTAATTTATCTGGTTTTGATGTATATGAGGTAAAGGTTCATACCAGCTCTACTAAGGGTCGTCCAAAATCTGGCTTAGTGTGTTTAGTCTTCTGAGCACTAAAATGTGTTTCCCTTATTGCATCTTGCCAGTATGCATTAGCGCTGTTTTAACATTTCTCAGCACTTAATTGTTTCATCCTACTTACCCCCATTGACATCACGGAGGGATATTACAACACTTTGGAATGATCTAGGAAGCTTTGAAGCGGACTAGAATGAAGGTGCTCAATCTCAACCAGGTTAGTACTTTAGATCGAGCAAGACACGTATGCGCCACTCCTGCCCTAGGTATTCCTTCTCCGGAGTCACTTCCTTCATATACTAGATCCCTAAAAACACCTAGTCATAGATGTGCTTTCACTCTTGCTAGGCTTAATTCTTTTCCCACTGCTGAGTTGACAAGTAATTTTTTTAGAGTCCCGTGCTCAGATCTCTTATGTGATTGTGGGTCTGGAACTGTAGAAACAATTGGTCATCTTCTATTACATTGTCATCAGTGGTCAATTCCAATTTGGATAACTCCTTATTAAACACCAACTACCAACTGAACTTTGGGTGGCCCCTTATTTGCTGGCAGATACCAATCCTGAAACCACCTATTTTGTTCCAAAATTTTTAATGATAATCTTATCTGCAAAACGACAGAAATCTGGATTGATCTGATGGTAATGAAATCTGGCATATATGTGGTTAACTTGACAATTTTAGGTTTACTTAACTGTACAATAGGTTTAATAGAAATTCTTGTTTTTAACATTTTATTCACTTTTAGATTTGAATATTTTGACTGTGACATTTGAATTCTGTGAATATGGTTAGTTCTGTTGTATACCAATGCATGTTTTGACAATTGTTACATCCTTGAGCTTAAGATCTTTGTCAAAGAAGCTAATAAATGAAATGAAAAATATACAAGATTATATTAACATGCATAACATATAAAGGTACATAACAATGTTGAAGGATCTTTAGTTAAAATATTGTTTTGAAAAATAAGAAACTTGGCAGTTTATTTACAGCAACAGACATGAAAGAAAAGGGGAGTGGCAATATATATTAAGGATAAATTTAATCCACAATTACAGTATGCCTCTGAAGATGGAAGAACCCTATTGGTGGAAATTACTGTGGACAATAAAAAAATCCTACTTATTTATGCCCCAAATGATCATCAAGAGAAATTCTTTCAAGATTTACATTTTAAATGGAAGGTGGTTGGCCTATAGAATGAGAAAAGAGAATGCCAAAAGAATAATACCGGTTTTTAAAGATGAGAATAATAAAGAGAAAGTTCAAAAACAGGAGATATGTCAAATCATGGAACAATTTTATAAAAAGCTATATGAAGATAAACAAGTTCACAAGACAGATTTAGAAGATTATATTAACCAAAATAATCTTAACAAATTTACAGAACAACACAAAATTTTAAATGAACCAATAACAATAAGAGAACTTGGAAATGTAATGGCATCTTAAAAGAATGGTAAAGCCCCGGGTCCAGATGGACTGCCTGCGGAATTCTACAAAGCTTATGAGGAGTCCTTACTGTTACCATTTAAACGTCTCCTTGAAAAGATTCAAGACGAAGGCCAAATACCAGCTTCATGGCAAGAAACTACAATATCCTTAATCCCAAAAGAAGGTGCGGATATGAAAGATATAAAAAACTATCATCCAATCTCTCTTTTAAATGTGGATTATAAAATCTTTGCTGCAATATTGGCACAACGTTTGAAGAAAGTTCTACAGTCTACAATACATCAAGACCAGGCTGGATTCCTTCCTAGAAGATACTTGAAAGATAAGGTTAGAACAGTTTGTAATGTTTTGGAATATTATGAGACTCACCCAGAGAAAGAACTGGCACTAATTTGTTTGGATGCTAAGAAGGCCTTTGATAATGTTCGTTGGCAATTTATGTTACAACAACTGAAAGGTATGGAAAGTGGTGAAAATTTCTTGAGAGCAGTAGAATCAATATACTCTTTCCAAAGAGCAAGGATGATGGTGAATGGTGAACTAACAGAAGCAATTAATATTCAAAAGGGTACAAGACAAGGTTACCACTCCTTTTTATTTTATTTTTAGAGATATTGAATAACCAGATATGAGAAGCTACAAGTATCAAGGGAGCGGTGGTAAAAGGTGAACAATACAAATTGAGAGCTTTCGCAGCTGACCTAGTTTTTATATTAGAGCAACCAATAGACTCAATAGACTGTCTTATAAACAAGATCACTCAATTTGGTTACTGGGCAGGACTGAAGATCAACTACCACAAAACAACATTTTTGACAAAGAATATGACGATAGAACAAATTCAATCTCTTCAACAAAAATCAGGGGTTTTGTATGAGAAAAGAATCAAATATTTAGGTGTACTTATTTCAAATAAGTGCAGCAGTTTAAAAATGGACAGCAGAAACTGAAAAAGACCTGGAAAAATGGCGTGATTTGAATTTATCCTTAATGGGAAGAAAAGCCTCAATAAAGATGAATATCCTCCCAAGGTTATTATTTCTATTTCAAACTATCCCAGTATTTTTAAATAGTGGGGTTTTTTTCAAGAATTGAATGGTTTCTAAATATATTTGGCAAGTCAAAAAACCAAGAATCAAACTAAAGATACTGCAAGATTCTAAACTGAGAGCAGGTATGGGCCTTCCAGTTTGGCAATTGTATTACAAAGCTTCTGTGCTCTTGTGGATAAGAGACTGGATACTATTGAATGATAAGAGGCAACTGCTGTTAGAGGGACATGATCTCAATCTGGGCTAGCATGCATATCTATGGTATCAAAGACTTGAAGGACACTCCTATTTTAAGAACCATTGGTTTCGGAAATCTTTGTATCACACATGGTCATGGTTAAAAATGAGAATTTATCAAAAAATTCCAAGATGGGTATCTCCAGTGGAAGCATTTACTCATCCAAATATTTTAAAACCTAACCAGAGTTATAGATATGATGACCTGTTGGGAAAAGACAATCAACTGAAAACCAGAGAAGAGTTGGAAAGAATGGACATTAAAATGAATTGGTAGTTGAGAATGCAAGTCGAATCTAGGTACATCAAAGCTTTAACAGAGCAATCCCCATTTGATAAATTATTTCTAGGTCCTCAAGAAAAGCTAATCTCTAAACTATACGCATACCTACTACAGATGAAGATGCAAGATGAAGTTGTAAAAGATTGTATGGTTCAATGGGTGAAAAATTTGGGTCATAATATTGCATTAGAAGAATGGGAGAGATTGTGGAAATTCAATATTAAATTAACCAGGTCAGTAACTTTTAAAGAAAACTTGTATAAGATGTTTTACAGATGGTACATGACTCCACAGAAGTTGTGTAAGATGTATACTAATATGTCTAACAAATGTTGGAAATGTGCTAAATAGGTGGGTTCTTTTTATCATATGTGGTGGATGTGTGAGATGGTGAAGGACCATTGGAAAATGGTTCATTAATTACTACAGAAGATTATGAAGACACAGATTCAATTCAAACCAGAACTATTTTTATTGAACATATTTCCTGAGGACTATTCCAAAAAGATGAGATATTTGTTGACGCATTTCAATACAGCAGCCAGGATTCTTTTGGAACAAAGATGGAAATTTCAGGAAATTCCCACAAGAATGGACTTGGTGGGAAAACTTCTGGAAGCAGCAGAGCTGGACTTTTTATCCCAGCTGTTGGCTGGGAAATCTAAGGAAGAAGCAAGAAAATATTGGTTGAAATTCTATGCCTGGCTAGATACTCAAGACTCCTAAGATTCTCTGGTGTGAACTTATATCTCCTTTTTCCTGTTTTCTGTATTACAAGATTGCTTTTACTGGAAATGTCAAATTCAATACATATTTTAACAAAAAGATTTATAATACAAAATATCAAAATGTTGATGATGCAACGTTAAGAGATAATAATATGTGACAATCTATGTATTTTAAGAAAGTATAGCAGATGCAGACTTCTATTTTTTGAAAGTACTCTCTATGCAGATTAAGACGGATTTGTAATTTTTATTTCTTATCCCTTCTTATCCTCTATTCCTAATTCTTTGAAACGAATAAAAACTTTTAAAATGGAACAATTTTGAAGGAAAAAATCCGTTCGCTGTAAACCAAAAGGTTCTCAGTTGCCAAATAAGCCTTCCTCTTAAGGTGCCATTACAATTTAGTAGTCCAAGCAGAAATAATTGGCAAACAAGCCTTCTCTGTAGAATAAGTTGTAAGTCCAAAGAAGAAGTCGTAAGTCCCAAAGAAGTGGGACCAATTTCAGTTTATCCAACCAGGCAAAGATTAATATTTTCAGCATCTCATGGCTTCCTGCTGTTAAAAAAATCCAACAGTAAAGAACATAACTCCTCTGTACAGCCAAAAACATCCATGACAAGACCCATATTCACCCAAACTCTCATACAAAGTAACATGTTCATGGAAGCACCAGTCCTATCCCATTTTGGGACTAACGTCCCCTCATTTTATTGCTGGTGTTTGCTTCTCCAAAGACACTATGCTGTCACTACTACATTTATTCCTTATTGACATGTAACACACCTGGTGGTCTAATTACTTCTTAACCTACTATTTTAACCTAAATATATCAATATATCAAGACGCTAGCATTTATACATTTTATACAGTTACAGAAACAGTTTACATATTTTTTCAGTTACAAAACAACTTAAGAATCATAAGAATGCTGAAAGTTCCATTGCCTGATTTAAACCGAACGGGGTCATAGTTTGAAGGGTGTGGATCCAGTAACACTCACGACATAATAAAATCCACCTGTACATATGGGCGAGCCTCAGATTTTTCCAAAACTAAAAATTTAGTCTCATTTGGTGAGTGACATGCATCCATAAAGTGCTGACTGAGAGGGACATCAGCCTTGTGAGTTTTAAGGACCTATGTTCACAAATACAAGCACGTACCGTTCTAATAGATGAACCTACATAAAGCTTGGAACATCCACATTTTACTAGGTAAATTAATCATTTAGTTCCACATGTGGTCCATGAAGACAATTTCTTTCTAAAATTTGACAATCTCAATTAATCAGTATGCCATGCTAATTCCCACACGGAATAGGATCTGCAGGGATAGTGCCCTTTAAGTTGATCTCCTGCTGTTTCATCTCCGCACTCAGCATAACATTTCTAAGGCTTCTTGTTCTTTTCATACCTATTAGTGGTAATTCTTGGCAGCCCAGTATATCCTGTACTAAAAACCAATGTTTATGAATAATATTTTTATGGCATTGGCTCTAGGGGCATAGTCAATAGCACAAGAAATTCTAGTATTTTTTACCCACCCAAGTGAAGGCATTCACTCCCCACCCCCGCACCTCAAGGAGATGTGATCTCTGCCATCTGCCCTCATCTGAAGATTGACAACAGTGGTTCTTCAGGAGGAAAGGCCTCTCCCTCAGGGTCCATTCTATCACATGAGTCCACTCTAGCCTAATTTGAATAGAAAGAGTGAAGAGTATTTGCAGGTGGAAAGGGCCCCTCCCTACTGCGAATGAACATTCCTTTTGCATCATTTGAACAGAAGGAACCCTATTGTTTTGTCTCATGAACACAAGTCCCTAGCCAGGCACCACAAATATTCCTCGTTTTACCTTTCTGGCCCCTTGCTGCCGTCGCACTTGCACTGCCGTGCCCGCTCTCATGTCGCCTTGCCCACTCTCGCGCTGCGGTGCTGCCCTGATCACTCTCCCACTGCCTCTCGTGCTGCATTGCCCACTCTTGCACCATGGCTCTGCCTTGCCTGCTCCCACACTGCCCTGCTTCCTCTTGTGCTGTGGAGCTGCCTTCCCTGCTGTCACACTGCCCTGACCATTGTTGTGCCACTCTGCCTGCTGTTGTGCTACCCTGCCTGCTCTCGCACTGCGGTGCTGCCCTGCCCACTCTTGTGCTGTGGCATGCCTTCCTCACTCTTGTGCTGCCCTCTTGTGCTGCCCTGTTGTGCCGCCCTGCCTGCTCTCACTCTACAGCACTGCCCTGCCCACTCTTGTGCCATTCTACCTGCTTTCACACTGCCCTACCTGCTCTTGTGCCGCCCTGCCCACTCTTGCTTTGCAGCGCCGCTCTTGCACTGCAGTGCTGCTCTCACACTGTGGCAATGCCCTGCCTGCTCCATACGCTTATCCAATCCCCTCTTGAAGCTGTCTATGCTTGTAGCCACCACCACCTCCTGTGGCAGTGAATTCCATGTGTTAATCACCATTTGGGTGAAGAAGAACTTCCCACTGTGCCCCCCACAAGCACAGTCTTGCATTTGATTTGCCACAGCCTGTGTTCCCTTTTATTAACCTCACCTGGACTAACTTTCCACCACTTAAAGGAGTCCTTCTTACCTTTTACAGCGTCCATTACTTTGTTTGTTAACCATGCAGGCTTTTTCTTATATTTATTTGTGCCTTTCCTAACTTGTGGCATATATTTTATCTGAGCTTCTAGGATTGTAGTTTTAAATAGCCTCCAAGCTTCCCCAAGGGTTTTGACCCTATTTACCTTTCCTTTCAGTTTCCTCTTCACATGCCTCCTCATGTGAGCTCTCCTTCTTTGAAGGTTTTTAAACAGAGGCTAGATGGCCATCTGACAGCAGTGCTGATTCTGTGGATTTATGTGGAGGTATTTGTGTGTTTCCTGCATGGTGCAGGGGGTTGGACTAGGTGACCCTCAAGATCCCTTCTAACTCTATGATTCTAGGTATGTTCTAAGGTGCCAGCCAGAATAGGGATGAGACCAAGTCTGACCAATGAAGGGAAGAGAAAAATAAAGCTGGATAAAAAAAAAATGCCACGATTGTTTTATTTTCTGCAACACCTTTGAACGATCTGGCTGAGGAGACAAAATTATGGAGCTGAGTGGAATGAAAGAAAGAGGGAAATAGACTGCTGGAAATGACAATCTTATTAGGAGGCTGCAACCTGGCAATGACTGTAGCAGCCATGAGCTGTTCCGGGTGGTCTTGCCATGCTCTAGCTTGGTTTAGCAGGATATGCAAGTATTTGCCTCCTTGTAGTAGGAAAGATACAGCAAATACATTGTCAGAGTGACTGCTTTTTATGTATTCTGGCTTCCCTGTGCTACTAGTGTGTGCAGTACAAAACCGTATTAGGAGGGAAATCAAGATGCATTCGGAATGCAACATGAGGCCTGCTTCAGGGGCTCTCCAGCTGATTTTTGTCTCCCAAGTTCCCCTCTCATTGGCCCTGGATCCAGCCAACTTTTTCACTCAGATTTGTCCAGCTCCACTCCTTACTGTGTTGCTGCTCCCACAATGCTTTTGTACACATGATTCCTAGAAAATACTTTTTTGGAGTTTAAAGGAGACCCTCTGTACGAGCAGAATACCTTGTTCTATCCAACCCATACAATATAATCTTCCTATCTGACTAGATTTAGGTCAGCAGTGAAGACTGCCCAGGACATATTCCCTTGAGAATGCTACATTAGACCTCTTTCCAGAGCAAACCTAGTTAAAATAAATGGGACTTGAGCAGGGACACAGAATGTATGCAGGAGAATGCCACCAGATTTTTCTTAGGAGAGTGTTAGGATAGAATAAATCCATTTGTTTGAGTCTCAAGGATGCATGCACGTGGTAATTTGCTGTTGAACTTTATACTCAGCCAGCATGGCTCAGGAGATGGCTATCAATTGTATACATTGAAGAATTCCATTTTACCAACAACAAAAAACATATGGGACATTGTCTATTTTTGACACACGGCAGCAGCTGTGACATACACGGTCTTTGTATTTTCCCTGTGTATTTTGCCCATTAAAGCACTCACACAATATAGATGTTCTAAATGCCACCTTTGTTCCTTTTTCGGTTCGAAGTGCAGACGCAGCTGTGTCCACCAAAGATCTTTCCATTACTTTCACTTCCTCCTGCTACATGTTAGGGGAGGTGCTTTGCAGCTGCCCAGGTAGTATCATATTACAGCAGCAGATTTTGCAAACCCCACAAAAGCCAGGGAAACAAGTCCTTTTTGCATAAAACATTTACAGTGTGATCCTCAGTTAGCAGCATTTGCATGGCTCCCAGATGGGAAATGCTGAGGCGTACCAGAGGTGGAATCAAGATGGATGGTTTCCTGTTTTCTGCACTGCTGCCACAGAAACTAATTCCATACAAAAAGCTAGAATACGGTAAACATTACAACACTTCCCCTATCCTAACACTCCATTGAACAAAGTTTATTTATTTATATGCCACCTTACCTTTATTTATTTATTGCATTTATTTAGTTTGAATCCATTCTCCAAATTAAGTGGCCCCACTCCTCCGCTTGCACCTGCTGGAATGGCTTTGGGTTAGCCATAGCTCTCGCAGGAATTGTCCTTGAAAGGGCTGCTGCTGTAAGAGCCCTCTCAGCCCCACCCACCTCACAGGGTGTCCGTTGTGGATGGAGATATAGGAGATTGTAAACCACTTTGAGTCTCTGATCTGCAGTCTTCTTCTTCTTCTCTCCTTTGGAGTAAAGCTACTTAAGTTGGAGGAAGGCTCCTTGGAGAATAGTTGAGTCTACCCCACTATTTGGATGCAAAAGCACCCATTTTTCTGGGGCAGAACCTTGGTGGATGCCATCTCCATGTGTTAGTTGGCCTTTATCTTAATAGAGGTCCAGGGCAGATCTGGAAACGTGACAACAGTATCGGCCCTGCAATGCTAAAGTCTGTCTACAGTTTGTCACATTTAGGGTCATTACTATAATGGAAGGGAAGGGTGTCCTTTGTATCACAGGGATTTCTGGGGCAGAGGCAAAACGCAGTCTATCTTGGAGTCCCTTTCCATGGAATCTGTACATTCATCATCAGGGGTAAGTAAGCAGTCATTCAGTGGTGCCTCCATGCTCAGAAGCAGAACACCTCTGAATACCAGTCACTAGGGCTACAATCAGATGAGCAATTTGGCCTGACAAAGCCATCCCTCACCCCTGAATTTAAAAAGTGCATTTACACATGCACATCTGAACCCCAAGCTACAAGCGCAGTGGGATGAAAAACAAAGTCCCCGTAATTCTCACCCTCAGTGGTGCCGTTAGTTCCACAACCTGCTGCTTGACATCGCTCAGTGCAGGTCACTCCCATTTGCTGCCGGATCTTCTTCTCAGGATTCTTCCCCCAATTTATCGATGACGGTGATCTCTTCTTCCAACTCTCGGCCCCTGCCGTAGTCTACTAGCCATGGTAGCGGTGGTGGTTGCTGGGGTGGCAGCAGCAGCAGGGGGTAGCTGCGGTTGGGGTTGTGGGGGCTGTTGCGGTTGTCCACCTCACCCCCCGGCGCTGGTTGTTGCAGCACTCGGTCAAGCTGCCTCCTCACCTCTTGAGTCATGAAGGCATTATTCGCTCACATTTCCTCCCAGAGAGTTCTGGCTATCTCCACCATTTCAAACCTCATCATTTGAAGGAAGTGCCATGGGTAGGGATCTTGTTCCTCCTCTTCCTCATCTGGGATCAGGTCGGTACCCCAGTTTTCTCGACCGTCGCCCCAACTTGCCTCGGATGTGCTTTGATCGCTATTGTCCCCCATCCATGTGCAAGGGGGGGGGCAGCGCTAAGATCGCTTCCCTGCTGAGGTACCTCCTGCTGGTGCTTCATCCATCAGGCTGGTAGACCTTCAGGGGCCCCAATCCTTTGGGGTTATGAATAGTCGCTGTATGTGCAGCAGGGACCCTCTCCCAGCCGACCTCCTGGCGTCAAGTATGCGTCATGGAGGCTGTCTTGGGACTGTACCTGGTCCTTGATTCTCACCAACTGGCAGTTCTGGTTTGTCAGGGGCCTCTCCATTGTCTGGAGCCCATCCGGCATCACGGTAGAAAGTTTCCAATTTCGGTTAAGTCCCTAGATGGGATTACTCCCAAAATGTCAAGCACCAATATTTCCCTCAAGGGAACCCGCAATTCTCCCCAGCCTGCTTTTATTAGCCAGGATGGACATGGGTCCAAACTACAAGTGGTGGAGCGTACTGTGGAGAGCATTCCGTCAACTTCCTCCAGGCTGAAATAATCCAAAATCTGACTAGAAGACATACACGGAGCTTCAAGTTCATTTACTGTTTCAACTGTGGCAGGGAGGTCACAGCGGAGCAACAAGACTTTATCTGTGAAAAAACTCGTAAAAGCCTCACAGCCGATATCCAATTCCCTAGCATTTGATTTACCCCACAGTAGGGTAGTTAAAGACCAAATTGTTCTAAACAATTGCATTGGGCACGAGTTCGCAGATGCAATCATGGCTGTAAGATAAGCTTTCTTAGCAGCCTTGACTGCCATCTCATAGGTTCTCATAAACGACCTACAGGATGTTTATCACAGGCATGCTGCCACTGCCTCTCTAGCCATCTGAGCCTCTGTTTCATTAGCCGTAGCTCCGGGGAATACCACAGCGCCAGCTTTAAACGGAGGCGGAGAGGGTGCCTAGGAGTGATCTTTTCAATGCCTATGGAGAGCCCGGTATGCCAGGTCTCCACTAGCTCATCTAGAGAGTCACCAGAGGACCAAGGGTTCCAAAGAGCCATCTAAAGCCACATAGGGTCCATTTGGCTCCGTGGGCAAGCTAAAATGCACTCACCGCCCAAGTAGGGTCAGAGTGGAACATTCATGCGGGCCTTCAGGGCATAGTGTTCTGACCATGGCACTGCATCAGCAGTAATACAGTCCACTGTCACTCCCGCCTCAAAGATCAAGTCCAGCATGTGTCCAGCCTGGTGAGTGGAAGTTGTTACATACTGAGAGAGTCCCAGTGCCTCCATGGAGTACACCAGGTCCATCACCTGCGTGGAGCTTGTGTCGTCGGCATGGATGTTGAAATCACCCAAGACCAAAAGCCTCGGGTGTTCCAGCGCCCAGCCTGCTATGGTCTCCACAAGGGACGGTAAGGCACTGGCTCGTGCGTTGGGTGGACAGTACACCAGCCAGATAGCCAAACTCTCTCCAACATCACACACCATACTGACACATTCAGTGCTGGTGATCTTTGGAGACGGAAGAGCCCTGAAGGAGTAAGCCTCCCGAATGAATACAGCCACCCCTCCCACCCCGCCCACTAGTCTGTGATTGGTGAAGGACCGAGGTGGAACTAACTGGGAGAGGCAACCATATCCCCATCTCGCACCCAGGTCTCGGTCACGCAGGCCAAGTCTACGTTCTGCTCTAGCAGAAAGTCCTGAAGGACTGCTGTCTTGTTATTAATAGACATGGTATTGCACAACATTAATGTCAGAGGCAGGTGATTCAGCTTGGCCACTGGGATGGGACACAGGCTGGAAAGAGGCCGAGCATTCTGGCATCTCAGTCTACTTCCCTTAGATCCACATCTGTTCCCACCGCTGTACTTTCCCCTCCCCAGGAGCACCAGAATCCCCAGTCCATTCATCACCTCTTACTGATAGTCTCTGCAATCATCTCAAACCAATTAAGGTGAACAGCTAAAGAATAGTAACAATACAATATCCCCCCACTCTATACTCGGTGTACTTCTGATTTGATGTTACCAGTAGCTCGCTAACCTACTGAATTCCTCACTAAGTCTAACAACCAAAAATATCTATAAGTTTAATTTCTACCTACTAAATTAATTTTAAAAACCTTCATTGTTGCCAATCAATCTAAAAATAACTTAGTACTATAAATAATCTCCAATTTATAAAAATGCCTTAATTAATCAGCGGAGTCCTAACAATTAATTTAGCAGCCAATATATTTAATAATGTAGACCTTATCCTGTGTGAAAGGCTGAAAGTGGTCCTCAAGACCTTCCTGCAGCCTACCAGCCAGGGCGTGCACCACTGGAAGCATGTCTGCGTGGCCATGAGCTGGCACTAGAAATTAGGCCAGGTACTCCTGGGCCATGTGGACCATGGGGACAACTAGTGCAATGCTCACTGTGTCAGATGAGAGCATCTCTGTGTAGGACTTGAAGGGCCCAAGAACTCCACAGTCTGAGAAATGATCACCCAGTCCTCCTGGGTGAGACAGTTCTCTCCCCAAAAGACCCTTGTCTCAGAGACAAAGGTTTCCAGGGCTGCTCTCTGCTCCACCAAGCACTCCAGCATGGCACAGGTGGAGTTCCAGTGTGTGCTGACATCACTAATCAGGCAGTGACCTGGCACACCTGTTAGTGTCTGTTTCTCACACAGCAGATAAGTGTCCTTATTGCTGTGGGAGAAGTGACCCATGATGTGCTGACACTTCTGGAGCAGAAGTTGGTACTCATGGGTCGCAGCAAGATACAGACGGTCATTGTTGTTGCATTCCTTACCATGAGGTGGAGAAGGTGGGCCATGCAAGGATGGCATTTTAGGCCCTGATGCTGGACAGCTGCCTTGATGTTGGCATCCATCACCACGAAGCTCGGGTGAATTTCCCTGCTTAACCAGCCCTCTAACTGCCATGAGAGGATAGTTCCGAGATTGTCCGCCATGTGAGGCGCATCGACAGTGGCTACCGCTAGTGCCACACCCACCCTTAAGCTCACTGGGTTGCCACCAATACATAGTCAGGGAGATATACCCTTCAAATACATTTGGAGATTTAAGATTTAAATCTTAAATCTTCGTTCGCGAAGTTAAGCCGAGAGAGACATTTGGAGAGCTCCAGAAATATGAGGTGAAGTGAACAATCCTCCCGGCAGCACGGGATAAATGCTCCTTCACCTTAGATCTGGTCGCCCTGAAAACAGATGGCACAATGGTCCTGTTAATGGTAGTTTGAGCAGGAATCTTGTACCAGGGCGCCAGGTACTCGAGCAACCCTAGCAACCCTCAGCCAGAAGTGCTTCCAGACTTTGGAGGTGTATGGATGCCCAAGCTGACCAGCAGCTTTGGTATCCACTGGAGCCACCTTCTGTGAGGTGCTCGGGACAGACACATCGTGTCTTGGGGTGGCAGGAGGAGCTGGCCACCGGGAGAAAGTGGGCAGAGATGGAGGCACTTCATGTGTCTCCCTCTCTTCCCCCTCCACTCCATGTGGCCTTCCCTCCTGGCCATCCCCTGAAGGTCTGCTGGTGCCCAAAGGAACCAAAGAAGGGTGCTGGTCCTCCTCAACCAACTTCTTCTCCAGCTCCTGCAAAACACTTGGACAGAAAACTGTCCCCAAAGCACAGCTCCAAGGAGGAATGCTCTTGCTGCCTCTCCTCTGACTGCTGAAGCCGAGCAACATCAGCTGGAGGAGAGACTGCCCAAGCAGCAGACTCCTTCTCAGTGCCAGCACCTAATGGCACCTCTGCTGGGGGTGCCCCAGCAGCAGACTTGATGAAGGGCCCAAGGCAGGCCATCTTCATCACACTATGGCCAGAGGTCAGAGTGCTGGAAGGTAGCTGTGGAGTGGCCCTACACACAGGTGAGGGGGCAAACCGTAGTCCTCCCCCTCCCCTCCACCCCTCTTGTTTTCTCCCTGGCCTTGCCCCCAGGGCCCCTCTTCTGCTGCCTGTCACTCATGTCACCCTTGGCCAGTCTCACAACCTGAACTGAGAGTGGGGTTTTTTACAAACCTAACTCACTACACTGTACCCTGAACCAACAGGTGGCCTGACCGCTTTTTAAAAACCCTCCCACCAAAACTGGGGGTGGGATGTTTGTCCCTAACCTGTCCTTTTTGAGGTGGGGGGTAGTAGTCTGGTAAGGTTTAGGAAACTAGGTGATCCTGCCTCTACCTGGCTACAGTTTTTAAAAAGCTACCTTGAGATGAAGGCAATCCTTGTTACACCTTGAGATGAAGGCAATTCTTATTATTCAATCCTAGTTAAACTTCTCCTAACTAGATCCTGGGACAAACTAGATTTCCTTGCAAACTAGAAATCAGGTGTTCCCTATGACTAGAGACAAGCCGTGGCTTACCCTATGGAAATCAAAGGATGCACTGGCTTTCAGTGGCTGAATACAAGATGCACTGCAACCCTAGCCTCTTTAAAAGGGAGCCTGATCTGGCCTAGTCATGCTGCCTTTTTGAAGAAACTGGCAATCTTTTTAAATTTCCCCATCTGGCCTAGTTGAGTTTGAAAAATGCTAAAGCCCTAAACTGGATTAACTTTTATTAAATTGGAAAACACACAATCCTTAAAAAAACACCCTTATTGGTGGGGCAGCCTATTTATTGGCCCAAGTCAAACCAAAAACACCTTCAGATGCCAAAAAAACAGGAAAGGGAACCAGTCTAACCCACCCATCCCATACAGCCTCAGTCAAGTTCTCAGTCTCTCAGGCACAAATAACAAGCCATTGAAGTAATAGAAGTTTATTAAACCTTGATGACTGTTGTAGACATGACAGGACCAGCCTTTGCCTCCCTTATATATATTCCACCTAACCATTATACTTTGCAAAAGACAAGCGGGAAAAGCTAAGCGGAAAGCAAACACAAGAGTTCCCTTGGCCTTCCTGTCCACAGGTGCATCTGGCCTGGTCAGTCGGCCTTGGTTTCCTAGGCGACTGCTGGGCCGGCTGAGTCTTCTTCTGATGATATAGTTGCAAAGATAAAAGCAGCTAGTGAAAGAGCAAGGTAGCAACAGGGCAGCATAAGCATATAAGAATCCATGGCAAAGCATTTGACACAGCCCACCCACTAACTTCCTTACACCAACCAGAGGGAATTTAAAAAACCAAAAAACTTAACAGTAAAAAACTTAACTTTTAACAAAGAAACTTAGGTCAAACCAACCCCACCCCCAAAAACCAGAACAAGAAAAAAGTAACAACAGGAGGAAGCAACACCAACAGCAACAAATCCAACCAAATGCAACTGAGAAATCCAACAAATCCAACTCTAAAAAACTGAATTTTTACCAAAAAATTAGGCCAAACCGACCCCCCCTTCCCTAAGAAACAGAACCAGAAGGAAAAAGGAACAACGGCAACCCAACACAGCAGCAACAAATCAAACAGATAATCCTTTTAAAACACTAAAAAAACCATTGACTTTTAACAATACAACAACTTAACCAACCCCCCCACCAACAACCTTCACCCTAACTCCAAGAAATCCAAGCCACCCAAATCAGGAAAAGTAAAAGAACAATGCAGTTTTAAAAGTCCTTTTACTAAAGTAATATATTGGGCAACTCCTCTGCCCCCACCCCAGGCCCCCACCCCCAACAGAACCCCCTAACACTAACCCAAATAAGCCACCCACCCAAATCTGGATAAGTAAAGGGACTCTGAGTCTTAAAAAGTCCTTTTACTTTTTTCTTAACTAAAATAAAAATAAGAAGACACCCAATACCCAAGTAAACAAAATAACAATATTGCTGATAGCTGGGATTGCAAATGCATGCTTTTGATTGGCTGCTGGGACTCTCCTCCCCCTCCCTCCCTGATCCCAGGGTGGCTATGGGAGAGGTGGGAAAAGGCTTCTAAGGGCTGGGGGGGGGAGGCAAGCAGCTTCCCTGAGGCTGTAAAACCCCCTTTCCCACCTTTTCCATTGAATTCCGAATACAGCCATATTCGGTTGCTGTATTATGGGCTAAGATTGTATTCAGAAGTATTCGGCACCGAATACTACTGAATCAGGGGGTATTTGGGGGCTTATTTGGTTTGGCCGAACCAAATGCACATCCCTAATTAAGAGTCCAGTAGCACCCTAAAGATATCTGAAGAAGTGAGCAGTGATTCATGAAAGCTTATCCCTTGCCACAAATTTTGTTAGTCTTTAAGGTGCTACTGGACTCTTGGGGTGTTTTCGCACTCACGTTTTACTGGCGCCACGACCCTCCTCACGCCGGCGAATCTGCATGGATTTCGCACCAGAAGCGCCGGCGCACCCAGAAGCGCCGGCTACTTCCGTCGCTAAGCCAGCGCAAACGTTTTCCTGCATCTTTGTGATTTCCGTTTGCGCTGGCTTAGCGATGGAAGTAGCCTGCGCTTCTGGGTGCGCCGGCGCTTCTGGTGCGAAATCCATGCAGATTCGCCGGCGTGAGGAGGGTCGTGGCGCCAGTAAAACGTGAGTGCGAAAACGGCCTTGCTCTTTTCTGCTGTTACAAACACAGCTACCCATCTTGAACATTCTTTTTAAGTGGTCTGTTGATCAAATTTAGAATGCAAATGTTGACCAGACAACAAGAAGTAGTGAGACAAGTGCAATGTACTCTTTGCAGTCCAATGTGGCTTTGAACAACTCAATCCAATATTTGCTGCCACATTTCAAACATGGCAAACTCCAAACATTGTCCAAGGCAGCTCACCAAAGAAAACATCACAAAAGGCAAATACAGAATTTATGACTGATGGTGCCTCAGCTTAAGAGCAACACAGAGAAGAGCCCTCTTGGGGGGGAAGTCACCATCTCACTGATTTGAAGTTACTAAATTACTGAATAATCTCATCCAGGGTCTTATCAATTTATCAAAGATGGGAGGAGACTCTAGAAGACTCCCACGGAAAGTATGAAGAAGATGAAGAGAAGTCATCCATTGCTGCCTTATGGGACTTTCTGTCCAAGAACAAACAACAGTCCCAGAAATACTTGGTGGATCCTGCAGCTGTGTCATTAAAACCTTGAATCAACAAGATCAAATGCTTTGAGAAGATCTAATAATTTTAGCAGGAGATAGTACAATTTGCTGATCTGCAGCCACAATCCATTTATCAGTCCTAAGATTGGTTCCACCAAACACAGAGGATAGGATACATAAATGAATGGACTTTCTATTGTTGTGCCTTTTAAGTGGTTTTGAAAAGAACATTTGTGTCACCTAAAATATCAAATATATTGTAGCATTTGTAAGCAAGAACCCATGTCATCATATACTTGATGGAGAGATCTGTATGGACTTCATTTTCAAACAATAAATAGAATAGAATAATAGAGTTGGAAGGGACATCCAGGGTCATCTAGTCCAACCCTCTGCAAAATGCTGGCAAGTCCCTAGCCCAAAAGATAAGGATAAGATCACAGAAGAACAGATAACAAATTCTACCCAAACCAATTGTTAGAATGTTCAGAAGTCAGTGCAGAAAGTGGACTTGCTTGAGCTAGGGATGGAAGGATCTAATTGAACACAAACTCTGTCACCTTACTTAAAGGAAATTGCAACAAGGACTGTTCCGCTTCTGGAGATCCCATGCCTCATTAAACAGATTCTGAAGATGCAGGACAAAAATTTCCCAAATAAATATACTCCTCAAGGAAGCCCTGGGCAACTGTGCTTCAGGGGTAAGGTTTAATACTCATTTCCAACGAGAAAGGGGCTTCAATTAAAGGGAACACCTGCCCCTTCCACCGTTCTGCCCTCACCCAAAACAACACTGTTTGAAGAGTGTGTTTTCAGTCAGCTGCTGATCAGTGCTCATAGCTGAGGGATAACATTTTAGACCAGGGATAGTAGGAATGGTCCTGTTGTCTATAGCCCAACTGAGGTCTTCTTGTTTCTGTGGTCACCTTCCGATTGGAGGAGCAAGACACAAAATAGTGTTGTTGCTGTTACTACCCATCAGTCCCTGCTGCAGTCACCCTCGCAGAGGTAACATTGAAAACTTGCCCTTGGAAGAAACTAGGGGCTGTGGCTCAGTAATATAACATCTGCTTCTCATGCAGAAGTACCCAGGTTCAGTCCCTGGCATCTGCATTAAACAAGGATCACGTAGTGGGTGATGTGAAAGACCCCCACCTGAGACCCTAGAGAACAATGACCAGTCTGAATAGGTAACACTGATGGTCTAATTCAGTATGGCAGTAGAGGGAGGGAAAGGAAACAGTCTTCTTCCTCTTCCACCTCCAGAATGATTAAGAGTTCTCACTGGTTTTATGTATTTCTGCTTATTTCTTCTTACTGTTTCAATTAATTTCAGGGCTGAGAAGTCAATAAACTCATTGCATAACTCACTCTAAAAGCCTGTTTTCTTGTAGATGTCAATGGGACAATTAAGGGGAACTTTCCATTCTCTTTTTGGAGAAAAAAGTAACAAAGGGCTAACTGGTTTTCCAATTGCCGTTGGTTATTTGACTGCTAATTTGATTGGGGACGGGTTTCTATGGCCTTGTCGTTATTTAGATTAAAATTATGGTTGTCGTTATGATAGGCTTCAGAATGTTGTTTTTATATGACTCTGCACTCACGATGACCCCAATATCACTTCCATTGAAATCACTGGCAAAACTCCCATTAACTTGATATGGTATCCGGACATAGCCGTGCAAAGGCAAAAGCCTCCATACATCCACCATAAGCATGTAGATGGCGTAAATGGAAAATCCATTTGCCTAAGAAAGTTGCCAGCAACTGTCTATTATTTCAGCCCTATTGTTGACATCCTCCCATAGAAGCAAAGCCAAAACATCGTTAGTAAGTATAATGCTTGTAAGTCCTTAGCCCAGACACTAAGCTCACATTTAGCAACAGCTATCTGGTCTTCCTGGATCCAGCTTTTCTGATTGATCTGAATATGGATTGTTTTCTCTCACTCTCTCTTTTAGGTCCCAGGATTCCATCACAATACAGAATCAACATCTAACAGGATTTTAAGAAATGGAATCCAGGCCAAAGTTACACAGCTGGCGGTGCTATACAGACTAGAGCTGGCTCAGTTCATGATGGTACCCGTTGACTACTGTGGAGTGCAGGAAGCAGACATTCTCAGAAGTATAGCTGAGAAGGGACAGAACCTTTCCTTTTCCTGAACACTGGCCAAGTGCCAGTGTTGGACCTTAACTGAATCACTAGTCTCATCTTCTGACTTTCGTCAGCATGAGGACTGGCTGCCATTTGCTCCTTTAGATAACGTAAAGGCGTGTTTTACATTAGGAGAGCCTGTTTGGTGTAGTGGTTAAGTGTGCGGACTCTACTCTGGGAGAACCAGATTTTGATTCCCCACTCCTCCACATGCAGCTGCTGATATGACTTTTTTTATATATTTATTTTTTTTTATTGATTGATGGGCAGGTTCAGGGTGAGTAACAACATGAAAAACATATACATTGATCCATTAAAATCCTAAAACCATCAGACCAATAAATCCCAATTCACAACATTAAAAGAAGAGGATATTGAGTTTATATCCCACCCACTCTGAATCTCAGAGTCTCAGAGTGGTCACAATCTCCTTTTACCTTCCTCCCCCACAACAAACACCCTGTGAGGTAGGTGAAGCTGAGAGAGCTCTCACAAAAGCTGCCTTTCAAAGACAACACCTGTGAGAGCTATGGCTGACCCAAGGCCATTCCAGCAGCTGTGAGTGAAGGAGTGAGGAATCAAATCTGGCTCTCCCAGATCTGCTCTAGGCATGCTGATGATAATTAATATCACAGATGTTCCAAACAGTGAGCAGTCAAAGGCAGGTCTGGCCAATATCCAGCCAGTGTACAGCATACAGCAGGAGGGGCAGATGGAATCAGATGTCCAAATCTCACCAGAAGGCCTGGCGGAAGAGCTCCATCTTACAGGCCCTATGGAACTGCAGTAGATCCCGCAGGGCCCCTGATTTCCATGGGGAGCTCATTTCCCCAGGTGTGTGTCAGAGCTGAAAAGGCTTTGGTCCTAGTAGAAACTAGGCAGACATCTTTTGGACTGGGGACTACCAGTCAACATAGATCGGCTGAACTTAGAGCCCTTCAAGGGACATAAGGGGAGAGGTGGTCCCTTAGGTATGTTGGTCCCTGGCTATTCAGGGCCTTGAAGGTGATTCAAAGACCTTGAACCTGATTCAAAATTCCACCACCAGCCAGTACAGGTCGCAGAGAACCTGGATATGAGCCCATAAAGGTGCTGTCGCCAGCAGGTGTGTTGCTGTGTTCTGCCACAGCTGTAACTTGCTGGTCAGGTGTAAGGATAGCCCCATGTAGAGCAAATTACAATAGTCTTATCTGGAAGTGACTGTTGTGTGGATCACTGTGGCCAAGTCATGGGAAGAAAGGTAGGGAACCAGCTGCTGAGCTTGCCAAAGATAGAAAAAGGCGGATTTGGCAGCTGTTCTGACCTGGGCCTCCATAGACAAGATGGCATCCAGCATCACACCTATGTTCCAGGCCCTGGACACAGGCACTAAAGATACCCATCAAAGGCTGGGAGCTGGATTCCCCGTCATGGGCGATGATGATGGGAGCCAGTTGATGTAGTGGTTAAGTGTGCGGACTCTTATCTGGGAGAACCAGGTTTGATTCCCCACTCTTCCACTTGCAGCTGCTGGAATGGCCTTGGGTCAGCCATAGCTCTCACAGGAGTTGTGGGTGAAAGGGCAGCTGCTGTGAGAACTCTCTCAGCTCCACCCACCTCATAGGATGTCTGTTGTGGGGGAAGAAGATATAGGAGATTGTAAACCTGGGGGCTGGAAACCCTGTTCTGCACCCATGCTCGGGGGGGGCGGGGCGTGCGTGCCCACAGAGAGGGCTCTGAGTGCCGCCTCTGGCACGCGTGCCATAGGTTCACCACCACTGGCTTAGATCATCCCTGACAAATGTTTGTCCAGCCACTGATTAAAGATTGCCAGTGAGGGGGAGTTTACCGCCTCCCTCAGTATCAGATTCCACTGTTGAACAACTCCTACTGTAAAAAAGTTTTCCCTAATAGCCTGCTGGTAACTTCCCAACCTTAATTCAAACCCATTCTTATAAGTCCTATCCTCTGCTGCCAATAGGAACAGCTCCCTGTCTTTCTCTAAATCCAAAATCTTCTAAGTAACAGCCCTTCAGATACTTAAAGAGAGCAATCATGTCCCCATCTCAACCTCCTCTATTCCAGACTGAACATTCCCATGTCCCTTGGCCATTGCTCCTAGGCTTGGTGTCCAGCCCCTGATCATCCTTATTGGTCTCCTCTCCACTCCATTCTGTCCACATCCTTCTTGAAGTGAGGCCTCCACATGATAATGTACAGCAGGACTATGACATCTTGCAATTTGGATGTTATGCTTCTGTTGATCCACCCCAAGATCACATTAGCATTTTTTGTCGCTGCATCACACTGTCTGCTCATTTATCACTTACAGTCCACTTGTATCCCAGGATCTTGTTCACACACACTGCTACCCAGAAGCATATCCCCTGTCCAGTATGTGTGCTCCCCATTTTTGTTACCCAGATGTAGAACTTGGCACTTATCCTTGTTAAATCTTGTTTATATCTGCCCACTTATCCAGTGTTTTCAGATCTCATTGAATTCTATGTCTATCTTCTGTTGTGTTTGCTGCTCCTCACAATTTGGTGTCATCTGCAAATGTAATGAGTAGCTACTCCACACACTCATCCAGATCATTTTTTAAAATAATTGTTTTGGTCCTGGCCCCTGCCTGGTGGAATGAGCTCCCCCTGGAGATCTGGGCCCTGCAGGACCTGCTTCAATTCCTCAGGGCCTGTAAAACAGAGCTCTTTTGGCAGGCTTTCCGCTATGAACATCACTAGTTACCACCCTTCATTCCATCCCAGTGCTATAAGACCTGCTGGACCTAGACTATAGGCCATGTCTGTGAGGCAGAATTTGCCATTTTAGTACCTATTGTCACTCTGTAATTTTAGATTTTATATATTTTAATTTTTTTTTTTACTGTTGATTGTTTTTATGATGTAATCCGCCCTAAGCCTGTTCTATGGGAAGGGAGGGCTAAAAATCAAATAAAAAAAATTAAAAAATAAAGTACTGGGCTCAGAACTGAGCCTTGTGGCAACCCACTGGAAATCTCCCTCCATTCAGATGACATGCCATTGACAACTATACTTTGAATGCGGTTCTCTAACTGTCTTCGAGTTCAGTACACAGTCCTATTGTTTACCCATCAGAACATCATGAGGAACCCTTTCAAAGGCTTTACTGAAATCTGGAGAACCAGGTTTGATTACCCACTTCTCCTCCACATAAAGTCAGCTTGGGTCAGTCACAGAACTCTCTCAGCCTCACCCACCTAACAGGGTATCTGTTGTGGGGAGAGGAAGGGAAGGAGACTGTAAACTGCTCTCTTTCGAGGTAGTAAAACCACCACCACTACGTCTCCTCCTCCTCCTCTTCATGAGAAACCAGTGAAACATTCTAAGCAGCAGCAATCCAAAATGTGAATATTGGTTGGATGGCATGTCCATCATCCTCTGAAATGGGCAAAATCTGAACTGCTATGAAAAAGCTGGAAGTGGGTACATTATACTTGATAGTTCTGAAGTCGCCTATCCCTCCCCCCCCACCCTACTGAGAAGTTATGCACATGACTAAAACATTTTCATTTGTAAATGTATGGGATTACTTTCAAACACAGGCAAACAAAAAACCAAAAAGGGGATACAAAGTGTATACACAACAGAACAAGGAGTACACAAACTTGCGACAAAGCTGGACATCATACAAAATAAAAAAGTTTATAAATTCACATGGTCTGGGATTCTGTACAGGCTCAATAGGGCCTCTCACGGCGGTCTTGTCTGTGGTCTCCTCTGGAATCCATTTTTCCTGGACCAAAGTTGCCTCTGTCTCCACCTCTTCCACCTCTGAATCCTCCTCGGTCTCCGCCTCTGCCTCCACGGAAACCACCTCGATCGAAGCCCCCGCGGCCCCCACGACGCTCTTCACCAAATCCACCTCCCATGTGTGGTCCTCCAGGCCCATCTGGTTTTGGTGCTTTGCACTGATTGCATTCATTACGCCAAGAGAAATTCATATTCTCGCATGTTGGGTTAGGACACTTCCAGTCTCCTGCACGCTGTGTATGTTTTATTCCCATTTTACTATTGCCTGACTGTATCTTATTAAGTTATTTGTATTTAATTGATTGGTCTTTGACCGTATTAAACTTTCATACTTGATAGTTCTGAAAGATTCTTACACTTCTGTGGATGTATTTTCCCAGCAATTCAATGAGATATCTAACTGCAAAATCCATTACATCTTTATGGAAACATAACTTATGGAACAAAAGAACTTTAAAATTTGTAGGATTCTTTGTTCAGCTGACCATTATCAGGCTTTTAGTATTTCAGGGAGGATGTGTTTGGATCTTTCATTGTGTCCATGTAACACTACTGTTCTATGGTGAACTGTAGTGTATCAAACTTTAGAAGTATGATAACTTAGAAGAGTTTGAATGCTATTTCTGGAGCACATCAGATACTGAAAGTAAAGTAAATATTTCTTTGTGAGTTCTTTTCCAAAGAATTTATACCGCTTAGCCCTTTGTGATCACCATAACATTTCCTCCAAGAAAGAACTGTGAAGATTAACAGTATTTTAGAACTATTATTACTTGTGCAGATTGTGAAGAAATACATTTTCTCCTGTGAGGTTGGCAAGTCGCAAGCCTCCAAGTTTTTTTCTTTTTTCTCTAGACAAAGGAGGAAGTCAGTCCAGGACTACCTCTTAAGAAACGCTAACAGGTCTCAGCTAGAGATAATGGATCCTCTGGGATCGAACTCAGGTCATGAGCAGAGAGCCCAGACTGCAGTACTGCAGCTTTACCACTCTGCGCCACGGGACTCCTCATTAAGAGTGCTCAATATGATCTACATGTAAATATCTTTGTAATAAACCTGAAACATTTTGACTTAATTATTTAGAAGCATAAGCATGGCAGTTCTGTACATAGTGGACCGCTTTTCACTGTGCTAAGCAGCCCACTTAACAAAGAAACTGTCCCCTAACAAAACATTTCTGTCTATGGGCCTGCCCCCAAGTAGTATGCATAGGACAACAGTCTCCAGTTTTGTTGATTTCAAAAAGAGAGAGTTAAGTGTATCCTCTAATTTAATTGTGCTACATGACCATAAACCAGCATGTTACTCTAGTGGTTAAGAAAATGTTAATTAATCTAAGTTAAAGAAATTCAGGATTCCAAAAAAGGCAATGAACAGTGAAGTTATTTTGAATAATCTCAACTACAGCCCCCTGCCCCCAAAAGAGAGTGGAACATTTTAAATGCTCATTGACAATCAGTCTGTGGTGATAAGGAGGGCTATGTTTTTATTATGATTTTTTACAAATATAAAAACAACCAGATTTAAAACGTTATTAAAGAATTTATTAAAGAATTAAATAGTTAAAAGAATAATAGGAATTAATATGGATGTTGATATGGATATTTTTATATAGGCACACAACTTCATATTGTTTTATTTAATTTTTCTCTATAGGAAGGATCTATCCATTTCTATGCTAGTTCTTCTCCTTAATATAATTCAAATAGCAACATTCCCTTTTCTCTAGTTTCTACCCTATGTTTGGACTAATAAACTCCTTTGCATATTAGGCCACACACCCCTGATGTAGCCAGTTCTCCAAGAGCTTACAATAGGCTGTGTAATAACAGCCCTGTAAGCTCTTGGAGATTTGGCTACATCATGGGTGTGTCCTGATATGCAAAGCAGTTCCTGCTACGACCCCCCCACTCCCCGCTTACATTGCTCTGAAGTCTTCTTTCTAGTAAGGCTGCTTCTTAGTGTTATGTCCATGCTTTGAGACATAGAGACTCTGTCTGTGAGCTTCATCCCTGCAAACAATAGACTACCTGGATGGAAACAGCTGCAGTGTAGGAGGATATGTCGAGGCTGCAAGTCAAGGCTGTCCAGGGACACTGGAGCCTCCTAGAAGAGACAAGCCATGTATCAGGGTTCTGTGCACCAAGAGGAGCTCCACAACACCATCATGCAGCCGCTGCAGGTACTGCATCTGCCCCTGTCCACCCCAGATAAAATTAAGGTTCAGGTCTTGATAGAGGGCGCCCCAAGCAAAATGGAAATGGACACTGGTTCAGCCTTGTTCATCATCTCTGACGAGACCTTCTGCAGACTGTGCCCGAGGGGGGGTCCTTGTCTGAAGCTGGTGGGTGTTGTTCTGCAGGACTTCCAACAGGACTTCCAGCAGAACGTTGTGACTGTACAGGGGGAGGCAAATTCTGAGTAGGGTACAAGCACTTCTCCAGCTTACTGGACTTGCTCATGGTGGAGGGATGGTGCACTAGCCTATTGAGACTGTTCACGTCCCTGGGAATCAAGGTTATGGAGGTCCACTGTAGTGACTTCAGGGACTTTAGAACAGTGTGCAATGAGTTCTCCATTTTCTATAGGACTCAGCCGTTACACAGGGCCAGCAGTCTCACTGCAACTCAGCCCATCTGTTTGAAGGCCCACAGAGTTCCCTTCAGTCTCAAACCCAAGATAGAGAAGGAACTAGACTGACTGGTGGCCCAAGGGGTTCTGTAACTGGTCTCCCACACCCCATCATCACCCCCATTAAGCTGAATGGGGACGTCCGCATCTGCACGGACTATAAATGCACAATAAACAAAGTGCTACAGGACCACGCATACCCAGTGCCTGTAGACAGTCACAGTTTGGCATTGTTTACAGGGGCAAGGGTGTTTGGGAAGCTGGCCCTGGCCCAGGCTTATCAGTAACTGCTGGTGGCAATGCCATTGCCGAGGCTCAAACAATTGTTACACACCAGGGCACTTTCCAGGTTTGACAGCTGCAGTTTGGGGTCAGCATGGTTCTGGGTTTCTTTCAGAACCTAATGGACTCTCTCCTAAAAGGGATTTGCAGAGTCTCCCCATTCTTTGATGATGTTCTGATTGCCACCCTGACAGAAGACAACTTCACTACCCACCTCAGATCCATGCTCCGGCGTTTCCAGACCACTGGCCTTAAGGTGAAACATGAGAAGTGCCTCCTGGGGGTGAACAGAATGGATTTCCTCAGGCTCAGGGTCAACACAGACAGCATCAACCCAGCACAGGATAAGGTGATGGCCATCACCGATGCTCCCATGCCTACATACAAGGCTGAGCTCCAGTCTTTCCTTGGCCTCCTGAACTTTTACCATGCCTTCCTGTTGCACAAGTACAAAAGTGAGAAACACAGTTCATAGAATGTACAAACAAGAAAAACAACCGCGTAGCACAAACCATTAATAAGTATTCAATTCATCGAAGTACACAATAAAGTCACAAAATCAAATTCTCATACAGTTTCCCAAAATGTCCAAATGCCCAATATAATCAATAGTCACTTTCCAATTTGCCTGTGTTCATTGCCAGAAATAAAGATGATACAGAAGAAAATCTTTGTAGCCCAAGGAAACCGGATTTAGCATCCATGCCTTTCTCAATCGCAGGCTTCTCCCGCACACGTGCGTTCTGGCTCAATCACTACAAAAGAGAAACAATATATTTCTTTATTGGGGCACCAGTCCTATATTTTCAGGATAGAAATTACACATTCTTGGCCAGTCAGAAAAGAATTTTACAGTATTTGCTTCCTGCCAGGATGAGCTCTCGGCCCACAAGGGTTGCCTGCTGTGGGGAGGCTAGGTGGTCATGCTATAACCCCTGCACCAGAGGGTGCTGTCCACACTGCACAAAATGCACCTGGGGATCATGCGGATGAAGGCCCTGGCCTGCAGCTATGTTTGGTGGCCTGGAATCAACAATGAGATCGAGGAATGGGTCAAGTGATGCCAGGCCTGCCAGAAGACTCAACCAAAACCACCACAAGCACCTGTGCAGCAGTGCATCTGGACTTCATGGGCCTATTCCAGGGACAGATGTTTTTCATATTGGTGGATTCTTACACCAAATGGCTTGAGGAGATCCCAGTTATGCCCACCTTGCCCAGGCAGCCCTCAACCGGATCTTCTTGATGCACGACTTGCCGGACACAGCCGTGATGGACAACAGAACTGCCTTCACCTCCTGGCCTGCTACCTCATCTGGCACGTGCATCCCATGCCCTTCCACCCAGCCACCAACATGAGGATGGTCCACATCACCAAGGAATCTCTGTGCCGGATCATCCATGAGGACTGGGACTACTGCCTGGCTGCCTTCCTCTTTGGCAACCAGGTGATATCAAGCTTGGCCACTGACTGGAACCCAGCAGAAATGCTCATGGAATGGTGTCTCACCACCAACCTCAACCGCCTGCATCCAGATCAGGCCTTGGAACAATGTCAGCTTCCGGTCTTCCGTGAGGCACCCCAAAGTTTCTCTCCGGGTGACCCCGTCTACACCCAGAACTTCTCCAACTGCCCTGTATGGATCCCCACAAGGATCATAAAGGTCACCAGTCCCATCTCATATGAGGCCTCCATGGGCAATGGTCAAGTCCTACATCAGCACATAGATCAGCTGCACCATCATTTCCTGCCAGAAGCCCCAGAGCCACTGCCCATCACCTCAGAAGGCTGCTGTCTGATTTTATGATTTTAAATATATGTATTGGGTTTTCAACAAGATTGGGGTAGGGGATGGGGATGGAGGAAATGCTGTTACATATCTGCATTAATATGTTGTTACATATAATATGTTATACAAGTATGAAGCAAAAGGGTCCAGCATACATAAAAGAGGTAATAACTGTAAGTCATAGATTACATATTCTTAGGGTCAATAACTAGCATTTAAAAACTTACAGGAAGGTAAAAATAACTTCTTTCTACTGATATCGCATACAAAGAGTGGAATTATACCAATGTATCTAACCATGTGTAAAAAGGATTCCAAAGTGTCCCGCCCAGCCCGGGCGAGGACTACGCAAGGGGGACCCCCCGGCACCTGCCAGCCACTCCCAGCCCCCGCCGCCACCCCGAGAGCCTCCCACACCTTCCCAAGCCCCCACGGCGGCCCCACCCCTCACTTGGGCTGACGGAGTGCCAACAGCCGCCCGAACGACGCCTCTCAGCCAACGCGCCCGTCTTTGGGTCCGAGGAGCCTGGCCAGAGCAAGACGTCGGGGGGCAGGAGGGAGAAGCTGAGCCCAGCGCTGGGCAGAGAGGAGGAGAGCCGCCTGACCCGTGGCGGTGAGAGACGCCACACCCCAGCACGCTGCAGAGGTCCGAGACGCCCGAGGCACGCCCAGGCAGCCCAGCCCCGGCTCGCCTCTCCCGGGCGTCTGGGGCTTTGAAGGGGGGGGGAGCCAGAGAGGGGCAGAACCCAGGAAGGGGGAGGACTGAGACGGGGGGATAAAGGGAGGGAAGGAGGAGGTCGGGGAGGAAGCTGGCCGGTGCTTATTGAGGCTGCCTCGCGCGAGAGAGGGACAGGAGCCGCAGCACAGCAGGAGGGGAACGGGGGCCTGCGGTGAAGTAACCTGGCTCCCACCCCTGTTTCTGAGACCTCCGGGGAACGCCCCAGAGTGCCCGGGAGGGGCGCCGGCGGCGCCGGGAGACCGGGAGAGGTACCCAGAGCGTGACACAAAGGTTCTTTCTGTCTTGCACAGTCTTGCCTTTCAATAAAGATGAAAGTGAGTCCAGTTCTGCTATCTCTCAGTTAGCTCTTGCTTTTTAGGCGTTTCTTGCATTTCCAGTGTTGTGCAATTAAAATCCCTGTGCAATCAAATGTCTTGTTTCCTTTGAGTATTCACTAGGGAAAATATTCAATAAAAACAGTTCTGGCTTAAATTGAACTTGTATTTTCAGTACTTTTTATATTAATTCATGACCCATTTCCCAATATTTCTTTACAATATCACAAGACCACCACATATGATAAAATGTTCCCACCTGAGAAGTACATTTCCAGCATTTATTAGAACATTAGCATTTGGGGAGGGACGGTGGCTCAATGGTAGAGCATCTGCTTGGGAAGCAGAAGGTCCCAGGTTCAATTCCTGGCATCTCCAAAAAAAGGGTTCAGGCAAATAGGTGTGAAAAACCTCAGCTTGAGACCCTGGAGAGCTGCTGCCAGTCTGAGAAGACAATACTGACTTTGATGGACCAAAGGTCTGATTCAGTATAAGGCAGCTCCATATGTTCATATGTTCATAGCATACATCTTAGATAATTTTTCAGGAGTCATTAGCCATCTATAAAACCTTTTATATACATTTTCTTTAAAAGTGACCACTAGTTAATTTTATGTTAAAATTCCATGAAGCTTCCCAGGCAAGCATATTAATATTGTGGCCTATACTTTGTGCACATTTTATCATACAATCTTTTACAATTTCATCTTGCATTTTCATTTGGAATTAAAAAGAATATATTTTTGATCAATTTATCCTGGGGTCCCAACATAATTTTATCAAACTCATATTGTTCAGTGGAGAAGCCCACAGTTTTATCTTTAACATATCTAGATTCAGTTTGCAGCCTCAACCACCAATCCATAGTCACATTCTGAAATTTTAAGTTCTTAATTACATTTTAAATCATGATTTTCTTTCAAAAGTTCTTCATATCTCAGTATCATATTTTGAGTTAGTAATGTTGTTTGAACAAATGCTTCTACTGGAGAGATCCACTTTGGAATCTTTTGGTATATTTGTGGCTAGCCCATGTTGAATAGAGGGATTTCCTCAACAGATGGTTTTTAAAATAGCTGTGGCCTATTTTCTGGTATCATAGAGTTGGAAGGGACCTCCAGGGTCATCTAGTCCAACCCTCTGCACAATGCAGGAAACTCACACATACCTCCCCCTAAATTCACAGGATCAGCATTGCTGTCAGATGGCCATCTAGCCTCTGTTTAAAAACTTCCAAGGAAGGAGAGCCCACAACCTCCTAAAGAAGTCTGTTCCACGGAGGAACCACTCTAATGATCAGGAAGTTCTTCCTAATGTTGAGCCAGAAACTCTTTTGATTTAATTTCAACCCATTGGTTTTGCTACTACCTTCTGGGGGCACAGAAAACAATTCCACACTGTCCTCTATATGATAGCCCTTCTTGAAGATGGTGATCATATCACCTCTCAGCCGCATCCTCTCCAAGCTAAACATGCCCAGTTCCTTCAACCCTTCTTCATAGGACTTGGTCTCCAGATCCCTCACCATCTTCATCACCCTCCTCTGGACCCGTTCCAGCTTGCCTATATCTTTCTTAAAATGTGGTGCCCAAAACTGAACACAATACTCCAGGTGAGGTCTTACCAGAGCAGAGTAAAGCGATACCATCACTTCACTATACTTCTGTCGATACAACCTAAAATTGAAGTTGCCTTTTTTGCCACCGCATCACACTGTTGACTCATGTTCAGCCTATGGTTTACATACTGCTGCTAAGACATCTCCCCCATCCTATAATCATGCATTGGATTTTTCCTACTTAAATGCATAACTTTACATTTATCCCTGTTAAAATTCATTTTATTGGTTTTAGCCCAGAGTGCCATCCCATGGTATGGTCATGGCCTAAAATTCTCTTGTCTTTTAATAGCATCCATTTTCTCACACAAGCTTTATAATATAATTACCAATCAGGCAGAGAAAAACCTGCTCTTTCTTTAGAGTCTTGTAATGCTTTCAGTTTCATTTTTTGTTTTACCAGGTGAATGCTGTAGTCAGTTTGTTTAATTCTTTAAAAAAAAAGTTTTTTGGTAGCAAAATTGGAATGATTTGGAACAAGAAAAGTAATCTTGGTAAGGTATTCATCTTAACTGTTGTGATTCTTTCCATTAAAGATACATTCAAATCTTTCCAGGTTTCAAGATCTATTTTTATTTCTTTAAACTATTTATCATAGTTGTCAACCTTAGAGTTGCTACACTTGTTAGATAAAGAAATACCAAGATATTTAACTTTCTTTTCAAAGGTGAATCCTGATTTATGGGGCTTTCAAAGCTGAATCCTGATTTATTAAAAAAATTGGTTTTTTGGTAATTAAATTTCATGCCAGCCACCTCACCGAATTGTTCTTTCTCATCAAGTGATCAATAGAGTCTAGGTTGTTCTAATATAAACACCAAATCATCAGCAAAGGCCTCAATTTGTAATTTTCACCTCTAATCACTGTGCCTTTGACATTTACATCCTCCCTGATCTGCTTATTTAATAATTCCAGGGTTAGAATAGAGAGCAATGGAGATAAGGGACATCCTTGTCTTGTTCCCTTTTGAATCAAAATTGATTTGGTTAGTTCACCATTTATTATCACTTTTGCACTTTAATGAGAGTAAACAGTCTGAATCATCTTTAAAAAGTCACCACCACAGTCCATTTCATCCATTTTTTGTAACATAAACTGCCAGTTGACATTGTCAAAGGCTTTCTCTGCATCTAGAAAGATTAATGCCAATTGCTTCTCTGAATGCATTTCATAATATTCCAATCTAATACATATTGTTCTAACATTGTTGTTCAAGTGTCTTCTTGGAAGAAAGCTGGCTTGATCTTGGTGGATGAGTTATGATTTCTTAAAATGCTGTGCCAAGATCGTTGCAAAAATCTTATAGTCCATGTTTAAAAGTGAAATGGGCCTATAATTTTTCATATCCTTCAAGTTTGCCGTTTCTTTCAAAATCAAAGAACTAGTAGCTTCTTGCCAAGGTCTCCACAGACAAAAGTCCTATGTTGGCACATTAATCAGCTGCGCCATTGACTCTTGCCAGAAGCCCTGCTGCCCACCACAGTTCCCAGACTAGAACATTGTTGAGGAGACCTCAGACTCTGGTGAGCAGCCCAACCATGAGGAGTTGCCAGTCTCACTGTATGTAACCCGGCATGGTCTGGGGTTTTTTAGGGTTGTAAATAATTATGCTGAATCACTAGTAAAAGATGCTGATCACTATTCTGGGAGCCCTTGTTTTTTTCCCACTGAACCCAGTATTTAACACTTGGTAAGATCCTGGCACACTATAAAGCTAGTGATTTCTCCTTAACCAGGACTACTTATTGAAGGTGTCAGGACACCTAGGTGCTGTACCTGGAAGACTTCACCTCTTTCTCAGCTGACCCTTTCCATTTCCTCTTCTTTTCTTCCTCTCAGTTCTCTTGTCAGATCAAGGCTTCTTCCTGCAGACATTTCTGCTTCCACTGTCTTGTCCTTCAGCATTTTATTGCTTCCATCCATAATTAATCATCATACACACATTGACCAGCTCTCACTCTGATAGGGCTCAGGATGACTTCTTATTCTCTTTTGCCACATTCTTGAACCAATTAAATTTCTCAGAAACTCAGAGTCTGGTCTCATTGATTCTAATTCTTAAAGGATGATACAATCATCTATGAATTGGTCAGTCATAAACTTGACCAGTCAGAAATGACACATTTTAAATTATTCCGTTCTATCTCAAGGAGAAAACCATTTCCTTGACAATTGCCAGTGTATAAACCTTGGATCAGCACATTTGTATAAATCTGTAAATTTGTTTAGAGCCTCCAGAAAGGCTATGTATCCTCTTTATTTATTTCTTTAGGTCTCCCCTAATATTTGGAAGGTATCTACACGGCAGAAAGGAATTCCAGTTCAGTGAACCACATCCTCTACTTTAAAGAGATGAAGAATGGTAATTACAACCTGACAATAGTCATAATAAACATATTTATATAAGCTGTTTCTTCTTGGTGAATATGAGCTCCCTCATTGGTTGGGACTGGGTATTATTTACATTTCAGTGTCTGTTTAAAAAGATAATGTGTAATATTAAGAAACTGTAAAATTATGAGGTAAATGTGAATTATTTTTACTTTAGTGAGGAAAGAAATGACAAAGCCACAAAAATAGAGTCTGTCAAAATCTTAACTATATGCCAACAAATACGGAAAACAAAACAATGGTCTGGAAAATCAATCTACATCCCATCTCCCAAAAAAGGAGACGTCAAAGACTGCAGCAACTATCAGCTCATCACATTAATTTATTGTGCAAGTAAAATGATGTTC
The DNA here is from genome assembly GCF_032191835.1 of Heteronotia binoei. Taxonomy (NCBI): domain Eukaryota; kingdom Metazoa; phylum Chordata; class Lepidosauria; order Squamata; family Gekkonidae; genus Heteronotia; species Heteronotia binoei. The sequence continues at coordinate 9,300,538 of NC_083236.1, forward strand.
AAAATCTTACAACAAAGATTGTTACCATACGTGGAAAGAAAAATGTCAGATGTCCAAGCTGGATTCAGAAGATGAAGGAGCATTAGAGATCATATTGCAAATTTGTGTGCATACAAGATGATTATAGCAAAACCTTTGACCATGTGGATAATGAAAAGTTATAGTAAGTTTTAAAAGCAATGGATGTGCCACAACATCTGATGGTGTGCCACAACATCTGAAGTAGCCTCTTATCCTGTACTCTGGACAAGAGGCTACTGTTAAGACAAAATATTGAGAAACAGTATGGTTTCTAGTTGGCAAACATATCAGACCATCCTCTTATCTTTTGGACATTACTCTAACGAGGCACATATGGGCTTTTTCACGATCCCGTTTTAATGCCTTTTCTTCTGCCATTCTGAGCAGTGTTTGAAATCAGTGCTTTGCATGTGTAATTACAAACCTTAGTGGAATGAAACACCTTACATTGATTGCAATCACAGGGGCTGTCATTACACTCTGGGGCTTGTCATTCTACTCCCAGATGCTTCTGCTACCCCAACGGGCCCATATTCCACTATGTGGGTTGTCATTCCAGTCCCAGAACACTTATGGTACTCCCCGGGGATATCATTCCACTCTTTGGGCTATAATTCCAGGCCCAGAACAGATATACTACTTCCAGGGTCTGTCATTCCATGCTAAGACATGTCATTCCAGAGCACTTTTGCTACTCCCAGCAGGTGTCATTCCAGGACCAAAACAATTCTGCAACTCACAGGGGCCATCATTTCACTATGTGAACTGTCATTTCAGTCCAAGAGCAGTATATCGGGTCCAGAGACCTTCACGCAAAATCCATTCCACATATTCATTGTAACTTTTTTGCACTGCCGTGTATTTCAAAGGAGCCCAAGCATCTCAATTGGCATTCCTGGCTCCCATTATATCCAGTAGGAAACAGTGCTCAACATGGCAAAAACAGAACATATGAGGGAAGGGAGCTGCAACCTAGCATCAGCATAGGGGAAGTACATAAACACCTAGTTTCTTTAAATGAAACAAAATCCTTAGGGCCAGATAAGTTGCAGCCAAGGGTACTAAAATAGCTTCCAGATGTAATTTCCGAGCCTCTGGCCATTATTTTTGAGAATTCTTGGAGAACATGAAGTGCCGGAAGACTGGAGGTGGGCAAGAAGGGGGAAAAGAAGGATCCAGGTAACTACCAACCTGTCAGCTTGATGTCTATCCCTGGAAAAGTTTTAGAACAAATAATCAAACTGTCAGTCCTGGAAAATTTACCTGCATAAACAATTTTATTAGCAACATGTGGTAGTAGAACTATATCTACAACTTATAAAAGGCTTAAGATAAAAAAAAAAAACATCATTCTACCCCACATCTTACTTTTCTCCCACCCCTCCCCCCAATACTTGACCCCCGCCAGTGTTATTTTTTTTAAAAAAAAACAGATATTAAAGGTACCTTTAACTATCAAGAAAAAACAAAAATTGATAAAGAAAAAGATCCCCCCTTCAAAAGTTATATTCTTGTCTTAAATGTCTTAATCATCAAAAATTGTCCAATGTCCTTTTATTTTCCACTCTTTTTCTACATATCTTCTGAATTTCTTCCACTCCCGATTAAAAAGTTCTAAATCGCAGTCTCTTAGTTTTCTTGTTAATTTGTCCATTTCACTCCATGACATAACTTTTATAGTCCAATCCCATTTTTCTGGTATTTTTTCTTGCTTCCACAACTGCGCATACAATGTCCTAGCAGCTGAGAGCAAGTACCATATTAAAGTTCTATCTTCTTTTGGAAATTTTTCCATTTGTAATCCCAGCAGAAAAGTCTCTGCTTCTTTGTTAAATTCATATCCCAGGATCTTAGATATCTCTTGTTGAATCATCTGCCAAAACATTTTAGCTCTTTCACAAGTCCACCACATATGGTAGAAAGAACCTTCATGCTTTTTACATTTCCAGCACCTATCTGGCATCTTATTGTTCATCTTTGCTAATTTTTTTGGAGTCATATACCATCTATACATCATCTTAAAACAGTTCTCTTTAATACTATGACATGTTGCGAGTTTCATAGAGTTTTTCCACAGATATTCCCAAGATTCCATCTTTATTTCTTTATTTACATTAATTGCCCATTTTATCATTTGAGATTTCACTACTTCATCTTCTGTAGTCCATTGTAAAAGTAATTTGTACACTTTTGAAATTAATTTCTCATTATCTCCAAGCAGAACTCTTTCCATTTCTGTTTGCTCTTTCCTTATTCCTTCAGCTTTAATATCATTCTCCATCAAGCTTTTTATTTGTTGCATTTGAAACCAATCATATTTATAATTCAATTCTTCTGCAGTTTTCAGTTCTATTTTCCCACTTTGTATTTTTAGTAGTTGGTTGTATGATAGTTGTTTTTCCTTAACTGTTTTGGCCGTTAACTTTATCACTTCAGCCGGCACTATCCACAAAGGTCTTCTCTCATCGCCATATTTCTTGTACTTTATCCACACATTTAGTAAGCTACTCCTTATATAATGGTGAGAGAAAAGACCATCCATCTTCTTTTTCCCATAATACAAGTAGGCATGCCAGCCGAATTTTTTCCCATGGCCTTCTAACACTAGAAGTTTTTTATTTAATAGTGTTATCCATTCTTTCAACCATACTAAACAAATTGCTTCATGATACAGTTTCAAATCTGGTAATTGAAACCCACCTCTCTCTTTTGCATCTATCAGGACTTTCATTTTAATTCTAGGTTTCCTCCCGGCCCACACAAATTCCGAAATTTTTCTTCTCCATTTATCAAATTGCTTCGCATCTTTCACAATGGGGATAGTTTGAAACAAATACATAATCCTTGGTAAGATATTCATTTTTACTGCAGCTATTCTGCCCAACAATGACAAATTGAGCTTGTTCCATTTTAGCATATCTTCTTCTATTTTACGCCACAGCTTTTCATAATTGTTCCTAAACAGATCAAAATTTTTCATTGTTATCTCTACCCCTAGGTATTTTACCTTAGAGGTAACTTCACAACCCGTTAGTCTTTGTAGTTCTTGTTGTCTATTTTTCTGCATATTCTTACATAAAATTTTTGATTTTTCTTTGTTTATGTAAAGTCCCGCCAACTCCCCAAATTCTTGTATTCTCGTTAACAACAACGGTGTAGCTTGTAAGGGATTTTCATTTATAAACATTATATCATCCGCAAATGCTCTATATTTATAGGTATACCCTTTTATTTGTAGTCCTTCTAAATCTTTTTCATCTTGGATCTGCATCAATAAAATTTCAAGAGTCATTATGAACAACAATGGCGAAAGCGGGCAGCCTTGTCTAGTACCTTTACTAATTTTCATTTCATCTGTAAGATCTGCATTGATGCACAACCTTGCCCTGTGTTCAAAATATATTGCCTTTATCATTCTTATAAAACTTTCTCCAAGCTCCATCTTTTCCATCACTGCAAACATGAAGTCCCAATTTAAATTGTCAAATGCTTTTTCTGCATCCGCAAAGAATAGTGCTACTTCCTTTTCTGGATGTCTTTCATAGTATTCTACAATATTTACAACAGTTCTAATATTGTCTCTTATTTGTCTTTTGGGGAGAAAACCAGCTTGGTCCTCCTTTATAAAATTTATCAGATATTGCTTAAGTCGTTCCGCCAGAATTCTTGTAAATATTTTATAATCATTGTTCAAAAGTGAAATTGGTCTATAATTTTTCACATTTGTGACGTCTCTTTCTTCTTTAGGTATCAAAGAAATAACAGCTTCCTTCCATGTATTTGGTACCTTCCCTTTAGCTCTTATTACATTCATCAGCTTCTGTAATTTTGGTATTAATTCATCTTTAAAAATTTTAAAATATTTAGCTGTATAACCGTCTGGCCCGGGAGCTTTATCATTCTTCATCACATTAATTGCTGCTTCAATTTCTATTTTTTCGATTGGGTCATTCAAAATTTTTCTCACATTTTCAGTTAAAGGCTCAATTTTTATTTTCTGTAAGTATTCATCTATCTTTTTTCTCTTTACTTCAGCACCTTTAAACAACTTGGCATAATACTTAAAAAATTCTCTTTTTATTCCCTCTTGAGTAACTACATCTCTTCCATCTATCACAATTCTACTAATTATTTTGTTTTCCCTCTTTTTTTTCAGCTGCCACGCCAAGTATTTCCCCGTCTTATTTGCTCCTTCGAACGATTTCTGCTGAAGCCTTTTCAAATTCCATTGCACTTCTTTGTTTAGTAAATGTCTTAATTGAGTTTGCAATATTGAGATTTCCCTTAGAATCTTCTTTTTCCCTGGTCTTTTCCTCAGCTCTCCTTCTTTTTTCTTTATTTCATTTTGAATGTCCAATAATTGTTTTTCTTTTTCCCTTTTATCTTTGTTGTTCAAAGTAATCAACAATCCTCTCATTACTGCTTTATAGGTATCCCAGACCGTCTGGAAGTCAATATCTTCTTTATCATTCACTTGGAAAAATTCCTTAGTTTCTTTTCCTAGGAAAGTCACTGTTTCTTTGTTCTGTAGCAAATCTTCATTCAGTCTCCATCTTCTCAGTCTTTTGGACAATTTTGTAATCCACATTATTGGGTTATGATCAGCACCAATTTTAGGCAAAATATCTATCTTCCTTGTTGTAAGGCCTAAGTTTCTGGTTCCCCACAGCATGTCAATTCTAGAAAAGGTCTTATGTCTTGCAGAAAAAAAAGTATAATCCCGCACTTCAGGATTAAACTTTCTCCATATGTCTTCCAAATTTTCCTGTTTGACTAGTTCAAAAAAAGACTTTGGCAATTTCCCTTCTTTCCCACTATTTTTTTTCCCTCCGGATCTATCCAATGAGTTCTCAACTGTTCCATTAAAATCTCCCATTAAGAGTATTTGATCGTAGGTCAGCTCATCTAGTTGTTGTATAATGTCTTTTAAAAAAGCATCTTTTGCACCATTAGGTGCATATAGTCCCAATAACAGCGTTTTTTCCCATTTGATGTTATTTCCACTGCTACAAATCTTCCATCTTTATCTTTAAACACCAGTTTTGGCTCCAAGTCCTGTTTAATATAAAAAACTACTCCCCTTTTTTTCTGTTCAGCTAATGAAAAAAATTCCCTTCCCAATTGTTTGTTCCATAAAAATTTATAATCCTTTTGTTTGATGTGGACTTCTTGCAAACAAATTATATTACAATTTTGCTTCTTAATCCAATGAAAAGTTGCCCTTCTTTTTTGTGGTGAATTTAGTCCATTAACATTCCAAGACAATAATTTGTAATCCATCATGGTGCAAATTCTTTATTTTCTTCAAAAAATCTCCTCAACTCTCTGGCATTTGTAATTGTTACTCTCTTCCCCTGAATTTCAAAGCTCAAACCCTCGGGGATTATCCATCTGTACCTTGTGCCATTGTCTTTCAATTTTTCTGTCAACTTTTTATATGTTCTCCTGTCATTTATCACTTTTTTGGGTAACTCCTTCATAATTCTCACTCTGCTACCTCTTACTATCAATGACTGTTCAAAGTTTTTCTTCATAATCCTTCCCACCATTTCCTTTGTCATAAATCTTACAACAACATCTCTTGGTAAGTTGTTTTTTTTGGCATATAACGAATTGACTCTATACATGTGATCATACATGCTCTTAGTCTTGTCAGGGTCTTCTTCTAAGAATTCTGCAATTATGTTTATCATATATCCTTTCAGATCATCATTCTCTTCCTCAGGTACTCCTCTCAAGCGTATCTGATTTTCCATTAATTTGCATTCGTGGATCGTCACTTTTTCTTGGACTTTCAGCAAGGTGGTATCATGTACTTTAACTTTCTCCTCCACTTCCTGTACTTTCTTGTCTATTTTCCCAATTTGGTCTTTGAGCTCATCCACTTCTTTTTTAATTACTGTGACAAGTTCTTCCTTCATTTCTTCTATCATTTTCTTAACTCCTTTCATAATCCTGACTTCCATAGCCTCCATTTGGTCCTGCATTTTTTCTAATGAGAGGGCTCTTGTTCGGGGCTGCCTGGGCTCTGACATTTAGGCAAGGAGCAGGGAAATAAAATAGAAATATCAAAAATTTCCATCTCACAATTTACAAATTTGGCTACCAAGTTCAAAAGGTCTAAATTTTCTCTCTTATTTAAACCTTGTTCCGTTTTCTTCTGAGCTTCCCAGGCCCAGATATATATTTTTTTAAAAAATTTCCCGTTTAAAAAAATGACGAAATTTTTGACTTCACCAATTTGAAATCTGACAGTCAGGTTCAATAGAGCAGAGCTTGCCCTTTCCAGCAAGCCTAATTTCGCTGGTTTCTGAGCCTCCAAAGCCAAGATATTTATCAAAAAAGTCTTCAAAAATTCCAAAATGGCGGCCGCGATTTTTTTCCCCTTTAAAATTTTTTTCCCCTTTTAAAGTCACCCCAGGAGCCCACCAGTAATGTAATCAATAGTTCTTGTCTTCTTACCCTTTTTCCCGTCGATTCTGTCAATTTTTAAAGTCCCAAATCTTTTTAAAACAATGTTTAAAATTGGACCTCCCAGCAATGGCTGCCGATGTTTCTCTATGATGTAGAGTAGGCTTTTTCCTTTACTGCTTCCTGTCTCTGTCACCTTCAACTCTCATGGAAATCTCACGATACTTGACGCACTTCCTGTCTTGCTCAGAAGAGTTACAGAACTGTTCGTATATTCCAATGCAACGTGGCTGTTTACATTTCACAAACCGCAAACCGCAAGTATTCAAAACTATGTTCTCTTTTCAAATTTTAGCAGTTTTTAACACTGTCTTTTATATTAAAACAGTCCAAACTTCTCCATTTCTTTCTTCTAATTGCAAGCTTTATATTTTCCCCTTCTTCCCACCTTTAATATGTCCCTTTAATCTGTAAATAGCTCCGGAGTGAAAAAAGAGCTTCTGTACCTTTTTTTCTTCACTTATCCAAGTTCCACTGGTCTTCCAAAACTTTAGTTGTTTAGAATTGTCCCAGAAGGTTAGGATCCTGATGAGCTTATGCCAAATCAATGACTCTGAAAGATCTTGTAGACAATAACTATGCAAACTCAGTTTCTATCCTCTCCCCTGGGGGAAGGGGCGGAAGTGTGAGGTACGGCAGCTGAAATGGGACAGGGGAGTCGCTCTGTCACGGAGTAACTGGCAAGTCCACGAATCGCACACTCTAAGGCGCTTCCCTGTTTCGCTTTTGGCCGCGAAGGAATGGGGACCCGAGCATCGCGGCTCCGCAGGGGCCCCGGGTCATGAAAGACCACCATCCGGCAGGGAGCTCAGCACCTGCCGCTGCACGGGAACCGCTTGGCGCGGAGAGGCTCCGCCTAGGTGAGGGGGCCGTTGGCTTGTGGAGGGTCTCTTCTCCTGTTCCTTGCCACACCTCCAGTTTCCGCCGGAATCCTCCCGAAAGGCTTGCGTTTAGTGGACATGAAGCGGCAAAGGAGCACTCTGCGCGTGCTCAGGCGACTTTCCTTTCTAGTGCTCATATTCTGAAAAGGTCTTGGGTTTGAGACCCGGCTAGCCTTTAGCCCTGCTTTTCCCCTTGACATGGCTCCTTGTGGAATGTCTTCGCATCTGTGCAATTTTTCCTGGTAGTTTTTTCTTTCCCCCTTCACCCAAACTTTTATTTCGTCAATAATTTTACTAATGGTCTGCCTATAAATTCGTTGTACTTCTGATATTCATGGCCATTTTTGTTCATCTATCTTGTCACTTGCCATGGAAAAAATAGGATTATTTATACCTAAGCAAGGATTTGGAATCGGGGCTCTTCCATTCAGTACCTCAAATGTACTGGGTTATATTTGCTTTTGACGGATTTACCTTAATTCTTCGGAATAACTGGATAAGACGGATAAAAGGAAGTACTTCTTCACCCAAAGGGTGATTAACATGTGGAATTCACTGCCGCAGGAGGTGGTGGCGGCCACAAGCATGGCCACCTTCAAGAGGGGGTTAGATAAAAATATGGAGCAGAGGTCCATCAGTGGCTATTAGCCACAGTGTGTATGTGTGTGTGTGTGTGTGTGTGTATATATATATATATATATATATATATATATATATATATATATATATATATATATATATATATATATATATATATATATATATATATATATATATATATATATATATATATATATATATATATTTGGCCGCTGTGTGACACAGAATGTTGGACTGGATGGGCCATTGGCCTGATCTAACATGGCTTCTCTTATGTTCTTATGTTCTTAAACTTCTGAGACCCCTCAAAGCCTCAAAGGAACCCCCTACAGGGCTCCTTTTCAGCCAAGGTAAATCTCTTCCAAAGTTTTAAGTGCAAGTCTTGGACCTTTCTCTTACTGAGAAAGGTAGGCAGTGGGCTTTGATTTGCCCTCCACTACCCTGAACAAGACCTTCAGCTTGCTCCCGATGTGAGAGACAACTCAGCTCGCCATTTTCCTCCCCGGAAGTCTCAGTCCTGGAAAATTTAGAAAGGATGGATGTGACTACTAAGAGCCAGCATGGGTTTCTCAAGAACAAGTAATGTCAGACTAATCTGATCTCTCTTCTTTTTTTCTTCTTTTTTTTGAGAAAATGACTACCTTGCTAAATCAGGGGAATGCTGTAGACATTGTTTATCTTGATTTCAGTAAGGCTTTTGATAAGGTTCCACATACTATCTTTGTTGACAAGTTGGTAAAATGTGGTGTGGATCCTGTTACCATTAGGTGGATCTGTAAGTGGCTGACAGATTGCACCCAAAGAGTGCTTGTGAATGGTTCCACATCCTCTTGGAGAGGAGTGAGAAGTGGAGTGCCTAAGGATCTATCCTGGGGCCTGTTTAATTCTACATCTTTATAAATGATTTGGATGAAGGAATAGAGTGAATGCTTATGAAATTTCCAAATGAAATTAAATTGGGAGGGGTTGCAAAAAGACAGAAGCAGGATACAGGATATCTTGACAGACTGGAAAACTGGGCTGAAACCAATAAATTGAATTTTAACAGGAATAAATGTAAAATTCAACATCTAGGTAGTAAAAATCCAGTGCATGGTTATAGGATGGGGAAGACTTGTCTTGGCATTAGTATGTGTGAAAAGGATCTAGAAGTCATACACTGAACATGAGTCAACAGTGTGATGTGGTGGCTAAAAAGGCCAATGCAATTTTGGGCTGTATTAAAAGTGAAGTGATGGTATCGCTTTGCTCTGGAAAGGCCTCATCTGGAGTATTGTGTTCAGTTTTGGGCATCACATTTTAAGAAGCATATATACAAGCTGGAACGGGTCCAGAGGAGGGTGACGAAAGTGAGGGGTCCAGAGACCAAGTCCTATGAAGAAAGGTTGAGGGAGCCTGGACAGGACACGGCTGAGAGGTGATATGATCACCATCTTCAAGTACTTGAACGGCTGTCCTATAGAGGATGGTGTGAGATTGTTTTCTGTGCCCCCAGAAGGTAGTAGCAGAACCAATGGCTTGAAATTAAATCAGAATTGTTTCTGGCTCAACATTAGGAAGAACTTCCTGATCATTAGAGTGGTTCCTCAGTGGAACACGCTTCCTCAGGAGATGGTGGGCTCTCGTTCCCATGGAGGTCTTTAAACAGAGGCTAGATGGCCATCTGACAGCAATGCTGATCCTGTGAATTTAGGGGGAGGTGTTTGTGAATTTCCTGCATTGTTCAGAAGGTTGGACTAGATGACCCTGGAGGTCCCTTCCAACTCTATGATTCTATTATTCTAAGATTGTTCCCAGGCCTCAGATTCAGTGGGAACTCACAGGAGCACAGCTCCTGAAACTTTCTGCGAGTTCCACCTTCTTATCCATTGAATAGTATGTGCAGCTGAATAACAATCCCTGGATGAGCTCCACCACCTATTTTTCTACAAAATGATCAGTCAATCCTGTCTTTTGTTTTAGTACACCTCACAGAAAAGACACACCAAATCCTTCCAAGCACATAGGAGCAAATTCTGTGCGTGGACTGCAGAGTGTGTGAGGAAAGCTGGGGAGGGGTCACCGAGTAGCAGAGGGAAATGGGCAAGGAGGTGCCCCCTCCCTGCCTTCATCTCATTCCTCCAGACTCCTTGCAGAAGACACCATTGTGAGTGGATCCACCAGCAGTTCTCATTGGTCAGCTGGTGCCCATCTAAGACCACCCAAGACCCCAGCTATGCTGTGATTAAATACGGTAAAATATAACATTATCATGTAACAAAAGCAAAGAGCAGAATCCAAAGCATTTGTAGAGAGAAGTCAACAATAAAACTCACTGATGAGAATTTTGAACAGCAAATTCATTTTGTTTCTTTTTTGTTTTTCAGCTTAACATCAAAATGCCCAAACCCTCATTCATTCAAATACAGAATTAGCTTCTGGTCTTTAGTTAATGAACAATGGGGAAACAATTGTTTGGGAGCCCAAAAAGAAAGTACTTGTCAGTGTGTTTCTCAATGTCAGGGTGAGAAAATCGGAGCATAGTGACCTATTTTCTGCAACCACCTGCCCAATACCCTTTCAGGTTAATGCAAGTACACAAACCTTTCTCATTGCATCCCTACATCATCCTCCTACTTGGGAAACGCTGAGGAAGGCATAGGAAGTAGTTGTATCAACAACAACCTTTAATGGCATATGACAGAATCACAGACAGGCAAAGAATTACCAGTATAAATAATTAAGAACATAAGAGAAGAAATGTTGGATCCAGTCCAACACTCTGTGTAACACAGTGTCCAAAAAACCCCAGGTGCCATCAGGAGCTCCGTCAGTTGGACCAGGACACTAGAAGCCCTCCCACCGTACCCTTTCAAGCACCAAGAATACAGAGCATCACTGCCCCAGACAGAGAGTTCCAACAATACATTGTGGCTAATACCCACTGATGGACCTCTGCTCCATATGTTTATCCAATCCCCTCTTGAAGCTGGCTATGCTTGCAGTGAATTCCATGTGTTAATCACCCTTTGGGTGAAGAAGTATTTCCTTTTATCTGTTCTAACCCGACTGCTCAGCAATTTAATTGAATGTCTATGAGTTCTCATATTGTGAGAAAGGGAGAAAAGTACTTCTTTCTCTAACTTCTCTATCCCATGCAATCATGTCACCCCCTCAGTCGATGTTTCTCCACGCTAAAGAGCTCCAAGTGTTTTAACCTTTATTCATACGGAAAGTGTTCCAATCCTTCAATCATTCTAGTTGCCCTTTTCTACACTTTTTCCAATGCTATAATATCTTTTTCGAGGTACGGTGACCAGAATTGTACACAGTATTCCAAATGAGGCCACACCATCGATTTAAACAGTGGCATTATGATACTGGCTGATTTGTTTTCAATTCCCTTCCTAATAGTTCCCAGCATAGTGTTGGCCTTTTTTATTGCAGTCACGCACTGTCTCAACATTTTCAGTGAGTTATCTTCCACGACCCCAAGATCTCTCTCTTGGTCAGTCTCCACCAGTTCACAGCCCATCAACTTGTATTTATAGTTAGGATTTTTGACCCCAATGTGCATTACTTTGCACTTGGTCATGTTGAACCTCATTTGCCATGTTGAAGCCCACTTGCCCAGCCTTGACAGATCCCTCTGGAGTGCATCACAATCATCTCTGGTTCTCCTCACCCTGAACAATTTAGTGTAATCTGTTAACTTACTCCCAAATCATTAATGAACAAGTTAAAAAGCATCAGACCTAGTACTGAGCCCTTTGGTACCCCACTGCTTACCACACTCCACTGTGAAAATTGCCCACTTATACTCTCTGTTTCCTATTACTTAGCCAGTTTTTTGATTCACAAGAGGACTTGTCCTTTTTGTTGGAATTCAATTTTATATCCCAAACAGTACAATAGATCGTTGGATCAAAATGAAATTGAGAGCCATTTCGTATAAAAACAAAATCATAACTTTGTTTCTACAGAGAGATGGGGAACTGGGATAGAAAATAAGAAAGCACTAAAACTACATCTTCACTATGGAGGACACATGGCTAAGAAGTGAGAACCTCTTTCTTCTTGACCTCTGCCTACCTAGACAAAGAAGTCACCTGACTGACCAATTAACCCAAGCAAACTGTCTTTTCTCAGGCTCTCTCTTGACTGGCAGGCAGCCAAGATCCTCTTCCTAGGTCAGGTAGACAATATAGAAACCAGTTAACAGTATTAACCCTATAATGACTGGAACTTAGATAATTGCAAAAGGCATGCAAAACAGATATATAATTACAACACCTTTACCCCATGACTCTCATGCTTACTAAGGAGCCTTTGATGAGGAACTTTATCAAAAGCTTTCTGGAAGTCAAGGTAAACAATATCTATCGGGTCCCCTTCATCCACATGCTTGTTCAACTCCTCAAAGAACTCTAACAGGTTAGTGAGATAAGATCTTCCCTTACAGAACCCATGCTGAGTCTTCCTCAATATTTTTTGTTTATCAACGTGCCTACTAATTCTCTCCCAGATCAAAGATGTTCTGGATTTTTTAATTTTACTATTCTGCTATTGATTTTTAACTTTGTACCACTTGGCATTCCAAACCCCACATAAACACGTAAGGATTTAAAGGGAGGATTGTATATTTTAAAAAGCTATTATGAAGGTAAAATGTCAGCAAGGGTGTGTGGGTTTTCCAGTGTTTTGCATGTATGACTATTTGCCCATTGGACAGAAGTCTTGGATGCATGCTCTGTGCAAGGAGATCCTGGTCCTCACGGAACGAGTTTGCACCCTTGCTAACCTGGAGAAGCAGGGACAGTCAGTTAGGCACTTGGAGAAGAACCTCAGGGACTTGTTAGATGTGTCCCAATCCGAACATGGTAGCCCCACTGCATGAGGGTCAAGAGGGAACAGGACATCATGCTGAGGATAAGGGGAATGTGTCCTCAGAAGGGACCTTGGTGAGCAAGTACCCTTTCGCACCAAGGCCTGTTAAACTGAATTATTTCAACAGGCCTTTAATACCTAAATGGGAGAGGACTGCCACTCTACACTGCTGAGCAGCATCACTTATGAGCAGTGGTCATTTTGTAGAAAAATAGGTGGTGGAGCTCATCCAGGGATTGTTATGCAGCGGCACCTACTTTTCAATAGACAAGGTAGGTCGGTGGGGAGGAAGAGGGGAACCCTCAGAAAGGTTCAGGAGCTGCACTCCTGTGAGCTTCTGCTGAATCAGAGGCCTGCTTATGAGGAATTATGATCACCATAGGATCACTGTCTGAAGAAAGAAAGTTATGATCTCGCCTATACTGAAATTTTGAGTAGCACCATGAAATGTATTGTTAATTTTACTGTTTTTAAAGTATAACCTTAAATTATGTTTTGTTTGATTGCTAGCCACCCTGTGTCTGCTTGTGGAGAGGGCAGGATAGAATACTAAAGTAATAAATAATAAATAAATCATCAACCATTCCTGAGCAGAGAGCAAGGGGGGGGGGAGGACTTGGTGGTTGGTGATTTGATCCTTAGGCAAGTAGACAGCTGGGTGGCAAAACTGCATACTGTCCATATGGGGACTTACCTGCCTGGTGCGAAGGTAGCAGACATTAAGCAACTTCTAGATAGGTTGATAGACAGTGCTCGGGAGGAGCCAGTGGTCATGGTACATGTCAGCACCAATGATGTGGGGCAATGCAGTCGTGAGGTCCTGGAGGAAAAATTTAGGCTGCTAGGCAGGAGACTTAAGGCCAGGACCTCCAAGGTAGCCTTCTCAGAAGCGCTATCTGTTCCAAGCACAGGGCCAGAGAGACAGGCGTCTTGATGCATGGATGAGACAATGGTGTAGGGAGGAAAGGTTCAAGTTTGTTAAGCACTGGGATGCTTTTTGGAACAAGCAGGAGCTGTACAAAAGAGATGGTCTCCAGTTGTCTCCAGAAGGAATCAGACTTCTGGCGCTTAAAATAAAAAAGGTGGCAGAGCAGTTTTTAAACTGAATCTTGGGGGAAAGCCAACAGGAAATGGAATGTCTCTGGTTCGGGATGACTCATCTCAAAAGAGATGATGGGTTAGCTGTTACTTTTCTATGAGGCAATGGATTAGAGTGGCCCACTGAGATGCTGACAAACAGTATGGGCTGCCTGACAAAGTCTCGAGGCAGCAGAAGGAAGGTTGTGAACCTAACTTGCCTGGGAAATTATAGATGTTTATATACAAATGCTAGAAGTGTCCGAGGTAAAATTGGGGAGTTGGAATGATTAGTGTTGGGGGAAAATGTAGACATTGCGGGTATTTCAGAAACTTGATAGAATGAGAGAATCTGTGGGACATGGTGATTCCTGGATATAAATTATTTCAGAAGAATAGAGAGGGAAAGGTTGGCGGTGGGATGGCTCTGTATGTCACAGAGGGTATATGTCAGTGAGACTGAGAAGGTAAGAGAATTAGATTCACTTCTAGAAATTAGATTCACTTCTAGAAATGCTTTGAGTTGAAATAGTGGGCCCAAAAGGAAGTTCAACTCTGGGAGTTTGTTATCACCCACCGGATAAAAAGATGAAAGAATTAAAGATAGCAGCTAAATGTAAAAACTGTTGTTTGGGTCAATATGTGTTCCAGTCAGCAGAAAGAGACTGAGTTTCTAGACACTCTTAATGGCTGTGCTATGGGGCAGATGGTCACAGAACCTACCAGGGGTGGTCCTAAGTAATGCCCAAGACCTGGTGAGAGATGTAAAAGTGATTGCACCGCTTGGGAGCAGTGACTATAATGTTGTTGATTTCTCCATTTGTATAAATAGGGAGTTTCCCCAAAAGACCAACACAACCACTTTTAACTTTAAAAGGGGTACATTCTTTGAGATGAGGAGGCATGTGAGGAGGAAACTGAAAGGAAAGGTAAATAGGGTCAAAACCCTTGGGGAAGCTTGGAGGCTATTTAAAACTACAATCCTAGAAGCTCAGATAAAATATATACCACAAGTTAGGAAAGGCACAAACAGGTATAAGAGAGGGCCTGCATGGTTAACAAACAAAGTAATGGAAGCTGTAAAAGGTAAGAAGGACTCCTTTAAGTGGTGGAAAGCTAGTCCAAGTGAGATTAATAAAAGGGAACACAGGCTTTGGCAAATCAAATGCGAGGCTGTGATCAGGCAGGCAAAAAGGGAGTTTGAGGTGGATATTGCAAAAAACATAAAGACCAGCAATAAAAATTTCTTCAAATACATTAGAAGCAGGAAACCATCCAGGGAGGCAGTGGAGTCCTTGGATGACCAAGTTGTAAAAGGATTACTGAAGGATGATAGGGAAATGTCTTGAGAAGCTGAATGCATTTTTGGCCTCTGTCTTCACTGTGGAAGATGAGAAGTGTTTGCCCACTCCAAAATCACTGGTTTCAGGAGGGGTGTTGAAAGACCTGAGTCAGATTAAGGTGACATCCAAATAGGCAGCCGTGTTGGTCTGAAGTAGTAGAACAAAATAGGAGTCAATTGCACCTTTAAGACCAACTTAGTTTTATTCAGAACGTAAGCTTCCGTGTGCATGCACACTTCTTCAGATGAGGAATGAAGTGCAGTAAGCAGAGCCACACATGGTTTTCCTTGTGGAAAGTCTACTTACCTTATTGGGAACACAAGGAGACTAGCCCCCGCCGCTTCCTGGTCCTTCTGGCTTCTTACAGAGCCCCCAAGCTAAGACCCACAGGCCAAGAGGCCTTTAGCTCTCGCCCTTCAGCTTGTGCCAAAGGCTCAAGCCTCTGGTGAGGTGCAGCCTTACAAATGCAAACCAGCAGTCAGTCCCAGGCAACACAGACACTCCCAATCAGCAACAATCACCTACAGCCCACTCACAACAAACAAACAGCAGTTCCTCAGCAATCACACAAACTCTCTCCTCCCACAGAGTAGCAACCAACTAATTCCCTCCAGCGGTTAAGAAAAGGCAGTTCAGAAAAGGCAAACACTCACCCTTTCAGCAACATACCTTTCCCTCTCTCTCCCAGAACTCAGCTGTATCAATACAATCTCTCCTGTTGGCGGCCAGACACAAAAATCTGGTCACCATTTCCATAGTCTCTACATGACAGAGAGCAGAAAAAGCGTCTCCCGTCATCAGGTTGATTTTCTTGATCTCTCAGTAACAGCTCCAAAAACAAGGCTGGGAACACAATAATAGGTACAATGCAAAAGAAAATGATCCAGGCTTTCTCTTTCATTAGCATCACAATTACATAATCTATCAGTGTTGGGATTTTACAAAACCTTCCAAACAATACAGCCAAAGGTAGCACATTAAAATGGGCTAGCATAAAGGCTCTTTGATAATGCAGAATGGTCAGAGGAAATACTCTGCTACCCTGTGGCATGACTAGTACACTCCTGGTGTTCAATATCCTGGAGTCTTTGTTTAATCAAACCAAAGGCTGATCTTTCTGGCAGGTGGAGTAATTCCCCAAAGCTAACCCCTATTCATGCGATCTTCCTCATTATATGGAAAAACCATGCAGAAGACCTGTTTTCGTTGCTTTCATTCTCACACTTGAAAGATACTTTTCAACAGACAGCAGAAAACCCCAATAAAATACATGTGCAATATAAAATATGATATTGTAAACAGATCTGTGTGTCTTCCATGCTTCTGTACAACCCCTAACGTATAACAGTGATTATGGTATAAAATGAGACTTGCTTTATGCAAACATAGAAAGGCCACCAAACTGGGTAAGGGGGTACAGAATTTACAATTTCAGGAATCCCAGCGGTCCGTTTTTTAAAAACAAGCATACGTTTCTAGCTCTCTGTGATAAAAAAAAAAAGCTTTCAAATGTGTGTGCAATGCCTGATGAAATCTGAGTAGCATGGAAAGGGTTCAAAAAGGAATTCCATGTATAGGTATGGCCAATGCATGGGAATAGGCGAGGTAGGCAGCAGCCTGGAGGGCCCCCTCACTGCCACTCTCACCTTCAAGGCAAGAGCAGCCAGGAGGGATGCCTTTTCCTCCGAGCTCGGCTTCCCTTGCAAGAGAAGCTGAGGTCAGAGGAGAAAAACAAACATGGCCCCGTCCAGCTGCTCTCACCTTCAAGGCGAGAGCAGCCAGGTGTGTCAGCGAAGGTTCATCGAAGTTTTCAAATGAGCAGACTCGTTATTTGAAACAAAGTTGCATTTATTGTATACTCCAAAGTTACTCCAGCATGATAGAGATTGGGACTGATGACGATCAGTCCTCTTCAGTGATATTTAACATTCTACCTCAAAGCAATTGTATCTACACCCCAGTTCCCAAAACAAAGGCTGCTTTTGCATGTGTGAATCTTCACACAGTTTCCCCCTTATCTTTTTCCGTTGGTGGTTACATTTCCCGGTGGCAGTGTCCTTGCTGCCTCTAGGGGGGGAGGTGAGAACTAGCGGGCACTCTCCACTTCAAAGACTGCCCAGCATCCTTTGATATTCTTGGGAAACTATTCCTTGGCTATTCCCTACTCCCCCCCCCTCCTTCTACAGTTCTGCTATTATGGGTTAGTAAGCATATAGGTGCATTAGACAACATGGTTAGTAATCAGCATTCAGCAATAGTATCAATGAACAGAGTCTGACAAGGTGGGGTGCATTCTCCTCTGAGCCTGGCTTCCCTTGCAAAGGAAGCCGAGCTCAGGGGAGAATGCTTGCTAATGCTTCCGGGAGCATAGGGGCAGCTCACCTGGAACCTGCTTGCCTGGGGCACCCGAGGCCCTAAGCGCCGGACCTGGGTGTGGGGTTTGAAGAGTCTTTTATTACTAACTAGCATTCCGAGCCAGTTTGGTGTAGTAGTTAAATGTATAGACTCTTATCTGGAAGAACCAGGTTTGCTTCCCCACTCCTCCACTTGCAGCTGCTGGAATGGCCTTGGGTCAGCCACAGCTCTCGCAGGAGTTGTCCTTGAAAGGGCAGCTGCTGTGAGGGCCCTCTCAGCCCCACCCACCTCACAGGGTGTCTGTTGTGAGGGAAGAAGGTATAGGAGATTGTAAGCCGCTCTGAGTCTCTGATTCAGAGAGAAGGGTGGGGTATAATTCCCAATGAGATTAGGGAGCTGTGTTGGTCTGAAGTAGTACAACAAATTTTGAATCCAGCAGCATGGAGAAGGAGGAGACTGGATTTGTACCCTATCCTTCATTCAGAATCTCAGAGCAGCTTACAATCTCCTCCCTCTCTTTCCACCCCCCCCCCCCCCAAAAGACACTCTGTGGGATAAGTGGAGCTGAGAGAGATCTTTGAGAACTGCTCTGAGGGAACTGTGACTGGCCTGAGGTCACCCAGCAGCTGCATGTGAAAGAGTGGGGAATCAAACGCAGCTCTCTAGATTGGTCCACCGCTCTTAATCACTACACCAAACTGGCTCTCAAAAACACAAAAGACCAACAACCTGAAAGATCACTCCTTTAATAAAATGCTGTTGGTCAAAAAGATGTCTCAAAATTTGTTCCAGGATTCCCAATGAATAGTTCTTAAAGTTGAACAGACTTTATGCAAATCTGCTTCATTTTGCATAATTTATACAGGTTGCAGAATTCAACTTTTATTGGTACTGAAAAAAAGTCACCAAGGCCCAGAATCAGGCCTCCTTTTTCATTCTTCTCCCCAATACCACCTCTTTTTTTTAATAGTGCAAGCAGCACTCACAGACCTGACTATCACAATGAATAGTTTTAAATCGACATATTGACCATCCCAAATATGGAACAATTTATGTTCTTTATACAAATTTAGGGTTGCTGACTTCCAGCTGATAGTGACCTAAGCTCTGCTCACGACCAGAGTTCAATCCCCGGCAGAAGCTGGGTTTTCAGGTAGCCGGCTCGAGGTTCACTCAGCCTTCCATCCTTCTGAGGTTGATAAAATGAGTCCCCAGCTTGCTGGGGGGAAAGTGTAGATGACCGGGGAAGGCAATGGCAAACCACCCCGTAAAAAGTCTGCCGTGAAAACGTTGTGAAAGCAACATCACCCCAGAGTCAGAAATGACTGGTGCTTGCACAGGGGACCTTTCCTTTCCTTTCCTTTCCTTTCCTTTCCTTTCCTTTCCTTTCCTTTCCTTTCCTTTCCTTTCCTTTCCTTTCCTTTCCTTTCCTTTCATAAGAACGTAAGAGAAGCCATGTTGGATCAGGCCAACAGCCCATCCAGTCCAACACTCTGTGTCACACAGTGGCAAAAAATTTTTTATATATACACACACACTGTGGCTGATAGCCACTGATGGACCTCTGCTCCATATTTTTATCTAAACCCCTCTTGAAGGTGGCTATACTTGTGGCCGCCACCACCTCCTGTGGCAGTGAATTCCACATGTTAATCACCCTTTGGGTGAAGAAGTACTTCCTTTTATCCGTTTTAACCTGTCTGCTCAGCAATTTCCTTTCCTTTCCTTTCCTTTCCTTTCCTTTCCTTTCCTTTCCTGTCTCTGTTTAGGTTCCCCTTTTTTTTGGCAAGAAGTTGTCTGAGGTCAAGAGAGCTGCCTGTAAGTAAGGATGGTGACCCAAAATGTCTCATTCTTCTCCTCCAAGGATCTGAGGGGCAAAACCAAACCAAACAGGACAAAAGACAGAAAGGACTCCTCTTCGCACTCTTCACGTGTGGCAGACATATTTGCCTGCAGTGAAACCTGTTAAAAAATGCTGCTTGTGCAATAAGAATATTCCATTGTCCTATTAAGCACCAAAGCAATTATGGAGGATTAGCAGCAAAGTGAGGGATTATTCCAAGTATTGCCTGACAGAATCTTTGCGTGGCTGAAACAATGGTAATAGAACTGCAAGTATGAAAAGTAGCTGCTGCTGGTTTCTGGAGACTCAGGTGTGACCCAGGCAAGTTCTCAGTAGACAGTGCAGCTGCTGTGGGAGGAATACTGGGCAACTGTAATGCATTAGCACAAGAATGCTGCCAACACATTGCCTATGGGACTAAATTGTACAAATCCTAAATGCATGTCAGCTTTTAAGTGCTTTCAAATATTAGTATTTGCATATCAAATGCCACAGTGGGGCTGGCACCATTGGATGTCCTGCTGTGGAATAGTTTTTCTAACGTTCCAATTTGCAACTTTGCAAAATGCACAACTTGTTTTAGGGTGCCCCCTAGTGGACAAAGAAGTCACAGCCAGGTGAAACAAGATGTCTGCTCTTCTTTAAGTTCTCCCCTTTTTAAAAAAGCAGCAGTTCTAACCTTTTTGCAGCCTAATTAGTTACTTCTGGTTTACTGGGTTGCATTGTTGAATGAATCCTTAATTGCTGAATGAATCCATAATCATTACTCCATTGGAGGGGGAGGGGAAAATAAGAGCTGTTGGCTGGTTCCAGATGGGCAGTAAAAGCACATCCAAACGCACACATCTGCCTTCTGTCTCGCTCCCACCTTCACCCCATCCCTACCTACAATTCAGTTGGCACAAAAAGGTACCGCTACCAAAGTGGTACCAAAATCCTGACTGTCTGTATGCTCTGGAAGCTGTTCTGGCAGTGGGCTGCTCACCATCTGGATGCTCTAGGATGCTCCTGTTTCCACCGACTTGCTTCCGAGTCAACACTCTGCTGTCCTGAGCCAGTGGTCTGGATACAGCCATTTTGGTTTAAATGGTCATAACTGTGTGAGCATGACAAAGAATAACTGCTTTTCCTCTTTTCATCAACACTTATTGCTCATTCTCCTCATTCTCCTCCCCTACCCCTAGAGGAGGAACTGAATGAGAATCCATTCAGACATGTTGCTGTCAAGAAGAAACTTCTTGCTAGTGATTTTAGGCCATGGATTGTGTGTCAGTCAATTGCCAATGTTGACTACTAATATTGTGACTATGGAATATGCATTTCATCTAATATATGTGTTCCATATAACTCTCTCACATGTTACCTTTTATAATGTAATTGTTTGTTAGCTTTGCTTTGCTTATATTTTTTCTTCCATGGAATAGAATGCACCACAGCATCCCTTTTCTCTGTTTGACCTTGAAAGGTTGATGGTTATCTGTAATGGCTGAGAAGAACTGTTTGGAGTCTCACTTGCAAAGAATACATTTAGTGACTATGGTGGAGGGGACGGAGCACATAATAATTCAAACGCTTACCATCAATTTTGCATGCTTCAGGTTGCTGATGTCATTAACTGTAGAGTATAAGTTTCTGTAGAGTACGTATAAGTTTCTGGTCCTCCCTTATGAGGTCAGTTCTAACAAGAATGTCTTGCTGTGAACATGTATCTTTTCAATAAAGTCCTTATTGGATTCAAACCAAAGAGGCTGAATTGATGAGAGCTACACAGAACCTGACAGTTGCCTGTGCAAACAGGAAGTAGGCAAGGCAAGCGCCAGTTTGGTGTAGTGGTTAAGTGCGTGGACTCTTATCTGGGAGAACCGGGTGTGATTCCCCACTCCTCCACTTGCAGCTGCTGGAATGGCCTTGGGTTAGCCATAGCTCTGGCAGAGGTTGTCCTTGAGAGGGCAGCTGCTGTGAGAGCCCTCTCAGCCCCACCCACCTCACAGGGTGTCTATTGTGGGGGGAGAAGATATAGGAGATTGTAAGCCACTCTCTGATTCAGAGAGAAGGGTGGGGTATAAATCTGCAATTCTTCTTCTTAAAACAAAAATTGTTGTGAAAATTGAAAAAAATAACATTTTCAGGGGGAAGCAGAATAAGCTCAATAGCAATAAGCTCAATAAGCTCAATAGTTTGAGGAGGGGAGGGAATTCATAGTGGAATAACGCCATGCAGTCTGTCCTCCAAACAGCCATTTTCTCCAGGGGAACTGACCTCTGCAGTCTGGAGATCAATTGTAATTCCAGGAGATCTCCAGGCCTCACCTGGAGGTTGGTAATCTTATTCTCATGTAAACATCATGGTAGTAATGCCCTTGTTAAGAGGAATTGTCCTTGTGAAGACTGTTAAGAGGAAATATTGTGATGTATTAAACCACTGATTGAATTCCAGGTGTGGCAGATTACAGACAAAGAATCTTTTACAGTGGTGACTAGTGAACTTTTGAACTACTGGTGCTGGGAGCAGGGCAGCAGTGGGTGAGACTATCGTCACCATGGCAGAATTTTCTTTTTCAGACGTCTAGAATTCCAAAATCATGCCAAACTCAACAGCAAATGCCAAAAAACAAAATTATCAACTTTTAGTATATTTATAACATTTACACAATTGGCATTTGCAAATAGGTAAAAAACCTTATTTTTAGAGAAGCAATGTCAAGTTTCCTGCCCAGCTAGCACCCTATCTGACTCCCTGGGACTTAGCTACAGTGATCCATGCAACGGTCACTTCCAGGCTGGATTACTGTAACTTGCTCTCGCCCTTGGAGCTGATCCAGAAGCTCCAGCTGGTGCAAAATGTGGCAGCATGGCTGTTAACTGAATTGCCTCTAAGGGCAAGCAGTTTGCCAATGCTGTGCAAATGGCACTGGCTACCAATTGAGCACCAGATCTGCTTCAAGGTTTTAGTGCTGACGTTCAAAGCCTCACGTAGCCTAGGACCGACATACCTGTGGAACTGCCTCTCCCCATATGAGTCCCGGAGATCACTATGATTGGCCAACCAATACCTTTTTACCATCCCTGGCCCAAAGGATGTCTGACTTGCCTCGACTAGGACCAGGGCTTTTTCTACCCCGGCCCCGACCTGGTGAAATCAGCTCCCCACAGAGATCCGCACCCTACTGGATTTACTACCATAAGAACATAAGAGAAGCCATGTTGGATCAGGCCAACGGCCCATCAAGTCCAACCCTCTGTGTCACACAGTGGCAAAAAATGTTATATACACACATACACTGTGGCTAATAGCCACTGATGGACCTGTGCTCCATATTTTTATCTAAACCCCTCTTGAAGGTGGCTATACTTGTGGCCGCCACCACCTCCTGTGGCAGTGAATTCCACATGTTAATCACCCTTTGGGTGAAGAAGTACTTCCTTTTATCCGTTTTAACCTGTCTGCTCAGCAATTTCATCGAATGCCCACGAGTTCTTGTATTGTGAGAAAGGGAGAAAAGTACTTCTTTCTCTACTTTCTCCATTCCATGCATTATCTTGTAAACCTCTATCATGTCACCCCGCAGTCGACGTTTCTCCAAGCTAAAGAGTCCCAAGCGTTTCAACCTTTCTTCATAGGGAAAGTGCTCCAGCCCTTTAATCATTCTAGTTGCCCTTCTCTGCACCTTCTCTAATGCTATAATATCCTTTTTGAGGTGCGGCGACCAGAACTGCACACAGTACTCCAAATGAGACCGCACCATCGATTTATACAGGGGCATTATGATACTGGCTGATTTGTTTTCAATTCCCTTCCTAATAATTCCCAGCATGGCGTTGGCCTTTTTTATTGCAAACGCACACTGTCTTGACACTTTCAGTGAGTTATCTATCATGACCCCAAGATCTCTCTCTTGGTCAGTCTCTGCCAGTTCACACCCCATCAACTTGTATTTGTGGCTGGGATTCTTAGCCCCAATGTGCATTACTTTGCACTTGGCCACATTGAACCGCATCTGCCACGTTGACGCCCACTCACCCAGCCTCAACAGATCCCTTTGGAGTTCCTCACAATCCTCTCTGGTTCTCACCACCCTGAACAATTTAGTGTCATCCGCAAACTTGGCCACTTCACTGCTCACTCCCAACTCTAAATCATTTATGAACAAGTTAAAGAGCATGGGACCCAGTACCGAGCCCTGCGGCACCCCACTGCTTACCGTCCTCCACTGCGAAGACTGCCCATTTATACTCACTCTCTGCTTCCTATTACTCAGCCAGTTTTTGATCCACAAGAGGACCTGTCCTTTTACTCCATGATTCTCAAGCTTTCTAAGGAGCCTTTGATGAGGAACTTCATCAAAAGCTTTCTGGAAGTCAAGGTAAACAACATCTATCGGGTCACCTTTGTCCACATGTTTGTTCACCCCCTCAAAGAAATGCAACAGGTTAGTGAGGCAAGATCTTCCCTTGCAGAACCATTCCTTAGGGCCTGTAAGACAGAGCTATTCTGACAGGCGTTTGGTTGAGGCAAGTGGGCATCCTCACTTTATTGTTACACCATCTATCTGGCCTCCCCTACATTGACCTATTGGTTTACCATCTCGATTATTAGGCTGACTATTTGGGCTGACTATTATGACATCCATATCTTAATCAGTTTCAGTTTGCTTTATTACGGTCCATGACCAAATACACAGCACAATGCAGGCCAACAACAGCCACATAAAAAATTGTAAAAATCAAGACGGACCTAAATAGGTGAAATGTAAGATATTTAAAAAATAAATGTGAAAATAAAATATAGGACATTAGTATGAATAACGAGATATGACAAATAATACAGTAGTGGTCAAACATCTTCTAGCTTAATAAATATAGTACATATAATAAAAAAAATTAAAAATTATACAGCTCCAGAAAAAATATTAACTAGAATACACTGGTTAAAATTACAATCTGTTACCTCGACATTAACTTGTAAGAACCATAAAATGCAATTTGATTGCATGGGAACAAAATTTGGCAACTTTATGCATGGTCTCTGTATTTATAGCAGTTTCGGTAGCATTTGTGATGGTATACAGAGTACTCAGGCATTTAAGAAAAGATAAAATACAAGCTTGGAAATATTCAAAAAACAGTCAGTTCAGAACCCCTTCTTTACATAATCCTCACGAATTCTCCTAGCTGCCGCCATAAATTTGGCACAATTAATTGTGAATTGGGGGTTAAAATCTGATAACAACGTATTTCTGATTTTGAAATCAGAAAACCCGAGACATCCCTCCAACAAAGAATAAATGTACCTGGCTCGTATGCCAGGGTATAGGCCACACCCAAACAAAACATGGTCAATCGCCATATCTTAATCTATAAAGTGTACCCTCACCACCTATGCTGTATTTTATTTATGCTGTATTTTATCTTGATATGCTTGCTTGATAGTTGGGGTTTTAACCATTTTGTTTTTGTATATATAAATCTACTAAAATATTAATCTGCTAAAATAAATAACATAAGGAAGACTGGCTTTCCCTGTCATCTTTCCCTGGGCTTCTGAGACAATGCCTGAATTTCTACAGGGGTGGGATTGACACCAGTAGGCTTGTCCGTGAAGGGGAGTCCCCAAAGGGGGTCACGTCTTTGAGGGACATGAGGACCTGTTTACTTGTTTATAGAGGGTATTGGGAGGGCTAAAGGGCTCAAAAGTTGGTTGCGGGTGGGAATTCTGGTCTTCAACTTATTGGATAAGTATGTGCCTTATGAGGGGAATCACATTCCCCCAGAAGATATTTAGAAGAAGATATTGGATTTATATCCCACCCTCCACTCCGAAGAGTCTCAGAGTGGCTCACAATCTCCTTTACCTTCCTCCCCCACAACAGACACCCTGTGAGGTTGGTGGGGCTGGAGAGGGCTCTCACAGCAGCTGCCCTTTCAAGGATAACCTTTGCCAGAGCTATGGCTGACCCAAGGCCATTCCAGCAGGTGCAAGTGGAGGAGTGAGGAATCAAACCCGGTTCTCCCAGATAAGAGTCCACACACTTAACCACTACACCAAACTGGCTCTGTAGATGGACAAACAGAGATATGGCAGTGAGATGGACAAACAGAGATATGGCAGTGAGATGTAGGCTGGCCATTCTGGGAGAAGGAAGCCTTGCCACTGGCTGGCCACTCGTCCTTCAAGTTTGCCTCCCTGCCAATGGAGACCTGGCTGCACTCAGGTTGTGCCCTTTTGGCCTTCAGATCCTGCTGCTGAATGCCAGTTCAGTAAGTGGAAAAATCTCTGCCATTCAGGATTTAATCCTGGATGAGCAGGCTGACCTGGCATGTATTACAGAGACCTGGCTGGATGAGGCTGGGGGTGCAAATTGGATCCAGCTCTGCCTTCCAGGTTTCTTTGTACAGCAGCAGTCCATACCAGAGGGACCAGAAAGTGGGGACCAGAACGTGGGAATGTGGAGGCCAATCATGATTTACCCATATTTTGAGGTGCAGTTTTATATGCATGCTCCTGAATGTGGCTGACCAGGACATGGTGGGTATTCTGCTGGTGGACTATCCACCCCACTGCGTAGCTGTTTCGCTTCCAGAGCTAGTAGATCTGGTCTCAGTCCCCTAGATCTAGGTGACTTCAGCATCCATCCCAAGACCATGGCTTCCATGATGAACATGAGCCTCACACGTTTAGCAGGGTTTAGCTGGATTTGGTTTGTTATACTGCTGGGGAAGGTGATCTGGACATGGGGGAACTAAAGCTTACTTCTTTTCCATAGGCATGATATAGTTCACACTTACTGCTTCAATAAGCAATGGGTTGCGTGAAGGTGAACAAGCTGAAACTTAATCCCCCTGACAATACAGAAGTGGTTCTTTGGGTTAGCAGAAAGGCAGACCATGGACTTCAGATCTCTCTTGTCTTGGATGGAGTTTAAAAAAGGTAACCTCTGTGCAAGCACCGAGTCATTACCGACCCATGGGGTGACGTCACATCACGTTTTCTTGGCAGACTTTTTATGACGTGGTTTGCCGTTGCCTTCCCCAGTCATCTACACTGGATACTCATTTTACTGACCTCAGAAGAATGGAAGGCTGAGTCAGCCTTGAGCCGGCTACGGCTACCTGAACCCAGCTTCCTCCAGGATTGAACTCAGGTCAGTACTGCAGCTTACCACTCTGCGCCGGGTTCACAGCTTGGGAGTGCTGCTTGGCATAGTGTCCATCTTAGAAAATCAGATGGCTGTGGCGGCTTGAAGTCCTTTCACCCAGACTCAGCTGGTGCATCTGGTCCATCCATTCCTTGGCCAGTCAAATTTAGCCACAGTGATCCGTACCTTAGTTACATCTAGACTAGACAATTGCAATATGGTCTACTCAGACTTGTAGTTACGGTGGGGCTGGGGGGGACAGGACACCCCATTCAACCCCCCTCCCCTCTGTATGACCCCTCCATTGGAGGGCCTCCCTGCCTTCTTGGCTTTTTGGGTGGCAGTGCTGCCTGGATGAGAGGTAGCATCCCCTCACATTCGTCTCTCTCCCCGCCACCCTCCTTCCTCTGGTGTGGCATGAAGAAGTGCCTCTCATGGGCCCTGGCCTGTTTTGGTGGGATCCCCTCTCTGGCAATGATTCTTCGATCCAGGTTCTGGAATCAGACCTCAGAGGGAAAAAACACGTGCACAGTGGGCCAGGTGTCAGGACTTGGATGAACTTTAGTCGAGTCCGATACTTGTTACAAGTTAGGATCTTTATTGAAGAACTACAGTACTAGAGTAACGAAATAACAGTAATGGCGATTCTTGGCAGTTGGTTACATTTTATGCCAGCAGCAAAGCACAATAAAACAATTATTCACACGGTCTCAAACAGTTGTCTCGTCTTCCCAGCCTTCGTTATCAGAAGGGAGGATGCTCCCCTGTTGCGAAGGCCAAACGGCCTGTCTTCAAAGGGCACCTGTGGATGTTAAGCAGAGACTATCTGCCGCCTGCCCCACTGCCCTAAATATTTGGCATAGCAGAGGGGCCAGGGTTAATGACCGTTGTCAGGCACTCTAAATTACAGCATGGAGTCAGTTTGGTCAATGCAGGCAAAGTAAAAGTTACAAGTTCTGACATACTGCCCCCCCTAAGCTCTTCGCCTTGGGCTTGTGTGGGTACAGTAGGTGAAACTTTTTAAGCAATTGCGGGGCAGATACATCGCTAGCTTTCACCCATTCATCACAGCTAGGGGGGAAGTATTTCCACCTGATAAGGTAGTACAATACCCCCCTTTGGACTTTAGAGTCCAGGATTTCCAGCACCTCATGGTGACTCTGACCCTTCACTAGGGTCGGAGGCGGTTCCGGGGGGCGAGGATGAAATTGCGTAGCTCCAGGATCCTTGCGAAGAAGGCTGCAATGAAAAACAGGGTGGATCTTACTTAAGGATTTGGGCAGCTCTAGCTCCACGGTCACTTTGTTAATAACCTTTTTTATTTTGAACGGACCCAGGTATTTTAGCGCAAGTTTGCGGCACCCCTGCGGGAGAGGCAGGTTTTTGGTGGATAGGAACACTGTCTCTCCTTCTTTTAATTCCCACTGGAGGGCATGTTTTTTGTCAAAGTGCCATTTGTATTCCCTTTTCGCCTCCTCCAGATTTTCTTGAATCACTCTCCACCCCTCCCTCAGTCCCTCCCACCATTGTTGACATGAAGAGGGTTCCTGGGATCCGGATGGCAGGGGGAGGTTTGGGAAGGGCTTCCCTTCATACCCATTGACTATTTGGAACGGGGAGGTTTTGGTGGAGCTATGGAGACTGTTGTTGTACCTGTATTCTGCGAAGGGGAGGAGCTCCACCCAATTCGTTTGTTGGTAGTTGATGTAGCATCTTAAATATTGCTCGAGAAGCCCGTTCACCCTCTCCGTCTGTCCGTCCGTTTGCGGGTGGTACGCGAAGCTAAGCCCCTGCTCGATGCCCGCTAGTTTGCAAAACTCCCGCCAGAAGTTGGCAACAAACTGAGGCCCGCGGTCGCTAATGACCTTTTCCGGGAACGAGTGTAGTCGGACCACGTGATTAAAGCATAATTGAGCCAACTTCTTGGCTGCAGGGAGTTTTTTGCAGGGAATGAAATGGGCTTGTTTGGAAAAAGTGTCAACCACCACCAGTATTACTGTCTTCCCCTGGGAAGGGGGAAGTTCTACTATAAAGTCCATTGACACCACTGCCCATGGGCGATTGGCTGTGGGGAGGGGGACGAGATGACCCGGGGGCTTCCCTCCCCGTCGTTTAGACATAATGCAAGTGGGACATGCGAGCACAAATTCAGAGATGTCCTTCTTTAGTTTGGGCCACCAAAATTGTCGGATGATTAAATTGAGGGTTTTTACATACCCGAAGTGACCCGCTAGGCGGTTAGAGTGACTTTGCTCCAGGACCTCTTTTCTCAGAGACTTAGGCACGTAGATTTTCCCCTTATGAAGCCAGATCCCCCCCTCACCCCTTTCGAGCCCCTCAGGGCGTTCGCTCCCCTGTTGCGAAGGCCAAACGGCCTGTCTTCAAAGGGCACCTGTGGATGTTAAGCAGAGACTATCTGCCGCCTGCCCCACTGCCCTAAATATTTGGCATAGCAGAGGGGCCAGGGTTAATGCCCGTTGTCAGGCACTCTAAATTACAGCATGGAGTCAGTTTGGTCAATGCAGGCAAAGTAAAAGTTACAAGTTCTGACACCAGGGTCTACCCTTGAAGAGTGTTTGAAACTGCAGCTAGTACAGATTGCTACAGCTAGACTGCTGGTCAGAGCCAAGTACTGGGAGCATGGGATATTGCTACTACAACAAATACTGGTCTTTTTTAAAGCATGGGCTAGAAACTGGGGTATATAAAGGACCCTTTTCTCACATACATCCCTGCCCAGGAATTAAGATCGAAGGGAAAGGCCCTTCTGACTGACCCACCAATCAAAGAAATGTGTCTGGTAGACACACAAGAGAGAGCTTTTTAGGAGATTGAGGTATATAAAGGCCATGGGTAAATCAGAATAATTTCACTGTTGTGTAAATTTTCGCTTTTGTGGAAGTCTTAAGGCTTATGACAGCCAGCCCTGCAGGGACTGTATGCATGCATATATGCACTGAAGCCTAAAAGGAAGTAAGGATGGATGCATTGCCTAGAAAGGGTTGTGGTATCCAAATAGCAGGATGGTGGTGACATTTTTTTTTCTGTTTTAAACTAATATGGAGAGTGAAACTTTAACTTCTAGAAAGAATTTGGTACCATATGGACTTCGCAGCAGGTTGTCTGCTGAGTTAGGAAAGGAAAGGTCCCCTGTGCAAGCACCAATCATTTCCGACTCTGGGGTGACGTTGCTTTCACAACGTTTTCACGGCAGACTTTTTACGGGGTGGCTTGCCATTGCCTTTCTCAGTCATCTACACTTCCCCCCACAGCAAGCTGGATACTCATTTTACCGACCTCGGAAGGATGGAAGGCTGAGTTAACAACAAGCCAACTACCTGAAAACCCAGCTTCCACTGGGGATTGAACTCAGGTCACGAGCAGAGCTTAGGACTGCAGTACTGCAGCTTTAACACTCTGCACCACGGGGCTCTGTCTGCTGAGTTAATCCCTATGTAAATTGTACTGGTGTGAAAGGTTTCTTTCATCTAGTTTCATCTAGTCTAACCCTAACCCTAACTTGCCTCATAACAGCCTTTAATCTAGCAACACAAACACAAAACAGTTCTGTGTCTCCTCAATGTATTTTTCATATGTGGGGGGGGCTCTTTCTTGGGTTTAGAAAGCAATTGGGCATTCTTCTCCCAGAACCCAACCAACAGTCACAGGCTTATGAACAAATGCCAAAATCCATCTATCAAGTAAAGAACTTATCTCAACAGATATGGTAAGTGGATCTTCTTGAGAGATGTGCATCTATATTAGATGGGAGGCAAAATTTTCATTTACTATTTGAGAGGAAGATACTTGCAACCAGAAAAAGAGAGCTCAGCTTTGGGGTCATTGGGTGATCTGTGCAGGGTTAGCTGTACCCCCCTGCAAAGTGGGGAGGAGACCTTGTGTCACACATTGACATCTGATCAGAAACCAAAGGAAGCATGAAAATAGCCAACATTCACAACACTTGTAGACAACTAGACTGCCGGGAAGAGCATCCATGCTGATCTGAATTACCACTTCATGAATGATCATCTTCATTCAGCTTTTGCATTTCTGCTGGGGATATTGCTTTTTATGATGCATTCTGTGTTGGGATTTAGAAAATTGAAGAAGGTGGAGGAACCAAGAGCTAAACTAACTTGACTCCCCAATTCATTTTGCAGCTCAAAATTTGTGATTTCAGGCAGGTATGGAATGAAATCTTCCATTGTAGTGCACTAAAACCCTACTTTTAAAACACAGACACATTCCACCCTTGAAGTAGCAATTATTTCAGCTTAGAAGTCATGAATTTGTATCATATGATGCAATTCAATCTCTCTGGAATAAGAGCCTTGAACCAATAAAACAGGACAAAAAATTCAATATCTCTATGTTGTTAACACTGAACCACATTAAAACGGGACCAAAAAAGATTTCTGCCTTCATAGCCCTCCTCAGTGGCCAAATTATTGTATACATGCACACTGTGATATATAAATGTACATTAGTACCAAGGCAGGTTGATTATCTGGCCTGAAAAGTGAACAAAGAATATAATTATTCAATTATTCATATATGAAAAACAATTTAATGACATAAATCTTTTTTAAAAATTGAATTAAGTACTCACATTCCAGATATTATCATAGAATCACAGAGTTGGAAGGGGCCATACAAGTTGTCCCATCTGTCCCAGCTCGGGACTCGGCCAGGCAACCGCCCCCCCCCCGACAGACCCACCAACCTCGCACCCCAAGGTGATGGTTTTCCTCGGACCCCAGTGTCCCCCCGTGCAGCTAGCAGTCTGGCACTTGACGCGCCCGCCGAGAAGCCCTGACTTACCCCACCACAGATGGCGGCAGCTCCATCAGCCCCAGGTCCTGCCGAGGGCGGGGTGCCAGCCAGGCGAGACCTCGGGCCCAGCGGGGGCATCATGACGACCCTCCGTTGGCCCGGGAAGAGGAGACATGGCCCATAAAGCCGTGGAGCCTGGAGAATGGGAGAAGGGATGCACCAGAGCTGCGGTGGCTGATGCCACCACGCCCTGACCCAGCCCGGCACTGCACACCGGCTGGAGAGTCCACAGCTGGGGAACACCCTGGAAATGCCCCCCCCCCCCCCGAGCATCAGGGCTGTCCCCCAGAAGCGTTGGGAGACTATAGCCCAAGAAGCTGATGAGATGTGCTGCCTTGACATCATTGAGCTATTCAACTACGACCCCTGCACGACAAAGTCCTGAACTTTGAACAACAACCTCGCCCCCGCATGAAGAGGCAGCTTCGCTGCTTCCTAGGATTTGTGGGGTATTACAGCAAGTTTATCCTGAACTTCACAACTATAGCTGCTCCCCTCACTGATAGCCTTTATGTGCCCAAATGTGCTTCGTTAGGGACCTTCACAAGATGCAGCCTTTGAACGCCTTTGCACCAGCTTGTCCCGGGAGCCGGCATTGTACAACCCTGATTTCTCCCACCCATTCACACTACACGCAGATGCCTCGGGCACAGGGATCAAGGCTGCCTTAGCACAGGGATACCCGGGGGAGGAGTGCTCCGTCCTGTTCATTAGCAGGAAATTCAAGCCAGCAGAGCGTAGCTACTCCACCATAGAGAAGGAGGCCCTGGCCGTTAAGTGAGCTGTTGGGGTGCTACAATTCTATCTTGGCAATAACCCCTTTTGGTTGGTAGTGGACCACGCCCCCCTCTTATAGATGTATCGCAAGAAAGAGCACAACACCTGCAGCTCCGTCGGCCCCAGGTCCTGCCGGGGACGGGGTGCTGGCCAGGCGAGGCCTTGGGCCCAGCGGGGGTGTCACAATGACCCTCCATCAGTCTGAAAAGAGGAGATGATGGCCCACATGGCCGTGGAGCCCGGAGGCTAGGAGAAGGAATACACCTGGAGCTGCCACAGCTGCTACTGCCACGCCCTTACCCAGCCCGGCGTTGCACACAGGCTGGAGAGCCCACAGCTGGGGAATGCCCTGGAAACGCCCCCCCTGGGCATCAGGGCTTAAACGAAGGGGCGGGGCTTGGGGGCAATCATCCTGGTGGAAGGAGGGAGCAGCCAGAGGGAAATAAAAGGAGGCCAGCTGATGATGACAGGGAGGAAGTGAGGCTGGTGCTGCAGAGAAGGGCTGAGAGCAGAGAGAGAGGAACAGAGCGAGAGCCTGCAAGCCCCCAGCCGGGAGGGGAAGCCTATGGGTGACGCAACCCTGCCCCCTCCATTTCTGAGACCTCTGGCCTGAGGGGGGAGTTTGCAGGGGCCATGGCAGAGCCAAGTGCCATATGGGGGCACCAGGGGGAGCACAACACAGGTCATCTAGTTCAACCACTTGCTCAATACAGAATCAAGCCAAGAGCATCCCTAACAAGTGTTTGTCCAGCCATTGCTTAAAGATTGCCAGAGAGGGGGAGCTCACCACCTCCCTCAGTAGATTCCACTGCTAAACAACTCTTACTGTAAAAAGGATTTTCTTAATATCCAGCTGGTACCTTCCCACCCTTAATTTAAACCCATTCTTATGAGTTCTATCCTCTGCTGCAAACAGGAACAGCTCCCTGCCCTCGTCTAAGTGACAGCCATTCAGATACTTAAAGATGCCAAGTCCTGCACATTCTCCATCAGTGATGACATCTATGATTGTAGAATCAGATATAGCTTATTCACTGGATGAAGAAGTTACAGGTCAAGACTATGCTTTGATAGGACTGAGAATACAGGTACAAGCAAGCAATTATATGAGACAGCAGGCATCTGCTTGTTAGATCAGTTGCCCCCCACTGCTGTACCACATTGCCATACCATCTTACTATACCATCCTTGTCCAGGCTGCCACCTCCCACTGCCTCCCGACCCCCCCCCCTCGGTAACCCAGACTCCGACAGCCCACTGTCAGGCATATGTTTCATTGAAGTCATTAATGCTTATAATTACTTTTGATACCTGCTTACTAACCCTATTGCTAAATAAAACTGTGCCACTAACCCTTGTGCCCTGCAAGAGAAGGAGGAGGGGTGGGAATGTAGGTTGCCAAAACTCCAAAGGCCAGCAATGCCTTTGAAGTGCAGAGCGCCAAGCCAGCCTCTCTGGTGCCTCCCAAAAAGAGCAAGGACATCACCAAGGGGGAGAAAGCAACCATCACCGGTGGGAGATAAGCGGCCTGAGAAAGTGTTACTTGCAGGGACGACTGTAGTTTTATTATGAGAAGTGATTTAAAGCTCTGAGCCTTTGAAGTGTATCCATAAATGCCAATGTTTCTAGCTATCCGTTATCAGTTTCAATGAACCTGTGTAGAGAGTAGCATTGTTGTAATCAATAAATGAAACTTAGTTTTGAACACAGACAAATCTGATCATTTTGAAACTTCAATGAACCCTTTGCTGACACCCACACCCCCGCAAAAGAAGATGGGGATGGCTGCAACACACGCCACCACCCTGCAGCTTCCCCCATCATGCTCCAGAGCCCACCTACCTGCGAGGCTGGCACTGGGTGTCCTGGGGCCTTGGCGGGGGAGCAGTCTGGCCTGGGCCAGAAGACTCAGTGTGGGACGGGCTGAACGCAGATGCCTTGGCCTCCAGGAGAAGTGCCGCCGCCACTGCCCCTGGCTGGCCCGAGAGCCTGGGTGAGGGAAGAGTCAACAGCATGGAAGAGGATGGGCAGTGCTGAAAGAGCCGCCAGGGTGATCGCGCCAGCTGTGGGGGGCACCCCGCCCCTTGGAGCAGTCCCGGAGGGTGGGGCTAACAACGGGCCACATGACTGGTGGCAGGAGGAAGGAGGGAGCAGCGGGGCCACACCCAATGGTTGGGGAAGGCCGATGATGAGTACACAAGCATGGGGTTGGAAAGGGGAGGAGCATTATGGCATGAAGGTGTGAGAGGATAAAAGGAGGAAAATGCTGACAGCCGGGGAGGAAGACAGATGGGGAATACCAGGTCAACCCAGAGAGAGACAGAGTGCCTGACTCTGTGGAGGAGGTGGTGGCGTGAGGCAATGCCCACCCCCCTCAATTCTGAGGCCATAAGCACCCCTTCTCCTCCCTCCTCTATGGCACGGCCGCCCCAATGGGCAGGGTCAGCATGAGGGGAGATCACAATCCTGTTGGACCATCTTGCTGTACTATTAACTAGCTATTGAAACTGATTTTATTGTGATGTTATTGTAATTCTATTGTGATTTTATTATCTATATTGATGTACACCTTGAGCAGAATAATAATAATAATAATGGGTGGAATAATAATAATAATAATGATGATAATAATGGATCATTAATTTCTGCCCAGTTTTCCAGCATGTTCCGATCTTGTTGGATTCTATCTTGCTTCTCCCAATTTGGTGTCATCTGCAAATTTAATGAGTAGCTCCTCCACACCCTCATCCAGATCACTGAAAAAAATATTGAAAATTACCAGGCTCAGAAAAGTACCTGTGGCAAATCACTGGACACTTCCCTCCATTCAGTAAGTTGCCACTGACAACTGCTCTTTGACTGTGGGTTTCTAGCCAGTTCTGTATCCCGCTAAATATCCTACAGTTCAGTCCACAGTCCTCTAGTTTGCCCATCAGAACACCATGGGGAACCCTGTCAAAAGCTTTACTGAAATCCAGGTAAAAACATCAATAGCATTCCCTCATCCGGTAAGCTCATCACTGGATCAAAGAAGGAAATAAAGTTGGTCTGGTAGGATCTGTTGGGGATAAATCTGTGCTGAATTTCCCAAATCACTGAGTTGTCATTAGGTGCTTACAGACTGATCCCTTCAAAATCTGCTCCAGTATCTTCCCTGAGACAGAGGTCAGAGTGACTGGCCTGTAGTTTCCTGGGTCATCCCTCCTCCCTTCTTTGAAAACTCTGCCCTCCTCTAGTCTTGTGGCATGTCTCCCATCTTCCAAGAGTTCTGGAAGATGCTGGACAAAGCATATGCAAGCTCTCCAGAAAGTTCTTTTAAGCACTCTTGGATGCATACCAGGTGGCCCAGGGAATTTGTACTCATTTAACACAGCCTTCTCAACTACCACCCTGTCCATGTCAACCTGCAGCTTGGACGCCATGCTCTGCCTACTACCATCTCTAGATGAGCCTGTTCTCTTAGGCAAAATAGGCATTTAGCCTTTCTGCTTTCTCTCTGTCCTCTCAGAATTTCTCCATTTTCACCCATCACCACTTTTATCTTAAGTTTGTTCCTCACATATATGAAGAACATTTTCTTGTTGTAGTTAGCCTCCCTGGCCAGCTTTAACTCATTGTGAGCTTAGGCCTCTCTGATGGCTAAGCTACACAGTTTAGCAACTCACAGATACTCTTCTCCTTCCCCCATTTCTTGAATATTTCCTTTCTCTCCCTTAGCACATAATGGAGTTCTCTGTCATATGAACATATGAAGCTGCCTTATACTGAATCAGACCCTTGATCCATCAAAGTCAGTATTGTCTTCTCAGACTGGCAGCAGCTCTCCAGAGTCTCAAGCTGAGGTTTTTCACACCTATTTGCCTAGACCCTTTTTGGGAGATGCCAGGGATTGAACTTGGGACTTTCTGCTTCCCAAGCAGATGCTCTACTACTGAGCCACCGTCCCTCCCTTTACACTTACAATGTCCTTCCACATTGATTATCTGACAAAAGAATTAGTTTTTTTAGTGAAACATTTCCTTAAATTTTTAAGCGTACACATCCAAGAGAATGCAGATTCAATAACTCCTTCTGTAAAAAAAAATGTAGTTTTAGAACATGTTTATATATATATATATATATATATATATATATATATATATATATATATATATATATATATATATATATATATAAATGTAGCATTTTAGAATACTTTGTTTTATATATATATATATCACAAAGTATATATAAAACATATATATATATATAAAGTATATATAAAACACCCATCTCTCACCCATCCTTTGGGTAGCCAACTTCACTACACTCTTTATTCATACCATTGGGCTTTTTCACATGCCCATTCTTACACAGCTTAGTTGAATTCTACTACTCCCCCCCATCCTTGCTGTTTCACTGCTCTGATCAGCAGCAAGCAATGCCATGTTTCAATAAAATCCTACATTTTGGTGTCCCCATGATGTTAATGACCACTGGTCGATTTGAATTGGCAGCATCTCTGTGCTTGCACAGTTTTTAGAACACCCAACACAAACCATTTCAGCAGGTGTTTGTGGCTGCTCTGCCCAAACTGAACAGATCAAACAAACAGCTCACATCAAATTGCCACCTTCAAACCTTCCAACTTGGTAAATTCAACAGACAAATGTCTTCAAGGTAAAATGTACCACATTCCTACCATTAACACTAACTTATTTGTTGGTACTGTTCATCACCATCCCCCACCCTGCCATTGCTGTTGGTTTACTAGCCATTTTCTTCCTCTGCTGCAAGGGATTCTGATCAGCTTTGGATCATGCAATGATTACAATGGCATCACAAAACTAGTATCTCTTGGTTAATGCCTCTAATGGCAAAGGAATTCCATTTAGAATGAAATATGGTGCAGGAAAAATGCCTGATCCTTAACTAATCACAGCATGAACACTTTTGCAGACCAGTTGCAAAAGAGTCACCCCACAAAAGAGAGGGACATCTTTTGATTCTAATGACCAAACCTGAGCCTTTGTTTCAGTATCAGTAGTTCCCATTTCTCCTTATTCTATCTCAAATTCCAAGTACATAACTTGTGTTGTGAGTTATTGCATTGCATGCTAAGCTATCTTTCACCAACACCAGCGTTTTTATTTTAAAGCAGAGAAAGCCATTTATGTCTTAGGGTTGCTAACATTCTAAAAAAGAAGCCATCTCCTCTCCATATCTTCTCTCACTCATGAATCCCCAAGACACCACTTCAGGGAGGGGAGTGAAAGACATTTTGGAAACTTGGAGGCCAACCTGACATCTATCGAACAGAAGAAGAAGGGTAGATTTTTATAACTCATTCTCTGTCTTAAGGAGTCTCAAAGCACTTTACAATTGCCTTCCCTTCCTTTCACCACAACAGGCACCTTGTGAGGCTGAGACAGTGGGGCTGAGGCAGTTATGAGTAAACTGTGGCTGGCCCAGGCTCACCCTTCATGGGCTACATGTGAAGGAAGGAGTGGGAAATCAAACCCAGTTCTCCAGATTAGAGTTCATCACTCTTAGCCACTACACCATTCCAGTGTTCCCTCAAAACTGAGCATGAACTAGCTCTCAGATTTTTAGCCTCCAGCTCTTAGCTCAGGAAGGATGACCTCAGAGAACAATATTTTATGCAGCAGCTCACAACTTTAATGCCAGCAGCTCACAAAGTAGAATTTTGGTTCACAAGGCTCTGCAGCTTAGGGGGAACAACCTAGAAGAAGTTCAGGCAACAATACTTGGTGACCATCCACCACGTGATGGAATTGCAATACCCACCCATCTCAGAGATCAAGCTGTGTTGGTTTGTCTGTAGCAGTAGAAAAGAGCAAGAGACCACTAACACCTTAAAGACTCACAAAAATTGTGGCAGAGGATGAGGTTTTGTGAGTTTTCTACCATCTCAAGTAGTTTATTTAAGAATCCTCAAATCTTGTACATTTCTACATGGCCACTCCATCACCAATTAATATTAGGTTTAAAAAGTCAGCTCTCATTTTCATTTTAGGAGAAGCAATTTTCCTAAATGGTGTCCTAGTAATGGTGCCTGATCACATCTAAGCCCTGCAGCCAGTGTCTTAATCCAGTTAGTCTGAGCTCTGTTACCTGAGGGAAATAATAGCAATCCTTTCCCTCTGCTTGCAAACTGTTCACAGAGACTCCTCCGATCTATATTAATCCCGTCATTTATCTTTGCCAGTGGAGAACAAAAATAATTTGTGCAAGAGTAAATAGATGAGCAGGCAAGAGCTCAGCTTTATTAAACAGAACAAAGCAGGTGCTCCTACAGTCAACCTTGTATTTATTGCAAAACCTGGGCTGCTCTCCTCCTCCATCTGCACAGACCAAATGGAGCTTGCCATCATTTTGATGGGGAAGGGGAAATTGCATTGCATCAGCTACTCACAACTGAATAAACCAGGCAAAAACTAATTTTATTTCCTCACACAATTCAAATAAATCCTTTAAAATACTGGAAAGATATCTGTGCTAGGGAGTCTTTGTCATCAACTCCTCCACTACCATCATCATTACCAGTGTAATGTAGATACAAACACTGCCTTTGATATCATTTTTGTATCAAAGAAGCACACCCAACTTTCTTGAGCATGCTGCCTAGTTTGCAGAGACCACAGGAAAGAGACTTAGTGGGGCTGGTAGGAAATTAGTCTGCATATTCATCTTTCAGCTGTTTTATTGTGTGAACAATGCACATGGAAATGTATGCTATGAATTAACATTGTATTATTTTGTACCTTTTTGAGGGGGGGGGGTGATCATTGGCTATAAAGTATGAATGCTTCCCGCTATAGCAGTGATAATCGCAATGCTACCGTTCTCTTTCCTGTGTCTCTGCAAACATTTTTATAGTACACTATGGCCGAGGTCAGACGTACATAAACTGACGAGATGGGCATGGATGAAAGCCAGATGCATGTTGGATTTTATGCGGTTGTCCAAACATCAGCATCTGGCAATGGTCGTTGGCTCGTTTAAATCCCAAACTGGCACGACTGAGACGCGGACTTTTTTGATAGTACATTAAATCCGGAATAAGAATGCTTCTGACGACTCCCGTTCTATGTTTGAACGCTCCATTGTAGCTGACTCATGGCAAGTGCACATCCGCTTCCCTGCGAGAGCCCACTCCAAACGATATCATTGCGCCAGCAATTTGAGACTCAGCCTTCCAACCTTCCGAGGTCAGTAAAATATGTACCAGCTTGCTGAGCGGGGGGGGGGGAGTGTAATGACTGGGGAAGGCAATGGCAAACCACCCCGTAAAAGGTCTGCCATGAAAACTTTGTGAAAGCAGCGTCACCCCAGAGTTGAAAACGACTGGTGCTTGCACAGGAGACCTTTCCTAAATGTGTATGTGTGTGGGGGGAGGCAGATCGACCACCTTTGCCTTCTCCCCGCCAGGCGGAGAGATGGCAAAGAGAGTTCCTGTGCTCCCCCCCATTTAAACACTCTGGTGGGGTGTTCATTTTTTTGTGACAGTCTATGTTGTTTGATGCCCATACCGGCCTGTTCCGGCCCATTTCGGCTTTTACCCTGTCCCATTTAAATGGGGGGGGGAATGACCCACCTTTGCAATCTCCCTGCCAGGAGGAGAGACAGCAAAGAGAGTTGCCATGCTCCCCCCCCCCATTTAAACACCACGGCAGGGAGGAGGAAGATCACCCACCTTTGCTGTCTCCCCACCAGGCAGAGAGACAGCAAAGAGAACTCCTGGGCTTCCCCTCCCTGGCCGGGTGTTTAAATTGGGGGGGGGGGCAGATCGCCCACCTTTTCTGGCACCTTTAAAAAAAAAAAAGCCAAGCATGATATGCCACAGTACTGCGCTTGCGCGAGTGTGGAATGCCATCTCAAAAAATGAGGTCCGGTTGAGACCTCTGATCAACCAACGACGGGACCAACGCTGCTTAGAACTGAAGGATGGAGGGATGTCTGATCAGGAAATTTGTTGTAAAAAAGCTGCGGGGTATAATAGCGATGGGTTAGGGATGGATTTAATGGTGAGTGTGACCGCGGCCTATGTTACATCGTTAACCAGGGGTCATTTCATAGGAAAAGAGGTGCCAGAGCTCATTAGCACTCATTAGGATTCATAATGCTCATTAGCATTTTGTAGGAAAAGAGGTGCATAACTCATTTGCATATGCCACACCTGATATCACTGGAAGGTGTACTAAATTATATCAGCACAGCATCTACCTTTAAAATGCTTCTTGAATTATAAAAGCAAGAAAATCTTGAAAATTCTCACTCTCCATAGAAAAGAAACAACAAACTCACAGAACATAAAATCCACTTCCATTGGTCTTCTTTGTCTCAGATCTCCAGAGACTCTCTTCCAGAGAAAAGAAATGTGACATACGGTCAACAAACAGAACATAAAATCCATTTCCATTGGTCTTCTTTGTCTCAGACGACCATCATCCACCAAGGTCAATGCCTAACCACTTCAGACTTGGATACCAGCCATGATCTTCTCATTGCATGGACATGCAATGTCCTCCTAAGCCTAGTCTGGATCATCCTTCAGGTGCTTCCAACTCACCCTTCTTTCAGAGGGCAGTATCCAAAACCCACAGAAATTGTTAAGTAGAACATGGATAGCTTTCATTACATCTTCTTATTGAACCTCATCGTTACTACTGATAATGTTCACACTTTTTTCTTAACAATTAGGAGTTCAGCGATTTTTTCTTGTCACTGGTATTTTTATTTTATTATGGGGGGCAGGAGGGATTCCCCCCCCCCTTCACTCTGTTTCTACCTGTTTGCACATGGTATCTAGGCAAGGACGATTGATCCACTGCTCTCCAGTAGGAGACAGTGACTATGGTAAAATTCATTGAGTTCTGGTTATTGATAGGGGTTTTGTGGTGAACTTATGGACAGTTATCTGAGATGAAAAAGACCAACGGAAGTGAATTTTATGCTCTGTGAATTTGTTGTGCACAGGTCACATTTATTTTCTCTAGAAGAGAGTCGTTGGAGATAGATCAAGGATAGTGAGGGTTTTCTTACCTTTGTAGAGTAAGGATTCTCGTATCTGCTCGCCCAACAACTTGTAAATTAGACCCATGCCCTTCCTGGCTTATTAAATCTTGCCAGGGGGACCTTAGATATCCCGTGCGGGATATCATAAATAGATCCCTAACGGAAGGGCACTTTCCAACGCCACTTAAAGAGGCTGTGGTCCGACCCCTCTTAAAAAAGCCATCTTTAGATCCGGCCCAATTGACACACTATCGGCCGGTTTCAAATTTGCCCTTTCTGGGTAAACTTATTGAGAGGGCAGTGGCGAAGCAGTTACAGACCTCCCTGGATGACACTTCCGTCCTCGACCCATTTCAGTCCGGCTTTCGCCCGGGACACGGGACGGAGACAGTGTTGGTTGCCTTAGTGGATGACCTTCAACGGCATCTGGATCGGGGTGGCTCGGCGGTGCTGATGTTGTTAGACCTGTCGGCGGCGTTCGACACGGTCGACCATCGGCTACTGACGTGCCGCCTCGCCGACGCAGGGATTCAGGGGTTGGCCTTACAGTGGCTCTCCTCTTTCCTGGAAGGTCGGGGACAAAGGGTCGCAATTGGGGGGGAACTGTCTCGGAGGCGCTCACTTGATTGTGGCGTGCCTCAAGGGGCGGTTCTCTCCCCGATGTTATTTAACATCTACATGCGGCCTCTTGCCCAGATTGCCCGAAGGTATGGGTTGGGGTGTCACCAGTATGCTGATGACACCCAGCTCTATCTACTGATGGATGGCCAGCCTGTCTGCGCCCCGGAAAATCTTGACCAGGCACTACGGGCCGTGGCTGAGTGGCTCAGACTGAGTGGGCTGAAGTTAAATCCTACGAAGACAGAGGTCCTTTGCTTGGGCCGCCGCGGCCCGGGGAGGGGGATCCCCCTGCCGGCTTTTGATGGTGCGCCGCTTATGGCGGCGGACAGGGTCAGGAGCTTGGGGGTGCTGTTGGAGCCTTCTTTAAAGATGGAGGCTCAGATAGCAGCCGCTGCCAAGTCCGCATTTTTTCATCTTAGACGGGCAAGGCAGCTGGCCCCCTTTCTGGAGCGCGACGACCTAGCAACAGTGATCCATGCTACGGTCACCTCAAGGTTGGACTACTGCAATGCCCTCTACATGGGGCTGCCCTTGTCTCGGACCCGGAAACTGCAGCTGGTGCAGAGTGCCGCGGCCCGGCTGTTATTGGGTCTCCCAAAGTGGGAACACATCCAGCCGGGTCTCCGGACTCTGCACTGGCTTCCAGTAATATACCGAGTCCGGTACAAGGTGCTGGTTATTACCTTTAAAGCCCTATATGGCCTGGGACCTGCCTACCTGAAGGACCGTCTCTCCCCACATGTTCCCCAGAGAGCACTGAGGTCAGGAACACAAAATCTCCTCACTATCCCCGGGCCAAAAGAAGCCCGTCTGAAAGCCACCAGGGAAAGGGCTTTCTCCGTTATGGCCCCCGTATGGTG
Source organism: Heteronotia binoei (assembly GCF_032191835.1). Classification (NCBI taxonomy): domain Eukaryota; kingdom Metazoa; phylum Chordata; class Lepidosauria; order Squamata; family Gekkonidae; genus Heteronotia; species Heteronotia binoei. Next base: position 9,343,242 of record NC_083236.1, read on the forward strand.
GAATCAGCTGCCGGAAGAGGTGAGGGCCCTGCGGGACTTGGCGCAGTTCCGCAGGGCCTGTAAGACGACCCTCTTCCGGCTAGCCTATACCTAGCCTACATTTAGCCAGGATAACAACTTGAGGAAACTGGCCAGCCATCTTTTTACTGGAAACTGAATTACTCTGTTTTGATGTTTTAACTGTTTAACTATTTAACTGTTTTACATTTGAAATTGTTTAATTTTAAGTTTGATTAATTGTTGGAAGCCGCCCTGAGCCATTCGTGGGAAGGGCGGGATAGAAATCCCAAATAAATAAATAAATAAATAAATAAATAAATAAATAAGCCCTCTTCAGGGCAGGTTTTCAATAATATCATTTCCCTAGTTTGTGAGTCTGAGAATGTGGCCAAAATGTCCTGTGGGTAATCTCTAACTCTCGTCGTTGGGGCTCCCAGGCTTTCGAGGCTTAAAGTTGTAGTGAATCATGTGGCCAGGAATGTGCAAACTTCTTGATCTTCCTCTGCCTGCTCCAGCATGCCTCAAAACTTGAGATTAAGGGGGAAGCACACCATCACTCTCTCAAGAAGCAGAAGACTTTTGAAGTGTATTGAGGGTTATGAAATTTATTTAGTGGTCAATTTATCTCCATTCTGGGTATGGCACGATAGACAATCTCACAGCATCCCATTGAACTGAGATCTGCTAGAGCTAGTCTTTCTGCACACATTTTCCTAGGGAAGCAAGCCGAAGTACTGTCCCCAGCCAGGTATCTTTTCAACATCACTATCCCAAAATATCGGATAGCTTTCTCAAAAGCACGACTCAATGCACTTTTCTCTTCGGTGCTTTTGGGACATTACGCTGGGTACCCATATCTGGAAAGATTGTGCCCCTGCAATTGCAATGAGGTTGAAACAACTCTCCACATCGTTTTGCACTGCCCAAATTACAATGACTTGAGGGCAAGATTAATCTCTCCGATTCTTGGGTCCTTGGCGGGCAGGTAGGAGGATGAGCAAATTGCCTTCCTCCTGTCTGACGCTCATTCTGATGTTTCATCTAAGATTGCCCGTTTCTGTTATGCTGCTCAGTTGGAAAGGAGGGAAATTGAGAATGTTAATCTTGGTTATGAGTTTTAACAATATGTGTAATAGTAGGAGTCAGGAATTTTGTGTAAGAGGTGATGGGTTTGTTTTTATGATTTTGTTTTTGTTTGTATTAAGCTGGTCGGATGACCGTGAATAAAGAACTACATCCCATTGGTATCCGATTATTATGTTCAACCATATAAACACATGACATACAATCTTTGGCCCTTGAAGAGGCCATCTCCCTAACCTACTTTTCAGCACCAAAGGCTGTTAGCTGGCTATGTTTCATATTAGTTTTGTTGGTAACATTTTTTCAATGTCCTACTGGATTAGGAAAAACAAAGCATGGAGCTTTTCGATTTGACTCTTCTGGTGCAGTTCACCCACTACTTGAATTCTGGTGCACTTCACCGACTACTTATTTGCTGGTTTTATTATTATGAATCCTAATATAAAGTTAATTTCTTTGAATTGTAGAGGCAAATAACATTGTTAAGGTTGAGAAAATCTCCTCTGCACTGGTTCAACCTGACCTTCTCTTTCTATAAGAGACCCACATAAAATCCCCAAATTCTCCAATATTTTGTTCAAAATGGTTTTCTTCTCAATACACTGCAACCGGCTCTTCCAAATCTAGAGGAGTAGTCATATTATTTTCCAAAAAAAGGGTTCATTTTCCTTTCTTGGCCCAAGAAACATACCCTAATGGTCACTATTTATTTCTGAATCTCAATTATTCACATTATACCTTTATTTCGCTTTGCTCCCCCAACAATGCCCAAGTTTCATTTATCAAAGAGACACTGGCCAAATCTCAAGAAGGCCTAGTCATTATCAGAGGAGACTTCAACCAGATCATAGATCCACAATGGAACAGGTCATATCAAAAGGCTCCCCCATCTCTAAACCAAAGCCTCAATGGCAAAGTATATTAAATCAGTATAACCTTTGTGACATATGGTGAATTCAAAATAGAGGAGACAAAGACAACACATACTACTCTTCCAGCTATGATATATTTTAAAGAATATACTATTTTCTGGTGTCTGCTTCTCTTATAGACCATATAACTCACACTGACATCAGAGTGGGTGTCAATGTGGCAGATGAGGTTCAATGTGGCCAAGTGCAAAGTAATGCACATTGAGGCCAAAAATCTCAGCTACAAATTCAAGTTGATGGGGTGTGAACTGGCAGAGACTGACCAAGAGATCTTGGGGTCATGGTAGATAACTCACTGAAAATGGCTTGTCCCAAGCTGGTCATATAAGAGCATAAGATGTCAGTGGTGTGCTGAAAAGGCTTCGGGACATGCACCATCTAGCATAGCTTCACCCGCAAAATAAAACCTAAACCTTTCAAATTAAATGTTAAATTAAACAAAATCTCTTGTATTCATCTTACAAGTACTCATCTTTCATCTTTCTATAATGGTGGTATCCTGGAATAACATCATTCCCCATTAAATTGGCTATATATATATATATATATATATATATATATATATATATATATATATATATATATATATATATATATATATATATATATATATATATATATATATATATATAAACCATTTTTTCTCATATTGGCCTATTGATGCCATCTGACTCGTTATGTGCAATCTTACTCATTACAAAGTGTTACCACAATCTAGTTTGCCATTCTTCAATCGTTGGTAGATGTTTGTCATTCCATTTGGCTGCAATTGTAAGTCTAGCAGTGGCTATTAAAATTGAAATCATTAATGATTTGGAGTTGAGAGTAAGCAGTGAAGTGGCTAAGTTTGCAGATGACACTAAATTGTTCAGGGTGGTGAGAACCAAAGAGGATTGTGAGGCACTCCGAAGGGATCTGTTGAGACTGGGTGAGTGGGCGTCAACGTGGCAGATGAGGTTCAATGTGGCCAAGTGCAAAGCAATGCACATTGGGGCCAAAAATTCCAGCTGCAAATACCAAGAGAGAGAACTTGGGGTCATTGTAGATAACTCACTGAAAATGTCAAGACAGTGTGCAATTGCCATGCTGGGAATTATTAGGAATTGAAAACAAATCAGCCAGTATCATAATGCCCCTGTATAAATCGATGGTGTGGTCTGTTAACAAAGAAAATATACAGGGTTTACCCCTATATGACAAAAGGGGATCTTTATCCAAATACTCTGGGAAGAACACCTTTCAGGAAAAAAGGACACCAGACATAAAGCTCTGAAATATATGAAGAATTTATTTAAGTCTTAGTCAATACATGCATTTAAAAGATTAGGGATAATATGTGACCCCAAGGTTACATGGTTACATGGCTACAGCCTTTCCTATATCCAGTTTCCCTAGCCTATTACATTTGGTAAAAGCAAAACCATTGTATAGATAGCAAAGAGCATTTCATTCTCACCTTTCCTAGGGCTTCAGGTGGTTGTCTAGGAAGAAATGGGGAAGATGGAGGGGTCAGGTTTCTCAGGAGGCTTGGTATTGCTGCTGCTGCCAAATTAGATCCTCCTCCCCTGAGATGCCTGCCCCTTCCCTATGACCAATCAGAGACAAGAAAGCGAGGTTTGGTCATCTTTTGGCTGGAAAGCACCAAAAACCACCTATACATAAGGAAACCACCTATTGTTGCCAAATATCAGCTCTGATAATTGGTACCAGAGAGGTCAATGAACTCTAAAAGAAAATCTCCATCTGATACCCAGGATCCCAATTCTCCTAATCTGGGATCAAAGATTCTCCATGGGTGCTTGAGAACCCAATCTAACCCATTCTGATCATATTCATCAATACATATATATCATAACAAAGCATACAGTCAATATATTTATGCATATAGGAGTTCCCTCCCCCCATATGTAAATATCAAAAGGAAAAGGTTATGTGTGTATACAGGGAGTCCTATATAATCCCACAAAGATTTTGTATAAGTAACTATGCTTTCCCTTCATTTCAAATTTATGATTTACTAACCATCAGATCCACCATAGTTCTCTAATCCCATCTATAATTTCCTAAAGCATCATGCTATTATATCTGTAAAGAAACTCTAACAAGCCCTATACAAATCCATTTAACAAAAAATCCCTTCTCTGTACTATGCTTAGATTCTGACAGGCTTTTGCTACTTGGCAATCTTTCTCTCTCTCTCTTTCATTCCCCCTCCTTTCCTCTATTTCATTATGGCATTGTAAAAACTGTAAAAACTTCTTAACTTATAAGAAATCATTTCTTCCTGCCCTTTATCATCTTTCCTCCAACAGGGTATAAAAAAACATCCATACATTATTCCATAAGATTCAGGTTGTTTAGCACTATTTATCCATGCCAGACCCATTTCCCATACAAGGGCATTGTCAAAGTTCTCTTCCTCAATAAGATTAATATTGTTTACCAGATTTTCACCATTACACAACAAATTACTTCCAGATGTGTTGAGGACAAATTGTCAAAGTTTTCTATTTCATCACTTCCAGATGTTTTGAGAACAAGTTGCTTTCGCCAATGTGCTTTGTCAATAGGTTACCTTCAATCAACCTTCGGTCAAAATGTATTCTCAGACCCATATATTCTTTCCTGGGGAAATCCAGGCCCTTTCACGTAAACAGTCATATAGAAACACCATATACATATATATATATATATATATATATATCCAACAGGTCTTATTTGGAATACTGTATACAATTCTGGTACAATTCACCACAAAAAGGATATTATAGCACTGGGAAAAGTCCAGAAAAGGGCAACTAGAATGATTAAAGGTTTGGAACATTATCCCTATGAAGAAAGGTTAAAACGCTTGGGAATCTTTAGCTTGGAGACACGTTGACTGAGGGGTGACATGATAGAGGTTTACAAGATTATGCATGGGATGAAGAAAGTAAATAAGTACTTTTCTCCCTTTCATACAATACAAGAACTTGTGAAATTGCTGAGCAGTTGGATTAGAATGGATAAAAGGAAGTACTCCTTCACCCAAAAAAATGATTAACATGTAGAATTCACTGCCACAGGAAGTGGCAGCGGCTACAAGCATAGTCAACTTCAAGAGGGGATTGGATAAATATATGGAGCAGAGGTTAGTCAATGGCTATTAGCCACAGCATTTTATTGGAACTGTTTGATACAGTGATGGTCTGTATTCTTGGTGCTTGGGGGGCGGCAAAGAGGAAGGATTTCTAGTCCCACGTGAACCTCCTGATAGCACTTGGGGGGTTTTTTTGGCCACTGTGACACAGAGTGTTGGACTGGATGGGCCATTGGCCTGGTCTAGCATGTTTTCTCTTATGTTCATATGTTCTTAGGACAATCGCTGATCTTTTTTTAAAAAAAATTGAATTTGAAATTACAAGAGCAGCTCACTCAAACTTGGTCATTAGATGAATCTTTTTTTATTAAAACAAAAAGTATGCTTAGAGATTCAAAAAGATATTCACAACTATTTTGAAATTAACTCCACTTGTGGAGTCTCTAAAGACACTGTATATCTTTACTTGCGAAGTCTCTAAAGACACTTTATTTTACCATGGAAACAGGCCTCATGCCCAGTTCATGGAAACATGCCAAAATTGTACTTGTGGAGGTTGTCTTACACATCTCTTTGAGTTTGGCCAATAGAAAAAGGAAACAACAACTTAGACAAGACATTTTGGTCACTATTCACACACTAGAACAAAAACATAAACAGTCTTAAGAATTTATCAAAAGTTTATTGCTGAAAAGGAAAAAACTTCATTTGATGTAATCTCAAATTAAAAATATTTTTTCTTAAACAAAATTATTGGTATAGCCACCCTTGTTCCCTGAAGCTTTTGTCTTGGAAGCTGAGGAAAGAAGTAGCAGATAGGCAGATCCATTCCATTAGGAACTGAGCTGGCACTGTCTACTCTTCAATGAAAAAAATTGTGGAGGTTTTCCAAAAATTTACCAGCAGCTCTACGCTTCAGATAATTCCAACCCTGACGCATTTGTATTTTAAGAGAACAATAATATAATTAACCAAATCACTTTGGAACATAAGCTTTTTTTGGACTCTCCCATTACTTCTTTTGAAGTTGCAGAAGCAATTAAATCCTCCAAAAATAAAACCCCTGGACATGATGGCCTACTGTCTGAATTTTAGAAGAAATTTGTCCTAGTCCTACCCCATTTTATTGAAATTTGCAGTTTTACCATGGAATGGCCTCATGCCCTATTCATGGAAACAGGCTAAAACTGTACTTATTTGAAGAAAGAGAAGGGTCTTTTAAACTCCAAATCCTACGGTCCTATCTCATTGCTCAACAATGACTATAAATTGTCTACTACTATTTTAACAGCTCAGTTAAACCACTTAATTGGTAACTATATACATGCAAATCAAACGTGTCCTCCCCCAAAGGGATATAACTGGCAACACCAAGCAAACTTTGAATGTGTCCTGTTTACTTGCACTGGACATTTAAAAGCTTTTGACAGGGTGGAACCCTTATTTTTTTCAAATTGTATTACAAGAAATGGAATTTGGGGCTAACTTTTTAACTGCATTTAAGGCATTATATTCCTCCCCTCGTTCACCTGTTTACTATTGTAATAGAACCACTTGCAACTTTAATATGACAATTTAACCAAATTCAAGGCATTAATATTCAGGACAACATTTTAAAAATTAGTTTATTTGCTGATGACATTGTTTTTTACTTATCTAATCCGTTAACAATCACTCAAAAAATTCACAGGCATTTTCTCTATGTTCAGCATGCTATCAGGTTTAACTGTAAATCCAAGTCAGTTTTATATCCTATCAAATTGACTACCTGTACTCGACAAGCTATCACTAGGTTACCAAGACTTGGTCTTATTTAGACATAACTATTCCTCTAAAGCTAACTGATCTCATTAATGTCAACTACAAGGTGGTCTTTTCAGAAGTGACTAAAATGTTGACATGATAAACTTACCTTAACTTGGCTTGAATGAATTAAGGTTATTAAATCTTTTGTTTTCCCAAAGTTACTATATTTGTTTTGTGCTCTTCCCATAGACATTCCTCTTTCCTGATTGCAGAAATGGCAAAAAGAACTAACCCAGTTTATTTGGAAATATAAGATATCTAGGAGAGTTAAATTTTACACAGTTTGTATTTCAAAATTCAAAGGGGGGGGTGGCTTAACCTGACATTATTCAATATTATAAGGGTTTGATATTGGCAAACATATATTTGTTGGAGATACTTTAGGCTGATCCTGCATGGAGCAGGGGGTTGGACTAGATGTTGTGTATGACTCCTTTCAACTCTTTCTATGGTCGAATTATTGTGTCTCAAACCTTTTTTTGGTTTGAGTCTCATTTTACTCCCATTAATATTATGAATTGCTTTGGCTTAAAAAAACATAGAGACCCAGCTGGCAATTTGTAAATCCATTTATTAAAGCACTACTAGTCACTTGAGATCAACGACACTGATTGGTTCCTGGCATCTCCATAATTTTGACCTTGAGGAGTGGTTCCCTCCATCTCAACTACCTGACTCCTTTCCAAGTTGGACAAGCCTCATTGGTTGACTTCTTTGACATCCTCTACCTAAGGCCCAATTAGACCAAACCCCGCCCCCCTTTATCTCCATTACATTTGTTTGAATAATTTCAAGGCTGCCACCTAAATTCCAAGTTGCCATTCAGCAACCACCAGCCAACTTAGAATCACTGATACTTTGACCCAAAAAAACAAAGGCCTGATCACTCATATTTACCAGATACTGTTGTCTACCGTCTTATTCCACCTTGTGGCATAAAGACTGCAACCTTCTACTATTGACCGATGGGACACCATCTGGTCCTCAGAACCTTTACACTCTAAGGCAATAAATATATCTCAGCAGAACTATGAACTAATCTCTAGATTGAACTCATTTGCTAGGAGGAGCGGATCTTACATAAATGGGACTTTGTGGGGTCAAGCTATGCATGTCGTAAAATGTAATACCAGATAGCAGAGGTATAGACTTTATAGAGGACACAGGCCAACACAATTAAAGATCATTTTTTTAACTTAAAATACAAACATGCTTAATACTCTTGCAATATTTTGTTTAAAACAGAAAGGGGGATAATGGGATTTTGCAAGGCAATTTAAAAAATAAAACATCAAGAAAAGGCACAAGGATCACAGTAGAAACTGTGCTCCCAGGCTGGAAAAGGATGAAATGGCAAGGCATTGCAAGCTTCTCCCCCACCCCCTGGTCTACTCCAATTAGCAACAGGTTCCCAAATTAGAGGCACTAGTTTTCACTCCATTGAAAAGAGACAAAGCTGGCTGAAGGCATCAACACTTGGTTTGCAATGACACAACTCCCAAAAGCTTCAGCTGGCCATAGGAATGATGGGAAGTTCCTCTCTATTGAAACACATAAAGTTGCAAGGAAAACATGGAGTGGATTTTCTGTTCACATCTGCTCTCCCCAGAAACCTAAAAAGAAAATCCATTCCACATTTTCTTTGAGCTTTGCTTCCAGTTTTAGCCTCTGCAAAGAGAAGGCAGAAGGAGCTGGGAATATCGTTGGCAGCCTCGGAGCTTCACAGGGTGATGATGGGTGAGGGGGAAGAGAGCCCCGCAGGCCTGTTTGAAGCACTGGGCAGGCCAGTTTGACCCGCAGGCTGCACATTTGGCACCCAACCCCGGCACTAGGGGTTGCCTTCCCCCCACTCCCCCAAGTCTCTCTTCGTGCGTGCATAGTGCGCACAACCTGATGACATCACCGGAAGTGACATCATCAGGCTGTACAAGCATCGTGTGTGGCCCCTATTTCCCTTTGAAGTGCGGGTGGGCAGCCCGCAGCTGCAGGAAGGCAGACAAGGGGAGGTAGCGGCAGGCAAGGGGCGGTGGTGGCTGGAGGCATGGGGCATGAGGAGGAGGTGAGCAAGGGTGGCAGGTGAGGGGAGGCGGGGGGTGGGGAGGTGGCAGAGTGGCAGGCAGGGGGTGGGGAGGTGGGCGGTGGTGGGCGGGAGCTGGCAGGCAGCAGCAGGAGGTGGAAGAGGTGAGCTGCAGCAGGAAAGGGGAGGCTGGTGCTGGGAGATGACAGAGAGGCAGGCAAGGCAGGCAGTGGCAGGCACAGGGAGCCAAGGGCAGGTGAGGGGATGCAGCGGATGGCAGGGGGAGGAGGCGAGCGATAGCAGACGCGGAGAGGCAGTGGTTGCAGGGAGGCAGTGGTGAGTGTAGAAAGGCGGACAGGAGTGGAGCAGGCACTGGTAGAGGGAGTGCCCCATGGCGTCCCTAGGCCAAGTGGCACCCGAGGGATTGTCAGATAAAGCTTTTTGGAGACATATTTTAGTTCAAATAAAAAAGAAAACCAACATTTACATCCCAACATTTTTCCCAGATGTAATTTTACTCAACAGTTGATTCATTTAACCCCATCAAAGAGGTCTTTAATAACTCAGCTTCTCATGGCAGCAAAAACAGTTATAGTCCAAAACTGGAAATATTCTGGTGATTTAACCCTTGCTTCCCGGTTGTCTAAAATTTGGGATCATATTGTCATAGGTAAGATTTCTCCTGGTTTAAACAAGACAGACCCTTACCAAGCTTATTTAAATTATGTTCTTATAAGATTTCCTGTTCTTGAAAAAATAGACAATGATCCACCCTATGTTAACTCTATTTCCAAAAACAGAGTCTACAAAGATATGCTCCTACTATCACTGTTCCTTTGGGTCTTTAATATTTTATATGATTGTTATAGAATTGTTCGATTCTCAAAAGTTATATTCCAACTGCTTAGAACCTATAAATAAAAAAATTAATGATCTTGCCACGGAAATAGATATAATGGCTGAAGTGGTGGAACAGGCAGGAGGTAGCCCCAGTAATAGCAAGGGCAACCAGACTGGGGCTGTTAGCAATGGCGTGAAGAAACAGACCCAGGGATATTCTAGTTCAATTCCTTTCTCCTAAAACGAGGGATCGCATCATGAAGGAGGTCAGATCAAGAGGTTCCTTGCTTCACAACAACCAGAGAGTCACTGGTCTTCTGAACCTTTCACAGGGAGCATTGGCTAAGCGTAAAAGTCTGAAATTCTATGCAACCAAGCTATTCAACGGGAACATTAAGTTCAGATGGAATAATATTTCAGACATTTTAATACATAGGAAGGGCTCGACATTTAAAATTGATTCCGCAGAAGCAAGAAAAGCAGTACTTTCCCAACTAAATATAAAGCTTACAGAGGAGGAAGAAAATGAAATGAGACAGGAAAACAATAGTACTTAATAGAACTTATACGTTGGAATAAAGACAGAACTCATTTTGAACTTTTGCATAGACGAAGTAGCAGAATGATATTTTAGCTTAAGCCCACTAGATGGCGAATGGAACTTTTCGGAACGTCTGGTTGCTGTTAAAACGTTTATATGTTCAGTTCTATAAGAATCAGATCTACAGGGTCATAAGGGTAAGTTGGAAGTAATACTTTTGTATGTATCAACGGTAAAAGTGAGAGAAAGAGAGATGGGGAGTGTGATTAAGTGGTGATGTGGAAGAGGGAGTTTGTGTGAGAGTGTGTGTGAAAAGGAGAGAAAGCAGGTAATGCAGTTAGTTTACATAGCTAAAAGGGCAAGGGAGATACAGGAAATTAAAGTAAAGAGGGTCTGAAGTGATTTTTTTATAATTAATATCATTTCATAATACTAATTAATTAAAAGAATCAATTTCTAATAATTAAATCTGAATTGCCTTTTATTATTTTAATAAATTCATATTTAAAAAAATACATATACATCTATAAAAATTTTATTAGTAACATTTTTTTATTAATTCATAGTAGGAGTTGTCGGATTGGTTATCTGGGGGATATATGATTTGGTGGAAAGTTACTGTTTATACATATGAATGTTAAAGCTTTCAAGGAGGTTTTAGATGCTATAACAGCTTATGGTCACAAGATGGGGTAAAATCATTTGTAGACTGCAAGGTAGGTTAGACCGCTTTGTATGAATCAGTGGAAAAATATTAGGATGGTAATGTGAGAAAGAGAGAGAGTGTGAGAGTGAAAGGCATTTGGGGTGCAAAGAAACATAGAGGTAAATAGAGGTTAGGGAAGGGGGATCGGATGTTATTGGAATAGTAATAGTAAGATATGTTATAATATTTTAATTTAATGTTGATTAGATGGTTCCTATGTTTGAGAGAACTTTTGAATAACTTCCACCAATATATTGATGGAAAAGGTTATTGGTCTGTTTGAGATGTAAATATTTCATTACTTAGGTAAACTTTATATTTGTTAATAAGCTACTCACAGCACAATCCAGAAAAGAGGGGGGCAGAAAGTCTTTTGGGAGCAGACGAGCCACTACGTGGGCGCAGGAAGGGTGTGCGCCATTGTACAACTGGCACCGCCATAGTGGAAGGGAGTTACGTGGATGGGGGGCTGCCTGAGTGCCGCTGCACCCGAGGGCAGTCAGAAGTGAGGTTCAGGCAGAGGAGGGGGTGGAGTTGAGGGCATGGCCAGGCTTAGGCCCCTTCCTGAGCAATTTGGCCCATGACAACCCCCCCCCCCCCGAGGCACAACGTTACGCCAGCACAAATAGTGGTGTGTCCCATAGGCACTCGTTGAAACCAAAAATAAAGGTCACCACCACCACTGTGGAAGCTCGCAACCCCCTTAGGGAGTGGTGGGATTGCCTCACCAATCCCCTCATGCCTCGGCCTGGCGAGCCTCCTCCCCAGCGCCCAATCGCTCCCCCCCTAGAAATACTTTTACTCTGCCTCGCACAACTCAGTTGTTAGGGACAGGTTCACGTGCCGGGAAGCTCTGCCAGCGAGGTCCCGGCCATACAGACTTAGAGTGAGGGACAGGCAGGCACCTTGGTGATGGGTTTTTCACCATGCGGTTGCTTTGACTTGCGAGGGCTAACTGCTCTTGTTTCCAGATCTCTGCAGGTTCCGGGCTCCCAGAGGCTCTGCATGTAAGGACTGTCGCCCATGGTTGGGTAAGTTCCACTGCCCCCCCCCCAGCCTCCCCCTCCCCTTGTTCTTGACTGCTTGGTGTGCAAGCGTCTCTGGCACTTGAACCAGGCAGGGGGCATTTGCTGACCCCATTCCCCTGTGCTACCACCTGCTCCCTTCCCTTGGTCTGCCCTCTGCCTCATTCCCAACCCCTTGAAGGGCAGTGTGTGTGTATGTGGCAGCTGCCCCGATGCGGGGGTGGGTGGGTCAGAGACTGTTCCTTTAAGAGAGCGCCCGGCTGAAACGCAGTCTACTCTTCCAGCCGCAGCCCCTGCAGGTGCTCTTGATCTCTGTCTCCGTTTTGCAGGTGGGACTCCACCACAGAGACTTCCGTGTGTGTCACTCCATCGCCCCCCCCCCCAGCTGTTTCTGCCCGCCGCTCTGAATGCAGCCCTGCCCATGATGAGACTGCCCAGCACGCACCAGGGAGACTGTTGCACTCTGTTCCAGAAAAATAAAGTCTGAGCTGTGCCCTCTGTTGTCTCTCCTACTTGGCATCTGCTGCACATTCCCTGGGCAACCCCCCCTACCCCCCCTTTCAGTGGCCTCTCTGAGGGAATGCCTGGGAGGGTGGGCAGACTTGGGGTTTTTTTGGGGGGGAATTATCTATGAGCCGCCACGCTGCCCCTCACATGGCTGGACAGGGGAGGGGAGTGCCACCCCTTAGCCTGCCCGGGCTGACAGCCTACCCAACCTCACAGGGCTGTTGTACGCAGAGCACAAAGGGGAGGGCTGATGAAGTGGACTCAGAGTTCTGCAGCTGATGCACTCTTACTCTGAGTTCTGCGGCCCCCAAGGGAGGTGTTCCATGCACATGGCAGGGGGCATCAGGGCAGCACAGGGGGTCTCTGGGTGGGGGGGTGTCTGCTGCTGGGCTGCTCGCTCCCAGACACACATTCCAGCTGCTGTCTATGACAGCAGACTCCTGCACTTGGTACTTCCCATTTGTCTGCCTGCCATTGGCAGTCTCTGACAGCAGGAGGGTGTGAGGGAATTGATGGCTTCTCCGTGGTCCCGTGTGGGCTTGTCTCGCCCCCACCCCCACCTCGCCACCAAGACAGGCTTCTCATGCGTGCTTGCCCAGCCTGACTCCTGTTCCCTCCCTGTGTTGGTGGGACGTCTCTCCTTTGACTTTAATGGTCTGCCCATCATTGGCTCCATTCTCTGTTTGGGGGCGGGTTGGGGATGGCTATCAGCCTCTTTGGGGCTGCCTCTCCCCGTCCCTGACTGTCATGAGCCGCAGTGCATGCGCCAGGTGTGGCCAATGAGGGGAGTGGGCTGGTCCTCCCCTCCGGCTGCCTCCGCCTCCCTTGTGTGCCTATGCCAGTGGCATTGCCATGGGAACCGTTTCCCTCACGGCAAGCTACGCCTCTCCCCTCCCCACGCTCCAGCATGCCAAAGTCCTCAGGAAGTCTACTAGCAGCGCAGCAGCTACGCCACAGCCGTCCGCCAGTTATGTCTGGATTGGGCTGTTAGTACATGTACTGGATGTTTTTTGATGGTATATAACCTTAAAAGGTATAACATTGAAGATTCAGCATGATGATATAAAAGAAAGGGTTCCTAAAACACGTACTGGATTCCTTAATTTGTATCTGAACTTGAATAAAGAGTAAGGAGGGGAAGTGCTAGAGTTATATTAGTTTGCAATTACATTGACTAAGAGCCTCCTAAGCATAAAACAGCTTCCTGCTAGAGACGGTGCTTTTTGTCCCTATTCCCCTATTTTGTCCCTTCCCTAGGGAAGGAGAGTGGAAACTTCCCCTCTAGTTAGAAAGAGGGGGGTTTGGGTGAAATTTGTTTTTTACAGTTGGTAATTTTTTAAAGTTATAGTTGTAGGTTCTTTTGGAGAAGGAAGTGATGACAGGTATTTACAAGGGGTTTTTTTTGGAACTGCAGAGGCTTTCAAAACCCAATTAAACAAAAAAGAATTGCTGAATTGTTAAAGAGGGAGAAACCTAACATTATTTGTTTACAAGAAACGCATGTTATAAAGGTCAAAACAAAACTTCAACTTGAATTGGATTTCGCAGTCTTACTATGCAAATGGTTCTTCCAAAGCTCGGGGAGTAGCTATTATGTTCTCTAGATCAACATTTCCGTGCCTAGCTACCAAAATTGATCCAAATGGGAGATTTGTTTTTGCATCTGGAAAACTGGATGGCCTACTAATAACAGTAGCTTCAATTTACACTCCCAATGTAGGACAAACCCAATTTATAAAATCAACATTGCAGGAACTTCAATCATTTCAAAAGGGAGAGCTTATTATTGGTTGTGATTTATATAGTTTAAATAGGCTAACCTTTCTCTTGATATGTCTTCTAGAAAGTTTAAGGAATGCAAAAAAATTCAAGATTCAGAACTAGGAGAGCTGCTATTGACATTTAACCTAATTGATGTCTGGAGGGAGCAGAATCAGGGGGTCCGTGAGTATACATATTATTCACCAGTCCATGATACAGTCTTCTACTGTATTTGCAACCCCTCCCAATTTAGTATCATCTGCAGATTTAATAAGCCTCCCCTCTATTCCTTCATCCAAATCATTGATAAAGATGTTGAACAAAACAGACCTCAGGACAGATCCTTGAGACATTCCACTTGTCACTCCTCTCCAAGAGGATGTGGAACCATTCACAAACACTCTTTGGGTGCGATCTGTCAACCAGTTAAAGATCCACCTAACAGTAACAGAATCCAAACCACATTTTACCAACTTGTCAACAAGGATAGTATGTGGAACCTTATCAGAAGCCTTACTGAAATCAAAATAAACAATGTCTACAGCGTTCCCCTGATCCAGCAAAAAAAAAAAGAGAGAGAGAGAGAGATCTGGTTAGTCTGGCATGACTTGTTCTTGAGAAACCCATTCTGGCTCTTAGTAATCACAGCAATCCGTTATTGCTGAGTTACAAGTTATTACAACACTTGGAACAAACACCCCCCCCCCCAGGACTTACAGGGGTATTGGTTTCTTGTCTCATTGTATATGCAAAACTCATTCTCACCAAGAAGGGCTATACATCCTCTGTATTTTTATGCCTTCCTTCCTTTCTCTCTCTCTCTGTTTTTTTGAATAATATAACAGAATACTGTTTGCAATAAAATGCAATACATAGGAATCGATTTTTTCCTGACATTGCACCACTGAAGAACAATATATTGGTATAGTATTTAGAACAGATAGTGATTGTAATGTAATGCAATGAAACTTGAAATATACTGCACGCCACCCCAACTAAAAGAAAAAAAATGTTGTTTGTTACACTTGAGGGCATTGTAAAGGAATCTCAGTTAACTTCCCATGGTTAGAAAAGACTCCCTTATGCACTTACCTCCTATTTTGACGTATTTATTGTTTCAATCCTTGTTTCCCCTTCCAACTCTATGATTCTATGATCCACTGAGAGCCAGTTTGGTGTAGTGGTTGTGCACGGACTCTTATCTAGGAGAACTGGGTTTGATTCCCCACTCCTCTCCTTGCACCTGCTGGAATGACCCTAGGTCAGCCATAGCTTTAATAGGAGTTACAGCTGCTGCAAGAGCTCTCTTAGCCCCGCCAACCTCGCAGGGTGTCAGTTGTGGAAGGTAAAGGAGATTATGACCGCTCTGAGACTCTGAGATTCAGCGTATAGGAGGGTATAAATACAATATCTTCTTCCATACAGCTTAAATGGAACTTGTACACTTGGCTTATTGTTCCTAGTTTGTCTTAAAATGTCTTTCTCAAGTTACATGCAATGTTCCCTCTAAGCTGAGTTAGCGTGAACGAGTTCACAGATTTTTAGGCTCCAGCTCACATATTTTTGTCTTAGCTCAGGAAGGATGAGCACAGAGCTTGATGCAGTAGCTCACAACTTTAATTAGGCATTTTTGTATGTTGCTTTGGGTAACAACAACAATTTTAAAATGATCTTGGGTCCCAGCAATCCAAACAAAGGGAACAGGAGCAGTAAACTTGTGTCAGTTTAGAAACCTAACAGCACTACCATGAGCAGAATTACACCCTTCTAGGTGCACTGAACTCAGGCTGTGTCTCTGCTTTTTGAGCATGCAGAATTTTTTTTAAAAAAAATGTTTTTGGGAATAGAAACAAAACTCCTCTAGATGGCTGCAAACCAATGTGCTGTCCATTTAAGAATGTTTGGATCCCAAGAAGCGTTTGTAAGCTACCTTGGTTCACCTAGCATTACATTAAGAAATGCATATTAATGAAAAACTAAGTGTAATGTACTGAGTTCCAAGACGTTCTGAAGGCAACATGCTTTATTGGTTAGTACATCACAAAGACAACATGGCGGGTCCGGGTCCCCGATTATATACAATCCCCAGAAAAAAAAACCCATACCTGGTCAGGTCCAATCCTGACCAGTTAAACTTTCCACCACAGATCTTCATAGGCAGGTTCCATTTAGTCCTTGCGTCCGGTGACCTGTGGTTTCCCACTGATCACCTCCGCGCACGGGCACTCGCACTGTGTTGTAATTACAGGGAACGAATTGC
The DNA here is from genome assembly GCF_032191835.1 of Heteronotia binoei. Taxonomy (NCBI): domain Eukaryota; kingdom Metazoa; phylum Chordata; class Lepidosauria; order Squamata; family Gekkonidae; genus Heteronotia; species Heteronotia binoei. The sequence goes on from NC_083236.1 coordinate 9,359,799, forward strand.
AAGACACAACACTCCTCCCCCCCTAGTTCAAGAAACATAGTCTTTCATATAAACTGGTGGCCGTCATTCCCTGCTCGATCTTCTAGGTTTGATCTGGGGGACCGAGGCGACTGCTGTTGCTGCTGAGGCCACTGGTTCCTCGTTGTGGGGCAAAGCCAAAAGAGCACTGTCTGGTGCCTCTGGCTGCTCCCGGGACTCCCCTTGCACCCCTGCTGGAGAGGGGTTGCTCTAGCCACTGCGGTCTCCTTGGTGGTGCGCACCACGCTCTGTGCTCGGCCATTGGTGGCTGGATGAAAGGGAGCGGACCGTATGTGTCGGATGAGTTACCTATTCAGGAACTCCTGGAAGTCCTGGGAGGTAAAAGTGGTACCGTTGTCCGTGACTAAGGTCTCGAGGATCCCGTGGGTGCAAAAGACCCTCTGTAGGACCCTGACCATGGTCGGGGTGGAGGTTGAAGCAACGGGAATCACCTCCAACCACTTTGTGTAGGCGTCCACCAGGATAAAGAATATTTGGCCCTGGTATGGCCCCGCGAAGTCTAAGTGTAGCTGGGACAACGGCACATGATTAGATTCCCAGTGGTGGATGGGGGCATTGGGCGGATCTGGCTGGGACTCTTGGCAGGATTGGCACCTTCTAACCCACCCCTCTATCTCTTCGTCCATCCCTGGTCACCATTCTTTATCCTGGTGGATGCCTACATTGGAGACAGAAGAGACTTTGCCTCATTGATGCATTGAACCCACTATATTATAGCAACGATGGGATGACGAAACCCGGATCGAACAGTTCAAGAGGGGTCTCAACTACAACATCTTTGGAGAGGCCCTCAAGGCGGGGAATCCTCAATCACTGGTGGATTGGATCCAGTTAGCTTGTGAAGTTGAGGACCATCACAAAATCATAGCCCTCCACTGCAAGCAGCAAGGAGGGGGAGGGCCCCAAGACTCGAAGGAGAAACCCCCCGAAATCCACCCCAGCCAGATGGCCCCATGATCCTTTGATCACTCCTGGCGAGCGGGAGTGGCGTGCAAAGGCTAGACTATGTTTCAAGTGTGCGGGGGAGGAGAATCACATCGCCAGCGAATGTCCCAGCAAGCCAAGAGAACCCAAACCGGCTGCACCCTCAAAAGGAGAGACCAAGAAGAAATCAGGCCCCCCTCGGGACCCCCTCCGGCAAAGGGAAGGTGGCCGTCCTTCAGTACCAAGATCCAACAACCGGAGGAGGATGACAAGGAGCAGCTGCTGGGAAACGACAATGACCTGCTGTGAACAGCGCACAGCAGCAGGTCAATGTGACTGCACTACAGGTGAGACTTCAGAAAATTCTAAAATCATATAGGGTATTGCACTCAAGAAGGGCTATCAATAAACTATAATAAATAAAAAATAATGGTCTTCTCAAACCATTCCTCTTGTAGATGGAAACCCTGGTTTGTCATGGGTGAGAACATAGAACAGGTAACGCAGTTTAAATATCTGGGAATGACACTCAGTCACATTCTGTCTTGGAAGCCTCACATTAACGTAGCATCAGAGATTGCAAGAACAGTATGTACCAATGGCCATTGGAGCCTTTAATGCTAAAGTAACTTCTCATATTTTATTTGATGCGACCATTTGAATTAACACAGTTTCTGATTTCAAGTTTTTTATTAAGTTTAAACAGAAGGGGGGGGGGAGAGAGGGAACAATACCAAAGAAAAATAAAATATACACGCTACAGTTGTTTCTACTACAGAAAAAGCTATAAGATTCATTATACCTGCAAGCTACCATATCTTAACCAAATATTACCATTAAATTCTACAAACGTTTTGTGACCTTTTATGATTTCTTACAGTTCTGTTAAACAAATTATAGATCATATCCATTTGTCCTTAATACCTATAAGAAGAAAGAAGGAAACGAAAAGAGGAAGGAAAAATAACAAGCAGAATAATTAAAAACAAAAAGGAAAATGTGAAGGAGAAAGTGAGGTCATTACTACCAAAAATAACTTCTCAATACAACCCTTTGACTATCTATATTAATAAGAACATAAGAACATAAGAGAAGCCATGTTAGATCAGGCCAATGGCCCATCCAGTCCAACATTCTGTGTCACACAGCGGCCAAATATATATATATACACACACACACACACACACACATACACACTGTGGCTAATAGCCACTGATGGACCTCTGCTCCATATTTTTATCTAACCCCCTCTTGAAGGTGGCCATGCTTGTGGCCGCCACCACCTCCTGTGGCAGTGAATTCCACATGTTAATCACCCTTTGGGTGAAGAAGTACCTCCTTTTATCCATTTTAACCTGTCTGCTTAGCAATTTCATCGAATGCCCACGAGTTCTCGTATTGTGAGAAAGGGAGAAAAGTACTTCTTTCTCTACTTTCTCCATCCCATGCATTATCTTGTAAACCTCTATCATGTCACCCCGCAGTCGACGTTTCTCCAAGCTAAAGAGCCCCAAGCGTTTCAACCTTTCTTCATAAGGAAGGTGTTCCAGCCCTTTAATCATTCTAGTTGCCCTTCTCTGGACTTTCTCCAATGCTATAATATCCTTTTTGAGGTGCGGCGACCAGAACTGTACACAGTACTCCAAATGAGACCGCACCATCGATTTATACAGGGGCATTATGATACTGGCTGATTTGTTTTCAATTCCCTTCCTAATAATTCCCAGCATGGCGTTGGCCTTTTTTATTGCAAACGCACACTGTCTTGACATTTTCAGTGAATTATCTACCACGACCCCAAGATCTCTCTCTTGGTCAGTCTCTGCCAGTTCTCTGCCAATGAGAATTCCAAACAAAACATTAAAAGCAGATCGCCAATGTTATACAGCATATCTATTCTCTAGGATACCATAAACAGGTAACAGTGAAGCATACACTAAAAAAAAGTTATTCAAAATTAATTAAACATTCTTGGAGACAACATATGCCCAAATGCCATAGTACTTATAAAGAGAGGAGAGAAAACAGGAAGTCTTAATCTACCATACAAGCTTGTTTACTACCCAAGAAAGAGAGAATGCTTAATTATGACATAACCTCCACTAGATTGCTTTAACCAAATTTGAACAGAAAAGAACACTAAAATAATTCTTTACACGGCTAAAATTTTGTCTAACTTACTGTGTCAATAGAAATAAGACATATCTCTTAAATACTATTCAAATTAATTTATTAGGGACAATGCCTACCCAATATTCAGACATATGTAAAATCAGGATGAGAGGAGTGAAATAATGCACCTCGTGAGTATTTCACGACCCATTGGATCTCCGTTGGCTGGGATTGGAGACAGCTCAAGACCCGTGACACTGTAGATCGCAGTCAGTCGGTGACGCTCCTGGCAGGGAGGGGCCTGCCAGGCAGGAGGGGCCTGCCAGAAAGACGAGCTCGCACAAACTTGGAAATCGGGACGTCCCGTCTAGTTAAGGTAAGACCGCGGCAAATGGGGAATAGAAGTTGCACCCCTAGATGGAATAAAGAGGCAGACACATAACTTCTTGGGAAATGGGCCACTTTATTGAAAACAACAAGAACTAGGCAAGGTAACAAGAGGACGAGCCCTGGGGTCATACCTGACCCCGCCAAGTCCTGACAGGGCGAGGCACCCAACCCCCGGTACTAGCCATGCCCATGTGGCTATATCCGGGCGGCAGACCCAACATGCCCTCCCCTTATCCCCGCCCCGATCACCAGAAAGGGGGGGGAACCGCTCAAAGGGAGGCATGGGAGCGATCCGAATTCCAGGACATTGAGCCGTTAAGCCCATCTGTCTTTCCTCCGGATCGCATGCACAACAGGTGCCCAGGCCAGGGTGCTCACCAGCAAGGTCCGAATTCCTTGGAAATTCCGCAAAGTGGCCAAATTAGCTACCTAACAAAACCACACCGCTACTGGCAGTACAAGGTAGGCAAAAAACACACCACCAAAGGCCAATTAGGTGATGTGCAAAAATTCCTACCTGGCCCCTAATAAGGCGGCCGGCAAAACCTGTACTGCTGCAGGGTGGGCGGGCGGGCAAACACCTCCGCGAACTGCGTGCTTGGGGGGAGGAGCCGAGGCTTCTTAAAGCCTCGGCCACCGCCCCAGGAAAGTCCCCGGATGCCCGGGAAACTGCCTCCCATCCCCCAGGGCTGCAAAACGCGGCCCCACGGCGCGCAGCCGCGTTGCGGCGCGGCCGGGGTGGGGCCGGATTGCACCCCTAGATGGAATAAAGAGGCAGACACATAACTTCTTGGGAAATGGGCCACTTTATTGAAAACAACAAGAACTAGGCAAGGTAACAAGAGGACGAGCCCTGGGGTCATACCTGACCCCGCCAAGTCCTGACAGGGCGAGGCACCCAACCCCCGGTACTAGCCATGCCCATGTGGCTATATCCGGGCGGCAGACCCAACATGCCCTCCCCTTATCCCCGCCCCGATCACCAGAAAGGGGGGGGAACCGCTCAAAGGGAGGCATGGGAGCGATCCGAATTCCAGGACATTGAGCCGTTAAGCCCATCTGTCTTTCCTCCGGATCGCATGCACAACAGGTGCCCAGGCCAGGGTGCTCACCAGCAAGGTCCGAATTCCTTGGAAATTCCGCCACCGCAATGCCAAGCCTCTGCTTAGGCATTCGCGACCCCCGGGAGGCCCAAAGCCTCCCGAAGACCTTGCCGTAACTCAAACAGAAAGGCCCGATTTCCCTCATCGGACAGATGCACTCCATCTGGCCGATAAAGCTCTTCCCTGTAAAAACTAATACCGGGATGCGGCAGGAAGGTGCCCAGACCTCCCTCGAGAGCCAACCTCAGGGCCCGATTAGCTTTCCTCCTGGCCCGCTCAATCCCAGCAGGATTCCAAGCGGCACGCCAGTTCCTTCGAGGCAAGATCGCAGACCAAATGATCCGGACCCCGGGCCATCTCCTCACAATGACCCGCAAGTCCGCAATCGCCTGCAAGGAAAGGGCCCTCCCCTGTAAAAGGCCCAAGTCATTCCCACCAAGGTGAATGACCAAAACGTCGGGCGGGGGGCCAGGCCTATTAACAAACAACAACGGTAACAGCCCAGACCATCTGAGCCCCCGGCGCCCAAGCCAGTCGATCGTAGCCCACTCGCCAAGCCCCAGCTGAGACCCGAGCGGCGATCTTCTCGCAAAGTGGGCCGCCCAGAAAATCATGCTGTGCCCGCATATGAGGATCCTCAGCCTCCCATGACGAGCCACAGCACCTGAAACAAAAGAACATAGTTAGAACAGAACCACCAAGTACTCCCCACTTAGGGGAGCAACAACGGGCGCACATAGGAACGGTAGGCGGCGGACCTCCACCGCCCTACCCTCTGGATGGTCGGTCCAGGGTAACCCATGGCTGCGGCCGTCGACGCCGCCCCAATCCGGAAGGAATGGGTGCCAAACCTGAAACCACCCAGTCCCAACTTACCCAGGGCCCGTGAAGTGACCGCCCAAAACTGGTACTTCGTCAGCGGAGCCCCGCACTCGTGCAGGAAAAAAGGGCCCTGAGCAGTACCTCGGGCCCTGACATACTCCCGCAGGGCCTGAACCGGACATAGCCCAGGCTCGGCACAAGGGCCAAGCGTGATCGTCGTGCCCTTCCGGAGCTGGTCCGTTTTGGACCGACGGACCCGAAGTCGGACCTGCTCCCCTTTGAAAGACACGTCACCGCTTTGTAGGGCGGTGTCCCTAGTATCCTTCCGCGAGGCCTGAACTAGCTCGCTCACACGTAGGGCACCAAAGAAGGCCGTGAGCGCAGCCGCATGAAACAAAGTAACTTCAAAGGCAGAACTACAAACCCCCGGCCAAACATTGCCCAGGCCGCGTAAAATGGTAGGGGATATGGGTTGTCTAGTGTCCGCTCCTGAGGCTTGTTCCCTGGACCAACCCTCCAACATCTTCCTAATTCTGAAATCGTCCCCTGCGGCCGGAAAGCCCTGAGCTTTGCTGAGAAACGCTAGGGCCGCCAACTGCCCTCTAATAGTCTTGACTTTCATACCTTTGGACTTTTGCACTACGCAAAACTGCATCAGATGAGAAACCGGGATAGGCCAAACCTCACCAGACCCCGAGGCTTGGCGGAATGCCTTGAACTGCGCTGCTGCACGCTCGTAAGCCCTTCTTGTGCTTGGGGCCAGGGCTAAAAGGATTGCCCTTCCGGCCTCTACCTGCCAAGCTGCCAAAGATGGGGAGGCATCAGTGACGGGTGGAGATCTGCTTCCGGGGCCAGAAGGCGGAACCGGTCCATCTGTCGACGAGACAGGGCGTCCGCTACCCCATTATTCACACCCGGCACATGCTTGGCTACAAAAACAATGTTTAGCTGGAGACAGCGCAACACAAACGCCCTCACAAGCGACATGACAGGCTTGGACTTAGAGGTCAAGGCGTTAACCACGTGCACCACCGACAGATTGTCGCACCAAAACTGTACAACCATGTTAGCCAGTTGCTCGCCCCAAAGAAAAACTGCCACCACTATCGGAAAGAACTCCAAGAAGGTCAAATTTCTGCAAATCTCGGAGTGGAGCCAATCCTCCGGCCAGGGCTCTGCGCACCAGTGCCCCCTAAAGAAGACACCAAAACCGGAAGCACCCGCGGCGTCGGATGAAATTTGGAGATCAGCCTCAACCTTGAGGGACTCCCTCCAGAAGGACACCCCGTTGTAGGAGTCGAGGAAACGTTCCCAGACCTCAAGGTCTCTGCGCATGCTCTCCGTTATCCTGGCCCTGTGATGGGGGAGGCGCAATTGCGACATGGCGTCGCACAGCCGGCGGACAAATGCCCTGCCAGGGGCGACGACGCGGCAAGCGAAATTTAAGTGTCCCACCAGCTGCTGCAATTCGAGGAGTGACACTTTACGCTTTGCCTTTAATGCCTCTAGCCTGGCCCTGAGCTGACAGACTTTGTCTTCGGGCAGGCGTGATGTCTGCGAGTTAGTGTCCAACTCGATGCCAAGATACGTGATGCGGCTTGTAGGGCCCTCGGTTTTTTCATGGGCGAGCGGGACACCCAACTCCCCAGCCAATCTAGTAAACAGGTCGAGGAGCCAGGCGCAACGGCCCGACCCGGGGGCGCCAGCAAACAAAAAATCATCCAAATAGTGCACGACCTCATAGCGGCCCGACCTGTCCTTGACCAGCCACTCCAAAAAGGAGCTGAAACGCTCAAAGGCTGCGCAAGACACCGAGCACCCCATGGGCAATGCCCTGTCAACATAAAAACTGCCCTCAAAGTGAAAACCTAACAACTCAAAATCGTCCGGGTGGACCGGCAACAGTCGAAATGCCGACTTGATGTCGCATTTCGCCATTTCCGCTCCAGGCCCGCAACCCCGGACGACCTTAACTGCCTGATCAAAAGTCGTGTAACGAACGGAACATAGGTGATCGGGGATGCCATCATTGACCGACCCCCCAGCGGGGTAGGACAAATGATGAATCAACCGAAACTCCCCGGGGGCTTTCTTTGGAACTACACCTAACGGTGAAACCCGCAGGTTGGGAGCAGGGGGCACTTTAAAAGGGCCAATCACCCGCCCTTCCGCGCACTCCTTTGAAATTTTTTCCCTCACCACATGCTCCAAACCAACAATAGAACGCAGATTGGAAGCCGAACAGGGGACCCTGGGCCCCATATACGGAATCCGGAAACCGAACCTAAACCCAGACAACAAATAACATCTGTCCGAAGTCCTCGGATAGTTAGCGATGAACTGCTCAAGGACCGTCAGCCGAATGGGGCTGGGACCCTTTACCCATTGCTTGGGAGCCGCCACCTCCGCCAGGGCGCTTGTGCCCGCCCTTCGGCTTTGCCTTGCTGCAAGCAGAGAAGGCGTGGGAACCTCCACACAATGGGCATTCGTGCTTGAATTTGCACGCTTTACGGGAACAAACACCTTGGGAGGTGTACTCCCAACACAACAGCCGGGGTTGAACCGGCTGGCCCGCCGAAGGGCGGGCTGTTGGGTTACTCGCCTGTTTTTGGACCAAGTGCCCACTGTCCGCCCTGTCTCCAAAATTTGGTTTAGCCGGGGCCATCAATTGCAACCATAACTGTTGGTTGATTTGGTCCCAGGGGAGTAACGGGTTGATGGCCGCCCGCATACGAAACGTCTCATCATATTGCAACCAGGCAGACCCCGCAAAATCGGAGTATGCCCGGTATATGATGTCGCAATATTGGAACAACGCCGCGGCTCTGCCCGGCTGCGCCCTGGCGATGACCCCGGCATAGATGAGGAAGCCTGGAAGCCAATTGGCCCAGGTCCTATCCACCCTCCGTCTCCTGAGTTTCTCTTTCTCTTTCTCGTCCAACTCCTCTTTACTCTTTTTTTCCAACTCCCTATACAGGAGACTAAACACATCAACGTACTCCCCCCTCAGGATCCTGTCCCTTGTAGCAGGGGTCAAGTGATCACCTAGTGGCATAGCAGGATCCCCGAAAGGAATGGACAACAGTGGCACTGAACCATAAGGGTTCTGATGGTATCCCCAAGGAGCACAAGGCACAGCCGGCCATTCAAAAGGATAAGCTCCGGGCGTGTGACTCCCCCAAGGTAAGATTCCTGTGGCCGGCGTGGGTGCGGCCGACCCCGCGGCAGCTGGCGGCCCACAGGGCGCACGAGGATGCTGGCCCCAAGCCCATGGAGGAAACAGGACACGGCCAGGAGCGGCGCCGCCCACAGCCCAAGACGGCCCGGGTACCGCTGGGGGCAACCCCGAGCCGCCCTCAGGGGGGGCGGAGGCGTTGCCATAACCGCCAGACTGCGGTGGGCCAGGAGGGCTCCAAACCCCCCAAGGCCATTGGGCTTGCTGTGTCGGCACTGTGACCCTACCTTGCTCCGTAGTGGGGTTAACTGCCACAGCTAGGCAAGGCTCCGCTGGTTGCTGATCTTCTGCTTCCACATGGCCACGGCCATCATCCCCCAGCTCAGCGGCTTGGCCCTGGTCAGGCTCCCGTGGAGGCTCAACTCGAGGCCTGGCGACCATATTTTCCTGCAGGAAAGAAAGTCTAGCAAGCAATTCACGCTCGAAGGTAAGCGTCCCTGATCTACCCGTGGCGCTATGGCGCCCAGGCCAAGCCTGGGAGCCTGACGCTGCTTGCTCTTCCTCCATAACATGAACCCTATCCAAAATGGCCTGACGAATGACCGAGCTGTCGAGGTCATCAGCAGGAGGATCAGTATTCCTCCTCTTTGAAGCGGCCTTTGCAGGCTGCTTGCCCTTAGAAGGGCCCTGCCCCTTTTTGGGAGCCATAGCCGGGGCAGCTGCAACTGAAGGCAGGAGAAGAGCCCCAAAATCAACCGCACCCAAGCTAAGCAGCAGGAAAAGCCACTGAAGGAGTAGCGATCCAGAAAGAATGGGGTGGGTGGGGTAAGTGGTATCTTCCTCCCACTTGACCAAGGCCTGAAGAACTGTAGTAAAATCCCTGGGGTAACGTCTACCCAAAAGGCCCAGAATCACCAAGCCTTTGGACAAGCCCCCAGGGAGCTAGCTGCTCCAGTAGCAGCAGCTCACCAGCCCCACTTGCGCGCACAGGGCCCTACTCTGTGTTAAGGAACACCGGGTTGGGGAGGGGGGGGGGGTTGAGTAAAGCGGCCGCGCCAGCACCCGGGCAGGACACCAGACAAGCCGAGTCCGTAAACTGAAGCTAAAGCGCCCAACGCCCGCCAACGCCTCCAGTCAGCCGCCCCAACGGCCCACCCCCCGGGTCGTTGCGATCAAACCGTGCCGCCGCGGGAAGGGAGCGCCGCCGCTCAGCTGTTTCCGCTCCTTCCGACGCTTCCCGCCCTCTTCTGGCCGATTGCAGGGCACGGGTGTGTTCCGCCGCCGCCGAGCCTCGGCGGCTAGAAAGGAGCGCCGCCGATCAGCTGTCGCCTCCCACGTCGTCTTCAGGGAAGGCTGCTGGGCGCGCGCTACCTCACGGAGCCTGGAAGAGCCGGCACGGTAAGCCAGGTCAACTACAGGCCCCAAATCCTGACGCAGTTCAGACCAGCGGGTCAGCAGCACGCTGCTGCTCCGCTCAAACACCTCCGCGAACTGCGTGCTTGGGGGGAGGAGCCGAGGCTTCTTAAAGCCTCGGCCACCGCCCCAGGAAAGTCCCCGGATGCCCGGGAAACTGCCTCCCATCCCCCAGGGCTGCAAAACGCGGCCCCACGGCGCGCAGCCGCGTTGCGGCGCGGCCGGGGTGGGGCCGGATTCTCAGTTTAAAGGGAGTAACGGGTTTGGGAAGGATCGGGTAATCCCCCAGATACAGGCAGACAGTCATTTAGCACTGATGCTAAAGAAGCTAGAAGGATAGTCTTTGACTGTTTGAATAAGGAGAAGATGGTAAACTTCTCTGCTTTCGTGTGGCCAAAGTATAAGTTGTGGGGACTTATCTGGCCTCCCTTTGGTACCTTTGATGAAACAGTGAGACAGCTGTTAAACATTTATATTAATGAAAGGAGGCCTTGAAATGAGGAATCCAGTTATGTGGGGGCATGGATGCCTCAACCAGGATCACTGGTCTGCATGATGAAATTTAAAAGGGAAAAACAAAAAGAAATGGTTGCTTTTAGTGTGGCCACACCAAAGGGAACTCTCTTGGCTAAAGTCTCTTGGGGAGGGACGGTGGCTCAGTGGTAGAGCATCTGCTCGGAAGCAGAAGGTCCCAGGTTCAATCCCTGGCATCTCCAAAAAGGGTCCAGGAAAATAGGTGTGAAAAGCCTCAGCTTGAGACTCTGGAGAGCCGCTGCCAGTCTGAGTAGACAATACTGACTTTGATGGACCAAGGGTCTGATTCAGTATAAGGCAGCTTCATATGTTCATGTTCAAGTCTGGATACCAGTCTCCAGGTGTAGCCAGGAGACATCCTGCAATTTCTCTAGATTGCAGCTGCATTCTTAAAGTATTCCAGGAACTTCAACCTGGACATGGTTATTGGGTGATCTTTGTCAGATAATCCTCTTGTAGTAAAGAAAGTATTTATAGTAATGAGTGTTGGGAAACAGAGAGGGGAGAGAACTGGTCAACCCCCCCCCCTCTGTTGGAATATTTTTTCCTTCTCCTTTCTTTTCCCTTCTTTTGTTCTTGTTAGTATTTGGTATTTGTAAAGAAGTGACATATCTTTACACTTAGTGAAAAGTGTAAGTTCTGCGTTGCATAAGTAAACTAATTTGGAAATGTTGTTGGAACATTATAAAGAAATACATTATAAAGGGAGTGCTGTCTGTATAGTCAGAGATTAAAAGTGTTTGGAAGGTAGTAAAGTGTTAAAATAAAGTTTGCTTTCATGGTTGGAGTTTAGCAGGATAACTGTGGCACAGAAGGTTAAAATAGCTGAAAGTATTGGGAAGGATTTCTTTCTTTTAAAGTGGTGATAAAAGTTAAGAGTTTACTTTGGTGTACATATTTTGAGTAGCTGAAACAGATTCAGTTGCTTTCCTTGTAAATTGTTTGGCAAAACCTTTTATAGACCAAACTTTGAGCCTTTCTCCTGCCAGGAGACTGGCATCCTCCAAGTCCTAGCCCCTCCTTTTGGAATGTTAGGAAACAATACAATATGTAGCTAAGATGGAGAAAGCAGGTTCTTTCTCCAAGGATTTTTTTTCTTGCTGAACAGAGGTTTGCCTTAAAACAAAGCAGAGTTAAGTATTCAGAATGAATGTAAGATGAGAGGGGGTTTTTTTTAAAGTTTTTATAAATTAAAAGGACAGTTGTAGATAAATTAATTTTACGCATTTACGGCTTTTAAACCTGGTTTTTATCAATGTTCTGTAAATAAACAAGGAAGTTGTTGAAGCACAATTAGTGGGAGAAGAAAGTGCAATGTTTATGTCATTGGTTATAAAGAACATAATGCTTTAACCCTAAAAGGATGAGGGCCAATGTTCCCTTTAAGATGAGTTGGCATGGGCAGGCTCATGGACTTCTAGCCTTCAGCTCACACTTTTTGTAAAAGTAGTCCCAGAGCACAACTGCCAGTACTCGGCAGCTTAAAAGGAACATTGGTAGGGTTAAAATCATGCACTATTAAAAAAAAATGCACTATTATATCAGAAGTGGAATAAAAAGTGAGATATCTGAATTGGACCCCCAGAGGAAATAACATTCTCTTAAGCACACTCAACGTTTTAAGGATGTGAATTTAGAGATTTCTAATCCAAAGGTAGGCAGGGCAGATCTCTCCAGCCTTCTAGATGAAGTGGGGTGAGAATGGCAAACTTGTGTGCTGCCTAGAGAAAGAGCTTTTGTTGAGAAATATTTTTAATAGTAGTTTATAAGCAATAAAACAGAATAATGCTAGTTATGACAAATTCCAGATTTCTAAAATGTAACTTTATATTTGGAATCTGGAGACTTTTAAAGAACAAGGAATGGAGAAACATGATAATGTAAAATTTACAAAACCTCCAGATCAAAAAGCTAACCAAATCTAAAAGATGTTCCTCTACTCCAGGGAAGTGCTGGTTCTTTCCAAGCAGTAGAGGAGAAAAGGTGCAACGATATAAAGGGAACAAGGGGGAACAAATGGCAGGAATAATTAATTTGGGATGGTCTGGCCAAACCTGTACTTCATGTTTTCAAATGTAAACTCTATTAAAGAGAAAGGGTAGTTTATTTAGGTTAATAAAACTCTTAAACATTTTGAAGGGAAAAAGAAAATGAAAATGCTAACCAGTAAAGGTGGGTGGGGAATTCAGATCCTGAATTTAGCAGGAGCTCACAGGAGAGCAGCTCCTGAACTTTTCTGATGGCACCACCTCTTCCTCCCCATCTAGCTACCTTGACTATTGAAAAATAGGTGCAACTGCATAACAATCCCTGGATGAAATCCACCAACTATTTTTTTTTTACAATACCCCTGATAAAATTAATATCAGAAGAATTAAGGATTGGTGAAGCAAAGGGAACAGTACAGTTAGTTATTATGTGTGTGCAGGTATCAGATTTAATTTTTGGATAAGGTTATAGAGAATAAGCTAACTAATGTGGCAGTTAAAAAAAAAAAAAGCTAAAGAAGAAACAATAACAGGGTTTTGGGAAAAGTGGCATTATAAAGTTTAGTTGAATTTAAGGTATAATTTGTGTAGGAGACTGTAAAAGGAAAAACAGTGGCTCTCCAAGCCATTAATTAAATAAGTGTTAAAGTGGTTGTATGAAGGGAAGTATCAGGGAGTTCAAGCCAAGATGGATATAGGAAATTTGTGTGTTTAGGAAATTTTTAAATAAAACCTATATTGTGTGTGTGGTGTATAAAAGTGGATTGTACTGCCTTGAAGAGGAAGGCTATCAGTTACTCTACCTTGATATACCTACTTCTATCTATCAAAATGCTGCTAAAAAGTTTGCCTCAGTCAGGAATAACTGGCTGAGTTATTATGTGTTATTTGGATCAGCTACTGTCCGTGCTGTTTTCTTTCTTCAACAGAAAAGCCTTGCTGATGCAAACGCTGTCCCTACACCAACATGGACTGGGTGACTGGGTTTTAGTCAAGACTGGAAAGGAAAGGCCGTTGTCTCAGCAGTGGTTAGAACCTTGCCAGGTGACACTAACAACGTAAACAGCAGTTGGCACAGCAGAGAGTGGCTGGATGTATTACACGTGGTGAAAGAGGCTCCAGCAGCAGTGAATTACATGGCTGATAAATAAAATTGTTGAACGGTAGCATAAAATCACAAACAAATAACTTTTAATTTAAGTTTTCTAAGTGTTAAATGGACTCTAAAAAGATTGTTTTATATAATTCATATCGTTTGATACATTATTAGAACTTTGGAGTAGGAGTAGGTTGCAAAAGGGAGATTGTGTAACACATATAAGGATAAGGTTTACCAGAATGACAGGTGGCTGGACCCTATCGTCAAAGATTGTAGATAGAAGAATTAAGTCAAATCCAGCTACAACATCGGATGGCCCTAGACTATTTGTTAGCACAGCAAGGAGGATTCTGCAAGGTGATAGGAACACAATGTCATGTGCAGTTTCATGATTTAAACAAAAGCATAGAAATGCACTTACAAGAAATGCAAACTACTTCAAAGGAAAACTATGAAGGAATACAAAGTCCCTGGAACTGGCTTACCTCCTGGTTACCAGGCTGGGGGTGACTCAAGAGCATATTGCAGATCGGTATGATCATAGTAGTAATCAGCATCATCTGTTGTTGTTGTCTCCACTGCTTACCGGTGTGGAGCAGTGCTTGCCAGTCAGCAATAAAGGAGCATACCAAGAAAGGGCAAGCTCAGCTGATGGTTGCAAAGTTTGAGAATGTTTCAGCTCAGGTAAAAATAAAAAGAGTAGGGATTGAGAGGAGTGAAATAATGAAATGAGCTGAAACAGGAGGAACCAAATGTAATGTCTTAGTGATTGTTAAGGTGCAAGGAGCAGAACCGGGTACAAACATTTAGTAACCATAGCACAGGGGTAGTAGCCATTGTTAAAATGCAGAAACCGAAAAGAAATAACACGGCTGAGCAAGCCATGGCAACAGTAAAGATTGATAGCAATAGAAATTAATCAGCAGCAAGTACGCAGGCGTAATCAAGTAATGAATATTAACTGACACACCCCACCTCGGGGAAAAGTAAATTTAAATGCACATGCAATGTATGTAACGGGAGGGGTACATGTCAAGGAGGGGGTGAAGTAGGCGTGCCGGGTAGCCTGTACCCTCTAAGTACCTCAGCCTATGGGGAAAGGAGGAGGGACTCATCGGCCGGGAGTAAAGGATAAAATGGCATGTATGGAACTAATCAGGGAGCTCGTTGAAAAGCGACTCCCCTCTTTCTTGATATCAATAAAGTTGTATACTTCAAAGGAGACTCCCGACTGACAGCTCTTTTTCTTTGCATCTCCTGGAGGGGCCAGGGGAGGCAGCCAAATTGTCTCTAACAAGGAGAAGAAAGAAAAGTACATTCAAAAATATCAAAAAGATGCTTCCAAATTGTGGTCTTAACTTCTAATTTGTAAAATTATATGACTTTTAATACTTGTAAGTTCACTGAGGGTTTAGCTTCTAGAAATAAAATATAAAATATCCCTTTAGCTAATCAAAATACTTGTCTCTATAATTTATTAGCTATTGTTTTATCCTTTTAATATTTTCTCCTCAGTGTACTTTGTTTTTTTTAAGAAAAACCCTTCATAAAAATGCTTATAAAAGCTTCCCTGTATCTTTAATATCACCATTTCCTAGATTCCAGCCTATTTTTCCATCCTTTATTTTTAATTTAATGTCCATACAAACCTACAAATCCCCTGGTTTAGACTTTTATTTATACCATCCAATTGGAAAATTTAAAAATAATTGATAAAACCATAAAGATCCAAATTTCCATTTCAAAATAATATACCAATTCCCTGAAGATATGTTAACGTTATCCAAATGAAGACGCCAGAGCTCATAGTCTTTTCTTTTTGAAATTTTTCCAAGTTTTAATTGTCTTGGAGAACTGTGGATTTTTGTTGAATCTGCCAGTTCTCCTCTTAAATTGCTCTTCAGTACAACAAAAAGCATTGAAGCCAAAACAAAGTCACTCCCCTTTGTGTTAATCTTGATAGGTTGTAGTTTGGATTTCTGCTGTGAAACTGCATATGTCACCACAATTTTGAGATCACACAAAACATTTCCAGATACTTGTTTGTTCAGTTTCCCAGCTCATTAGGAAGATCTTGATTATCTTGGTCTATCTGCTCCTGTATATTCAGCCTCATTACATTTAACCAGAAACTTCTGCACCCGATCTATTATCAGCTCCTTTAAGCAATCAATTCCCTGTTTTATAGATAAGGTAGCCATAAAGTCATCCATTTTTACTTGCTGTGTCATCTTTCCACAAAATAATTCAGTTCAGTTGTGAAAGCTGGATAATACCTTAAAGTTCCAAATTAACAAATCCTTCCAAATTTCCACTTAAAAGATATTTTTCTCTTACATTCCAGTTTGACAATTCAGTCCCAATAAGTCCTCAAATGCACTTCTCCCTTTTAACATCAGTAAGCCTGTGTTCAAGCTCAAGTTCAACAATTCAGATTGTTGCAAATGCTCTAAGTTCTTCTTTGTCTTTTGAAGCCACACTTGTGTAAAAGTGGGGGGAATTCACCTCTTTCCTTTCCTTTGAACTGTCCCATTTGTTGTTATGTAAAACGACCCATTAGCCGATGGTATTGAAGAGCAAACTTACTTGTGAAGCAGAATTGCAGTGCCTAAGGTAGAAAAGGGGTCAGCGATGCTGGAGTTTTGGCTGATGGTTCTGAGTTCTCAGGAGCCCACAGCTCAGCCTGGAAGTTGGTAGCCGGATCCTTCGATTCAGCCTGCTCGGTCGGGGGGGGGGGAGTTGGAGTGGCTGGCTGGTCGTTGGGGTTTGTTGTCATCCTCGAGCTTGATCTCTGGTGCCACACAAGACCATAACTGGTTGATGTTCCTCCTAAGGGTGGATCCGCCTTCTGTGGTTACCTCGTATATGACTGACCTCAACACCCGGGCTACCCTTGCTGGGATTCAATTTGGGCTGCCACAAAAATTCTTAGCAAATATCCTGTCCCCTGTATCAAACCTCTGGGGCGCCCAGAGCACCTGCAAGTCTAGAGCTTGGTCCGGGTGCAACCAGTCCAGGAGGGTGGACAACTGCTGGCCCATTAAGAGCTCCACCAGGCTGCAGCCAGTGGTGGTGCAGGGGATAGCATGCTGGCCAGTAGGAACTCAGCAAAGTGGGCCTCCCAGTCCCCTTGGATGATACGGCAGAGTGATTCCTTAGTCATCTGCACCATCCTTTTGGCTTGACCATTTCTGGCCAGGTGGAAAGGGGATGACCTAATGTGCCTAATCAAGTTCTGGGCACAAAAGTCTTGAAACTCACTCGATGTAAACACAGTCCCATTGTCTGAGATAAGGGTGTCCAGCAGGCCCTGTTATGCAAAGACCCAGTGGACTCCTATCTGGGAGAACTGGGTTTGATTCCCCACTCCTCCACTTGCAGCTGCTAGAATGGCCTTGGGTCAGGATTAGCTCTGGCAGAGGTTGTCCTTGAAAGGGCAGCTGCTGTGAAAGTCCTCTGAGCACCACCCACCTCACAGGGTGTCTGTTGTGGGGGAGGAAGATAAAGGAGATTGTGAGCCACTCTGAGACTCTGAGATTTGGAGTGGAGGTCAGGATGTAAATCCAAAATCTTCTTCTTCTGCTGAATTCCCGTCACCCTGATCCCCAAGGGATTGAACCAAGCCCATCCTAATAAGCTACAAAGGGCTCCTTCTACAACTAGCAGGGGTAGAATTCCTGAACAACCCTACCCCTTATATGGTGACCTCCTGTTTCTGGAAGTCCCAAATGATGACTGGGGAAGGGTGCAGGCGGTGTCCCCCCTGCGGGCACAGCTGCCTGAGGGTCTGGGCCAAGATGACCATATAGGTAATCCCTGAGTCAACTCCATTTTGCATACTTTATGAGTACGGTAGTTTTAATTTTTTCTGGGGAAGGCATAAAAAGTTGACATAACTGGCCAGTCTGTGAGGGAGTACAGCTCCTTGACGAGGGTGATCTCATGGCATCAGCCATATTGTCACCTGATTGCTCCCCCCGATGGCTACTGGGTTGACTTTGAGCAGCAAACTTGCACCAGATGGCCCATCTTCCAGCACTCGTGGCAGGCAGAGTCCCGGAATCTGTAGGAGCGGTGCTCGTGGGGCTCCCTGTGGCTGGCACACTCTCAGACATGCACTGTTTCCATAGCATGTGGTGGTGGGCACTTCGGGGCCGCATGGTGAAACTTGAGGGCATCGTTGCCATCAGAGTCCTCAGATGCAGATGTGGTGGTGGCCTGATGCACCCCAATCACGGGTCATTCCTTTCAGGAACTTTTGTAAGTGGAGGTGTCGCTGAGTGCCTTTGTCAGCATGAGGTCCTCGTAGCTCACGAGCTTATGTTGCATCTTTTCATCCTGGAGGCCAGTCATGAAGCAATAGAGCAGGGCTTCCTTGAGGTTTGAGAATGTGCACTTTAGGGCCAACCAGCAGAGCTCAGTGACTAAGATGACTGCGGTCTCCCCCGACCTCTGATTCCACTTGTGGAAGTCAAGTTGGTGGGTCGTGCGAGTCGGCTGAGGTGAGAAGTGGTTGGATAGCTTCTCCAGCAGTGTTTTGTACATTGCCTCCTCGAGCGTGTTGGGGGAGATAAGGCCCTCTAGCAACCGCAAAGTGGCCATGCCACAGATGCTGAGCAGGAGAAACTTCTGCCGGTCCCCATTTGAGATCTTATGGAACTTGATGAAGTAGTTCAGATGCTTCTCCCAGGTATCCCAAATGTCTGGGTGAGCTGGGTCGAATTCCAGGATATATCCGTGCAGTCAGGGAGCAGCAGCCACGGTAGGGCTGGATGGCGATGTCTGTTGAGTGGTGGCGCTGGAGCTCAGTGCACTTGGCAGTGCCGGTAGGCTCTGGGCTTTGCTCATCCAATGGGGCCAACATATACACTTCAAGGTTCCCACACCAGCACGGGGCCCATGATTGGAGCAGGGCAACAGGTATTTGGATCCTTCTGCCCATTGTTCCTGAGTCCCCAAACTCAGTCCTTACAGCTGCAATGAGCCAGCCAGGAACATATATAAGTCTTCAACATGGCAGATGCAGTTCAATGTGGCCAAGTGCAAAGTAATGCACATTGGGGCCAAGAATTCCAGCTACAAATACAAGTTGATGGGGTGTGAACTGGCAGAGACTGACCAAGAGAGAGATCTTGGAGTCATGGTAGGTAACTCACTGAAAATGTCAAGACAGTGTGCGTTTGCAATAAAAAAGGCCAATGCCATGCTGGGAATTATTAGGAAGGGAATTGAAAACAAATCAGCCAGTATCATAATGCCCCTGTATAAATTGATGGTGCAGTCTCATTTGGAGTACTGTGTGCAGTTCTGGTCGTCGTACCTCAAAAAGGATATTATAGCATTGGAGAAAGTCCAGAAAAGGGCAACTAGAATGATTAAAGGGCTGGAACACTTTCCCTATGAAGAAAGGTTGAAACGCTTGGGGCTCTTTAGCTTGGAGAAATGTCGACTGCGGGGTGACATGATAGAGGTTTACAAGATAATGCATGGGATGGAGAAAGTAGAGAAAGAAGTACTTTTCTCCCTTTCTCACAATACAAGAACTCGTGGGCATTCGATGAAATTGCTGAGCAGACAGGTTAAAACGGATAAAAGGAGGTACTTCTTCACCCAAAGGGTGATTAACATGTGGAATTCACTGCCACAGGAGGTGGTGGCGGCCACAAGCATAGCCACCTTCAAGAGGGGGTTAGATAAAAATATGGAGCAGAGGTCCATCAGTGGCTATTAGCCACAGTGTGTGTGTGTGTGTGTGTATATATATATAATTTTTTTTGGCCACTGTGTGACACAGAGTGTTGGACTGGATGGGCCATTGGCCTGATCTAACATGGCTTCTCTTATGTTCTTATGTTCACTTTGGTCCGCATACACAACACCTTGTTTGTGCGACAGTAGAGGATTGTAGATCTGGCTGACTTTCAGGCTTATCTGTGCAAGGGATCAGCTGGGAGCTCTCAGATCCTGATGGGATTTTGCTTCACTGATCTCACTTTCACCTCCCGTAGCCTTCCAACTAACACACCCACCCGGGTGGATTCCCTGACACTGAACAGGGAAGTGGATCCACAGTTTCCCCATCAGACACAGGGGGCATGTATCTCTTGTGGCTGACCCAGATGCCCCCAGGGAGGAAGGATTGGGATGATTGGATTGCCAACTGACAATGAAGGGAGGGGCAGGAAAGCCCACTGGTCATACTGGGAGCAATAACTTCCAAAGGGTTGCAAATGTGCAGCAAGAAGTATTTCCCAATACTCCCTCTGGGCCCAGACAGTCAACTCCAGGACTGGGATGACAAGTGCAGTGATCTGGAACAGCATTCCAAGCTCAAACCATCACCACAAAGCTTTCCAGCCTCACCCATTCCATTGACCAAACCCATACTCCTCTTCATACCTCTCCAGAGTTGTGGCACAAGATGGCCTCATGACATGGACCTTGGCCAGGGGTTGTATCGTGTCTGAGGCTGGCATGCTGGGATGTATGCCATGGCCAGGGGACATGTGTGTCTACACTATCTGTAAGGGTGCACTCACACTTCTGTGCTGAGCTGGCAGTCAGGTTGTGTAACTTCGGGAAGCCTGGGGTCGGACTGCTACAGCCTCCATTGGCCCTTGTGGAAGTACAGATGATGAGTCCTGGTTACTGGACACAGCATAAGTGCTGATCATGTCTCTCAGGACTGCAGGCCATGCCAAGCATATCCAACAGTGTGTCAACATTTCACACTCACACCACCAGCCCCTGGTGATGGGATTATGGGATCATAGAACCCTTGCATATGCTGCAACCCCCAGGTTCATCTGCCCTGGCTCCTGCTCAATGCTGAGAATGCGCACAAACTCCACCCCCTTCCTGATTGGCCTGACTCTGTACTCGGATGATTGTTTCCTTCATCTGGTTTTCCTGATGCTGGATTATGGGCTGTAGTTTGTGGACCAGTCAACTGAATGTACCCTGATCATCTTGAAGTGCCATAGCCATGGCTTATCCTCCCAGTCCATCCGGACATAGGTCTTCCACCACTTCCTGCAATGGAGCCCTTAGACCAGTCTCATTAGGGATGGGACAGTGCCACTGAGTGGGCAAGCCATCTCCTGTGAGCCCAGTAGGCATGCCAGATAGGTGCCCTCCTGGCATGGAGCCCTCTGATCCTGGCCTGATGCTCTTCAAGGAGAACCAAGTAAAATCTAATGCTGAGCAAGAGAGTCATTGAACACATTGAACACTGGAAGGAAAATTTTCTCCAGTAGAACACAGCACTTGAGCCCGAAAGATTCTACAAACCCCATTGAACACAGTTCAAAGAACTCCATGGTCCATGGCTGCAAGACATGGGGGCGGGAGGCTAAGAGCTGTCTCTGGGATGTAAAGCTGTTAACTCGACCATCCATCCTGAGAATCTCAGTCAGTCAGTCAGTCAGTCACATTTTATTTGTATCCCGCCCTCCCCGACCAAGCGGCTCAGGGCGGCTAACAGCATAAAATTCGATACATACATTGTATAATAAATAACATTTGAAGACAGTTAATTAAAATCCATAAAATTCTAAAAACATTAATACATTTAGTGCTATTCCATCGGCAAGTTTACTTGGCAATTTAGTAGTATCAGCTGGTGAAGGCCATTTGGAACAGGATGGTTTTGCAGGCCCTGCGGAATTGTTCAATGTCCCGCAGGGCCCTCATTTCCTCTGGGAGTTGATTCCACAGCTGTGGGGCCAAAACTGAGAAGGCCCGAGTACGGGTACTCTGGAGTCTTACCTCCTTTGGGCCAGGGATAGTCAGCAGGTTCTTCCCTGCTGACCTCAGTGCTCTCTGGGGTTCATACAGGGAGAGGCGGTCCCTAAGGTAGGCAGGTCCTCGGCCATATAGGGCTTTAAAGGTAATAACCAGCACTTTGTAGCGAATCCGGTATACAACTGGCAGCCAGTGCAGTTCACGCAGCCCCGGCTGTATGTGCTCCCGCTTTGGGAGCCCCAGCAACAGTCTGGCAGCCGCGTTCTGCACTAGCTGCAGCTTCCGGGTTCGGCACAAAGGCAGCCCCATGTAGAGGGCATTACAGTAATCCAGTCTCGAGGTGACCGTTGCGTGGATCACTGTTGCCAGGTCCCGATGCTCCAGGAAGGGGGCCAACTGCCTTGCCCGCCTCAGATGAAAAAAGGCTGACTTGGCAGCAGCTGCTATCTGGGCCTCCATTGATAATGAAGGCTCCAGTAGAACTCCCAGGCTTCTAACCCGGTGCGCCGCTTTCAGCGGCGCCCCGTCAAAGACCGGAAGAAATATTTCCCCTCCTAGAGCGCCCCGACCCAGGCAAAGGACCTCTGTCTTCGCCGGATTCAATTTAAGCCCACTCAGCCTTAACCAAGTTGCCACGGCCTGCAGTGCCAGGTCCAAGTTCTCTGGGACGCAGTCAGGTCGGCCATCCATTAGTAGATAAAGCTGGGTGTCATCTGCATACTCGTGACACCCGAGCCCATACCTCCTGGCAATCTGGGTGAGGGGCCACATATAGATATTAAATAGCATCGGCGAGAGAACTGCTCCCTGAGGCACCCCACAATGTAGTGTGTGCCTCTGGGAGAGTTCTCCCCCGATTGCCACCCTTTGTCCCCGATCCTCAAGGAAGGAGGAAAGCCATTGTAAGGCCAACCCCCTAACCCCAACATTGGCGAGGCGGCGGGTCAGTAGCCGATAGTTGACCGTGTCAAACGCGGCCGACAGGTCTAACAACATCAGCACCGCCACACCGCCCCGATCCAGATGCCACTGGAGGTCATCCACCAAGGCGACCAGCACTGTCTCCGTCCCATGACCCGGGCAAAAGCCGGACTGGCAAGAGTCTAAGATGGAAGCGTCATCCAGAAAACCCTGTAACTGCAACGCCACTGCCCTCTCTATTTTACCTAAAAACGGTAAATTCGAGACTGGCCGGTAATTTGCCAATTCGGCCGGATCTGCTGTGCTTTTTTTCAGGAGGGGGCGAACCAAGGCCTCTTTTAAGGGCATTGGGAAGTGTCCCTCCAAGAGGGATCTATTTATGATGTCCCGTAAAGGACATCTAAGCTCCCTCAGGCAAGATTTAATTAGCCAGGAGGGGCATGGATCTAAATCGCAAGTTGTTGGGCGTGCAGAGATGAGAATTCCCTCGACTTCCTCCAGGCTGAGCGAGTCGAAATGATCCAGGACTAAACCTGAAGACAGGCACGGAGCCTCCAGTTCATGTACTGTATCCAATGTGATGGGCAGGTCTTGGCGGAGCGACGTGATTTTGTCTGCAAAAAATTTCGCAAAAGCCTCACAGCCTATTTCCAATTCTTTAACATTTGGCCTGCCCTGGGGCAGTGTAGTTAAATCTCCAATTATTTTGAACAATTGTGCCGGGCGCGAATTTGCAGACGCAATCCTGGCAGCGAAGTAATCTTTCACACACTCCCAACATTTCCTTATGATGAGCAGCAACTCTGGGAAACCAGTGAGAGGTATCCTGGAGACAGGTTTGCTGCCACTTTCTCCTGTAAGAGTTTGTGCACTTCTCTGTTACTCCACTTCTGCATACATTTAATGGAACTTTGAAAAAAGATAAAAGGAAAACCAACCTTCAGAGCCATGTTTCAGCTTTGTTAGCAATGTGAATGGCATATGCTGATATGCTGCCACTTCAATGCCCACTGTCTGATTGCCGGCAAATGGACCTAACTCAAGAGGCTTTTCCGGACTTGGGATAATGCTGCATCAAATGCCCAGTGTGATCCCACCAAAAATGTTTGAAAGAACATTTGCTGTTTAGCCACCCCTGATATAGACCCAGCAATTTCTGAATGAGATCCAAAGTTTCTTTCACACTTTGGATTTAACTGGCTGTAGTAAAAACTCAAGACATCTTCCGCTTATTTGGATAATACAACCTGTCCAGACAGCTGCAATTCACACATGGCTTAGAAGACAGCTATTGCCTGGGGGGAAAGTTAGACCTGGGACCACAATAAAAAAAGGAACAGTAGATGTTGGCATGTGGAGAAAGGGGAGATTGTCTCCAGGGTTTCTGTGGTGTTCAATGACAGGTATGGTATGTAGAATTTCCAGATAGTAACTCTCTGTTAACCACTTGTCTAAATAGTAATAAATCACCAGTGAATTCCTGGTTCAGTTTGGTAGGTTTCAGCTTCAAAGCCAAAGTCTTCAGAGTCACAAACAGGAACTTTTCATTAACTATAGAGGGTGTTCATGTGTGTGAAAGAAAAACTTTATTTCAAATGATGTGCCTTTTAGTTATTTTATTTAAACCAATACTGATAATAAACACACTTTCTTTGCAATCATACATCATTTCGTATGTGCCACTACCAAAATTGTTTGTTGCAGTCTACATTTCAGCCAACATATCTGAAGCTTTACAAGGAAGGTCATTTATTTTAAATAACCCTTGAATAATTGATTCCAGAGTACTGGACCAAATATTCCCGTGTCATGCTGATGTTTGAGTGGGGTTCAAAATGGAACCTTTCTTGCACAACACATTTATGATGCACTTCTTTTCAAGCCCCCAAATAGAAGCAAATAAAATACCTCTGACAGACCAGATTTCTGAAAATGTATCATTTTATATTGACTGTTTCTATTAAATTAGATCCAAATGCTCAGAATCAATCTTCTACTGCAGGAAAATAATTATTTTGTTGAGGTTTTTTTTCTGCTTCTGCATTTATTTGCATCTGTCTTTAAAAATGTACAGCTACAACTAGGGTATTAAAAATAAAGAGTCAATGTACCACCCTCAGCTGAAATTCTCATTTCCTGGAAAGTTGACCTGGCAAATAGATGTCTGACTCTTTTAGGAATCAAGGTGATTCCTTCCTCTTAAAAGCTAGAGGAAGATCAGTCAGCTGCTAACCAAACGGCACAGTTTGGAAAACTCATCATAGGGACTGCTGCCAATGTCATGGGTGGTCACGAACAACAGAAGCCTCCAAACAAATGATTTTACATGATGTGATTTGGATCTGTTTTACTACATGGCCGGGCCTGGGGGAATATCACTGTGCCATTGAAAGGTCAAATTATGGTGATGTAACAAGGAATTGCTTGGCACAAACCACATAAAATTGAGAGGAATAGACTTATAGATAGGAAATAATGAAAATATATTTTTTGGAAATAATAGTATAGACTGCTTACATTGTTATAGTGGTTTGTTATAAATTTCATTTTATGTTTTTATATTAATTATTTGTCCTTAATATGTATTAAAGATTTTTTCCCTCGCTCATCTTTTTATTCTGTACCCTTATATATTAAAAATGAAAAATAATACATTCCCATTTAAGCCAAGGTTTCAGAATTATGTCATACAAGGTATTATCATGCAGATTTAAGAAGCTTCTCTGGGTCAGTTAAAAATGGTGTTTAAAGGAGCCTACAGGATCCCCCAAATCGATGTTTAGAAAAAAAATCTGTGTAGTTTTTTTAAAGATGACACAATACAGATACCAAAAAAAAAACATACCAGAAACCTGGTCAATATGGGCACCAACATATAATTTTAGGTGGCGTTGGGATGGGGGGGGAATCAAAATGTAGTTGCTGATCTCAAGTTCAATCCAGTGCCCATTGATTCCAACAGACTTAAAAGACACTGCTTAGGACTGCACTGTAAAGGCCTGTTAGCCAAAATGCCCTTTTCAAGTTATTTGGGGAATTTTAGTTAATTAGGCAGGGTTGCAAAATTGGCACAGAGCTCTTTCCTAGAAACTCTTGTCAATGATGAGAGTTATGAATAAAGTATTGAAGGATAAAGTATTGAAGGAAGCATACATTCACACATACAGTTCAGATCTAAGGAAAACAGCTGGAACATTTGCATTAGCAGGTGTATCGGTGGGTAATACCATGCCAAGGTGAAAAGAAATCACTACATTGTACCTGTATTGAAATCAAAGAACATAGCAGACTTTAGAGTTTGTAAGAATATCTCCTTTGCATTCTATTCAGCATAGTAGGCTGTCTATGCCACAAAGAGAATTAACGGAGTCATGTAAGCAGTGAGAAGAAATCACTATATTGTATCTGCATTGAATTCCATGTGACCATAACAGCTATTCAGTTAGTGTTTTTTAGGAATTCTCCTCTGCATTCTATTCAGCATAGTAGGCTGTCTATGCCACAAAGAGAATTAACGGAGTCATGTAAGCAGTGAGGAAAAATCACTATATTGTATCTGTATTGAACTCATAGTGACCATAACAAACATTTCGATAGTGTTTTTCTGGAATTCTCCTCTGCATTTTCTTCGGCATAGACGGCTATGCCACAAAGAGAACGAATTGATTTATATCAGTGAGAAATCACTACATTGCATGTGTATTGCATGCAAAGCGACCATAAATTTGGTTAGTGTTTTTAACGAATGCTCATTTTATTTAGAAGGCTGTCTATGCCAAAGAATTGAATTCAATATTATTAGGGTTTGTAGAATCTTTTGGGCTCAAGTGCCGTGTTCTACTGGAGAAAGTTTTTCTTCCAGACATTTCGTTCTCAGCTGCGGAGAACATCCTCGGTGGCGTTGCAGCCGGAGCAGGCGCTCTGACCTTGGCTGCTGTGCATTGAGTGGGGCCAGGGCTGCTGGAGAGCTGCTATTTGTAGGCTGGAGGAGGGTGTGATGAAAGGGCAATTGGTTTGTGGAGGTGCCCATTGTTTGGTGGGGCTTCCTGGAAAAGTAGTGATAAGGAAACTGGCTGTTGAATGTGACCATTGTTCTGTGTTAATTGCTGAGAGGGTTGGAAGGGGTATGAAGATAAGGAAGATGGTTGTTGACTGTGCTGATTGTTCTGTGGAATGTACTGGTTGTTCTGTGACTTTCTGCAATTTATAGTCTGTAGGGTGTTTTGCAGAGCTGGGTACCAAGATTGGTGGATGAAAATGCCTTCTTCCTTTCTGTTAAAATTGTGCTGGTGTTTGTAAATCTAGGGTTAGGGTTGAATATTGAATTCAATATTGACGAAGGGAAGGGAAGGGAAGGGAAGGGAAGGGAAGGAAAGGAAAGGAAAGGAAAGGAAAGGAAAGGAAAGGAAAGGAAAGGAAAGGAAAGGAAAGGAAAGGAAAGGAAAGGAAAGGAAAGGAAAGGAAAGGAAAGGAAAGGAAAGGAAAGGAAAGGAAAGGTACCCTGTGCAAGCACCAGTCGTTTTCGACTCTGGGGTGATGCTGCTTTTACAAAGTTTTTGCAGCAGACTTTTTACGGGGTGGTTTGCCATTGCCTTACCCAGTCATCTACACTTTCTACCAGTGATAGGATTTAGTATCCTAAAGTTAACTAAGAATAATTTCTCATTCTGGCTCTTGCTCCTAATGCAAAGACTTGAGATTTAAGCTGAACGAGTTTTGTCTGAAAAATCAAATTTTAAATGGCTAGATGGTTTTGCAAAAACTCTCATTTTAGAATCTCTTGAGGCATATGAAATTCCTCAATTGCACACTCTTAAAACTGCAAAACAAATGCTTGAATGCCTTAAAGATAAATATAGCAAAACTCCCAATTGCACTATTCATGATTTAAAGGGCAAAATATTTGATTTTCAAGCACAAGAAGGGGAGAATGTGACTAGTCTGAAGGAACTTATGTGCATGGAATCCAGACTACAGGAGCTTGGTGAGGCTAGTGCAGACCGAGACTTAATCTCAACTATATTGAAAGCTCTATCCAGTATTTACAAGCCAATTAAGATGATTTTGAGATTTGAGTCTGGAAGGCCTGTTAAATGCTATCAAGGAGGAAGCAGCCTCCAGATCCAGGGACAAGAACACTAAACAAAGGACATGTTTCAAATGAGGGAATGTGGGCGCCATCTCGTGGCCATAGAAATAATAGCAGAAAATTTTAAAGCAGAAATTTTCCAAGCCACATGGCCCAAATGGGAACAAAGAAAAGAACAGAGAAAGTACCATGCATGTTAGTAATGTGAATTTTATTGGTGAAAGAGGGAAGTTTTTGATTGATAGTGGATCTTCTATGCATATTTGTCGATATAAGGGCATGTTTTCAGAGTTGGATGAAAGTCAGAGACCTGAAATGATAGGTGGCAACCAGAAACCCTTACAAGTTTATGGTGTGGGTGACAGCCAAATGAAATTGCTTATTACCACTGATGATTTAATGCCAGTAAGACAAAAAATGTAGCTTATGCACCTGAATCGATTGAGAATTTACTTTCAAGCCTGAAATAATTATAAGAAATAATTATGCTGTATATCTTGATAAAGGAGATGAGGTGAAATTATTCCGAAGAATAGTTTTAAACTGGATGAAAAAAATGGAGCTCATTTTATTATGGACAAGTGAAAGGTCAGATGCTCTTGATGTTGTGGAAAAGACTGTTTGCCTGATTTAAGGCAGAAAGTGTGACCATAGGAGATGGCATGTAAAGTTAGCACACAGAAGCATGCAGAGTGTTGAGAAGTTGCTAAAGGATTGTGGACTTGATTGTGCATTGTGATAAATCCAAGGAAAGATGCGATGTTTGAGAGCAAAAAGAACTGCACCTTGCTTCAGTGGAAAAAGCAGTGTGCATATTGAAAGGTTTTTGGAAACAATATTCAGTGATGTTGTTAAGCCTATAAAAGCTTCGATTGGGAGAAATAAATTTTTCTCTGTATTCACAGAATTCACAGTGCAAAATATAACACTGTCTATATGCTCAAATCAAAAGATGAGACTCTTGGTAAATTTAAAGAATATATTGCCATGGTTAAAACCAGATCTGGGCGTGCACCTCAAAGTTTGCTGATAGATGGAGGTGGTGAATATTACAATACTGAGTTTAAGAAATTTCTGAAGGCAGAAGGGATTGAACACAAAGTGACTGTCCCATACACTCCACAGCAGAATGGGAGTGCAGAAAGACTTAATCATGTGTTACAGGAAATGACCAGCTCATGCATTCTGGATTACCTAGCCTCTGGGCTGAAGCTGTAAATACAGCAGTGTATATCCACAATAGAATACCTTCAAAAGTAACAGGAATTACTCCGTTCCAGTTTTGGTTTGGCAAGAAGCCAGGACTAAAGCATATCAAAACTTTTGGAGCAAAAGCCTATGCATATGTTCCTAGAGAAAATAGAGGGAAACGATGCAGGGACTGAGATTGGATTCATAGTAGGATATTCCTCAGTGGGAAAAGGCCGCAGAGTATGATTTAAAGCTGAATAAGACTAAACATTGTAATGTGTTTTTGGATGACAGTAATTTGCCTAGAGCACCCTGTGTACCTGAATCGGATCCTGAGGTTACTGCTGATGCTTCTGAAGAATGGTGTACTTGGTTACCTGTAGTGTTACCACCAGTGAACCGGCAGGTCTACCTTCTGAAGACTCTACTGAACCAGAAGGGGGAACGGGGTCCACACTGCTGAACCCTGCATGTACAATAGGCTTAAATATGAATATCAATACATTCTGGTTTACATTAACAATTTGGTTGTGAGCTGCAAGAACAAAGAGGACATTAAAGACATTGTTGAAAAGCTGAACAAAGAGGTCGAAGTTAAAAGACTTGGAGATATTAAACTATCTAGGAATACCAATTGAGAGAATTGAGGATGGAACCTTTCAACTGTGCCAAAGACAAAAGATTATGGACTTTATAGAATCTCTTGGCATGAGAGACTGTAAAGAATCTAAGATACCTCTTGAACCTGCATACCTGAGAGCTCAGGGTGGTCAACCACTCAAAGACATTGGAGTACAGAGAATCTCCTGTGCCTACCAGACCTGGTATTACAGTCACTGTTGGAATATTGAGCAGAAAAGTAAGTTCGCCAAATCACCATGATTGGAACGCAGTAAAGAAACTTGCCAGATACTTAAAAGGGACTATAGACTTAAGACTGACCACAGAACCTTCTTAGTTGGATACATGGATGCCAACTATGCAGAAGAATCGTGCAATTACAGATCAACCAGTGGATACTTGTTTCTTCTATGGAAATGGACTTGTAGAATGGACTAGCAGACTCTAGTAGCACAATCTACAGAAGAAGCTCAGTGTGTGTCAGCAGCCAGTGCCTGCAGTGAACTTGAATGGATTTTTAATCTGCTGAAAGATAAAAGAACCTGTACTTATTGTAATGTTTGAAGATAATCAAGCTTGTATTGCTATATGTAATGGGGAAAGTAGAACAGCCAGAAGTAGATCTATTGGTATTAAATGTATATTAAAATCTATTGGTATTAAAAGCTAGTGAAAGATAGAATATTGTTGTACAGAAGCTATGGTACAAAGCCATTACCTTGTGCTAGATTTGAATGTTTACGTGAAATGATGTATCTAGTTGTTGTGAATGTTACAGTGAATAATGAGTAATGACTATTGAATGTATAATGACTTTGACATTAGACACTGAGAAGCAATATCTGCTCTGTATGTCCTTTGCAATGTTTTAAAGTTCTGTCATTAGAGGGTTAACACTGTGCCTGATTCCCTATTGTCTGCATGACCTAGAAAGAAGATACTGACTGCTGTCTCAATCATGGTCTAGAATCGGGAGAACCTGTTTTGTTTGGTCAGTTAGGCGACTTCCTCTGTTCAGGCAGAGAGAAGAAGACGTAGTCTCCATTAAGCATGTGGTTCTTGTTTTAGCATGTAGTTCTTTAGTGTTTGTTGTTTTATCCCCCAGTACCCTTTCCCTATAGAAATAGATATGTTTTTGCTTTTTCATGTTAAATGCCTCTCAATAATTGATCCAGTGATTCAGTGAGATAAAGAAATAGAATTTCAAACAGAAATCCCTAACAAAATTGGTAGCAGGTTCTATGCAGGAATTCTGCTCTGCAATGTATTTAGCCTAGAAAGCTATTTGTTGTCTAAGGAGAATCAATAATTTCCTGTAGGTACTGAGAAGAAATCACTGCATTGTAGCATGTTAATGTATAGTGTCAAAGGTTGAATAACGTACAATCCATTGCTTTTATTCCAGAATTCTTCTATCCATTGTATTAAGCCTAGAAAGCTGTTTATTGGTAAGAAGAATCAATGGATAAGCAGTGAGAAGGCATCACTAATTTATTCAGGAATTCTGCTATGCATGTATTAAGCCTAGAATATTGTCTAAGGAGATCATACATTTTTGTAGGCACTGAGAAGAAATCACTGTATCAAGATTTCCATAATGTACTAGGTTTAATACATGCTATGCATGTATTGAGCCTAGAATATTGTCTAAGGAGATCATACATTTTTGTATACACTGAGAAGAAATCACTTGTGACAAGATTTCCATAACAGACGATCAATTAGTTTTATTCCAGACTTCTTCTATGCATTGTATAAAGTCTAGAAAGCTGTTTATTGGCTAAGGATCAGTGGCTAAGCACCAAGGGAAATCACTAATTTGTAACATGGTTTCATATGGAGTTAATGTTAGTATTGCAGACAATCCATTGGTTTTATTCAGGAATTCATTGTATAAAGCAGAAAAAGTTGTTTATTGCCTAAGGAGAATCAATGGACTATAAACACTGAGAAGAAATCAGTAATATGTAACAGGGTTGCATATAGAGTCAATGTGAGCACAACATACAATCCATTGCATATATTCAGAAATTCTGCTGTGCATTGTAATATGCCAGGAAAGTTCTGCATTCTCTAAAAAGAATATATGCTCACATTGACACTATATGTAACCATGTTACATATTAATGATTTCTTCTCAGTGCTTATCAATTGATTCTTCTTATGCAAAAAACAGTGTTCTGGGCTTAATGCAATGAATAGAAGAAATCCGGAATAAAACTATTATCTTCTCCCCCCCGCACACAACAGACAACCTGTCAGGTGGGTAGGGCTGAGAGGGCTCTCACAGCTGCCCTTTCAAGGACAACTTCTGCCAGAGCTTTGGCTGACCTAATGTCATTCAAGCACGTGTTTGTGAAGGAGTGGGGAAACAAACCCAGTTATCCATGCATTTAACCACTATACCAAACTGGCTCTCAATAGAGAACATTCCTAGGCTTAATCCAATGCACAGAAGAATTCTGGAATAAAATCAATGGATTATGAACCTTTGACACTATACATTACCATTAATACCATGGAATTTCTTCCTCATCGGAATCTATTGATTCTCCGTAGACAATAAACACCTTTCTAGGCTTAGTACCAGAATTTCTGAATAAAACCAATGAATTATCTGTTATACTCACACCTATATATAACCATGTTACCGATTGGTGATTTCTTCTCAGTGCTTAAAAGAATCCACTTATTCTTTTTTTAGGGAATAGAGAACTTTCCAGGCTTAATGCAATGCATAGAATTCCTGAATAAAAGCAATGGATTGTGTGTTGTGCTTACATTGGCTCTATATGTTACATTATAATGATTTCTTCTCAGTACTTATAGGGATCCATTGATTCTTAGCCAATAAACAGCTTTCTAGGCTTAATACAATGCATAGAAGATTTCCCAAATAAAATCAATGGATTGTTATGCACTATACATTATTATGTGACAATGCAGTGATTTCTATACGGTGCCTACAGGAATCAATTAGTCAATAAACAGCTTTCTAGGCTAAATACAATGCACAGAATTCCTGAATAAATCCAATGGATTGCCTTTTTTGTTCCGGAATTCTTCTGTGCATTGTATTAAGCCTATAAATTTGTTTTTTTGCCTAAGATGGATTCCTATTAGCACTGAAAGAAATCACTGATTTGTAACAATTTCATATAAAGTCAATTTGAGTTTAACATGCAATCCATTGGTTTTATTCAGGAATTATGCAATGCAGTGTGTTAAGACTAGAAAGCTATTTATTGTCTAAGAAGACATCACTGCATTGTAATGTACAGTGTATAAAAGACAATCCATTGGTTTTATTCCGGAATTCGTATGCATTGTATTGGCTGTTTATTGCCTAGGAAGAATCAATGGATTCCTAAAAGCACTGAGAAGATAGTAATCAATTGGTTTTATTTAAGAAATCTGCTATGCAGTCTATTAAGTCTAAAAAGCTGTTTATTGTCTAGGGAGAATCAATAGATTCCTATAAGCATTGAGAAGTAATTACTGCTTTGTTACAAATATTTCAGCAAATCCACTGTGCATTCAATTAAGCTTTGAAGGCTGTTTATTCTTAGAGAATCAATGTATTGCTGTAAGCCCTGAGAAGAAATCACTAATTTGTAATGTGTTAAAATGTAGTGTCAAAGTGACCATAACAGATGAAACCATGGTTTTTTCACGAATGTTTCTGTACATTTTATTAAGCTTAGAAGGCTGTATACTCTCCAAGTCACTACTTCATAACATTGTAACTTATGAAGTTAGTATAACAAGCAATCCCTTGGTTGCATTCAGGAATTCTGCTGTGCAGTGCATTAAGCATAGAACGCCGTTTATTCTCCATAGAGATTCAATGGAATCCTGAGAAGAAATCACTAATTTGTAACACGGTAACATACAAACATACGTAACAGACAAAACCCTGGGTTTTTTAAAGGAATACTTCTGTGCATTCTACTAAGTTTAGAATGCTGTATATTCCCCTTGGAGATTTTATGGATTCCTGTAAGCACTGAGAAGAAATCACTATTTTGAAACATTGTACAACATAGAGTCAGAGCATAACAGACAATCCCATGGTTTTATTAAGGCAATTTGCTGTGCAGTGTATTAAGCTTAGAATGCTGTGTATTCCCCAAGGAAACTCAATATATTCCTTAAAGCTCTGAGAAGAGATCACTACTTTGTAATTGTAATATAGCGAGTCCATTTGAACATGACAGACAAAACCCTGGGGTTTTTTTCAGGAATTCTTCTGTGCATTCTATTAAGCTTAAAATGCTGTATATTCTCCAAGGAGAATTTATTGATTCCCATAAGTCGAAGAAGTTAAATCTCTGCAAACTCGAGTGATGTAAGGCACCAAGCCCAGATTTTATACTCTCTGAACTACTGGAAGATAATATAGACTGGTGGGCCTTTCTTTTGGCATTGTTTACCTATATTGATTCAAAAGGACTCCCAGCAGCTGAAGGGGAGATAGATACTTGTGAGGTATATATGTTATTCTGTTTGCCTGTTGACTTTACCATTGCTGAATTAAACATAATTTTTCCTTTATCTGTCGGCATGCTCATTGTCTCCAAATCAAAAAAGAACCCCTGCCTTTGGCAGAACATAATTGGTGCTGTGAACAGAAGGGTGGAAAAGGAAGGGTGCCGAGCAAGAAGATGGCCAGAGCTACATCCCTGGTTGGCCCAGCACAAGTGCTTGGGGGCCAGTGGCTCAAATTTTGAACTGGTTGGCTCCACTGGTGTCATGGGAATCTGAGATGGCTGAGTTTGGAGGGCCCACCCCTATGGCGATACTGAAATGTTTGCAGTTAATGAGAGTGGGGGAGAAGAAGGAGCAGAAAACAGTGATGGGATTTGGATGGATCCTTCTCACAGCACTCCGAAATGTGTGGGAACAGAAGCCTCTCAGAGGAAGGAGTGGCAGCAAACTGAGGAGATCGCTGCCTTTAAGGATCAGCAGGCTATATTGAGGGAGGCGCTGGAAGCGGGGAGTTGGCTAAAGAACGGGCTGCTACTATCGCCATTCGTTTTGCCAAGATAAAACATCATAGGCAAGCGAAGAGAAATTGTATTCCCAATCATCGGAAGGTCAGAGCTTTTGTAGTTTCAAGGGAATGGGACCCAGAAACTTGGAGTGGGGACATATGGGATTCCGATGAAGTGGAGTCCGAATGGACAGATGAAAATGATTATGGGGATGAGGCTAAATGGGTGGCTGAGGCATGTCCTCTGGTCACCAATAAAAGCCCCCTGGAAATCCACAAGCTACCCAAAATACTCAAATAGTGAGGGATTATACTCAGCAGGAATTGATAGCAAAAATGAACAGGGAGAAGCCTGGGGAACGGCTGAGTCAATGGTTGGTCAGATTTGGGACCAGGGAACTACTAGCCTCTTTTTGACAGGGGAAGAGTTGGTAAAGTTAGGTGCGTTAACCAATGACACACTGATTAATCAATTTGTGAATGCCTAGTTTGATTGCAGCAGAGTATATTTTTGAGTGG
This sequence comes from Heteronotia binoei, assembly GCF_032191835.1. Taxonomy (NCBI): domain Eukaryota; kingdom Metazoa; phylum Chordata; class Lepidosauria; order Squamata; family Gekkonidae; genus Heteronotia; species Heteronotia binoei. Next base: position 9,394,475 of record NC_083236.1, read on the forward strand.
TGTGTGCAGGCGGTGCAAGCTAGATACCCAGCTGCAATGGACTGGGAGGATAATATGCCTTTATGGCATACTATTGAAGAAGCGATAGAGCAATTATGGGGAATGGCTATACAAGCTGGAATGTATCAGCAAGGGTTTCAAGGACCTGATGCCCAGCTTCATGAGAGCACGATTACTGAAAGGAGCTCCTTCACATATGCGTGACCCTCTGCTAGCATTATTGGGTCATGCTCAGGGGGTAACTATTGGTGAAGTTGTAATGCTAATAGGGCAATTAGGAGATGTTCAGAGAGAAAATGCCCCTAAACCTCGCACACATGTAACAAAGGAGAAGGAACAATCTAAAACACAGGAAGTCCTTTAATACCAAAGTAACATGAAAACAAATGTTCTTGGAGTTGTTAGAAGCAGGAGTGCTCAAGGATGAGATAGATGGTATCCATACAGGAAAGAAAAGGAAAGGTCCCCTGTGCAAGCACCAGTCGTTTCCAACTTTGGGGTGACGCTGCTTTCACTGTCAGACCTTTTTACAGGGTGGTTTGCCATTGCCTTCCCCAGTCATCTACACTCCCCCCCCCCCCCGGCAAGCAGGAATTGAACTCAGGTCATGAGCAGAGGGCTCCGACTGCAGTACTGCAGCTTTACCACTGCACCACGGGACTCTCCCTATGGGAGAAATGTATAAATTGTGGAGAATAATAGTTTATTCCAAGATTCAGAAATCAGATGAATGATTTATTATATCTTTCATTTTCCCACCTGTTTGCTGTAATCAATGCGTTACATGTTATAATTATTCTTTATGTACCTTTAATGTAGGACGACATGCATTGGTGGTGGATAGCCTTTTGGCTCTTTTCAACATCATGTTGCCAGCTAAATCCAGATGATGCAAATACAACTTCTCACCACATAAAGGTAATGAGTTATACTGCAGAACAGCAAATTTTACAAGAAGCCAATGTACTCCATCAAAACATAGAATAACAATGGATTGCTTTAATCTAACCTCATATATGATTATTATAACCCGACAAGGACAACGCACACTGTCCTTAATGACACAGTGTGCTTTAATGCAAATGGGAAATCTAATGAAATTAGAACGATACTCAAGGTTGGTCAAATATGGAAGGCTATAAATGGAAGGAAATAATTGATACTGATATAGATTGGGAATGGGTTAAAGTAACCAGATTTGAAAAACATTATCCTTAACGTAATTTTGCTGTAACAGCTATAGAAAAAGGAATAGCTGTCACTACTTATCCATATCTCCCACTTCCTGATATCATAAATAATCATCTTTGGATACCACATTTTAATTCCCAGTTGGCTACTGACCAATATTTTATAATGACTACTCGTTGTGAGCAGTGGAACTTTCAAAAATGGCTATGTGCAGTTCATACTACCCCTTTTGAACCATGTGCTACCCCTTTTGAACCAATCTTAGTAGTGCTACTTGTGTTTGGGTTCAATTAAATGATGATGCCCCTAGAATAATTGATAATGGCAGAGGATGTGCATGTGTGACATCTATGGATCTAGTTTTTTGGGAAGAGAGATTAACTGCCCCTCCAATCAGGGAATGCAGAAGTAATGTATCTCGCATTCACACCACTACAGGATATTATATGGCTATCAAGTATGAAGAGAAAACTTTAGATTGGGAGGCCAAAGAATGGAATTTTACCCTCCCTATGGGATTTAATATTAGCTCCATAGTAGGGGTGTGCAAAAAATAATAATTTGGAATTAATCGGATTCGAAAATATATGGGGTCAAAATAGTTGAAAAATCGTATATTTCCGAATACCGGTAATCAGAATAACCGTATATACGGTAGATATATGGCTATTTCTAAATATACGGCCCCATTATACCCTAAGGGCCATTGAAATCAATGTCAACATAGGGCATATCCAGAGGCTACTGGGGGGCAGGGGGTTTGAGGGAGAGCTCCCAAAACTGCAGGGAAACCTGCCTACAAAACCCCCAAAAAGACTGGGCTGAGGGTCCCTGTCTTTGGGCTCCCCCAGTGCTACCAGTGCTGGGGAAAGCCCATTGCTACCAGTGCTGGGGAAAGCCCAATTAGTCACTTCCTCCACTACAATTGCTTTGGAGAAAGTGGCTCTGGCCAGAGGTGGGGGTGAGTGAGAGGCCCCAAAACTGCAGGGCAGCTTCAGGGGATTCTCCCGCATGCAACCCCCCTGGCCCAAAAAGACTGCACCCATCTGTGGGCACTCCAAAAGGAACACTGTTCCCAATGGTGAGAAAAAACCAATTAGAGCTACTTCCCCCGCTGTAATTATCGTGGGAAAAGTGGCTCTGGGGAGCAGGGGGTTTTGAGGAGAGCCCTCCTGTGCAGCTTCAGGGCACTGTCCCACACAAAACCCACAAGGCCAAAAAAAAATTGGACCAGGGGGTCCAATTCCTGGGGCACCCAAAGCCAAATCTAACTTCACACCAGAGAATCTCTATAGGACCCAAATGCACTACATCCATCTATCTACTCTATGAAACCTGCTGGCTTGGAATCAATATAAACCCAGTTGCCAACATCACTGCCACACAAAACACAATCTTCTCAAGGTCTGCTCTGCAGACCTGGCTGCAGCAAACCCAGATGCCAGCTCTCCAGCCCTGCCCCAAACAACACGGCGAGAGCTGGCCAAGCACAACAAGCATGCTGGTTTTGGGTCTCTCACCCAGATGCCAGCTTCCCTGCCACAGAACACACAATCTACAGATGCCAGCTCTCCAGCCCTGCCCCAAACAACACAACTCTCAAACAAGAGAAGTGGTGGACCACACCTAGCTCTACATTATTCTGAATCTGACACAAAGCAAGAAGTATTTAGACTTACCTTGAGTGATGGATGGTTGGCTAGTCCAGGCTCTTTTGCATTACCCAAGATGCACCACGAGGAGGCGAGCCAGAGTTGCACCCCAAATGAGGAAGATCACTGGGAGGGCCTCAGATTGTGTGAGAGGAAGGGAACCATTCCTTCTCTCTCAGCTCAGCAGCAACACACCAGCTATCATTGTGGGATCTCAACATTGGTATGGCTGCTGGCTGCCTGTTATCATCACTGGCACCCCCCTCTTTCTTCCTCCTGCCCCTGAAAAAAAACCTGGGTTATCCTGGCTGGGCCTGTGGGTGCTGTCGGTTACAGTTGGGGGCTGCAATGGCCCTTTCAGTATTATTAGGCATGTGTGGATGGGGACTTGGGAAATTTGGATTGCTTTGCAGATTTTAAACCAGCATTCACTTTTGGTTTGGGGATGGATGATGGGGGAGGGGTGCACTGCCAATCAATTTGTGAGTGAGTTTTTGGGCTGTCTTTGGACTCTAGTCTATGTTTAGTGAGAGAGTGTTTTACAACCACCTTCCAAGCGCGAGCCAAGAGAGGATGCAGGCACCAGTAGGTGCTCACTTCATTCACTCTCAAAGTCTACGTTCAGGGAGCCAAACAGAGGCAAGTTGACCTAAAGGAAGACCAACCGCTCTAGCGTTGCAGGCAATTGAGATGTGGGCAGACAATGTTGCTCATATGCGAAAAGACGCGCTCACTCTGCACGCTCGTCGGTGGGCATGAGAGGAATGCCTTGGCCACGGAGGAGAGGGCTGGCCAAACCCCCTCCTTTGTGACCCAGTAGTCCAAAGGAGACGTTTCCAGTGACTCATTGGGCTCTGAAAAATAGTCCCTCACCATCGCAGCACCCGTCTCTGCTCTCAGGGGCCTACCGCTCCCAGAGGGGCCAATGAGCCGCCTGATAGGTGTCATCTCGGCACTCTTCTTGGCATGAGTCTGATGGGAAACATTGCCTAGCTGGTGAGGTTGGGGATGAACAGCAGTGGAAGTGTCAGATGAGCTGCTTCCACCCCCCTCCTCCTTAGCTACCGGCACTGGGTCCGCCCTGACTCTGCAGTACTTGACCTGGGAGAGCTCGTCTCGCCAGCAATTGAGCTCATTGGCCCGCTTGGTGATCGTGCCCCTAAGGCATGGGTCTAACATGGTCACCATCACGTATCCTGGGTCAAAGTCTGAAAGCGAGTCTCAAGCCCATCCTGCAGCCTACCAGAAGGCGCACCACTGGAAGAACGTCTGCACAGCCTTGAGCTGGCACTAGAAATGAGGCCAGGTCCTCACGGGCCATGTGGACCATGGGGACGAACAGTGCGATGCTCACCATGTCAGATGAGAGCATTTCTGTGTGGGTCTTGAAGGGCCCAAGAATGTCCACAGTCTGAGAAATGACCACCCAATCCTCTTGGGTGAGATGGTTCTCATCCTGAAAGACTCTCGTCTCAGAGACAAAGGCATCCAGGGCTGCTCTCTGCTCCAGCATGCACTGCAGCATGGCACAGGTGGAGTTGCAGCGTGTGCTGATGTCACTGATCAGGCAGTGCCCTGGCACTCGTGTCTGTTTCTCATGCAGCAGATACAAATTCGTATTGCTGCATGAAAAGTGATCCATGATGTGCTGAAACGTCTGGAGCAGAAGTTGGTACTCATGGTCACGGGTAGATACTGATGATCCTGGCTTTTCGTCTGGCCCAATGCATCCTTAACCACGAGGTGGAGAAGGTGGGCCACACAAGGAAGGCGTTATAGGCCCTGACGCTGGACAGCCGCCTTGATGTTGGAGCCACCGTCAGTCACCACAAAGCCCGTGGCGACATCCCCACTGCCTACCCAGCCCTCTAATTGCCGTGAGAGGATGACTCCGAGAGTGTCCACCATGTGTGGCACGTCGACTGCTTCGGTGTGCAGCAAGGCCCAGCGACAGCCAACTTGGTGGCCCTGACCGTGCCTGCTGCTACTGCAACCCCCACCCTGCAACTCACTGGGTTGCCATCAATTTGCAGTCAGGGAGAGATACCCCTCGAATGCATGTTGGGAGCTCCAGATATCTGAGGTGAAATGAACAGTCCCCCCGGCAGCATGGGACAAATGCTCCTTCACCACAGATCTGGTCGCCCTGAAAACAGATGGCACAATAGTTCTGCAAATGGTGGTTCTAGCAGGAACTTTGTACCAGGACGAGCAACCCAAGCACCCCAGGATTCTCGACCACTGAAAATGGAAGCCCATGGGCGACCGACTTGGCAAGGTTCCAGGCAATCACCCTCCTGCCGTACCTGATTCCTCCTCTTGGCACACAGGTGCCACTCCCATCAAACATCTCAGGCAGAGATGCCTGGCATCCCTGCCCTGTCACGGAACTCTCCTGGAGAGCTCTGGAGGTAATCACGATGGGACGAACCTCTTGGCTGGGTGGTGTTGGCTGCTTGGGCACCCCAGCACCAGCCTGCTTCTCCCCCTTAAGATGCACCACCAGGTGGTGCTTTCACAGGTGGTTGCGCATCCTCCTCGGAGTCAGGTGGGCAGGGTCTCACCCATGACTGACCCAGACCCTGCACAGCTGGCACTGTGCATAGCGTGGATCCTTCATAAGTCAGAAATGCTTCCAGACTTCGGAGATATACAGATGCCCAAGCTGACCGGCAGCTTGGGTGTCCAGAGCCACCTCCTGTGAGGTGTTCGGGGCAGACACATCATGTCTCTGGCCACTGGGGGGAAGTGGGCAGAGATAGAAGCACCTTGTGTGTCTCAATTTCTTCACCCTCCACCGCATGTGGCCTCCCCTCTTGGCCATCCCCTGAAGGACTGCTGGTGCTCGAAGGAACCAAAGAAGGGGGCTGGTCCTCCTCAACCAGCTTCTCCTCCAACTCCTGCACGACACTCTGCACCCTCCTTGGGGTGATCTTTTTGGACAGAAAACTGTCCCCAAAGCTCATCTCCAAGGAGGGCTGCTCTTGCTGCCCCTCCTCCAGCTGCTGAGGTCGAGCGACATCAGCTGAAGGAGAGACTGCCCGAGCAGCAGACCCCTGCTCAGTGCCAGCATCTAATGGCACCGCTGCTGGGGGTGCCCCAGCAGCAGCTTCGATGAAGGGCCCAAGGCGGGCCTTCTTCTTCATCACACTCCGGCCAGAGGTCGGAGTGCTGGAAGACGGCTGTGGAGTGGCCCTATACACAGGTGGGAGAAAACCTGGGTCCTCCCTCTCCCCTCCACCCATCTAGTCTTCTCCTTGGCCTTGCCCCCAGGGCCCCTCTTCTGCTGCCTGTCACTCATGTCGCCCTTGGCCAGTTTCATACAACCTGAACTGAGAGTGGGATTTTTTACAAACCTAACTCACTACACTGCACCCTGAACCAACAGGTGTCTTGACTTCTTTTTAAAAACCCTCCCATCAAAACTTTTGTTTGCTTTTTTAATCCCTAACCTGTCCTTCTTTGGGTTGGGGTAATAGTAGTCTGGTAAAGTTTAGGAGACTAGATGATCCTGCCTCTACCTGGCTACAGTTTTTAAAAGGCTACCTTGAGATGAAGGCAATCCTTGTTATATCCTCCTAGTTAAACTTCTCCTAACTAAATCCTGGGACAAACCAGATTTCCTTGCAAACTAGAAATCAGGTGTCCCCTGTAACTAGAGAGAAGCTGTTGTTTACCCTATGGAAATCTAAGGATGCACCAGCTTTCAGTGGCTGGAAGCAAGATGCACTGCAACCCTAGTCTCTTTAAAAGGGAGCTTGATGTGGCCTAGTAGTCACGTTGCCTTTTATGAGAAACCAAAAATCTTTTTAAATCACCCCTATCTGGCCTAGTTTAATTTTGAAAGAAGATAAAGGCCTAAACGGCATTAATTTTTTAAAAAATTTCAAAAAACACAATCCCTAAAAACACCCTTATTAGTGGGGCAGCCTATTTAGTGGCCCTAGCCAAACTGAAAGCACCCTTAGACTCCAAAAATAACTATAAAAACATGAAAGTGACCCACCCCACACAGCCCACACACCAACCCCCTCACACCAACCAGAGGTAATTTAAAAAAAAACAAAATGTGGCAGAAAGAAATTAACTTTTAACCAACCCACCCCCCAAACCAGAACCAGGAAAAGGGACAACAGGACAGGATGCCAAACCATCAAAAGATCCAAATGGATCACTGAGAAAAGGCCAAGAAATTCAACTGCTAAAAAAGTGACCTTTTCAACAATAAAAAACCTCAGGCCAAATCAGTCAACAACACCCCCCCCCACACACACCAGAACCAGGAAAAAAGACAACAGGACAGGATGCAAAACCAACAACAGATCCAAACAAATCACTGAGAAAAGGCCAAGAAGCTCAACTGTTAAAAACCCAAACCTTTTTAACAATAAAAAACCTCAGGCCAAATCAGTCAACACCCCCCTCCCCAAAACCAGAACCAGGAAAAGGGACAACAGGACAGGATGTAAAACCAACAGCAACAGATCCAAACAAATCACTGAGAAAAAGCCAAGAAATTCAAGTGTTGAAAAACTGATGTTTTAACAATGAAAATTAGGCCAAACAGCCCCCCCCCCAAGAACCAGAACCAAAAGAGAAAAAAAACAACAGCAGCACAACACAGCAGCAACAAATCAAACACAGAATCCTTTGAAAACAGTAAAAAACTTGACTTTTAACAATATAGGAACTTTACCAACCCCTCTCCTGCAAAAAGCCTTCACCCTAACCCCAATAAATCCAAGCCACCCAAATTAGAAAAGTAAAAAGACACTGCACTTTTAAAAGTCCTCTCGCTAAAGTAAGATACAGGCAAATTGGCAACCCCTCCACCCCAGGCCCCCACCCCCAGCAGAACCCCCTAACCCCAAATAAGCTACCCAGTACCCACCTACCCAAATCTGGACTCTAAGTCTTAAAAAGTCCTTTTACTTTTATCCTAACTAAAATAAAAACAAGAACTCCAAGCCTGTCTTACCTTAGATGTCTTCTCTTCTCCAGGCAGGTCAGGCAAGGCTGAGAGAGAGCAGCAGCAGTTGAAGCCAAGGGCCCGCGCAGCAGAATCTCTCTCACACAGCAACACCAACACAGCAGCAATGAAATGGAGTCCAGCCAGGCAGACTTCTTAAAAAGGTTCTCTGGCCCTACACAGAGCAGTTTCAAAAAATGCCACTGCTCTGTGATTGGCCAGAGAACAGTGTTTACTTGAATACCCAAGTAAACAAAAGAACAACAATGTTGCTGATGGCTGTTGGATTAGCCCAGCCCATAGCTACACAACAGCCCAGTAAAGCATGCTTTGGATTGGCTGCTGGGGCTCCTCTCCCCCTTCCTCCCTGATCCCAGGAAGGCTATGGGAGAGGCGGAAAAAGGATTCCAAAGGTGGGAAAGGAGGCAAGCCGCTCCCCTGAGGCTGCAGAAGCTCCTTTCCCGCCTTTCTGTGGACTTCCGTATACTTCCAAATATTGATTCGGAAGTATATGGGAGCTGTATACGGCTTCCGTATAATGCCTGTAATTTGGATTCGGAAGTGTACAACGCCGTATACTTCCGAATCAGGGGGTATTCGAAGGTTTATTCGGTTCAGCCGAACCGAATGCACACCCCTACTTCATAACCTAATTCCTGTGGGAAAATGATCAAGTTAGAGCTAAATCGCAAGCTTTGTCTAAACAAGACAAAGGCATGATATTAAAAATTAAAATTTCTGGAAAGTATGCTGATATATGGTGGTACTTTGCTTATGCAACTGAAATGTGTTATCTGTAAAACATAACTTGTTTTTCTGTTCTCCTTGTAACTGCTGAGTACCAGGTGCAGGCATTCGGGAGGGATCCAGATTGATTAGGTTGTTTACTGTAGGCGTTGGCTCAGGGGTCAGATGATGGTAATGAAGGTGTTTAGCTTAATGATAAAAGCCAGAGATTGAAGCCCAGTATTTGGAGCTTCAACACAGATCTGGCTGCTGGATGCTGTGTGACTGACTTAGCCAAGAGGGGTCTCTCTCGCTGCTGTACCAGGGCTCCCAGCAGCTGAAGGGGAGATAGATACTTGTGAGGTATATATGTTATTCTGTTTGCCTGGACTTTACCATTGCTGAATAAAGCATAACTGTTCCTTTATCTGTCGGCGTGCTCATTGGCTCCGAATCCAAAAAGAACCCCCGCCTTTGGCAGAGCAGCCTTCTGGACTCCAAAACTAGAAATATATTGTTAGCAGACTCTAAACCCCAATCTACATATGATTGCACCAGATTTCTGGCAGCTGCCAGGAGAATTCATGACGATTTTGTAAAGGAGGGACTTTGAAGTTGACTGTTTTTATCCTTTTCGTATATTTTAAAATTTCGCAAAGCTCCCTTTTTTCAAATAGGGTTATTCTAACCGTAATAATAAATAATCCGATCACTTAGAACTTTGTTGTCAGCTATAGTACTACACTGTGGAAAGCGCAACACTACTAGATCCTCACCAGATCTAGTAAAAGGTAAGCTCCTCTGAGTTAGTCTTTTGGAGAATTCTAAGGCTCAATTTCAAATACAAGGAATATTGTTACTAGCAGGCCCTATCAGCAGCCAGGATTTCAAAGGTCAGGGGGCATGGAAATGGGTCAGGGGCACTTACACCCAATCCCTGCCCCAGCAACTCAGGGTGCTGGACCCTCTTCCCCCCTTCCCAAACTTTAGTGGCTCCCTGTCCCCACAGCTGCTGTGACTCAGGGGGGCAGTGCATGCTAGCCCAGCCTGGCCAGGCGCCATTCATGATGGCTGCAGCTGGCTGGGCACCGATGGCTATTTTAGGGCAGGTGCCACCACCACAGAGCCAAGAATTACAACAGAGAGAATCATGGAGAGAATGAAAACCCAAAGAGAAACCATGACAAAATAACTAACACAATTGTTAATTCACTTACAATGATTTAAGTATGAAACTTCAAAGCACTGATTATTATAATCCAATTCAACAATTAATATATCAAGGTAAGTACATGTAAATCATTTCCAAAACGCATCTAAGCACACGCTTCATTAGAACAAATTGCTTAAAGTGCTTAGTGCTTCAAAGCGCTTGTAGATCAAAGTGCCTGTGCAGATTTTTCTTTCCAAAAGGAATGAATCCAAAGATTCCCCAATGTCCCTCTGACAGAGCCTGGAGCCGGCAGGATGCTTGTTGCACCGTTTCCACTGTCTTTATCAAAGAGGGCTATCCAAATTGATGTATTTCACAATGGCTACATAAAGCAAGCAAATACATCTTAGGTAACGTTTCTTTAACAATACAAAATTCATATTGGCAATTAATGCAAACAACTTACCACTATTAGCAAACACTGAAGCTAATACAAGCACGCGGTATCATTCCTAAGGCGTATTACTGCAACATACATCAAACCCAATGCAATATTTAAAGGTACAAAACCCCAAGGTTTACAACACACCTGTTTAAGATTTAACCAAAGCCAGGAAAATAATGCAAACACTTACTACAAAAATTGCAAGCATATTTTTATAAATAGCATGAAAAGTCTATACAGTTATTTAACCCTTTTTGGGCCAGTGATTTTAACCGGAAGATCCAAAAGGTTTCTTCCTGCTGCAAACACTTTTTGACAGAGTCATCAATACGGCCAGAATATTGATGAATGAATCTCATGTCATCAATGCTATGATTCATCTCTAAATAGTGATTAGTTAATGGAGCCTCAAGATTTTTCATTCTCACCTGAGAATGGTGTTCCACCATCTGTGTTCTAATCGAGCGAATAGTATTACCCACGTAAATCCGATTACATCCGCACAAAATTGCATATACCACATGAGAAGAGTTACAATTATGGAAATGTGGTAATTTATATTGTATATCACTATTTGGTGGTGAGAAAATTTTTGTCTGGATTGCCATCAGGCACATAGTACACTTCCCACATCAGTAATGTCCCAAAGGGCCACCAGATGGTGCCAGAGGCTTTGTCAAGTCAGAATGAATAAGAACATCTTTAAAGGATTGCGTTCTACGGAAGCCTACGAAGGGTGATTCCTCACAGCCCAGCACTTCCGATAGGAGATGCCAGTGTTTGTTTATTATTCTTTTAATTGCAAACGCATGAGGCGTGTAGTCGTGTAGTACAGGAAATGCGCTGATATTGTGGTTGGTTTTTTCACTGTAATAAAGTAGCTCTATGAACACTCTGTGCTCTACAAGACGCCTTAGCAATGACCTCAGCAGGAAACCCTCTTTGTAAAAAACTCTCACTCATAAGATCTCTATGCTGCCTATACTCTATTTCTTTTTAATCTTAAAAACTGTGAAAATGGCAAATTTGCTCTCATATGATAGATATGGGTAAAAAGAAGAAAAATGCAAATATGACCCCCGATCTGTGTCTTTGTAAAAAAGGTTTTATGACTCTTTTGTCCTCGAAGTCGCGGTCTAGAAAAGACACGCATTTGAAATGTGCTTTAGCAGAAAATTTAATAGTTGGATGAATATTATTAAGCCACTACACAAACTGTTCAAAATTAGTCCTATCTCTCAAAATGAAAAAAAGATCAATATATTGGTAATAAATCAAAATGTCAGCAAAAGATAAATTAACTTGGGGATGGCTGATAAATTCTTCCTTCAGCTTTGCCCCAAACAAATTGGCCACACTGGGAACCATGCTGCTTCCCATGAAACTCCCTAATTTGATAATAAAAATGCTTTTGAAAACAAAAAATATTTTTTTTCAAATACAGTGTCTACCAATTGTAATTAAAAAAAAGTGGGAGAATCACGAAATGCACTATTATTAAGCACAGACTCTATTACACTCCCCCCCCCCCAAGTATTCACATGGGTAATACTACTTGCCCTATTAGAACACTGGTGGCGGAACACCATTCTTGGTGAGAATGAAAAATCTTGAGGCTCCGTAAACTAATCACTATTTAGAGATGAATCATAGCATTGATGACATGAGATTCATTGGGCTATTTAAATATTCTGGCCGTATTGATGACTCTGTCAAGAAGTGTTTGCAGCAGGAAGAAACTTTTTGGATCATCCAGTTAAAATCACGGGCCCCAAAAGGGTAAAATAACTGTATAGACTTTTCATGCTATTTATAAAAATATGCTTGCAATTTTTGTAGTAAGTGTTTGCGTTGTTTTCCTGGCTTTGGTTAAATCTTAAACAGGTGTGTTGTAAACCTTGGGGTTTTGTACCTTTAAATATTGCGTCGGGTTTGATGTACATTGCGGTAATACACCTTAGGAATGATACTGCGTGCTTGTATTAGCTTTAGTCTTTGCTAATAGTGGTAAGTTGTTTGTATTAAATAAAATACGAATTTTGTATTGTTAAAGAAACGTTGCCTAAGATGTATTTTCTTGCTTTATGTAGCCATTGTGAGTTGTACGCATGCGCTGAGAGAAGCCGGAAGCTTGCCCGTCCTCTCCTTAGAACTATTATCTTAAAAGCTCAAAAAGAATGTGACTAGTCCATCCTCAAGGACAATTAAAAGAGGAAACTGATGTAGGAGTTTCTGTAGAACGAAGGCATTTCTATTTGAGCGTTCAGAGGGTAAGAAAGCAATTATTTATTACTCTTCTAAGGTGGTAACGTCCAGGGTGAACACAAAGCTCTCATTAGACTCATTGGAAGATAGTGGGAGAAATGGCGAAGACTATAAAAGAGCTTTCCGAACAACTGTCTGTATTTCAAATCATTGAAACAACTTCTCAGGAACAGATAAGAGTGGAAATTAGAACAGTGAAGGAAACTGTTACAGACCTAGCAGCTGAACTTAAAGAAACAATGCAGATGGCTACCACAGCTAATGAGCTGGCTACTAAAAATAAACAAAAAATAGAACAGCTATCTAGCCAGCTTATAGTGCTATCAGACCAGAGTAGGAGAGCCAACCTTATATTTGCAGGGATCTCAGAAGAGATAAAAATAAGCTTTTAGAAGGAACACTTAGAGATTGGATAGAAGAAAATGGGGTTAAGGTACAACCCCAAGAAATTGAAAGAACCCATTGATTGAAGAGGAGAAGAGAAGGAGGAGCCCCACGGGATGTCATCATTAAATTCGCAAGAGAAATGATACAACAAGAAGTATATAAAACTTTGAAAAAGAAGAAGGATTTGACCTTTAGAGGTTAATAAAGTCTAGGTAAGAGAGGACTTTTGTCAAGAAACTATTAAGAAAAAAAATCAAATGAGACCTTATGGGCAAAAACTATATGATAATAAGGTAAAATTCTTGTGGGGGTATCCATCTTCAATAATAATGTTTAAAGATGGGAAGAGGTTGATAGCCCGAAACCCTAAGGAGGCAAAGGAACTCTTAAGACTACTGGGAATCGCTACAGATGACTTCAGAGAACAAAGAGTGGAGGAAGGCATGGAGGCAGCAGATGACCCAGGAGAAGAAGAATCAAATAGGCACGATAAAAGGCAAAGGACAGATTCTCATGAGGAAACCTCAAAAAGGGGAGTATACAAATGTTCAATGAGCTAACTTTATGGAATATGCTATAAGGGGAGGATTGGGGTGCATACACTCCGGAAGTTGGGAAGACAGGATGATGTTTTAATTCATACTATTGTCTCAACCACAGGGAAGGGGGGGAAGGGAGGGTACTTCCTAATAAATAAAGAAAACCACCCACAGCCAGGGAGGCCAAAGATTAAAAAACCCAAAGAAAATGGATAAGACAATAAGACTACTTTCACTGAATGTAAATGGTTTAACATCAAACCTTAAGAGATACAGGTTAACTAAAATAGCCAGAGAACAAAGGATAGATTTGATGTGTCTACAAGACACACACACACACACACACACAAAGATAGAAAACCATTAATAAAAGATCCAAAATGGCAGGTCTTAGCAGAAGCTAGAGGGACTTCCAAGGCCAGGGGGGGTGGCAACCTTGATCCATAAGAACTTTATAGTGAAGGATGTCGAAAAATTAACAGATAAGGAAGGTAGATACCTATTAGTTAAGTTTAAAATGGAAGGAAAATGAATTACAATAGTGAACAAATACGCACCAAACAAAAAGCAAAAGAACTTATTAATTGAGGTCTTTAAGAAGATTCAACAATTCTCAGAGGGAGAAATAATAGTAGCAGGGGATTTTAATATGGACATAATAAAGAATAAAAATATTAAGTTGGGGGAATGGGGCCCGAAAGAAGCACACGAGTTTATAAACTCATGACCTAGGCATACACATATATCCAGTAGGCATAAAACGGCGTCATGCATAGATTACATAATCCTGGAAAATAATAATAATATGTTTATAAAAGAGATTACAACCTTTCCAATCTGGATATCTGACCATGCTTCCATAAGTATTGAATTGGAGTTAAAATTACCCACAACAAATAGATCCTGGAGATATAACAATTTAATAATGGCGAACAACGAGGACAGAAAATTTATGAAAACACAGATAAATTTATATTTTAAGGAAAATAGAGGAACAGTACCCACTAATATACTATGGGATTCTGCCAAAGCAGTAATAAGGGGTCATTGTATAAAGAAAGAAAAGAGTATAAAAAGAGAATGGTACAAAAAAAGACAAACCAAATTCCAAGAACTAGAAAAGTTGCAAAGGGAACAAATGGTAAAATATTGCCCTATATTACAGAGCAAAATTAAAGAGATTCAAAAACAGCCGGAGGCACTAGATATAGCTACAATATGGAAAAAGGAAATTATGGTAAGGAACGACTTTCAGAGGAATAGCATTAACACAGCGAAAAGATTGGCAAACTATTTGAAGATCAAAAAAGCAAAACAGAAAGTTAGAAGTATAAAAATTAATAACAACTCAACACAAAGTTCCAAGAAAATCATCAAGGCTTTTGAGAACTTTTATAAAAATCTATATAAGAAAAAAGACCACAATAGAGTTTCAGGAGACAATCAGTCTAGTTTTGGAGAAAGCTTTATGTAGCCATTGTGAAATACATCAATTTGGATAGCCCTCCTTGATAAAGACAGTGGAAACAGTGCGACAAGCGTCCTGCTGGCTCTAGGCTCCGTCAGAGGGACGTCGAGGAATCTTTGGATTCATTCCTTTTGGAAAGAAAAATCTGCACAGGCACTTTGTAGCACTAAACTCTTTAAGCAATTTGTTCTAATGAAGTGTGTGCTTAGATGCGTTTTGGAAATGATTTACATGTACTTACCTTGATATATTAATTGTTGAACTGGATTATAATAATCAGTGCTTTGAAGTTTCATACTTAAATAACTGTAAATGAATTAACCACCACAGAGCCAGCACTCAGGATGGAGGGTTGTTGTGACTAACCTTGACATCAGGTGGGGCCCAGGAGGGAGGGGCAGGTAGAACAGCACAGGAGGGACAGAAGGATAAAGGTGCCTTCCAGGGTTGAAGGGGTGAAAGGGGATGGCTAGCAACTCAGGTGTGATCCGACAGGCTCCCTCTGGAGCTGCATCTCACCCATCTATCCAGGCAGGCTTATCGTGGAAGCCAAGGCTGGTGGTGATGCTCCCCACGGCACCTCTTGTGGGCTGGGGTTTTTGGGAAAGGTGCCGCTGTGGCTGGCAGGTGGGTGGGGGGAGGCCTGACATCTTTGTGAGACTCTGCCTATTTGGAGGCAAGGGCCCCCAATCCGGGATGACCTCCGCTGCCCCTGTCAGCCTAGCTGAGCCAAGACAAAAGAGGTACCTGCTCAGGAGAGGTGAGAAATTGGGGTGGGGGTCTATCTGGCAAGCCAGGGAGGCTCCCAGGATATGGGAGGCTGTGGCAAATGAAAGGTGGGAGGGCTGTTTAAAGCATGTGCGAGAGGTGGCAAAAGCAGCCACCAGCCTCCTGTATGATTCAAAAGGCTTGCTGATCAGCTGTGGTTGGGGGGGGGGGAAGAGGGAAGGTTGGGGATCCTGAGCAGGGGCACCCTGACAGGAAGCAAGGGCAGGGTCCTCAGAGGCCTCTCTGTGGCTATGGGCCTACTAATCAGGAAGACATGCCACAACTGGATGGGAGCACACAGAAGGCTTGAACGAGAAGGCATTTAGGCTCAATTTCACACGTGACATGGGTCATCTGGGAGGTGCTCCAACTCATATCTTACTCATGTCATACCTAACATCAGGGAACTAACATTCTGAAGTGCTCCTGGTGTGCATTTGGCTTATAAGCATGGGGCAGGAGTGGGGAAAAGCTGCAACCTTTCAAGTCTCAGGCAGGGTTTGGATGCAGATTATGTGTGGAAGCAGTGTGTGGGGGGGTAAGTAGTTTCACTTTGATTTGGGGAAGATGTCCATCTGGATGGGGCCAATCCAGGGCCAGTGCTAGGCTTTCTGGCACCCTAGGCAAATCACCCACTAGCGATCCCCCCATTATTAAAAAATATAGGGAAAATGAAGAGTGCCAAACTTGAAACTTTTCACATTTTTAATGTACTGATTTTTAATTTTGATTTTTCAAAAAAAAAAAATGCGATATTATTTAAAAAAATTGTGAGAATAAGTGCTTGCCAGCCATCCCAGGAAGGAGGATGGCAGGATAGGCTGAAGTGGGAGGTCAAGTCGCACATCGGAGAGAGCGGGGTGACTTGGCTTTGTTGAGGGCAGCTTGGTGATGGGAGAGGACGAGGTGACAGTAGTCAGGAACCAGAGTCATGTGTCGGGGAGGGGAGGGGGCAACTGCCTACTTCGTCTACTCCCACGCACCGGCCCTGGGCCAATCCTGCTCCCAGCAGCAACAGAGGGAGTGGGGGAAGTGAACCAATATTGTGGCAGCCATGATTGGTGCAAAGGCACTGCTGTACACTATGAATGCAATGAAGGGACCATGGAACTCTTTGCACACATGCATGATGCTTGAAGAGTGTGGTCCAGTAGACATGAAAAAGTGGGCTGTATTCACTTCTGAAATGCTGTGAATTTTGGGCATTTTGAAACAGTAAACAAAAAAGATTGCTTTCCTCTTCTCTTGCAACGCAAGTTGTTATTGTGCGCCATGGAAGTGAGTTTCCAAAGGTCTCTTAATGGATACTTCTGGCATGTGTCTGATTGATGACAGCCCCTACTTGCCATGGTGGTTTACATTTGGCCCTTCTAAAAGTCCATTGTATGTGGTCCATGTAAACATTTAGTCTCTTTTGTACTATTTATAGTTTTATATCCAGTAATGAAAATCTATGCACATGAAATCTCTCTCCCCCCCATTAAAACAGGAATCAAAGAGGAATAAAATATATTTCTGATAGATCAAAATTATTAACCAAGGTATTCTTTTTTAAATAAGAAAAATAAGCATATGTATGCAACTATGTTCTATTTATGTATTTACGAGGGGTTTTTTTAAAGCAAGATTATTTTATGCAAATAAAATGCCCAGAGAAAATGACATATCTACAAGTGTTTATTCACTTTATTACCATACCATACCATACCAAACCTTTAATGGCATAATAGATTCAGATAAAAATACAAAGAATATAAAAATTTAAACATTGGAGATAAAATCAAAATCAACATAAAACTGAGCTTACAGATGCATTCAAACATGGTCAAAATTAAATTTAAGGATGCCACCCATTTGTTTAACTTTACTTATTTACATAAAAAGTTGTTAATGAAAAACATTTTTTTTAAAAGTCATGTTATTTCCCAAATGGATATCATCTCAAAACCGCTGTACTAATTAGTCAGAAGTCCAGGACAGTGACTTCACATGAGTACCGATTACAACTGTAGCATTTAACTGACCTTCTTGAACGTTGTTTTTTGGACTTTCACCTAAATACACTGCTAGGTACAATCTGTGAGATTTGTACATTTTTATTTAATTGGTATGCAACTTACAAATTGTCATTAGCAGCTGGGATGGAAGTTGGAATGAAATCTTCCATTGCACGCATGCACTGGGTTTCTATTGATTCTCCCAAACTCCCCAGCCCTTGTTTCCCCAGTTGCATTGCTACTCCCTTGTTCCCAGAGTGTAGAAACTAGTTCTAAGGCATATCAGCATTAGAAGAGAGAGAAAGAAAAACACAAGAAGGCAGGTGCAACTATGTGCACTAATAATGTACACTATTGTGGCCATCAACTACAGACTCAATTCTGCTTTATTGACCCATTGGCATCAGAGACCTGCACATATAAATCAGTTTCTGCTAATGCTGCTGCAAATTCTGTAAGGACAGCTGGAGGTGTCTTATCAGAAGTTCAAGGAAAGCAAGAAGAATTCTAGGGAAGACTAAAACCCCCTGCTCCTGGGGACTCAGCATATCCTTGTATCTGTACTTTCAGAATTCCTTCTAAACACATAGAGCAGAAGTGTTCCACCTTCAGCAACCAAAGAGTGCAGTGTGCTAGATAGAAATCTGTTCTTTCAGCTCGGACGATAGTTGCTAGCTTTGATGATGGAGGATCAGGTCCAGATACAACACAAATAGATACATACATGACAGTTGATTCACATTAAGGTTGCCAGCTTACAGGAGAGACTCAGAGAATGGAGATCTCCCAGAATTATAACTGATCTCCAGACTATATAAATCACTTATTTATTTATTTATTTATTACTTACTTACTTGTAACACATTATTTATTATTACTTAAAATATTTATACCCTAATGGGATCTCTCCCCTCCTTAGACCCAGTGCCCTCCTTCAGAGTTCTCTCTCTCACTGATCAAGCCCTGCCTCTTTCCAGTCAGTTTCCAGTGACATAAGGGTAAATTTAGCCCATATCAGGCAAGAAGGGATCATTCAATTGTTCTCAGTATAGCAAAATGCCCTACATGGCGGCTTCTTGTGGCTCTGCATGAGTCCTCGTTCTGCCTTTGCTCCTCCTAATCAAGATGCACATTCAGAACAGTAATCCCTATAGAAGTATAGGGTTGCCTCTCTGCTTCAGTTTCCTTTCCTTGCTGCTTCCACCAACCACAGAGTTCCACACTCTTTCTCAGCCCAGTTCCAGCCAGTATGGTTAGAGCACCAGATTAGGATCTCAGGTTCAAATCCCTACTAGTCTACCATGGAAGACTGCTGGGTGACCTTGGGACATGTGCTCACAGCTGAGCCTTCCTCTCTGGGTTGTTGTGAGGATAAATAGGTTATAAACCCTCTAAAGGCCCCCTTGGTGGGATAAAGGTGAGGTTTAAATATAGTAAAAAGAAATGTTTGCTTTCATAAATATTTGCTGGAATTCTGCAAATGGATGAGGTGGGGAAGTTTACAGTAAAATGGTGGAAGATGAAGGTGATATTAGGTATTCCTTTACCCACCTCTTCTCTTCTCAAAAATAGCCTCCTACTCCATCTGCTTTTTAGTACAAGAGACAGCTCGTTTAAATATGCGTATTCTAACATTCAGTTTGACTGTTTAAGGGGACATGAGTGAAGAGTGCCTATGGTTTTAATTGAGAAAACAAGTGTCCCTCTGCTCCCAGATGTTTGAAAAGCACTGGGCTACTTCAATTAAATCCTAACAAATCTAGTTTAAGGAATGTCCTCTACACAAGACCTGAGCTGTTTTATGAAAAAAATACCTCCAGGCCTGCTAATGAAGATATCCTTGAATGATGTCTGGGCCCATATGGATGCCATTTGGAATGAGCAGTGAGAATGTCCAGGTCAGCTTGCACTTTAGTGTCTGTCTATCCATCTGTTTTCACATTACTTGCAAATTATAGAATCCTCCAGACCCAAATGATCATAAATCAGAGGTATGAGCATATACGTTTTCCCCATCTGTCATAAAACAATGAATTAAATTCAGGGCTGTCAAAATAACAGGACTGCAGATTTGCCTTCTTCTGAGCAGAAGGAATACAAAGCTCCATCTCATTGCCATAATTTATTGCCTCCCTGGGAGATGTGGGCGATTAGGGCTTGGCCCACCAACACACAGAAAAACAGTAGGAACTTCAATAACTCCAAATGGAAATCTTGGGTCAAATTTATCAGACCAATCACAGAGAAATCTATTTCTGTTTGGAGAAGGAGGAGATATATTGCATGTTTAGTGTGCAAGGAGAGCTTTGGAACATTTGGCTATTCGGTATTTGTGAGTTTTGGAATTCATAGCTTAAATAGTATCACCAAAGGGCCATATGATGTATTGAACATGGGCACCTTTTTTAGCCAAATAAAATATACAACAGCAAGCAAGGAGGTTTTTCAATGTTAACAACAACATATTTGTGCAAATGAGGTAACTCAAAATTTTCTAGGTAGGACTTTTTTTTTTTTAAGCGAAGCTTTAGCACAGGGAAACGCACACACATGCACACACCAAAAAGAAAAAGAAAGGATCAGCAGCAGCATAAGCAAACATGTTACATAGCTTTGTCACCAAAAGAAATGTATAGCCCCTTGTAAAAGTGTAATTTAAACAGTAGAGTTTGAAGGAAATTAAATGTTTTCCTTTTTTTTTAATTAATGGCAAAACACCCCAACATTTGTTGCAATTTTTACTGCAAATATAATCCAGTGCCAAAGATTTCAAATATAAGTTGCATTGATGATGAATGTGAAAACAAATGCGACTTGAAATTTCTGGTTTGGAGGATGGGATTATGCACAATCCTAAATAGAGTTATACCCTTCTAAGCCAATGTACTGACAGTGCAATTCTAAGCAGGATCCATTGATTTCAATGGTTCAATAAGCAATTGCCTCTGTTGGCTGATCTTGGATCATAAAGAATTGAATGAACAAGTCAGCTCCAGGAGTACCCTACAAGCTCTTAACTTGATATGCCTCCTTATGATGCCTTTCTAGTTCTTTTTCATCACTTTTCCAGGTTTTTTCCCTTTAGTGGTTGATTCATTGGTAAACTGCTGATAGAAACTGCTGGCTTTTGTGATGGATACACAGCAATGTAATATAAAATTGACCACTAGAGGGAGCAAAGCTTGTGTGAATAGAATGAACAACCCCACCTCGAAACAACAGGAACACACAAGCAAGGAAAATGAGGATGAAAAATACTCCAGCCAGCCAGCAAGAGGGGTGCCCAAAGGTTCCATTTTCTCCACTGTGCTCTTTGACGTTTATGCTAAATCTTTGACTGACAGCTTCAGTGCTGGCATTAAGTAGGTTGTCCACTTAGCATCTAAACCTCCAGTCGCATCTGTGAAGCATCTTGAGGCTGTCTTTGAGGTCCAAAATAATTAAAAAAAAAGTGTGATATGAGCTGGGTGCCCAACCCAGATTTTATTATTGGAGGAGCCTATCTTCAAAGTATTATGTGCAGGGGGTTTTTTGTAGCAGGAACTCCTTTGCTTATTAGGCCCTGATGCAGCCAATTCTTCAAGAGCTTACAGGGCTCTTCTTATAGGGCCTACATCAGGGGTGTGTGGCCTAATATGCAAAGGAGTTCCTGATACAAAAAAAGCCCTGATTACGTGGCTCCATTTGGCTCAGGAGTTCTACAACAGGGAGGAGGGGCTTCCTGCACCATTTTCGCCAGTAGAAATGGCTTCTGGGAGCCTGTTTGTCCCTTCCCACACACCAAGGGGAAAATCCTTTGGCCATTTCCAGTGGTGAAAGTGGCATGGAATGGAAGCTTAGAACCTTCATCTCTCCTTGCACCATTCCCCAGCCAGGCAGAGCAGCAGAATGTTTTGAAGGCATTTCCCTGATAAAAGAAAAGATGACATGCACATTATTTGATCAAAGGTGAAACCCAAGTGACAGGTGTTAGCCCCAACTTTGGAGATGCCTTCAAACTCCAGGCTAGATGGCTGTGGCTGCTCGCCAATGGGATTTCAGAAGGTGGCTGCTGGGATATGTAGTCCAGTGTGTGTGTGGGGGGGGGGGTGGAATGGCCACCAAAGTTTGCTTTTTACAGGGGAGAGAGGAAAATAAAGTTGTTGTTTTTAAAAACAAAAGCAAAACTAGGCTTTTTTAAAACTGGGGAATGGACGCCTGGTGGAAAGTGGGTTGTTGTTTTTTTCTGGTGGGGACATTTGAAACTCGACTGGAGGCAACTGCCTTCCAAGCAACTGCCTCCCCCATCCCAATCCGGTTGCCTAGAGGAGATGGACCCTCATTTTAAAAAATGAGTTTTCTGAATTTTCCCTATTCCCCTAATCTTCATCTGAAAACACTGAGTTGTTTCATCCCCTTCTGTATGAAATGAAATGAATTCAAAATGAAACTGCATTGAGGGAAACAGACACAGAAAGGATCATATTTTCCCCTGGCATGTTCTCTTATTATTATTAAATGAATTTAAAAAAAAAAAAATTGGGCAGCTGAACCTGCAGTGCAGACTGTGGTACAGACTAGTGCACTAAAGGTGAGGGGGAGTGTCCCTGGGCGGCAGGAGCAGTTTGAGGGTGCTAGGAGCAGGTACTGGAAATTTTGGTGTATGTCAGCCCTGCGGTGTTGGCCACCCAACCAATAATTTATTTCATTTTGGGGTGACATGTGCCTTGTCTTGATGAGGCAGACCTCTGGGCACCGTTTTGGGGGATGATCAGGGATTCTCTCCTTTGTTGGGTGGGCATGATTGAGGGTGCCCTCCCCCTCTTTGCCTACCCAATTGAGGCGGTCTCTGCTTCCCTGGAGACATTCTCTGGCAAAGCCTCCCCTCTCCCTACACAATGGGACCAGCACAGCCAGAAGAGAACTTTTAATCACCTCACATGTGCATCATTCTCAACCAGGTTGCAGAACTGCTCAGATTCAGCCTGAAGAGCGTCATGCTTCTTTTCTTATAATGCCTTTTTAAAAATCTGTATCATGTACTCATAGACAATCTGGCCAAAATCCATGTGCATTTTAGAATGGTCTTCACAGGCTCTCAGAGTATCTTCACCAGCTGTCATTGTGTCACCCTGCCTCTATTTTGGACTAGGGCATCTCTGAGTATTGGACACAATTGGACATCTCTGAGGGTTGCTGCCACTGCCCTGCCTCCGCATTGTGAAATAAGATCTCCCAGGCGCTGCATTGAGGGAAACAGACACAGAAAGAATAATATTTTCCCCTTGTCTGTTCTCTTGTTTAACCTTGTAAACAGGGCTCTTTTTTGTACAAAAAGCCCAGCAGGAACTCATTAGCATATTACTCTAATATTAGCATATTGACTCATTAGCATATTAGGTCACATACTCATTAGCATTGTTAGGGAAACTGCTCTCAAAATGAGATTGGGGAATTAGATTGAGAGACAGCTAACCCTAAAAAGGAATCTTTGTTATCAATTGTATACCAGGCTCAACCGTTCAGAGAGTCAATGCTCAATAAAGAACTCTAATTTAATAAAATCAATTGTGGTTTATTTGAAACAATAGTTCGTTCACACAAGGTACAAAATCAATCACACATTCATACAGGTCTAGGAAAAATAGAGAGATCGATAGGGGAACATAAAGGAATTGACATACAGGGCAATACTACCTCTCGCAGACTCCAATGGAAGGCTCCGATGGCGACGAATGAGGAAATGGGGGAAAGGTCCCGAAACTGATCAGGAATCGGGGGTGTTACTACCCAGCGGGAATGGGGGTTTACTGAGTAGAAGGCACACCTGTGGGTAGCTAGTCCACAGGTTATATAGAGTCACCTTAGTCCTGAGGGGATGGGAGGTGACTGGGAGTGGTAATGGGAGGTTCTGCTGATGACCAAGAAGGCTGGACTTCGGCTGGACCAATGGTGGGTCAATGGCGACACCTGATTGGGTGTGTACTTCAACCAATGAACATCACCTTCATCCTGGGCATCCTGGAAACTTCCAGGTTGCGACAGGGCCTGGGGCGGCTCCGTAGGTATCAATGTGGGAATGACTGGGTGATTGGGAGGAGATGGGATTAACTGGGAAAGGGACAATAGATAATCAGATATGCACCTAGGTATTCCGGTGTAGACAAAAAGGCTTGATGGTATCAGGAGAGATTCTTCCTCTTTCTCAACTCTCCGGGGTGAAGACAGTTGTTTAGGAAACCACTGGGCAATCAGGATTAATAGTGGAGCCATTAATCCATTCATAAACTAAGTGGGTTGCTTGCGGGCTAGGAATGACTCAAGGTGTGTACGTGAGGTTCCCACATAGAAGGAATGAAGCCCAACCAGGCAGGAAGATGGCTACATGTGGTGTAAGCAAAACACAGTGGTTTCCATGCTTAACGCTTCACACCGTTCGCCTGGACAGCTCCGTGGCGGCGTAGCCTCCTCCTTGCCATGGCGGGTTCCACGTGATGGCGGGGACAAGTTAGAGCGCGGCTGCAGACACTCTGTGCCTGACTCAAGCGCTCATATACTTGTTAATAGGTACACTGGAGTCTTATGTAGTTCCTGGGTAGCATCACTCGCATTCACTGGCCAGGCGGATGCAAGCTTACTTCTCCAGGCGCCCTGGCAACCATGTTGGTGATCATGATGTGCACATATTAGGAAAAGTAGGGGGTTTTTCCTCACAGTTCCCCCCCTCGAGACTGACGTCACCGCCTAGTGGCGAAGTCTCGCATATGCAACGGATAAAAATAAAGAAAAACGGGGCTTCGTTAAGAGGGTGTTAAACCCTTGAAGCATGGGAAATCTACTATGGAATACCGGCTACCTGCAAAAAGGTTGGAGCCACTATCTAAAACTACTCAAAAACATAATTTAAAAATGCCAATGGGCCATCAGATCCTTCCTTGGCGTTCGTGCTTACAGGGAGGCCTTCTGGGATACATTGTACATATTCAATATTTCATATAGCATTATTAAAACACATAGTAAAATTTCACAATACACAGTATCTGAACCAAGGGTTCATATAACAGTATTAAAATTCATAAAATCTCATAATACAACGTATTTAAATTTAAAAGGTTACTTAAAAGCAAAATATAGCATTATTAAAATCCATAAAAAAAAAAAAAAAAAAAAAAAAAAAAACATGGTGAATCTCCAGATACAAGGTATTCGAATCAAAGGTCACTTAAAAGCAGAAATCATGTGTGCAGTCTAGACCGGCTAGGCTGCCATAATTGATTAGACAGGCAATAAGCATTTTATATTATACGCAGATTCCCAAGGCAAGTCATTTAAAATCACTGGGTTACATTTCATACATATAATAAAACACAAATCCTATCACTATGCTAATACATAATTCATCTGTCTGACCTTTTTGGTCTTCGGTCTTCTTCTCCCCCCCTCGATAACTTCCACGCTGGGGAACGGGGAGGTTTCCCTTCTCATTTGGCTTGTCTGTAGTCTCCTTCTGGAGGGGAGGAGGCTGGCGGCGCCGAGGAGTCTGCAGCGGATATCCCACCCCCCCCCCTTGTATTCAGGCTGCCCATAGTGAGGTCAAGTCACCCATGGAGCATGCCCAACACGGAGGCCTCCGATCCTGCTCGGATCCGGTCGGGGGCCCGTTCACATGGTCTGGGGAGACCCTGTCAGAAGGAGTTTCCTGTATATTTATGTAAATGTCATGGACAAAGGGTTCTGGGAGAGGTTTTTACAGACTTTTGTCCAAATTGATACAGTTCTAGCGCAATAATAAACTTTCCAGGCAACACTAATACACAGTCATAGTCTCTTATACTTTTGCAGCCCTTTCCCGTTTGGCTCCGGACTGCTCTCTTCAATCTTAAAGTAGGTCCGCTCCCGTGCCCTGTAGGTTTGGCATAGGGGAACGGCATACGATGGACGTGCGGACCCATGGGTCTACAACCCGAACCGGGGAGTGTGGCCACGGAAAGGCCTCTCCTGGTGTGTAGGTTCGGGGAAGTAGACCCAGGGATCGCTTCCCATATTTTAATCGGGAGCCCGTTTGGGCTCCGGAGAACCCGCTTAAGCGTGGTTCTCTTTTAGGGCCTATTGGAGTCCCTCCCTGACTGGGAGGGGGGGGACTCCCCCTTTACTTGGTAAAAGATAGAACATAAGCAAAACAAACACATAAGGAAAACTTAGGTTCCCATTGACACTCGACCTAAGGGTCTCTGTCTGTCAATCAAAGTTTGGATTGGCAGGGGAGGGTTCTGCGTTGCCTGGAGGTTCCCACTTCCTGTGGGGTCGTGCCCTTAATGTGGTGCCAGTGGTCTATTGGTGGGTGTGGGAGATGCAAATGACCCTGAGCAAAGCATTGTGGGGGGTTTTTCTTTTTCTTCCCGTCCCTCACGCTAACCTGACCATGCGATGGAGACCATGGTGAGGAGGGCTTTGAGCGCGGCCGGTTACTCCTTTGGGTGGGCTTCTCCGAGCCTACACCACCAGGAGAGGCCTTCCGCCAGGGAGATGCTTCTTGGGAAAGCTTGATGAGATAGCTCGTAAAAGGGCTAACTCGATTCTCGCTCCCTCCAGCTCCACACTCCCTGGTTCGGCCTCGCAATTTCTCCAAAAGCCTGCTCTAATTTTTGAGCCCAGCCCCCCCGAAAAGGGTGGGCACCCTTCTTTTGGTCAAAAATAGATTCATAACATCTTACAAACATACATATAAACATGGCTGGTCGGCCAAAATCCCATCTTCCGTCCCTTCTCCCGCCCGGGAGATGACAACGGGTAGACTGACACGTCATGTCTTCCGCTGAGCGCTGCCTTCTACTGGCAGACAGGGCGGTTCACAGAGGCGTCGGGGCAAGGAGGATATTCAGTTCATTAAGCAAACCAAGTGGGAGGCACATATGCAAATACTCTTTTGCCTTGAAATGGGTCCCTGGGGCCATTGTGGGGCACCCCCTTTATTCAAAATCACCCCAAAAGGTTTGAGGTTTAATTTCAGCGGTATTCCTATTATTGGGCACTCCTTTCTGGTGGGGGAAAGCCAGAGT
Source organism: Heteronotia binoei (assembly GCF_032191835.1). Taxonomy (NCBI): domain Eukaryota; kingdom Metazoa; phylum Chordata; class Lepidosauria; order Squamata; family Gekkonidae; genus Heteronotia; species Heteronotia binoei. Next base: position 9,421,073 of record NC_083236.1, read on the forward strand.
CACCGTGACTTGAAGGTGCTTCGGTGTGTTTGGCGTTCCCGGTGGGGGCCGAGTTCAAGCATTCTGCCTGGTCTCGTGTGCGCCTTTACAAACTCAGGGTGCCCCTGCAAGTATGGCACCTGGTGCAGAGTCTGTTCTGGCCCCCTGAGACCCTTAGGTGGGCGGAACTTTTAGCTGGAGCTCCGCGCTCCGGAGGGCAAGTGTCAGTGCCTGCCCTCTTTTAACCCTCGGGCCGCTTCGGCGGCCCAACCTTCTCTGGTAAAAGATAGACAAATCTTAATAGCAATAATTCATTACCCCATGGGGGGTTAGAACTCTAAGTCCCAGATGTCTCCAATCCTGCACTTTGGGTTAGTGCATGCGCATGGTGTGTTTATGCAGATGAACTAAGCCTAAGGCATGTTGGGAATAGGATATTATAAAACATTTATCAAATGTATGGACCTGGGTTCGGTCCGCTCCTTGTGGGAATAGTGGCTTGTGAATGGACCATAGTTTAGGTGTATTGGCTCCAAGATTGCTCTTCGCCCGCGTTGCCCTTTTAATCTAAAAAGGTAGCTGGCGGACCTAGGGTGCCCGGGGGAGGTGGCCTTTCCTAAGCTCCTCGGTTCGGGTGCCCATGCACAGCCTGAGTCCCTTCCACAGTTATGTGGGTAAGGGCTGCACGCTCAGGCGTCCCAATGGGTCAGAACAGTGGCTGCGCCAGGTTCCTGATGCTTTGAGCGTCTGCAACTTCTTCCCCTCTCCGTTCCCTGTGTTCCTTCAGGATCACGGAGCGCCGGAAGAGTCACAGAGCTCAAACACTGGACTGCTGGGAGTCTCTCTGGGTCAGAACAGGTTCTGTCCCAGAGTCACTTTGGGCCTTGTAGTGATGGATCACTTGGTGGGACTGTTATCTAGACCATCAAGAAGCGATCCAACACTTGCAAGAATGCCCTGAGTTTGTTCTGCTCAATTTGGGCTTCCTCTCACCCCTTCCCCCTGGGCCAACGAGCCCACCCTTTACTTGGTAAAAGATAGAACTCCCCATAGGAACAGAGCGAGGGGCTGACATATACTGACATGCATAATGTAAAAACGGGCTGTGGGGACTACACTTCCCATCGTCCTCTGTTTCCCATCCCGAAAGTTGGAGCATGTGCAGAAAAGATCTATGCAAATGCCCCAAATACAGGGTGATCTGGGAGCGACGGGGCAGTGGGGTCTTTACCCTTAAAGCCTTGTCCAGGGGTGAGCAAGGAGGGGGAAGTTTTCCAAACCCATACACAGGGTGTAGGGATTTAAAATATATATTGGGCCGAGCTTTCATTTGACTCGTTGTGACCCTTTAGCTACTTGGTGGAATCGAGGCATCAGAGGGGGATGATCCGACGGCTTTAGCCTGTGACCCGACCGGTCCCCGCTGTTGTTAAACATGTGGGGCTGCAAAACCGGGGGTCCCAGTGGGCCTGTTGAACTGACGCGCCTGGCGCGATCCGGTTCAGATGGGAGCCTGAAGTGGCAAAGCAGGGCACGCACCCGATGGGAGTCTTCCAATGAAGACTTCTGAACCCTCGGGTGGCAGCCCTTGCAAGCTCTACCTTGCCACTGTTGGTCCTCCCTCCACGGTTCGGTTTCGTCGCCTTTCTCCCCTCTCCCTTTCCCTTGGGCTATACAGCCCTCCCTTACAAGTAAAAGAAAGATCTTGGAAAAGGAATGAAGAAAGGGAGCCTCCCCCCCCCCCCTCGCACAAGTGGGGAAGGGATTCAAGGCGGTACTTAGGGCTTTTCTATGACGAGGGGACGATATCTCCACATGGTTTGGAGCTCGTCCACCTTCTTGAGCTGCTTTCTCAGCCAGCACCCCAAGACAATTATTGCAATGCAGAGTATAATCTGGAAGACCAAAATGACTACAATAGGGTGCAGGGCTACGTTAAGGATCGCTGACCCAGTAGGGCTCCAGCCAAGGAGCGCGTCAAGGAACGAATGCTTTCCCGTGTCCTTGATCTGTGTCAGTAGCCCGGAGATTTCCTGTCCATCATGTTTAACCACCATGGACGCTGTGTCTCCGCTCCTCTTAATTTCCTGCAAGGTCTGTTTTAAAAGGGGATGGGACAGCAGGGATCTAATCGCCCGCAGCCCCATGCCCAGAAAAACTGGCTGGATGAATTTGAACAGACTCGGGGCCAGCAGGATTTCTTCCCTAGTCCATATGGGGACTGTGAATTCTATATCGCATCCCACAATGGAAGATAAGTTACAGAAGCATCTGTTTACATCTGGGAGCATGGGTTGGATGTGGAAAGTATTTATGATGAGGTACTCACAATACGTCCTCACGCAAGCACACCCTCTTCCCAAGTACACAAAAGCGGAGGCGTTCTCTTGCCTAAGCGCATATTTGCATTCTTGAGGGGAGTCCCTTAAGGGGTTCACGCAAGGGTGGTGAGCTTGTAGAGTCTGCTCATCACAGATAAATCCCAGGTTGTCTTTGTGTACACATGCCTGTAGACCCACAGCTTCCCAACTTCCGTTTTCATTCCTGGCCCATTTATCTGAGTCCAAGGAATACAGAACTTCGGTTGGTCCCACTTGCAGCCCCAGTGGCACAACGGGGTGTACATAAAAGAACCTTTGTGCAGTGGGCATCAGGATGAGAAGTCTCAATTCCTGCCTGTCCACGGAGAAAGATGTATTCACCAGAGTCCACCAGGCTTCCAATTCCAATTGCGGGGTGGGAATTTCTGGCTTAATTAACTGCTTGATTTCCAGGGGGATATTTCCCTCCGTGGCTTGTCTGATCATGCCCATGGTTACTGCTAAATTCATAGCTTGAGCCTGGGTGCATGCCAGTGCTAAAGAAATATTTAATTGTAGTGATTGAGTGCCTCTCAGCAGCAAGGCAAAATCTCTTTCAATTTGGTTTTCCCAATTTACTAAAATGGAGCTGATGGAATGCTGGACTTCAGAGATGGTGTGGAAAGAGTCATTAATGGGTTTTCCCAGCTGGGAAATATAGGAGGTAGCGTAGGCAAATTTATTTGCGAGGGTTTCTATATTTATAGAATCTAAAACCGCTACTCCTCCAGCAACTGGTGCAACCCAGTCTCCTACAGATCGTTTCAATCTGCGAGGCGTGTTCCCCACCCATAACTGCAGCCAAGCCTCCCAACCCTTTTTGCTGGGTTCCAAGTAGGGAGCACATTGTGGCAATTTTTCGATGGTATTTAATCCCGTCAGGCTGACCCTGATTTCCTTTAATACCATCTGTGGCCGAATTAAAACTTGTTCCCTAATATCCCGCTTAATCACATGGGAGCCAATTATGTGAGAGTTGGCACTTAATGTGCTCTCAGCGTCTGGAATGAGAGGGTTGAATTGGAGCTGGGTAAAATTCCCTATTGTGAGGGTGTAGTTTCCTTCCTCCGATGGAAGCTCTGTGTTGAAGGTGCCCAATTTGGTGAATTTCATTCCCATCGCAGACTCCCGCTGGCATAGAGGGTCTATTACTATAAACCAGTCAGGAGGTCCCTGTATTCCTAACTCCGAATCAGTAACAATCCAATTTTTATTTGACCATGCAGTTAGCTGGTAGTGATGCGTCTCTCCACTAGGTGTCTGTATTGAGAACGCAAGCGGCTTTTCTATCCTAGAGCCAATTGATAATATAAATTTGAAAGGATTCTTTGCGCTCCACACTGCGGTCGACACGATTGCAATTTCACAGTATGGCCCCATGTCCTCAGTAAACCCTTTAGAGGCTGGAGTAGCGCTAGAAGTTATTGTGGGCGTTGTTGTTAATTTCCGTGGGCCCTTTGGGACATAAACACAATGCATTGGCACTAGAGGTCTCATGGTGTCCTCATGAGAAAAACAGTACAGTTCCTGCGTTAACATTCTGGTCCCAGCACATAACAGAATCATATTAGGTGGTCTGACCCACTCTTCATCACAGCTGCGAAAGTCATAGCTGCTTCTGGGGAGTCTGCTGTCATTTTCCCCATAATTAGACTTTATGACTTTGCACAGCATGATTTCCTTGGGATATAGGCTTGTCTTACATCTCCAATGAGAGAATGGGACTATAGTGGGCAATACTGCTCTATCAGCTGTACATTCCTCCTGCATTAGCATCAACACTAAATACATTGCATACATCATTGTTCTCACAAATCTCACCTTCACATTCTGGTAATCCATATTGTGTACCTGAAAATAAAAGATAAGATTGCGCTGTAGACCCTTCTTGCTATTTCTATAAGCTTGAAGGAGTCAAAGTACTAAGGCAAGGTTGGGGAATAGGGGGAAAGGGAAGGAGTAATGTTCACAAGAGAGAAGAAAAGAAGAAAAAAAACTTGCTGCAGTTCTAAAATTACATGTTTGTATTCTGAGTTCTTTTCTCCTGCACCCCCCCCCTAGATTACTGTGGACAGGTCTGTCTCAGGAATCTTTGTACTTGGACTTGTTCAAGTTACACCAAGGGTGAGGAAAGTATCACTTAAGGGAAAATCCACCGGTTCAGGGCAGGGCATGACAGAGATTTGTCGGATTTCAGCTCTTCTCTGCGGCGGCGCCTCTTCAGGTTGCTGAATCTGATTAGGGTTAGCTGGCGCAGTCCCCTTCCATTCCTTGAGTTGGGAACAGTGGAAGTACTTTCGCCAGGTCTCCCCGTTCTTTTTCTGAATTTCTACTTGGTAGACTGCTGGGCTAATCCTCAGTGTTATCGGGACGGGACCTAACCATTTGGCTTCCAAGGAGTGCTCGTTTTGCGAGAATCTCCTATATAGCACTAGCTGGCCTGGATCCCACACTCGAGGGTTTTTAACCCATCCTAATCTCTGATCCATCGCTTGCTGTGTTTTTCCTAGTTGTTTAGCTACCTCCAGGTGAATATTGTGGACCTCCGTGACTAGCGATTGCACCCATGCGTCATTCACAACCACCGGCATCCAGTCAGATGGAAGTTGTGTTTTGAGCCAGAAGGCTTCTGGCAACACCATTTTCCTTCCTGTCATGACCATATGCGGTGTGTGACCATGAACTGCAGTAGTACCCCTCAGTGCCATCAGGATAATGGGTAACTTTTCATCCCAATCCCTGCCTGTGGACTTCACTACTTTCCGTAGGGCTTCCTTGATAGTCCGGTTAGTCCTCTCAATTGCCCCTGAGGCTTGGGGGTGCCCGGCAATGTGAAACCGCTGTTCCACCCCCAAGGCTTTGCATAATTCCTTCGTGACCTCCCCGATGAAGTGTGACCCCAAATCCGAGTCCATGACCCTCGGGATTCCCCACCTCGTCCATAGGTGGTTAAATAAAATTTTAGCAGTAGTAGCGGCAGTATTATATTTACACGGGAAGGCCTCCACCCATTTGCTGAAGGGATCGATCACCGTGAGGCAGTATCGATTCCCTCTTGCTGTACGGGGAAGGGGGCCGATAAAATCGATTTGTATACGAGCCCAGGGTCCCTCTATTCTTTGGTGCTGGATGGGAGCTTTGGGTCCTGATGTGTCGGCATTAACCATAGCGCACGCAAGGCAATTATTGACCCACTGTGCTACTTCCTGGCGCATGCCCGGCCACCAGCCCGTCTCCTTTACCCGCTCCAAAGTTAGATTTGCACCGCGGTGTCCCTGCTCGTGCACAAACTTGATTAAATCCCCTCTGACCTGCAGGGGTACAATCCAGTGTTGCTCCCCCTGACTATCTACTGCCCAGTAAATGCCCTCTTTCTGAATGATGGTATATTTCCCCGTTTCATCCTTTTGGGCTTTGGCAAGCTCCAGGATCTCTGGGTCGTCTGTCTGGAGCTCGCCCAGATCCATTAGGATTTCCCTCCCTTTGCTCTGGTTCCGGGTGGTAACCGGGTGTAAAGGAAAGGTGGGGGGTGAGCGGAAAGGATTGCTGTCTGCGAATGCAGCTTCTTTGGCAATAGCGTCTACTCTATTGTTCCACATCCCTTCCTCTGTATATTGTCTCTGATGTCCCTTAACATGAGTCACGTAGGTGGAGTCAGTTCGCGCCTCTATTCTCTCCGCTATTTGCAGCCATTTCTGAGAATGCGCGACTGTTTTCCCCTCGCTATTCTGCCAATTCTGTTTCTTCCAAATGGGCAGCCAGGCCGTGATCGCCTGCACCGTCCAATGAGAATCTGTAAAAATGGCTAGGGGAACATCCAAAGGCTCGAACTGGAGGATTGCTAGCACTGCTTCCACTTCTGCGGCTTGGCTAGAATGAGGGCGGACGGTTCCTTTAAGGACTAGGGAATCCTGCACTCTAATGGCGCCGTAGCCGGTTCGAGCTGAGCCATTTACATGGAAAGAAGACCCATCGCAAAACCAACAAACAAGCTCTTGTTGTCGGGCTTCCGCTAGGGTTATTCCTCCATTAACTGGCCAGGGTATATGTTGTACCACTGGCAGCGGACACTCATGCTCTTCCCCTTCAACTACAAGGCCATAGGGCGAGGGCGGTTCCTTTTGTTCCTTCTGGAAATCGACCCCTCTATTAGTTAACGCCAGCGTCCATTGGGCGATCCTTTGGTTCGAAACTTGCCCATCTTTAACTTTCCCGGAGAGAATATACTTAAGAGGGGAATGAGTGGTTTGAACTACCACCCTTGCTCCTCCTATTATAAACTCCCAATGGGTTAAACTCCAAACCAGAGCGAGGCAGACCTTCTCGCAGGGGGAGAATTTTTCCTCCACGGAAGTAAGGTTCCTGGAGGCGTAAGCCACCACCCTCTGCGATCCCGCTCGTCTCTGGATCAGAGTAGCCCCCAGACTGTGCTCCGAGATAGCCAGCTGAATGAAAAACGGCTGGGTAACGTCGGGATGGGCAAGCGCCGGAGCCTTTGCGAGGTCATTTTTGAGCTCTGCAAAAGCCTTTTGCTGCTCCGGTCCCCAATACCACTGCACATCTTTCTTCAGGAGCTCATAAAGAGGTCGGGCTTTCTCGGAGAACATCTCGATGAAATCCCGGGAAAAGTTAAAGGTACCTAACAAAGCTCTTAGTGAGTGGGGGTCTGTGGGGGCAGGGAGTTTGGAAATCACTTCCACTCTCTGTGAGTCCGGTGTTCTCCCTTCTGCTCCTAGTGTGATGCCGAGGTACTTCACCTCGGTCTTTACTAGCTGGGCTTTCTCCCTGCTTGCTCTGAAGCCCGTTTCCTGGATGAGGTTGAGGACCTCCTCAGTGACCTCCCGGACCTTCTCCTCTGTCTCTGCGTGGATCAGCACGTCATCTACATAACTGAGCACGCAATCCTTTGATCCGGGCAGCAGTCGGTCCCACATCTGTACAACATGCGCGTGACAAATGCTTGGGCTAGAATGGAAGCCCTGCGGTGTCCGCTTGAACACGTATTGTTGGCCGCGGAAGGTAAATGCAAATTTATACCAACAAGATTCGTGCAGGCGGATCGAGTGGAACGCGTTGGCCAAGTCCACCACGCTGTAAAATTTAGATCCCGCTGCAATGGCTGCCACTATCTCGTTGTACTTGGCGACCACCGGGGCCACCGGGGGAGTCACTGCATTGAGGGCTCTGAAATCCACTGTCATCCTCCAAGTTACTCCATCTGCCTTTAAGACCGGCCACAAGGGGGCATTGCAGATGGACTGCATTGGGAGGATGACGTCCCACTTCAACAGACCCTCAATTGTTTTTCCTATCCCTGTTTCCGCTTCCGCGGGGTATTTGTACTGACGCTGGGGAGGAGGATCTTTGCCTTCTATGAGAACACAAGCGTTTCTCACAGTCCCACACTCCGCCTTGTCAGTAATCCATACCCCGGGAAACTTTAGGGTCCATAGATCTCCCGTTACTGAACATACAGGGAAGGGAGCCTTTAAAGCTGCACATCGGTGTATAGCATTAATAAAGTCCGGGCCTCCCGGGATGTGCCACAGGAGTCCGTTGGCTAAATCTACCGTTAAATGGTTTTTCTTTAAGAAGGGAGCCCCAATCATCCCATCGTCTTCTCCTGCATTATTACAGGCTCTCATGGTGGCTTTGAGTCTCCCTATTGTGATCGGAACCTTTTTCCAGATGTGGGAGAGATGGCTTCCCCCCGCATACCCAGCCAGTTCCAGAGTTTTATCTGTCTGAGTTCCTTGAGTAACTAGCGTTGGATGGAGCACACTAATCGATGCTCCTGTGTCTACTAGTAGAGTGGCAGGTTTAATATTCCCTGGAGCCCCAATGCCCGCCTTTACCATTGGTCTCCCCCAAGTGTCTGGCTTAAGTCTAGCCACTACTCCTTCGGGGAGATTAGTGGGCCCCGGGCACCCCTAGCGCAGACCCTGTTCCTCATATTCCGGACTGTTAACGACCGTTTGCTGCTGGACCGCGGCTATCGGAGCCGGATATAGCTGAACAGTGGGGTGCATTGGAGGGGGTGGATGTTGAACTACTGCAGCTACGGGCGGTGCATACCCTTGAGGTGCCGCAAAATGAGATTGGGTTGGCGGAGGTGGGGGAGCAGACGGCTGCTGATTTCCCCACCCCTGTATCACTTGTTGTTGCCTTTCCATCAAAAGTGCAGTGGGTGCTAGATCCATATTGGTCATATCGCACCCTGCACGGAGTAAAAAGTTCCAGAGCGCTTTCCGCTGAGTCTGTTCTACGGGCGATAGCGAATTCCAAAAACGAGTCCGCTCGGCCTTTCCGTTAAAGGAAGGCTTGTACCCTCGACTCTGATTCTGTAAATCTTGATATGCCTCCCCATAAGGGCCCGTCATTGTGTTAGGCTGTGGGGCCGGGTGCGGTTGCACTGCGGGAGGAGGAAAAGGGGCCGTGGGTTGCACCGGTGGAGGGGGGACTCTTGGTTGATAGTTAGGGTTTCCCCCCCCCGCTCCTGGCTTCTGCCTGGCCGGTTTCCCGTTGTTCCGCCCTTGGGTGTGCTTATTTTGTCCTGTTGGAGGATTGACTGGAGGCTGCGATGGGTTATAGGGGTCCGGATTAACTTCCCTCTTCTGGTACTGAGAGTGAGGCCCATTGTTGGCATAAGTAACCGTGTTAACGGCTTCCTTAGCACGGTCCTTCTTGTTACCCCTTTTATCAGGCCCATATTTACCTATATATCTACTGATATTCTTGAGGTTAGAATGAAGGAGATCCCACTCGGGGTTGTGTGCATGGGTGGGTCCTAACATCTGTCTGGTGGTCCTATTAAGACCTTGGATGACATCAAGGACAAAATCCTCGTCATTATAATCGGGCGGTTTTCCCTCATCTACTATGACTACATCTGCAATTACGGCTAGGAACTGTTTTTTTGATAGATAAATTAGGGGGTCCTCATCCGGACCCTGTACAAGCTGGTTGTAAACATATTTAATGCTCTCTTCCTCCCAGGTGACTGCTAATATTTCAGCTATCCATTCCCGGGTGGTGAGTGTATCTGGGTATGGGATCACCAATTGGGCCCTTACTTTTTCTGCATTTGGGCCCGCTGCGGCCAGTCGCAGAACCTGATTTAATTCCTTGATGGTGATGTCCGGGTATTCCCGTTTCAGTTGCATCATCCATTGTACCGATGTCTCTTTATTATATGGACCGAGGATTTGAAAAGCCATTTTAACGTTCTCGATCTTCCAATCTTGAACTTCCTTAGTTATTTGTACAGTTTCTGTGTCGCCCCCTTGTTTAGTGGTGGTTTGTCGGGTGACCACCGGGTATATTGGGGCGGGTGTAATCCCCCATGGCTCCGAAACCCGGGAAACTGGTTGTATTTCTCCCTCATCCTCACTTTCCTCGTCCGAAAAAGCATAGAAGGTGGATGGGGAGACCGTTGCTATAAGAGCATTTTTACGGTCTAACTTCTGCTGCAATGAGGCAATTTCTTTTTTACACGCCTCATGATTAGCTGCCTCTTTGGTTTTCTTCACCGTTTCTGTGGCTATCTCAACGGCATGTTGCAGTTTGTCATTCCGGTTTTTAGTTTGCTCCAGCTCCTTGCTCAATGCTTTTATTTGCGTTTGGGCTTTCTTTAGAGCTGTTATGGTATCTTGGTGTATTAAGGCCAGGGTGTTTTTCTCTATCTTGACCTCTTCTATGGTTCGACTTGCCTGCTGCAGGTCGAGGTCCAAGCTATTATTTTCTCCCGCTAGTCTATTTATTTCTGCGGCGTATGTCCTATGTAATTCCGCCTTTTCTGCCTCATGGCTTTGCCGAATTTTCTCCGTCTCTGCTGCATGGGTCTGGAGCAAGAGTTCCTTTTCTACTGTATGCTTCCGGAACTCGTCCTCCAGCACCTCTGCATGTTTCTTAAGGCTTGCCTCTAATTCTTTTTCCTTTCTTTCCATCTGCACCTCTTGCTGCTCTATTTGCCCTTCCCTCTGGGCAAGCTGTTCCTTGAGCTGCTTATTCAGGGTAGTGCTATCTCGTAGGGCTTCAAACAAGCCCCACGCGGCAAAAAGATCTCTTTTGCCGGCGCTAATTGTTTTGTTGCTACAACCCTCTTCAAAAATGTCTCTGAGGGATTGGAGGGGATCAGAGCCTTGATTAAAGAGTCCCTTTTTCCAGGGATTATCTCCCTTCTTTATCAGCCACTTATCCAATTTGGGGATCTCTTCCTTCTTGGCAAGAATATCCATTGTGGCGTGCGGGGATTTCTCTTTTTAGTTCTACTTATATTTCGCTTACTGCCAACCTCAGGTGGTGTTTCAGCTAAAGTTACGGGGCACCGAGCCGACCCAACGATCGCGTCTCAGGTGAAAAGGGAGCCACGGGCCGACCCAACGATCGCGTCTCCGGGCAAAGTTGTAGGCAACGAGCCAATCCTATGATGGCGTCTCGGCCACCAAGGGAAATCCACGAGCCGACCCAACGATCGCGTCTCGGGTGAAAAAAGGGAGCCGCGGGCCGACCCAACGATCGCGTCACCGGGCAGAGTTTTAGGCAATGAGCCAATCCTATGATTGCGTCTCAGCCAAAGGGAAAATCCACGAGCCGACCCAACGATCGCGTCTCAGGTGAAAAGGGAGCCACGGGCCGACCCAACGATCGCGTCTCCGGGCAAAGTTGTAGGCAATGAGCCAATCCTATGATGGCGTCTCGGCCACCAAGGGAAATCCACGAGCCGACCCAACGATCGCGTCTCGGGTGAAAAAAGGGAGCCGCGGGCCGACCCAACGATCGCGTCACCGGGCAGAGTTTTAGGCAATGAGCCAATCCTATGATTGCGTCTCAGCCAAAGGGAAAATCCACGAGCCGACCCAACGATCGCGTCTCGGGTGAAAAAAGGGAGCCGCGGGCCGACCCAACGATCGCGTCACCGGGCAGAGTTTTAGGCAATGAGCCAATCCTATGATTGCGTCTCAGCCAAAGGGAAAATCCACGAGCCGACCCAACGATCGCGTCTCGGGTGAAAAAAAAAAGGGAGCCGCGGGCCGACCCAACGATCGCGTCACCGGGCAGAGTTTTAGGCAATGAGCCAATCCTATGATTGCGTCTCAGCCAAAGGGAAAATCCACGAGCCGACCCAACGATCGCGTCTCGGGCAAACAAAAACAAAAATAAAAGTTCCCCAGCAGTCAGATTGCAACGGTCCTGTGACCCGCTTGCCTTCTTGACTGTCGGGTGCCTTAGACTAGCCTTGGCCTAGACTCGTGTAAGGACTTGGGTGTGCGTGTGTAGGTGTATGTGTATGTAGTGTGTGTGCGTGTGTGCACTAAGCTCTAAAAGAAAGGAGAAGGGAAGGGTGCTCTATCCAGATCTTAAACAATCCTAGCCTGTCCTGACGTTCCCTCCCACGATAGACGCGTTTAGAAGGCCTCGGGACGGCGGCCGGACTTCACGGGACTTCCCCCTTGCGTTCGATCGGGCTCAGTCCTCTTGCGAGGTGTCTGGCCTCCTCGGGGCGGCTGAGAAGTCCAACGCTGAATGATAGAAAGGGGAGCAGCCCGACCCACAAATTATAGAAATGCTCGCTAGAGCCGTTCACACAGAACTCATTCACTCAATCACTCACGCAGTAGCCTCACTAGCAAGACTTTCTGAGCGGTGCAACCTTACGTCTGTCTGTATGAAGACACGCGTGTCGACTCGCGTGCGTTCATACAAACAGGATAATGCCCAAGCTTTCTCCACCAATTTCTGTTAGGGAAACTGCTCTCAAAATGAGATTGGGGAATTAGATTGAGAGACAGCTAACCCTAAAAAGGAATCTTTGTTATCAATTGTATACCAGGCTCAACCGTTCAGAGAGTCAATGCTCAATAAAGAACTCTAATTTAATAAAATCAATTGTGGTTTATTTGAAACAATAGTTCGTTCACACAAGGTACAAAATCAATCACACATTCATACAGGTCTAGGAAAAATAGAGAGATCGATAGGGGAACATAAAGGAATTGACATACAGGGCAATACTACCTCTCGCAGACTCCAATGGAAGGCTCCGATGGCGACGAATGAGGAAATGGGGGAAAGGTCCCGAAACTGATCAGGAATCGGGGGTGTTACTACCCAGCGGGAATGGGGGTTTACTGAGTAGAAGGCACACCTGTGGGTAGCTAGTCCACAGGTTATATAGAGTCACCTTAGTCCTGAGGGGATGGGAGGTGACTGGGAGTGGTAATGGGAGGTTCTGCTGATGACCAAGAAGGCTGGACTTCGGCTGGACCAATGGTGGGTCAATGGCGACACCTGATTGGGTGTGTACTTCAACCAATGAACATCACCTTCATCCTGGGCATCCTGGAAACTTCCAGGTTGCGACAGGGCCTGGGGCGGCTCCGTAGGTATCAATGTGGGAATGACTGGGTGATTGGGAGGAGATGGGATTAACTGGGAAAGGGACAATAGATAATCAGATATGCACCTAGGTATTCCGGTGTAGACAAAAAGGCTTGATGGTATCAGGAGAGATTCTTCCTCTTTCTCAACTCTCCGGGGTGAAGACAGTTGTTTAGGAAACCACTGGGCAATCAGGATTAATAGTGGAGCCATTAATCCATTCATAAACTAAGTGGGTTGCTTGCGGGCTAGGAATGACTCAAGGTGTGTACGTGAGGTTCCCACATAGAAGGAATGAAGCCCAACCAGGCAGGAAGATGGCTACATGTGGTGTAAGCAAAACACAGTGGTTTCCATGCTTAACGCTTCACACCGTTCGCCTGGACAGCTCCGTGGCGGCGTAGCCTCCTCCTTGCCATGGCGGGTTCCACGTGATGGCGGGGACAAGTTAGAGCGCGGCTGCAGACACTCTGTGCCTGACTCAAGCGCTCATATACTTGTTAATAGGTACACTGGAGTCTTATGTAGTTCCTGGGTAGCATCACTCGCATTCACTGGCCAGGCGGATGCAAGCTTACTTCTCCAGGCGCCCTGGCAACCATGTTGGTGATCATGATGTGCACATATTAGGAAAAGTAGGGGGTTTTTCCTCACAGCATATTAGGCCATGCCAGCTGGGGTAATCAAGTGCAAGTGGAACTGGTGGTAGCTGGCTCTCACCTCCGCATCCCTCCCTCCCTCCCTTCACTTAGAAACTGCAGCTGCTTCCACTGGACCTTTATGGCGCCCACATACCCAGCAGCAGTTCTTCAGAGGACAATGCCCACTGCTTAGGCTCAGGAGGGAGGGAGGGAGGGAAGGAGGGAGGGTGGAAGGAAGGAAGGGAGGGGGGTGGGAGGAAGGAAGGACTGTCTTATCATCATGAGAGAGACACAGAGACAGAAAGAGAGAAAGAGAGAGAGAGAGAGAGAGAAAGAGAGAAAGAGAGAACATAAGAGAAGCCATGTTGGATCAGGCCAACGGCCCATCAAGTCCAACACTCTGTGTCACACAGTGGCAAAAAATTTTATATACACACATACACTGTGGCTAATAGCCACTGATGGACCTGTGCTCCATATTTTTATCTAAACCCTTCTTGAAGGTGGCTATACTTGTGGCCGCCACCACCTCCTGTGGCAGTGAATTCCACATGTTAATCACCCTTTGGGTGAAAAAGTACTTCCTTTTATCCGTTTTAACCTGTCTGCTCAGCAATTTCATCGAATGCCCACGAGTTCTTGTATTGTGAGAAAGGGAGAAAAGTACTTCTTTCTCTACTTTCTCCATCCCATGCATTATCTTGTAAACCTCTATCATGTCACCCCGCAGTTGACGTTTCTCCAAGCTAAAGAGTCCCAAGCGTTTCAACCTTTCTTCATAGGGAAAGTGCTCCACCCCTTTAATCATTCTAGTTGCCCTTCTCTGGACTTTCTCCAATGCTATAATATCCTTTTTGAGGTGCGGCGACCAGAACTGCACACAGTACTCCAAATGAGACCGCACCATCAATTTATACAGGGGCATTATGATACTGGCTGATTTGTTTTCAATTCCCTTCCTAATAATTCCCAGCATGGCGTTGGCCTTTTTTATTGCAAACGCACACTGTCTTGACATTTTCAGTGAGTTATCTACCATGACCCCAAGATCTCTCTCTTGGTCAGTCTCTGCCAGTTCACACCCCATCAACTTGTATTTGTAGCTGGGATTCTTGGCCCCAATGTGCATTACTTTGCACTTGGCCACATTGAACCGCATCTGCCACGTTGACGACCACTCACCCAGCCTCAACAGATCCCTTTGGAGTTCCTCACAATCCTCTCTGGTTCTCACCACCCTGAACAATTTAGTGTCATCCGCAAACTTGGCCACTTCACTGCTCACTCCCAACTCTAAATCATTGATGAACAAGTTAAAGAGCATGGGACCCAGTACCGAGCCCTGCGGCACCCCACTGCTTACCGTCCTCCATTGCGAAGACTGCCCATTTATACTCACTCTCTGCTTCCTATTACTCAGCCAGTTTTTGATCCACAAGAGGACCTGTCCTTTTACTCCATGACTCTCAAGCTTTCTAAGGAGGCTTTGATGAGGAACTTTATCAAAAGCTTTCTGGAAGTCAAGGTAAACAACATCTATCGGGTCTCCTTTGTCCACATGTTTGTTCACCCCCTCAAAGAAATGTAACAGGTTAGTGAGGCAAGATCTTCCCTTGCAGAACCCATGCTGAGTCTTCCTCAATAACCTGTGTTCATCAATGTGCCTACTCATTCTGTCCTTGATAATAGTTTCTACCAACTTTCCCAGTATTGAAGTCAGACTGACTGGCCTGTAATTTCCAGGGTCTCCTCTGGAACCTTTTTTAAAGATTGGGGTGACATTTGCTACCTTCCAGTCCTCAGGAACGGAGGCAGATTTCAATGAAAGATTACAGATTTTTGTTAGAAGATCCACAAGTTCAACTTTGAGTTCTTTCAGAACTCTCGGATGTATGCCATCTGGACCCGGTGACTTATTAGTTTTTAATTTGTCTATCAGTTGTAGGACCTCCTCTTTTGTCACCTCAATCTGACTCAGGTCTTTCAATACCCCTTCCAAAATTAGTGGTTCTGGGGCGGGCAAAAAGTTCTCATCTTCCACAGTGAAGACGGAGGCAAAAAATTCATTTAGCTTCTCAGCCATTTCCCTATCCTCCTTCAGTAATCCTTTTACCCCATGGTCATCCAAGGGCCCCACTGCCTCCCTGGCTGGTTTCCTACTTCTAATATATTTGAAGAAAGTTTTTTTGTTGGTCTTTATGTTTTTTGCAATATGCTCCTCATAGTCCCTTTTTGCCTGCCTGATCACAGTCTTGCATTTGATTTGCCACAGCCTGTGTTCCCTTTTACTAATCTCACTTGGACTGGTTTTCCACCGCTTAAAGGAGTCCTTCTTACCTTTTACAGCTTCCATTACTTTGTTTGTTAACCACGCAGGCCTTTTCTTATGCCTGTTTGTGCCTTTCCTAACTTGTGGTATGTATTTTATCTGAGCTTCTAGGATTATGGTTTTAAATAGCATCCAAGCTTCCCAAAGCGTTTTGACCGTATGTACCTTTCCTTTCAGTTTCCTCCTCACATGCCTCCTCATCTCAGTGTATTTACCCCTTTTAAAGTTAAACGTGGTTGTGGCGGTCTTTTTGGACAACTCCCTATTTATACAAACGGTGAAATCAATAACATTATGGTCACTGCTCCCAAGAGAAAGAGAGAAAGAAAGAAAGAAAGAAAGAAAGAAAGAAAGAAAGAAAGAAAGAAAGAAAGAAAGAAAGAAAGAAAGAAAGAAAGAAAGAAAGAAAGAAAGAAAGAAAGAAAGAAAGAAAGAAAGAAAGAAAAAAAGAGAGAGAAAGAAAGAAAGAAAGAAAGAGAGAGAGAAAGAAAGAAAGAAAGAAAGAAAGAAAGAGAGAAAGAGAGAAAGAAAGAGAGAGAGAAAGAAAGAAAGAAAGAAAGAAAGAAAGAAAGAAAGAAAGAAAGAAAGAAAGAAAGAAAGAAAGAAAGAAAGAAAGAAAGAAAGAAAGAAAGAAAGAAAGAAAGAAAGAAAGAAAGAAAGAAAGAGAAAATCTATGTAGTCTGGAGATCAGCTGTCATGATGAAAGATCTCCAGGTCCCACCTGCTTCAGGGCAGAGTTGCCAGCTCAAGGTTGAGAAATTCCTGGAAATCTAGGGGTGGATCTGAAGAGAACAGCAGGCATGTCATGCCATACAACCCACCCTCTGAAGCTACATTTCTTCCAAGAGACTGGATCTCTGTAGTCTGGAGATCGGTTGCAATTCTGAGAGAACTCCAGGTTTTACCTGTAGACTGGCAATCTACCAGGACCATTTCCCCTTCCCAGCCCACTCCTGCTCTCAAACAGCCAGCAATGGGCGCCGGGGCGGGGGGGGCGGGGAGAAAGTAAGGCTATAACTACAAAATGGGGGAGGACTTGCATTCTCCCAGGGATATTCCAGATCCCTGAATTTTTACATTTTGTCCTGCTAAAGAAAATCCTCTTGTACACTTATTTCTGGAGACTGCAAACACCTCAGTCTCCATTTTTGCTCATCAAATCATTGACCAGGAAGCTAAGCAGGGTTAGTACTTGGAAGGGAGACCATCAAGAAGACTCTAAGGCAAACCACACATCATAGGGTGAAGGTAGGGAGAAACTGCTCCCTTGCGGAAATAACATGGACTTTTCCGCTCTCAAGCAAAACGGAGAGGAGGGGAAGGAGGAGGAGAGAAGGGGAAAAGAAACTGAATGGGTGTTGTATATGTGCTTAGAGTTGTATCTAAGATATGGAGTTCTTGCCTGGCTCATTGGAGGAGCTTGGGGACTCAGGAACAATAGGGAGTAGGATCCAAATTCCTGCTGGCCTGCTCCAATCACGAGTCCCTGGCTGGTTTGAATGGTCCAATCACATGCTAGTGCAGGAACTTTGGGTGTGAATACAGTTGGCCCCGAGGTGCCAGTCTGCAGTCTTCTAAGGCAGCGCGATACCACTCTGTATTCAATAAAAGAGCTACGTTCACTACCACCTCACCTCATCATTGCATAGAACCCACTATATTATAGTGGTGACGAGGATGGGATCCTGGTAAGCAAGGCCAGCAGCCACCGGGCCACACCGCACACCACTGCATCCGCATCCAGCCCCGCACACTGCATCACCCATGCTGACAATGGCTGCTATGCCAGGAACGATTCCAGAGTTTAATGTGACCAGCCCTGAGTGATGGGAACCCTGGTTGGAATGACTGGAGAACTTCATCCACTACCACGGGATCGTGGGGGACAAAAAGAAATCGCTAAGACTTAGCTCATGTGGGATGAAAATCAGGAGCTGGCACAGGGGCTAATGGAGCCCACCACCCTCAAGGATGCTTCCCTCAAAGACATCACTGCCGCCATGACAACCCATTTCGCACCTCAGCCGATGGTCCTGACTTGCCACTTCAATTTTTCTGAGCACTGCCAGCGGCCCAACGAGTCCGCTGGGTACTTCATCGTGGCCTTCTGTCGGCTGTCACTCTGCTGTGATTTTCCCTGGCTAGATGAAGTCTTTAGGGACCGGTTTATTTTCGGGCTGCAGGATGAGAAGCTTAGGAGGAAACTCCTCAGGAAAGATGACATAAATCTCATCAAGGCGATCAAAGAGGCTATCGCCTATGAGAAATCGCGGAAAGAGTGCACGACTGCCATGGCCCACCAAGCCGCCTCATCCTCTTCAACATCAGATGATTCGGGGGGAGACAATGCTCTCAAACTTCACCACACAGTCGTGAAGTGCCAAGAGTGTGCCAGGTGCAGGGAGAACCACAAGCACCGCTCCTTCTGATTCCTGCACACCGTCTGCCACCAGTGCGGGAAGACAGGTCACCTCGTTTGAGTCTGCCATTCAAAATCAATGCCAAGCCGGGAGGGCACCACCCATCAGAAGAGCAGAAAACACGGCTACCACCACAAGGTCGCTGTAGTGGAGGATATCAATGCCATCACTGCATCGGTCGGACAGGTATGCGACATCACCATGCTATCCCCAGATAAACTCAAAACGACTGTGTTTATTGAGGGCACTCCATGTAGAATGGACATAGACTCTGGGGCCACAAACTCAGCCCAAACTCTTAAGAAACTGTGCCCTTAGGGGGGACCTAAGCTGCGTCCATCCCCCGTTGTCATCTGGGACTTTCAGAAAAAGGCGATGGGCATCCTAGGGGCCAGGGTAGTCATACCATACCAAACCTTTAATGGCATAATAGATTCAGATAAAAATACACAGAATATAAAAATTTAAACATTGGAGATAAAATCAAAATAAAACCGAGCTTACAGATGCATTCAAACATGGTCAGAATTAAGCTGCGTCCATTCCCCGTTGTCATCTGGGACTTTCAGAAAAGGGCGATGGGCATCCTAGGGGCCAGGGTAGTCAAAGTACAATATGGGAAGTTCTCGGGAAACCTTCCTTTGTTGGTGGTGGAAGGGAACCTGAGCAGCTTGCTGGGCCGGGCTTGGTTTGCTCCCTTGGGGATCCGGGTAGAAAGAATCCACCATGCCCCTGCGAGAATGGATTTCCAAGACATTTGTGGGGAATTTCCAGCTGTTTTCGATGGGACTCTAGGACATACACGGCCCCCCACCCCGTGTCATTACAGATCAACCTCAGCATGCAGTCCATACGGCTAAAGGCCCAGCGGGTACCCTTTGCCTTGAAACCCAAAATCAAGGAGGAACTAGACTGCCTCGTGGCACATGGGGTCCTGGAGCCAGTTGCCAACCCGTGTTGGGAAACCCCAATAGTCACCACTTTTAAGCCCAATGGAAGTGTCCGCATATGCACGGACTACAAATGTATGATCAACAAAGTGCTGCAGGACCATGCCTACCTGGTCCTGGTGGTCAGCCACACGTTAGCAGGTGCCAAAATTTTTGGGAAGCTGAATCTGGCTCAAGCATTCCAGCAGTTGCCAGTGGACGCCATTACGGCTGTGGCCCAAACTATAGTCACACATTGGGGCGCTTTTTGGGTAAAGCGCCTCCAGTTTGGGGTCAGCGTGGCCCCGGGGATCTTTCAGAACTTAATGGCCTCTCTTTTAAAAGGGATCCCTGGGGTACAGCCATTCTTTGACGATGTGCTGATTGCCGCAGCAACGGAAGAGGAATTTGCCTGCCACCTCTACAGCGTACTCCAGCATTTCAATGAGGCAGGGCTCAAGGTAAAGAGGGGAAAATGTCTGCTGGAGATCCCTGCAATAGACTTTTTGGGATACACGAAAGGAATCCACCCAGCTAAGGACAAAATCACCGCCATTTGTGACGCACCAGCCCCTGCTAACAAAGCCGAATTACAAGCGTTCCTTGGCCTGCTGAACTTTTACATGCCTTCCTTCCCCACAAGGGGGCGGTAGCAGAGCCCTTGCATAGGCTCTTGGACAAACAGGCTCCGTGGGTTTGGGGTCACCGGCAAGCTGCCACCTTCCAGGTGGTTAAGGATCTTTTAACTTCAAACAGTTTGCTGGCGTGCTTCGACAAGCGGTTGCCCGTTGTCTTGGCCTGTGACGCCTACCCCTATGGGATGGGTGCCATCCTGGCCCACGTGCTGCTGAATGGCCAAGAGCCTATTATTCTAGAACATTGCAGAAACCAGAGCGCAACTATGCACAAACAGATAAGGAGGGCCTGGCAATCATGGAGGGCATAAAAAAATTCCACGATTACCTGGATGAAGTGTCCTATGACCAGATCCTGATGATGGGTGATTTTAATGGAACAATACAAAATAATATAGATAGATCTGGCCAAAAGAGGAATAATAAAGAAGGAAGACTGCCAAAATCATTTTTTGAGTTGGTTAAACAAGAAAGCTTGGAAGATATTTGGAGAAAATTTAATCCTGAAGTAAGAGACTATACTTTCTTTTCAGCAAGACATAATACTTTTTCCAGAATAGATATGTTATGGGGCTCTAAAAGCTTGGGCCTCATAACTAGAAAAGTGGAGATTCTACCAAAGGTTTGTGCAGATCATAACCCAATATGTTGGATTACAAAATTGCAAAAGAAAACAAGGAGATGGAGAATAAATGAGGACTTGCTACAAAATAAAAATATTATGACTTTTCTAGAAAAGGAAACTACAGCGTTCTTTCAAATAAATGACACTGATGATATAGAATTCCAGACGGTTTGGGATACTTACAAAGCAGTAATGAGAGGACTATTGATTACATTGAATAATAAAGATAAGAGGGTTAAAGAAAAGCAGATGTTAGACATACAAAATGAAATAAAGAAAAAAGAAGGGGAACTAAGAAAAAGACCAGGGAAAAAGAAATTAATAAGGGAAATTACAATATTACAATCCCAAGTAAGACATTTGTTGAATAAAGAACTAGAATGGAACTTAAAAAGTTTGCAACAGAAATCGTTTGAAGGTGCGAATAAACCTGGGAAATATTTAGCTTGGCAACTGAAGAAAAAGAAAAAACAAAATTATCAACAAAATTGTGGCAAAAGGAAAAGAGAAAGTGGATCAAGAAGGAATTAAAAGAGAATTTTTTAAATATTATGCAAATTTATTTAAAGGTGTGAAAATCAAAAAGAAAAAATGGAAGAGTATTTACGAAATATTAAAATAGCACCCCTGGCTGAGTATATGAAAAAGATTTTGAATGACCCAATAGAAAAAATTGAAATTGAAGCAGCAATAAATGTAATGAAAGTAGGTAAGGCTCCCGGGCCAGATGGATATACAACTAAATTTTATAAAATTCTTAAAGATGATATAGTACCAAAATTGCAATTGATGAACACGATAAGAATAAAAGGGGAAATTCCAAATACTTGGAAAGAAGCTATAATTTCGTTGATTCCCAAGGAAGATAGAGATGTCACAAATGTAAAGAACTATAGACCAATTTCATTATTAAACAATGATTATAAGATATATACAAGAATCTTGGCAGAACGACGTAAGCAATATTTGATCAATTTTATAAAGGAAGATCAAGCGGGATTTCTCCCTAAAAGGCAAATAAGAGATAATGTAAGAACTGTTGTAAATATTGTAGAATATTATGAGAAGCATCCAGAAAAAGAGGTGGCGTTATTTTTTGTAGATGCAGAAAAAGCCTTGGAGAATTTGAACTGGGACTTTATGTTTGCAATAATGGAAAAAATAAATCTGGGAGAATATTTTATAAGAATGACGAAAGCAATATATATGGATCAATACGCAAAACTGTGTATAAATGCAGACCCTACAAAAGAAATGAAGGTGAGCAAAGGTACAAGACAAGGATGTCCGCTTTCACCATTGTTGTTTATAATGACTCTTGAAATTCTGTTAATGCAAATACAAGACGACAAAGAGATAGAAGGATTGAAAACGAGAGGATTTTCTTATAAATATAAAGCATTTGCAGACGATATTGTGTTCATAACTGAGAATCCGATACAAGTGTTACCTTTGTTGATAGCTAAGATAAAAGTCCAGTGTACATTCCCAAGGTGCCATCAAAGATGGCAGGAAATTCTTTGCACACATTATGGAAGTCTCTCCATGAGGGAGCTTGATGGAGTCCCAGTACCCAGATCCCCAGGGCCTCAAACCATGACCGCCCTAGTAGGTTACACAGGTCCCATTCCACCACTATCAAGGGAAGCTTGCCCGAGAACTGTCCGTATTTCACGTGGACAGGCCCAACCCCCAGGACAGCAACCTCCCTTTTCTGGAAATTGTGGACTATGGATGGATGTAGCCGGGATTTCCTCCCTGGGCACAGCTTCCTAAACGTGTGGGCCGAGATGACCATCTGGTCCACCCCAGAGTCTACCTCAGTTTTGCAGGGATTGCCTTCTATCAGTACAGTCACTTTAAATTTATCAGGGGAAAGCACTGGGAGCTGGCATACCTGATCCCCTGCTGTGGTGATTGCCTGAATGTTTTCCATGAAGGCGACCTCATGTCAATGGCCATTTTTCAGCTGCGTTGCGCTTCCCTGGGCCTGGTGCAGTGGCTTTGAGCAGCAGACACGCACCAGATTACCCGTTTTTCCACACATGTGGCAAATGGCAGCTCTGTACTTGTAGGAGCATCATTCATGGGGTTCCCTGCAGCTGGTGCATCCTCAGGACGATGCAGCTTCAGTAGCACGTGGTGGCAGGCACTTTGGTGTGGCCTGGTGCATTTTGAGTGCATCATCATCCTTGGAGTCTTCTAGGTCGGCTCCACTGGCAGCCTGGTGAGCCCCAGTTGTGCATCGCTCCTTGTGTGATTTCTTGTACGCAGCTGCTTCACTCAGGGCATCTGTAAGGGTCTTGTGGACTGCTAGCTTCGCATTTTTTTGTCCCGGAGGCTGGTCATGAAGCGGTCGAGCAGGATCTCTTTGAGGTTGGCAAATGTGCACTCTTGGGCAAGATAGTGGAGCTCTGTGAGGAAGGTGGTGACGATCTCCCCGGACCTCTGGTTCTTCTTGTGGAACTTGATGCACCGGGTCATGTGGGTCGGCTGGGCTGAGAAGTGGTTGATCACCTTCTCCACAATGGCCTTGTAGGTGGCCTCATTCAGTGTTGTGGGCGAGAGAGCCGCCCTGAGCCACTTGTTGGGAAGGGCGGGATAGAAGTCATAAAAAAAAAAGAAGGCTCTCAGCCAGCTCTACTGTGTCCTTACTGCAGATGCTGAGCAAGAGATGCTTCTGCTGCTCCTCATCCGTGATCTTGTGGTAGAGGATGAAGTAGTTCAGCCACTTCTCCCAGGTCTCCCAATGCTCCAGGTGTGCGGGGTTGAACTCCAGAATGTAGCTGTGTGGCCTGGGCCCTGGCGCCACGTCCATGTTGGGCCCTGGCATCAGTGGGGCATCGGTACTGGACTCTGTGTTGCTCATTTTTTGATCCTGGCATGGCGACCATTCTCAGCAATGGTGATGTGATGCATGGGCTGGGCAGCTGCAGTGAGGTGCCATTGTAATATAGTGGTTCTATGCATTGATGAGGCGAAGTGGCAGTGATAGCAAGCTCTTTATTAGATACAGCATGGTTGGTGGCTGCACTAATAAGACTGGCAAACTAGACCAACGGGCCAACTATATACAACCCAGCACATTATTGGGTCATTCAAACCAGCAGGGGCTTGTGATAGGTCCAGGGCAGCAGGGATTTGGATCCTGCTGCCTATTGTTCCCATTTCCCCAAGCTCTGATCGTATGGCTCCAATGAGCCAGGCAGGAACACTCATTCAGTCTTCGTTCAAGTCCACATACATAACAGAAGGAAATGGAACAAAGAGGGGAAAGAAATGGAATGAGAAGGGGAAATGGATGGAATGTGGCTGGGAGAAATGGAAACAAGGGGCCAAGAAATAGAAGGGGGGGAGTAGAAATTGAAAGAAGGGGGAAAGAAAGAAAAAAATTAAGAAAAAGAAAGAACCGTTTTACTTACCAGCACATGAACATATGAACATATAAAGCTGCCTTATACTGAATCAGACCCTCAGTCCATCGAAGTCAGTATAGTCTACTCAGACTGGTAACAGCTCTCCAGGGTCTCCAGCTGAGGTTTTTCACACCTATTTGCCTGGACCCTTTTAGTTGGCGATGCTGGGGATTGAACCTGGGACCTTCTGCTTACCAAGCAGATGCTCTACCACTGAGCCAACCATCCCTCCCCTAAGTTTGGGAGGCTGCCATGCGAGTCAGCTTGGCCCCCTGAAAACTGCAGGCACCTGGGTGCCAGCAAGCCTCTGGAGTAGGACTGGGTCCCTCAAACATGATGAGCTACCCTGGTGCTGGGAGGCTTCTGATGGAGCACTGCTGGGGCCCTCAAGTATGGCAGGCGGCCTGGGCACTGGGAGGCCTCCGCTCCAGTGCTGCTGGGGCCCCGAATGCTGCAGGCAACCTGGGTGCTGGGAGGCCTCTGCGTAAGTGTGGCTAGGCTCCCTTAATGTAGAAAGTGCTGGGAGGCTGCTGCGCAAGCGTGGCTAGGCCCCCAAGCGCAGCAGCAACCAGAACCAGGGCAGAACCGGAACACTGGCAAAGGCAGCTGGAACACTGCTAGAGCCAGCCGGAACGGTGTTCCGGTGCATTCCAGTTTTTTTAAAAAGCCCTGCTTGTGAACCTGTATAACCGGCTTTCTCCTCTCTACAAAAGGCCCCTGGGTGGCTTGCAATATAGTTGAACATGCATCAGAGAAACTCGCAATAAGATGCAGCAGTTTTAAAAATTCAGTGATAAATGTGTTTAAATATTACAAAAAATTGCAGTATACAGAAACAAAATCTCATCTACAATGGGGTAAAAATTGTTGCTTTTGAAGCTTTGCCCTCCCCCCTCACACCCATCCACTCATAGCAATTGTATTGACATGGAGAAGATCTCCTGAAGGTAACCAATTTGAAAACCACTGCCAGTGTCTGAAGTAATTTTAGTCTGACTTCTGAAAGTTCATTTCTCAAGGGAGTTTTCCAAGGGAGTTTTATATTTTGTCCTTACTTTTTTTTTTTTGGTACAACAAAACTGCCTTGCAAGTGGCTATCAGGACTCAGATCATTTTCTGCTGCAGTCCTGCAGCTCAGGCATACAAACTCATTTGAGGTTTTGCATTTAGTACTTTTTTCATATCCTCCTTCCTTAACTTCTTTGTTAGTTTAGCCTTCATCGAAATGTCTTAATTAAATCTGAAAAATGGACACTTGACTTTAAGCAATGATTTTACTCTGCCCTGTTGAAGGGCTACACACCAGACACATACAGACAGGAGCTCTGGGTAGGGATCACCCAAACCATACGTTGTTGACCTCTTCCTGATCTAGATAGTCAGTACATTAAGTCAGGGATATACACAAAAGCTAGAGCTGATTTTGGATTCATTTAGTGAGCAAACAGTTATCACCAGGTTCAACTGGTGTTTCACCTAAAATCACCTGGTTTGTGGTTTGCAAGCTGAGGGCCATGTGATCTCACCTCAGTGACCCTCTCACAACCCACCATGTGGCTTTTGGAGGTTTAAGGGTCTCGGGGTGGGATGTGCCAGCTGTGTCCGTGACAGACATGCTGGTGCCAATTAATTATGATAATCAAAGCAATGGGGGGAGGATGGCCTTTTGCAGCTCTGGAAACACCTCCAAAGCTCGATAGGCAGACTGCACTTTTCAGAAGCTCAGAAATGCTGTACAAACAGCTGAAGGACTGTGAATGGTTAGTTCTTTGCAGAAACCAGAAAGACATGAGTGACAGGCTGCTCCAAGAAACCAGACTAGTTAGCTGAGCAGAGAAAGACTTCGGAACTGCATGCTGAGCAGCTGAGGAGAGATTCAGTCAAATAGCTTTAGGGTAGTTTAGGGAACAATTTTAAGCTGGCCAACTCAGAAATAAGTCCCGTGTTACTCCCAGGAAAGTGTTTTTGGACTGTACTGCAAGAAGCTTGCAGGGCATCAAATCCAAATGATCTTAACAGAGCTATCTTGCCAATAAAAGAGCTCTCATTCTGCTCTATGAAAGCAAAATCATATATACCACCAGCTCAC
Organism: Heteronotia binoei; assembly: GCF_032191835.1. Lineage (NCBI taxonomy): Eukaryota > Metazoa > Chordata > Lepidosauria > Squamata > Gekkonidae > Heteronotia > Heteronotia binoei. Next base: position 9,446,876 of record NC_083236.1, read on the forward strand.
AGGCAGTCATTTTCAGTCAATAGAAGACATGCCACACTTTAGAGGCAGAGAGGGAGAGGGAAGGGAAATGGAAGTCATTCATCCTGTGAACAGTGGTGTTCCCCTGTCTTTCGGCTTATGCTGAGCAGAGAGGTTTAGCTTCATCAGTTCCTTGACTGAGGACCCCTCCCTCCAATTGGGCTTTGTGACTAGCTCTGGATGGTTGGGATTGTGTGAGGTGGGATTGAGTGTGGTGGAGTGTACTCAAAGCTCTGAGCCACTTGTCTCTCTGATCACACTCAACAGAGGGGAGTAGCTGCTTGTTGCCTTATTTCTGAACAATTTTGTGTTTGATGCCTCCAGTTGCAGGGGGAACTGTTCGACACACTCCTGAACCTGCGGCTGTGATCCAAGAGAGCGCTTTCCTGGGGGCAACTGCTTTGGAGAGCTGTAACTTGACTTCTCAAAATCCAATCCTCACCAAACTTGGAGGGCAGGTGAATCAGGTAGAGACTAGCTATTAGTATTACATTTCTAGCCCACAGGATACTACATCACAATAACTCTACTCCATCACAAACCTCACAAAATGAACCAGTTCTATAAAGTGGTATGTCCGTGAAGGTTGGTGTGGCGCCATGAACTGGAAACTGAAATTAACCTTCCTGATTTGTGCTCACCTCTGCTTTGAATACTCATCTTCTTCCAAATCAAAGTGACCAAATTTGCTTAATGTAAGAGCCACATAGAAAAAAGTCAAATGTTTGAGAGCAGCAATACATGAAATTCAGTTGTTTGAGAGCTACAAGGAAGGAAGGAAGGAAGGAAGGAAGGAAGGAAGGAAGGAAGGAAGGAAGGAAGGAAGGAAGCAGTGCCAGATTAAACCCTGTGGAGGCCCCTAGGCAGTCAAAATCTCGGGGCCCCCTTGCCAATTATCTCAGAGACAGAGTGCCTGCCCCACTGCAACCTGCGGGCAATTTCTCAACCCCCCCTTTGACAAAGCTATGGGGGAGAGGCAGAGAGAGGCAAATTTGGCAAGGACGCCAGCCTCACCAGGCAACTCAGGGAAAGAGGGGCTCAGTTGCTGGCTGAAAGCAGGCCTGGAGCTAGGGGTGCCTGCGTCCCTAGGTGGAATCCCCGACCTCCAACCTCACTACATTTTTGTTTTTGCACATGCCCCAATGATGTCATAATGACATCACTGCCCTCCCCAGTTGCCCGCCCGCTGCCATTTACTTCCCTTTCCTCCCCTCCTGACTCGTCTGAAAGTGCCTTGCAAGGCCGGTGAGCACAGAAGCAGTTTTCTTGCTCCAGACATAGGTTTCCCTGGGGTGGGGTGGGCAGACGAAGAGGGAAGCTACGGGGAGGAGGCAGGGCATGCAGATAAAGAAGGAAATGATGGGGAGGGGTCAGGTGAAAAGGGAAGCAGATGAACAGGGAAGCAACAATGAGGGAAGTGAGGGGGGGGGAGGGAAGGGGCAGGTGGACGAAGGGGGAAGTGATGGGGAGAAGGCCAGGCAGGAAAGCTGAGGGGAACAGGCAGGTGGAGGAAGAGGCAAACTTGCCACAGGGGGGAAACTGGGGTGGGGGGAAAGCTGGCCTAGGGCCCCTAAAGGCATGAGGGCCCATAGGCAAGGGCCTCTTTTGCCTAATTGTTAATCCGGCCCTGTCCATAATGTTGGTGCTGTCACCGAGAAGGCCCTGCCCCTGGTCGAACTTAGTTTAGCCTCTTTTGTCCCAGTTAATAGAGTTAACCTCAAAATCTTAAATGGGTCCCTGCCTAGCGATCATCCAGCAGAGTTCACATATTAGTCGGGCATTGGAATGAGTGTCATTGATTACATCATGGTAACAGAGGAGGTGGTTCCCCACATAGAGCATTTTGAAGTTGCTCCATATTGTGATAGTGACCATTTGCCTCTAGTCCTAAAAATTGATTTACAAGAGCTAGTCATGCATTATGGTAAATCCCATAACTCTAGGCTAAAACCAACAGATGGCCCTAGCTATATTCATCCTAGATGGACAACCTCATTGGAAAGGAAGATGGGTCTTTTTTTGCCCTCTGAGTCTGCTAATAACACTCTTCACTGATCGGTGAATGCAGTCAATATTGATACCTGCCTAGAGGACTATAATCTAATTTCAAGGGAGATACAGAAGGAATTGAAAAGAGCTAAGTTGGGGGCTTTAAACCAAAGAACTGGAGCACACCAACCATGGTTTGATGCAGAATGTAAAAGGGCAAAGTATACCCTTAATGTTAACTATGCAAAATATAGAACTAACCCTAAAGCAACATCCATAATAGCTTTAAAACAAAAAAAAAGCCCAATATAAGACCCTCATTAGAAGAAAGAAACAGGAAGACATTATGGCTTCTTGGGAAGAACTTTGGAAGGCAGTAAAAGAAAAAAAAACTCGGTATTATTCTGGAAACTAGTCTCTGATCCATCACATAGGTCACCAAATATATTTAATAACCCTATTTGCCAGATGCCTGGTTACATCATTATAAGATGGTATATGAGGAAACAATTACAAGTCCACTTAATTTTGATATCATCAATAACTTACCAACTTGCCCCCCAGTGGGGTGTACTGAAGTAAAGCAGCTCATTGATACTTTGAAGGCAGGGAAAGCCCCAGGCATTGACCTAACTCCACCAGAGCTATTTAAAATGAACGCAGAATTGTGGGCCCCAGTTTTGGCAGCTTTGTTTTCACAAATTGATCAATCAGGGAAAATTCCCAAGGACTGGGGAGCAGCTATCATCATCCCCATATATAAAAAAGGTAACAAAGAAGATCCAAACAACTATAGGCCGATCAGCCTGTTAAGCGTAACAAGCAAGCTATATGCTAGACACCTACTGTGGAAATTTAGAGACTGGCTTGAGAACGATTTTTGCCTAGGTGAGGAACAGGCTGGCTTCAGAGAAGGTTGTGCCTTATTAAACCACTGCATGCTCTTGGACCACTTGACTGTAAAATATTCCTCATACTCAAGTGTGTCATTATATGCTGCATTTCTAGACCTGAAGTCAGCCTTTGAGTCTATCTCTAGGACCATCCTATGGGATAAATTAAGAGCCACCAACATTGAGAGATGACTGCCTTTTCTTATTCAGGCCCTTTATGATCAAACAACCATCCGGGTCAAATATTCCCATCAAGGCTATTTGACAGACCCCATTTCTACCACCAAAAGGGTTAAAGCAAGGATGCCTCCTGGCCCCCTACTTATTTAACTTCTATATCAATGATTTGGCGTCGCATATAAATAAACCAGAATGTCACCCACCGAAGCTAGGTTACAAACATATAGGGGTGCTCCTTTATGCTGATGATGCTGTTCTACTTTCAAGAACTCCTTTAGACCTCAGAAGGGACTTGAAAGCTTTCACTCAATATTGCCTAGAAAACAATCTAGAGGTAAATTACGCTAAAACCAAAGTAATGGCCTTTGGCAAAAAGACACCCAGATCACACCATTGGTACTTAAATTCTATTCCCATTGAACAAGTTTCATGCTTTAAGTACCTGGGGGTCATGTTTCAAGCGAATGGAAGAGGAACCACTAATATAAACAAGATTACCTCAAATGCCAAAAGGAGCGTGGGGGCTATCCAAAAATTCTACTGGGGCAAAGGGGGTAAATGCATAATTGTGGCCCTTAGATTGTTTAAGGTTAAATCCCTCTGCCAGATAACATTTGGTGCCCCAATCAACATTGCTACAAACTACAAAAAACTGGAGAGTGTTCAATCAAATTTTTTAAGAACAGTTCTCCAGATACCCAATGGCATTCCAAATGCATTAATTAGGATAGAAACTGGCATGATTACAGTAGAAGCAAGGCTTTGGCTTTTGGCTATCCAGTTCTGTTTGAAATTTATGTTTTTTTCCTAAGGGCTTGATCAGTTTAATCCTGCAAGATACCTTGGTCCCAAGATGGATTAGGGCCATAGAGGACAGAATTCATTATTAAGGCCTTTCAAAACAATATCTCAGTTCTCTCACTTATGATAATGCTAGGGAGACAGTGAAACAGAGAATATTGGACGTTGTCAGACAAAATGACCTCAATAGCACAGCCAAATGGCGAGCTCTGACAGACACAATCAACAGGGTGACCCCAATGCCCTACCTATACCACGTAACAAATAATGAATATAGGAGAACGTTTACTCTTATGAGGTGGGGTGTTCTCCCTTCAGCGGTGGTGGAGGGGAGATACAAAAAGGTGCTGTTCCAAGAACGATTATGTCTCTGCTGCAATGATGGTATTGAATCTCTAGTCCATGTCATATTTGACTGTGAGGCTTATGATCATCAAGAAGTAAATCCATTTTTCACGGCCATACCTTTTACCAGTAGCCAAAAACTGCAACTCCTTAAGAATCTTCTTAGCGATAGGAATCCTGAGGTTACATACAAATTAGCAAAATTTGACTGGCTTGCCACAAGAATAAGGAGAACTCTAATAATTCAGTCAGGAAATGGCTAAACACCTTTGCTAATCTGTTTGCTGTAACTGCCATGTTCTGTTATAATTGTAGTTTTACAACAGTATTTTGTGCCTTTTTATGTATGATTTGATGGTCAATCAGTTTTAATTTTGTATGATTTTACTGTTTTAAATGCTGGCTTAGGCTGTGAATAAACTATATTCTTCAGATGAATAAACTATGTTCTTCTTCAGCCCAGTGATTGACAAAAGATTTAGGGGCCCTGAATGCAGTACTCTCTGGGGTATATGCAGGGAAAGGCGGTTCCGCAGGTAGACAGGTCCCAAGCTATATGGGGCTTTAAAGGTTAGTATGCTACAGGCAGCCAGTGCAATGCTTTCAGCACAGGTTAGATGTGCTCATATATAGAGAGCCCCATCATCAACCTAGCTGCACATTCTGCACCAGCTGCAACTTCCAGATCTGAAACAAGGGCAGCCCCATGTAGAGTGCGTTACAGTAGTCAATTCTCAAGGTGACCATTGCATGGATCACTGTCACTAAGTCACAGTGCTCAAGGAAGAGGGCCAGCTGCCTCACCTGCAGAAGATGGAAAAAAGCAGATTTGGCAGTGGCTGCTATCTGGGCCTCTATTGATAAGGAGGGTTCCAGTAGCACTCTGAGGCTCTTGACCTTTGGCGCTGGTACTAGTGCTGCCCCATCAAAAGCTGGCAAAGGGATATCCTTCCCAGGCCACTGTGACTCAGGTAAAGAACCTCTGTCTTTGTTGGACTTAACTTCAGTTGACTCAGCCTGATCCACTGTGCCACAGCTTGTAATGCCAGGTCCAGATTTTTAAGCGGAACCAGCCTGACCACCCATCAATAGATAGAGCTGGGTGTCACCTGCATATTGATGACACCCCAGCCCATACCTCTGGACAATCTGGGCAAGGGAGTGAATGTAGGTGTTAAACAACATTGGGGGAAAGCACCACCCCTTGAGACACAACACATAAGTTGTGTCTCTGGGACAATGTCTCCCCAATCACCACCCTTTCTCCCCGACCTTGGAGAAAAGAAGTAAGCCATTGAAGGCAGACTCCTGAATCCCCATATCAGCGAGGTGGATGGCTAGTAGCTGATGGTCAACCGTATCAAATACGGTCGACAGATCTAATAACAGCACCATGACTTCCCTGCCACATTAGATGCAGTGAGTGAACTCAAGATACTGGGCACATCTTCTGGTCTCATTTTGGATTGCTTCACTCCACTCAGCCTGGAGGAAGTTGACAGGAGGACAGGAGTGCAGTTGCTCTCTGCAGGGATGAGCAGCTCATCTGGGAAGCGTGGTCTGGAGTCCTCTTTGCAGGACAGGCACAAACAGTCACACAATAGCAAGCACAGGTAGGAAGCTGGCTGGAGCTTGGCTGGAAACACTGCTGCATATTCCGTACAGGGTAAATGTTTATATTAGGGTAGACACAGAGGCCAAATGCTTATAGCCCTGCAAGACTGAATGTCCATAGTGCAGTAGGTATATGAATTCAAGGGGAGGGATGGTGGCTCAGTGGCAGAGCATCTGCTTGGGAAGCAGAAGGTCCCAGGTTCAATCCCCGGCATCTCCAAAAAAAGGGTCCAGGCAAATAGGTGTGAAAATCCTCAGCTTGAGACCCTGGAGAGCCGCTGCCAGTCTGAGTAGACAATACTGACTTTGATGGACTGAGGGTCTGATTCAGTATAAGGCAGCTTCATATGTTCATGTGTGTGGGGGGGGGGGGTATGTCCATGGTTTGGGGCACAATCCAACACCTTAACCAAGTGCAAGTTCTCACTAGTAATCATGTTGATGAGGGAGGAATAAGAGGGCATGGTGGCATATTTCCTCTCATGTTGTGTGTGATAAAGTCTCACAGGCAGATCGACTCTCAGAATCCTTGAATGAGTTGGTGATGCCAGCAGGTAGAAGAAAAGTTCAAATTATGGGAAAGTAGCCTTTTTTGATGCTGACTGATCTGCCTGGAGGGCTTCCCAGTCTGAGAAGACAATACTGACTTTGATGGACCAAGGGTCTGATTCAGTATAAGGCAGCTTCATATGTTCATATGTTCATGTTCAAGTGATTATAGTCCAATATAACTGTAAGTCCTTGTGAGTTTGGCATCAAAGCCAGGGAACTATTGTCCATAATAGTGGGAGAGGAGGTCCAGGGCTAACACGGTATTCAATTGGACCTGTTTGGCAAGGTTTTTCAGGCTAAAGACATAACAGAGTGAGGCATCTAAACATCAAATAAACCCTTATAGAGAATATACCTTGACTTTTTATATCCAAGCAAAATTAATCATATATCTTAGTAGGATTATATTGTCCACCTGCAAATTGCAAAGACTGAAAGACCAGCTCGAAATTAATCTTCAAAACTGGCAGTTGTACTGGGTTGGTAATTATGCAACAACCTTAAACCTTGGCAACTAGCCTTTGAGGATATTATCATTAAAGCTGCATAAACTAAACTCAGCTGCTACTTTTCCATCTATACATCAAACCATTTTCCAGACCCTTTCTGCTATTATTTAGCCATTAATGAGTTCAGAACAACACACCTTGGGCTCTGATTCTTGTGATGTTTTCTCAGATGCGCTATTTCAGTATGCCTGTCTTTTTTTCTTTCATCTCCATTTCATTTCCTTTACGGTCTCTATCACCTTCTTGGCCAGCCTATTTGATTTAATTAGGGTTAACACCAGCTTTCCCTTCATTTAGGGCACACTTGCATTTCCTGTTCAAACAGAAATCAGGTTTGTCCCAGTAGATTCCAGTTAGGAGCAGCTTCTAAAGTTCAATTGCCTAAAAAGGTCTACTTGTCCAACTCAAGGAAGCTTTTAAAAACATCCAGCCAGATACAGTCAGGTTTCCCTAGTTTAAACCTCAGCCTTGAAGTAAAAAACCTAAACAAAATAAATTAATAGGATAGGTTAGGGACCTCAGAAAAAAAAAGTTTGGTGGGAGGAGGGTGATTAATAAGGAGTCAGGTTTGCTCAGGTTGCATAGTGTAGCAGGTGGTTAGGTGATCTAAACACCCCAAACTCTAATATAGACAGAGTTGGCCAAGGGGAGAGTTGAGTGTCAGGAAGGGAACTCAGAGGGGCCCTGGGGGCAAAGCAAAGCAGAATACCTGAGGGGTGAAGGGGAGGAGAAGGGAGAGGACCCCCAAACCTGTGCGTGGGACTGCTCCAGAGGGGCTTTTCATCACTCCACCCTCGAGGTTTAGTGGTGCAGGGAAGAGGCCCCGCCTCTTCCCAGTGGCTGTCTCTGGGATTGCCCCAGCAGAGGTGCCTGTAGGTGCTGGCACTGGGCAGGGGTCTGCTGCTCAGGCACTTGCTCCTCCAGCTGATGTTGCTCAGCCTCAGCAGCGGGAGGAGGGGGAGCAAGAGTGGTTGCCTTTTGGGCTGGGGCTGAGTGTCTTGCAGCATCACCTCAAGGATGCAGAGGGTTATGGCGGAGCTGGAGGAGACACTGGTCACTGACCAGCCCTGTTCTCTGGTTCCTCTGGACTCCAGCAGGCCTTCTGGGGATGGACAAGGGGAGATGCTGCCAAAGGAGGTGGAGGAGGAAGAGATGGAGAGGCACCTCAAGGTGCCACCATCTCCACCCCCTCCTCCCCAATGGCCATCTTCGCCTGCCTCCCAAAGGCACAACATGCCTTCCCTGAGCCCCTCACAGGAGGTAGCTCCGGTGACCCCACCTTCCTGCAAGCACGGGCACCCATTCTCCTCCAATGTCTGGAAGCACTTTCAGATCACGGAGGATTCCCGGTTTGCACAGTGCCAGTTTTGTAGGGACCAAATCAGTCAAGGGAGGAATCTTGCCCATCTCTCGACTGCAGGAATGCAGAACCACTTGAAGAAGCACCATGCAGAAGAGCTTCTTCAAGGGGAGAGACATGCTGCCAGTGGGGTGCCCAAGTGGGCCACGCCACCCAGCGAGGAGGTGGGTCCTCCTGCTGCATCCACCCCCAGAGCTCTCCCAGGGAGTTCTGTGATAAGGAGGGAGCACCGGGCAACTTTGACCGAGATGCTTGGTGGGGGTGGCTTTAACTTGCCAACAAGGGCGGGGAAAAAGCGCTGTAGTGTTGTGATCAATTGGCACATTGCCGAGATGATCGCTGAAGGACGTCCCTTCTCCTTCTTAGTAAGTAATGGCTTGCAGGGGATGCTCCATTTCCTTGCCCCCTGGTACAAGGTTCCTTGCCGCACCGCGATGAGCAGGAGCGTTGTGTCAAAACTTTGCAGGGCAATGAAGTCTGTGATGAGGGAGCATTTGTCCCATGCTGCTGGGGCAACAGTTCATGTCACTTCAGATCTGTGGACTCCCCACAGTTCTCATGAAGGGTATCTGTCCCTGACTGCACACTGATGGCAAGGCAGGGGGATGGATGGGGGTGGTGGAAGCAGTAGGCAGGGTCAGGGCCCCCAGGCTAGCTATCGCAAGGCCTTACTGCATGCCAAACCAATTAACAGGCCACACAACATCAGTGCCATCATCACTAGGTTGATAGAGAATTGAGTAGGCAGTGGGGTCACCACGGGCTACATGGTGACAGATGGTGGCACAAACATGATTGTGATGACCGAGCGGGTGGGCATAACATGCATTCCCTGAGCAGCCCAACTGATCCACAACATGTTGACGAATGCCTTGGGTCAGTCATCCCAAAAGGATACTGATTACATCGCAGCTACCCACGAGTATCGGCTTCTGCTCCAGGAATGCCGACACATTGTGAGTCACTTCTCCCACAGCAATAAGGACTATTTGCTGGAGGAGTTACAGGCTCTGATTGGTTAGCCAGATCATCGCCTGATTGGGAATGTAAGCACTTGCTGGAACTCCACCTGTGCCATGCTGGAGCGCTTGGTGGAGCTGAGAGCAGCCCTGGATGTCCTGATCGATGAGAGCAAGGTCATTTCAGAGGAGAGACGGCTCAACCAGGAGGAGTGGTTGACCATCTCTCAGACTGTGGACGTTCTTGTGCCCTTCAAGACCTACACGGAGATGCTCTCGTCTGACACGGCAAGCATCGTACTGGCCGTTTCCATGATCCATATGGCCCATGAGATAATGGTTCAGTTTCTGGTGTGATGCAAAGACCATGCAGACTTCCTTCCAGCGGTGTGCATGCTTGTGAGACGTCTGCAAAGCGGGCTTGAGCAACATTTTGGGGAGATCATGAAGCAGGTGGTCTACATGCTGGCAGCCATGTGTGACCTGCACATTAAGGGCAAGGTCGCTGAGCGGGTCAACGAGCTCAATCAATGGAGAGACAAGCTCTCTCAGGAGGTTGAGCAGAGGCGGGCCAAAAGGACAAGGTTGGCAGGAGCTGAGGAAGCAAGGGGTGAAAGCAGTTCCTCTGCTTTGGTGGCTGCTGCTCATCCACCACCTCCTCTGCTAGGCAGTGTTTCCCACAAGGCTCTCACCACAAAGACTGCAGAGATGGCACTCCTTGGGTGGATCGCTGCTCCCTCCAGGAGCATTGGGCCCATGAGAGTGGACACGGGTGCTGCACAGGTCAGGGTATACCTCAAGGAGCCCTGTGAGCCACAGCACATTTGTCCATTGGACTGCTGGGTCTCAAAGGAGATGGTCTGGCTGGACCTCTCTGCCATGGCCCAGGCATTCTTCTCATGCCCACCGATGAGCACTGAGAGCGAGTGCATATTTTCCCACTGCAGTGGCGATGCTGGTCTTCTTGAAGGTCAACATGCCACTGTTCAGCTGCCCAGACGCGGACTTTGAGGGTATATGAAGTGAGCACCTGGTTGTGCCTGCATCCTCTCTCAGTCTGGTCTGAGAAGTCAAAGAAACACTTCTCCCTAAATTAAAACTAGAGTCCAGAAAGAGCCCCACCCCAGAGCCCAGTAATTATTCAATTGATTGGCGGGAAAATGGCCCAGCCCTAACATTTCTCCAATGCTGCCTGCCTGATTCAGAAATAATGCTGCATGAAGTCAGCAGAGCAGCAAAAGAAAATTTTCCCAAGCCCCAACTCATCATAGCCTATAGAATGTCTGAAAGTGTTAAGAAAAACAGGCAGTACCAGTCAGAGTGTCACATCGTATTCCTCTTGGTGTACTGGTTCAGTGTACAGACTGTTATCTTTTTGAGACCTGGTGTGATTCCTCACGCCTCTGCTTGCAGAGCAGCTGCTGGAGTGGCCTTGGGTCAGCCATGGCTCTCAGAGCTTTCTTTGAAAGGGTGGCTTCTGTGAGAGCTCTCTCCAGCCAACCCAGGGTGTCTGCTGTGGGGGGAAGAGGCAAGGGAGTTTGTGCCACTTGTTGATGTAAGCTGCTCCAAGACTCTGAGACTCAGAGTGAAGAGCAGGATGGAAATCCAATGTTGCCTTTGTTTTCTTTTCTTCCATTTCTTCTTTTCCTTCTGTTTCTTCTTCATTGGAGGTGGAAGATGAGGGGCCTGTGATGAGGTGGGCAGTCACATCTTGGCTAAAGTTTCTCTCATGGGACAGTGATGGCTGGTGTGTGTTGCTGCTGAGAGAGAGGGAATGGTTCCCTCCCTCTCACTCTCTGAGGCCCTCCCAGACATTTTAGTCATTTGGGGTGCAACTCTGGCTTGCTTCCTCGTGGTGCACCCTGAGTAATGCCTAAGAGTTAGACCAGCCAACCGTCCATTGCTTAAGGTAAGTCTAAATGCTTCTTACTTTGCACGTCAATCAGTGCCAGATAAAGATGTGGAGCTAGATGTGATCCACTGCTTTTGTTGTTTGAGACTTGTGTTGTTTGGGGCTGGCCTGGAGAGCTGGCATCTGTAGATTGTGTGTTCTGTGGCAGGAAAGCTGGCATCTGGGTGAGAAACCCAGAAGCAGCATGGTTGGTGAGCTCGGGGAACTCTCCCTGTGTTGTTTGGGGCAGGGCTGGAGATCTGGCATCTGTAGATTGTGTGTTCTGTGACAGGAAAGCTGGAGTCTGAGTGAGAAACTCAGAAACAGCATGGCTGGTGTGCTTGGGCAATTCCCCAAAGTTGTTTGGGGCAGGACTGGAGAGCTGGCATCTGTAGATTGTGTGTTCTATAGCAAGGAAGCTGGCATCTGGGTGAGAAACTAAAAATAGCATAGTTGGTGTGCTTGGGCAACTCTCCCTGTGTTGTTTGGGGCAGAGCTGCAGAGCTGGCATGGCTGGACAGTGTGTTCTGTGGCGGGGAAGCTGGCATCTGAGTGAACTCACATGGTTGGTGTTATGTCAATTGGTTTAATAACATTAATAATTGTTAATGCTTGTTTTGTGTAATAAAATTGGTTTATTAAAATTGTTGGTAAAATTTAAAATGTATTTGGAGATAATTTTCAAGGGAGCACCCAAGATTTCGAATGTCTAGGGGCCTCCACAAGGTTTAACCCAGCACTGCCAGCAATTATGTACATCCTTCACCTGTTCAGCTACCTCTTTCACTTTCAGATTGTAATGTGCACCATGTCACACTATGGCTTTTTTTTCTTGCAACCAACTTTTGAAGGAAACACAATTTGCGTTCACCATGGGTGTTAGGATGCTGGTTGAAATGGCCCTCCGCAAGGCCTAGATAAATGCCTGGGCTGCAAGAGAATGGAAAAATGGGCAACACAGCCGATGGGAGAATGTGGGGGTGGGGAAGCACTGCCATCAACACATTATAGCAAAGCAATAAACGGTCTGCACAGTTGCTATGTCCTGGCCCATTTGTAAGAAAGGCTCCTGGGAAGGTTGTCAGAGACTATGCCACCTAGGTATAGACTTCTCCCATTCCCCAACGTCCTCTAAATCTGCCTCATCGCAAAATATTTTCCAATTGGGTAATCTTCCTGTGATAGTGGGTCACGTTGCCCTGGCAATGGACCATCATTCCTGGGCATAGCTCCATGCCATTTCCATCGGTTGTCTGGTGCCACCCATGTCTCTCTGCCAGCAACCTGTCAACATTATAACTGTTCAGCAGGGAAGCCCTCCAGGCAGATCAGTCAGCATCAAAAAAGGCTACTTTCCCATAATTTGAACTTCTCGTCTACTTGCTGGCATCACCAACTCATTCCAGGATTCTGAGAGTCGATCTGCCTGTGAGACTTTATCACACAGAACATGAGAGGAAATATGCCACCATGTCCTCTTATTCCTCTCTCATCAACATGATTACTAGTGAGAACTTGCACTTGGTTAAGGTGTTTGATTGTGCCCCAAACCATGGACATACCTCCCCCCCCCCCCCCCGCATGAACATATGAAGCTGCCTTATACTGAATCAGACCCTCGGTCCATCAAAGTCAGTATTGTCTACTCAGACTGGCAGCGGCTCTCCAGGGTCTCAAGCTGAGGTTTTTCATGCCTACTTGCCTGGACCCTTTTTAGTTGGAGATGCCGGGGATTGAACCTGGGACCTTCTGCTTACCAAGTAGATGCTCTACCACTGAGCCACCATCCCATGAGCCCTTTTGTCTCACTTCCTGCAGTGTTCCCAAGATGCAAGGCAGCAATTCACAGTCCCAAGGAATTCTTTCCACATAGTCTTCCTGAGTTTTTCTACAATTTTTGCCTGGGCTTGCCTCCCACTTCATCCACTTGTACTTCACTTTCTACTCACCATCAAACCACTCCTGTAGCCAGAGGAGACACCTATTGCTTATTTCCAGGCTACAGCAGAAACCAGTTATAGCCACAGCCAACCAATCTGGAGCCCATGAGTGCCTCCCAGCCTCCAGATGGCAAAGTGATAACTGGTCATGGCTAATTCCTCTTGGGAGGGGAGCTCACATTGTCCTGGTCACACAAGGTCCTATGGATGGCCCCAGGAGAAGTCAGGAGGTTTTGGACTCTGACACCTCCTGGGACAGGAGGTGATGCCTGACACCTCTTCCCAGGGTGTGGCAGACACATTCCCCACCCACCAGATGAAAAAGTGGTAACTGATCACAGCTGAATCCTCCAAGGTGGGAGCTCACATTCCCCTGGTCATGTAGGGTCCCATAGAGAACCCCAGGGGGACGAGGAGGGATGAGCATCCCAACCTTTCCTCTGTGCCCCACAGAAAAAGTAAAAAGGTGTTGGACACTGGCATCTCCCTGGGCAGAAGACACCTATTCCCAGACCATAGTAGGCACCAGCTGGGGCCATGGTCCATCCACCTGGGACCCATGAGTTCATCTCCACCCACCAGTCAGAAAGGTGGTAACTGGTCATGGCCAAATCCTCCCAGGGCAGGGGCTCACATTGTCCCAGTCATGCAAGGTCCGTTAGATGGTCCCATGTGTCAGGCTCTGTAACTCTATAATACTGAAATTATAAAATACTAACCAAATGGACTTTTCTATACTAACCCTTAGCCTTGGTGATATTGTAGTTACCATGCATATCAAAGGGAACGTTTGAAGTGTTAACTTTGTTTAGGTTGTGAAGAGAGCAAAGGAATGTGACCATTAATAGATACCGCCGCTGGCCAGCATCTTCCCAGAGGCTAGGAGATAAGCAGAAGCTCTCGTGTGAAAGTTTGCACCTTCACTCCCTGTTGTTTTGAGAATAATGTCTTTGTTCAGATATTGCTTTGATGTAGATTCAATAAGACCCAGAAACACCCCTACCAAGGTATTAGTCACAATTTCTGTTTCAAGCTATGAGTTTCCAATAAAAGTATTACATTGTCTCAAATGAATACAGCCTTGAGTCTCCATCACCTGACACCATGGAGTGCGAAGCTTCTCTGCAGCTCAGAAGTCTCCTTCCTCTCTCCTCAAAGCTGTCTTCTCTGCTTGAAGCTGCTTGCTCTCTTCTTGAAGCTGCTCTATTCTTCACAATGGGCACTTATGAATGATGAAACCCTCCTTTTTCCATTTGGGAAACCAAGTTGTCAGTCCTTGGAACACAGGTTTGCATACACATACACTGCATCTTCCTGCTATTCTACAGCTTGCTCTGTAGCCGTTACACAGGTATTAATGCTGCATATTGGCTGGATTTTCCTTTCCTAGCTCTGGTTAGTGTGAGCTTTTGCTTCAGTGCAGCTGCATGTCATACCCATTCTCTTCCCTTATCCTTGGCTGAACCAGCTGTGAACCAGGTAGTGTCACAATTCACTTCTGTTTAAGGGGGAGCCTTTTTAACAGGTGATTCCTCAAGTGTTTTAATGACTCCTGTCATTTCCACACTCAATGGTGTAGGAAGCAACACCTGTTCCTGCAAAGCACTCTCTCCCTGGGGACCAGGGTGAGTCCTTTCAGAGATATACCACTTCCATTTGATGATGGAGGATTGTTGCACTCTGCCAACATGAGGACTGGCTGGCTCATCTTTTATCCAATGCATGATAGGTATACTAGGTCTCATGACTACTGGCTCTTGGCCAGTGGGTCTCTCAGTCTCAACTAAAGCCCAGTAGCATGTTAGCAGTTGCAGCTCAAAAGGAGAGTAATTTGCTGCAGCATCTGGCAGCCTCCATGACCAGAAGCCTTTTGCACACATTTCCCTCCTTGCCCTTTCTGCCACAAACTCCACACAGCCACCTCTTGGTTAGCAGACGCTTGTAACTCAAATGGGAGCTCTTTTACAAAAGGACCTAGGGCCATCACAGTTTCTAAAGCAGCCTTTGCCTCTGTTAGAGCTGCCTGCTGACGTTCCTCCCATTTGAATTGAGCTTTCTACCTGGCATATGGGGCACAGAATCTGTGCAAGATGTGGTATATGTTGTCTCCAAAAACCCATAAGACCCACAATACGCTGGGCCTCACTTGTAGAGGTAGGGGCTGCAAGGCTGCTATCACATGAAGCACCTTCTCTGGTGTATTCCTGACTGGTCCAGCCCATACCACCCCTAGGAATTGCACCTGTTGAGCTGGGTCCTGTATTTTCTTTGGATTGATCTCCCATCCTTGAGATCGCATATGAGCCACTATAATTGCCAGTCCTTGCCGCACCTCCTGCTCTGTAGGGCTTAAAATAATATGTCATCGATATAATGTGCCATAAACAAAGGACTTAAAGCTCTCTGGCTCTGATCTCTTGCCATGAGTTTGTGGCAGAGGGTGGGGCTATGGTAGGACCTGAAATGTGGATTGCTGCCCCTCCCATGTGAAAGTAAACTGGTCCCAAGAAGTCTTATCAATACTAGTATTAAAGAAGGCATTAGCTAAATCAATCACAGCAGGCTACACCCCAGCATTCTTTTCTATGTTCTCTAATAAAGCCACCATTTCTGGCACAGCTACGGCCAACGGTGGAGCCTGTTTGTTCAACTGGTGATAATCCACAGTCATTCTCCAGCTTCCATCAGGCTTTTTCACAGGCCCTACTGGAGAATTAAAAGAAGACACTGCTGGTCATAGAATTCCTACCTCCAAAAGTCCCATTATGGTATCTGAAATTTCTTTATGCCCACCTGGCAAGTGATATTGCTTTACATTTACTGGCTGCTTAGGTGGGAGAATATGCAAAGGAGTCCACTTTGCTCTCCCCATTATGATGGAATGAATCTGAAATGCACACATGCCCACAGGGATTTGAAACTCTCTTTCTCAAGTAAATCAATACCAATAACATACTCAGGAACCCGAGAAACCAATACAATAACCCCAGAGGGTGCAGACCTTTCCAGAGCTAGACGTACCCACACCTGTCTGGTATGCTCTTTTCCATCCCCATAAGCATTAATATATACTATGGGTCCCTTGTGCTTATTTGGGTTCCCATAAAAGTCACATCTGCCCCTGTGTCCAGCAAGGCCATTACACCTTGTGAGTTTCCCTTGGACCAATACATTGTCAGAGGTATATGTAGGCATGAGTCTCCAGGAATGGCTCTTTATTAGCCTTCTCACTGGAGCCTTGCCACATGCCTAATCCAAAGGTATGGGCATGTCCAACCCCTCTGATGTCTTGAATAAGGATGGATACCATGAGTCCCCCTCCTCAGAAGCAGCAGGTGGAGTTACTCCTCTTACCTGAGCTCCTTTGGTTTGTGTTACCTTCCCCTTCTGTTCCTGGGTAACACATTTCTGTTTCCACATTTGGAACAAGTCAGGTGTTGGAAGGCCATCTATCTTCTATTTTGATACTTCTTCCCTGAGAAGCTCAACTAACATCTGCTTTTGGGTTACTTTTGGCTTCTTTATCCTACTCTCCTACCATTCCTTCTTTTCTCCCGTGGCTGCCTGTGTTCTGGGTTTGTTTCCCCCTGGAACATCCCCCAACTGCCCCCAAAGAATTACCACATCTCCCACTGCCTGTCCTTGAGCAGGTCCTAGCAAAGCTAAGAGAGGACCATGCAGACTGGGCAGGGTTCCTCCAATTACCCGTGTTCTCATGCCAGCTGTGAGATGATGATGATCACAATCTCCTTTATCTTCCTCCCCCACAGCAGACAGCCTGTGAGGTGGGTGGGGCTGAGAGGACTCTCACAGCAGCTGCTCTTTCAAGTACAACCTCTGCCAGAGCTATGGCTGACCCAAGGCCATTCCAGCAGGTGCAAGTGGAGGAGTGGGGAATCAAACCCGGTTATCCCAGCTAAGAGTCCACACACTTAACCACTACACCAAACTGGCTCACTGGCATGGAGTCAGGACCTGGGAAGGTAGGGATGTAGATCCCAGTCTGCATTGCCATCCCTCTAAGCTGTGCTGCTGCCTCAGCAATGGTATTCCAGGGTGGCAAATGCTCTTCCCAATCCATGGGGGCAGGGTACCTGAGTCTTATCCCCATACAAATCAAATCGGGGCTGTGCTAGGCCATTAGCTCCCTTCAAGTACCCATCGATGAGTATCTCATTAGACAGGGCACCCAATTTCATCAACTCCTGGGGGCTCATATGCACACCTGTGCAGCCTTGGTCCCAGTGTCGTGCTAGCCATTGGCTCAAGAGCTCCTTAGGTTGCTGCTTAACAATTTCAAATAATACCTGCTGACTAAAATTCTCACAGTGTGAGTAATATGTGCTTGTCCCCCAGGTGAGCTTTTTGCTTTGTTAGTAATCAAAGATCTCACCTGCACTTCATTTTTTCCACCTCCTTCCCCCTCAGTCCACTCTCCCTCACTGGAATCCCATAAGTCTGCAGAATCCCAGTTTCTAAAGGCCTTGAGTGTTCTGATTTTGTGGAGGTGTTTTTTCTTCTGCTGGTTTCGTTTTACTTTAGCAATACGGACAGCCATAGTCCCAGCTAGTTCCTCTGCAGCATTCCTGCTCTCTTTTACCTTTTTTAGAGCTTCTTGCAAAATAATCTGCTGCTCCTTTAAGGCACTTATCTTCTCTGTCTGCTCTTGCACTTGCTTCTGGGACGCATCCAGAACACTTCTAGCATGCTTCCAGAACCCCCGGCAGTCTAGTAACTCACACCAATCATGAGGTAAGGTTAAGTTTATTACTGACAGTCCTTAAGGCACAACAGGCTTTCCCCAAGACTAAAGCCCCTAGGCAAAATGGCCCCAATATATATGCATTGCAAAACTGTTACATATTCAATTAAAAAGCAGGAAAGCTTGGCGGGGATTTTTGGCAGGAAAATGCCCCCACCCCTTACAAATGTCCTGGGAATGCAGGTGCTTATCGCTCTTGCTTTAGCAACAGCCTTGAGGTGTTGTCTCAAGTTAGCAGAGTGTCTTCTATAATATGTTACACAGATAACAGCAAGCGAAGTGTGGGGGAAGCAAAGCAACATGTTTCACACCTTGCTAAGAATACTCAGCATATCCCACAGCATTAAATCATGGCAAGGCCCTTGACACCGAGTACAGTTAGTAGCTAACCTATTTTACCACATTACCTTTCCTTCTTTTCCTTTCCCCACCTTTATTTTCCTTAGACACTTCACTATAGCCCTTGGCGTGGGACCTCCTGCCTTCTCAAGCTCAGAGATCCACTTGGTAGATGGGGACACTTGGTTTAATATGTGTGCCTCTGGTGCCCATGCACTTGTACACAACCATCCTGAGATGCAGCTTTGCACATTTGTCTGCATTCCTCTGTCCCCATATTGCTTCAGGAATCCTGCTCACAGCGCCAGTTGCAATTCGCATGAAGTCTATTGATTCCTGCAAGCAATAATTGTGAACAAAAGAATGCAGCTTTATTCAGCTTAACAAAAATAACAATGATACTCCCTCACCCACCCAGTGACCTTTATGAGATAATAAGTCTACGTCACAAAATCAGGCAGTCTTCCAAGAAACCCGGCTGGAGCCAAGAACAGAGTGTGGAGCTTCTCTGCAGCCTCCACAAAGCTCAGAAGTATCTTTACTCTCTCTTCGAAGCTTCCTTCTCTGCTCGAAGCTGCTCTTTTCTTCCTCTTCTACTTGCTTCTTATCTACACCATCCTCCCATCCCAGGTGTTCTTCTTCTACCGTGCTGTGTAGAATGTAACCCTCTGCTGCCCTGGGACTACTATTCACATGGAGAAGGACTGTACGGCTCACCAGCTGTCTCCTTTCCACTACACTATTCCCTCCTCATGCTCATGCTGTCTTCCATCATCCCACTTTTCTACCCCTCCATCCGGCTGGCAATGGGATAACTGGTCAGCATCCATTCCTCTCAGCAGATGGCTGGAACAAATGATGGGCTGATATATCCCACCCTCAGGACTAATCCACCCCCTCTTCCCATTGGTTTAGAAACAATGATATGCTCAGTGGATCTTGAGCCTGAATAGTATTGCTGTGCTCACAATGAGTGGTGGGCTCATCGTCCAAGATAATACACTCACTCTATTTTAAGGGGAGCACTTCTATGTTCCCTTCCCCTGCCCCCTTGTTTTCCACATCCATCAACAAAAGGAACTGAGCCCCACTCCTTCGCTTGCTCTGATGGTCTTTCCCCCATGTCCTCCTGCTTCAGTCCTCTAGCACTTCAGGCACCAAGTCAGTCTAACACAGGAATGTTTTCCAAGTCAGGAGCCACACACCATACCCTTCCTGTCTGCCCCAAGTGGAGATGCTGCATCACCCCAAACAGGAACTGCATGCTGTTACCCCAGAGTTTCTCACTGTCCTACTCATCTGCCCCCTGGTAATGTAATTGCTGGTCATGACTAAAGTTTCCTTGAACTTTCTACTTGTGGACCATTAGGAAGGTCAAGTGCAGAAGAATAGTGTCAAACTTCCCCCCTGAGTACTCAATAAACAGTCCATTTGGTTCCAATAGATTCCATTTATTAAGTTCAGGTGAGTGTAGCTTCAGACTTGGTCTGAGTCAGAACTCGGTCAGGCAATAATATAGGTTCAGCAAATGGCATAGCAGACAGCAATAAGCCCCCCCCTCCACGTTTTCTTTGGGTCTTTGGTTTCGTTTTTCATTAGTCCCAAGGTTGCGGTTTTGATACAATGTATTACCAAGCATTAACCCCCAAACATAACATCCTGGGCCACTAGCAGGTGTGCAAGCATGAGAAGCAGCAGAACATAACAATAGCTTCAAAAGTATTCAGTGTAAAGACAAATACAGTAGAACAGTAACCCTTTCATGGCAAGACCCTTGACATCCTGCCCCCCTTAAGACCCCCCTTCAGGCCCCGGTTTGTTCGGGTGTTGATTATGAAATTTTTTTTATTCATTTAGGGGCTTGGACATGTTCTGCTCTTACCCATTCACAATGAGAGATAGGAGAATGAAGCCATTTGATTAAGTAATATAGGATCCCATGCTTAAGCTTAGAGTCCAGTATGCATGCCACTTCATGATGTGGTTGGTTCTGGATCATCACTGGAGTCGGAACTTGAGTCTGGGGATGCCAGGTATTATCCTTGGGAGCACGTTTCAACTAGCTGCAATGGAAGACAGGATGTAAATAATGATACAGTTTCAGTAAATCCAGTTCAACAGTCATCTCGTTTATCAGACTTTTAACCTGGAATGGACCAATGTATTTTTGGCTAAGTTTCCGGGATGGCTGAGAGGTTGGCAAATTTTACATCACCACATTTAGGTTCCCAGAAAGGTTGCCTTTTCTTGTCATATGCTTGTTTAAAAGTCTTTTTGTCTTCATCCAGTTGCTTTTGGGCCACTTTCCAAATAGCTTCCAGTTTAGACCACCAGTCTTGAAAGTCTGTGGCCCCTGGTTGAACTCCACCAGGGAGGCTAGGCAGAGGTTTTCCCTCAAAGCTCTGTACAATATGAAATGGAAAGCAACTGGCTGGGCTATGGACAGAATTATTATAAGCATATTCCATGAATGAAAGTAGCTCACACCAATTAGACTGCTGGAAATTCACAAAACAAAGTAGGTACTGTTCCAATAAACCATGTGTGTGTTCTGTTTGGAGGTGATAGCTGGAACTTAAACCCTGTTCCATTTTGGTCAATTGACAGAATTCATGCCAGAATTTGGCACAGAATTGTACCTCATGGTTCAATATCACCTTGTCTGGAAAACGATGGAGTCTGACAATATGGTTGAAAATATTTTTGCCAATTTCTTGGCAGACGGAAGTTTGGAGCAAGGTATGAAACGGATCTGTTTGGAAAAAGTGTCCACCACCACCAATATCACTGTTTCCCCCTTGCTCTCTGGGGGATCAGTTATAAAATCCATCAAAACAATAGCCCGTGGTCTAGTAGCTGTCTCAAGCAGTTGCAAGAATCCTGGGAGCTTTTTTGCCATAATGCATGTGGGGCATGGACAGACATAATCCGACACATCTTTTTTCATGCCCGGCCACCAAAACTGTCTTTGCACTAGATGTATTGTTTTTATAAATCCAAAGTGCCCTGACACTTTGTTATCCTGGCACCATTGTAGGACCACTTTGTGCAGCATTTGTGGAATGTATAATTTGTTATTTTTAAACCCCAACTCTTCTAGATTAATTAGCACTTGCGGCAGTCTGTTGGCTACTCCCTCATCAATAGTTGCTTGTTTGATCCTCCCCTGGAGGTCAGTTGGCACATTCCTCTGCCTGGTTTGACTGCGTGTCCGGACTGTCCCCCCCCCCCTCCCCAGCTAAGCAGTGGTAAACAGAGTGTTTATTCCAGTCTCTTGTTTACTATTGTGCTGGGGCAGTCAGGAGAGAGCATCAGCTAAAAAATTCTTTTTTCCCAGGATATCTTTTAAAGTGAGAGCAAACCAAGAAAAGAAGCCGGCCCAACGCATTTGTTTGGGGGATAATTACCTGCTGGTGCACAGGGCTTCTAAATTCTTATGGTCAGTCCAGATTTCAAAAGGCACTCTAGCTCCTTTCAGCCAATGCCTCCAGGTTTCCAGAGCATGCTTAATTGCAAAAGCCTCCTTGTCCCATACAGACCATTGCCTTTCTGTGGCCGTAATTTTTCTGGAAATATAGGCACAAGGGCGAAGCTTTCTGCTACTATCCTTTTGGAGCAGAGTGCAGCCTATGGCCATGTCTGATGCATTGCATTTGACCCAGAACTGTTTTGTCTCATCGGGGTGCTTTAAGATGGGCTCTGAGGTGTATAATGTCTTTAATTTATCAAAAGTCCTCTGACACTCCTCTGTCCAATTTAAGATAGCCCCCGGTTTGGTTGCTCCAGCCCCCTTCCCTTTTGTTTTTAACAAGTCTGTAAGGGGGAGGGCTACCTGTGCAAAATCCTTTATAAAACTGCAATAAAAGTTGGAAAATCCAAGGAATTGTTGCAATTGTATGCAGGCTTGGGGGGCCTGCCAATCAACCACTGCCTTGAATTTTGGCTGGGTTCACCGATTGTCCTTGTGCTGACATGCAGTAGCCCATAGAGTCTAGTTGTTCCCTATGGAACTTACACTTAGATAGCTTCACAAGCAGTTTATTTCAGTAAAGAGTCTGCAATACTTCCTGTACTAATTTCACATGAGACAGGAGGTCTTGTGAATAAATAAGGAAATCATCCAAGACTTCCGGTTTGAATGGACTTCCGGTTGAATGGTACTAATAAGCAATCTTCAAGTGCCTTGCAAAACTCTACAGGGAGACCATCCGGTCCAGGCACTTTTGCATTCTTTTATGCCGCTATTGCCTCTCCCAATTCTCTTATTGTTAGAGGTTCATCCAAAATTTTCCGATACTCCTCTGTAAATTTATTCAAGTTGTACTTTTTAAGATATTCTTCTATGTCCTGTTCTCAAAATTGTTTGGTTTCATATAGTTTTTTATAAAATTGCTTCACAATTTGACCTATCTCCTGTCTTTGGAATTTCTCTTTATTATTTTCCTCCCTCAACACTGTTATTGTTCTTTTGGCACCTTCTTTTCTCAATTTATATGCCAGCCATCTTCCAGGTTTGTTAGCAAATTCAAAATAACTTTGTTTAGCAAATCTTAGGTTTTTTCCTCCACTTCCTCCACAAGTAATAGGTTGTTGATGTTGTTTTTTCTTAATCTTCTCTTGAAGCTCCTGCTTTGTAGGGTGTACCTTTAAATCCTTTTCAGCCTTTTCTGCTTGGGAAATTAATTTTCAGAAGCTTTCAGCTTTCTCTTTCTTTTTCTTAGCGTTAAATCTAATAGCTAGCCCTCTAAAATATGCTTTAGCAGTATCCCATACCACTTGCATCTTCACATCTTGAGTTGTATTCTGTTTGAAAAAGGATTCCATTTCCACTTTAGTATTTTGAAGAAAGTTTCTGTGCTTCAATATTTGTATATTTAGCCTCCAGGGACCTCTTACTTGGAGACCTTTCATTTTTATAGTTACTAGTTATGATCTGATATTACTCTTGATGAATTTCCACCATTAGATATTAAATCAAATTTGTAGACAGACAACACAAATCGATTCTTGACCAAGATTGATGAGTAGCCGAATAATGCGTAAAGTCTCTAGATTTTGGATATCTTGTTCCATCTCTTCAGCTAGTTTCAGAAAGCTTGTTGGAAGTTGTAGTCCTTTAGATTTAGTATGCTTGTATGTTTTCTTGTCTAGTTGTCTGTCAAAGACTGCATTAAAATCTCCTATTGAACAGCATTCAGAGTACACCATGTTCACCAGCTTGAGATGCAAATCTTTGAAAAAATTTTCTTGATGGTCATTTGATGCATAAATATTTGCTAATAAAATTTTAATGCAGTCA
This sequence comes from Heteronotia binoei, assembly GCF_032191835.1. NCBI lineage: Eukaryota > Metazoa > Chordata > Lepidosauria > Squamata > Gekkonidae > Heteronotia > Heteronotia binoei. Next base: position 9,470,327 of record NC_083236.1, read on the forward strand.
ATAGTAATTTCCACTAATAAAATCTTTCCATCTTCTGCAGCAAATCTAAATTTGTCCTTTACATATATTGCCACACCTCTTTTCTTTTTAGTTAGATCTGCTGCTACAAATACCTTACCAAATTTTTTATTTTCCAGGAGGTGCTGATCTTTAGCCGAAATATGGGTTTCTTGTAAACAGATTATATCAGTTTCCAATTTAGTTAAATATTTAAATGTCTTTCTTCTTTTAATGGGAGAATTAAGACCATTTACATTGATAGAAATTAGTGATGCCATTATGAATTTTTCTTATCACTATCCTTTTTATCTTTTTTGGTTTGGGCCTGTGTCAAGTGTTTCTTTACTCTAGTTGAGTCCTCACCTTCTGAGAGTTCCCCTTCTTCTTCTTCCTTCTTCTCGATTTGTTCCAGAAAATTTTCTGCTTTAAAGGTAGAGTTGATCCTTTATCTGTTATCTTCATATGTAAAAATCATGCCTCCTGGCATAAGCCAGGTACATGGTATCTCCCTTTCGCTTAGGGAATTTGTCAATGGTTGATAGTCTCTTCTTCTTTGCCTGACTGGCCATGGAATCTCTCTTAGAATGTTCACCGTGTTTCCTGCGATTACCACCGGCTTATCTCTCGCTTGTCTCAGGATATTATCTCTAATCCTTTTATTTGTAAATTTCAAATGAATTTCACTGGGAAATTTATTCTTTCTCGTAAAACTTGAAGGGACCCATTTTACTTGATCAGTCTCCTCTTCTAGGTAAGGTAATTTTATTTATATCCCGCCCTCCCCGCCGGAGCAGGCTCAGGGCGGCTAACAACATCATTCAGTTTCCCTTATACAAAAGACAAGGTTACATTAACATTAAACATTAAAAATTCTGATAAGTTTAAAATCACTTAATTAAGTTGATAAAAGTGCTAATGCTAGTTGTGCTTTTATAATGGCGGTAATCATTAGCAATTTCTTTCTTCGTCAGCGAAAGCCAGTCGGAAGAGGAAGGTCTTGCAGGCCCTGCGGAATTGTTCAAGGTCCCGCAGGGCCCGCATTTCCTCTGGAAGTTGGTTCCATAGGTTCGGGGCTGCAGAGGAGAAGGCCCGGTTACGGGTGCATTGCAGCTTCACCTCTTTCGGTCCGGGGGTGGTCAACAAGTTTTTTCCAGCTGACCTCAGTGCTCTCTGGGGTTCGTATGGGGAGAGACGGTCCCTAAGGTAGACCCCGGTCCCTAAGGTAGACAGGTCCTCGACCATATAGGGCTTTAAAGGTAATGACCAGCACTTTGTAACGAACCCGGTATGTAACTGGCAGCCAGTGCAGCTCGCGCAGCCCAGGCTGTATGTGCTCCCATGTTCTATTATCTCTGGAGCTACTTGCAACATTTCAAAAAGAGCTTGGCTTAACAATTTATGCAAGTCTTTGGATTTCTCTTCTGGAACATTCTGAAATTTCAATATATAGGCTGCTCTGTCCATTTCTAGCTGAAGAAATCTAGTATCATATAATTTCTGTTCTTTTTCCATCTGTTCCACCTTCTGGGTATTATCTGTTACTTGGACATCTAATGCCTTTATAACTTTGTTAGTCTCATCTGCCTGTTTTCTACTTTCTTGTAGCTGTTGTTTCTTTTCTGTCATTTGCTCACCTAAGTTATCCACCTTGTCAGTCAGTTGTGCTATGGCTGATAAGAGGGTGTTTTGCAATTCTTTCATATCTCCTTGCATAGTTGTAAGTCTTGCTGTACCACTTGGGTGATGGGGTTGTTGCCCTCCTGTCTCGATTTTCTCTCTTTTTGCATGCCTCCTTAAACCCAGAAGCCATTTTGATGATTTGCCCCTTTTAATATATTTCCACCTTAACCAACAAGGCACACACACAGACACAAAAAAAACTTTGAATGTTTACACTTCAGATGTTTACACTTCCCCAATTTGTTATGGAACCCAATGTCCCTGTTTCTGTCAACTAACCCAGCAACCAATAGTTACTATCAATATTTTGACCAGATAATAATTTGTTTGACAGTACCCTCCCTCTTATTTCAACAGCTTAACACAGTCTAATTAACAATTAAAGTATATTCAACAATCTTATTTTGCAATAACAATGCCTTAGTTACTTCCCATAATCCAAAGGCTCACATAGTCAAGCACAGAGAGATTGTATTTTATACTATGCCCTCCAGTCAGATATAATAGTTCTGTCCACTTTAATCTTGCAGTGATTTAGCCAAATAGTTCAAATAATCCAATAACCAAGTTGACTGTTGTAATCCAAGGCAGCCAAACCCAGAAAGCACACACCTCTCAACAACAGCCCAGAGAAAAAGCCAAAAACCAGGAAGAAAGAAAAAAAAATTGTATCTAAATATGAGTTTAAAAACCCACCACAAAAAAAGAAAACAAGATGATAAAAAGTCACACACAAATAAAGACCAGGTGTCAGGAGCCATATTCAAAAAATGAAAATTATCCAAATAATCCAACATCAGAGGAATTTCTCAGCCTTTTATTCCCTACAACTGATAGAAGAGTCATGGAGCAAAAGGACAGGTCCTCTTGTGGATCAAAAACTGGCTAATTAAGAGGAAGCAGAGAGTGAGTATAAATGGGCAGTCTTCGCAGTGTAAGACGGTAAGCAGTGGGGTGCCGCAGGCCTCAGTACTGGGTCCCATGCTCTTTAACGTTCATTAATGATCTGGAGTTGGGAGTAAGCAGTGAAGTGGCCAGGTTTGCAGATGACATTAAATTGTTCAGGGTGGTAAGAACCAGAGAGGATTGTGAGGCACTCCAAAGGGATCTGTTGAGGCTGGGTGAGTGGGCGTCAACGTGGCAGATGAGGTTCAATGTGGCTATGTGCAAAGTAATGCACATTGGGGCCAAGAATCCCAGCTACAAATACAAGTTGATGGGGTGTGAACTGGCAGAGACTGACCAAGAGAGAGATCTTGGGGTCATGGTAGATAACTCAGTGAAAATGTCAAGACAGTGTGCAATTGCAATAAAAAAGGCCAACACCATGCTGGGAATTATTAGGAAAGGAATTGAAAACAAATCATCCAGTATCATAATGTCCCTGTATTAATTGATGGTGCAGTCTCATCTGGAGTACTGTGTGCAATTCTATACACACACACACACACACACACACACTGTGGCTAATAGCCACTGATGGACCTTTGCTCCATATTTTTATCTAATCCCCTCTTGAAGCTGGTTATGCTTGTAGCCGCCGCCACCTCCTGTGGCAGTGAATTCCACATGTTAATCACCCTTTGGGTGAAGAAGAACTTCCTTTTATCTCTTTTAACCCAACTGCTCAGCAATTTCATCGAATGCCCACAAGTTCTTGTATTGTGAGAAAGAGAGAAAAGTACTTCTTTCTCTACTTTCTCCATCCCTTGCATAATCTTGTAAACCTCTATCATGTCACCCCGCAGTCGACGTTTCTCCAAGCTAACAAGCCCCAAGCATTTTAACCTTTCTTCATAGGGAAAGTGTTCCAACCCTTTAATCATTTTAGTTGCCCTTTTCTGGACTTTTTCCAATGCTATAATATCCTTTTTGAGGTGTGGTGACTAGAATTGTACACAGTATTCCAAATGAGACCGCACCATCGATTTATACAGGGGCATTATGATACTGGCTGATTTGTTTTCAATTTCCTTCCTAATAATTCCTGTCTTGACATTTTCAGTGAGTTATCTACCACGACCCCAAGATCTCTCTCTTGGTCATTCTCTGCCAGTTCACACCCCATCAACTTGTAGCTGGGATTTTTGGCCCCAATGTGCATTACTTTGCACTTGACCACATTGAACCTCATCTGTCACATTGACACCCACTCACCCAGCCTCAACAGATCCCTTTGGAGTGCCTCACAATCCTCTCTGGTTTTCACCACCCTGAACAATTTAGTGTCATCGGCAAACTTGGCCACTTCACTGCTTACTCCCAACTCCAAATCATTTATGAACAAGTTAGAGAGCATGGGACCCAATACTGAGCCCTGCGGTACCCCACTGATTACCGTCCTCCACTGCGAAGACTGCCCATTTATACTCACTCTCTGCTTCCTATTAATTAGCCAGTGTTTGATCCACAAGAGAACCTGTCCTTTTGCTCCATGACTCTCAAGCTTACTAAGGAGCCTTTGATGAGGAACTTTATCAAAAGTTTTCTGGATGATAGTGGGAGGTAGTAGAATAAGAATTATGAAAGAGTTGCCAAGACAAGTGTTAACTGACAGGAATGCATATAAAAAACTGAGAGAAAAATTACGTGACAATGGAACAAGATACAGATGGATAATTCCTGAAGGTTTGAGCTTTGAACTTCAAGGGAAAAGGATTACAATTACAGACATACAGGAATTGTGTAGATTTTATGGAGAAAATAAAGAATTTGCACCATGATGGATTACAAATTGATATCTCACCACAAAAAAGAAGGGCAACATTTCATTGGATAAAAAAAAACAAAAACAAAATTGTAACATAGTTTGCTTACAAGAAGTGCACATTATTTATTTATTTATTTATCTAAGATTTATATCCCGCCCTTCCCACTAGGTGGCTCAGGGCGGCTTACAACATATAAAACTAACATGGAATCTAAAATTAAACATTAAAATTAACATTTCATAATTTACAGTTAAAAATCTAAACAATTGTTATATACATACACATTAAACTCAGACGGCGGTCCTACAGCTACACTCATCGGTTACAAGTTCAGTATTTGATGTTCAGTCTTCGATATTCAGTACTCAGTGCTGATTAGTTGTGGGCCAGCCGGAAGAGGGATGTCTTACAGGCCCTGCGGAATTGAGTAAGACATTAGACAAAAGGATTTTAAATTTTTATGGACTAAGCAATTGGGACTAAAATTTTATACATTGGCTGAAGAAGAGAGGAGTAATTTTTATATTAAAAAAGAATTAGACCCAAAATTGGTTTTTAAAGATAAAGATGGAAGATATATAGCGATGGAAATTATATTGAATGCTAAAAAAAACTTTATTATTGGGACTTTATGCTCCAAATGGTGCAAAGGACAATTTCTTTAAAAATATTATGCAGCATCTTGATAAAGTGACCTATGAGCAGATTTTGTTGATGGGGGACTTTTGGAACAATTCAGAACACAATAGATAGATCTGGGAAGAAAAAAATTGATAAAGAAGGGAAATTGCCATTTTTTGAGCTGGTTAAACAAGAGAATTTGGAGGATATATGGAGGAAGTTTAATCCTGAAGTACAAGACTATCCCTTTTTTTCAGCCAGACATAATTCTTTTTCTAGAATTGACATGCTGTGGGGTACCAAAGATTTGGGACTTATAACAAGGAAGATAGAGATTTTACCCAAAATAGGAGTTGACCATAACCCAATAATGTGGATGACAAAATTGTCTAAAAAGTTGAGAAGATGGAGATTAAATGAAGATTTACTACAAAATAAAGAAATAGTGACATCTTTAGAAAATGAAACTAAAGCATACTTCCAAGTCAATGACAGAGAAGATACAGAATTTCAGATGGTATGGGATGCCTACAAGGCAGTAATGAGAGGAATATTAATAACATTGAATAATAAAGATAAGAGAGCAAAAGATAAACAGATTTTGGACATTCAAAATGAAATTAGGAAAAAAGAAGGTGAATTAAGAAAAAGGCCAGGAAAAAAGAAAATTATAAGGGAGATTACAATATTACAAACACAAATGAGACATTTGTTAAATAAGGAAACGGAATGGAATTTGAAAAAATTACAGCAGAAATCTTTTGAGGGAGCAAACAAACCTGGAAAGTACTTGGCCTGGCAATTGAAGAAAAAGAAAGAAAGTAAAATTATTAATATAATTGTGGCTGATGGGAAAGAGATGGTAGATCAAGAAGGTATAAAGAGATAATTTTTTAAATATTATGCTAAATTATTTAAGGGTGTTAAAGTAAAGAAAGAAAGGATTGAAACGTACTTGCAAAAGATCAAAATAGTACCCTTAACTGAATATATGGAAAAAATTTTGAATGATCCAATTGAAAAAATAGACATTAAAGCAGCGATTAATGCAATGAAAATTGGGAAGGCACCTGGACCAGATGGATATATGGCAAAATTTTTTAAAAAGCTTAAAGAACTAGTACCGAAAGTTCAAAAACTGATGAATGCGATAAGATTAAATGGGAAAATACCAAACACATGGAAGGAAGCTGTTATTTCGTTGATACCAAAGGAAGATAGAGATGTCACGAATGTAAAAAATTATAGACCAATTTCGCTATTAAATAATGACTATAAAATATATACAAGAATCCTGGGAGAATGGCTTAAACAATACTTAATAAATTTTATAAAGGAAGATCAAGCGGGTTTTCTCCCTAAAAGGCAAATAAGAGACAATATTAGAACTGTTGTAAATATTATAGAATATTATGAAAGACATCCATAGAAGGAAGTTGCATTATTCTTTGCGGATGCAGAGAAAGCTTTTGATAATTTGAACTGGGACTTTATTTTTGCAGTAATGGAAAAAATAAAGTTGGGGGAAAACTTTATAAAAATGATAAAGGCAATATATACTGAACATGCGCAAGGCTATGTATAAATGCAGATCTTACAGATGAAATGAAAATCAGCAAAGGTACAAGACAAGGTTGTCCACTTTCACCGTTGTTGTTTATAATGGAAAAGGAGGATCCAGGTAACTACCGACCTATCAGCTTGATGTCTATACCTGGAAAAGTTTTAGAACAAATCAACAAACAGTCAGTCCTGGAACATTTAGAAAGGATGTCTGTGATTCCTAAGAGCCAGCATGGGTTTCTCAAGAACTAGTCATGTCAGACTAACCTGATCTCTTGTTTGAGAAAGTGACTACCTTGCTGGATCAGGGGAATGCTGTAGACATCATTTATATTGATTTCAGTAAGGCTTTTGATAAGGTTCCACATACTGTCCTTGCTGACAAGTTGGTAAAATGTGGTTTGAATCCTGTTACCATTAGGTAGATGTGTAACTGGTTGACAGATCGCACCCAAAGAGTGCTTGTGAATGGTTCCTCGGCCTCTTGGAGAGGAGTGACAAGTAGACTGTCTCAAGGATCTGTCCTGGGACCTGTTTTGTTCAACATCTTTATAAATGATTTGGATGAAGGAATAGAAGGAATATAAAAAAAAAATTTAAAAAGTTATTAAATTTGCTGATGATACTAAATTGGGAGAGGACGCAAATACAGTAGAAGACAGAAACAGGATGACCTTGACGGGCTGGAAAACTGAGCTAAAACCAATAAAATGAATTTTAACAGGGATAAATGTAAAGTTCTGCATTTAGGTAGGAAAAAATCCAATGCATGGCTATAGGATGGGGGAGACTTGTCTTAGCAGTAGTATGTGGGGAAAGGATCTAGGGGTCTTAGTGGATCATACACTGAACATGAGTCAACAGTGTGATGTGGCTGAAAAGCCAAATGCAATTTTGCTCTATCAACAGAAGTATAGTGTCCGGATCACATGAAGTGATGGTATCGCTTTACTCTGCTCTGGTAAGACTTCACCTGGAGTATTGGGTTCAGTTTTGGACACCACATTTTAAGAAGGATATAGATAAGCTGGAATGGGTCCAGAGGAGGGCAATGAAGATGATGAGGGGTCTGGAGACCAAGTCCTATGAAGAAAGGCTGAAAGAACTGGGAATGTTTAGCCTGGAGAGGAGGCAACTGAGAAGTGATATGATAAGCATCTTCAAGTACCTGAAGGCTGTCTTCTAGAGGATAGCGTGGAATTGTTTTCTGTGGCCCCAGAAGGTAGTAGCAGAACCAATGGGTTGAAATTAAATCAAAAGAGTTTCTGCCTCAACATTTGAAAGAACTTCCTGATTGTTAAAACGATTCCTCAGTGGAACAGGCTTCCTTGAGAGGTGGTGGGCTCTCCTTCATTGGAGGTTTTTAAACAGAGGCTAGATGACCATCTGCCAGCAATGAAAATCCTGTGAATTTAGGGGGTGGTATTTGTGAGTTTCCTGCATTGTGCGGAGGGTTGGACTAGATTACCCTGGAGATCCCTTCCAACTCTATGATTCTATGATTCCTGTGCTAGGATGCATTTGGATCATTCAAACCATCAGGGGGCCCAAGATTGGAGCAGGGCAGCAGGGATTTGGATCCTACTGTTGGTTAAGGAATCTATCTTAACCCAGGTTGACAGCTCTGTAATGACAGCTGGTGATCTAGCCGGCATGCTAGGTCACAGTGACCTTATCAACAGGCTGGTTTGAGCCGGCTGAAGACAAGTGAAGGAACCTGCTGAGTCAGCATGAGAGTGGACTGCCAGGATTGGCTGACTGAACTATAAGTAGACTGTGTCTGTAGTGCACAGGTCTCTCTTTGAGAGTGGACGTGCTGGCGAAGCGTTTTGTTCCTGTGATCAATATATTGGACTGCACTAGTGAGCACAAGTTGTATATACTGTAAATACACTACTTTGGCACTAGCTGCAGGTGTCTGGCTGATTTCTTTCCTGGAGCTCAGTGTCGGGCTCATCACACCGCTCCCTCTGCTAGCGTCCGCACCGACACCTACTTCCTATTGTTCCCGAGTCCCTAAGCTCAGTCCTGCAGGCTCGAATGAGCCAGGCAGGAATACAAGTAATATCAGACTTTAGTCCACATACATAACATTTGTTCCTGACCCCCGTCCAAAAGCCCTAGCACACATAGTTTTTGAGGTAGGCAGGCTTGTGAGTGGAGGGGCGGTTGCTGCTGGTGGTGTTGGAAGCAGAGGGGGCGGAGATGCTGGAGACTCCTCAGCGGTCGCTGACTCTGTCTGGGGGGCCGGAGCAGGGGCCTCGGGTTTGACTGGCTCAGTCAGAGGTGGTGAAACATCTGATGGGGCCCCAGGGCTGTCCCCTTTGCTCTCCTCCTCCGGGGTGGTGCGTGACCACAGTTGGTCGATGTACTGCCAGAGGGTGAACCCTCCTTCCGTGACCACCTTGTATGATACTGACCCGAACACCTTGGTAACCCTGGCCAGAACCCATGCTGGACTGCCCCCAAAGTTTCTAGCAAGAATTGAAACCCTGGTGGGAAAACAGCGGGGCAGCCACAGTATCTTTGGGACCTCATGTAGGTCCAGAGCCCGATCCGGATGCAACTGGTTCAGAAGGGTGGTCAACCACCAGCCCATCAAGAGTTCTGCTGGGCTGCGGCTGGTGGCAGTGCAGGGAATGGCATGCTGGCTTAATAGAAATTTGACAAGGTGGGCCCTCCAGTCCCCCTGAATGATACGGAGGAGCGAGTCTTTGGTCATCCGCACCATCCTTTCGGCCTGGGCATTTGTGACAGGGCGGAAGGGCGCGCAAAAGTCAACTATATACACATCAAGGTTCCTATGCTAGGATGCCATTGGATCATTCAAACCAGCATGATTTGCCCATGATTGCAGCAAGGCAGCAGGAATTTGGATCCATTGTTCCTGAGTCCCCAAGCTCAGTCCTATAGGCTCCAATGAGCCAGGCAGGAACACAAGTAATACCAAACCTTAGTCCACATACACAACACTGTCTCTTTAAATATGTGTTTAGTGCCTCCAAGCACACTTTATTTATGATTGCTGTGACTGCCAGCTTCTGTGCCTATTGGTTTGTTTTAATTGTGATTCTGAAAGTATTACAGAAGCTTTGTAAATGAAAAAAGACCTTTATTATATGCATATAACATTGTTATCAAGGTCAGTGAATCATTTTTCATTTACTGCCTTTGAGTGACTTTATATCTTAGCGTTTCTTTCCTTTTTGATTCCCATGCAGTCCTGATCCATCTCTTATGTGTGCATTGCGCAGTTTGCTACTACATAATGCTGCTACAACCAAGGTGTTCCATTAATGGGGAGAAGCATCTTGGAACAGCTGTAGAAAATGGAATTTTACATAAATGAGCATTTTGAAAATGATATTATGGGTTAGTTTTAAGTAAAGATTGCTCAGTAGCCTGTCTGCATTGTAACCTGTCTATAATAATTGTAGAAACAAACACTTTGTGCAACGTGGTAATAACATATTGGAGTAATTGTGGTATTGGGTGTCTCTAATTTTGTGAGACTGAACCTAATCTGTTCCTGATAATCTGTTCCTTGCTCCACCTCTTCTGTTTTCAAACATATTTTATTTCAAAAATTTTCAGTTAGTCTTCCCTGCATCTTTTTGTGTGGAGACAAATGCCCACAGTAATATTACTGGTTCAAGATCAGGCCATTTCATCATTTCCTTTGTCAACAAATCTCTCTCTCTCTCTCTCTCGGCTTGACTTCGCGAACAAAGATTTAAGAAAGGTGCAGTAGTCCACGTCTGCTGCAGGCTTGCTGGTGGCTGACAAGACCAATGCGGGACAGGCAGGTCCGGCATCAGTGGCTGCAGGGAAAAGTCTGATTTGGGGTTGGTGCTGTAGCAGTACGATTCTTCCTCGATCTCCTTTTGTCCTCAAGACCAGCTATGCGTGCGTTCTCAAAGGAAGAGAGCCTGGTGGATGGTGTGCCTCCATGCTTTGCGATCTGAGGCTAGGTCAGACCACTGGTGATGGTTAATGCAACAGATATATTCTAGGTAAACAGATATATTCTAGTCAACAAATATATTCTAGGTAAAAACAGCAATGCAATGCAGAACCAAAGATTGCCAAATAATGAATATTTGATATCAGATAATATAAACAGAGAACTGCTCAAAGGGACATCCCATCTAAAATTTATTTTTGCTCCACTCTCAGCTGGTTCATGAACTCTTTTATGTTTGCATTATTTTCCCACATCCCTGCTAATGACATAAGAATTCTCACATTCTGCTTAGAGGAATTGTCTAACCAACAGAACTGTTCCCTGAGACATTTTCATGTTGCTGTATTTCATTGTGGCATTTCCTTAGCAGCCATCACTGCAAGAGCCACATGATTTGGAAGGAACTGGCTCATTGACTGGTTTGATTCACGGTATTTTTTTTCAGTACATCACCAGACATGGGTGGGGTGGCTGGATTAGAAAAAAACTAAAGATGTACAGTGCAAGGATCAGGCAACTGAAGAAAATTCAGGTATAGGAAGGCAAAAGAAACAGGAGACTGAGGCCAAACTAGATGCAGTAAGCCCATGATAAGGTTCAATGTGGCTTTGGTTTGGTTTTAAATGCACATTTTAATGCTCTTTATCCTTCTTTTCCAACTATTTGTCTTTTGGGGAAAATAATTATACAATGCTGAGACCACCATAGGTCTCCAGACAAAGATTATCTCTATGGACTTCTTACACGAACCAAGTTCAACCAAAATGTCATATGAAAACAACCCCCATATCTTGCCCAGCTTCATTGGTCCCCGAGTGATCAGAACTCCTGGAATTTTGTCTCCCTGATATTGTTCTCTTGGTGGCCATGTTAGTCCTACATGGGAAAAGACTCAGCATTGTTTGGTGGTCAAAGTGTTGGACTAAGATCTGGGAGACCCAGGTTCAAATCCCGTTCTAACATGGAAGTTTGCTGGGTGACCTGGGCCAGTCTCAGCCTAACCCCTCATGGGGCTGTTGTGAGGATGAAATGGATGAGAGGATGTAAACTACTTTGGGTTCCCATTGAGGAAAAAGGTCAACAAATAAATGTGGGGTCGATTGCTACCTTCTTTTGTAGTCCTTTTGCTTCTACTAAACACTAATGGACAGCCTGTGGCACATTACCAGGCTGAAGTTGAAGGACTTCCTTATGCTCTTTACACTTCTGCTTTTGGGATAAATACAACTATTACGGGGCATAATCACTCCAGTTTCAATCATGGCTTTACCCCAAATACGTTTGAAGATCATTTGAAGGAGAAAAGAAAAAAAAAAGGGGGGGGAGTTATACTCCATTTCGCTTTTTTAAGGAGTCCTAATGGCCTTTTTTCTTTCTTTTCCCAAAACAGGCACCTTGTGAGGTAGGTGAGGCTGATAGTCCTGACTGGTCTTAAGGTCACCCAGCAGGCTTTATGTGGAGGAGTGGGGAAATCGAGATTAGAGCCCACTGCTCTTAACCACTGCACCACTGGCTGTTGTGTCCTTAGTACCATATATTATATTTGTACGTTAAAATGGGGAGGGAGTATTCAATGGCCTCAGAATTTGCCAATGGGCAAGTTTTAAATAAATGCATTTACTGCGCCAAGGATCCGTCCTATAGTTGTATTATTTATATACTTTCAACTAAATAACCATTATTATGTAACTATGTAAACTCAGTACATATTCTCCCGAAGAAAGCTGTTGGAGAAATGCATAGGGATTTTTAAAGTAATGAAATAAATTCCCCCCATTTAATCCTCCCATTTCCCCCATTGGCCTTAGCCTTATTTTCCCACACAAGATGAGCCTGCCCCCAAATCTAACTTTTTCACAAGAATCCCAAAAGCCTGTGTTGGCATTTGTCAGCCTTCACTGGCTTGAGCACACAGGGAGTAACATCTGCATCCAAGGATGAGAAATAGTTTACCAGCTGAATCCTTGGGGTCCACTTGGGCAGCTGCAGTACAGACTGTGGTTTGCACAGCTGAAATTGAAACAGCAACCATGCAGGGCTGGGGGAGGAAGACCTTAAGAAACAAAACAGACCCAGGCTATGCCTACCAAGGTTGCTGTGTCCCTTCAGTAACTTTCCCAAGTGCAACATTTAAATTATGTTAATGTTTCGGCTCCTGTTCTCTGGCAACAGTTAAAAGATCATGTTTTGCAACTCATTTTAGGAAATACAGAACTATTTGGATTACTTTGTTGTGACAGGTGGAAGCTAGGAAAAACATCTGGAAACCCCACAAAAGGCAGAGGAAACTAGCCAATGATAGTTTTTCAAACAGATTTACGTCTTAAAGAAAAGATTTAAAGCAGTTATTCAAAATGCTGCAGTTAAATTTCAAGGTGCTGAGGGTGGGGACTTTGGCAGAATCTTCGGGCCCATCAGAAACTATTGGAAAATCATCTTTTTTTATCATGCTAGTAACATAATGCTAACAATCTTACAACAAAGACTGTTATCATGTATGGAACAAGATGTGTTATAATCTCATACTGGATTCAGGAAAGGAAGAGGCATAATCTTTTTTTTGTTTTTTACTGAATTTTCGTTCATTATGGAAGCATATGAAAGTTTAGAAAGTCAGCTTATGTTTCATAGTTTACAGCAAAGTTTTTGACTTGGTAGATCTTGAAAAGCTAAGGTGGGTTTTAGAAGAACGGGTGCCAAAACATCAAATTGCTTTGATGTGCAGCCTGTATGCACTATGGACACAAGGCTATCGTTAGGACAGAATAAGGCGAAACAGAATGGTTTCCAGTTGCGAAAGGTGTTAAACAAGGATGCATATTATCTCCCTATCACTTCAATCTACGTTCAAAGCATATAAAGAAAGCTGGATGGTCCACAAGGTGGACTGAAAATTGGTGGAAAGGACATAGACAATATGACATATGCAGATGACACCAAATTATTCACAGGAAACAGTGAAGAAAGGATTACTGATGGCTAAAGCAGAACGTGTCAAAGTAGGATTGCAGCTGAACAGCTGAATTCAAAAATAATAATAACTACTGAGGAAGCAAACAGCTTTAATCCTGATCATGAAGAAACTAAATTTTTTCAAGATTTTCTTTTCCTTGGCTCCATCAACTAAAGGAGAAACTACCCAAGAAATCAGGAGACAGACAGGGAAGAGCAGCCACCAAGGACCTAGAACAGATCCTTTATTGTAAATAATCCCAACTACTATGGAAGTGAAAGCTGTACAATGAAGAAAGCTGACAGGAAAAAAGTTGATTCCTTTGAAATGTAATGTTGAAGGAGACTTTTATGGATACCATGGCCCTCTAAAAAGACAAAGATTCTTGAATGTTTCAGTATCTCTGAAGAAGTATGCATCTACTCATCCTGTCTCTACACATCACTTATACCCAGAATTAAATTTTGTTAGTCTTAAAGGTGCTTCGTATCAACACAGCAACCCACCTGAATCTGGGATAAAAGGGAACTGCAGGCTACCTTGCAGCCCTGATCTCCACAGCACTTGAATGCAGAGCAAAGGATACATTAGCACTTCAGTCTGAATGCTCCTCCTACTTTTGACACCATCTATGCTGAGGTGGGCTCTCATTGCATGAGGAATAGTGAATTAATGGCTACGCCACTAAAGATCTCCAGGACTCTTTTTTTTGCTGTAAATAAGAAATGTGATGTGACTGAGATCTACCCAATATGTTTGATGTCTCCTTTTTCTTGGAATTGGAATGTAATTTGAGCATTTCTAGTCTGTGTGCGTGTTGCTTGCGTGTTGGAACATCAGAACCATGCTTGACACAGTAGGCAGTGGTCGCCCTGAACGACGCTCTGCTCTAGTTGCCCACGAACTTCTCAGGTTGAATATCGACATAGCAGCTCTCAGTGAGGTCCGTTTCCCTGAGGAAGGTAGTCTTCAAGAACACGGTGCTGGCTATACCCTCTACTGGTCGGGTAAGTCAAAGGCTGAGAGCCGCCTTTCTGGCGTTGGCTTCATGGTCAGGAACTCCATTGCCTCCAAACTCAAAAACCTGCCAACAGGTCACTCAGATCGCATCATGTCCATGCGCCTCCCACTTCAAAACAAGCAGCATGCAACACTCTTCAGTGTGTATGCCCCAACCCTTCAAGCAGATCCTGCAGAAAAGAACAAGTTCTATGCTGATCTACGCAACCTCGTACGGAAGACCCCTACAGAGGACAAGGTGATCATCCTTGGCGACTTCAATGCCAGAGTAGGTAAAGACTCAGAAGCCTGGAAAGGAGTACTTGGCAAACACGGCATTGGCAACTGCAATGACAACGGGCGCCTCCTACTAGAATTCTGCATGGAGCACCAGCTCACCATCACCAACACTATCTTCCAGCAGAAGAACAGTCTGAAGACAACCTGGATGCACCCACGGTCCAAGCATTGGCACCTTATCGACTACATTCTGGTGCGCCAGAGAGACCTTCGAGATGTCTTACACACCCGAGTAATGCCCAGCGCAGAATGTCATACGGATCATCGTCTTGTACGCTGCAATCTCCGTCTTCACTTTAAACCCACACCCAGGAGAGGAGGTATCCCTCGGAGGAAGTTTCAGGTTGGCAGCCTCCAGTCAGCCGAAGTTAAAGCTGCCTTCCAGGCAAAACTCCAGTCAAGAATTGAGGACCCCAGTTGCCCCACAGACCCTTCTCCAGAAGCACTCTGGGAACACCTAAAAACTACCGTCCTGCAGATCTCTGAAGAAGTCCTCGGGTTCTCCACAAGGAAGAACAAGGACTGGTTTGATGAGAACAATCAAGAGATCCAAGAATTACTGGCAAAAAAGAGATCTGCCTACCAAGCACATCTTGCTCAGCCCTCCTGTCCTGGGAAAAGAGCAACCTTTCGCGCTGCATGTAGCAACCTCCAGCGCAAGCTTCGAGACATTCAGAACGAGTGGTGGACCAAGCTTGCAGAGAGAACCCAGCTGTGTGCAGACACTGGTGATTTAAGAGGGTTCTACGAAGCCCTGAAGGCAGTATATGGTCCATCATATCAGGCTCAGAGTCCCTTGCATAGTGCAGACGGCCAAGTGCTCCTCACAGACAAGGCATCCATACTGAACCGGTGGTCGGAGTATTTTCAGGTTCTCTTCAGTGCCAACCGTGTAGTTCAAGATTCAGCAATCCACCTCACCCCACTTCAACCGGTGAAAACAGAGTTGGATGAGATCCCCACCCTAGAAGAGACTGTTAAAGCCATCAAGCAACTGAAAAGTGGCAAGGCAGCGGGAGTTGATGGAATTCCACCAGAGATCTGGAAGCATGGGGGCACAGTACTACATAGCTCACTTCACAAAGTACTTGTCACCTGCTGGGAACAAGGCAAATTACCACAGGACTTTCGCAATGCAATCATCATCACCCTATACAAGAACAAAGGGGAAAAGTCAGACTGCTCCAACTACCGGGGGATAACCCTGCTCTCCATCGCAGGCAAAATCCTTGCCAGAATACTCCTGAACAGACTGGTGCCCGCCATTGCAGAAGAACTCCTCCCAGAGAGCCAGTGCGGCTTCAGAGCTAACAGGAGCACCACCGACATGGTATTTGTTCTCAGGCAGCTCCAAGAGAAATGCAGGGAACAGAACAAGGCTCTGTATGTGACTTTTATCGACCTTACCAAAGCTTTCGATACCGTTAGCAGGAAAGGCCTGTGGCAATGCACAAAAGAGTGTGGAGCAACAAGCATCTGAAAAAAGGCACAAAGATCAATGTTTACAAAGCGGTTGTGATGACAACCCTCATCTACGGCTCCGAATCGTGGGTTTTATACCGTCACCACCTGCGACTCCTTGAGCGCTTTCATCAGCGCTGCCTTCGCACCATCCTCAACATCCACTGGAGTGACTTTGTGACCAACACTGAAGTCCTCAAGCGGGCGGAGGTTACCAGCATTGAGGCACTGCTGTTGAAGACGCAGCTGCGCTGGGCAGGGCATATTTCTAGGATGGAAAACCACCGCCTTCCCAAGATTGCCCTGTATGGCGAACTCTCCACCGGCCATCGAAATAGAGGGGCACCAAAGAAGAGGTACAAGGACTCCTTGAAGAAATCCCTTAGCACCTGTCACATCAACCATCACCAGTGGTCTGACCTAGCCTCAGATCGCAAAGCATGGAGGCACACCATCCACCAGGCTGTCTCTTCCTTTGAGAACGCACGCATAGCTGGTCTTGAGGACAAAAGGAGATTGAGGAAGAATCGCACTGCTACAGGACCAACCCTAAATCAGACTTTTCCCTGCAGCCGCTGTGGCCGGACCTGCCTGTCCCACATTGGTCTTGTCAGCCACCAGCGAGCCTGCAGCAAACGTGGACTATTGCACCCTTCTTAAATCTTCGTTCGCGAAGCCAAGCCGAGAGAGTCTGTGTGCCATTGTCCCCCCCCCCCCTTTTGTTGGCACAATTTTATTAAGATTTTTATGGACTTCATTTCTGTGGCCTTAGAATACCTATTGTCATGCCATCTACTCCTGGTGATTTGTTTCTCACAATGGCTCTCAGTGAATGGCTTTCTAAAACTGTAGGTTCTTCTTTTGATTCTTTTTCTGTCACCTTTTAATTTTGCTTCTCACCTTTAGCAGTTTTGAGATTCCTCAGTCATCCAACAAGAATTTTCATTTCTTTTGGATACAGAAATAGTTTTTGTGCATTCTTCCTTAATAATTTATCTGGTTTCAACCCAAAGTTTTTCTAGTTCACCTTCACTTGAATTTACATGGTCTTTGACATCAGAAATGCTGTTTGAATTATATTTTGGCACTATGACTATTTTGGTGTTTTTCTTTGCTTTATTCTAATTTCTAATATTAACGATTTATTGTCAGCACCACAATCAGCTCTTAGTCAGCTTTTCCATCTTTTTCTTCCAGTTATTTGATTTCTGTACTGACCATGTATCTGTTTGGTTGCTTGAAAAACACGTTTGCAGTGTAGAAATTGCCTTCTTCAAATAATTCTGAGTTGCTCTCCTGCTTAATTTTATTTTCCTAGTCCAAATATAACAACGTTTGATTGTGCTTCATTTCCTACTTTTCTCTTGGAGCCACTTATGATTAACAGCAAATCTTGTTTATGTGTGTGATCAGTTTCACACAGGACACTTTTAATTTGATTTGTTTGTATCTTCAATTCCCAACCCGCCCTCCTCACAAGTGGGTTCAGGGCAGGTAACAACAAATGACAGTAATAATCAGGAAGATATCATAAAACCATTTACAATTCAAGGTAATTTAAAATAAATTAAAATCAGTTAAATACAAAATAAAACATCAGAATGCTGCCATAAATGTATCCATTTACAATCCACAGCTGGGCTATACAAAGCTGTGATTGCTCAGTATTGGTTATCCTGTGGGTGCAAAGTGGGGCCACTTTAAGCAGGGAAGCCAAATGTTTTCTTGTCCATCACCACAGCTAAAGGCCTGGTGGAACAGCTCCATTTTACAGGACCTGAGGAACTGCATCAAGCTCTGTGGGGTCCTGATCTTAAATGGGAACTTGTTCCACCAGGTAGGGGCCAGTACACTTCCTCACATCATCTGCTATTGGGGCATAAACCTGAATGATGGTGATATTAATAGGCTTTCCATGAAGCCCAATTGCTATTATTCAATCACATTTTGCATTGTAGCTCCTGTCTGCCTGTGCTATATCTCGCCTCAGTATTGGAGAAACTCCATTCCTTCTGTTAAAAATCTTATGCTGTTCATTACCTGAGAATTTAGTAAACTTTGGATTTTTCTAACAGAAAATATTCTAATCTAGCTCACTTTAGTTCAATCACTCCCAGAATTACAATGTCTAAATGTTCAATTGAGAAATGATGTTTTATGATTCAAAGTTTTTGAGAAATCTTTTATGATTTCATGCTTATCTTGATTCATACTTCTCAGTAGCCATTTCATGATATATGCATTGAGAAACTTTGGACTTTCCTTCAGCATCCATTCATATGAATGTCCTTTTGGCTTTAGTCCCGTTGAATCAAAGTGATATTCATAGTTGTTCAGCTCTTCTCCAGTAGCTGATTGCTATCTGACCTAGAGAGTCCATCTTCCAGGAGTATATCCGTTTTCAGTTTGGTTTTTTAGGTAAGACTTGGTCAGAAGTGGTTTACCATTGTCTTCTGTGCAGTTCTAACTGGAGTTAACTGAAAGTAGCACATGTTGGAATTATGTATCTGTTCTGCATGTCCTTTGCAATGTTCTAAAGTTCCAGTCATTATAGGTTTAATACTGTTCCAGATTCTTAATAGGTCTGCATGACCTGGGAAGGAGACTGACTCACTGTCAATCAAGAGATAATATGGGAAAGCTTGTTTGTTTCTATTATGTATGAGAGTAAATGCTGTTATTAATGGTATTCCTGCCTGGCTTATTGGAGCCTGAAGGACTAAGCTTGGGGACTTAGCAACAATGGGCAGTTGGATCCAAATCCAAACTGCCCTGCTCCAGTCACAGGCCCCCTGCTGGTATGAATGACTCAATAATGTGCTAGTGCAGGAACCAGTATTGTATATAGTTGGCCCAGCTGCCCCGTTCTTCAGTCTTGTTAGTGCAGCCACTTACCATGCTGTACTCAATAAAGAGCTTGTTATCACCACCACCTGGCCTCTTCAATGCCTAAGAGTCCACTATATTATAGTGGTGACGAGGATGAGATCCTGGACTTCGGCATGCCAAGCAGCATTCGAAACCCTAAAAGGGCTCTTTACCTCTGAGCCAGTATTCATCCACCCAGATGAGAACAAGAAATTCATGGTGCAATCTGATGCAAGCAATGTCGCTAGAGCGGCTATGCTCTTGCAGGAGGGGGAGGATGGGAATTTATACCCATGCTCCTATGTGTCTCAAAATTTTTCAGAATCCAAGCATAACTGGTTAGTTTAGGATAAAGAAGCATCGGCCATTAAGCTGGCACTCGAGATCTGGAGACACTATCTAGAGGGCACCCGAGTCCCGTTTGAGCTGTGAACTGACCATAAAAACTTGACATCATTGGTTGCATTTAATCCAATGCCAGTTTTGGTGGCTAGATGTTTCAGCCTATGTAGCAGGTTGCCCTACATGCATCATGGCTAAAAAACGGGGGTGGGGGGAGCCACCCAGGGAACTGCAGCCACTACCAATGGCTTCCCGCCCTTGGGAATGCATCTCGATGGACTTTATCACTGTTCTCCCCCTTTCTCAAGGGAAATTGGCTATATTGGTGGTGGTGGACACGTTCTCTAAACAAACGAACTTCATACTCTGCAAGCAACTGCCCACCGCCAAGCAGTTGATGCAAATGTTCCTACAACACGTGATCCGGATCCATAATTTTCCTAGCAAGGTGGTATCCGACCACAGGCCCCAATTTGTTGCCAAGTTCTGGGGGCAGTTATGCAAGCTAACCAGCATTGAGCAAGGTTTGACCTCTGCCTACCACCCCCAGTTGGACGGACAGATGGAACGGACAAATGCGGTTCTCAAGCAATTATTGCGTTGTTATGTTTTGTTCCAACAGGATGATTGGGTGTCCCTCTCCCCTTTGCAGAATATGCTTACATTAATAGTGTGCACAGCTCCACCAATTCCACCCCCTTCATGGTAGTAAGTGGTTATGAAGTCAAACCGTTTCCTGAAGTTCCTGGGGGACAAGACTCCTAAACTTCAACAGATTTCTCAAGCTGGTGGGGGGAAATTATGGAGGGGCAGGGCCTTATACAAATGGAACTGGACAGGGTCCAAAGGACTTATAAAGCACACTACAACAAGCACCACTCTAAGTTGTGGGACCTGAAGGTGGGGGATTCAATATATATCTCCACCAAGAACCTACCCAACACTCAGCCATCTAAGAAATTAGGACTTAAGTACTTGGGCCCGTTTCCTATTAAACGTGTCATTAATGCTGTAACTGTTGAACTTGAACTGTCCAAGGCACTTAAGCATGTTCACCCTTGTTTCCATTCTAGCCTGCTGAAACACGACCCCGGACCTTGGCAATGGCACTCATAGCAGACCCCCCTCTCCACTGCTTCTAGTCCGGAGTAAAATTCACCATGAGGTGAATTCATTCTGGATTCCAGGATCCGGCACAATGAGCTGTATTACCTGATTAAATGGACTCACTTCCCCATAAACCAGGTGGAATGGGTGCGTGCAGTGGACACCAAAGCATCCCGCTTGATCAAGGACTTCCATAAAAAGTTCCCAAATAAGCCCGGGGGGGGGGGGGGTGAGCTTAGGAGGGGCAGAATGTCATGTGTCTTACCATGGATTTCTATATCCTGATGCTGCCTTGTTGCTCCGTTGCTCTTTTGCTAGCTGCTTTTATCTTTGCAGCTGTATTATCAGAAGATGACTCAGCCAGCCCAGCAGTCGCCTAGGAAACCAAGGCCCACCGGCCAGGCCAGTTGCACCTGTGGGGAGGAAGGCTAAGGGAACTCCCGCATTTGCTTCCCGCTTGTCTTTTGAAAAAGTATAACAGTTATGTGGAATGTATATAAGGGAGACAAAGGCTGGTCCCACCAGTCTTTACTAGACCTGCCATCCTACAACAGTTATCAAAGTTCAATAAACTTCTATTACTTCAATGGCTTATTATATGTGCCTGAGAGACTGAGGACTTGACAGTCACCCCTGTTAAGCTGAATGGCAGCATCCACATTTGTGCTGACTACAAATGCACGATGAACAAGGCACTGCAAGGCCATGCATATCCGGTCCCTGTGATGTGCTCGCCTCCCTGGTGGGAGCTAAAATCTTTGGAAAGTAAGTAAGTAAAGTAAGTTTTATTCTTATATCCCGCCCTCCCCCGCCAAAGGCTGGACTTGGCACAGGCCTATCAGCAGCTACCTGTCGATGCCGCTACAGCAGTGGCTCAAACCATTGTAACGCACAGGGGGGCTTTCCAGGTCAAGCTGCTGCAGTTTGGCATAAGCATGGCCCCGGTGATCTTCCAAAACATAATGGAGTCTCTCCTTAAAGGTATCCCCAGGTTCCAACCATTCTTTGATGATGTGCTGATAGCCGCAGCCACCAAAGAAGAATTTGCCTACTGCCTACACCAGTTTGGTGTAGTGGTTAAGTGTGCGGACTCTTATCTGGGAGAACCGGGTTTGATTCCCCACTCCTCCACTTGCACCTGCTGGAATGGCCTTGGGTCAGCCATAGCTCTGGCAGAGGTTGTCCTTGAAAGGGCAGCTGCTGTGAGAGCCCTCTCCAGCCCCACCCACCTCACAGGGTGTCTGTTGTGGGGGAGGAAGGTAAAGGAGATTGTGAGCCGCTCTGAGACTCTTTGGAGTGGAGGGCGGGATATAAATCCAATATCTTCCATTTTCTTCTTCCTCCAGGCCGTGCTGCAGCATTTTGATGGGGCTGGGTTAAAGGTGAAACATGAGAAATGCGAGCTGGGGGTTTCCACCATTGACTTTTTGGGTTACACGGTGGACGCAAGTTGAATCCACCCAGCAAAGGACAAAATTAGGGTTATCTGTGCTGCTCCAGCCCCCACCAACAAGGCAGGGTTACAGTCATTTCTCGGCCTCCTAAATTTTGACCATGCCTTCCTCCCCCACAAGGCGGTGGTAGCAGAGCCCTTACATAGACTTTTGGACAGGAGGGTTAGGGGTCGCTGCGAGCCGCTGCCTTTCAGGCAGTAAAGAACATTCTGACTTCTAACAGCTTGCTGGCACACTTCGATGAGCAGCTGCCAGTCATTTTGGCTTACAACACTTCCCCTAGGGGTTGGGCGCCATCATGGCCCACATACTACCGGACGGCCGCGAGGTTCCAGTAGCCTATTATTCCAGGACCCTGCAAAAGCCAGAGCACAATTATGTTCAAATTGACAAGGAGGGCTTGGCTCTTGTGGCAGGGGTAAAAAAATTTCATGACTTTCTGTATGGCCGGCCCTTCACCATCTTGACGGATCACAAGCCCCTCCTGGGTCTGTTTGCCCCAGACCACCAAACTTTGCAAATGCTCTCTCCACAGGTCTTGTGGTGGTTCATCTTCCTTGTGGGGTACCAATATGACTTCCAGTACTGCCTGGGAAAGATCATGGGCTGCGCCGATACCCTGAGTCACCTGCCACTGCCCTCGATGGATCCTAATCCAGCTCCTGCATACCAGATCATGTCGCTGGAGGACCTCCCTGACTTCCTGGTACATGCCAAGAACATTGTCCGCTGTTCAACTAAGGACAAAATCCTCTCTCGGGTCCTGGACTGGGTGTGGAAGGAATGGCCTGCGGACCAGGTGGAGTCGATATTCTCGTCATTTGCGACCCTCCAGGATGAGCTGTCTGTGCATAAAGGGTGTCTGTTGGGGGGGGAATAGGGTGGTGGTGCCCCCGGTGCTACGACAGTAAGTCCTCACAGCGCTGCACAAAACCCATCCAGAGATTGTGGCATGGAGCCCTCAGCTATGTATGGTGGCCGGGAATTGATGATGCTATTGAGTCCTGGGTTGCCCATTGCCAACCCTGCCAGGAGACCCGTCCAGCTCCGCCCTGAGCCTCAGCCCAACCGTGGGAGTCCACACGCAACCCCTGGTCCTGCCTGCACCTCGACATCGTGGGGCCCTTCCAGGGACAAATATTTTTCCTCATTGTGGACTCCTACTCAAAGTGGCTTGAGGTAGTACCTGTAGCGCCCACCAAGGCCACGTTAGGAGCTCTCCTCAGGGTTTTCACCACACACAGCCTACCTGACACTCTAGTATCAGATAATGGGATGGCCTTCACCTTGGCTGAGTTCCAGGATTTCTGCGACTGCAACTTAATCAAACACATCAGGTCGGACCCCTTCCACCCAGCCACCAATGGCCAAGCAGAACGAATGGTGTAGGCAACTAAGGAAACGCTCCACCGCATCATACATGGTGACTGGGTAGCCCTCCTTGTGGAGTGCCTACTGGCACAACATTCTATCCCCAGTACAATCACTGGCCGCAGCCCAGCTGAGCTCCTCATGGGCCGACGGCTGACAACCTTGCTAGACTGCATGCACCTGGACAAGAGGTTCAAGAGTGGTCTGGGCTCCCTGAGGGTTCGACACAGGGGACTTGGTGTTTGCGAAGAACTTTCGAAGGGGGGGGACAGCCTGGATACCGGCCTGAGTTTCCAGGGTGCTTGGGGCCATCATGTATGAGGTTGTCTCCAAGGATGGTTTTACATGGAGGTGACACATAGACCAATTGCAGTCATGTGAGGGCCCAGGGGGCGGGAGCGATCTACTGGCTGCAAAGTCAAGGCCCGGCTTCCCCATCAGCACCTGAGGCCTCTGGAGACTCGCAGCCGCCATACATGTCTGAGACCTCCAAGGTTCTGGAACTGCTGGCCGAAATTCCTGCATCGCTGGACCCACAGCCAGCTGTGACAGAAGCAGTGACAGGCCCACCGCCCACTCTAGTGCTCCGGAGGTCAACACGAGAGTGCTGCAAGCCTGCCTACTTACAGGACTATGATTGCCAAGGCTTGCAAACTGAGTGGGCGGGGGGGGGGGGAGGGATGTTATATATGAGAATAAATGCTGTTATCAATGGTGTTCCTGCCTGGCTTTTTGAAGCCTGAAGGATTGAGCTTGGGGACTTAGGAACAATGGGCAGTAGGATCCAAATCCCAACTAGTTAGTTAGTCAGGTGACTCCTTTGTCTAGTCAGCCTAAAGGTCAAGAAGAAGCAGGAAGTCTTCTCTCTCAGTTTCTCAGTCTTAGCCATGTTTCCTTTGCGTTAAGCATGTATTCTTCATTCTGTTAGGATGTAGTTCTTAGTGTTTTGTTGTTTTACCTCCCAGTACCCCATTCCCTTGTAGTAAAAAATACATTTTTGCTTTCATATTAAAAGCCTCTCAAAGATGATTTGATCCAGCAATCCATTGAACTGTTTGAGATAAAGAAATTGAATTTCAAACAGAAAATTCCCTATCAAAACAGACATTGTCTATTAAAAGATCTTCCTCCAGTGCCACCTTCAACAACTGCTGCTGCCCAGTAGCTACTCTTCAAGGATTCTTATGTCCCCATCCCCATAGGAACTGTCTGTTCTCTGCTGCTGGTGTTGCTGTTGATCCCTGCATGCATCTTAGTCTGATGTCTCAGCTGTGACCATTGTCTTAACTGTGACCATTTTGTTTAGAGGAACTCTGCTAGGAGTTTAGCCACATTATGATCTTAATTTCAGCTTAACTGACACACACAAACTGCCTCAACCACTCTAAGGTGTGTGTCTAAGAGAAGAACCAAGATGGCTAACCATCTGAAGTGTTCTCAGCTGGTTTGCAAATGCTTTGCATGTTTTCACTCTGCCATCCACCTAGCATAGTCGGAAATATAAGGTTTGTGTATACCATTAATAGGATCAATGCCAATGGTGATTTCATAGACACACTCATAAAAATTAAGCATGCCTTTCCATTGGTGAGCCTGAGGTACACATCATCCACGCAAGCCAACACACTGTGGGCTAAGAATAGTTACCCAGCCATTCCCCAAACTGAATGCCACCAATATTGCAGACAGAATTTTATTTTTATTTTGTTTTATTTTGTCAATTTGTAAGTTAGTCAGTTTTATTTAGTCAGCACCACTAGTAGCTACTTAAAGTAGAAAAAAACTTTAAAACCATTAAAGTTCATATATAGTGATAGCCCAGACTCAACCAATTCATATAAATAAATTCATATAAATCAGGGGTAGCCAACATGGGAATTCCCTGTTGTTACTAGTAAAATTAGCAGAAGAGACACAGGAGAGCTCCATCTAGTGGCAGTAAAAATTAAAATATATCAAAATATAAAGTTAAAAATCTTATGCTGTTCATTAATGGCAGAACTTGGAGAGAATCAAGGAGTTGTTCAAGATGCCAGTGAGTCAGGCAGATGTCTGGATTTTTAGTAATGTTATGATTTTATTTTAATAGTTTAATAATTTAATGTTAATATTTAATATTAACCATTTTCATGTTGGTTTTGTTATATGATTTTAATGTAAGTCACCACAGGATTTCTTGGGTGAGTGGTGACTAAAACAATCAAGAGAAAAAGAGAGGGAGGAGCAAGGGGGAGGGAGGGAGTATTCACCATGACAGCCTTACAGAAATCATCAGCTCCTTCTACAGTGTCCACAGTGATGCTTTCCAAGACATTTAGGAGGAATTAAACGTTATGTATTCGAGAGTGATTAATGACCCCTTGATGTGCCCAAGTGATGTTGTGGTACAAAATATATGCCGCAAACATGGCGCATTTTTTGACTCATGTCATCCACTCTATTAAAGTAATAGAGAGCCAGTTTGGTGTAGTGGTTAAGTGTGCAGACTCTTATCTGGGAGAACCGCGTTTGATTCCCCACTCCTCCACTTGCACCTGCTGGAATGGCCTTAGGTCAGCCAGAGCTCTCTTATCTGGGAGAACCGGGTTTGATTCCCCACTCCTCCACTTGCAGCTGCTGGAATGGCCTTGGGGCAGCCATGGCTCTCTTATCTGGGAGAACCGGGTTTGATTCCCCTCTCCTCCACTTGCAGCTGCTGGAATGGCCTTGAATCAGCCATAGCTCTCTTATCTGGGAGAACCGGGTTTGATTCCCCACTCCTCCACTTGCAACTGCTGGAATGGCCTTGGGTCAGCCAGAGCTCTCTTATCTGGGAGAACCGCGTTTGATTCCCCACTCCTCCACTTGCACCTGCTGGAATGGCCTTAGGTCAGCCATAGCTCTCTTATCTGGGAGAACCGGGTTTGATTCCCCACTCCTCCACTTGCAGCTGCTGGAATGGCCTTGGGTCAGCCACAGCTCTCTTATCTGGGAGAACCGGGTTTGATTCCCCACTCCTCCACTTACAGCTGAATGGCCTTGGGTCAGCCACAGCTCTCTTATCTGGGAGAACCAGGTTTGATTCCCCACTCCTCCACTTGCAGCTGCTGGAATGGCCTTGGGTCAGCCAGAGCTCTCTTATCTGGGAGAAACGGGTTTGATTCCCCACTCCTCCACTTGCACCTGCTGGAATGGCCTTAGGTCAGCCAGAGCTCTCTTATCTGGGAGAACCGCGTTTGATTCCCCACTCCTCCACTTGCAGCTGCTGGAATGGCCTTGGGGCAGCCATGGCTCTCTTATCTGGGAGAACCGGGTTTGATTCCCCTCTCCTCCACTTGCAGCTGCTGGAATGGCCTTGGATCAGCCATAGCTCTCTTATCTGGGAGAACCGGGTTTGATTCCCCACTCCTCCACTTGCAGCTGCTGGAATGGCCTTGGGTCAGCCAGAGCTCTCTTATCTGGGAGAACCGGGTTTGATTCCCCACTCCTCCACTTGCACCTGCTGGAATGGCCTTAGGTCAGCCATAGCTCTCTTATCTGGGAGAACCGCGTTTGATTCCCCACTCCTCCACTTGCAGCTGCTGGAATGGCCTTGGGTCAGCCACAGCTCTCTTATCTGGGAGAACCGGGTTTGATTCCCCACTCCTCCACTTGCAGCTGAATGGCCTTGGGTCAGCCACAGCTCTCTTATCTGGGAGAACCGGGTTTGATTCCCCACTCCTCCACTTGCAGCTGCTGGAATGGCCTTGGGTCAGCCAGAGCTCTCTTATCTGGGAGAAACGGGTTTGATTCCCCACTCCTCCACTTGCACCTGCTGGAATGGCCTTAGGTCAGCCAGAGCTCTCTTATCTGGGAGAACCGCGTTTG
This sequence comes from Heteronotia binoei, assembly GCF_032191835.1. Classification (NCBI taxonomy): domain Eukaryota; kingdom Metazoa; phylum Chordata; class Lepidosauria; order Squamata; family Gekkonidae; genus Heteronotia; species Heteronotia binoei. Next base: position 9,497,567 of record NC_083236.1, read on the forward strand.
ATTCCCCACTCCTCCACTTGCAGCTGCTGGAATGGCCTTGGGGCAGCCATGGCTCTCTTATCTGGGAGAACCGGGTTTGATTCCCCTCTCCTCCACTTGCAGCTGCTGGAATGGCCTTGGATCAGCCATAGCTCTCTTATCTGGGAGAACCGGGTTTGATTCCCCACTCCTCCACTTGCAGCTGCTGGAATGGCCTTGGGTCAGCCAGAGCTCTCTTATCTGGGAGAACCAGGTTTGATTCCCCACTCCTCCACTTGCACCTGCTGGAATGGCCTTAGGTCAGCCATAGCTCTCTTATCTGGGAGAACCGCGTTTGATTCCCCACTCCTCCACTTGCAGCTGCTGGAATGGCCTTGGGTCAGCCACAGCTCTCTTATCTGGGAGAACCGGGTTTGATTCCCCACTCCTCCACTTGCAGCTGAATGGCCTTGGGTCAGCCAGAGCTCTCTTATCTGGGAGAACCGGGTTTGATTCCCCACTCCTCCACTTGCAGCTGCTGGAATGGCCTTGGGTCAGCCAGAGCTCTCTTATCTGGGAGAACCGCGTTTGATTCCCCACTCCTCCACTTGCACTACTTAACAGTAGGATAGGCTGAAAGTCTCTCACAGTTTACTGTTTGCTTCGCTGTTTGCTTTGCAGCAGTGTTGTTTGTGTGTGTGTGTCTGGGGGGGTGGAGATGGACTATCCCAGAGAGGTCTGGCACTAGGGGTTCTTGCGCCCCTAGGCTGAGGCCGGTTCTGCTGCCCCCTGTGGTGTCTTCGTGCATGCACTATGCATGTGCAGCTCGATTATGTCACCGGAAGTGACATCAGACTGTGCGTGCTCCGCACAAGCGGCCTGGCCGTCCCCTGCTTCAAAGGGAGTCGGCTGGCTCCCTTTGAAGCAAGGGTGGGCTGGCGCGGCAAGACGGACAGCAGCAGGAGCTTGGAGGTGGGTAGGGAGGAGACTTATACAGAACCTCCATCTTCGTCAGATTCAACTTCAGTTGACTCAGCCTGAGCCACCCTGCCATGGCTTGTAAGGTCGTGGACAGATCTTCTGAGGTGGAGCTGGACTGGCCACCCAGTTGGGTGTCATCTGCATACTGATGGCATCTCAGCCCAAACCTCTGGGCAAGGGGGTGCCTGTAGATGTTAAATAACATTGGGAAGAGAACTGCCCCCTGTGGCACACCATATGTGAGTGGGGGCCATCGGAATAGCTTCTCCCCTATTGCCACCCTCTGTTCCCAACCCTGGTGAAAAGAGGAGAGCCATTGTAAGGCCAACCCCAGTAACTGATGGTCGACCGTGTTGAACGCAGCCGACAGATCCAGTAGCATCAGTACCACCGAACCGCCTCTATCCAAATGCCTCTGGAGATCATCTGTGAGGGCGACCAGAACTGTCTCCTTCCCATGACCCAGACAATAGCTGGATTGGAAAGTGTTGAGCACAGATGCATCATACAGAAAGCTCTGTAACTGCACTGCTACCACCATTTAAATGTTCTTGCCCCAAAAGGACAGATTTGACACACGGATGAGTAGACAAGATAAATAGTCAAGACATTTTCTGAAAACAAAAGATTCTATGTAAACTGATGCCTGCCAGACATGCAAATGAAAAGACATGCTTTTACACAGTGGAAAATCTACCACAGGAAAATCTACCCACTAACTGAAGGTACAATTCCTTTGACTGAAGGTACAATTCCTTTGACTGAGGATGGCCACAAATGGTTTTTCCTGGCACATGGACAGAAAGTATCTAATCAACTTTTGCTGTGGTACATCAGCAGGACATCAAACTTCGGAAAGGACAGAGCTTTCTCCCTTTTCTGAACCAGTTCTCCTTTGTTCAACCTGTAATCTGCTATGTACCTAGCATGTACAAAAATACAAAATATTGTGCAAAAACAAACACTCTTGACTGGTGTATACAAAATTCTATTGTCATGAAATGAACAGCCTACAACAGTGGGCATGCATTCATACAGTATAAATAGACAACAAACAAAAGTCTCAAAACAGTATTCCAAGGAGGACCCCACACAGTCTCTGAGTTTTCCAAACTGAGTACTAAGACTCAATAATAAAGTTCCACAGGAGTCCCTCCATTGCTTGTTGACTTCTGAAGGAAAAATTCTAGCCTTCACGCAAACCCCGGCTTTGATTGCGGCAAATTAAGATACCAAAATGGGCGTTTGAGAGAGAACTTGGCTGGAGGTTTCAGTTGACTTACGAGGAAGCTGCAGGAGCAGCGGAATGCAATCAAAGCTGGGGTTTGCGTGAAGGCTAGAATTTTTCCTTCAGAAGTCAACAAGCAACGGAGGGACTCCTGTGGAACTTTATTATTGAGTCTTAGTACTCAGTTTGGAAAACTCAGAGACTGTGTGGGGTCCTCCTTGGAATACTGTTTTGAGACTTTTGTTTGTTGTCTATATATACTGTATGAATGCATGCCCACTGTTGTAGGCTGTTCATTTCATGACAATAGAATTTTGTATACACCAGTCAAGAGTGTTTATTTTTGCACAATATTTTGTATTTTTGTATTTTACATATTGTGCTGCCACTGTTCTTTTGCATTGTTTTTTGATGTACCTAGCATGAGCTAATCCAACTGAATTTGCAAGGTATTCTGTTACAAACATCAGATTTGGGGACTTTTTCATCATGCCCTGAAATTAGGGTTGCCAATAGGGCTGACAACTCCAGCTTGGGAAATTCCTGATGATTTGGCGGTGATCTTTGGGAAGGGCAAAGTTTAGAGTTTAGAGAGGGAGTTTATCAGGGTTGTCATGCTATCAAGTCCATCCTTTGTCATTTTCTTCAGGGGAAGTCTGTAGTCTGGAGATCAATTGTAATTCTGAGAGAACTCCATGTCTCACCAGGTGTGAAAGAAAATGTCAATTGTTTTAATAGAAGTTTAGTGTGTGGAAATGGTTGTTTAGAACTTTTTTGATATGGATTACATGATATCACTTGGTAAATGATTTGTTATTAAGCCTCTATTAAAGGAGCAGAACATTTTTCTCCATTCTTGTTGGCAACCTTACCTGAAATATCTTGTCGTCTGCTTTCCCCTTCACTGGAAGGCACTTTCCTAAACTGCAAGAGGCTGTTCCTATTGTCATTAGCAGGAAGAGAGGAATTTGGTCCCAAATTAATCATTCACATAATTCAATTCCTTGTTGCATTCTAAGTAAACAGCTCTAAATCTAAAGCTATCTTTACTGTTTTTCTTCTTCTTTTCCTGTTTTGGCTCGACTCAAAACATTTTTCTACCTTTTATAATTTATTTATTTTATGTTTTAGACTTAGGCAGCAGATGACACATGAAAAACAGCAGGTCTCTTGAAGTATAAATATAATACAACCTAGCCTTTTAAAAAATATTGACTGGCTACTTTTCCTCTGCAGTTATATTTTTACATTTCCATCTCTTTTTCTTGAGTTTTACAAATATCTCATTAAAATATTTGAAGTATGCTAAATCCTTTAGACCAGGGTTTCCCAAACTCCCCCTGCCCTTGTGGCTTAGTTATTTTTACACTTCTCCTTTGTGGCCCACTAAAATTTGGGGGGTGGAGACTTTGGGGTGGAGCTGGGAGACAGGAAATGAAGTCATTTCCTGTGGTGTCACTTCCAGGTCAAGGGCCAATTGATGTCACTTCCAGGGCACACTGAACCAAAGCTCCACCTTTTCCTGTGATGTCACTTTCAGGGCATTCCCCCAAACCTGCCTCTTCTTCTGAAGTAACTTCATTTCCAGAAAAATCTCTCTGAAACTCATGCCGAGCCAAAATGGGAGTGGAAAGTGGGTGGTCTGCAACTTTTTCATACATTCCACTACCATTGGAAATCTCCAGATACTTAATCTGCCCCAGGACACCCCCGATAAAATAAAGGTCACAGTGAGGTTCAAGGGTGCTCCCTATTGGATGGAGCTGGACACTGGGTCCTCCATATCCATAATCTTCAAAGACACCCTTAAGAGACTTTGCCCACAGGGAGGTCCTCAATTACAGCCAGCCGTGTTCATCTTGTGAGACTTTCAAAAGAACCCAATGGCTATTAAGGAGTGGGGTCGTTTCTGGGTGCAATATAGCAGAAGACTGCAAATTTATACCCTGCCCTTCTCTCTGAATCAGAGACTCAGATCTTACAATCTCCCATATCTTCTCCTCTCACAGCAAACACCCTGTGAGGTGAATGGGGCTAAAAGGGATCTCACAGCAGCTGTCATTTCAAGGACAACCCCTGTGGGAGCTATGGCTAACCCAAGGCCATTCCAGCAGGTGCAAGTGGAGGAGTGGGGAATCAAACCCGATTCTCCCAGATAAGAGTCCGCACATTTAATCACTACACTGAACTGGCTCTCTCTATAAACACTTCGACAGCATGCTGGACTTGTTGGTGGTAAGCCAGCTCACAAGCCCTTGGGTATCAAAGTAATTGGGGCACACCAGTCACAGCCCTCCAGTTTCCTGAGCAACTGCAATGAGTTTCCCAAAGTGTTTGATGGATCTCTCAGCTGCTATATGGGTCCCCTGGTGTCCCTACAATTGAATCAAGCAGTGCAGGCCATAAGGCTGAAGGCAAGGCACATCTCATTCGTGCTCAAGCCAGAAATTGAGGCTGAGCTAGACTGCGTAGTAGCTCAAGGGGTGTTGGAGCCAGTACCACAATTGTGACACTCATCAGGTCAAACAAGGACATGCGCATTTGCGTGGACTATAAGTGCACTATCAATAAAGCATTGCAGGTCCATGCATACCCAGTCCTGGTGGTCAGCCACGTATTGGTTTTGCCGGCTGGCGCCAAGTTTTTCAGGAAGCTGGATCTTGCACAGGCATGCCAGCAACTCCCTGTCGATGATGCAACCGCTGAGGCGCAGACTATAGTCACCCACTGGGGGGCCTTCAGAGTGAAGTAGTTACAATTTGGGGTAAGTGTGGCCCTGGGGATTTTTCAAAACCTCATGGACTCTCTCCTTAAGGGGATCCCTGGGGTCCAGCCATTCTCTGATGATGTTTTGATCGCTGCCCACCCGAGGAAGAGCTTGCCTGTCGCCTTCGCACCATATTGCAATGGTTCCAGTCTGCTGGCCTGAAAGTGAAAAAATAAAAGTGTTCCCTAGACATCCCCTGAGTGGAGTTTCTGGGGTCTGCAGTTGACCACCCCACGCCCGAGAAGGTCCACACCATTGTGCAGGCTCCAGCGTCCACCACCAAGACAGAATTACAGGCTTTCCTGGGCCTGTTGAACTTTTACCACTCTTTCCTGCCCGTCAAGACTGCACTGGCTGAGCCACTCCACCAGCTGCTGGACAAGAAGGCTCCGTGGATCTGGGTAAGAAGCAGGGGGCTGCAATTCAAGTAGTCAAGGACCTTCTCATTTCCAATGAGGTCCTACACCATTTTGATGAGTCCTTGTCTGTGGTCCTTGCATGTAACACTTCTCCCTAAAGAGTTGGAGCGGTACTGGGGCATCGGTTGCCAGATGGCCAAAAGGTGCCCATGGCCTACTATTCCCAAACCGTGTCATCTGTGGAATGGAACTACTCCCAGATCAACAAGAAAGCACTTGCCATCGTAGTGGGGGTGAAGAAGTTCCATGATTACTTGTATGGATGGCCCTTCACCATTGCCACCAACCTCAAACCTTCTCAAATGGGAGAAGTGGCTAGGTTGGGCCAAATCTCTTATGTGAAAGTACCCTGAGAGAGATCTTCATATGGATATTCAGTAGCTGCAGTGTCACCAATATACAGATGATATCTAGTTCACTCTCCTTTTCCACTTAATTCCAGGGATGCTATTAATGTTCCGCATCAATGCTTGGATGGATGTGGGTGAATAAACTGAAAATTAATCCTGACAAGATAGAGGTTCTCTGAGTTAGTAGAAAGGCATCCACAAATCCATATGCACACCAAGCATTATCATTGAGATAGCCACATTTGCAGCTTGGGAGTGATACTTGACAGTGGTCTTCACAGGTGACTTCAGTAACAGAGTGCTTTCCCCCCAGCTTCAGTAGGTGCATTCCATGCATCTATTCCTGGGTGTCAGATCTAGCCTTAGTTACATATAGATCATTATTGCAATATACTCTGCTTGGGTCTACACACCAGCAGAGTATATGGATTCATGCTATGAATTTAGGGTTTCCAGCCCCAGATTTTTAGTGACGTGCATGTGAACAAAAGGGTTTCAGGAAATGATGTTCTTTCAGGTGACATTCCATGAATTTATACCAATCTCTAATGATAAAGATTATAGAAAGTGGGGGGAATTCCTAGAGCATCACTGTTTTTTGTCCCTCTCCTTAAATTATTGATGGCAGGTGATTGAGAGTGAGGGCTTGCCCACTATTAGGGGACAAAACACAAGCCTATGTAAACCTGACTGTGTGGTAAGAACATCCTAATAGCTTGCAGAAATAGGTGAGAGTGAGACTACCAGGATGTTTGCACACAGATCAGGAGAGTCTGGGAGTGTGCATTTGTGCTTTCCTAGCCAAGACAGGCTTACAGTTGCCAGAGTTGCCATGACTGAGTCTCCTCTAGGTTTCATGCAACCAGCATCTGGCTGGCTCAGGTGTTGGGTTGCCTTCCTTCTGGTGGTGGATGAAGATCTCCTGGGATTACAACTCCAGGTGACACCGATCAGTTCATCTGGAGAAAATGGCTGTTTTGGAATGTGGACACTATACGGGGACATTATACTCAACTGAAGGCACTCCCCTCCACACACCCCACCCTCCTCACACCCCATCATCTCCAGGTTTTTCCCAACTCAGAGCTGGCAACCCTACTCATAAGCTTGCCACTAGAGACCTGCACACATCCCCAGCATAGGACCCGATCAGCATCTGAACCAAGAGTGAGTGTCATCATGATGTATGTGTGTGTGTGTGTGTGTACATTCATAGGAGCCCTAGAAGAATCACACAGCCTATTGTCTCCTTGGACTAACATTTCTCCATTTCGGAAAAATGACACAGTAAATGAGAAGTCTCCTTTAACCTGATATTCTGCTTATCATGAGGTGTATTGCTAAGTTCATTATTCTTAAAATATTCAGAGTTCTCCAAGGCCTTTGCTAAAAATATTTGTCTTAAAAGTAAACCTGCATGAATTTGAGATGTTTGACAATCTGGGGCCATAAACTACATATGTGTGTGTGCGCGTATGTGTGTGAGCATGCACGTGTGTGTGTGAAACATTGGCAAATAGTAGGGTTGATGTTTTAAAAATTCCTTCAAAGTTTATGTCTACAATTTTGCAAGAAACTATCAGTGAATTTAAATTATATACTTAATTTTACCTGCTGATGGTGCAGATACTGTGCTTATGTTATAATTTATATGTCTCTTTGCACCCCCAATTGACTGCAATGCTATAATTTATATGTCTCTTTGAACCCTCAATTGCCTGCAAGGCCAAGTTGAGACCATGTAAAAAATCGAATTGCTCCCATTTATTTCATATATAAATCTATGTTCGTTGTGGTCCATATTTTTACTGATATAAGGATACATATTTTTATCACATTTCCTGTTGATGTTAAGACTTTACAATCAAGTGTAAATTTTTCTCACTTAACATTAACCTGAACTAAAATGATTTAGCAAAAGCAGAAACAAAAAATCTTGGAAGATATGTTGCTAAATGGCAATACTGAAAATGTACTTTGACTGATAAGTATTAATGCTGAGCATATGTGGTCTAGATCAGTAGTTCTCAGCCTGGGGGCCAGGAACTCCTAGTGGGAAACAGAGTTATTGCAAAAAAAAGGCAAAGATGCAAGCACCAGTTGTTTCTGACTCTGGGGTGACATCACATCACATTTTCACAGCAGACATTTTTACGGGGTGGTTTGTCATTGCCTTCCCCAGTCATCTACACTTTGTCCCCAGCTGAGTCATTTTACTGACCTCAGAAGGATGGAAGGCTGAGTCAACCTTGAGCTGGCTACCTGAACCCAGCCTCAATCAGGATCAAACTCAGGTCGTGAGTAGAGCTTGGACTGCAGTGCTGCAGCTTACCACTCTGCTCCATGGGGCTCTTAGAGTTATTGCAAGGCATTCACAAATCCATATGCACACCAAGCATTATCATTTTGATCTTTTTCTCATTATGCATTTTCTCAATCAATTGATACTAGAAGGTCTGTGGATATTTTTGATGCTAAAAAAGGGGTCCTTGGGAGTGTGGTTATGATGCCGTGTCTGATGGCTGCTTAAGGGAGAAGCTCCGTCCCTCTTTCTGCCTGAACTCGACAATCATCAACTAATCTTTGGTTCCTCCCCCTCAAAACTATGGGCAAATCTAATACTGACTCATCGCTATCAACTTCATCTAGCAGCAAAAATACTACAGACTTCTTTTCCAAGCTGCCTCTCAGCAATTCTCCTGAGGGCGACCTGTAAGAATTGGTAAATATGGTGACTGACGGGCTCAGGGCGGCTAACATCAATTCAAACAACATAAAGTTACATTAATACAATGAAATCACAATAAGTTATTAAAACAAATTAAGATCAAAGAAACAATGTCAACTTTGATCCAGTCACTTTCAGACTAGTTTGCGGATATTAAAATAGCATTAACTAATGTGCAGCAGAACTCAGCATGACTCTAAAAGATGATGTGAATTCTCTCAAGGCTGAGAATAGTGAACTCCGAGATCGGGTGTTACTTCTGGAAGCCTCGGCATGTCAACATCACATTAAATTTCAAGGCTTTTCAGAAAACTTAAATATCAAAACTGATCTCCCTATCTTTATCTCCAACTGGCTAACAAATGAACTGGATCTTGAGGAAGGAATCATGCCATTTGTTGCCAACGCATACTGGCTTGGCCCCCCTAACAACCCATGGAGAGCCGGTTTGGTGTAGTGGTTAAGTGTGCAGACTCTTATCTGGGAGAACCGGGTTTGATTCCCCACTCCTCCACTTGCACCTGCTAGCATGGCCTTGGCCTCTGGCAGAGGTTGTCCTTGAAAGGGCAGCTGCTGTGAGAGCCCTTTCCAGCCCCACCCACCTCACAGGGTGACTGTTGTGGGGGAGGAAGGTAAAGGAGATTGTGAGCCACTCTGAGACTCTTTGGAGTGGAGGGTGGGATATAAATCCAATATCTTCTTCTTCATCTTCTTCCATCTAGATGCAGGCCAAGAGATATAATGGTGGTCATACCTTATGTTCGTGTGTGGTGCATACCATACCATATCATACCCATTTGCCAGTTCATTTCATTCACAGACCTTTAATGGCATAATAGTACAGAAAATCAGGACTAAAGACCAATAATTATAAATAAATGCAAATATTAAAAATGTCCACCAAACAGAGCCCACTTGGCAATAAAATGAAATAGAAAACAACGTAAATCTAAATATTACAATTTGTAACCCTTAGCTTCCATACATATGATAAGAACTCAGCAACAGATGCAGTAATTTCAGGAGACTTCTCAGAGAGCAAGAAAACTAGGTCATTATTGGTCTGAGATTTTGTAGAAGAGAAAAGGGGATGAATCAAGAAATGACTTAATGAAGAATAACAGGAACAGTGAAGCAGAATATGTTGCACAGAATCAGGTTCATTATAAAGGCAGGTACAAACTCTTTCCTTATAGGGGATATTGTTAAATACTGAGTTCGATGCATTGGAGTTCAAACAGAAACATGCTTTATTGGAAACTATATACTAAGACAAAATGGCAGAGCCAAGACCCTGCTTATATTCATGCAAAAGGAAACCCCCCGATTCCAACACCAAATCACGGCAGTCAAGTTTCGCTCCAAGACTGCTCATTGGTTGCTGCTTCAAGTTCAAATCAATCAGTGTCTCTAGCTTTCCCGTGGCTGCCTGGGTACATGAGAAAGCTTTCCTTGAAACATTACATTCAGTACATAACACCTCTTCCCGCCCCCCCCCGGTTCCAAAGTACTTAACACACATAGTCCTCGAGGTACAGAGCATCAGGGCTTGGCTCAAGGAGGTGATGTAGGAGCTGAGCCTGGTGCAGCCTCAGCCTTGTGTGGCTGTGGCGTGGAAACAGGAATGCTCAGCGGTGGCTGGGAATCAGGAACCCCTCCAGGAACTTCAGCAGTCAGGGGCAGAGGTTCTGCATCTCTGTGGGTCTCTGGCGGCAGGCTATGTGGTGCTGGCTCGTCCTCCGTGTGTGGCAATGCTGGCTCCTCCTGGTCACTGTCTTCCTCAGCGGTTCCCAGGCTCTTGGGTTCCTCCAGAAGCATCCTATGGTGCAGCTGGTCAATGTGCCAGAGGAGCAGTTGACCCCCTTCAGTTGAAATTTCATAGGAATGGGGGCCAGTGACACAGATCACCCTGGCCAGAACCCATTCCGGCCCACTGGCGAAGTTCTGGGCATATACGAGATTGACCAGAAAGAGCCCACTTCTTGACTCATCAGGTTTGGGCAGTGTTCTGGAGCCTGGTTGGGGTGCAGCTGGTCCAAATGTGTTGTGAGGCACCGCCCCATGAGGAGATCTGCTGGGCTGTGGCTGGTGGTTATTTGGTAATCTAACAAGAAAGTGGCAAGCCTGTGGTCCCAGTCCCCGTAGATGATTCTTCTTAGGGACTCCTTGGTCGTGCACACCATTCTCTCAGCTTGCCTGTTAGTGACAGGGTGGAAAGGAGCGGACCGAATGTGGCAAATTAGATAGCGTCCCAAGAACTCCCAAAACTCCCTGGATGTGAAGCAGTTTCATTTTCTGTTACAACCGTGTCGGGCAGGCCATGAGTGCTAAAGACCCATCTAAGGATCCAGATGGCAGCTCGTGCTGAAGTGGAGGCAACAGGTATCACCTCCAGCCATTTGGTGTAGGAGTCCACCAATATGAAAAAATCTAGCCATGGAAAGGGCTGGCAAAGTCTAAGGGCGTTTTCACACTGACCTTAATCGGCAGCGACGTCCCTCTTCACCGCGCAGGATCTGCGCGGATTTTGCACCAATTGCTGCGGAGCACCCGGAAGAGCCGCAAAGTCCTGCGGCTTTTGCGGCGCAAATGGAAACCGCCAAAAACCAGTTTCCATTTGTGCCGCAAAAGCCGCGGGGCTTTGCGGCTCTTCTGGGTGCTCCACAGCAATTGGTGCAAAATCGGCGCAGATCCTGCGCAGTGAAGAGGAACGTCGCTGCCGATTAAGGTCAGTGCGAAAACGCCCTTGCCCATGGGATGTGTGTGGATTCCTACCAGTGTACGGGGGTGCTCAAAGGATCCAGTTGCATTACCTGGCAGGGTTGGCACTTCTTCACCCACGTCTCAATCTCCTTATCCAGGCTGGGCCACCACACATAGCTCCTGGCGAGGGCCTTCATGTGTACAATCCCTATGTGTGTCTCATGTAGGCCCTCTAAGACTTGCTTGCACATCGGTGGGGGAACAACTACACAGCTTCCCCAGAGTAGGCACCCCTTGTGGGCCAACAGTTCGTCCTTTCAGGAAGCGAAAGTTGTAAAGTCCAGGCCCATCCAGCTGATGGGACATCCCCTTTCCACCCAGTCCATCCCGGAAGAGGATGCAGTCCCAAGCCATGTGTTTGGCAATGTCCTAAGCATGTAGGGGTCAGTCTGGCCGGGTCTCAATCAGCATGATCTGTTGCACCAGGGTCGGGTCTGGGTTGATGGGGCTGAGCGGAAGGTGACTGAGTGCACCTGCATGTCCCATCGACTTCCTGGGGCAGTAGACAAGGTCGTACCTGTAGGCACTGAGGAAGATATTCCAGTGTAGGATCCAGGACAAAAGGATCTGCAGAGTTTGCCTGTCTGGGGCGAGCAGTCCAAGTAGTGGCTTGTGGTCAGTAGCAATGGTGAAGGGCCGCCCATACAAGTAATGGTGAAATTTCTTCACCCCTACTATAATGGCAACAGTTTCCTTGTCAATTTGGGTGTAGTTCTGCTCTGCTGGTGACAAGGTGTGCAAGTAATAGGCTACTGGCACCTCCTGACCATCTGGCAACTGATGACCCAGGACAGCCCCAACACCATAGGGAGAAGCGTCATATGCAAGGACCATGGACAATGTTTCATCAAAATGGTGCAGGACCTTGTTAGAAACAAGAATGTCCTTGATGGGTTGAAAAGTGACTGCCTGTTTCTTTCCCCAGACCCATGGAGCCTTCTTGTCCAGCAGATGGTGGAGTAGCTCTGCAAGGGAGCTTTGTGGGGCAGGAACAAATGATAAAAATTCAAGAGGCCCCAAAATGCTTGTAGTTCTGCCTTGGGAGTTGGAGCGGGGGCCTGTACTATGGTGTGGATCTTCTCAGGAGTTGGGTGGATGCCAGCAGCATCGACTGCAAAACCCAGGAACTCCACTCACAGAACTCCCAGGGAACACTTTTCTCTCTTCACCTTTAAACTGGCTGCCCTGAAACATTGCAATACAAAGTGGAGGCAGCAGTCAAACTCTTCTGCAGTGGGGGTGGTGATCAGAATGTAATCGAAAAACGGCTGTACTTCGGGGATTCCTTTGATAGATTCTGGAAAATCCCTGGAGGCGGCAGCCAAACTCTTATGCAGTCGGGGTGGTGATCAGAATGTAATCGAAAAATGGCTGTACTTCGGGGATTCCTTTGATAGATTCCATTAGATTCAAGAAAATCCCTGGAGCCACACTCACCCCAAATTGCAACCACTTCACTCTAAAGGCTGGGTGGCAATTGTTTGTGCCTCAGCTGTTCGGTCATCTACAGGGAGTTGCTGGTATGCCTGTGCTAAGTCCAGCTTCCCAAAGATTTTAGAACCAGCTGGGGAAGCCAGAATGCGGCTGACCACCAGGACCATGTACGTGAGGTCCTGCAGCGCTTTATTAATTGTGCAGATGTGGACGTCTCCATTGAGTATGATAGGTGTCACTATTGGGGTCTCCCAGAGGGCAAGTGGGACTGGTTCCAGTACCCACTCAGCTACAAGGTGATCTAGCTTGGCCTCTATTTTGAGCTTGTGAACGGGACAGGTCTGGTCTTCAGCCTTATGGGCTGCACCACCGGATTAAGTTGTGGGGATATTGGGGACCCATGTAACAGCCCAGAGCTCCATCAAAAACCTCGGGGAACTCTTCACAGGTGTGTGTAAAATTGTAAGGTTTACCCCTATGATGTCTGGTTTACCCCTATGATTTCTATCCTGAGGGGCTCGAACCAGGCTAGTCCGAGTAGACTTGTGAACTTGTCTTCCACCACCATGAAGTCCAACATGCCGTCGAACTGCACTCAGAAATGGCCCCACCCCTTTATGTGCACCAGGTTCTTTTGAAAGTCTCTCAGAATAAACCCGGCATGCCATAGTGGAGGACCTCCCTTGGGGCAGAGTTTCTTAAAGGTGTCCTCTGAAATAATGGCTATAGAGGACCCAGAGTCTAATTCCATTAAGCAGGGGACCCTATTGATCCATATCATGACCTTAATTTTGTTGGAGGTATCTTGGGGCAAACACAGTACCTGGAGGCAATTCAAGGAGGTGGTGTGTAGCTCTGCCAATTACTGGTGGGTCGTGTGGCACCTACAGTTCCCCTTGGCCTGGCAGGCCCGGGCGATGTGGCCCACCCTGCCACAGTTCCAACACGTGGTGTTCTGGAACGGGCAGGAACGGTGCTCATGTGGGTCTCCACAGCTATTGCAGGAAGCTGGGGCTCGCTTGTCCACAGGGTGTGCTGTGGCTGCTGGGTGACGGCAAGGTGGATGACAGAGCTGGTGGGTCTCTTCACTGTCAGATACTTCAGAGCCAGATGATGCAGTGGCCTGATGCACTGCTGTTGTGAAATGGTCTCTATGGGACTGCTTGAATGCGGTAGCCTGCCAGAGTGCTTGCATCAGGGTGAAGTCATCCTGAATGAGGAGATTGAGGCACAGTTTGTCGTCCTGGATCCTCACCATGAACCTGTCCAGGAGTGCCTCGTCCAGGTTCTGGAACTCGCAGTGCAGTGCGAGGCCTATACTGTCTCTCCAGAAAACATACTCAAAATGGCTTACAAAATAAAGCATAATATAAAAAGCACAACAACAATTAAAAGCTTGGCCAGACCATATTCTGAGCAGCTTAAGAGTTTCACAACAGTTCCCAGGCTAAAAAGCAGAAGATACAAATTATGTTAGAAGGTCAATTAACCAGCAACAGAGCCCTGTCTCTGATTTCCACCTGCTTCATCTCTGAAGGTGAGTCAAGCTTCTCAGTAAAGACAGAAGGGCTTTTGAGGAAGATCTCATTGTGCAGGGGGTTGGACTAGATGACTCTGCAAGTCCCTTCTAACTCTATGATTCTATTTCTGCTGGTGGGCTTAATAGTGGGCTGCATGGGAGGCGACCAGCATCTCTTCCTGAGTTTATATCACTACCGACTGGGTCTAAGCCAAGCCCTTGTGGGAAACTGACCTAGCTGGCAGCAGCATGGGGACCTGGGCATACCTTACTTGGGATGACAAAATGCCTTGAATTGGCTCTCAAAGGACCTGTCCACACTTGTCTTGCCTTCTCTGGTTTCACAAAAATATCTTTTCATTTTCCCTCTCTTTGACAGCCTTCCTATACAAAGTTGTATGTTTTGCCATCATAAGGGACTGGATTGCTGAATATGCCTGGTGTTACCCAGATCTTTATTAAAAGTTTATCTGATGAGGAGGAGGAGGAAAATAAATCCATGATGGTGATGTTGAAGGCAAGGATAATTTTACTCTGGACATTTGTTTGACATATAAGGGGAGGCAGTATTAAAAATCTGCTCAGCAAAAGCAAAAGCCTACCAGATTCCCAAGGAGAGAAACCATTTAATCGACTTGCACAGTTCTTTCAAAGAATATCATTTTGCAGGAGGTGGATGTCAGGACAAAGAGAGTGAAGGAGATTTATAAGGGCTAATTTATGCCTTTAAGCCAAAAAGCTGTGCTCACCACGGGCAATATTTTCCTTCCTGCCCCTTTGTATTGTTTCAGTTTGTTACAGCTGCATATGTTCTGAGCTCATTCATTGCCATGCACGGAGGTGGGTCTTCCCCAATTTATTACACATTGAACTCAAGACCTAGTCCAAGATGACTGGCTGTCCTCTGGATGTGCATTTCGTAGGTGATGAAATCATCTGTTTATCTACACCTTATTAGATGAGTTTGATTGACTAGAAATTCTTTTTTTTTTCTTTTTTTTTAGCTTTTCTTTTTGTTTCTTTTTGTTTGTGCATGTTACCAACAAGGAAACGTCTTGCTTGTACCACTGCAATATTTCAAAACAGCACTTAAAATAATTATCAGAATACAGGACCACTGGGTGGGTCTGTAAGACATGTTTAGAGAACGCCGAAGATGATAGTAGCAACCAAAATATAAAACATGTGGGGAACTCATCCAACTCCGGTGAAATGCAAAACCATGCTGTTGCTCCTTTATAAATTGGAAAATGTACAGTAAATGTTTGGGATAGCCCAGGCCACCAGTAGGTCTTTCCTGCCATCAGTGAACTTGTGACCTTATTTCCTCAGAGGGCTGTTAAAATGAAGTCAGAGGGCAAGTTATTTGGGAGTCTGTTTCACTTGTGTGGTCTCAAAAGTTAACAGATTTTTTTTTAAAGCCCTGGATCACCGAGGGAAAGTGAAAGGAGAAAGGTTTCATCAGTATAAAGACTGGGTTCAGACGTGAGAATCACAACAACAGGAGAACTTGACAGAATGCCAAAAAACCTCTACAGGAATCTCGTTTGCATCTCTTTCCTGGGAGAGAGATCCAATTGGCAGGAAGTCCTCCTGGAGGTAATCCCTGGTGTTCAAAGAGATGGAGAAAAAAAGATTCACGGCTGGTGTAAATAATGCCTCATCTCTCTGAAAAATACTGTCTCAATAATACAAAATGCCTCAATATTTTTTATTTTTAGAAATTCTGCCTTGACCTGCATAGCCCAATCGGATCAGATCTCATATGCGTTGCTAAACAGAGTCAGCCCTGGCTAATAACTGGATGGAAAACCACCAGGGCTGTGATGCAGAAAGAGGCAAGCAACGGCAAACTACCTCTGAACATCTTGTACCTTGAAAGCCTTCCGGAGTCACTATAAGTCAGTTGTAGCTTGACAGCTCTTTCCACCACCAAAGCAGGCCTGCCTCTGTGCCGCTGGACTGTGTTCTGCTGCTTCAGACCAATATGGCTGCCCACCTAGACTTGGATCTGGGAGAAGCATAATCAAATCCCCACTCTGAGGGTCATCGCCTAATTTACATCACACGGTTGTTGTGAGAATAAAACATAAGGGCAATTGTTGTAATAAAGACTATACAAAAGATAATATTCTTAATATTTCATATAAAATTGTCATTTTAAAAATAAACCATTCAACTGTATAAAACTACAAAGATGAAAAAGAAGAAGAAGAAGAAGAAGAAGAAGAAGAAGAAGAAGAAGAAGAAGAAGAAGAAGAAGAAGAAGAAGAAGAAGAAGAAGATGATGATATTGGATTTATATCCCACCCTACACTCCGAAGAGTCTCAGAGCGGCTCACAATCTCCTTTACCTTCCTCCCCTACAGCAGATACCCTGTGAGGTAGATGAAGATATTGGATTTATATCCCGCCCTCCACTCCAAAGAGTCTCAGAGTGGATCACAATCTCCTTTACCTTCCTCCCCCACAACAGACACCCTGTGAGGTAGATGAAGATATTGGATTTATATCCCGCCCTCCACTCCAAAGAGTCTCAGAGTGGATCACAATCTCCTTTACCTTCCTCCCCCTCAGCAGATACCCTGTGAGGTGGGTGGGGCTGAGAGGACTCTCACAGCAGCTGCCCTTTCAAGGACAACCTCTGCCAGAGCTATGGCTGACCCAAGGCCATTCCAGCAGATGCAAGTGGAGGAGTGGGGAATCAAACCCGGTTCTCCCAGATAAGAGTCCGCACACTTAACCACTACACCAAACTGGCTCTCCACTAATTATTGTGTCCAGGCCGCTGTGCCCCACCACCTCCCGGCCCCACGGCAACTCAGACTCTGCTGGCCCCTACTCCCACGGAAGAAGACGGGAGCAGCCCCAGTGTGGCCCAATGCCCGCCAACTTCTCCTTCCATGCCCTGGAGCCCACCTACCTCCGTGCCTGGCGCTGGGCGTCCTGGAATCTCGGCGGGGGAGAGAGTTGGCTGGTGCCGAAGGACCTGACGGGGAACAGGCTGCACGTTGACGCCTTGGCCCATCAGAGGGGCGTGGCTGACACTATCCCAGGCCAGCCTGAGGGCCCAGGTGGAGAGAGGGACAATGTCGGGCCCAGGTGGAGAGAGGGACAATTGAGGAGGCTGCTGGGAAGATTGTGGCTGGCATGGCAAGCGCCCCACCCCACGGAATAGCCTCAGAGGGTGGGGCAAGCAAGAGGTCTGAGGAGAGGGGGCGGGAGGAAGGAGGGCACAGCAAGGAAGCGACCAATGGCTAGGGGAAACTGGTGATGGGCAGGCTCACATGAGGATGGAGAGGGGAGGAGTATGCTGGCACAGAGGTGTGAGAGGATAAAAGGGGGTAAAGCGCTGATGGCTGTGGGAGAAGACTGATAGGGAAGAACAGGCTAACCCAGATAGAGGGTCACAGAGTGCCTGACTCTGTGGAGGAGGTGGTGGCGTGAGGCAATGTCCACCCCCCTCCTATACTGAGGCCACAAGCGCCCCCCCTTTTCCTCTCTCCTTCTCCTTTGCATCAAGGCCGCCCCAAGGGGTGGGGCCAGTGGGAGGGGAGTTCACATATAGTAAGCATAAAAAGCTCACCAATTCTTCTCACATTCATCTTTTGGTCTCTGATTAATGTCATTTGTGCCATAACTGCACATTCTTGCATTTTGCCTATCCAATTGGACAACCCTCAGTTTTCCACTTTAATGCAAATACTGCTTTTTTTACTGTTAACATATATCTAAGTATTTCATGAATTGTCCTATCTTTGTTCAGTGGTAGAATTCAATGTTTTTTTTTAATTTTGGTGTGTATTTCTTTCCAATATTTGCTAGTTTTCTTACAAGACCATCACATATGGTAACGACCATCTATCTCTGTACATTTGCAACACAATCTTTTTAATTTTTATCCATCTTCTTGATATAATATACCAGGA
Organism: Heteronotia binoei; assembly: GCF_032191835.1. Lineage (NCBI taxonomy): Eukaryota > Metazoa > Chordata > Lepidosauria > Squamata > Gekkonidae > Heteronotia > Heteronotia binoei. The sequence continues at coordinate 9,515,643 of NC_083236.1, forward strand.
ATAAAACATTTTGTGCCAATTTTCTTGAAATGCTTGACTTGCTGTGAATTTTGTCTTTCATTGTACCATTGCTGAAATGGGATCTCCTTCCCAAATTTTGTGACAATTTCACCATGCATGTCTTAACTTGTTACAAGACAGACCCAAAAAAGGAAATAACAGAACATGGCCCAAAAAAGACAATAACAGAGTAACAATAACAGACTACTAGTGGTCACACACAACTCTCAACTCTAACAGTTCAACTCATCATCAATGACTTACAACCTCTATTGCACAGTGACAGCTCTTTCACAAGTACGGGGGGTCAAACCTTTTCATGCATAGACAATCCCCCAATCTAAAACAACTCCTCACCCACAATAATACAACATCTCATTTAAGCGTGGACACTAGTACTAGAGCTTGCAATAAACCCAAATGCTGTCTTTGCTGCCACAATATACCCAGACGACACAATCACTGGGCCTAACATTATTAACTACATCATCTCAGGCTCATTCACTTGCTCATCTTCCAACATTATATAGGCCATTAAATGCCAACAATGCCCTTCAGTTCTCTACATAGGACAAAAAGGACAAATCCTATGCCAAAGGATAAATGGACACAAATCTGACATCAGGAATTACAAATTGATAAACCCATAGGAGAACACTTCAGCCTTCCAAGACATTCAATGGGTGACCTCACAGTAGCTGTTTTATTGCAAAGGAACTTCAAAAACAGAATGGAAAGGGAAACTGCTGAATTACAAGTTATTATGAAGCTTGGAACAAACACCTCCCTGGGACTGAACAGGGATATTGGTTTCTTATCTCGTTACATATGCCAGGGGTGGCCAACGGTAGCTCTCCAGATTTTTTTTTTGCCTACAACTCCCATTAGCCCCAGCCAGCATGGCCAATGGCTGGGGGTGATGGGAGTTGTAGGCAAAAACATCTGAAGAGCTACCGCTGACGTATGCTAAACCCATTCTCACCAAGTAGAGGCATACATCCACTGTATTCCACTGTATTTCTTTTTTTTAGAATAGTGTATCTCTTTGCCTTTCAGGGGTGTGTGCTGCACACCAGCCTCTGCAGTCGCCAGAGCACAGCCGCCCGGCCCCAGCAGCCCCGCAGCTGTGGGAGCATCTTCCGCCAATGGCATCTCGGACTGTGGGAGCCAGGAATCACCACCATGCACAAGTTTGGTCTCCCCGCTAGTGGATAAGTAAACTTAGGCCAGTGCTCCCATCTCGTCTCATGTGTCTTTCAGTTTTCCCACATTGCCCCGGCCCCCTGTATCCCTCGCACACTCTGCTCATGGCCGTCCCAAGGGCATGGCTCTGTGGCTGGGGGGACTCTCGGGGCAACCACTTAGTGCAGATGTGTGGGAACTGCAGTGGGCGATATCGGTGAAAGGCGGGGGCTGATAGGCGGCAAGGCAAACACTTGTCCGGGGTTGCACCATTTGTCCACACTGTCTGGGTCTGTGATGCAGCTGTCAGGGGTACCGTGGTCGGGGTGGGTGCCCACAAAAAAGGGGGGGTGACCCAGGGAGGGGACTTGGCTGACCAAAAATAATGGCGGCTGGATGGCAGGCTCAATAAAGAGGGAAGCTGGCCGTGTCAGCATTCCTGCTGCAGGGTGGGCTTGAACCCACAGTTCCAGCATTATGAGGCGGGGAATTAGCTTGCTAAGACAAGCCGCCTCCGCTGTGTGCTGAGGTGGCTTACAGCCAATACATGCCGGGGGCGGTCCTGGTTGAGAGTGTCAGCACAATCGGTTCCTCCTGGCCCCCTTTTGGAGTGGCCTTGGTGGGGGTCAGGCAGAGGCCACAAGTGGAGGGCAGCACAGGCCACCACGGAGGCTTCTGGATATGCAAATGAGGGACACCTGTGGACTTGAAGATGCACCTGCTCAGCCCAGGAAGCACATGGGGAGGTGTGAGTGGCAGCTATCGTCCCCAGTGGTCGCCGGCCACCGAGGACCAGCCTCAGCTGGGAGTCGAGTCTGTGGCCACTTACACCCGTGGTGCCCTGCCTGACAATGCCACAGCCAAGGCATTCAGGAACCCTGTTGAGGCACTCCCGGCATTCCACTGGGGTTCCTGGGTCCCCTCCCTATGGTTTTCTACCTTGTCATTGTTTTTTATGTCTCCCCCACAGGACTTCAGCTCTGCCTGCCATTTCGTCCCCAATGCCTTTTCCAACAAATGCATGAATTTTTGAAGGGATCCCGAGAGTGATCCTGACAATTCTTGTTTAATAATAGATTGAGGTGCCCAAGAAGCAGCAGCATACATGGGAGCGCGCGGGGTCCCCCTGGTGGCCCTGGGCGTGTGTGAGGCCGCACTCATGGCATGCTCTCCTCCCTGGGTGCCCTGGGCACGCACCGAGTGCCCCAAATGTGAGCTCGCACACGCTCCCAATTCAAGTGCCCCCCAAAGTCCTGCTGGGTGGTGGCCTGCGCCACCGCCTCCACATTCTCCCACATCGGCGACACAGGGTCTGGGAAGGTAAGGTCCTGGGGGGCCAGCAGGCATTTCCAGGTAGCGATGTTGTGCAGCATGACACAGATGACCACCAGTTTAGCCACAGGCAGGGACTCCATGCTGTGTCAGCCACCTGTGTGGTGCAGGCAGTGGAACCTCATCTTCAGCTGCCCAAAGGCATGCTCGATGACCATGTGAGTGGCCTTGTGCGCCTGGTTGTATGCTGCCCAGTCCTCAGACACGTCCTCCTGGTACAGCATCAGCAGGTAGGGCAGCAGTGGGTACCCTCGGTCACCTGCTGGTACCCTCAGTCACCTGTGGAGGACAGGAAGGTGAGGACAGGGGATGGGAGGGGCGCCCCACGCTGCCGCCTGGTGGCCTTACCTAGCAACCACCCCTGGCCATCCGGCCAGGCTGCCAGGAGGCAGTTGAGGCCTGAGGACATGAAGATCTGGGCGTCGTGCACACTCCCTGGGAACTCCGCCACCAGATCTGTGAAGACTCCCCAGTGGTCACAGGATGCCTGCACGTTGAGGTGGTGCCTGTTCCGGTGCACCATGGGATCCTCCCGCGGGGCCACCAGGGTGACGTGTGCAGTCCACAGCCTCCACGACAATGGGGAACCCCACGACCAACGCGAAGTCAGCTCTGACAGTCCACAGCTCCTCCTCGCCTGTTGGGAACCACACATGCTGCTGGAGGCACTGAAGCATGGCGACTAGGAAGAAGTGGAGGCAGCGGCTGGCCGATGACTGGGAGACCTCCAGGACCTCAGCCACCACGCCCTGGAAGGAGCCAGTCGCCAGAAATCGTAGGGAGATGAGGATACGCTGCAAGACGGGGATGGGGTGGGGGCCACCCACCTGGCTGCAGAGGCTTGCCCTGAGCTGCTCACACAGGTCTTGGATGGTGCTGCAGTCCAAGCGGAAGCAATCCAGACAGGTGGCATCCTCGAGACGCAAGGTGCTCAGGCATTCTTGGTATCTGTGCACTCGATGATGTCTCTGCCGCCACCGCACAAACCACACAGGATGTGCAGCATCCATACCCGGGGGGGGCTCTGGCGGCGGGCCCCCATGGTTTGCACGATGTGATGTGGTCTGCGGTGGCCTGGCTGCTACCCCCACACACTCCACCACTGCTTCCAGACACTGCTGGAGCTCTGAGGGGCTCTGGCCAATCAGAGGCGTGGGGCCAACGAGACCACCGGATGCCCTGCTGGTGTACCATGGGAAAGCTGGGTGGGGCAGCATGAGAGAGCCCACTATCAGCCAGCTGCGATCAGCAGCCCTCGCATTCCACTGTCCATAGGAGGAATGGTGGCAGACAGAGCAGCACCGACCAGGAGTCACTGACAGCCGAACTGGACTGAGGCAGAGAAGGCACTCCTCTTTGACTTGGTGGCCGAGAATGCCACGGTGGCTCCCACTGCTGGAGTTTCTGCCGTATGTTGGCGGAGCAAGTGTCCACCATGAGTCAGGTCCCCGGCACAGAGCAGTCCACCCTGAAGTGCTTGAATGACTCATTCGGCCCTGCCAAAAAGCGGGTTCGGTGTCTCATCGCTGAGGGCTCAACCTATGAGGAGGCTGTGGCCTGGGCGCTGACTGGCTCTGAGGCAATCATGGGACCCCTAATCCACGAGTGGCCATTCGTGCCAGCATCTGACCCCTGTTCCATCCCGCAGGTAGCTGCACTGTGACCCTGATGGTTGATGTGGTGGAAAACCTACGAAGGGCATCCCCACACAGACAGTCAGCCCTAGCTGCCTCCCTCATGCTGTGAACCCTGGATCTGCCCACATCTCCGCCCCATGCCTCAGGGTGTGGGAATCCGGGGGGCCCGGCCACGGCAGCCTCGAGTGCAGGGTGTCCCATGGGTCCTCCGCCAAGCCCGACCCCTAACCAGGGGGAGCCGCTGAAGGATCCAGAAGGTGGCAGCGATGCTGAAGGCTGTGCAGGTGGCGGGGACCTGGGACCCAGGGTTCAGGGACCACGGCCAGCTCAAAGGATCCTCGCCATCCTGTTCTCCATGTGGGCAGCCATAGAGTGGGACAGGCTGGAGGGGCACTGGGAATGGCGGGAGGCCACATCCGCAGGACAACCCTGAATTTCGGGGATGGAGGGGACCATGTCCACGACCACTGGTCACCTGTGCAGTCTCCTGGCCATGGCGAGGCAGTCGCAGGAGTGGGGCGTGAGGGTGGAGCGCCTGCTCGGCAATATCGACCAGTCTCTGGTCAGTGCTGAGGGGGCTGCTCCTGTCTTTCCTGAGGCGCCCCCCCCCCCAGTGAGGCAGACGGGGAGATGCAGCGTGCGGCCGGAGTCGGGGATGACATCCAGGATGCTGCGTCCGCCCCTGACAGTGGACCGGCTGCCCCATGGCTGCGCCCTTTGGACAGCCACCACTGCCCACCGCGGATGTAGGCGGCTTCCTGTGAGGAGTCCATGTGGCAGCCTCTCTTTAGCCCTGTACTTCAATAAATCTGATTCCTGCACATAGCATTGAGTCCTTAATAGAGCGGGATCAGGTGGCAGGGGGCGGCGATTGCGGCACACGGCCACTTCAACACCGTTGCTCGCCCCTCATGGGTGTCCGATTCTCTGCAGGCGGGCACAATCGCAAGCCACCACGAGGACTGCCGCCGGTACCGTTGGGGCACGGTGCCCGCAGCGGGTAGCCTACTGTGTCCTGGCAGGTGGCCCCCACAGCATCTGGGAGGCCATTCTCCCATGCAGGACATGGTGGGGGGACACTGATGGGGGTTCGGCTTCACCCCTTTGATGGGTAGCCTGCACCATGGAACTAGCGGTAAGTGCTGATCAGATGCTCCCCCAAGGATTACACAGGCACACCATGGGGCTTGGTGTGGGCATGAGGGGGGTGGGGCATGCGGGCAGCCTACAACCGGGGAGTGCTCTCTCTGGCGGAAGGCGTCACGTGGGCCGGCTCCCCAGCCATCACCTGCCAATCCCTGCCGTCCCCGTGGAAGCTCCCCCCTCCTGTCTCCACCCTTGCGCCACTCAGGGAGGCCATGCTCCAGCATATCTTATGTGTCTACTGGTGGTCAAGTTTCTTGGTCTCTTTTTACATGCATAACCTTTAATGAAAGTTGAAGATAAGTCAACTATATTTTTTTCCTTCTTCATTAATAGCTTGCCAAGATTTTAATTTTTCTTTGGTTATTGATCATATCTTGCTATGTTAGGTAAATATTATTTTTCCTCTCAGGTTTGTTGCAATAAACACTTAATGGTGATATTATAGTGATATCGGGGGACTTATTCTTATATTGACCACCAAGTAGATAACATGATAACATCTTGTAGGGGTTTTTTGTGGGTTTTTGTATGTGTGTTTTTCCAGTTTGTTATAGCCAAAGACTTAAAATGTAAACCAAAGATGTAAACTTCAGACAAAGCTGCTGTTTCCAATTTCATCAGTGTTTTATTCAGGTTTCTAATCCAAACAGAGATCTCAGCTAAACTGACTGCTTGATAATAGAAACTGATATTGGGGACTGCTAGCCCACCTCTCTTTCCCCCCCCCCCACATTCTTCTAGAATTTTAACTCTTGTTTTTTTGCCTTTTCATATAAAAGTATTTGTCAGTATTTCAATATTATTTATTTATTTTGATATACCATGTATCTGAATTGGCAGCTCCTGGAATTAAAAAATAATTTTGGGGAGAATATTTTTTTCTTGCAGAATATTTTCCAAGTCAGGATAAATTTAACTTTGACCATCTTATGTTTCTTTTTTTCTCAAGACACATTTATTCCCAAGTATTTTATTAAACTGGTGATGATAACTGTCAGGTACAAGTCCCTGACGAGGATTTGACTCTAACATGGTTCAGAAACTATTGATTTTCCTGGTAGTATTATCATTGCTGATGAAGAGTCGATCATCCAAAGTATATTCATATATCCATAACTATTGTTTTAGGTGTCCATACATGCATTTATGCACATATATTTATACCTGTACTACAATACAATGTATTACAATACCAGTATCCACTAACCATATATATATATACATTGTATTCTTTTATGGTTTATATAGAATAGTACTGGTTACAAAGGAGGCCACAACAGAGGATACGTCACTGCGGGAAGCAAGGTCCTAATCTAGCCTCCCTGGTAACAGAAGATAGGTACCAACAAAAGATGTCTGCAAGTTGGAATGCAACCTTGGAGAAGAGTAACATTGGTGTCTGGGAACTAGACTTTTGAGCAAGAGATATTTAGGTGGGAGAAATGATGGGCTGTTAACCTATAACCAAATTTGGACTGTAACTTTTTTTTTATGCCAGTCTGGCAAGACAAGTAGTCTTATGTGCACATGTTACAAGTGTTTGCTACCTGATTCTTCATTAAAAGCTTCTTTTGCATTTACTCAAGAAGTCTTATGATAGATTCTGAGCAAAACCTTACAATAACAGCCTGTAGTTAATGTAATATTTCTTGTTTTGTTAAGAATTTTGAAATAATTTTAGTGTTGAGGGCCTTGCCATGAATTCCTGCACACTGTTACTCTTGCTCTGTCACTTCGCTCATCACTATCTCTTTGCAACAAGTTATCAAGAAGACTCTCTGCCAGCCTGGTGGTGGCCTGAGAGACCAAGGTCGAGCGGCCAGGGCAGATGCACCTGGGAGGGGGAAGGGCTATAGGACTTTCTGCACATAATTCCCTCTTGAGCTTCCGACTTTCCCTTTGAAATTACAACGGCTTCATTGATTGTATATAACAGAGCCAGTCTTTGCAAGATCTGCCATGCCTAATGCAGTTATTGAGGTTCAATAAACTACTATTATATATCAATGGTCTGTTTGATGTTCCTGGGAGACGGAGGACTGGACATATTGCAAAGACCCCTCTAACTTGGAGCCCATTCAACTACCTGCCATGTCGGGGGATGACACGGGTAAAACCAAGGATGATCATAAGAACCTGAATGAGAAGGAGACCCCTCCTGGAAGACCCTCCAGTGGAAGCCCCACAGCAGCTGGGAACAGGGGTGATGGTGTGGTGGCCAGACCGCGGGAACAGAGGAGGGAGTGAGTGGGGAGACCAAGCAGCCATTCCCTGCAAGACTCACTCACGCTTGTCTCTCCTCCTAGTATCCCTACGCCCTGGGGGTCAGATGAGGAGACAGAAAGTGCCCCTATGTGGGGGGGAGCTCCCAGAAGAATGGGAGCTTTGGGAGGGGGGAGCAAGAACCCCCGGACTGGTTGATGGAAACATTTATGATCCATGACCAACACATGAGGGACGAGATGCAGGTGATGCAAGAGGTCCTTATGTGGGAGGTGAGGGAGCTCGCCCATCAGCTACAAATGGTAGCTGCTCAGGTCGCTGGGCAACCTCCAGCTCAACCCCCGGCCCTGGTTTCCCAGCAGTGGATGGGAATGTGCCATCCCCCTCCCCAGCCGGATGTGGGGCAAGTGCCAGTCCAGCCATCAGCCAAGCCACCAGAGCCCAGAGTTCCTGGGGGCCCAAAAGTCCATGAAGCCAAGTTCGATGGAGACCCAACAAACCTAGGGTACTTCCTGGTGCAGATTCAGGGTCACCTGAGAGTGTGAACCAACAACTTCCCGACGGAGGATTTGAAGGTGGTTTATATAGAGGGATGCTTACAGGGTATTGCGACTGACATTATTTTCTTTTGATTTTTTAAAAAAATCTTTAATGCAAGGTATAAATTGTAGTTTGGTTTTGTTATGTTCTGTTTTAGTTTTTCTTTATGATGTTTTGATTGATTGTATAATAATAAATAATAATAATAATAATAAATTTTTATTTATATCCCGCCCTCCCCGCCTAGGCGGCTCAGGGCGGCTAACAACAATTCAACATTAACATAAATAGATAAAACATTGAATTTAACAATTAAAGTTAAACATATAAAAACCAGTTAGTTAAGTTAAAATACATAGTTTAAGTTACATTATATATATCTGGCAGCAATAAAACTGTTCTGGCGCTGGTTCTGCCAGTTTAGATAATATTATAGATGGCGGTTCTTCGTTCCTAGCAGCTCAGCAGTCGATATCGTTATAAGCTTGTCTAAAAAGGGCGGTCTTGCAGGCTCTGCGGAACTGATCGAGGCTCCACAGGGCCCGCACTTCCTCCGGGAGCTGGTTCCACAGTGCAGGAGCCGCAACTGAAAAGGCCCGTGCTCTGGTGTTTTGGAGTTTGACCTCTCTCGGCCCAGGGATGGTCATTTTATTTTTACCCACTGACATCAGTGCCCTCTGGGGTTCATATGGGGAGAGACGGTCCCTTAGGTAGGCTGGTCCTCAGCCATATAGGGCTTTAAAGGTAATAACCAACACTTTGTACTGGACTCGGTAGGTAATTGGCAGCCAGTGCAGTCCGCGCAGCCCCAGCCATATGTGCTCCCATTTCGAGAGCCCCAATAGTAGCCTGGCCGACGCGTTCTGCACCAGCTGCAACTTCCGGGTCCGGCACAGAGGTAGCCCCAAGTAGAGGGCATTACAGTAGTCCAATCTTGAGGTGACCGTTGCATGGATCACTGTTGCGAGGTCGCGACGTTCCAGGAAGGGGGCCAACTGCCTTGCCCGCTTCAGATGGAAGAATGCTGACTTGGCAGTGGCTGCTATCTGGGCCTCCATTGATAATGAAGGCTCCAGTAAAACACCCAAACTCTTTACCTGGCACGCTGGTTTCAATGGTGCGCCGTCGAAAGTTGGGAGAGCTATTTCCCCTCCCCGGGCGTCGCGGCCCACACAAAGGACCTCTGTCTTCGCTGGATTCAACTTCAGCCCACTCAACCTGAGCCACGTTGCTACAGCCTGCAAAGCCCGATCTAGGTTCCCTGGGGCGGAGCCAGGCCGGCCATCCATTAGTAGATAGAGCTGGGTGTCATCTGCGTATTGATGGCAACCCAGCCCAAACCTCCGGACAATCTGGGCAAGGGGGCGCATATAAATGTTAAACAGCATTGGGGAGAGAACTGCTCCCTGAGGCACCCCACAATCAAGTGTGTGCCTCTGGGATCGCTCACCCCCAATAGCCACCCTTTGTCCCCGATCGGAGAGGAAGGAGGAAAGCCATTGCAAGGCCAACCCCCCAACCCCTATGTCGGCGAGGCGGCGCTTTAGCAACTGATGGTCGACTGTGTCAAATGCCGCCGACAGGTCTAATAGCATCAGTACCGCAGCGCCGCCCCGATCCAGATGCCGCTGAAGGTCATCCACCAAGGCGACCAGCACCGTCTCCGTCCCATGGCCCGGTCGGAACCCAGACTGGCACGGGTCAAGAATGAATGAATAATGAATTCTTTAATAGTATCCACAAATAATTTTTTAAAAGAAGGATAGGTCCCTGCCTCAAGGTGGTTGTAATTTAAATTTAGATACAGGTGGAAGGGAGGTCACCAACAGTGTGAGGGACATTCTGGTTTGGGGTCTAAAACTATATGGTTGGAGCCATTTTTACCATACAGTCTTTGGCCAAGTATTTCTGTGCTGCCTGTGATGTAATAACGTCACTTCTGGGGTGCACTGGAAGCAACATTGCCTCATTGCTGATGACACAGGCCTAAGTCCTCTTCCTGCCACGTGATCAGCACCTGGGAAGGTTCCCTGGAGAAGGGGATTCCCTGCCCTCAATAAGGGCCTGACAACTCTAATAGCCATTCTTCTTTATGAACACACAGAAATCCAGTATATGTTGGAGGAGGAAAATGCAATATTGAGGCAAACTCCATCCACCTCTCTCTTTAAGGGATGTTTTCCCAATAAGCCAGACGTAGGGATACAATACTGAAAGACTTTCCTTGAGGTTTGGAGGTCCTTAATAAAGTTTGGAGAGGCTCAGATAAATAGTCTGCAAGTTATTACACACCCTTTGATACTTTCTCAGCTGTCTTGGCTAAAGAAGTAGACTGAGTTCAAATTTTAAAATAATTCCCTGGTCTTTTTTGCTAGCCATTTCCCCCCTTCAGACTCAGTTCATCAAGAAGCCGCTATGAAAATGTTTGACTGCTACTTATTCCTCCTGTTTTAATGAACATAGAAATGTCCATAAGCAGTCTAATTTATGGGCAAAAGGCATTCCAGTAACTGTCATTTCATCTGTGCTGTAATAAAGTAGTCAGGGGGCTGACTACTTTATAAAATACTATTGGGAAGCAGGTGAGGGAAACTGCTTTTGAAAGATGGCCTTCCAAAGCTTGCCCAGTCTTTGATATGAACTTCATCGTTGGGAATAGCAACGGTTAAAAGTCTTGGGATTTTTTTAAAAAAAAAAAACAAACAATTCTACAGCTCCTGTTTCTTAAGGGACCTTTTCTTTGAAACCAAATGAAGGCAAATCAAATATTTTATTGAGTGGGCTTTGATGACTTCCAAAATTTTTAAATGAGTAGATCTGTTTTTAAAAATGAGATATGAAAACACAAACTAACTTCAGATGGTGATGCTAACCTTTAGTGCTCTCTAAAATGAAAAAAAGTATATATATAAACCTTCTAATTTAAGCTGCAATAAAATCATGTCTCCCAGTTTTGGTGAGTGTTCTCCTGTCCCTTTTAAAATGTGTTTCTGTAAAATCACCCTACATAGATGGCATGGGTTGATGGCTTTTTTTTTTCTTTTTGCTAGTGAAACTAGTATATTAACGTTACATTACACTGAATGCCAAAATCCAACACAGAATTTGGCACATTTTGACCACTGATTTCAAGCAGTGGAAGCATGACTATCATTGGCTGTTAGATGGCAGCCAGTAATTGTTGTTTTGTATTAAACAGAGACCCGAATCTTCTTTTTCCCCTCCTAAGTTTCTCTGTGTGTCTCTCTTTGTGTTTGTGTGTATTATGTATATTGAATAACTTGCTATTTAGAGCAAGTTTCCAAATGAAATGTCTTAATTGAACTAACTTTTAAAAGCAATTAATCACTGTGTACATATAGGAAGGGACAGATGATAGGTAGTTCAGATAGATAAATAGATAGATGATTGATAAATAGATGACAGACAGATGGATGGATGGATGGATGGATGATAGTATGGTACTAAATTCTCTGGTAGTAAATTCTGGTGTGGCTCAGTGGTAGAGTAGCTGCTTGGCAAGGAGAAGATGCCAGGTTCAATCGCTGGCATATACTGTACATATTTATAAAAAAAGTGAGAGACTATATGAACATTCAAAGAGCCCTGCTGGATCAGACCAATAGTCCATCTCATCCAACATCATGTTTGTTGTTGTTGTTCAGTCGCACAGTCGAGTCCGACTCTTTGCGACCCCATGGACAAAGTCACGCCAGGCCCTCCTGTCTTCCACCATCCTCCGAAGTCTGCTCAAATTTGTGTTTGTTACATCAGTAACACTGTCCAGCCATCTCATCTTTTGTCATCCCCTTCTTCTTTTGCTTTCTGTCTTTCCCACCATCAGGATCTTCTCCAGTGAGTGTTCCCTTCTCATTTGGTGGCCAAAGTATTTGAGCTGCAGCTTCAGCATCTGACCTTCCAGGGAACAGTCTGGGTTGATTTTCCTTAGGACTGACTGATTGGATCTTCTTGCAGTCCAAGGGACTTTCAAGATTCTTCTCCAGCACCACATCTCAAAAAGCATCTATTCTTCTGCACTCGGCCTTCCTTATGGTCCAGCTCTCACAGCCATACATTACTACTGGGAATACCATCGCTTTGACTATACGGACTTTTGTTGGCAGGCTGATGTCTTTGCTTTTTATTATACTGCCCAGGTTTGCCATAGCTGTCCTCCCAAGGAGCAAAGTCTTTTAATATCATGGCTACAGTCACCATCTGCAGTGATCTTGGATCCCAGAAATGTGAAGTCTGTCACTACTTCCATGTCTTCCCCTTCTATTTGCCAAGGTGTGATGAAGCTGGATGCCATGATCTTAGTTTTTTTGATGTTGAGTTTCAAGTCTACTTTTGTGCTCTCCTCTTTCACCCTCAACAAGAGGTTCTTTAGGTCCTCCTCACTTTCTGCCATTAGAATGGTGTCATCTGCATATCTGAGGTTGTTGATGTTTTCCCCGGCAATCTTAATTCCGGTTTGTGCTTCATCCAAGCCAGCATTCCGCATGATGTACTCTGCATATAAATTAAATAAGGAGGGTGACAATATACATCCTTGTCGAACTCCTTTTCCTATTCTAAACCAATCATTTGTTCCTTATCCCGTTCTGACAGTTGTTTCTTGACGCTTATACAGGTTTCTCAGGGGACATGTGAGGTGGTCTGGTACTCCCATCTCTTTAAGGACTTGCCACAATTTGTTGTGATCCACACAATCAAAGGCTTCAGCATAGTCAATGAAACTGAAATAGATATTTTTCTGGTACTTCTGTGCATTCTTGCTAATCCAGCAAATGTTGGCAATTTGATCTCTAGTTCTTCTACCTCTCCAAAACCCAGCTTGAACTTCTGGTACTTCCCGTTCGACATACTGCTGAAGCCTAGCTTGTAGAATCTTTAACATGACCTTGCTGGCATGTGAAATGAGTGCAAAGGTGTGATAGTTTGAACATTCCTTGGCATTACCCTTCTTTGGGATTGGAATATAAACTGATCTTTTCCAATCCCGTGGCCACTGTTACATTTTCCAAATTTGTTGACATAATATGTGCATCACTTTAACAGCATCATCTTTTAGGACTTTGAATAGCTCAACTGGGATACCGTCATCTCTGCTCACTTTGTTCTTTAGTAATGCTTTCTAAGGCCCATTCGACTTCACACTCAAGAATGTCTGGCTCAAGGTCAGCAATTTCACTGTCATGGTTGTCAAGGACATTGAGATCCTTCTTGTAAAATTCTTCTGTATATATTTGCCACATCTTCCTAATCTCTTCTGCTTCTGTGAGGTCCCTACCATTTTTGTCCTTTATCATGGCCATCTTTGCACGAAATGTTCCCTTGATTTCTCCAATTTTCTTGAAGAAATCTCTTGTTCTTCCCATTCTATTATTTTCCTCTATTGCTTTGCATTGTTCCTTCAGGAAGGCCTCCTTATCTCTCCTTGCTGTTCTCTGGAAATCTGCATTCAGTTTGGTGAATCTTTCCTTTTCACCTTTGCCTTTCGCTTTACTTCTTTCCTCAGCTATTTGTAAAGCCTCATCAGACAGCCACTTTGCTTTCTTGCATTTCTTCTTCTTTGGGATGGTGCTGATTACTGCTTTCTGTACAATGTCACAAACCTCCGTCTATAGTTCTTCAGGCACTTTGTCTATCAACTCTAGTTCCTTAAACCTATTCTTCACCTCCACTGTATATTCATAAGAGATGTGATCAAGGTCAAACCTGAATGGCCCAATGGCTTCCCCAGTTTTCTTCAGTTTAATTTTGCGATGAGTAGCTCATGATCTGAGCCGCAGTCACCTCCAGGTCTTGTTTTTGCTGACTGTAAGGAGCTTCTTCATCTTTGACTGCAGAGTATATAACCAATCTGATTTCTGTGTTGCCCATCAGGTGATGTCCATGTGTAGAGTCACCTTTTAGGTTGTTGGAAGAGGGTGTTTGCTATGACCAGCTTGTTCTCTTGACAAAACTCTATTAGCCTTTGCCCGGCTTTATTTTGTTCGCCAAGGCCAAACTTGTCAGTTGTTCCGGTTACCTTTTGACTTCCTACTTTGGCATTCCAGTCCCCTACAATGAGGAGGACATCTTTTTTTGGTGTAAATTCTAGAAGGTGTTGTAGATCGTCACTGAACTGGTCCACTTCAACCTCCTCTGCATCAGTGGTTGGGGCATAGACTTGGATTACTGTGATATTGAATTGTTTCCCTTGGATACGGACCGAGATCATTCTGTCATTTTTGAGATTGTATCCCATTACTGCCTTCTTTACTCTCTTGTTAACTATAAAGGCCACACCATTTCTTCTACGGTACTCTTGACCACAATAATAGATGTAGTGATCCTCTGAGTTAAATTCACCCATTCCCATCCATTTTAGTTCATTGATTCCCAAGATGTCGATGTTCGGTCTTGCCCTCTCGTGTTTGACTACATCCAGCTTACCTTGATTCATAGATCTTACACTCCAGCATTGAACTGTTCTTTCACCATCAGACACATCCACAGCTGAGCATCCTTTCAGCTTTGGCCCAGCCGCTTCACTCTTTCTGTGGTTACTTGGACTTGCCCTCCGCTCTTCCCCAGTAGCATATTGGGCACCTTCTGACCTGAGGGGCTCATCTTCCAGTGCCATATCTTTTAGCCTTTTGTTACTGTCCATGGGATTTTCTTGGCAAGGATACCGGTTTGCCATTTCCTTCTCCAGTGGATCACATTTTGTCTGGGTTCTCAGCTGTGGCCTGTCCATCTTGGGTGGCCCTGCATGGCATAGCTCACAGCCTCACTGAACTACGCAAGCCCTCTCGCCATGTCAAGGCAGCAATCCATGAGAGGGCCAACATCCTGTAGGCAACCAGTTTTTTTCTGGAGAGCCATCAAAAGAGCATAAAAGCTGAGGCCTTCCCCTAACGTTGCCCCCTGGCTCTGGGATTCAGAGACCTCAGTCACCAATAGTAGTTGCTCACCTCAGTCACTGCGGCTAGTAGCAGGTTGTAGCCACAGTGGGACAGAGCCCCTGACTCTCCCACCATGCCCCACAACTTAAAACCCCGCCCCCTACAAATTGAAAAGATTTTTGCACATTTTAAAAGTCACTTAAATTGCACCTTGGTGCACCTGAATGGTGCCCTGCCCCTGACCTACCAATAGATGAAGTGGGCGGCCCAGCTCTGCCTTTCTAGAAACTGCTCCAGCAGCACTCTGGCTCTTGTCTTGCCTGCCAACAGGTGTTCCCACTTGCAGAAGCTGGTCAGTTTCATCCTGGCTGTGGCTGCAAAGCAGGTGAGCCTCCTGCAGCTTTCCCAGGGGTTGGTCCTGGCAAGAAAACCTGACAAAAAGGATCTCTGTTTGTTCATTTGTGCAGGGCTGTGTCACCCCTGCTGCTCTTGGGATGCCAAATGCATTTTCCTCGCTAGACTTCTTTAAAAACCATGGTGCCTTGGAACTGCCAAGGCGCAAGAAGCAAAGGGTTGCCTGGCTGGCTGGAGGGTAGCAAGCTTGTACCCATCTCCTCCCTCCTTGGCTGGAATGTCTTCTCTTTCCCGCCTTTCCTCAGGCTTTTGGACATGGCCTTGAGTGCCGCTGGAGCAGAATTTCTAGAAAGGCAGGAAAATGCATGAGAGGGGGTAGAAAGGAGTCAAAAGGACAGGCTGCAGAATGGGGAGAGGGAACAATGCACCAGGTCCCCACGGGGAGAAAGATCCTGGTCACCCACCCACCAGCCTACCCCACACCCAAGATCTGGCTAGCTAGCTGCATGGGGTGAAATTTGTTATTGTTTCTAATTTGTTTTTAATTTTATGACATCATGCTCCACCACTTGGCTAGTAGCCGCTGATAGACATCCTCCAGTTATCTAATTCTCTTTTATCTGTAACTATTAACTTTTCCCCCAATTTTTTTTCATTAAAATATAAAATACAAACTAAAAAAAAAACATTATTTTTCAATATAAATAATAGTATTAAAATTGTAAAAAAAAGTAAATCATAAACAAATCATACTTTTGCCATGTACATACAGATTATGTACATGGGCAAAATAAAAAAAAATTGGTAAAGCATTTTTATCATTTTCATTAGGGGCTACATACTGAAAGAATAAAAACTATTTCTCAACCAGATTAGAGTATTGTGTTCAGTTTTGGGCACCACATTTTAAGAAGGATATAGACAAGCCGGAATGGGTCCAGAGGAGGGCGATGATGATGGTGAGGGGTCTGGAGACCAAGTTGACCCTGGAGACCTAGGTGACCCAGGAGGGATGTTTAGCCTGGAGAGGAGGCGGCTGAGAGGTGACAGGATCATTATCTTCAAGTACTTGAAGGGCTGTCATCTAGAGGATGGTGTGGAATTGTTTTCTGTGGCCCCAGAAGGTAGGACCAGAACCAATGGATTGAAATTAAATCAAAAAAGTTTCCAACTCAACATTAGGAAGAACCTCTTGACCATTAGAGTGATTCCTATTTAATAAATGGCAAAGGAAGATTTCTGATTTTGTATGGGCTGGAAAGAAACCAAGGATTAAGATGAAGATTTTAATAGATGCCAGAGGTGGTTTTCAGCTCCCGGATTTAAGATTGTATCATGATGCGGTTTGTTTGACATGGATCAAAGATGGGATAATGCTGTTAGATAAAAAAACCTCTACGGTTAGAAGCCCATGGGAATAAATTCGGCTGGCACGCGTATTTGTGTTATGGGAAGAATAAGATGGACGGTTTTTTCTCTCACCACTATATCAGAAATTGTTTATTAAACACTTGGATAAAATATAAGAAATATGGTGATGAGAGAAAACCGCTTTGGATAGTGCCAGCAGAAGTAATAAAAATAACAGCTGAATCTGATGAAGAAAGAACGATGTCATATAATCAACTGCTCAAGATTCAAGGAGACAAAATTGAATTAAAATCTGCAGAAGAGTTAAATAATAAGTATGACTGGTTTCAAATGCAACAAATTAAAAGCTTGATGGAAAATGATATTAAATCGGATGGAATTAGACGTGAGCAAACAGAATTGGAAAGGGTCCTGCTTGGAGATAATGAAAAATTAATATCGAAAGTATATAAACTATTATTGAAATGGTCTACAGAAGAAGAAGTAGTAAAGTCTCAAATGGTTAAATGGGCAATCAATGTGAATAGAGAAATACAAATGGATACGTGGGAGCACCTTTGGAAAAATTCGATGAAGATTTCAACCTGTCAGAGTATTAAGGAGAACTGTTTTAAGATGATGTATAGGTGGTATATGACTCCAAAAAAGCTGGCTAGGATGAGTAAAAAGATGTTGGATAGATGTTGGAAATGTAGAAAACACGAAGGTTCTTTCTTTCATATGTAGTGGACTTGTGAAAAAGCGAAAGAGTTTTGGAAGATGATACAACAAGAAATCTCCAAAATTTTGGGTTATGACTTTAAGAAAACTGCAGAGACTTTTTTGCTTGGATTACAATTAGAAAAATTTCCAAAGGAAGACAGGACTTTAATTTGGTATTTGCTCTCAGCTGCTAGGACATTGTATGCGCAGCAGTGGAAACAGGGAAAAATTCCAGAGAAATGGGATTGGATTGTGAAAGTTTTATCGTGGAGTGAGATGGACAAATTAACTAAAACTTTAAGAGACTATGATTTAGATATATTCAAAAAGGAGTGGAAGAAATTTAAAGGATATATGGAGAAAGACTGGAATGTAAAAAGACATTGGACAATTTTTTAGTATTAATGAGAAAAGAAAAGTATTGAACTTTGATTGGTTAGTGGTACCTTATAATTGAATTTAAATTTATAACTTCAGGGAAGTCAAATATTGGAGGGAGGGGGGTTGAAATATCATATGGGTTAGTATAGAAAAGAGACAATTAAATATTGTAACGATATGTTATTAATAAATTGTTAAAACACCATTAAAGTGATTCCTTAGTGGAACAGTGTTCCTCGGGAGGTGGTGGGCTTTCCTTCCTAGGAGGTTTTTAAACAGAAACTAGATGGTCATCTGACAGCAATGAAGATCCTGTGAATTTAGGGGGAGGTGTTTGTGGGTTTCCTGCATTGTGCAGGGGTTGGACTAGATGACCCTGGAGGTCACTTCCAACTCTATGGTTCTAAATTCTTCACTGCATTTTCTGCTCCAGGATTTGAGAAGCTATTTTATCACACACTATGATGTCCCAAACTTTCAAGAACTTACGGTAGCTATGTTTTTCCCTCCAAAATTGGGCTGCTATCAGAAGAAAGGCTGCCAAATCAGCTCCTGTCTTACTGATGTATACATCATCCCAATAGGACAAAATAATAGATTCAGGAGTATTGGCACTATTACATCCTACTATGTTGTCAATAATAGGTATTATAGAGTTCCAAAAAGTTTTAATGTATGGGAACTCCCACCAGCAGTATAGATAGGTGGCTAATGACCCACTTTCTTTCAAAAATTTAGGATTGTTTCTGATTTCCTATAGAGTCTGTGGTGTTAAACACCACCTTGCATATGCATTTTAAAGTTTTGTAGCTTAATATTGACTTGGAAGTGCAAAGACTGGACAACAATATTTTTTGCCATTAGAGATCATTAAGTTGAATTTCACAGTCTTTTTGCCAGGCTAACAGTTCAGAGTTCAGAGGTGGTCTGTGACCATACAGTAGATGATATACTATTTTTAGCACTCCTTTAATTTCACAGTCACAGAATCTTTATTGGCATAACAACAACTATCAAATCAAGGAAGCAGGGAGAAAAAGTTGGTTAATTGAACACTCTAAACAGACTTCTCCTCCTGTAAGCACAGTAAAGGAAGTCAGCCTTATTTGAGGCTAGTAAACTCACTATCTTGCTTTCATCCTTTAATTTCATGGGTAACTTCTTTAATTAGTTTTTCAAAAAGTGTTACTGGCCTATCTAGTTGGACTCCTAGTTGTTTCCCTTACTTAATGATGTATTTGATAGTATTGTATCCATGGTATGTGATTATTATAATTAGATTTCAACTGATATACTGTCAATATTTTTCCTGTTGACATATATAATAAAACCTGTATATTTTCCTTCCCCCTCTAAGTTTTAAACATATTTATGCCACACCCCAATTGAAACCATTGCTGCCCCAGGAAAGTAGTCACAGGTGCTAAATCCAGGACTTTTTTGGTAGAAAAAGCCCTGCAGCAACTCATTTGCATATTAGGCCACACCCCTGATGTTGCTATTGTTTCACATAGTACTTTTTATAGAAAAAGCCCAGCAGGAATTCATTTGCATATTAGACCACTCCCCCCTGACACCAAGCCAGCCAGAGCTGCGTTCTGTGCATTCTGTGCGTTCTGTGCAGGTTCTATTATTTATTTATTTATTTATTACATTTGATTTATATCCCGCCCTCTCCGCAAGCGGACTCAGGGCGGCTCACAGGTTCTGGCCTGACAGGGCTGGCAGTAGGCGGGTCACAGTGAGACTACCCAATGGCAGGGGGGAGTGGTGGCAGAGTGCAAGGCCACTCCTGTGGTTGCCACAACTTCCAAAAAAAATTGAGGGATGAGCCAATGTGTTGACTTTTTATTATATGTAGGTTCACACCTTGAGAGACAAAAGACTAGATTTTTAGCTGATTTCAGATAAAAGCACGTTTATATATTGAAACATGTTGGAATGTCAGATAGCACAATACTTACCTGGGAAAGGGAGAAATAAGGCTTGTGGATCACCCCTAGGCAAATGCAGTTGTTGTCCAAAGGACCATGCACTATATTCAGGCAATCTTTTCAAAGGCAGCGAGATGCACCATTGTACACTGATGAAGGGGGAAGAACCAGTAAATGCTTCAAAGATGGCTACCCAAGAGTAAACATAGACTGAATTGATCTCCTATTTAAAAAATATGCCCAGGACGAAATTGACTAATTAGGAGTGGGAGGAAGACTTTAATGTGGGTGGAGGAGTGGCACAGAGCCGCTGAAAACAATGCAGAATAAGGGGGGGGGGGGGAGAAATACACAGTTGAAAGTGATGGGAATGCAGAACAAGGGGGGGAAAAACCCTGACGGACATGCATGGTGAAAGCTTAATGGGCTCCTTCTCCATTTATATACTCCTGGGCATTTTAAAAGGACAATTTGGATCTGCATAGTGCTTTTTTATTGTAATTCACACACATAATATGCACTGCTTTGGAGCATCTGTGCATTTTCCTTGGGTATGAGCAAATGTGTTGTCGCTTCGACTCACATGCCGTGATATTTTAAAGCCTATACAGAGAAATCCTGTGAACTGGGAACTTTTACAGCACTATGAATACTTATATTTTTGAATTGCGCTAGCTTTCTTTTGGAACTGCATATTCTTTTCCTGGAACAAACTTGTTTGCACATTAAAAAGAAAAAAAAAGGTCTCCTCCTCCATTTTACTAGCATATTCTACCAAATAGCAGTACATTTCAAATGGTGAGAGTGGATGAAGCAAAAAGGTATGTGCTTGTCTCCCAAAGTTGCTAGCAAAGGCAAGATGGTCTTAGAATTTCCTTGCAAGCAGCCTAGAAGTTTCTCCCTCAAATTATCCGTCTCTGCTTGAGTCACTTGCAATGAGGATATCAGTTTTCATTTTTGGGGAGAAAATTGGTTAGATTTTCTAAAATTCATTCTTAGAATAAAATTTGGAATTGTGCAGATTTTAAAAGTCCCAAAGGTGAGCCGAAGTCACATACTCCTTTGCATGTCTTTTCCTTCCCTGTTAAAGAAAACTGAATCAGCTTTTTTAGACCATCAGAATGAAATATGTGACATAACAGGAAATCATTTGAACTTTACTTCTATAATTTCAGTTAAATGGCACTTTAATGAACCTGGAGCAGGTAATAAATGGTCTTTATTAACAACCCTTTAGCTTCAGGATGGAATATGGAAAGAATCTAATGGGTCCCTAAAAGAATGAAATCAATAGTATAAATTATAGGATCTTAAACAGGACAGAAATGGCATGGGTCATCTCATTCATCTTTCTGACCCAAACTGATATAGCAAGGAAACACAATTATGTGTGCAAACTTCACTTCTGGATCTCCAGCCATGACAAAAAGGTTAAGGACTGGGACCCTCCTACAGAGTCTACGACCTTTAACATGGTACCTATATTTGCCCAATGCATTATGTCATCAGAGGCCTTCTTTCCTAGAACCCACACTCTTCCAAATCTTAATTCCAAAATTTATACCACAGAGAACTCAAGTCTGCCCCTTAACTACTCACAGTTTAGGCCCCAGGATGATTGTTTTAGACCTTTATTACCAAGTGCATGCTCTCCTGGTAATCATGCTAGAACAGTGTGCTTTTGCCTGAAGAAGTTTTGAGGTCTGTCCTTCAGCACCACCTTTCCATCTAGGAATGATGGCATCCAGGAAGGACCCGGAGATCCTCTTGAATTACAGCTCATCTCCACACCAGATCTGCTTCCCTGGAAAAAATAGCTACTTTGGAGGGATGACTTTATTGCAATGTACCCCACTGAATTTCCTGTCCTCCTCAAGCTCCTTCACATAATCTCCAATTAGATATTGGTTTAGGGTTTTACTCAGCACAGGAACTTGAGGGAAAATACAGGAGCTGTCTTCCTATTGCTAAACTTGGTAAGATTTTAAATTGTTTACATCTTATCTGAATTGCATTGAAATTGAGACCATTGGCTGCTAAATTAATTGTAACTGATTATATTTGCTAGTTAATTAATTGAGTAGTCAGTTAATTATTTGGGTAGTTGTAACTGTGGGTTAGAATTATTAGAATTAATTGACTATTTAGATTTAATTAATTGTATCAGCTAGCTAATTAATTAGGTAGTATTAATTTGGGAGGGATAGAATTTCTAGAATTAATTGGCTATATAGGATAGATTAATTTAGTAGTAGGGACCAATGTGGGTTATTATGTAGGTTTTTAAGACTATTGGTTTGAGCGAGGGCAGACAAGCTGTTAAGAACTATAGAGCAGTATAGGGTTGTCAGCCATATATCCTGAGCCCGTCGGGGAGGGTGGGATATAAATGTGATAAAATAAAAAAATAAAAAATCCTATCAATCGGTCTGAGGCTGTTGTGTAGACCACCATTATGGTGATGACCAGCCAGGGGATCCCAGTACTCCTGGGAAGGGGGAGGTATGGCAGTGGGAACAGACATGGATACAAAGGAAGGAGGCTGAGATATGAAGAAGCTTGGCCTCCTTCCAGCCTGCATCCCATCCCAACGGTAGCAGGTAGTGGGGCCAGATTGAACTACTTGCCTCCATCATTGGTGTTATGCAATGCCAGGTCCAAGCAGCCCCGTGGCGCAGAGTGGTAAAGCTGAAGTACTGCAGCTCACGACCTGAGTTCGATCCTGACAGAAGCTGGGTTTAGGTAGCCAGCTCAAGGTTGACTTAGCCTTCCATCCTTCCAAGGTCGGTAAAATGAGTACCCAGCTTGCTGGTGATAAAGTGTAGATGACCAAGGAAGGCAATGGCAAACCACCTCGTAAAAAAAGTCTGCCGTGAAAATGTCATGAGGCGACGTCACCCCAGAGTCGGAAACGACTGGTGCTTGCACAGTCTGAGGCTGTTGCGTTTGCCTTTTTTTTTTTTTAACGCCAGGTCCATAAATAAGAAGACCTCAGTCCTTTGGGATTTCCTGTGTTTTTTTCCCCATTCAAATTTTATTAATTTTATAACTACATATACTGCAAAAAAACATTACAGATACTCTCAATCTCAAGTAGCATTATACAGTCTTATTATTAAAATAAAGTTGTTTAGAAATAAATCAGTTTCTCATACAAACTATTTTTGGTATATATTCTTGTTGTAACAAATAGCTTACTACTATAAACCATGGTTCTACAACTTTTTTCATATTTTTCTGGAGAGCTATTAGAAGTCAGAAATGCCATTTTTGTAAATATAAAGTATTCCCATATTTTGTTTATCCACATGTGGTGAGGGGTCTGCAGACCACGTCCTATGAGGAAAGGTTGAAGGAGCTGGGGGATGTTTAGCCTGGAGAGGAGGCGGCTGAGAGATGATATGATCACCATCTTCAAGTACTTAAAGGGCTGTCAAATAGGGGATGGTGTAGAATTGTTTTCTGTGGCCTCGGAAGGTAGGACCAGAACCAATGGTTGAAATTAAATCAAAAGAAATTCTGGCTCAACATTAGGAAGAACTACATGACCGTTAGAATGATTCCTCAGTGGAACAGGCTTCCTCGGGAGGTGGTGGGCTCTCCTTCCTTGGAGGTTTTTAAACAGAGGCTAGATGGCCATCTGACGGCAATGAAGATCCTGTGAATTTAGGGGGAAGTGTTTGTGAGTTTCCTGCATTGTTCAGGGGGTTGGACTAGATGACCCTAGAGATCCCTTCCAACTCTATGATTCTATGAAATACTAATGTAAAATTTGGTGATGCCCAAATTTGTTCCCATTCATCATTTGTAATTTCAGTTTTAAGATCCATGTGCCATTGCTTTTGATAAAGCATTAATTTATCAGATTCCAGGCTATTCAAAAGTTTATAAAAAATGTAATTGAACCAGCTTTTTTGTTCACCTTTGTTTTGCAAAAATTGCTCTAACGATGTAATTTGTCTCTTTCTTGTAGCTTGTACCGATGAGGATTCTACGAGGTGTTTCACGTGGAGGTAAGTATACCATGGGACCTTCTTTTCTAAATTTTGTTCCAATTGGCTTTTTTCCAAAATATTTTGCTTACTTAATAACTGAACAATTTTTCTTATGCCTTTTTCCTTTCATGTTTCTAATATCGAAGGATATATTCCTGGTAAAAACCACTTTTGGTGTATAAATGTAGCCTGATATGATATTCCAGGAGCTAATTTATTTTCGTATTTAAACCAGATTTGTAATGCATTGTTCAAAAAAAATGTTTTCCTTCTTGCAATCCTCTTTTTAAACATGCCATATCCCAGAGTAAATCATATAACGTTCTATGTTTTATATTTTGCATTCCAATTGTAGCCCAAGTTGGAGTAATAGGTTCAGTAGCAGCTCTTAATAATAATGAAATATGTATGGATTCATAGTATGTCATTAACTTTGGGAAGTCTATACCTCCATTTTCCTTACTTCTAATCAAGGTCTTAAAATTAATTCGTGGCTGTTTTTTTTTATTCCAAAAGAATCTATTTATTACTCTCTGCCATTGCTGAAATACTTTTGGCGGTATCACAATAGGTATGGCCCTGAATAAAAGAAATATATCTGGACAAAATATAAGATTTTATAAAATTAAATCACTCAACACTTAATTAAGCACATTACGTCAGCCCCCTTCCGCCCGGCCACCAACAGCCAAGCCGAGAGGATTGTGCGGTCCACTAAGAAATCGCTCCACCACATCATCCACAGGGACTGGGAGGCCCACCTTGCTGAGTGCCTACTGGTGCAGCATACTCCTTCACAGCCGCTGGTCGCAGCCCAACCAAGCTCCTAACAGGCCAGTGTCAAGTGCCTTCCCATGAAAGGGTTATTGTCTTACAAACTGTCTGCATATTGCACTAGAAAATGCTGCTCTCTGTGTTATCTCTTCCCTTTCCTTCATCCCATGCTTTGCATCTGCGCTATGTTATGACTACAGGCTGGCTTACTAAGGGATCCATGTCCATCTTGGTTGATAAAGGCTTGCCGGGCAAGACTACAAGATCCTCTCCAGGAGATTGTCAACAGATTCCTCTTAGAAGGGATCTTTCCCACACCCCTAAAAGAGGATGTGGTTTGGCTTCTCTTTTTAAAAAATCATCTTTAGACCCGACCGTATTGATGAACTATAAGCCGGTGTTGAACTTACCCTTTTTTGGGTAAGGTTATATAGTGGGTGGTGGCGACAGAGTTGCAGAGTTTTCTGGATGATGCTTCTGTGCTGGATCTGTCCCAGTCTGGCTTTCGCCTGGGTCACGGGACGGAGACAGTCCTGTTTGCCCTCATAAATGATCTCCAAAGACATCTGGATCAAGGCAGCTTGGCAGTGCTGTTGTTATTAGATCCGCTGACCGCAACTGATACAGTCAACCATCAGCTGCTGGCCAACTGATTCACCGACGTGGGGATTCAGGGGTCTGCCTTGCAATGACTTACTTCTTTTCTCCAAGTACAGGGACAAAGGGTGGCGATTGGGGAGACATTGTCCCAGAGACACCCACTTATATGTGGTGTGCCTCAAGGGGCGGTGCTTTCCTCAATGTTGTTTAAAATCTATATGCGCCTCCTTGCCCAGATTGTCTGGAGATATGGGCTGGGGTGTCATCAATATGCAGATGACACCCAGCTCTATGGGTGGTCAGGCTGGCTCCGCCCCAGAAAGTCTGGACCTGGCATCACAAGCCATGGCACGGTGACTCAGGCTGAGTCAATTGAAGTTAAATCCAACGAAGACGGAGGTCCTTTACCTGAGTTGTGGTGGCCTGGGAAGGGAGATCCCTTTGCCAGCTTTTGATGGGGTAGCACTGGTACGGGCGCCATAGATCAAGAGCTTCAGAGTGCTACTGGAACCCTCCTTATCAATGGAGTCCCAGATAGCAACCACTCTCAAATCTGCCTTTTTCCATCTTCGGAGGTAAGGCAGCTGGCCCCCTTCATTGAGCCCTGTGACTTAGTGACAGTGATCCATGCAACAGTCACCTCAAGAATTGACTACTGTTCAATCAGCCATGCTGTCAATTTCTTATAACCACGTCTTCTCTGTCGTATACCCCAGGGTATTTCTTTTAAGGTTTTTATTTTATTGTCTTCCCATTTTAAATTGACTTCTCTGGTAGCTCTCAGAATCGCTTCACAAGTCAAAACCTTCATGAATTTAACATGTACTTCTCTTGGTAAATTGTATTTCTTTGTGTAGGCTGAGGCAACCCTTTTAACCCAGTCTATCTCCTGTTTAATATCTTTCACTGCCTCTTCTTCGCCTAATGTCAAGAGATCATTCACTTTCCTGTATATACCTTCCCCCTTCTCTTCTGGGAGATTCTGGAATCTCAAAATATATGCAGCTTTGTCCATTTCTAATTTTGCTTTCCTATTCTCAATATCTGAGTACTTAGTCTTGTATTCTTGCATTGTGGCAGACATTGCTACCATTTTATCATCCAATATATCCACTTTAGTTGATAACTTCTGTGTTTGTTGACTATTAAGTAAAAGTTGTCTCTGAAATTCATCAACTTTCTCATTACTCTTTCTTATTTCTTCTTTTAGTTCAAGTGTAATATCTTCTAAGGCCTCTTGGTTTTGTTTAAAACCTGTCATCATTATATTCTGCAATTTCTCAATAGCATTCTGGTTTAATGCTACTGCCACTGGCTTACTCGCACCTGGTGTGGTACCCTGCCTCAGCTTTTTTATCTTGACTTCTGTATTTCTTCCCCTTACTACCTTCACTATAATTGAAAATTAAGTAAAGTACACTTAGACAATGACACTCTCCTGAAGGAACTTATTTCTGTTATTATATAGTCCTTAGTGCCCTTCCCCAATCATTCTTATTTACTTCATAAACATTGATTTTGTTACTATTTACACATTTACCCTTACAAATCATCACATAAATATTTTTAGTCACTCTAATTAATTAAATTGCTTAAATTCATCACTCAAATTAAGCTAAATCAAGTTAAGTTCATTGGTTCAATTAATATCATTATTCAAATCAATTTAAACCAGTTCTATTCTCCCCATCAACATGTATTACGTCCCAGCCTCTGTTTCACATTCATTTAACCAGTAGGCGTTTTACTTCTTCCTCTGCAATAATGAGTTCTACTGCGAGAGCGTCTCAGTCTACTGTATCTCATTCTTCCTTCTTCCTCTTTCTTCTTCTCAGAAGCCCCTGTTCTCCTTTCCAAACTTTCTCGATATGCCATTTTAGTTCACCACATCTCTATTACCCACTTCATATACAGATCAAACAAAACAGAGTTCTCGGAACCTCTTCTTCTTTTCTTGACACGTCGTTTCAAATCGTCCACCTACTCTTCAAAGAAGAGGCAGCCGCGGCTCCGCTAAGAACTGCCTCTTCCTCCTTTTATTCTCTCAAAAATAATTCCTCTTCTCACATCCTCTAACGCCAGCTCTCCACTCCTCTACTCCACTCATCTCTTTTACCACCTTCTCCATATCTTTAATACCATTTCTTAAATGTGCTCAACTCTGTCCTTCTTCACATCAAGAACATCCGTTCTCAATCTCTCTTCACTCTCTCTCTCTCCCTTTCCGCCTCCTGCTATCTCCACCAAACACCACGTCCTCCTTTTGCTTCTTTCCTTACTTTCTTAACTCTCTTCCTTACTCCCTCCCGGTATTGCTTCACTTGCTTTTCAAACCCTTAATCTTTAAAAGTCCATGCTCCACTTCGTCACTGTGTAGTTTTGCATCCTCCTCCGCAAGTCGCCTCTCTTTTCCGCTCCGCGCTGCTCCTTCTCGACAATTTTAAGTAAGTCCGCTTTTGTTCTTTATGGCTTTATTAAAGTATTCTTTCCTTCTCAAATTATTGGTCCACAATAGGTAGATGGAATGTCTAGTATCCTTTATGCTCCATTTTCTGGCAACCCAGTTCAAAACGCACAAGGCATTTACAAGCCTCAGCATGGGAAAGGCAGAAACCTGTAGGGAAGCCTCCGCTTCCCCTCCAAAGTTCCCGCCAGCTCCCTTTGCTACAGAGAGTCTTCCAACGCTCTTTTAAGGGGTGCCGTACCAGGGAGGTCCCCTATAAGACTTGTAATGAAGGTGCTTGCCAAGAGCCCTCAGTCAAGCCCTCCGCATCACTGCACCATCTTCCGGAAGTCTCAGATCCAGAATCTGAAGCTGGTGCAGAATACCGCAGCCAGGTTGTTGATGGGGTTCTCTATATATGAACACATCCAACCTGTGCTGAAAGCATGACACTGGCTGCTTGTGGCATACTGGATCCAATTCAAGGAGTTGGTACTAACCTTTAAAGCCCTACCTGCCTACCTGTGGGACCACCTTTCCCTGAATATACCCTAGAGAGCACTGCATTCAGGGGCCCTAAATCTTTTGTCAATCTCTGGTTTGAAAGAGGCTAAACAAAGTTTGACCAGGGCCAGGGCCTTCTCAGTGGCCACACCGATGTTATGGAATAACCTCTCAATTGACACCAGGGCCTTAAGAGATCTCATCCATTTCCGTAAGGCCTGTAAAACAACACTGTTCCAACATGCTTTTAAGAACTAAGGGGGGAGTGCTGCCAACCGCCTAGAAGTTGGGTGTATTTATATTATTATTATTGCGCTTCTGTGAGACATCAACCTAAGCCATCAACATATCTGGAAACTATGAGAAACCATGAATTATGGGACTCCGTCCATCTATCCATTTATCTTATACATTACATATCAGCAGATATAGCACCCAATAAGTTAATTTTATATATTATGGTTTTAATAATTGCTTAATGTTTTATACTAATATTGTTTTATAATAGATTATTGTATTTTATGATGTTAATATGCTGTTAGCCACCTTGAGCCTGTTCTCAGGGAGGGCGGGATACAATTAGAAATA
Source organism: Heteronotia binoei (assembly GCF_032191835.1). Lineage (NCBI taxonomy): Eukaryota > Metazoa > Chordata > Lepidosauria > Squamata > Gekkonidae > Heteronotia > Heteronotia binoei. The sequence goes on from NC_083236.1 coordinate 9,544,242, forward strand.
AATAAATAAATAATAAACCCTACAAGTCCCCAGAGCAGTTGCACACAAGTAACCAGACTGCTATTTAATTTTTAAATAACTATTTATTATTTATTTTACTATTTCAATTTATGTTCTGCCCTCCTCACAAGCAGGCTCAGGGTGGATTACAACAAAAGTTAAAGCATCAGATAAATTATAAATAGTTAAAAACCATCAAAATAGCATAATTTAGCTGAGCCATACATATGGTTTCCAGCTGGAGCCACTGGACCTATCAGATCATCTAATCTGGGCCTTATAAGATAGTAACTTCAACTTCAGCAGGGGAAGCTGGGTGTTTTACTGGACACCTGTCACCTCAGCCAAAGGCCTGGTGAAATAGCTCCATTTTCCAGGCCATGCAAAATGGTAGTACCGTATTTTTCGGACCATAAGACGCACTTTTCCCCCCCAAAAAAGTGGGGGGGGGAGTGTGTGCATCTTATGGTCCGAAGGTACGTACCTTGGGGGGGGGGCGATCCGCTGCCTCTGCCTCTGATCCGGCGCTTCCCCCGCGCCTGCCTGCCTGGCTCCATCTTCTTCAGGCAAGCGCTGGGATCGCTCCACATGGCCCCACTGCAAACCCAGCGCTTCGCAAGCGCCGGCTGTGGAGGGAGCAGTGTGCTTCCTCCTTGTCTGTCTGCCTGGCTCCACCTCTGATGCTTAAAGCAAGCGCTGGGATCGCTCCCTCCACCCTCCGATCCCAGCGCTTGCTTTAAACATCACAGCTGAAGCCAGGCACACAGGCAAGGAGGAAATACCCGCTCCCTTCGCAAACCCAGTGCTTCACAAGCGCCGGCTGTGGAGAGGGCAGCGTGCTTCCTCCTTGTCTGTCTGCCTGGCTCCACCTCTGATGTTTAAAGCAAGTGCTGGGATCGCTCCCTCCGCCCTCCGATCCCAGCACTTGCTTTAAGCATCAGAGGTGGAGCCAGGCAGGCAGACAAGGAGGAAGCACGCTGCCCCCTCCGCAGCCGGCGCTTGCGAAGCGCTGGGTTTGTGGTGGGGCCACGTGGAGCGATCCCAGCACTTGCCTGAAGAAGATGGAGCCAGGCAGGCAGGCGCGGGGGAAGCGCCAGATCGGAGGCAGAGGCAGCGGATCGCCCCCCCAGGAGGAAGGTGCGTCCTATGGTCCGGAGCGCCTTATGGACCGAAAAATACGGTAAGTCCCACAGGTCGATGATCTCCACCAGGAGCATGTTCCACCAGACCAGGGCCAAGGCAGAAAAAGCCCTGGCCAAAGCTAAATGGATGTAAAGCTCTGCAGGGCACATATGGGGAGAGGTGGTCCCTCAGGCCACACAAGGTTTCGAAGCACCTTGAAGCAGATCTGGTACTCTGTCAGTAGCCAGTGCAAATGGCATAGCACTGGCTTAATGTGTGCCTGCACAGGTGATGCAGTCAGCAGGCATACTGCCACAAGGCATACTGCTGCAAGGCCAAGCCCACATAGAGCGAGTTACAAAAATCAAGTTTGGAAGTGATCATTGAATGGGTCATTGTAGCCAAGTTCTGGGGAGTGAGATAAGGCACCAGTTGTCTGATTTGTCTTAGATGATAAAAGGCAGACCTGGCAACTGTGGTGACCTGGACCTCCACAGAGAGCAAAGCATCCAGTATCACCCCTAGGCTCCTCACCTTCTGGGCTGGCCCACCATCCAAGGTGGGCAGCCTGATACCTCATTCAACTCCACCCCAGCTCAGGTACAGGACCTCTATCTTCATTGGATTCAGCTTCAACCAAGTCTGCTGCAGCCACCCAGCCACAGTCACCGACACCCTGGTCAAATTTTCTGGGGCAGAGTCTGGGCAGCCATCCATCATCAGATAGAGCTGGGTGTCATCTGCATACAGGGCTGGCTTGCCCACTAGGCAAACTCGGTGGTTGTCTAGGATGCCAAGAGGCGGGGGTGACAAATTGGGCTCCCCTGCCGCCAGTGCCCAAGGCAACCGGCTAGTTTGCCTTCCTCTCTTGCACTGTTGCCGCTGTCACAGCTGCCGCCAGCCTCTGGCCTGCTGTCGCGCTCCGCTCTCCCCAGCCACTGCCTCCACGCTCCGCTCACTTGTCCCCTGCTGCCACTTGTGTGGCCGCCACCAGCCTCTCTTGTCCCCCTGCCACTTGTGTGGCTGCTGCCATGCTGCGCTCAGCTCCCCCCCCCCCAGCTCCCAGGCTGTTGGCTCAGCTGGGAGCAGAAATCCCAAAATGCTGCGCTCCACTCGCTGCCGCTGTGGTGCTCCACTCGCTTGCCCCGACTGCATCCCTACTAGCTTCTAGCAGCCCGTGCCTGTGAGTTTGGTTAAACTGCAGGCACGGGCTGCAAGAAGCCTGTAGGGCTTCTTTTGCTGCGGCGAGTGAGGGGGGCGAGTGAGTAGAGGGTGGTGGTGGCAGGTGAGCGAAGGGCGGAGGTGAGCCAGAGGAGGCTGGTGGCAGCTGCACAAGTGGCAGGGGAGTGAGCGAAGCAGGGGGGCAGGAGGTGAGCAGAGAGTGGGGGTGGCAGGGGGGTGAGCGGAGTGCACCTGGGGGGGCACCGGTATGTGTGGGGGTGCCTGCTTTGGGCACTATTTGCCCACGAGCTGGTGCTGTCTGCATATTGATGACAACTCAGCCCAGTCCACCAGACCAGCTGGGTAAGGCGGTGCACATAGATGTTGAACAGCACTGGTGAAAGAATCAGTCTCTGTGGCACCCCACACTCAGGTGGGTAATGCGGGGAGACCATCTCACCAAGTGCCATCCTCTGTCCCTGATCTTGAAGAAAGTAGGAAAACCACTATAAGGCAGACCCCCGAACTACTATCTCGGTGAGATGGTGGGCCAAAAGATCATAACTGATCATGTCAAATGCTGCTGTCAAATCAAGTCACAGCAGTGCCAACCTGCCTTGATCCAGGTGTCTCTGGAGATCATCTGTGAGGGCAACTAGTGCCATCTCCATCCCATGACCAGTGTAGAAGCCAGACTGGAATGGGTCAAGGATAGCTGCATTATCCAGAAAGGCCTGGAGTTGCTCAACTGCCTCTCTCTCAACTACCTTGTCCAGAAACAGAAGAGTTGAAACTGAGCAGTAGTTGGCCAGGACAGCAGGGTCCAAAGTTGGTTTCTTCAAGAGAGGCTGAACCATTGCCTCCTTTAACTCCATTGGAAGGACCCTGACAAAAGGAACAAGGTGATAGTGTCTCCCAGGAGGACCTGAATACCATACCTGCATGCCTTAATTAGCCAGGAAGGACTCAGGTCAAGGATGCAAGCGGTTGGCCTCACAGCTGTCAGAACTCTGTTAACATCTTCTTGTGAGAGTCAGATGAAATGGTCCAGCATTGGACCAGAAGACGGACAAGGGACTTCTAGTCCTCTTACTGTGTCAGGAGGTCCTGGCAGAGTGATAACACTTCCTTTGTAAAATTTATTAAGTCTATTTCAGTTTCTATCAATATGAAAATTTATTCTATAGCGAACACATTACTCTAAAATAAGGCAGCAAGAAAACAAGAAAAATAACTTAACACTTTTTAGATCTTGCATTAGATGGCATAAACCTTAATTTCAAGAGTGAAAGGCCAATGCTCAGGCATTCTCTACATTGCTAGCAGTTGCAATTCAAGCAGGTCATAGTTCAAGCCTCTAGTCAAAATCTCAGCTATTCTCTCCTCTTCTGAACCTTAGCCCAATTATAGTTTTAGGGCCCAGCAACATCAGGTGAGGATGAAATCCAGTCAGGACACATTTTCAGGAGAAGCCTCTGGAAGATCACCTCATCACCCCGGTTCTCCCCCTTCCATGGACCACATGGATCACAGGTTCTCATGAGACGTTGATCACCACACTTCCATCTCTGGCCTTGACTATAAGAGCCATGTAGAAGAAGAAGAAGATATTGGATTTATATCCTGCCCTATACTCTGAATCTCAGAGTCTCAGAGTGGTCACCTTTACTCCCCCCCCCCACAACAGACACCCTGTGATCAATGTTCCCTCTAAGCTGCAGAGTCTTGTGAGCAAAAATTCTACTTCGTGAGCTACTGGCATTAAAGTTCTGAGCTACTGCATAAATTATTGTGCTCAGGGGCCAATTTTCCTGAGCTAAGACAAAAATGTGTGAACTGGAGGCTAAAAATCTGTGAGCTAGCTCACGTTAACTCAGCTTAGAGGGAACACTGCCTGTGATGTAGATGGGGCTGAGAGAGCTCTCTCAGCAGCTGCCCTTTCAAAGACAACTCCTACGAAAGCTATGGCTGACCCAAGGCCATTCCAGCAGCTGCAAGTGGAGGAGTGGGGAATCAAACCCAGTTCTCCCAGATAAGAATTCACACACTTAACAACTACACCAAACTGGCTCTCGGGGCCAAGAGACCAAATAGTAACACCACCAGGATGAACCAGGACCATTATTGTGTACATTAACCCTCGAGGGGAGGTCAGGGGTGTTTTGTCTTACACCTCTCCTCTCTGATTGGCCCTGGTGATGAGCATCCATGCCTGAAAGGGGCAAATGGGAAAAATGTTGCCTGGGATACATAGGGAGGGGCTGTCTTATTCATTTGCTATGATTTTGGCTCGCCAACCTCACATATGATTTTGGCTCTCCAACCGCATATAACTTGCAATCTTCCCAGTACACACAGTCACTATTGCGTGTGAATAGGGCAATGTTCATGCTTTTCAACTTTGGTATGCTCAACAGCAAATCTTCAAATATCTGGATGGGAAGCAACTTGATGGCACTTAACATGCATATTTAAACAAATTACCCTGCTTTTCTTCCTAACAGAGGCTTAAAATCGCTTCTTACATTCTTCCTTCTTCCATTTTATCTTTGCAACAGCACTGTGAGGTGGATTGAGCTGACTGGCCCAAGGATACCCAGAAAACTCCATGGCAGAGAGGGAGTTTCAACCCAGATTTTCCGATTCTAGATTGGTGTGGTAATAGCCACCAGTGGAAAAGAAAAAGCTTGATCCAAAGTGGCACTTTCAGTTCCCAGTAACTTTAATGGCAGGGATTTGGCCACACGATGAACTCTCCCATTCCATCAAAATATTTTTTAAAAATAATAATAATAATTGTAACTTCCAAAATAGTGCAATCTAGCTCCTTATTCAATTCATTTCTGAGACTATGCGCATCATATTTATTAATCAACATCAAATATTTATAAACAAACATTGTAAGTTTCATTTTCTGCTTTGATTCAATGAGAGTTTCCAAGAGTAAGAGAGGTCCTAAAACACTTACAAAGCAATACAAGGGCGGATGGTCCGAAAATGCTCTGGGACCTGACTTACCCTTACTTCAGCATATGTCCCAGTAACACTGGTGTAAATGGCACTTACAGGCACAGGGCCATTGCCCCTCCCCATTGCTCATGTGTGCTGGCAGTGGGGCATGGTGGCCTGCTGTTGGCACAACTGAGGCATAGGCTCCTGCACTGGCATGGTTGTGGGTGGTGTTGGGGGTGTGGCCAGTGCTAGTCAGCTCCCTGAGCCCTTTCCGGCTTGGTTACTGAAGAAGAAGATAGAAGATATTGGATTTATATCCTGCCCTATACTCGGAATCTCAGAATCTCAGAGCGGTCACAATCTCCTTTACCTTCCCCCCCCCCACACACAACTGGGGTAGATAGGGTAAGCGGGGCTGAGAGAGCTCTTACAGCAGCTGCCCATTCAAGGACAAGTCCTATGAGAGTTATAGCTGACCCAAGGCCATTCCAGCAGCTGCATGTGGAGGAGTGGGGAATCAAACCCGGTTCTCCCAGGTAAAAGTTTACACACTTAACCACTACTAGAGGTGTGCAGAGGGGAAAAAAAAGTTAACATTTGGGAAACATACTATATGGCTAATGCTTTGGTTTGGTTAAGTGAATGGGTGACATTGGAGAACAAAAGAATCTTAGCAATAGAAGGACATGATCTCAAAGCAGGATGGCATGCGAATATGTGGTATATTAGCAAAGGGCATAAGTATTTTAGTAATCATTTGGTACGTAAGTCATTGTTGGATTGCTGGGAAAAAGTAAAAAAGAAAATATAAGACCCCAAGATGGCTTTCTCCCAATGAAGCATCTATACAACTACAATTGTTTACAATGTCAAAGATTGTGAGATATCAAGACTTATTAAATGAAGATGAAACTTTAAAAACAGCTGAGAAGTTAGGGAACAAAGGCATAAAAATGGATTGGTGGTTAACAATGCAGATTAATACAAAATTTAACAAAGACAAGCTAATTGGTTTTAATAAAGGAAACGTTGATTTTGACAAATTGTTAATGAGTAAGGAGGATAAACTATTTAAACAGTTTTATAATTATCTTATGCAACAGAAACTGGAGGATGAGACCGTGAAAGAAGTAATGATAAAATGTTCACAAAATCTGGGAAAAAATATAGACTTAGAGCAATGGGCACAATTATGGCAGATCAACTGTAAGATCACAAAGGCAGTAAATTTTAGAGAAAATCTATTTAAGATGTTTCATAGGTGGTACATCACACCAGTTCAGTTAGCTAAAATATATCCAGGATTATCGCCAAATTGTTGGAAATGTGGTGAAAAAATTGGCATGTTCTATCATTTATGGTGGACATGCAAAAGGGCAAAAAAATATTGGATCAAAGTCTTTGAATTCCTTCAAGGAATGCTGAAAACGGTAATTCAGTTGAAGCCTGAAATTGTACTACTAAGTCTGGTTAAGAAAGACGTGGTTAAGGAAGATGTTCATTTGATAATACATGTTCTCACCGCCACGAGAATGTTATATGCAAAATATTGGAGATTAGACAAAACTCCAAATATGGAAGAAGTAATAGATAAGGTTTTACAAACTGCAGAAGCAGATATACTCATGGCAAAAGTTAATGGGAAATCAAAAAAATTGGCAAATCAAAGACGGGAAAATTATATGATTGGATACAAAATAGAGTCAAAGATGAGAAAAGCAAGTAAAGGGTTAAAAGTTGTAAGAAATTACTAATAGAGGATGAATATAAGAAAAAGGAATGGATGGATTGTAAGAATATTAAGCATTGTAGGAATTTAGGAAATAATCTACCTTTGCTCTCTGTTTTAATAATTTTGTGGATTTCGTATTTTATTGTTTTTGTTTATTTATTTGTAGCTGGATTATGAAACAGGAAACGATAACAGTATGTATGGCAGACAAATGTAATGTATTTGAAGAATTTATAATCAATAAATTATTTTTTTCCTCAAAGAAAAAAAAACATTTGGTTTTGAGTTGATTAAACAAAAAAAATCTTATTTCCTTGGAAAGCCAAATCTCATATTAGGTAAAGGGGAAAAAAACTGGGAAAAATCGGTATTCTCGATTTTTTCCAGCTCCATTATACTCTATGGCCATTGTAGTCAATGGGCGATCAATGAAACAGTGATTAAGATGACTAGAGAGATGATGGCGACATACTCGCGATGAAGCTACGAGAACATCCTATAGGTCATTTATGCGGACCTATGAGATGGCAGTTCAGGATGCAAAAAAGACTTATTTTGCATCCAGAATTGCGTCTGCGACCTCGCGCCCAGCACAATTGTTTAGTATAATTCGGCCACTAACAACTCTATTACAGGGTAAGCAAAATATTAGAGAATTGGAAATAAGCTTTGAGGCTTTTGCGAGTTTTTTCACAGATAAGGTCTCGTCGCTCCGACATGACCTTCCCACCATAGTTGATACAGTGAAAGAACTTGGGACACAGAGCGCGTCTTCTGGTCCCATTCTGGATTCCTTCAGTCCACTCAGCCTGGAGGAAGTCGACAGGATCCTTTTGGCTGTACGCCCTACGACTTGTAGGTTGGATCCATGCCCGTCCTGGCTTATAAAAGCTAGCCAGACGCGGCTACGTGAACCACTACAAGGTATTGTCAACAGATCCCTGGTAGAAGGGATCTTTCCCACACCTCTTAAAGAGGCAGTGGTCCGTCCCCTCTTAAAAAAACCATCTGCAGATCCGGCCGTATTGGCAAATTATCGGCCAGTATCAAACCTTCCCTTTTTGGGTAAGGTTATAGAGCGGGCGGTGGCAACTCAGCTACAGGGATTCCTGGAGGACACTTCCACACTGGATCCATTCCAGTCCTGCTTTCGACCAGGTCATGGGACAGAGACGGTTCTGGTCGCCCTTTTAGATGACCTCATGCGACATCTGGACCGGGGCGGCTCAGCGGTGCTGTTGTTATTAGATCTGTCAGCTGCTTTTGATACGGTTGACTATCAGCTACTGACTAGCCACCTTGCCGATGTGGGGATTCAGGGTTCCACCTTACAGAGGTTGACCTCCTTTCTCCAAGATCGGGGACAAAGGGTGGTGATGGGGGGGGAGTATCCCAGAGGCACTCTCTCAGCTGTGGGGTGCCACAGGGAGCGGTCCTATCCCCGATGCTATTTAACATCTATATGTGCCCCCTTGCCCAGATTGTCAGGAGGTATGGACTGGGTTGTTATCAATATGCAGATGACACCCAGCTCTATCTATTGATGGGCGGCCAGTCCGACTGTACCCCGGAAAATCTAGACCTGGCTCTTTAAGCCGTGGCTTCTTGGCTCAGGTTGAGCCGGCTGAAGCTGAATCCGACGAAGACGGGGGTTCTCTATCTGGGTCAGGGTGACCCGGGGAAGGAGGTTTGTCTGCTGGCTCTTGACAGGGTGCCATTAATACCGGCCCCTAAGGTCAAGAGCTTGGGCATGCTCCTTGAGTCCTCCCTCACAATGGAGGCCCAAGTAGCAGCCACTGTTAGATCCGCCTTTTTTCACCTCGGCGGGTGTGGCAGCTGGCCCCATTCCTGGAGCACAACGACTTAGCAATGGTGATCCATGCCACGGTCACCGCAAGAATAGATCACTGTAATGCTCTCTACATGGGGCTACACTTGACGCTAACCCAGAGACTACAGCGAGTGCAGAACGCTGCGGCACGGCTGTTAATGAGACTCCCTCGATGGGAGCACATTTAGCCGGTGCTGAAAGAGCTGCACTGGCTTCCTGTTGTGTTCTGAGTTCGTTTCAAGGTGTTGGTACTGATCTTTAAAGCCCTGAGAGAGAGCTGCCACTGGACATCATATAGAGCACCAAATAGAGTACTGGTGGTCACCACCGAATTTTTAGAACCACCTATATTGTACTGTATTAACACAGCACCATGAAATGGTTTTTAAATAATTTAAATATGTAATTATGTTTTATGTTTTATTAGTTTTAATGGTAGTAATGTAATGTTGTGAGCTGCCCTAAGTCCGCTTGCAGAGAGGGCGAGATATAAGCTTAATGTAATAAATAAATAATAATAAATAAATAAAATCCCATAGAGTACATTTCATGGGCTGGGGAGAGAGGAGATTGAGCGAGAGGCACCAAATTTGCTGCGTACCTTCTGGAGCCTCTCTCCAAAACAACCCCAAGTTTCCTTGGTGGCTAAAAAGGCAAAGACAATTTTGTGTTGTATCAACAGAAGTATAGTCAGGGCTTTTTTTGTAGCAAGTACTCCTTTATATATTAGGCTACACTCCCATGATGTAGCCAATTCTCCAAGTGCTTACAGTAGGCCCTGTAAGAAGAGCCCTGTAAGCTGTTGGAGGATTGGCTACATCAGGGGGGTGTAGCCTAATATGCAAAGGAGTTCCTCCTACAAAAAAGCCCTGATTTTAGTGTTCAGATCGTGGGAAGTGATAATATTGCTTTTCTCTGCTCTGGATAGACCTCCCCTAGAGTATTGGGTTTAGTTTTGGGCACTACAATTTAAGAAGGATATTGACAAGCTGGAATGTGTCCAGAGGAGGGCAACAAAGATGGTGAGGGGTCTGAAGACTATGTTCTATGAGGAAATGTTGTAGGAGTTGTGTATGTTTAGCCTGGAGAGGAGACAACTGAGAGGTGATATGATCAGCGTCTTCAAGGGCTGTCTTATAGAGGATGGTGTGGAGTTGTTTTCTGTTGCCCCAGAAGGTAGGACCAATGGGTTGAAATTAAATCAAAAGAATTTCTGGCTAACCATTAGGAAGAACCTCCTGACAGAGCAATTCCTCAGTGGAGCAGGCTTCCTCGGGAGGTGGTGGGCTCTCCTTCCTTGGAGGTTTTTAAACAGAGGCTAGATGGCCATCTGACAGCAATGCTGATTCTGTGATTCTCCTGTTGTATGATCGTGTGAATTAGGCAGATCATGAGGAGGGCAGGAAGGTTTCATCAGTGCTTAGTTCTCACAGCCCTTTCTTACATGCCCAGGAAAATGCTGATTGCCACTTTGGGATGTCAGCAATTTTTCTCCAGGCCAGTTTGGCAGGGGATCCTGAAGGTCTTTGCCATCTTCTGGGGATGGAGCAGGGGTCACTGGGAATGTATGTGCATGGGGAGTGGGGGGAGGTATTTGTGAAGTTCCTGCATTGTGCTGGGGTTGTACTAGATGAAGGTCCCTTCCAACTCTGATTCTATGATTTTATGGTACCTCGATCAGAATTCTTATTATTTAAAGCAATCAAATCAATAACCAGCCAAAGGTAGCTAACATTTTACCATCTACATTCACCAACAAAATGGGTGAAATTTTTCCACATTTATATGATTTCTGTATAAATCTTCCATTCCACTGAAGTTGATTAGGTTTTAGAAGTGTTAGCTGGGATCAAGCATTCAAGGTCCTTCACAGATATTCACTACACACCATTAGGGGGCATCATGTTATTATTTATGGTTTTCCTCAGTTCAGTTTTCAGATTTTCTGGTTGATTGCGTTGTTTGTTGACTGTGGAATCCTGTTGGTTGTATTGACTTACTCTATGCAATCTGCCTTGAGTCTCAGTGAGAAAGGCAACCTATAAATAATGTCAATAAATAATACAGAGAAGCAGACTTTTGTGTGTATATCTCAGGTTGAGTGAAGAAATGGGCAGGCCAACAGACATGGCACAGGGCTCCTTTGCATATGCAACAGCTGAGCTTATAAGCACATAGTCGTGTTAGGAAGTCAGTGATAGGACCACTCAGTGACTCAGTAGTAGCAGAGAGGAAGCGGGGGCAGGGGGGGCTGATTTAATCCTTCCTCTTACATAGACCTTTCCAATAATTGCCTAAATACATGTATAGCTGTGAAAATGAAGCCATAATCTCAGCAATCCTTATAGCAATACTGTAAGGTTGGCCACCAGTACAATTTGTATCAGCATTTTGAAGTTAGGTTGAAAAAACAGTGGCAGACTTGAAGGTGTCAAGAGGTGAGATTCGTACCAGTTCCATGTGAGTACTATGTTGCTGGCCACTGCAATTCTATTTCATTATTAAAACTGATGAGACAGCTTTCATCAGAAAATCTGTACTATAACAATATAGAAAACCCTAACTCAATAAAAAAAAAAAGTAAGCATATCTTAAACTATGTCAAAAGTAAGAAGTTTTTGAATATTATTTCTGGCAATAGATCATACTGTAAATTTCATAGTCATTTTTTCCTACGTATTTCCTAGTTTGGTTAATTATAAGTAACGTATTTAATTAAAATACAAGTAAGGTATTTTTTTTAAAAAAAAAAAAAACACCTTTGTTGGGCTGCATCAGAATTCACAAAATCTGCTATACATACATTGCAAACACTTTCCACCATCTTATGCAAATTGTTATTAATTAAACCTAGCTTATTTCTGGTAATGATAACTTGGTGGAGCTTTTTCTGTCTTCATTCCACAACGTAAGAAATAATTTCTCCAAAAAGGGGGGGGGGGGGAAGCTATCACAGATAGTATCAGCGAGTGAATAATGCCTGCGCATTCTCCCTGCCTTTCACTTTAAATTAATATAAGTGTTCGTATGTGTCATAAATTTAGGCTGCAGCTAAATTGCTGCCAAAGCTGGAGGCACATCTCATAGCTGTGTTTGATTCCAGGCCGGGAGCAGAATCAAAACCAGTTGTTCAGTCTGCCCACCAAAAGAAGCAGGGGGATGATGTCATGCTGGTGAAATATGCCATTTTGATTCAATCCAGTCAGCACCGCTGGTTTCTGTGCAGCATGTTTCCTGTAGATTGGCTGGAAGGAATCTATGCTGCAAGGAAACAAACCCCAAACCATGTTTACTTCATCATATAAAAAAGGTCCTCAGCAGACAGTAGCAGAATAATCATGACAGCAGAGGCTCTTTAGGCAGGCCCCAGCAAATGAAATTGCCTTAATATCACAACAGGCTATTAGAAATGAATGCTTCCACGCTGTTGCTGTTTTCTTTTAAAGTAAATATTCCCTAAGACGTCTCAAAACTGTGAAAATAAATTTATGTAAACATTTGGCCTCTATGCTGATAATGCAGTATTTTTCTGACTGGGACCAATGATCTATCGAGACCAGTGTTCTGTATCCAATAATAACCTGTCAGATGCATCTCAGTGCAAATAAGTTAGGCCTCAAGGAAGCAGTTTTGCCTGCATTGCCTGGGTCTTGTACTTGTAGTTGATTCCTTGATCTCTGGAAGAAAGTTTCCATGGGTGAGGTACCATGACTGGAAGCCATTGATAGAGCTATCCTCCAGGAAATGGTCTGATCCCTTGCGAAGCTGTCCTAAGTTAATAGCTATTACCATTTCTTGTATGAGTAGATTTCATAAGTTAATGGTTCCAGATGAGTAGCCATGTTGGTCTGGAGCACCAGAATAAAGCTAGAGTCCAGCAGGACCTTTAAGACCAAAAATTTTTTGTTCAAGGTATAAGATTTCATGTGTACACCTTCTACCTTGAGTAAAACTTTGTTGGTCTTAAAGGTGCTCCTGGATTCAAAAATTAATGATGTGTCATGTACAGATTTGCTTCTTTCTGTTCCTTTTGAACTGGCTGCAGCCCATTTCAAAGGACGACTGCAGGCCGCGCTAGTGACACTTGGGTGGGTCCCATTCAGAGAGATGTTCTGGTAGAGAATACCTGGAAATAACCTTAATAAGAACAAAAAGAATTGTCATCTAAAGTGGTTATTAGATCTTGAGGTTGAAATTTATTCTGCCAGCAGGTAAGATATTGCAGGGGGGGGGGGGGAATGAGATATTATAGAGATGTGGAAGCATGGCTGGGGAACAAACAAACAAAAAAGGAAAGGAAACATTTTCCTGAGGATTTTTGCCTATTTAGCCAATGGAAATTTGGATGGATGCTGTACAACCCTTTGATGGTATAGTTCCTCTTTTGAAATGTGAAATGCTTTTTGTTTTTGTTTTTTAAATACAAGTTTTCACTCACTCAGAATGAAGATGTCTATGTAAGATAACATTTAGACAATGCTAACTGTGTATGTGTTAGACATGCACAAAATATGTTCAAGGATATTTATTGATTAAATGTGACTAATTTTGTTCATAGTTAATATACTATAATATATATGATGACGGTAAAATATAGTTTTTAATATTTAACCTGAGAGCAAAATATGCTTCTAGCCCTATTGTGACTGCATGATACTAAAAGGTAAAGGTGGTCCCCTGTGTAAGCACCAGTTGTTTCCGACTCTGGAGTGACATTGCATCCAGGGCCGGCTCGCCCACTAGGCAAACTGGACGCTTGCCTAGGGTGCCAGGAAGGAGGGGGTGATGAATTGGGCTCCCCCCGACAAATGGCTAGTTTGCCTGCCTGCCTCTCTCCCTTCTGCTGCTGTTGTGGCACCTTTCCTTCCCTCCCCTCCCTTTCTGCCCGCCCCCCCCCCCAATCGCCGCCGTGGCACCTTTCCTTCCCTCCCTTTCTGCCTCCCCTCGATTGCTGTTGTACTTTTCCTTCCCTTCCCTTCCGTCCCTTTCTGCCCGCCCCCCCCCCAGATCACCAAGGCTCAGCCCTACTGGCTTCATGCAACCAGCATCTTATCCCTGCACTTGCCACCTACTCATGAGTAGCCCCATGCCTACTCATGAATAGGTGGCATGCACAGGGCTACTCATGAGTAGGCATCAGGTGGGGCTACTCATGAATAGGTGGCAGGTGGGGGGCTACTCACAAGTAGGCAGCAGGTGTGGGGCTACTCATGAGTAGGTGGCAGGCCTGGTGACTCAGGGCGGAGCTGTGCTGCCTAGGGTGCCAGAACGGCTAGGGCTGGCCCTGGTTGCATCACGACGTTTTCACGGCAGACTTTTTACGGGATGGTTTGCCGTTCAAATTTCATTTGCTTATTATCTTGGAGGTGCATGAGCATCTCTCTCTGTCTCTCTCCCCCCTCCCCTTTCTTTCTCTCCCTCTCACTGTCACTTCATTATTGGACAGATTTCCTGGTAGAAAACTGCATTTATGCTTAAAATGTGATTAATCTGCCAAATAGTACATTTTATATGCTAAGCTATATAGTGTATTTTATGTAGTTAAAGCAATAACATAAATTTAGGTTTGATAAGAAAGGAATCAAGCATATACTTCATCCCCTTGCAGTTCCTTTACCTCTTCCATAAAAGACAAGAAAACTGATTTCAAACTTTCTGGCAGTTGTACATTCCTTTGAACCAACTTGCATGAGAAATTATGTGCTTGTGCTTATACTGTTGAAATGAATGGGACTTAGCCCTTTCCTCTGGTTGGATCATGGCTAATGCAGTCAACTTCTGAATCCCTGGGACAGGAGACAACATCAGGAGAAGACCTTGTCCTCTGTGTCCTGTTGTTGACCCTCCAGAGGAATTGGTTGGCTGCTGTGTGATGGACCAGCAAGGCTCTTCTTATGTTCTTAAGGTGTATAGATCAGAACAAACAAGGTTTTATTTGACATCCTTTGGACAGATACGTTTCGAAGATATTTTGCCTCCCCAAATAATGCACCCCCAAATAATACACCCCCATCCCCTCCTGAGGCTCTGCTACATTTGGCCTCTCATTGTGCCATCTCAAGAAATCATCTGGTGTAGGGTTGCCAACTCTGGTTTAGGGAACTCCTGGGAGTGCAATGACTGTGATGCTTGGAGAGGGCAGCACTTGGAGAGGGGAGGGAACTCAGTATATTAGCAATGCCACAAAATCTGATCTCTGAAGCTGTTATTTGCTTTAGGGGAACTGATTCCTGTACTCTGAAGAAGATCAGCTGTAATTCCTGGAGATCTCTAAACTCCACCTGGAGGTTAACCAGGAAACTGACCTTTCCTTTTGACATCAGAATTCTTATATCCATAAAGCTTCAAGGGTTGCCAATCTCCAGGTGATGGCTGAAGATGTGAAGATCTCCTGGGGACTTCCAGTTTCGGCAACACTGGGTTGAGACATCGATGCGACACAGTTATGCACTGGAGTGAAATGGACAAGCTTACAAGAATCTTAAAAGAAAATAATTTAGAGAAGTTTAAAAATGAATGGGGAAAATTTCAAATATATGTTGAAAAACAATGGAAGGTTAAAGGATGGTACAAGCACAATAGTTGAACTTTGGAGGAAGACTACATGGACGATAGTCAAAAAGCGGGAATATATATTTTCTTTTTAATTTTCTTTTGATAAGGACTAAAGGATTATAATGAAGATGGATTATAATTATAACATATGGGGTTTTTTTTTCCTTTTTATCTTCTTGTAAGTTTTTTTTATGAAGATTCTTTAATTGAAACAATTACCTTTTAGTTTTAGCAATTTACTTAAAATACACCATCGGAGGTCATGAAATCGGCATTTTTGAGGGGTCGCCCACGAAGGACGACTCAGTTCTGGGGGGCAGGAAGGCTTCCAGAAGGCTGGAGGATTGGGCAGTAGATCGGGGATGTCAGCGGAGGCGGCTGCTCCCACAATCCCGCTTTTCTCAAGCCTCATTCTGCCGATCGCCATTTTTAAATGGCAAGAGGGTCAGCCACCGGCTTCTTTCCCTTTTCACCACTTTACATTCCAGACTTTCAAGCTTCATAAAGGATATTGAGCTTCTTACTACTGTAAGTGTTCCCCCCCCCCCCCAATATTTCATTTAAGACTGGTAGCATTTGCAGGGAAAAAGAGAATCAGGAGCAGTTTTTGAGCAAGGCAAGAGACTGAGAAGGAGTGGGGGGAACTCTCCCTCTTTCTCTTTCAAGGCTTGCAAAAGTTTGCAAAACCTGATATATGGAGAATACCTGCATGTAAGAGATTTCATCAATATATAATAGATGACTGAACATAAAAGACGTGTCTTAAATTCCCCTTGGGGGATGAAAATGTTTTGCTTCTGGGGAAAGATCTTTGCTGAAAAACACACTTGGATGTGAGAGCTGGACGGCTTAGAAATAGTTTGAAGAACTAGTTCAAGTGTCTTGATAGAATTTATAAACACTTTAAGAAACTATTAAAAGCTGGCGGGTACTTGAAATTGATTATAAGGTACAACAGGATCTCTGGTTGCAAGAAGAGTACTTTGCAATTTCTTTTAAAAACTGGTTTTTCATCTATTTTTGTGGATATAACTATTTTATCTGATATTTTACTTTTTTCTCTCTTTTTTTGGTTTGGTGTATATCTGTGGTTGGATTACTTTTTGGGTATGGTTGCAAAGATTTTTGTTTTGGGATTTTGTTTTTTGAGTACCTGTATGTCTTTATTTTTGGATTTGTGGGGGTTTTTCCTTTTTTGTTTGGATTATGGACGTTCTGCTTATTTTTGGGTCATGTGTTTGGATTACAAATAGGGCATTCAGCCCTGGATTACAGATTTATGGCTTCTCTACTTGGATTATTGAATTTTTGTTTGATGCATCTGTCTTTTTTGCCTTTATTTTTGGGTTTGTTGGCTTTCCTTTATTTTGGTCTGGATTATTGGTTTATAGTTTGAATTTGGGTCTCATCCTTGGATTACAAATAGGGCAATCAGCCCTGGATTACAGATTTACACTTTGCAGCTTTTATATCTGAAATTTAGCTAAAAGATTGGTTGGTGATTTGGATGACAACTGAACTAGCTTTGCTTCATATAATAGGCAATGGCAGCAGCTTCAGAGAACTGAACTGAACTAAACTGTTTCCCTTACTGACTATCTACTGTGGTGAACTAAAAAGGGGTGTTTATTATTATTTTTAGTATTGTTTTGACTAACAAAAATTGCTGACAGAAACCAGAAGGCTGCTTTCATTCTTGAACCGTTTGATAATAAGGATATTCTTGGGCACAGTCTAGTTTATTTGATATAAACAAGAACAAAGAGTTTCAAAATAAGCATGGAAGAAGTGTTATTGGATTTTTGCTTGTGAGTGTTTATATTTCAACAAGAATGAGTGGTCCCAAGGAATCTGTTTAAAAAAAGGACAACAAAGAAGGAAAGCAAATATTTCCTTCACCTAATCCTCCATCTGGTCCAGGTAAATTTACGACTATGCAAGGAGATAGGAAAGAGATGCAAGCCGCCTTAATGACTGCTATAGTACAACTAACCATTAAAGTAGACAACGTTGGTGAGCAGATGGCAGAGATTAAAAAAGAGCTTTTGGAGAATACCAGACAGGCAACTGAGACCAACAAGGCCTTAAAAACACTAGAGGGTCAAGTGACAGAGAATACCCAAAAGGTGGAACATATGGAAAAAGAACAGAGTCTACAAGACTCTAGACGTTTACAACTAAAAGCAGACAGAGCTGCATATATGCTGAGATTTCAAAACATACCAGAAGAGAAAAATGAAGATTTACAGAAAATTTTAAGGCCTTGGCTGAGCTTTTGCAGGTGACTCCTGAGAGGATGGAAGAAGAATTTGATCAAGTTAGATGGGTACCTTCGAGTTATATAAGACGAAACAAACTGCCCAGTGAAGTCCATTTGAAATTTACAAGAAAGAGGACCAAAGATGACATTCTAAAACAAGCAAGAGACAGACCAATGATGATAGCTGGAAATATGGTGAAAATTCTGAGGGAGGTTCCCTGGCCTGTGAGACAAAAAAGGAGAGAATACCAAGAGTTAACAGACTTTCTGAGAAGAAGAGAAATACCTTATATGTGGTTAATGCCAGAGGGCCTCCTTTTTACATATTGGAAGACCAGATATAGGATTAATTCCTCTTCAAAGCGCAGCATTTTTTTTTTTTAAGAATGAAGGGAAAAGAAGGCAAAGAAAAGAAGGATGAAGAGGAGGAGGAGGGAGAAGCTTCTGGGGAAGAAAATCCAAATGAACCATGGAGATATCATACAAGGCAACACCTCAGAAAGGATAAGAAAGATAATGATAATTCAAATCCATAATGGCTTCAATAGTCTCAATCAATGTGAATGGACTCAATTCTCCTGCTAAAAGAAGGAAAACATTTAGATATTTGGCAAAATTGGAAATGGATATAATTTGCTTACAAGAAACTCACTTCTTGAAAAACAAACTTACTTCTTGAAAAACAAAAAATTAGGTAATTTATTCACAGCAACAGATAAGTATAAGAAGAAACAGGGAGTGGCAACATGCATTAAAGATAAATTTAATCCACAATTGCAGTTTGCTTCTGGAGATGGAAGAATTCTGCTAGTGGAAATCACAGTGGACAATAAAAAAATTTTACTTGCAAATATCTATGCCCCAAATTATCACCAAAAGAAATTTTTCCAAGATTTGCATTTTAAATTAACAAATTTGGAATATGCAGAATATTGTTTGATAGGAGACTTTAATGCAGTCCCGAATAGACAATTGGATAAAAAAATGCTTAAACAGATGAAAAATAAAGGTCCTCAGTTGCCAGTATGCTTCTGGAAATTAGCAGAGGAAATGTATTTGGTAGATGTATGGAGAACAAGATATCCCAACTCTAAAGACTTTACTTATTACTCTGCCAGCCCCTAAACCTGGTCAAGAATTGACATGTGTTGGCTTTTGGCAAGTTTGATTAAAGATCTAGTTGACATAGAAATTCAAACAAGAGTCATTTCAGATCATAGTCCTGTAATGATAAAGCTAAAAGGTTACGGAAGAGAAAAGGATGGAATTTAAATACTTCAATTTTGAAAGATGAAGAATTTCTTAAAGAATCCAAGGCTGAAATGGAATATTTTTTCAAACAGAATATAACACAAGTAAAAATGCAAGTAGTTTGAGACACTGCTAAAGCTTACTATAGGGGCCTTGCAATTAGATATAGTAGCAAGAAAAGAAAAGAAAGAACTGAAAATTTTCAAAATTTAATGTCACAAGCTGGAGAAGCGGAAAGGAATCTTAAAAAAGAACCAAAAAATGTGAATTCCAAAAAAAAAGGTGAAAGAAATGCAACATAAATTGAATTTAATTCTTATGGAAGAGATGGAGATTAAACTGAGGTATGCTAGACAAAATTTTTTGAACATGACAATAAGCCTGGAAGGTGGTTGGCTTATAGGATGAGAAAACAGAAGGCCAAAAGAATAATTATGACATTAAAAGATGAGAGCAATAAAGAGAAAAGTCAAAAGCAAGAAATATGCCAAATTGTGGAGCAGTTTTATAAGAAATGATATGAAGAGAAGCGAGTTCAGAAAACAGAGTTAGAAGAATATATTAATCAAAATAATCTTAACAAATTTACAGAGGAACAACAAAAAATTTTAAATGAACCAATAACAATAAGGGAACTTGGAGAGGCAATGACATCTCAAAAGAATGGCAAAGCTCCTTATCCAGATGGTCTACCTGCAGAATTTTATAAAGCCTATGAAGACTCTTTGCTTTTACCATTCAAGCACCTCATTGAAAAGATCCAAGAAAAAGGTCAAATACCAGCTTCATGGCAAGAAGCCACTATATCTTTGATCCCAAAAGAAAATAATGAGTTGAAGGACATTAAAAATTACCATCCAATTTCCCTTTTAAATGCGGATTATAAAATTTTTGCTGCAATATTGGCTGAAGAAAGTTTTACAATCTATAATACACTATGATCAAGCAGGATTTCTTCCTAAAAGATATTTGAATGACAATGTCAGAACAGTTTGTAACGTTTTGGACTATTACGAGAGACACCCAGAGAAAAAAACTGGCTTTAATTTGTTTAGATGCTGAGAAAGCTTTTGGCAATGTTTGTTGGTATTTTATGTTACAACAATTGAAAGGCATGGAGTGTGGTAAAAATTTTCTGAGAGTAGTAAAATCAATATATTCTTCACAAAATGCAAGGGTGACAGTGAATGGCGAACTAACAGACATTATTAAAATTCAAAAAGGTACAAGACAAGGCTGTCCATTGTCACCTTTACTTTTCATCTTATCTTTAGAGATGTTGAACAACCAAATAAGGGAAGATCCAAATATAAAGGGAGCAGTGATAAAAGATGAACAATATAAACTCAGAACCTTTGCAGATGATTTAGTCTTTATATTAGAACAACCGATGGACTCCATTGACTGACTTACAAATAAAATCAAATAATTTGGCCAATATGCAGGATTAAAGATTAATTATTATAAAACAAAAATTTTGGCAAAGAATATGACGATGGAACAAATTCAATCCTTCCAGCTGAAATCAGGATTTTTGTATGAAAAAAAATTAAATATCTAGCTGTTGTTATTTCAAATAAGTGCAGCAGTTTAAAAACTGACAATTATGATAATCTACTTAAAGAAATTAAAAAAGACTTGGAAAAATGGCATGATTTAAACTTATCCTTAATGGGGAGAATAGCTTTAATAAAGATGAATATTTTACCAAGACTATTATTTTTATTTCAAACTATTCCAATATTTTTAAATAGTAGATTTTTTCAAGAACTGAACAGGATGGTTGCTAAATATGTCTGGCAAGGCAAAAAACCTAGAATCTAATTTAAAACATTGCAGGATTCTAAATTAAGAGCAGGCTTAGGTCTGCCAGATTGGCAGTTATATGATAAAGCATCTGCTTTGTTATGGATAAGAGATTGGATACTTCTGAATGACAAGAGACAACTGTTACTAGAAGGACATGACCTGACTATGGGATGGCATGCATATTTGTGGTATCAAAGACTTGAAGGCCACTCCTATCTTAAAACCGTTGGTTTCGAAAATCTTCGTATCATACTTGGTCATGGTTGAAGACAAGAACTTATCAAAAAATTCCAAGATGGGTCTCGCCAGTGGAAGCATTTACTCATCCTAACATTTTAAAAACAAATCAGAATTATAGGTATGACGACTTATTGGGAAAAGACAACTGAAAACCAAAGAAGAATTGGAAAACATGGATATCAAAATGAATTGGTGGTTGAGAATGCAAGGTGAATCTAGATATGCCAAAGACAAGATGACAGGTTTCAATACAGAGCAATATGCATTTGATAAAATCTGGTTGGGCCCACAAGAAAAATTAATTTCCAAATTATATGCATACCTACTTCAAATGAAGACACAAGAAGTTGTAAAGGACTATACGGTTCGATGGGCAAAAAATTTTGGCTACAATATTGCATTAGAAGATTGGGAGAGACTGTGGAAACTTAACGTCAAATTAACTAGGTCAGTAACTTTCAAAGAAAATCTATATAAGATGTTCTATAGATGGTATCTGATGTCACAGAAATTGTGTAAGATTTACACTAATATGTCCAACAAGTGTTGGAAATGTACTAAAGAGATTGGTTCCTTTTTTCATATGTGGTGGATATGTGAGATTGTGAAAGACTATTGGAAAATGGTTCATGAAATGCTACAGAAGATCATGAAGACACAGATTCATTTCAAACCAGAACTATTTTTATTGAATATATTTCCTGAGGACTATTCCAAAGAGATGAGACATTTGTTGGCGCACTTTAATACAGCAGCTAGAATCCTTTTGGCGCAAAGATGGAAGTCTCGGGAAATTCCCACAAAAATGGATTTAGTGGGGAAGGTTCTAGAAACAGCAGAGTTGGATTTCCCAGTTGTTGACTGGGAAATCTAAAGAAGAAGCAAGAAAATATTGGATTAATTTTTTTGCCTGGTTAGATAATCAAGACTCTTAAGATTCTCTGATGTGAACTTATTTTTCCTTTTTTTCTGTATTTTATATTATAAAACTTGTCCTTATTGGAATTGTCAAAATTATTAGATAATTTTAACAAAAGGAGTATGCTATAAAATTTGAAATGGATTTTGTGTAGTTGAGACAAAATAATAGGGGACAATCTATGCAAAGAAATTGTTGTAGAATTATGATTTTTGAAGGTATTTTTATGTAAAATAATACCGGAATGTACTGTGTTTTCTATTTCCCAATCCCCTATCCCTGCTTCTTTTCTGAAACTAATAAAACTTTTTGAAAATCAAAGATCTCCTGGGACTACAACTGATCTCCAGGTGACAGAAATCAGTTCCCCTGGAAAAAGTGACCACTTTGGGGTATTATATCCCTCTGAAGTTCTTCCCCTCTCCAAACCCTCCTTCCTCAGGCTCTTTCCCCTGAATCTCCAGGCATTATATCCCTCTGAAGTTCTTCCCCTCTCCAAACCCTCCTTCCTCAGGCTCTTCCCCCTGAATCTCCAGGCATTATATCCCTCTGAAGTTCTTCCCCTCTCCAAACCCTCCTTCCTCAGGCTCTTCCCCCTGAATCTCCAGGCATTATATCCCTCTGAAGTTCTTCCCCTCTCCAAACCCTCCTTCCTCAGGCTCGTCCCCCTGAATCTCCAGGCATTATATCCCTCTGAAGTTCTTCCCCTCTCCAAACCCTCCTTCCTCAGGCTCGTCCCCTGGAATCTCCAGGTATTTCCCAACCCAAAGCTGGCAACTGTACTTCTTTGGCCAGGCCTTTTCACAGTGGGGGACCACAGCAGTACTTGCTCCCAACCCAGGGTGAATGAAATCACTAGACCACCATTTCCACAGAGACAGCAATTCTCCTAAACTGACCCACATCTCAATTTCCCACCTCTTCATTATGAAACACTTCAAGGTCATTAAAGAGAGCTGAGGGATGTTTTGTTGAGATTAAACAAGAAAGGGAACATCAAATGAAACATTTGGAAAGAAACACAAAAAAGTGGACTCCATCTACAATAGCCACCACTGAACCAAGGTGATAAAGCACCCCAAAAGCACCTTGCTTCCTCAGCATTATCCAACCCAGATTTGTGGGTTTCACTTTCTACCCTCTCCTATTCCCAGAGGTTTATCAGAGGAAGTTAGCAAAGGTCAGTTGGTTATGTGTTTCATTGTCACACAAACTTTAATGGCAATATCCAGGGCTTTTTTTGTAGAAAAAGCCCAGCAGGAACTCATTTGCATATTAGTGTCAAGAGTCATATGTCTCTGTGATAACTGTATTCCTCCTGCCATGAATTCTGTGTAGTTATTATTGCTGTGATTGCCTGCTTGCTTGGCTTTTTCCCTCTCCCTCTCTTGGTACATTGCTTATCTGTGGAACGTATTATTCAAGCCGCTTCTGCCGGCTTCAAGTTCATGTGCTGAAGAAGTAAAGATTATGCACCTGGACTTCCAAGACTTTTGGTGCATGGGGGACCCACCAAAAAATTCCCACGCTTTGTATCCCTGCGCTTGCTTGAAAATTAACGATTGGGGCGAGGGTTTAAAAGAGAGTCCCTGAGCTAAGGCGTTAATCTTAGCAAAAATGGTGTCCTGCCTTAAGATGCTTATGGAATAAACTGCTGAATTATCAGACTGTGTGGTTACTTGGCTTGAGGTCCTGACAATTAGGCCACACCTCCAACATCACCATTATTCACACAAGGCTTTTTTGTAGAAAAAGCCCAACAGGAACTCATTTGCATATTAGGCCACACACCCCAACACCAAGCCAGCTGGAACTGCATTCCTGTGTAGGTTTTTGAAGGTCATGGGGAATTTGAAGGTTATCATGTTGGTCTATCAGTTCCTTCAGTTATTCATGGTTGTAGGAAGTTACCTTTAGCAGTATTGGACAGATTAAAGGAGACTTTAGGTGAAATGGAAAGAGCAGGAGTAATATCTAAAGTTGTGGGACAACAGAGTGGGTAAGTAGTTTGGTTATTACAGAGAAAAAGATTGAAAGTTCCACATATATCTTGATCCACACAACTTGAATAAAAGGAAACTGAAAGGAAAGGTAAATATGGTCAAAACCCTTGAGGAAGCTTGGAGGCTATTTAAAACTACATCCTAGAAGCTCAGATAAAATATATACCACAAGTTAGGAAAGGCACAAACAGGTTAACAAACAAAGTAATGGAAGCTGTTAACAAACATGGTTAACAAACAAAGTAATGGAAGCTGTAAAAGGTATGAAGGACTCCTTTAAGCGGTGGAAAACCAGTCCAAGTGAGATTAATAAAAGGAAACACAGACTGTGGCAAATCAAATGCAAGACTGTGATCAGGCAGGCAAAAAGGGACTATGAGGAGCATATTGCAAAAAATAAAGACCAACAATAAAAATTTCTTCAAATATATTAGAAGCAGGAAACCAGCCAGGGAGGCAGTGGGGCCCTTGGATGACTAAGGGGTCAAAGGATTACTGAAGGAGGATAGGGAAATGGCTGAGAAGCTGAATGCATTTTTTGCCTCCGTCTTCACTGTGGAAGATGACAAGTGTTTGCCTGCTCCAGAACCACTTATTTTGGAAGGGGTGTTGAAAGACCTGAGTCAGATTGAGGTGACAAGAGAGGAGGTCCTACAACTGATAGACGAATTTAAAACTAACGTCACCAGGTCCGGATGGCATACATCCAAGAGTTCTGAAAAAACTCAAAGTTGAACTTGTGGATCTTCTGACAAAAATATGTAATCTTTCATTGAAATTTGCCTCCGTTCCTGAGGACTGGAAGGTAGCAAATGTCACCCCCATCTTTAAAAAGGGTTACAGAGGAGATCCGGGAAATTACAGGCCAGTAAGTCTGACTTCAATACCGGGAAAGTGGCCAAGTTTGCAGATGACACTAAATTGTTCAGGGTGGTGAGAACCAGAGAGGATTGTGAGGCACTCCAAAGGTTGAGGCTGGGTGAGTGGGTGTCAACGTGGCAGATGAGGTTCAATGTGGCCAAGTGCAAAGTAATGCACATTGGGGCCAAGAATCCCAGCTAGAAATACAAGTTGATGGGGTGTGAACTGGCAGAGACTAACCAAGAGAGAGATCTTGGGGTCGTGGTAGATAACTCACTGAAAATGTCAAGACAGTTGTCTTTGAAAGGGCAGCTGCTGTGAGAGCTCTCTCAGCCCCATCTATATCACAGGCAATGTTCTCTCTAAACTGTTACTAAATGGCGGCGCTGTTCAAACCTAAAGGTTACCAGGTTAACATAACACAATAATTCTACACTACAAAGCATTCTACCAGGGACTTGTGAACACATAAGAACTCTGAGAACCAGGGAGGGTGATACCTCACATTCCACAGCAGACACAACAGGAACCATCCTGGGTAATAAACAATAGCATGTCAGATTGCCAGGCCAGCTAAGCAGTAAATAGCAGAAGGCCTGGAGCAACAACTAAGAGAAAATGGAAAGGCTTGACAGAAGTAATGTATTGGCCAAGTATGTCTAATGACATAAGAACATAAGAGAAGCCCATCCAGTCCAACACGCTGTGGCCAAAAAAAACCAGGTGCCGTCAGAACATTTAAATACTTATTGGAAATTGTTGTGTGTGCTTATTTTCCATCAAAAAATCAAAAGGAACCACTTATACCACATGGGATCTCTGAATTATTGTGGGGGAAAGTGTGTGTGTGTGGGTAGATACTTTTGAACGTGGCTTATCTCCATTTCTTCTGGGGGCAAACTATTTTTCAAAGTATCCAGAAATAGTAACTTGAGAGGAGCACAGTGTCATCTGCATACAGTAGTATAGCTTAGAAAACCCTGACCATAGGACAGTATTGACTTTATTTTGGTATGAAGACCTTCCCTCTGTTGTCCTGAAAGGTAAATATAAGAAGATATGCTGTTTGTGCCTTCGACACAAACTGCTGGCAAGCCATGTCATTCTTCTTTCACATGAATTCCAGACTTCAGGATCAGGTGAATATCACCCTGTTTGCAAAACCGACCCGCTTCTTTTCACTATTGATCCAGTCTTTGTTTCCTAGTTCTCTGTGTGTGCTTGAATGATTAGTGTGACTGTATAAATTTTTACACAATAAAATTCCATTTATACAATTCGAGGTCTCTCTCCCCCATTGGTATCCCTCACAATTTGACTCTCACATACGTAAGAGCCCTTAAGCCCATGAACTGCTCTGTGTTTCAACAACCAGACCCAAGCAATCTGTGTAACAGCTATAATTTTACTGATAGTTTAGATATATTTTAAAGCGTAACAGAGGTTTGCTGACTGAATAGCTGAACTAAAAATCAGAGCTCGCAGTTGTGAATTTGGTCCTTCAGTTAATGAAATGATCAGAGATAAAGTTGTTTTATCTATTTAGGTTAGCTTTGTTTTATCTATTTAGGTTAGCTTCTTCCAGGGTGACTTTGCATGGATAGCTTCAGTTTGCCAGGCACTACAACTCAGAATCTAGAAACAAGGAATTGCTGCGGGAGAAATTATCCCAGATTTTAAAAGGCATCCCAGTACACTGCTGTCTGATCTACTTGACCCATAAGATTGTAGGACTATGCCTCTGAACTAGTGTTCATGTCATTCTTCTTTCACATGAATTCCAGACTTCAGAATCAGGTGAATATCACCCTATTTGCAAAACCAGCCCTCTTCTTGTCACTATTGATCCAATACATATACTATTACATACATACTATTATACTATTATATAATATAATAATAGAATAGAATAGTATAGTATAGTATATACATTTACTATTGTTCTGTAATATGTAGATGAATTAATTGTTGTTGTTTTTTAATCAGGAGACATTTTGTAGAAAAAGAGGTGTTGGAGCTCATTTAGCATAACTCATTTGCATATGCCACACACCCTGGCATTTTGAAAATCCTGAACACAGGCCCTTCAGAAATTCTTCCCAAAAAGAGGAAGTAATTTATGCTACCTTTTAAACAAATGTAACCAGACACTGCTTAACACGCAGCAGTTCACTCATAAGCATTTCTTATATAAGACGTTTAGCAACAGAGTAAGTCTTGAGTTGGTATCGGAATTGCTGAAACCTTCAGGATACTTGCTATAAAATGTTTTTTTTTAATGTCGTAAAAATCTGGGGACAGTGAAAAAAGTAGTGAAAAGCGAGCCACAAGTAACATTTATAGAAGTGCCATGTTAGCGTAGCAAAGAGACCGAGGGCGTATTAATGGAATCTGAATGGTATATGAGTACACATACAGTGAAATCCTAATCAAAGTCCAGTGAAGTCTAAGAGTGGTGTAACTCATTTTAGAACTGCACTGGGAAGGATACATAGGTAGGGTGATTGATGAGTGAATTAAATCAAAGGGATTTACCTCCATGTAGCATGTTTTTGATCAGTTATCCTGATCAATGAAAGACTCTGTTAAGGTCCCAATACTATGAAGTCTGAGCCAGGGCTGGTGTTGGGGGTTCTGCTGCCCCAGGCAAGGCCCTGCCCCTCATCCCCAACATCCACTTGGGGGGGGGGGAGGATGGCAGCAGACACACTTGGAGCCTGGCTCTGAGTGTGCCAGCTGCCTCACTGATTCTGCTCAGCCTTCCCAGGACCCTGGAAAGCTGGGTGGGGTCAGGGGGTGGCCACCTTTGTGTGCCCTTCATGTTTCCTGGAGAACGCAAAAGCGGCTGGGTGGCACGAGCACTCCATAGAGCCTGCCTTCCCTTGGAGAAGGCAGGTTCCAAGGAGCGCACATGCTGCAGGGGCTTCGAGGTGTGGGGGTAGGGGCACCTGGCGGTGCCCCTGTAGACCAGGTGATACCCTAGGTGGCCACCTACCTGACCTACTCCCATGCAGTTGCCCTGGTCTGAGCACAAGAACTACAGATTCAGAGACTTGGTGGAGGGGCTGGCAGAAATCATGGAACAGAGGGGGGCGGAGCGAGCAAGTCAGCAAAGGGAGAACAACACTATGAAAGGGCACTCTGATCAATTTTTCACTTTCGAAGTGCTTAAGCTGGAAAGCACTAACAGTCATAGATCTTTGCCTGTGTTTAAAGATGCTTCCTCTGGAGCTGAGAGAGATGTTTGTTTTGCTCTGTTCCCAAACCATGCCTCTACATTTCCAACAGAGGGGGAAGGGGAAAGCTTGCTTTATCTCCACACCCTCTCAGAAGCCTGGAGCAGAGGAGGGGGAGGGAGTGGGTAGATTCCCCCCCCACACACACACACACAATGGTGCCTGCTTTGCAACTATAGCTGACTTTTTGAGGACAGAGACACTTTTAAAGCTTCTCTGAGCCTCAAAAGGCATGCTGCTGGGAGCAAAGAAGGGGAAAATGTCATTTATTTGTTTCTAAGGAGGAGGACTGTTTTTTCTACATTTTTCCCCCTCTCCTGGGACTTCTGGGAGGAAAAAACCCCTGTGTTTTTTTGTGTGTCTCTTTTCCAGTCCCTGCTAGAAATGAATGTGTGTGTGTTCTCCCCTTTTGTCACAACATTCCTTCCTCTTCCGTGAGGAGAAGCGAGTGTGCGCACACTTCTCTCTCACCCTGCCTAACTTAAGAAAAGACATACAGAGCCTCCTCTTTCCCTCCCCTTGGTGTGTCTCATTGCAGAAAAGCAAAGTGGTTGGCTTGGGTGACTGGGTGGGGGGAGAGGAGAGGAGACCAAGGTAGAGGAGCTATGATGAAGGCCAGCAAGGATCAATCGTAGCTGTTCAGTGTGTGGGAGGTTGATGCTGGAAAGGGACTTTCTCACATGCTGGCTTGGTGGGGATGGAAGAAAATGTAAGTTTTATACAAGACAGAAGGCATTAGTGAAAGTCTGGTCCTTCTGTTAGGCGCTTTGTGATGTTTGATTGGTTTGTCAGTGTCATGAGCCCTGACGAGGGGGAGCTGGAAGGGTTAACAGACCTGGAAGAGTTGCCAGGCAGTTCCTCAGCCAAACAACCAGCAGCTGGCCCATCAATCACTCTCCCCACATTCCAGGCACCAGTGTCAGCTGTTGACAATCAATCACCTCCAAGCTCTATCCCCCTCCCATCTCAAGAGTTCGAAGCAGGCTCCGGAAAGAACTTGCAGAGCGAAGACATGAGGTACGCCGATGCTTCAGATCTCTCAGCCCTGATTTCT
Source organism: Heteronotia binoei (assembly GCF_032191835.1). NCBI lineage: Eukaryota > Metazoa > Chordata > Lepidosauria > Squamata > Gekkonidae > Heteronotia > Heteronotia binoei. The sequence goes on from NC_083236.1 coordinate 9,573,228, forward strand.
AGCAGAGTCACTGCCACCCAGGGAGTAGGCTGATTGAGGCTCCCATATAACTCCCACCCAGGACCTGGTAATCTTGTGGAAACAACAAGCCTATTCTCTGTCTTGCATCCACGCTCCTTCCTGATCCTGACCTGCTTGAATTCCTTGACACCCTGACCCTTTGGCTTTTGGACACTGACTTCCGATTCTGGTTTACGATTTTGCTTTGGTGACTTGGCTCCTGCTTGACTTCCTGGACTTTGACCTTGGACAAGCTTTGGACTCCTGCCTGCCTGCGCCCTGAGAACGTGACAGTCTCATAAAATAATGGTGAGAGGCAAACTTCCAAAGTGGAGGGGGAGGGGGGAGTAGGTGGGGAGGACACCGGGGGAGGGGTGCTGGCAACACTAGAGCTTCTGGAGCAATGCTCCAGGGCATTCCTGCCCCAACTGAGTCCTGTTTTTTATATTGTTTGTATGCCTGGTTGCTGTTCAATTTTTGTAAAGTTGAACTGTTATTAAGGAAGTGATGGCCTTTGGCTAATAAACATTGTCTGTCTATCTGATAAGATGGCAAGAATCATAAATGATAGACTTAAAGCCATTTTTTCTCATCATGGCACTCCTAAGGTAGTTGTGAGTGATAACATGCCCTTTGATAGTTGAGAATTTTGTCAGTTTGTCCAGGATAGGGAGTTTGAACAGTGTCTTAGTATTCCAGGTAACCACAATCAAATTGAATGGTAGAAAGCTCGATCAGTTCCATAAAATAGCTTATTGGAAAGACAAAAGAGATGCAAAAAAGGTTGATATTATCAAGCCTGATTATTTCAATGTAATATGGTTGAACTATTGTCAATCATGAACTCTGGTTTTTCACCATTCCCTGCACCCCCACTCCTCACATACACTTTGCCATCTGGCCAAGGATGTTTACATAATGGTAACTGACCTCGCTATGTCTAAAGCACATACTCCTCTGCATTTACAGGTCCTAATCAGTTGTCGGGTTGGTGATAGAATGTTTTGTAGAATAAAGGAAATTTACTGCTGTACCCTTTGAACCCTAGATTCAAATTGAGCACTTCTTTGTAATGGTTTATGATACCCTATATAGCATCTTGCAACCTTTGCTATCTCAGTCTTCTCAAGGATCATGTCCAGTGAGCACCTTGGAGTTTTTAAATAAAATAGTTCATTTGAAATAAAACAAAGGACTTCCTTATTGAAAATATCAGGGCTTGACAGATATCTGGCATTGTTGGAATATTGTAATATACCTGATACAGAAATGGTGTATTCATCAGCTCAGATGCTGATGGGTAGAATGTTAAGAAGCAAACTGCCAATAATGACCAGTTTGCTGCACCCTAAAATAGTCAGTAGGGTGAGAGAAGACCTTCAGAGAGTTCAGAAGAGGCAAAAATAATTTCATGACCTTAAGCCCTTGCAACAAGTGTGGGTAGAGTCTAAGGAAATTTAGGACTCTGCCACAATTACAGAAAACTGCGACCAGCCCTGTACATGCCAAGTGATGACATAAGATGGATCCATTTATCGGTGCAATAGACATAAGCTAAAGTATAGACATAGGGTGTCTGGAAATAATGGGTCTGGGGGCTTGGGGCAGAATGTGACCACAACTGAAGATTTGTTGGGTAAGAGCCTTGCAAACCTAATAAGGAGGGCTTTAAACTAAATCATATGGAGGAGTGAGACAAAAATCCAAAGCTTAGTATGATGCCAATAACTGGAGATAAGAATGCTAAAGTTTTGTGGGGAGTGGTATGTATGCTAGGTAACATAAACTTGAAGGAAAGTATGGAAATGAAATCCCTATGGCACAAAAATAATAGATTCTGATGTCTCTACTTTAACATGCAGAGTATGGGGAACAAGCAGGAGGAACTGGAAGTCCTAATAAAAGGAAAGGAACTGTGCCCTAACAGGCATTACTGAAATCAGGGCCAGTGCATAGGAGTAGGCCAGGTAGGTGGCCACCTGGGGTGCCACCTCGCTTACAGGGACACCACTGGGTGCCCCTTCCCCCTCCCCACTGCTCTTGACTCAGGAAGACAAGAGCAACAGGGTGGCACAGCAGTGTGTGCTCTCCTTGAAGTACACCTTCCATTGCAAGGGAAGGCTGGATCCAAGGAGAGCATGTGACACCTTGCCTCTCTCACCTTCCTGGGTCTGAGTAGACCCAGGAAGGTGAGAGTAGTGGGGCAACAGAGCAGTGTGTGCACTCCTTGAAGCCTGTATCCCCGCCTCGCCCTTGCTTTCCTAGGTCTGCCCAGGGTAGGGGCAGGGCAGAGCCTAGGGAGTCAGGAATTCTACTGCCAGCCCTGACTGAAACCTGAGTGGATGACACTCAGAATTGGAATATTAGAATTGAGGGCTACAACATATTTAAAAGGGACAAACAAATAAGGAAGGGTGGAAGAGTAGCATCATGAATGAGGTATATACTTGTGAGGAAATATGTGAATCTGAGAATGAAGTTCGGTTGAGCTTCTGTGGGTAAAAATAAAAGGAGTAAGAAATAATAGTGATATTATAGTGAGGGTCTGCTACAGACCACCAAGCCAGACAGAGGACTTGGATGAGACACTCCTAGAATATTATGAAGTTCTCAAAGAGACAGGACATGGTGGTCATGGGAAATTTAAGTTATCCAGCTATCTGTTGGCAGTCCAACTCTGCTAAAAATGAAAGTTCAACAAAATTCCTGACTTTCTTGCTGACAACTTCATTTCCCAAAAAGTAGAGAAGGAAACCAGGGGATCTGCTATCTTGGACTTGATTCTCATCATAGCCGGCTTCAAGCATAGCCAGCTTCAAGAGTGGGTTAGATAAAAATATGGAGCAGAGGTCCATCAGTGGCTATTAGCCACAGTATGTGTGTGTGTATAAATTTTTTGGCCACTGTGTGACACAGAGTGTTGGACTGGATGGGCCATTGGCCTGATCCAACATGGCTTTTCTTATGTTCTTATCAACAGGGGAAAACTGGATGACATGGTGAAAGTACTGGGCACCCTGTGTACAAGTGTCCATGTAATTTTGGAATTTATATTCTTGGGGAAAGGACAGCTGTATGTAATCAGACGTATAGCTTGGACTTCAAGAAAGCAAGTTTTGACAAACTTAAAGTTATTCTGGAAATACTTAGGGAAAATACCAGAAATACTTAAGGAAAAGGAAGTTCAAGAAGGGTGGAAGTTTCTTAAAAGTAAAATAATGAAGGCACAATCATGAAGGATTCCTTTGAGAAGGAAAAATGGGAGGAGTCTAAAGAAGCCAAGGTGGTTCCATAAGCAGCTTTCTAAAGACTTGAGAAATCAAAAGAAGACTCATTTAGGAAATGGAAGAAGGGCCTTGCAAACAAGGATAAATATAAAGGGCCTTGTAACCAAGGATAAATTCGTTGTAAAGAAAGAATAAGGAAAGTTAAAGCTCAGTATAAGCTGAGGCTAGTGAGAGATACTAAAAACAACAAAAAGAGTTCTTTTTTTATGCACAAAGTAAGAAAAAGAGCAAGCTTACTGCAAGGACAGGAAAGTGAAATTGTAACAAGTGATGAAGAGAGGGCAGGACTGCTCAGTTCCTTGATTCAGTCTTCTCTTGCAAGAGAAACGGTGCTCAATATGGCAAATATAGAACACATGAAGAGAGAAGGGAGTAGCAGCCTAGGATCAGCATGGGGGTAGTACATAAACCTTTCTTTAAATGAAATGAAGGAAAGGAAAGGTCCCCTGTGCAAGCACCAGTCGTTTTTGACTCTGGGGTGACATTGCTTTCACAACGTTTTCATGGCAGACTTTTTACAGGGTGGTTTGCCATTGCCTTCCCCAGTCATCTACGCTTTCCCCCCAGCAAGCCGGGTAGTCATTTGACCGACCTCGGAAGGATGGAAGGCTGAGTCAACCTGGAGCCGGCTCCCTGAAAACCCAGCTTCCACCGGGGATCGAACTCAGGTCGTGAGCAGAGCTTAGGACTGCAGCACTGCTGCTTTAACTTTAAATGTTTCTTTAAATGAAATGAAGTCCTTGGGAACAATGAACTCCATCCAAGGGTACTAAAAGAATTTGTGGGCATAATGTCTGAGCCTCTGGCCATTTTGTTTGAGGATTCTTGTTGAACACTGAGAGACCTCCCTGCTGCAATCATATCCCAGAGCTGGCTTCTCTTGTCAGGATCTTTAATCCACCTGGCAAGAGAGCCTCCAGCCAGGATATGTATAATATAATGAGTTCAATGCAATAAAGAGGCAAGGTAGTCGTGATCATCAGCTCTTTATTAGGTACAGCATAGTATAGGGCTGCACTCAAAGACTGCCAAACACAGGGCCGATATACAACTCAGGGTTCCCGCGTTAGCATGTTATTGAATCATTCAAACCAGCAGGGGGACATGATTGGAGCAGGGCAGCAGGGATTTGGATTCTGCTGCTCATTGTTCCCAAGACACCAAGCTCAGCCCTTATGGCTGCAATGTGTCAGGGGTGCTGGGGACCCTGCAAAAGAAGCTGAGCCTGCAGAAGAAACTGTGCCCCTGCCACCTGCACCAGTACCCCTGCCACCTGCACCCGTGTCCCTGCCTCCTACTGGAGAAGATCCAAGCCCCCCTGCCTCGCCCTCTCAGGTGGCTCGTGTATGTAACCGCCTTCGTCAGGATCTCAGGGACCGGAGGAGGGCGGCACGCTCACGAGCAAGACGCTCCCTGAGCCCTGAGTTTTGAAAGGATCCTGGCTCCTCTAGGAGTGAGGATGCTTGAGTCTCAGCAGGATCCTGGCCACCCTCTGAGTCAGCAGTTAGTCCAAATGGGCAACAGAGAGCAGAGGGCTATATAGCTGTGGGCTTTGGGAGAAGGCTTTGTGGAAGCAACTAGTCACTTACCTGACGTTCTAGCATCCACTTCGGCTTCTGACTTCGGCTTCTGGACCCCCTGATTTTGGCTTTGACTTCTGGACCGCCCCCCCCCCCGACTTCGGCTCCTGGACCTTTGACTTGCGATACCTGGACTGTGATTCGGTTGTGGCGTATTGGATCCTCGTTACTCCCCGGCTACAGACCTTGGACTGCCCCTGGGCTTCGCCTGACCTAGCCCCAGCCCGTGACACAATGAGTCTTGCAGGAACACCCAATAAGTCTTCACTAAGGTCTTCATACACAACATCCCTCTCCCCCCAGTTCGCAAGCCTCCACAGACATAGTCCCTCACGTAGGCAGGCTTGCAGTGCTCCCGCGTAGACCGCCTGAGTGCCAGAGAGGGCAGAGGAGCGGTCACTGCTTCTGGCATGGTGAGCGGAGGGGCTGGCATTGCTGGAGCCTCAGCCAGTGTTTCAGAGTCCCTGGAGGCTGGCGCCTGGGCCTCTGCTTCGGCCAGTTCAGTCGATGGGGAGGTCGGAATGGCTGGTGGGTCACTGGGGCTGTAATCCTCTATCTCATCCCCTGGGGCTTCACGGGACCATAACTGGTCAATGTGCTGCCTAATGGTGGACCTCATAGATAACTGACCCCAACACTCAGGTAACCCGGGCTGGGATCCAGGCCCCCCGCAAAAAGGTCTTGGCATACACTAAGTCCCTTGTATTGAACTCTCAGGGTGCCCTCAAGCATCTCCTGCAAATCTAGGACTCAGTCTTGGTGCATCCAGTTCAGGAGCGTTGACAGCTGCTGACCCATTAGGAGCTTGGCGGGCTGCAGCCAGTGACTATACAGGGAATTGTATGTTGAGCCAGTAGGCACTCTGCAAGGGGGGCCCCCAGTCCCCTTGGATGATGCAGCAGAGTGATTCCTTAGTTGATTGCAGCATCCTTTTGGCTTGACCATTGGTGGCCGGGTGGAAGGGGGCTGACCTAATGTGTCTAATCAAGTTCCGGGCACAAAAGTCTTGAAACTCACCAGACATGAATGCCAGAGACGAGGGTGTTGGGTAAGCCATGTGTCGTGAAGACCCTGCGGAGAGCCCCAATGGCAGCCTGGGAGGAGGTGAATGCTACATGGATTACCTTGAGCCACTTTGAGTAGGAGTCCACAATTAAGAAGAAAGTCTGCCCCTGGAAGAGCTCTGCAAAGTCCAGATGCAGGAGGGACCAGGGGTTGCGTGTGGACTCCCACTGTTGCGCTGGTGCTTGGGGGTTGTGCCGGAAGGGTCTCCTGGCATGGTTGGCATCAGGCAACCCAAGGCTCAATAGTATCATCAATCCTGGGCCACCAAATGTAGCTGCAGGCCAGAGCCTTCATGTGCACAGTCCCCGGGTGGGTTTTATGCAGCACTGTGAGGGCTCGGTGCCACAGGGCCGGGGGCACCACCACCCTACTCCCCCACGACAAACACCACTTGAGCACTGAGAGTTTGTCCCGGTGAGATGCATATGCTGTAAAATTCGGGCCCACCCAGTTGGTGGGCCACCTTCTCCATACCCACGGGAGAGGGTTTTGTCCTGGGCAGAAGACTGAGCAATGTCCCTGGCATGAATGGGACGGTCTGGGAGGGACTCAATGAGCAGAATCTGGTGCACGGAGGCTGGATCTGGGTCACCGGATGGCAGTGGCAGGTGGCTCAAGGCATCTGTGTGGCCCATTGCCATCCCCAGGCGATATTGGAGGGCATATTGGTACCCCACCAGGAAGATAGACCACCTCAAAACCCATGGCGATAGCATTTGGGCAAAAAGGCCTAGCAGGGGTTTATGGTCTGTGAAGGGCTGGCCATAAAGGCAGTCATGAAATTTCTTAACTCCCGCTATAACAGCCAGACCCTCCTTGTCTATCTGTGTATAGTTGCACTCCAGTTTCTGTAGGGTCCTGGAATAGTAAGCCACCGGGACCTCGCGGCCATCCTTCAGCATGTGCGCTAGGACTGCCCCCACCCCATATGTAGATGCATCACAGGCCAAAACGATGGGCAGCCGCTCGTTGAAATGGGCCAGCAAACTATTTGAGGTGAAGAGGTCTTTTACCGCCTGGAGGGCGGCGGCTTTCCGGTGGCCCCAAAACCCACGGAGCCCTCTTGTCCAGTAGCCTGTGGAGAAGCTCCACCACTGCTGCCTTGTGGAAAAGGAAGGTATTATAAAAGTACAATAGGCCAAGGATGGCCTGTAGCTCCACCTTATTGGTGAGGGCAGGTGCGTCACAGATGTCCTGACTTTCTCTTGCAAGGGGTGGACTCCACTGGCATCCTCTGACCCCAACACTGGCATCCTCTGAGTAGCTCAGGAAATCTATTTTCGGGACCCCCAGGAGGCACATTTCCTTTTTGACCTTCAAACCTACTGAGTCAAAATGCTGGAGCATAGCGCAGAGGTGGAAGGCGAACTCCTCCTGCATGGAGGCAGCGATCAGTGCTGAACCCCGGGGATACCTTTTAAAAGAGTCAGTTAAGTTCTGGAAAATCCCTGGGGCCATGCTGACCCCAAACTGGAGGCACTTGATTTTAAAAGCGCCTCTGTGCTTCACGATTATTTGTGCTTTGGCCATAGCAGTGTCTACCGGGAGCTGCATCTGTGCCAATCATAAGGCTTGAACTGTAGTTCTCTGCTTAGGCCAAAATTCACAATGATTGCCTCTTCAATATTAAGAAATACTCCAAGTAAAAATAGTGACTGTAAAACATTATCCAATGCCGAAAATAGTGGGGCAATCCATCAGAGTTTGAGCTCAAGGCTGATGCTTTACATATCTCCAGGCACTTTTGGTAGGACTGTCATTCCATGCCTGACAACCAGTGGGAGTTTCAAAAATGCAGACATGGGGAGGCACAATGTCACATGTCCTAGTAAATCACTTCCCATGAAAACTTGGAAGTGACATACAGCAGGTCTAGGAATTGCTGTAAACTCTATAGCATTTACAGCAATTCCTAGAACTACCCTACATCATTTCCAGGTTTTCACTGGAAGTGTTGTAGTGGTGATTGCAATGTCACCATGTTAAACATTTCTTCCTGGGGTGCTGGAAGATGGGGGTGGGGGATTCCTCACCTTGATTGGGGGAATGGTAAGTCTAATAACTGGATGCTGGACCTGGCCCAGCTTCTGACTCACTGAGCTAAGCACAACCCATGATTGTGTCTGGTGATCTACCACATGCTTGACAACTTTCTTTCCCCTCCTGTTTTTACAGAGCATTTATTTAGCCCCTGATAAGCTGCTATCCATGGTTGCTGGACTATGTCACTCTCATTTTAATAATATATATTACATTTTCAAAGTGGGATACTAGGAAAGAGAAAAGGGAAGGAACAACAGGGAAAAGCTAAAAATCAATAACATATCCATTTCTACTATCACAGTTTTTACAATAAATTATCAATACCAACAATAATGTCTGTGAATCTGCTCTTTCACAGTATATTACCATAGCAAGTTCATTTATTTATTTATTTTAAATTTGTATGTCGCCCACTCCATATACAGACTCTGGGCGGCTCAGAGTCATAATACAGCAATACAATACATTATGATTATAACATTAAAACACATATAAAACAATTTATAAGTTAGAGCTTTAAAAAGGTGCTCACAAAAGCGGTTCAGCTTCATTTTGGTTCTTCATTCTTTATCTTACTCTATTAGGTGTCTTCATATTGGTTCTTGATTCTTTGTCTTACTCTAGTAGGTGTCTTATAGATAGGTGGTAAAATTCAGCAACATAATGGTGGCAGCTCCTCACAGATCAGTCACTGTAGGCCTGCCAGAAAAGGTGAGTTTTACAGGCCCTGCGGAATTGGGAGAGATCCCACAGGGCTCTCGTGGCCTCTGGGAGTGTGTTCCATAGATTAGGGGCTACCACAGAGAAGACCCTTGCCCGTGTAGAGCATAATCTGGCCTCCTTTGGTCCGGGGATAGATAATTGATGATGACTTCCCGAATGCAGTGCTCTCTGGGGTATATAAGGGGAAAGGTGGTCCCTTAGACAGATTCTTGGCCATGTAGGACTTTAAAGGTCAGTAACAACACTTTGAAGCAGATTCGGTACACTATAGGCAGCCAGTGCAGCTCTTTCAGCACCAGTTGAGGGGCAGCACCCATCGAGGGAGCCCCATTGACAACCGCGCAGCAGCGTTCTGCACTAGCTGCAGTCTCTGAGTCAGAGTCAAAGGTAGGCCCATGTAGAGGGCATTACAGTAGTCTGTTCTTGAGGTAACTGTAGCATGGATTAACATTGCTAAGTCACGGTGCTCCAGGAAAGGGGCCAACTGCCATACCTACCACAGGTGAAAAAAGGCAGACTTGGCAGTGGCTGCCACCTGGGCCTCCATAGTCAGCGAGGACTCCAGGAGCAGTCCCAGGCTCCTGATCTTGGGGGCTGGTATCAGTGGTCAGCAAGGGAATCTCCCCTTCTGGACCACCATGACTCAGATAGAGAACCTCTGTCTTCATCAGATTTAATTTCAGTTGACTCAGCCTGAGCCAGGATGTCACAGCTTGTAATGCCAGGTCTAGATTATCCATGGCGGAGCCGAACTGGTCACACATCAACAGAGCTGGGTGTCCTCCGCATATTGATGACACTCCAGCCCATACCTCCTGGCAATCTGGGCAAGGGGGCGCATATAGATAAAATAATATCGGGGATAGAACCACCCCCTGCGGCACACCACATATAAGTGGGTGTCTCTGCGACGATTCCTCCCCTATCATCACCCTTTGTCCCCGACCTTGGAGGAAAGAGGCCAGCCATTGCAGGGCGGACCCCTGAATCCCCATGTTGGCAAGGCAGCTAGTCAGTAGCTGATGGTCAACCGTATCGAATGTAGCTGATCTAATAACAATAGCACCGCTAAGCTGCCTCGATCAAGATGCCGTAGGTCATCTATGAGGGCAACCAGAACCATCTCCATCCCTTAGCCCAGATGGAAGCTGGATGGGAATGCATCCAGCGCCAAAGTGTCATCCAGGAACCTCTGTAACTGCACTGCTACAGCCAGCTCTATAACCTTGCCCAAAAAGGGTAGGTTTGACATTGGCCGATAGCTTGCCAATTCGGCTGGGTCTTAAACAACAACAAAAAACTTTGGAAAATAACGAATAAATAATGAAAATTACTTCAAAATTGTAATTAATAATTAAACACTACAACTTCACATATTACTACATTTTTTGCATATTATCAAAAATACAAGGTATAAAGTACAAAGAATAAATATTCGAAAGTGCTTGCAGTTAATCATGTCCATATGTAATAATATGTGAAGTTGTAGTGTTTAATTATTAATTACAATTTTGAAGTAATTTTCATTATTTATTCGTTATTTTCCACAGTTTTTTGTTGTTGTTTAAGTCACTTTTTCCTGTGGAACTTTTGGCTTTTCTCTACTCCTGAGAATTCGGCTGGGTCAGCAGATGGTTTTTTTAAGAGGGGGCGAACCACAGCCTAAGGGATGTGGGAAAGATCCCTTCACAGAGGGATCTGTTGATAATCACCTGTAATGGTTCAGGTAGCGTTGCCTGGCTGGCTTTCACCAGCCAAGATGGGCACAGATCCAACCCACAGGTGGTAGGGCGTACAGTTACAAGGGTCCTGTTGACTTTCTCCAGGCTTAGTGGAGTGAAGGAATCCAAAAAAGGACCAGATGACATGCTTGGTGCCTCAAGTTCACTCACTGTATCCAATGTGGCGTGGAGATTGTGGTGGAGCGACGAGACCTTATCTGCAAAGAAACTCACAAAAGCCTCGCAGCCTATTTCCAGTTCCCTAGCATTTGATTTACCTTATGACAAGGTTGTTAATGATCAAATTATACTAAATAATTGTGCCAGGCATGAGGTCGCAGACGCAATCTGGATCACAAAGTAAATCTTATTTATTTATTTATTTATATTAAGATTTATACCCCGCCCTTCTCACCTAGGTGTCTCAGGGCGGCTTACAACACCATAATTAAAACAATTTCAGTTTAAACAATTAAAATACCATTAAACCATAATTTAGTAAAAACAAGATAGAGTAAAAACCGGCGGCCTATAGATACATTTTTTCATCCAGGATATTTTGCATTGTCAGTTAATATCATAGGCCTGCCGGAAGAGGACTGTCTTACAGGCCCTGCGGAATTGCCCTAGATCCCGCAGGGCCCGCACCTCCTCCGGCAGTTGGTTCCACCAATAAGGTGCCGTTATTGAGTAGGCCCGATCCCTGGTGGATTTTAGGCGGGCCTCCTTTGGCCCGGGGACTACCAACAGGTTTTGTGAACCTGAACGTAGTACTCTCTGGGGAACGTGTGGGAAGAGACGGTCCCTAAGGTAGGCAGGTCCTAGGCCATATAGGGCTTTAAAGGTCATAACCAACACCTTGTACCGGACTCGGAATATTACTGGCAGCCAGTGCAGACCCTGGAGCCCCGGTCGAATGTGCTCCCATCTTGGGAGCCCTAATAACAGCCGGGCAGCAGCGTTCTGCACCAACTGCAGTTTCCGGGTTCGGCACAGGGGTAGCCCCATGTAGAGGGCATTACAGTAGTCCAGCCTCGAGGTGACCGTAGCATGAATCACTGTTGCCAGGTCGTCACGTTCCAGGAAGGGGGCCAACTGCCTCGCCCGCCTAAGATGAAAAAAAGCGGACTTGGCAGTGGCTGCTATCTGAGCCTCCATCGTCAATGAAGGCTCCAACAGCACCCCCAGGCTCTTAACCCTGCCCGACGCTGTTAATGGAGCGCCGTCAAAAACTGGCAGGGGGAGTTCCCTTCCCGGGCCGCAGCGACCTAAGCAAAGGACCTCTGTCTTCGCCGGGTTCAGTTTCAGCCCACTCAGCCTAAGCCACCTAGCCACTGCCTGTAACGCCCGGTCCAGATTTTCTGGGGCGCAGGCGGGCCGGCCGTCCATAAGCAGATAGAGCTGGGTGTCATCAGCATACTGATGGCAACCCAGCCCATACCCTCGGGCCATCTGGGCAAGGGGGCGCATATAGATGTTAAATAACATCGGGGAAAGCACCGCCCCTTGAGGCACCCCGCACTCAAGCGTGTGTCTCCGGGACAGTTCCTCCCCAATCGCCACCCTTTGTCCCCGACCGTCAAGGAAAGAGGAAAGCCATTGCAAGGCCAACCCCTGAATCCCTGCGTCGGCAAGGCGGCACGCCAGGAGCCGATGGTCGACCATATCGAACGCTGCCGATAGGTCCAACAACATCAGCACCGCCGAGCCGCCTTGATCCAGATGTCGCCGAAGGTCATCCACCAGGGCGACCAGCACCGCCTCCGTCCCGTGGCCCGGGCGAAAACCAGACTGGTAGGGGTTCTTACTGTCTTTTGTACATCTGGATTCAATTTGTACTCTCAACTACCAATCCAAAATTATATTTTCTTTCTTCAGTTCTTCAGTTGATTTCAAAGTACTGTCTTTGCCCAATAGTTCTTCATATCTGATTATTATAAAATCGATTGGGTAAATACCCATTTTGAAATCTTAATGTATATTTGGTGTTATTTTTCCCCATGTTGTTATCAAGGATTTACTTACAAAATGATTTTTAAAGTATTTATGACTATCTGCTTTTTGGTACCAAAGAAACATACGCCAACCGAATTTGAGATCATGACTCTCTAATCTGAAAAGTGTTTTCAATTGACATCCATTTGGTACAGTGGTTAAGTGTGTGGACTCTTATCTGGGAGAACTAGGTTTGATTCCCACTCCTCCACTTGCAGCTGTTGGAAAGGCCTTGGGTCAGCCATAGCTCTAGCAGGAGTTTTCCTTGAAAGGGCAGCTTCTAAGAGAGTTCTCTCAGCTCCACCCACCTCACAGGGTGTCTGTTGTGGAGGAAGAAGATAAAGGAGATTGTAAACTGCTCTGAGACTCTGATTCAGAGAGAAGGGCAGGGTATAAATCTATGGTCTTCTTTTATCTGCAGCAATACGCGTGCTTTATGTATTTTATTTTCTTTACTTTAAACTTATATCCTAGCCTCTCCATGAATGGACTCAGGGCGGCTTTGTAATAAAATCCCTAGTCTGGTAGTGCAAATCTGACCTTTTCTTTAAAATCTAAGTTTAATTCTAAAATTTAAGTTTAATTCTAGGCTTTTTTCCTTGCCATATGAATTTTGTAACTATCTTATTAGATCTTGGGAAAAGGTTTGTTTCTGTATAATTGGGATGGTTTGAAAAAGAAAGAAAAGTCTTGGCAAGATATTAATTTTAATTGTAGCATTCTGCCCATCAGTGATAAATGTAAGTCACTCCATTTATCTAAGTCTCTTTGAATTTCTTAACTTAATTTTATGCAATTATCTTCCATTAATGAACTACATTTGTTGGTCAGGTAAATCTCTAAGTATTTTATCCTTTTTTTCTGCTTGAAATCCTGATTTTTCAGTTCTTTGATTTGGGCTTTTGTCATATTTTTTGTGATAATTTTTTGTTTTCCGATAGTTTACTCTCAAGCCTCCCACCTCGCCAAACATCATTGAGTTAGTCTTCAAATAATTGATTGAGTCCATGGGTTCTTCATTGGCAGTCTTCAAAATGTGACTGGATGATTATTTGTCGGAGATGCTTTAGGCTGATCCTGAATGGAGCAGGGAGTTGGACTAGATGGTCTGTATGGCCCCTTCCAACTCTATGATTCTATGATTCTAAGATGAATATTAGATCATCTGCAAAGGTTTATAATTTATATTCCACTCCTCTTGTTGTTTTTCCTTTTATATTCTTGTCTCTTCTGATTACATTATTCAGCACTTCCAAAGTAAGAATAAATAATAACAGTGATAAAAGGCTAGTTCCTTTTTCAATTTTAATGTTTTTTATTGCGTCACCATCGACACATACTTTAGCATTTTATTTGGTGTAGACTGCTTGAATCATCTTAATAAATTTATCTCTACAGTGTATAACTTTCACTTCCTCAATAATAAATTGCCAGCTGACATTATCAAAGTGTCAAGCATGGTAGAATTCCACTGGTAATTAATGGTTTTAGGGTCCTCCATAAAGTTGGTCTGTGAAATATCATGGAGGACCAAAGTATGTTAGCTCTGTTATTCTTTCCCCCTCCCCCTTCTTGCTTTATTGCTGGCGAAGTAGAGTAGAAAGAAACGAAACTAACTTGAGAAAGAATAATCAACACCTTCCCATACATTCCTGTCTGGGAGTGTGAGACATCTGGGGAAAGCAAGGACAAGATACTGATAACATTGTGAGAATGTAGACATTTACGATAGTTTATGTGTTAAAGCGTATCCCTTGCCCCCACTTTTGGGAATCCTTTGAAATATGTCTTAAAAGTATTGTATCAATGTATTTTTGGTATCACTCTCAAGAACCTGTACCAAGAGAGCATATCAGTCTATCAATAAATGTAGTTTTGTATCCACTTGACTCGTCATTGAAAACTGCATGCTTGACACAAAGACTTTCTCTGCATCCAAAAATATTAAGGCCATATGTTTTTCTGGATGTGCTTCATAATACTCCAAGATATTCAATACATGTTTTACATTGTCTCTTAATTGTCTTTTAGGTATAAATCCAGTTTGGTCTTGATGTATTATTTGCATAAGCACCTTCTTCAGTCTAGAAGCTAAAATGGATGTAAAAATATTATAATCCACATTTAGTAGTGAAATAGGTCTGTAATTTTTCACATCTTTGTGAACTTAACATGCACTTCCTTTGGGAGACGGTTTTTCCTGGCAAAGCTTGAATTGTCCCTATAAATTAGGTCTATCTCTCTTTGAAGTTCTTCTGCTTCAATCCCTATTAGAGGTGCAAGAGATTCACTTAGTAATGTATGAAGATTTTCATCCTTATATTCTGGTATATTTTGAAATCTAAGCATATAGGCTGTCATTTCCATTTCCATCTTAATTAGAGAATCTGCTGCCCCCTTTGTATTTTTTTCTACACCTTCTACTCTCTGCTGTACTTTCTCTGCCTTAATATCAACCTTCTTGATGGCTTGAGACAATTTACTTGTTTCTTGTTTATTCTCAGAAAGTTGCTTTTGAAAATCGTCCGTTTTATAATTCAAACCTTTACTTTGGTTTAACATCTGTGTCAGTTTGTTTTGGACTTGGCTCAAACCTGTTGTAAAGGCAGCTTGCAAGCTTGTTTGTAGGTCTTTTAAGGACTCTTGCGATAACATTGTTCCCACTGATTTAGGTTGGCCAGGAGAGGGGGCTGGCGAGGGGGTCAGGGTACTTTGTTTTTCTCATCCTATACTCTATTACAATGCCAAGTAGATTTATCAAAAGAAAAAAGGTTTTAAAATCAGCTTACCAAAAGCTTAACCATGTACACTTGTAATACTTGTAACAATTGTATCCAGTTTTATAACATCTTCAAGGAAATCTCCACCTTAAGGATAGCACTAATAAACAAATAGATTAGTCAATGGTACCCAAATGAAACACAGAATCAGAAAGCAAAAATGACTATTTTCATGACAAGCCCGACTCCATATAATTCTTTGAATTCTACAGACAAAACACCCTCCACGCCCAGTACAGACATACAACAGGATATTTAAAGTACACTTTATTTTTATCTTACTGATAAGCCTCTGGCCTCTGTGTTCTCCTGACATATAAGCAGTCCCAACATCCTTGGTCACAGTTCCATTTAACTTTACTATAGTCTGTTCAGTTCAGAACCAAATGTATTTCAAAGAGCTTCCTTGTATCAGATTCTCCAAAGCAGTTACAAAAATTAAAGTTCTGTATCTAAATATATACCTTTAATAAATTCCCAAAATTAGTGATAATTCACACCAGAAAAAATAATCCAACAATGGGTAACAAAAAGTCACAAGAAGGGGGATAGATCCAAAGCACAAGTCTTAATGTTCTTAAAAGATAGCGCAAAAAGAAAAATCAAATTCCTTACCGTTCAAATTAGATCATTTAAATTTTATTCCCATCAAACTGTAGATCATTCAATTATAATCCAGTTCAAATCAGATGTATCTAAAGTTTAATTATAATCCATTTAAATTGAGTCAGTTCCAGTTATGCTCCAGTTTATAAATCCTATTTATTGTATAGTCTAGAAAGAAAGGCTTGTAATACAGTCTTGCCTTCTATCTTATATTAAAGCTAGTAACTTAGATTTCATTAAGATTTGTCTTCTAGAAGAATATAAGATCTATTTAAAATTAAAGTACAATAGTTTCAGTATTTCTGTGATTCCCTTCCAAACAACTACAGTCTCACCAGATATTTATAGATGTGGTGCAGGGAGGAGAGTCAATATATCTCCATTCGGAAAATATAATCCCTAATATACAGTTCCAGTTCACCTGTGAGAAAGTCAAATCCAAAATAGTCTCTTAAAGTTCTCACAGGTTAAAATTAAAAGCTGATTCTTTGGTAGCAGGAGGGAAGCAGATAATAAGAGTATAAATTTCCAACTTAGGATCAGCATAGGGGTAGTACATAAACATCTAGTTTCTTTGAATGAAACTAAGTCCTCAGGGTCAGATGAATTGCATTCAATGATTCTAAAAGAGCTTGCAGATGTAATTTCTGAGCCCCTGACTATTATTTTTTAGAATTCTTGGAGGACAGGAGAGGTGCTGGAAGACTGGAGGCGGGCGAATGTTTCCCCTTCTTGAAGATGGGGGGAAAGGAGGATCTGGATAACTACCAACCCATCAGCTTGACGTCTATACCTGGAAAAGTTTTAGAACAAATCATTAAACAGTCAGTCCTGGAACATTTAGAAAGGATGGCTGTGATTACTAAGAGCCAGCATGGGTTTCTCAAGAGCAAGTTATGTCAGACTAACCTGATCTCTTTTTTTGAGAAAGTGACTACCTTGCTGGATCGGGGGAATGCTTTAATTTCAGTAAGGCTTTTTATAAGGTTACACATGCTATCCTTGTTGACAAGTTGGTAAAATGTGATTTGGATCCTGATACCATTAGGTGGATCTGTAACTGGTTAATAGTTCGCACCCAAAGAGTGCTTATGAATGGTTTCTCATCCTCTTGGAGAGCAGTGACAAGTGGAGTGCTTCAAGGATCTGTCCTGAGACCGCTTTTGTTCAACATCTTTATAAATGATTTGGATGAAGGAATCTAGGGAATGCTTATTATTATTAAATTTGCCAATGATACTAAATTGGGAGAGGTTGAAAATACAATAGAAGACAGAAACAGGATACAGGATGACCTTAACAGGCTGGAAAACTGGGCTGAAACCAATAAAATGAATTTTAACAGGGAAAAATGTAAAGTTTTGCATTTAGGTAGGAAAAATCCAATGCATGGTTATAGGATGGGGGAGACTTGTCTTAGCAGTAGTATGAGCAAAAAGGATCTCAGGGTCTTAGTGGACCTTACACTGAACATGAGTCAACAGTGTGATGCGGTGGCTAAAAAGGCAAATGCAATTTTGGGCAGTATCAACAGAAGTATAGTGTCCAGATCACGTGAAGTGATGGTGTTGCTTTACTCTGCTCTGGTTAGACCTCACCTGGAGTATTGTGTTCAATTTTGGGCACCACATTTTGAGAAGGATATAGACAAGCTTGAACAGGTCCAGAGGAGGGCGATGAAGATGGTGAGGGATCTGGAGACCAAGTCCTATGAAGAAAGGTTGAAGGATCTGGGCTAGTTTAGCCTGGAGAGGAGGTGACTGAGAGGTGATATTATCACCATCTTCAAGTACTTGAACGGCTGTCATCTAGAGGATGATGTGGACTTATTTTCTGTGGCCCCAGATGGTAGGACCGGAACCAACGGGTTGAAATTAAATCAGAAGAGTTTCTGGCTCAACATTAGGAAGAACTTCCTGACCGTTAGAGTGATTCCTCAGTGGAACAGGCTTCCTCAGGAGGTGGTGGGCTCTCCTTCCTTGGAGGTTTTTAAACAGAGGTTAGATGGCCATCTGACAGCAATGAAGATCTTGTGAATTTAGGGGGAGATATTTGTGAGTTTCCTTCATTATATGGAGGGTTGGACTAGATGACCATGGAGGTCCCTTCCAACTCTATGATTCTATGAAGCCCATCCACCCCTCTCCTTTATGGTTCCAAAAGTTGCTAGACTGGTTAAGCACTTAAAATCCTCTTCTAATAAGGTTCTTAAACATCAGCAGACTTACAGGGTCTAGACTAGAGATTTTTGGGATGAAGCCTGAGTTGTGGGTGTTTCCTTCTGACGTGCTTCCCGTGATGTCAGGGGTTATGACATATGCAAATGAATTATGCTAATGAACTATGGCACCTCTTTTTCTACAAAATAACCGCAATGGGGGAAATGGCTTCTAGTTTCATGCCACATATTGAAACAGGGGTTGGGGGAAATATTTTTTCACTTTCCTATTCTAAATGAACACATTATGCAGGAATGAGAAAGGAAAATGGAAAACATGAATAACTTCAAGTTCTCCAAATGAATATCATAAGGAAATAATAAAAAGCATTGGAGTCCACCCTACGTGATGATATTTAAACCCTGGAAGATTTTTAGCACATTCCAGCCAAAGACAGCAATGGAATAGGTCTTAATTGCAACGAATGTTTACAGACTTGTGTCCTTTGTGATTTCCAGAGTAAAAGAGGAAAATTGCTTCTCATGCAATGCTAGCAAGCCCATAGCCAGAAAATTCCAGTTGGGGGAGCCCGCAGAAAATATTTTTGGTTAGAGGCCTCCCCCTCTGGTGGTCCCCACTCTCTCCGCTGTGACTTTTCTCCCTGTGGCTCTGGCAGTCCCCCCTCCATGCAGCACCTCCTCCTTCCTCCCTCCCTCCCACTCACCCACTCACCCACAGGGAGAAACCATAGAGAGTGGGCTCCGGCGCTCTTGCAAGGCGCCCCGTCCCCTCCAAACATGTGATCGGCTGGAAAAGCAGCTCTGAAAACAGTGGTATCTACACCGACTTTCCAGCACAATCAGCAACTTCAGTGCTGGGGCGCCCAGCTGCTTTTCCAGCCAATCACATGATTGGCAGGGGGCACCTTGCAAGAGCCCCCAGAGTCCGCTCTTTATAGTTTCTCTCAGTGGGTGAGTGGGAGGGAGGGGGAGGTGCTGTGTGGAGGGGGGGGCCGCCAGAGCCGCAGGGAGAAAAGTGGCGGCGAAAAAGCAGGGGCAGGGAAAGGAGGGGCCTAAGGGTCTGAGGGGGGGGGTTGGATGGGGGGCTGTGCCCCTGCCCCCCCCCCCCGTGGCTACGGGCCTGAATGTTAGGAAGAGGGGGCTTGAAGATACTTTAATAAAGGGAACAAAGAGAGCTTGTGCCACTCTTTATGTTATATGTTATCTGTTTATTATGTGTGCTGTCCTTCTCTTACAACATTGTTTTCTGCTTCTTTAATTCCATGTTTCTGCTTAAAGGTAGGCAGCCATTTTAGTCTGAAGCAATTGAACAAAGTTTGTGTCCAGTGGCACTTTTAAGACCAACAAAGTTTAATTCTTGTTATAAGCTTTCATGTACTTAGTATGACACAGAATGGCTAATACTTTTTGCATTGCTTTGTCAGATTGAGCCTGCCACGTTTTTTTCCTTTTCATTTGCATTCTGTTAGGTTTTGCTTTTTTGCGTGCTTCCATGTAACTTGTTAACATGCTAAAGATCCTACAAACTAGGCTTCAGCAGTATGTGGCTTGGGAACTACCAGAAGTACAAGCTGGGTTTTGGAGAGGTAGAGGAACTAGAGATAAAATTGCCAACATTTGTTAGATTATGGAGAAAGCATGGGAGTACCAGAAAAATGTCGATTTCTGCTTCATTGACTACGCTAAAGTCTTTAATTGTGTGGATCACAACAAACTGTGGCAAGTCCTTAAAGAAATGGGAGTACCAGACCACCTCACATGTCTCCTGAGAAACCTGTATAAGGGTCAAGAAGCAACGGTCAGAACAGTATATGGAACAGCTGATTGATTTAGAATAGGAAAAGGAGTTTGACAAGGATGTATATTGTCACCCTGCTTATTTAATTTATATGCAGAGTACATCATGCGGAATGCCAGCCTGGATGAAGCAGAAGCCGGAATTAAGATTCTCCAGGAAAAACATCAACAACCTCAGATATACAGATGACACCACTCTAATGGCAGAAAGTGAAGAGGACCTAAAGAACCTCTTATTGAGGGTGAAAGAGGAGAGCACAAAATTAGGCTTGAAACTCAACATCAAAAAAAGTAAGATCATGGCATCCGACTCCATCATACCTTGGCAAATAGAAGGAGAAGACATGGACTTAGTGACAGACTTCACATTCCTGGGATCCAAGATCACTGCAGATGGTGACTGCAGCCATGAAATTAAAAGATGTTTGCTCCTTGGGAGGACAGCTATGGTGAACCTAGGCAGTATAATAAAAAGCAGAGACATCACCTTACCAACAAAAGTCCGTATAGTCAAGGCGATGGTATTCCCAGTAGTAATATATGGGTGTGAGAGTTGGACCATAAGGAAGGCTGAGTGCAGAAGAATAGACGCTTTCGAATTTTGATGCTGGAGAAGATCTTGAGAGTTCCTTGAACTGCAAAGAAGCTCAAATCAATCAGTCCTAAGGGAAATCAACCCAGACTGTTCCCTGGAAAATCAGATGCAGAAACTGAAGCTCATATACTTTGGCCACCAAATGAGAAGGGAGCACTCACTGGAGAAGACCCTGATGCTGGGAAAGACAGAAGGCAAAAGAAGAAGGGGACGGCAAAAGATGCGATGGCTGGACAGCGTTACTGATATAACCAAAATGAATTTGAGTGGACTTTAGAGGATGGTGGAAGACAGGAGGGCCTGGTGTGACTTGGTTCATGGGGTCGCAAAGAGTTGGACTAGACTGTGCGACTGAACAACAACAACATGTAACTTTGCTGATGTTTTAAGCATTTGCAGGAGAGGGGATGATGAACAGAGGCCTTGTTATAAGTATCATTGCTACAGTGAGCTAGCTTATCTGGTAGTTATAGTAACGGGCCCATCTAGCCTTGAAGTGGGAGGCTATTGAGATTGAGTGGCAGGCAGCTCAGTCAATGGGAGATTAGGTGAATCTGTGACCTGTCTGTCTGGAGAATTATATTATATGATGATTCTATGATTCTCTGCAAAGGCTGCAGACTCATTCA
Source organism: Heteronotia binoei (assembly GCF_032191835.1). Classification (NCBI taxonomy): domain Eukaryota; kingdom Metazoa; phylum Chordata; class Lepidosauria; order Squamata; family Gekkonidae; genus Heteronotia; species Heteronotia binoei. The sequence continues at coordinate 9,594,228 of NC_083236.1, forward strand.
AAGAGTAGTGAGCCTTTTGGCATTAGAGAAAGGGAATAGTTAGTTAGCCGCATCAGGACTATTATTTGTCCCAGACTGACCCATAGCAGAGTGGTGGCAGCCAGTAGAATGCCCTCCCTGTTCCCATGCTGGTGTGACAAACCCATATTCCAATGTACCCACGCACAGTAAGGCACAATGAAATAGTAACCAGTTCAAAGATACATAGTTTAAGTTGAAATATACTCCTTTCTCAATCAGTAAACAGTAGCATTTGAAAGCGATCCACTTGCCAATTGTATTCCAGTTTACAGAGCCGCTGCAGAGGAACATTCAAGAGATGGAACATGGAACTGTTTTACAACAACAACTTCACCATTAGGCCACTGAGGATGTTCTCCGTAGCTGAGAACGAAACGTCTGGAAGGAAAACTTTCTTCAGTAGAACACGGCACTTGAGCCCGAAAGATTCTACAAACCCTAATGATGTTACCAGCCATGAAAACCTGAAATCTTTGATAACAACTTCACCATCTGTCATTAATAGATACACTTTAAAATTATCACATATATTTGATTTAACAATTTCAATCACACTTTTCAATTTTAAATGATAGCATTATACTTACCAATTCTTAACATGCATTGCATACAAGACCAAAAATCTATTTCACAAGCACAGATAAATACCCACACTGCCACAATAATATCTTTGAAACTCAAGTCATATGCGCCTTAAAGAAGACAGGATGAATATCTTGCTTTTCAGTTTCACAAAGTAATATAATAATACAGACATGCCATCACAAGAAACATGAATAGTCAAAACTGGAATTAAGCCCTGAGGGGGACTGAGTGTTCAGCCTAAATGTCCAACAGAACTCCTCTCTCAAGAGTACCCTTTGAATATAATTGCAGCACTTACCCTCATATTTATAGATGACCAATATATATATATATAGAGAGAGAGAGAGAGAGAGAGAGTCCTCTGCAGCATGATTCATGCTAGTGGAATGAGTGACAACAGGAGCATTCAGAATGCCATTCCAGATTCTCAACTGATGCTCCAAAATTCTGGATTCTCAACCAATGCTCCAAAATTCTGCTTCTGATAGGACATGTGGTACTTCCAATATACAGCATTTGACATTATGTGATTTGCAGTTAGTGAATGACCTCAAACAAATTGTCTCTCCCTGTTATAGGGTTGCCAGGTTCAATCTTGTCCCCAGTGGGGGTTTGGGGGTGTTCCAGGAGGGTGTGTGACCATCCCCATCTCGATGACATCACACAGAGTGACATCATCACAGCCCTGACACAGCTCATGCTTGTCCCCACAAAAAGTAGAGGCCACGGGCTCCTGCCTTGTAAGAGACAAAATCACCTCTCGCAAGGTGAGAGCGAATGGCCCCCTCTTGGAAAGAGCAGATGCCGTGGGCTCCTGCTCTGCCTCCAATTTGAAACAGGGCCGGACCTGGGGGGGGGGGGGCAGAGAGGGGTGCTTACCCCGGGCGCCGATGGAGGGGGGGTGCCAAATTGGGTATGGAGTCCATTGTATTCTATGGGACCATAAGATAGAATGGCCCATAAGGGGGCGCCATTTTTTAATTTTGGCTCCTTCCTCAAAAAACATGTAGATCCGGTCCTGCTTTGAAAGAACAGGCACCATGAGCTCCTGCACTAGAAGAGGTGAAAATCACCTCTTGCAAGGTGAGAGCTGGCAGCCTCCACTTGGAAAGAGCAAGCATCACAGGCTCCTGCCCTGCAAGAGGTGAAAATCGCCTCTTGCAAGGCAGGAGCCGATGGCCATTGCTTGGAAAAAGTGGGCCCTGTGCACTCTTGCCCTGCAAGAGCCAAAAATCTCCTCTTGCATGGTGGGAACTGGTGGCACCCACTTGGAAAGAGCAGTCTTCGTAGAATGGGTGAGATATGAATCTAACGTAATAAATAATAAATAAATAAAATGACCTCTGAACTTTCCAGGGTTTCATGTAAGCTCAATTTTACAACTATATCCCTAATAGTTCTAGCTCTCCTGAAATCAATGAATGGGAACTTCTTGTACCCTAGGATCCCTTCTAACAAATGCCAGTGGCACGACAAGATCCTACAAATAGAGTTGGAGAGTGGGGGGGAGGTATAGTTGAAAGCATATACCACCATCTTCTCCTGTTTCTTAACATGATTCTCAAATAAAGTAAACCTTTCATCCAAATCTGCCAGGCTTTAGATATAACTGGTTCTGGATGCCCCCTACTTTTAAAGTCTTGCGCCATTCTCCTGCATTCCCACCTTTAGTCTGAGAATCATGATGAATTTCTTTTTATTCATAAAAACTGCCCCAAAGCTAGTTTTTTTCCATTAAATGGACTGGATGAAATTATTTGTAGGACAAATAAGAACTCCTGTCAGTTGTTTTCCTGAAAGGTTTAATTGCCAAGCAGTCATTCTCCTCTCTATACACTTCCACATCTAAATATGTAACTGCGTCTTTATCAGAACAATCAGAAAATTTAGTATTCTCATGGATGCTGTTGATCCATGTCATGAATCTAAACCGTGAACAAATCATCAATATAACAAAAATGCAATCAGATGTTATCAAAAAAACGGTTCTTGCTGACTTGATAAATGGTGTTATCCTCCAACTCTGCCATAAATAAATTGGCCAGACTGGGCACAAATTCTAAAAAATTGAGTTTGCCGAAAGAAATCATCAAATTTGGAAAAGCTTTTTTCCAGAATGATGTCAACTAAATCAAATGGGGGGGGAAATAGGGGGATGGGAATATTGGAGGTTGGCAATTCTAATTATAAGTAAGAAATGGTTGCGTGTCTAGTGTTCTTGTGGAACCTGGGCCACGTGTCCAGCTTTGACAGTACAAACCCCTAACCAGAAATTACCACTTCCATCCTCTACTAAAACAGTGGTCAATATTATAATAACTGAAAGTGCCAACTATCCATTTGGTGAGGAGATTCTCACATGAATCACTATGACTGACTCTTCATGCAAGAGTCTGTGCATCAGGTGAAGGGTTTTTAAAATAAAAGTTGGATCATATTACTTTTCAAAAAATGAGGATAAAATGGGTCTAGAACCTGATTATTGCTGTGTTCTTCTAGTATTCCTCATGTCCACCTTTCCATATTCAGGAAATTATGTGGCTGACAAATAAACAATCTCACTTTCAAAAAAGTCTCCCGACCAGCACAGTAGCTGATTTATGTCTTTATCAAGGTGACAAGCAAAGCTGTTTGGCTTTGTTCTGAAAAAGAGGAGGAGGGGGGAATAAAATTACTAAGCTTGAAATATGTGTGTCTGTTTGTAGAGTCTTACCACAGAAATCGATCTCTCTCTAAAAACGTTCCCCTTCATTCCAATGTCACTTCAGAGAGAAAGACTAAAAGCATTACTTAGGTGTTCCTGCCCTGGCCTCATTGTCTGAACAAGCAAAAATGATTGAATGATTGAATGAATGGTGTAATCTAACTCCTAAAGAGATAACAGAAGCCAATGTGCTCATCAGCATTTCTTATTAGCATTTCCCATGAAGTGTCTATGTTGAATTCAAGGGGCCTACCCACAGACATCAGGAGATCTCAGAAGCTATGGAATGATCCTGCCACTGAAAAAGTAGGGGTATTGCTGTAGAATTTAATTGCTCACTCAACATGAAATGAATACCCAACTCTCAAGTGGTTGGATCCCCAAAATTCTGAAAATGTGGTAAAAATGTTGGATTTCTGTTTATACACTTGCAGTACTGGAATAAATTATATGTCCTATGAAGAAAGGTTGAAGATTTCAACTACCTAGACATCTGTCGGAAGTCCAATTCTGCTAAAAATGAAAGCTCAAAAAAATTCATAGAATCATAGAGTTGGAAGGGACCTCCAGGGTCATCTAGTCCAACCCCCTACACAATGCAGGAAATTCACAAATACCTTCCTCTAAGTTCACAGGATCCACATTGCTGTCAGATGGCCATCTAGCCTTTGTTTAAAAGCCTCCAAGGAAGGAAAGCCCACCACCTCCCAAGTAAGCCTGTTCCACTGAGAAACCACTGTATCTGTCAGGAAGTTCTTCCTAATGTTCAGCCAGAAACTCTTTTGATTTAATTTCAACCCATTGGTTCTGGTCCTACCTTCTGGGGCCACAGAAAAGAATCCTGTTATCTTGTTAAATGTACTTACATAAAATACAGAGTTCCTAATCCTACTCATATCCATCTGTTGTTCAACATCTGATATTCATTGTTTTATAACCCAAGCATAACCCAAGGACTGTATATACTACTTAGCGAAGCCATAATAGCTCAGTTTGGCTTCTGTCTTCTTCCGCCATGGGGAAAGAAAATTATCTTGCATCATAATATGAGTAAAGCCAATAGATGAGAAAATCAATTTTAACCAATAATGATGAGCAAAAATCCATTTTTGCCTCTACTGAAAGCAGACCTGCCTCTAAGTATAATGCAGCATTAGACAAACTTGTTGAGACTTGGAAAATAGTTCTTAAGAATTTTGATTGCATTCTTTCAAGAGAAATCAGTTCAGACTGGAGGAACAATGGAGCTCCATACAATAACTGGGGTAGTACTTTTATGGAAAATAGCTTAATATGTTATGACCTCTATGTTATGACCTCCTTTGGACCATTAAGATATCTGCACAGCACCAGCACTTTTCTGCGCATTTGTGGTCAGGTGATCAACATGTCCAATATTTTGGGTTTATATTTTTTGCTTCTGCTATGATCCTTGTGCTTTTTCATGATGTTTTATTTTTAAAATTGCATTGCCAAATCCCACTATTTCCCCACCTATTCATTTTAAACAAATGTTCATTTTAAACATTTGCAAACATTTTAAGCATGTTTGTATTTTAAGTAAAAAATAATATCTTTAATTGTGTTTCTCTGTATTCTTTATAAAGTTTATATCTTCACCACCTGGCATTACATTTTATGATACGCATGGCCTGGCCCCACAAAGTCCCATTTATGTCAAATCTGGCCCTCATAAAAAATGAGTTTGACATCCCTGCCCTAGATCCTTTTCATGAATTTTAACAGGATTAAATGTAAAGTTCTGCATTTAGGTCATTTCATGTCACCCCGTAGTCGACGTTTCTCCAAGCTAAATAGCCCCAAGCATTTTAACCTTTCTTCATGGGGAAAGTGTTCCAAACCTTTAATCATTCTAGTTGCCCTTTTCTGCACTTTTTCCAATGCTATAATATCCTTTTTGAGGTGTAGTGACCAGAACTGCACACAGTACTCCAAATGAGACCGCACCATCGATTTATACAGGGGCATTATGATACTGGCTGATTTGTTTTCAATTCCCTTCCTAATAATTCCCAGCATGGCGTTGGCCTTTTTTATTGCAATCGCACACTGTCTTGACATTTTCAGTGAGTTATCTACCACGACCCCAAGATCTCTCTCTTGGTCACTCTCTGCTTCCTATTAATTAGCCAGTTTTTGATCCACAAGAGGACCTGTCCTTTTACTCCATGACTCTCAAGCTTACTAAGGAGCCTTTGATGAGGAACTTTATCAAAAGCTTTCTGGAAGTCAAGGTAAACAATATCTATCGGGTCTCCTTTGTCCACATGTTTGTTCACCCCCTCAAAGAAATGTAACAGGTTAGTGAGGCAAGATCTTCCCTTACAGAACCCATGCTGAGTCTTCCTCAATAACTAGTGTTCATCAATGTGCCTACTCATTCTGTCCTTGATAGTGGTTTCTACCAACTTTCCTGGTATTGAAGTCAGATTGACTGGCCTGTAGTTTCCCGGATCTCCTCTGGAACCCTTCTTAAAGATGGGGGTGACATTTGCTACCTTCCAGTCCTCAGGAACGGAGGCAGATTTCAATGAAAGATTACATATTTTTGTCAGAAGATCCACAAGTTCAACTTTGAGTTCTTTCAGAACTCTTGGATATATGCCATCCGGACCTGGTGACTTATTAGTTTTAAGTTCGTTTATCAGTTGTGGGACCTCCTCTCTTGTCACCTCAATCTGACTCAGGTCTTTCAACACCCCTTCCAAAATAAGTGGTTCTGGAGCAGGCAAACACTTCTCATCTTCCACAGTGAAGATGGAGGCAAAAAATGCATTCAGCTTCTCAGCCATTTCCCTATCCTCCTTCAGTAATCCTTTGACCCCTTGGTCATCCAAGGGCCCCACTGCCTCCCTGGCTGGTTTCCTGCTTCTAATATATTTGAAGAAATTTTTATTGTTGGTCTTTATGTTTTTTGCAATATGCTCCTCATGGTCCCTTTTTGCCTGCCAGATCACAGTCTTGCATTTGATTTGCCACAGCCTGTGTTCCCTTTTATTAATCTCACTTGGACTGGTTTTCCACCGCTTAAAGGATTCCTTCTTACCTTTTACAGCTTCCATTACTTTGTTTGTTAACCATGCAGGCCTTTTCTTATACCTGTTTGTGCCTTTCCTAACTTGTGGTATATATTTTAACTGAGCTTCTAGGATTGTAGTTTTAAATAGCCTCCAAGCTTCCCCAAGGGTTTTCAGTTTCCTCTTCACATGCCTCCTCATCTCAGAGAATTTACCCCTTTTAAAGTTAAACGTGGTTGTGCTGGTCTTTTGGGGCAACTCTCTATTTATACAAACGGTGAAATCAATAACATTATGGTCACTGCTTCCAAGTGGTGTGATCACTTTTACATCTCTTACCAAGTCTTGGGCATTACTTAGGACCAAATCCAGGATCGCCCCACCCCTGGAAGGTTCAGAGACCATCTGCTCCATAGCACAGTCATTGAGAGCATCTAGAAATTCAATCTCTTTCTCTGGACCAGAACACATATTGATCCAATCAATCTGCGGGTAGTTAAAATCACCTATGACGACACAGTTTTTACATCTAGCCACTATCTTTAAGCCTTCCATCATATTATAATCGTCCTCTATCTTTTGATTTGGTGGGCGATAACAAATCCCATAGTTAAATTTCCTTTTGGGCCCTCTATTTCTACCCAAAGCATTTCTAGAAGGGAATCTAATTCTCTGACCTCAGTCTTATTGGACCGTATGCCCTGTCTGACATACAGAGCCACCCCACCTCCAACCCTTCCCTCCCTATCCTTCCGATATAACTTATATCCAGGAATCACCGTGTCCCACTGATTCTCCCCATTCCACCAAGTTTCTGAAATTCCCACAATGTCTATGTTTTCTCCCAACACTAAACATTCCAACTCACCAATTTTACTTTGAACACTTCTAGCATTTGTGAACAAACATCAATAATTTCACAGGCAAGCTAGGCCCGCCACCTTCTTCCTGCCGCCTTGAGACTCTGGCAGGCAGTACATACTGTTTGTCACCATCTCAGTGGACAACTCTGATCCATTACCTGGTAGAAAAGTAAGAGCTAACCCTTCATCTCTTTGAGATGAGTCCTCCCAAACCAGAGACATTTCATCTCCTGTCAGCTTCCCCCCAAGATTTAGTTTAAAAACTGCTCTGCCACCTTTTTGATTTTAAGCGCCAGCAGCCTGATTCCATCTGGGGACAAGTGGAGACCATCTCTTTTGTACAGCTCCCGTTTGTTCCAGAAAGCATCCCAGTGCCTAACAAACTTAAACCCTTCCTCCTTACACCATCGTCTCATCCACACATTGAGACTTCTAATTTGTGCCTGTCTCTCCAGCTCTGCACGTGGAACAGGTAGCACTTCTGAGAAGGCTACCTTGGAGGTCCTGGCCTTAAGTCTTCTGCCTAGCAGCCTAAATTTTTCCTCAAGGACCTCACGACTGCATTTCCCCACATCGTTGGTGCCAACATGCACCACAACCACTGGCTCCTCCCCAGCACTGTCTATCAGTCTATCTACTACACACGTAATGTCCGCTAGCTTCGCACCAGGCAGACAAGTCACCATATGGCCAGTACGCAGTTTAACCACCCAGCTGTCTACTTGCTTAAGGATCGAATCACCAACTACCAAGACACCCCCTCTCTCCCTGCCCAGGAATGGTTCCTTGGCGTGAAAGGAAACCCACTTACCAACTGAAGAAGAGGTCCCTTCTGAAGGCGCATTCCCCTTATCCTCAGCACGGTGCCCTGTTCCCTCTCGACCCTCATGCTCCCTGGCAGCAACGGGGCTGCCACGTTCAGAGCGGGGCTCATCTAACACATCCCCGAGAGTCTTCTCCAAGTGCCTGACTGTCTCTGCTTCTCCAGGTCAGTCACCTCGGCCTCAAGGGTACGAACTCATTCCCTGAGGACCAGGAGCTCCTTGCATTGAGAACACACCCAAAACTTCTGTCCTGTGGGCAGATAGTCATACATGTGACACTCAGTGCAGAACACTGGAAAGCCCCCACCCCCCTGCTGGCATTCTACCTTCATGATAGCTTTTTAAAAATATACAGTCCCCTTTTAAACCCTGTTTATGTGGCTCCCCGTCTGGAGAATCTACTTACCTTATTGGGAACACAAGGAATCTGGGTTCCTGGTCCTTACACAGACCCACAATGCATTCTACATTACTTGACACATCCTTTCAGCTTCATGGCTACTTCTAAGAATGGTGGTCCTTGGATTTCTTCTTCCCACAGAGCACAGGGACCGGATACTGACCTGTTAAGCTTGCATAAAAGATCAAAGCATTCTTACACACTGCATTACCCATAGTTCTAGAGATTCCTACAAGCAATAAATTGTGGCCAAAGAAATGCAGCTTTATCAAAGAGTTACAGTGAAAATATCCCTCACCCACCCAAGTGAACTTTATGAGAAAGAAAAGTCTACTTCACGAGGCTAGCAGTCTGTCCAGGAAACCAGGCTGGAGTGCAGAGTTTTTCTACAGCTTGCACACAGCTCAGAAGTTTGTCCTCTTCCTTGCAAGGCCTTTTCACTCCCCCGCTGTCTTCTGTGCTTGAAGCTGTTCTCCCTCTGCCTTCAGAAGCCACTGTCTTCCCAAGCTGCCGCTGGATCCGTCACCGAAACTGTCATCAAAGTCGTCACTGCCCTCTCGCCACAGTTGCCTGCTTTTTATCTACACAGCTCTCCCATTCCAGGTGTTCTTCATTTACAATGCTGTGTAGGATTTAACTCCCTGCTGTCCTGGATTCTGCTGACTCATGGAGAAGGACTGTATGGCTCACCACTTATCTAATTTCCACTACACGCGCAAGGTGTTAATTAAGCAATACTGAGGTTACATGTCAGGCTATTTCCTTCTGGATTGTTCCAGACTTACTTGAGCCAGTTCCTAATTGGATATAAGCTACAATACATCATATCCTGTTTTCCAGTTAACTCTATAATGGCTGAAATGTAAATAACTTGCATTCCAACAAATATTCTTAATCATTACTTTACACTGATTCACCCTGGGCAAATTGAAAACCTGTGTGTGTATATAAAGTGCAGTTAAATTGCTTCTGACTTATGGTGATATTATTATGAGTTAATGATCTCCCAAACATCCTATTGCCACCAGTCTTGATCAAGTCTTGCAAACGGAGGACTGTGACCAGTGTTCGCTCTAAGCGGAGTTACTGTGAGCTAGCTCGCTCACAGTTTTTTAGACTCCAGCTCACAATTTTTGTTTTAGCTCAGGAAAAATAGCCCCAAGAGCAAACTAATGTATACGGTAGTTCACAACTTCAATGCCAGTAGCTCAAAAAGTAGAATTTTTTGCTCACAAGACTCCACAGCATAGAGAGAATATTGGCTCTGACTATTTTGATGGAGTCAATGCATCTAATGTTGAATCTTCCCGTTCTTGCGATGTCTTCAACATTTCCAAGTGTTATTGTCTTGTCCAGTGACTCTTATCTTGTCATAGGGAATCCTGAGGGATTCCTGGCAGCTCCTGAATGGGAAGTTCTATCACTAGCATTGGATCTAGATAGGACTGTTGAGACCATCATCATAATCTTGAAGACTTTGAGAGACCCCAGGAACTGACTGTTCATTGGAGCCCTCTCCTTCTTCGTCATGCTTGCTGTAGTTTTTTCCTCAGACATAAATTTAGATATGTATGTAATATTTTCAGAACACATTCATATTTAACATCAGGTTTCAATATAGCAGTTCACAGAGATTTTATGAACTTTGAAAGAAATGGTACTGGAATCACTAGCAAAGTGCAGTATCCCTTTTAAAAACAGGATCCTCCCATGTTCTGCAGGGATTTTTTTTTTTTTTTGGCGTGTGTGTTTTTAAATAAGTTGTCATCTGTGTATATCTGGAACTTGAGCTGAGCCAGCAAGTACTTCTTGCTGTTCTTTGTTAGAGGGATGGCTTCACTGCCTGCTCTCCACCCAGGTTACCAGCCAAGCTGGTTGTCTGCCTGGGGTGGAGGGTGATAGGTTGCACCTTGATTACATTTGCAGGTAAAATATAAAATAATAAGCAATGATTCCTACATCTTAGTCAACAGACCAGTAAATGAAGCACAGTAGAAAACCAAAGAGTTTCTGATCCCAGCATTACACTTCTACTGGTGGTAGTTATTGTCCTGATGGCTGTTATCATCAGTCCCACCTGATAATTTCATACACTGGTGGAAATGTAGAAAACACGAAGGTTCTTTCTTTCACATGTGGTGGACTTGTGAAAAAGCAAAAGAGTTTTGGAAGATGATACAACAAGAAATCTCCAAAATTTTGGGTTATGACTTTAAGAAAACTGCAGAGACTTTTTTGCTTGGATTACAATTAGAAAAACTTCCAAAGGAAGACAGGACTTTAATTTGGTACTTGCTCTCAGCTGCTAGGACATTGTATGCGCAGCTGTGGAAACAGGGAAAAATACCAGAGAAATGGGATTGGATTGTGAAAGTTTTATCGTGGAGTGAGATGGACAAATTAACTAAAACTTTAAGAGACTATGATTTAGATTTATTCAAAAAGGAGTGGAAGAAATTTAAAGAATATATGGAGAAAGAGTGGAATGTAAAAAGACATTGGACAATTTTTTAGTATTAATGAGAAAAGAAAAGTATTGAACTTTGATTGGTTAGCGGTACCTTTATAATTGAATTTAAATTTATAACTTCGGGGAAGTCAAATATTGGAGGGGGGGGTTGAAATATCATATGGGTTAGTATAGAAAAGAGACAATTAAATATTGTAACCATATGTTATTAATAAATTGTTAAAACAAATAATTTCATACACTGGAACACAACATTCAGCTAGTTGCTGTTTGGTCTGTTCTGAGCAGGGAAACTGGTTGGAACTGGCTGTCTGCACTCCTTTCTTTCAGATCAGCATAGCTCTTTGTTTTCTTCTTGTGACTACTTTCCACACACATGCGGCAGTATCAGGCAGACGATTTCAGGTTTTTTCTAGACCCAATCATGCTTAAAGTTTATACACCTCCAAAGTTCCAAGAACACGGCTTTCTATAAAGAATACTTTTTTAGTAGAAAAATCTCAGCAGAAACGCATTGGCATATTAGGCCACACACACCCAGATGGCACCATTGTTCCACACAGGGCTTTTTTGTAGAAAAAGCCCAGCAGGAACTCATCTGCATATTAGGCCACACCCCACTGATACCAAGCCAGCCTTTTAAAAAAAAACCCCTGGTTTGGTCTATAATGTCTATTTGTAGCATCATCTTTGTTCTCCATCCCCTTTAACTTTAAACTAGGAGCACTTGCCCTGGAAAGAAGAACCAGCCAGTATGAATGCAAACTAGGGTTGGCAGCCAAGAATGAAGTCACTCGATTCCTCCCTCAAATTGTGAGTCTTATTCAGCACTCGTAATCTGCATAACCACAGAGGCAATCTCATCATTCATTCCATATGTCCTTAGGTACTGTCATCGCCATCTTCTTATATCTAGCTGCAGTGATTTACTCAGAATCTGGCACAGTAGGAACACTTGTGTTAATCCTATAGAGAAGATATTCAGTACTTCAGGGACAGCTAATTTTTGCATTCATCATACAGGAAAACTTTCCTCATCATACGAGAAAACGTTCCTTTGTTTTTGTTGGGCTTTTTTCCCTTTCCTGATAGTACACTCCATTGACTTTCATTGAAACTTGTTCCTTATAAAAAGAAGTCAGTAGCAGCAGCTAACTCTGACCACTATTTCCTTTACATTTGCTAGGGTTATTCCCAATATAACATTCACTGATATATTTCCTGGCACTCCCTTGCTTCTTGAATTTGGGGGGATAAAATTCAAAGATTCTATGATGGAATGGGGTGGGGGGAGATTAGTTACTTTCTACCAGCTAACTAACTGGCAAAGAGCTGAGCTCATCTTGGACTGACAGCTGCTTAACCTCAGCTTGGCCATATCTTTATCAAGTTTCTTTTTGGACCAGATTCTCAAGTGTGGTTATAAGTGTTCTCACACTGGAACTGGAGGATGAAGCAATGTCCTCAACATAAATTTTGAGCCTCAGAGGAGACTATGTGAATCGGCTGTCAATGCCATACAGACCTGGGTGAATCTCATGAACAATTTCTATTAGGAAGAGAATTTAAAATATTTTCAGTATCTTTAGCAGAAAACTGTCAATGAAATTCTACACAATGACAAAGGCAATGGTACCACCAGGAACAGACTCAGGGGACAAAATTCTGGAAAGCTGGCCTCCTGGTTCAGCAGGGGTGCTGATGCAGGCAAGAGTTAGAGATGAGATAGCTCCCCCTCCCTTCACTGCCATCTTTTTTATTTCTGCACTTCCATGTTCCTAGTGCATTCTTGGAATTGGTCTTACCTGGAACTTGACATGAATATCAGGAATTCTGGGAACTACAATTTCTAGAATACATTTGGAGCAAAGGATGAGGCAGTACCTAGTACATCCTAGGAATGCAATGTAATTCCCCAAATGCCTGCTAGTTCTTAGAACTACAGTTCCCAGAATGCACTGGGACAGGGTCACCAATGTCCTGGTGAGGCTTAGAAATCTCCTCAATTTACAACTGATCTCCAGTTTACAGAGATCAGTTCCACCAGGGAAAATGGCTGCTTTGGAGGACGGAGGTCAATGGCATTACACCCCGCCCCCCGATGTCCCTCCCCTCCCAAACCCCGCTGTCTTCAGGCTCCACCATTATATCTCAAGTAATTTCCCAACCCAGAGTTGGCAAACCTAAATGGGGATAGGGAAAATAGTGGTAATTTAAAGAAAGATGGAGTGACAGTATTTCACGACTTTCTTCTCTGTTCTGCTGTCACTTCATTGATGCTCCGTGGGTCAGGTAATTTAGGGTGGGATGGAAGAGGTGATGGGAGAATTTTTATCTGATTTGGATTTACCAGCCAGCCAGAAACAGAGAAACCAGGAGGTTCATTTTATATTCTGCCCCACAAGAACATGAACTTCATCAGCATCCCTCAGATTAGTCAGATCTTCTGATGAAGAGGTGGAGATGGAAAGGTGGGCTTAAGGTCATGATGTCTATTACCTCCTTGCACCACTGAACAAAAGGCTTCCCAGCCAAGGTAATTTCTAAATGCACAGTATCTCCCTCACCTCTACCATGCTGTGGTATGGAAGCTCCAAACTGCAGCATGACAGCTTAGTCAAAAGATGGCTCACTATAGATACCAAGCAATAAAATGCATCCGTGGAAACAACAAGGAAAACGTATCCCTCTCAGATTTTTCCAGACTTCCTCTGAAAATGCTGTGAGCTGCTTTGTTGGTACTTATTTTTAATTTATTTTATTTCATTCAATTTATATCCCGCCCTCCCTGCGAAAGCAGGCTCAGAGTGCCTTCCACGCTCATGTAAATACATGGAACATAAGATCGCATTAAGATATAAACACATAAAAATCAAACAATTTCAAGTGCTATAATAACCTTTGAATTTCCCTTTCCTATACTTACTCGGCATTTACAAGCAGTGCTTCACAGGGAATATATGGACTGCTCGAAGTAAAGATTAATGAAACCTTATTTAAGTGGAAATCTTTTTCTCGTACTGTTTTGCCCTTCTGATTATAATGGACCATCATCCATGACTAGAGTGTACTTTCTACAGATGGGTTTTGCAGGCAGGATGTGTCCTGTACTGAAATTCCGTAGCCTAAACATCTACGGTGCAGAATGCCATGACTCGGCTATTATTGGGAGCTATATGGAGCATGCATACTCCATGCATTCTACATTCACTCCACTGGCTGCATCAGTTACCAGATTTGTTTTTAGGTACTGACTATCACTTACAAAACCCTTGGACCCTCATATCTGCAAGACTGCTTCCCTTCCTGTGTTTTGTCATGACACTCATCTGAGCAAGGTCTTCTCCAGGTGCCAACCTATGCTGAAGTGCTGGTTCACTCCAGTCACAAAGCTGGCAGTAGTCATGCGCACTCCAAAAGTCAGCTATGCAGAGACAAAACCACACTGGCTGGCAGCTCTCGTGAAAGTGCTCAAGATTACCGATAAACATGCAATCAAAGGATACTCATGTGCAGGCACAGTTTGTATGGCAAGTTGCACAACAGTGGTGACAGTTTTTTGAACTGTGATTGGACAACCAAGCTTTCCCATCGATCCAGCCCACTCCCCAGGTGCTTGCATGATGATAACCAGGATAGCATAACCAGGTTCTTGAACATCTTACTGTTTGGAAACTTCCTACAACTTACAAATACACAACAAAATACACTTTGGCTTATTTTTATTTCCTTCAAGGTGTCTTTGTGTACTTAGAGTACTCTCTGGAAGCTACAGCAGTGAAGGTCACACTAATTGTCACCAGACATACTTCTCATTACTTGGCTATTCAATCAGTTATTTAAGGCTCACTAAGAAGAACTATTACTATGTAGTGAATGAGACTCTGAGAAGTTACTGCTGCCTCCAACTTAGCTAATGAACAGGGCCTGTACATACACATGGTACCTATTAGCATTGCATTGGCCACTGGAAAAATCTGAGTGTTTGGTGTAAGGAGGTGTTTTTACTGTTTCACCTAACTGAGCAATTCAGCTTGCCAGGTGCCTTTTGTTTCTGCACTTCACCTGAAACATTCCCTGCACTAAAAGGCCTTCAAGCATAATCTGTATACTTTCTCTACAACACCAATGGAAAATCACATTCCAGGTGTTTTACTTTGTGTCATGATTGAATTGCCACAGAGAGTAGACAAGCATACAGAACAAATGAAAAAAACCAACTCAGCTGAAAGTGTAGAAAAGTTCAATACTGGGATGTTTTGCACACCAGTCATTATCCATTATTTCTGTGTCACTTGATGCTTAATGATACTGTTCTGTTAAACTTTACATCTATGTATTGGTTTACAAAATGTAAGAATACTCTATACAATATGCTTAAAAACGGCAATATGTCACTCATAAATTGGAAATTTTTCTAGATGCTGTTTCTGATATCAGAGAAGGTTCTGAGTAAAAAAGGATAAGTTTAAGTTTAAATTTAAGTTTATTCAATTTATACCCCACCCTCCCCGCCAAGGCAGGCTCAGGGTGGCTTACAGCATTAGTCATAATAACAATAAAAGACTAACACATTGGTACCTAAAGTGTTTCGGTGGGCAGAATTCTTCTCCAAATTTGACTTCACGCTAAGGCACATCCCGGGGGTGAAGAACTTCCTGGCGGACGCATTGTCTCGCCTCCCACAACATGAGAGTCAGAGGGAGGAAGTTGTCGACTCCTTAGTTCCCCCCTCGCAGGTGGCCGCCACAGTAAGAAGAAAAGAGACTTGGGGGAATTGGGAGCCGAGAAACTGGCTGTGGAAACGGAGAGGGAGGGGGATGCCCATCCAGAGGACGTTCAAAAGAGAGGGTACGGACTGTGGTATAAAGGGGAGAAACTCTATGTTCCCAAAAGCCTAAGGGTGGAAGTGCTGCAATTCTGTCACTTGAACAAACTAGCCGGGCACTTTGGCTACGTCAAGACGCTCCATTTGATTAGTAGACAGTTTTGGTGGCCGTCCCTTAAAAAGGACGTTTCGGAATTTGTAACCTCATGCCCTATCTGTATTATGGCCAAGAAAAGGGGTGGTAAGCCCCGGGGCTGCTCAAACCCCTAGAAACGGCTAAACGCCCCTGGTCAGTGGTGTCAATGGACTTTATTGTAGAGCTGCCACCTTCCCATGGGAAAACGGTGATCTTAGTAGTAGTAGACATGTTTTCCAAACAAGCACATTTCATTCCGTGTGCCCAATTGTCTACAGCCAAGAAACTGGCCCTTCTGTTCTTCAACCACGTGGTCCGGCTTCACTCATTCCTCAATAAGGTCATTAGCAACCACGGCCCGCAGTTCGTTGCCAACTTCTGGCGGGAGTTTTGCAAACTGGCCGGAATAGAGCAGAGGTTGAGTTCTGCCTACCACCCGCAGACGGACGGACAGACGGAACGTGTGAACGGACTTCTAGAACAATATTTATGTTGTTTCATTAACCACCGATAATCCGACTGGGTGGACCTGCTCCCTTTTGCTGAGTATGGGTATAAAAACTGCATGCATAGTTCCACCAAGGCTTCCCCCTTTTCAACCGTCCACGGGTATGAAGGGAAGCCGATGCCACTATTGCCAGGGGGCACCCCTTCCCCTGAATCGACATCTTTTGAGCAATGGTGGCAAGGGCCAAGCGGGAGCTGGAAAACAATCCAGGAAAACTTAGAGGCAGCAAAAGAAGCCTATAAAAAGCAATATGACAAGTCCCATGTCCCCGCATGGGATTTCAAAGTTGGGGACTCGGTATTCGTGTCTACTAAGAACTTGCCTCTCAGCCAACCCTCTAAGAAACTGGCATACAAATTCTTGGGACCCTTCAGAATTTTAAGAGTGATCAATCAGGTGACGGTAGAATTAGAGCTGCCAAAAATGTTTAGTAAAGTGCATCCTGTATTTCATTGCAGCTTACTCCGTCGGGACCCCGGGGCTTTGGTTTGGCACCCTCGAGAACCCGCCCCACAGCCTATCCTGGTTGGGAATCAGAACCATCATGAAGTCCAAGAAATCCTGGACTCTAAAGTCAAAAGAGGGGTCCTACATTACTTAATAAAATGGAAACATTTTCTCTCCAGCAGAAAATGATATATCAGCCCCAGACCTGATCAAAAGGTTCCATCAGAAATGCTCTAACAGGGCAGTAGAAGCAGCTTAGGGGGGGCAGTATGTCAAGTCTGAATATAACTCTGGCTCAACCAAAGAGCATGCTGGGTAGAACCAAAGTAGAACCAAATGCGGCTAGTGCCTCTCTGCTGTTCCCCCCCTCCGTTTCTTAGAAACTCTCCCTGCTTTGAAATGGTGATGTGTGAAAAGTCTTATCTGAACCTTCTCAGCTCAGGCTCGGGAAAGTCCTAGAAGCCTGGAAAAACATCAAGGCCACTAAGCCTAATCAACATGAGAATGTATTAGTAACATCTATGTGTGAATGTCCCCTGCACAATTTCCCTGCCCGTAGGAATGCTTTTGAAGTACTCTTTATATGCAATGTATTTACTGTATGGTTTCAGTCTCTTCAAGCCCTGGCTTAGGCCGCAAGCATCCAGTATCAATAAACTAGCTTCTTTGTATCTACATCAACTCGTTATTGAATCTGCAGACTTGACAAAAATCAATTAATTAATAAAACAATAAGAGGCATGGACACGGACAAAGTCAGTTTTGATGTGAGCAAAACCTCAATTTGAGGAGCTTTATATTAATAGTAAAAAAACAATCCAAGACTGAGGAGCTGAAGAACGGCTATTAAAATGGACAAAACTTGTTGGAAGTCTTACGTGAGGAAACTGCTTTTTTATTTACTGGTTAATGCTGTAAAACTGGTAGTTTTCATGTGTTCTTTGAATTTACCTTATTTATCTATTAGATTAATGTCCCACAGATGTGCTGCCAAAAGGCTCATACATAATTTTACATAATTACCTTTCTGAAGAACCAAGTAAAATGGATTATAAGATGGTGTGGGGGACAGTGTTCTTCAGCAGCTGTATTAGGGCTCAGTTCTGTTCAAACCCTTTATGTCAATTAATCATAAGCCTCCCTGGGGTCTAGTCTGAACGGGTGAATCAACCTCACAGGATCAATATTGCATGCAATTTAAATTATACTGTGTTTGGTGACATGAAGGAGACTACATAAATTATTATAATAGTGAGAGACAATAGTGAGAGTTACAGTGACTGGTCCAAGAATACTGGAGTGTTTTTCTTTCCACTGTATCTGACTAAACAGAGACTGGATGGCCATCTGACAGCAATGTGGATTCTGTGAATCTAGAATAAATGTTAGAGCAAAGTCCACTGACACCTGTGTTTCTTGTAGCAAAATGAAAGTCCATTGGTTTCTTTAAGACTTCTAACATTTATTCTAGTATGAGCTTTTGTGAGACAGAGCTCAAAGTCATAGAATCATAGAATCATAGATGGGTCCAGGGTCATCTAGTCGAACCCCCTGCACAGTACAGGAAATTCACAAATACCTCCTCTAAATTCACAGGATCCACATTGCTGTCAGATGGCCATCCAGTCTCTGTTTAGTCAGGTAGTGGAAAGAAAGACACTCCCTTATTCTTGGAACAGTCACTGTAACTCAACCTAACTTGTCTCTCACTATTATAATAATTTATGTAGTCTCCTTCATGTCACCAAACACAGTATAATTTAAATTGCATGCAATATTGATCCTTCAAGATCTTAGATTCACAGAGTACCATTAACCAGTCCACCATACTAACTCTCACAAATTATTATTTAATATTTGACAGTTTTTCATAGCTGTAGTAAAATGGGACAATATTTCCAATTTGGTAGCTGACATGAAGTGGTATATATTATCTGACAGTTCTGGCAAAACTGCATGCTATGGCATTTGAGAGAGTATGATAAGTTTGAAATCTCCTTTTAAAAGATCCTTTGGTAATAACCCAGCTATCTAAATTAACTCAAGAATATTTTGAAAATAACTACACAGAAGGTGTTCAACTCTCCACAATCTGGGATGCCTATAAGGCAGTTTTACGTGGCCATCTAATTTCAATGTCAGCGGCCCGAAACAAGAAACTAGATAAACTGAGATCAGAACTTGTTACAACAATCAAAGCATTAGAGATAAAACATAAAAAGACATGCAATAAAAAAGTTTACAAAAAATTATCCGAAGCTAGAGATAAATTGGCAGCTCTTGAAACAACAAAAATCAAACGAAGCCTGCTCTTTGCTAAGTAATCCTACTGGTATAACGGCCCCACTTCCTCACGTCTATTGGCATGGAAGGTTAAAAATCATACCCTGGCACTTAAAATTCATTCAGTCAAAGACACCTCAGGCCATCAGCACTTTAATTCTGAATCAATTGTTGATGTTTTTGAAAAAAAAAATTAATTTATACAAATCCACTAACCCTATTAATTTAATTAATGAATTTTTCCAATTACATGGTGCTCCTAACCCCTTATCTGATGAACATAAAAACTTTATGGACCGCCCAATTGATGAGCTAGAAATCCTAGAGGCAATTAAATTAATGAAAGCCAACAAAGCACCTGGCTTAGATGGATTTACGTCTGAGTATTACAAATCCATGCAAGAGTTGTTAACTCCTCATTTACAAAAAGTTTTTAATTACGTTTTAAAATCTGGATCTATACCTGAATCATGGAGAACTGCTAAAATTATAGTTATCTTGAAACCTGATAGAGATCTCACGGACCCCAAGTCATATAGGCCAATCTCCTTAATGAATTCTGCTTATAAATTATTTACATATTTTTAACAAAACGTTTGCAACAAATCATAGGCCAATACATATCTGTTGAACAAACAGGATTCATCCCATTATGAGATATGACGGATAACATCCATAAGTTGTTTAGCACTTTATTTCACTGCCGTCAAAGAAAAATCCCAAATTCATGCTTGTTGGCGCTCAATATTGAGAATGCCTTTGATACCATTGAGCCCACTTATCTCCATACAGTTCTAAATGTAATGAATTTCGATCCAAACCTTCTAGGCACCATTAAGGCTCTCTATAGCTCTCCCAATGCATTACTTCGAATCATTGATCTAAATTCTCCCTTTTTTTCGTTGTCACGGGGCACCCGCCAAGGATGCCCCCTTTCCCTTTTGTTGTTTGCGATGGCCATTGAACCCTTAGCGAACACACTCAGAAACAATAGTATGATCCAGGGAATACCTGTAGGTAAACAAGACGTGAGAATTAACCTTTTGGGGATGACATGATCCTTTTCATTTTGAACCCAGCTACCTCTCTCCCCCATATCCACCAAATACTATCATGTTTTAGCAAAGTAGCAGGCTTAGCAATTAACCAGGATAAAATGTTACTGCACCCAATTAATCTAGCAGCTGAAGCAGTAAATTATATTAAAACAACCTTTAAATACAAATGGATTACTACCAAATGGAAATACCTTGGTATTCAGGTACCCCTTAACCTAGATAACCTCTTAAAATATAACCTCTTGGAAATAACATCACTTATAACAACCCTCACCAGGCATTGGTCGTCAAAAACTTTCTCTCTTCTAGAACAGATTTTACTTGTGAAAATGGTACTACTGTCAAAAATTATTTTATTTTAGAGCCCTTCCAATAGACCTTCCTTTATCCTTAATAAAGAAATGGCAATTTCTTTATCTGGTGTAATAAAAAACCCAGACTACAATTTAGTATGATCCGAAGATCTTATAAAGCAGGAGGACTAGCTGCACCTGACTTAAAACGTTACTACGAGACAATCCTTTTAACGAACCTTATCAAATTCTACAGACCCTCACACATAGCAGAATGGAAAGCATTAGATGAAACTAACCTCTCTCCAGTTCCCTTTACCACAGTCTGTGGCATATTAGTAATAAGCTTCAACTAAGTCATATGAACCCCTTTCTGCAAGCAATGTTTAGAACATGGTATAGAATATAGAAACACATATCTCCCCTAACCTCACTGTTAACTAGCTTCAAGCACCAGAAAGATTTCTTGCCAGGTAGTGAGGGAAACGGATTTAAAATATGGGAAAAGGCAAAACTCACAAGGCACATTGATGTTACCTCAAAAGGGTATATCAAGCCTAAACTCCAACTGGAACAGGAATCAGGATGCAGCCTCCCATGGTTTGAATATTTCCAGCTAGGTAGCTAAATCAATTCAAACTCAATTAAACCACCATTGCTTTTAAAACTTTCTTAATTTGAAAAATTACTGTATTTTGATTCCATTCCAATTAAAGCTCTCTGTAATTTACAAATTACAATTTGCTGCTAGGGCAACACTCAAGCTCTCCTCCCACATGCCAATCCCTATGGAATAAAGACATGAAGGACCCCCCAATGGAAGAACAATGGTCCCAGGCCTGGCACTCACCTGCACTGACCTCAAGTTCTCTAAATATCCAGTTCCAAGAATATAAAGTTATATCAAGGTGGTATCTCCCACCTTCCAAACTATCTCACATGATTCCAGGCATTTCTCCAAATTGCATTAAAGCATGTGGAAATGTAGGCACATACTATCATAATTGGTGGGTGTGTCCAATTATAGAAGATTTTTGGAAAACTATTCTGATCAATGTTAAGGATATTACAAAGATCAACGTTAGTCTTACACCCCAGCTTATCCTTTTAAATGTCTGGGAAGGCTGTGGGATACCTAAACTTAAACGGGAATTAATGTCATTAATGCTGAAAGCAGCAAAATGTGTCATTGCCCTTAAATAGACTGCACAGGCCCCTCCCTCTTAGCTTCATTGGAACAACAAACTTTGGGAATACTTTCTATTAGAAAAAAACCGCAGAAAATCAAAAGATCCAATCAAAACCCATCTATTGGAGCACATTAAGAGAAAAATGGATGCCATACTTGTGTTGGAGACTGAATCTCTCCTGTACTTCAATGCCGCCCAGTCAATTTGATGATTTATCGTTATTACTATATCATTAAACAATTAATCCATAGACACGACTAGATTATTGTGTTATACTTGTCATAGGTCTTTATGTTGTTGTAAAAGCCCTATATCAGTTTATACTATCATTTTAATTTCTGAATATTTGAGTATTAGTATCGGTGATTTACCAATTTGTGCTGAAACTGTACCGGTTGCAATGAACCTTAGCTCTTTCGTTTTGCAAATGTGTATACGTAGTTATGAGCCTTCATATTTGAATTTGATTCTTATTGCATTGTACCTTGTGTATTACTCAATAAAGTTTTAAAAGTTTTTAAAAAAATAAGTTTGAAAGAAGCACTTAGCTTTTTGTATGAAGCGTAACATTCAATATTTCATTTCTGTATGTTAACATTTTCATTCAGCATTTGAACTTTTGATTCATTCCCAATATTTGAATATTGGCTTCAGCTCTAATACAAAGTCCCAGCCAAATCCATGGAGTTTTGTTTGGAATTTGTTTTGGTTAGGAGTTGATGGCAATCTTTAGCAGCGACAGCCACACAACACCCCTTCCCCCACAAGACACAAAAGACTAGGAAAGGAATAAAACTCAGGCTCTGCTGTAATTCACCTTTTATTGGTTTGTTTTTAAAAATATATATATAAAATCAGATAAAATTGTTACTGAAAGGGAAAAGGCACATCTACAATGACCCAAAAGGAACAGTGCAAGTTGCTGGCGTAAGGCATTAGGAAGGCAGCTCCACTCACTCCAGAAGGTGGGAAATACCTACCAATGCTGTGTGAGTAAAATGTCCTTAATTTCATGCCTCTCCAAAACAACAACAGCAACAACAAATGCCACTTCCCTTTTCCCCCAGTTCTTTGCTGTTCAGTTGGTTAAAAAGGAGATGGAAAACTTGCTCAGAATTATATTGATCCAGCAACATGGGAAAGTAATTACAGCCCTGCTATTCAGGAGGCCAACATTTGGATTATGACGACAGGGAAAACAAAATTTGAATCTAGTGGCACCTTTAAGACCAATGAAGAGTGTACGTGCGTGCTTCTACCCATAATACAGCTTTGTTAGTCTTAAAAGCACCACTAGACTCAAACTTTGTTCTGCATTTGCGTGCACAACTGGGAATAAACGGCATGCATGCTGGGAATAAACCTTTGTTGAGTCTTCAAGGTGCCACCAGGACTGGTGCGCCCCAGTAGGCCAGGTAGGTGACCACCTAGGGCACTACCTGGCCTCCAGGGTGGCTGGCAAGGCCCTCTCCTCCTCCTCACTGGTTTCCCACCACCCCCAGTGCCCCTTCCCCACTGTACTCATCCTCACAGCCCACCTCTAAACCTCCCCTCTGGTGGGCAGGTGGGCAATGGCAGGAAAAGGGCACCAGGGCCAGGGAGGTGGGGTGGCAGAGTGGGGGCAGCGTGGCAGCAGGTGCTCTCAGAGGCGCTTGGAGCCAGGCTAACTTCATCCATCATCATCATCCAAATACATACATACATATGTATACACATATATATTTAAGGGAAATGTTTTTCCTTCTCCCCGAGCAGCAGGAGATGGGGGGGATAGAAGAGGGTATTTTCATCACTCACTGCAAGTCAGCGCAACAGGAGAAGAAAGCCTGCCCTGCTGTGTGGGATGCAATGACCAGGCTTCTGAGGCACCCCAAACAAGGCATAACATCTGTTTTCCTTGGAATTATCATGATCTTGGAAATGCCATTTCTTTCCACTTCACTTGTGCATCAAAAGCCCTGGGTTTCTGTAAACTCCCAAAATAGGCTGAGGGGCAAAAGAATCAGCGGGGACCAGATCTTCTTTCTGTTTGTATTCCTGTGTGGGCCTCTCAGTTCTTTGTTTCCAAGACAACTCATTCACATTCACCGTCACAGTCTGGATCCCTTTGCAGTTGTTTTGGGCGGGAAAGATGCCTCTCCTTTCCTCTTTCTCCTGGGACGCTTCTCTGCCCCTTTCCCACCTTTCTCAGATGCCGGTCTCCCCCCACACCCTGCCCAGATTTCTAGGATGTGGAGGCTGGAATAGAAAGTCCATGGTGGATGCTGGCAAGGGCCTCAGATGGAGCTTTGCCTCCTGCTGGGATAGCGGCTTGTTTTCGGCTTGTGCCTGCAAAGCATGTGAACAGAGAAAAAAAAAGCGTGATGTGAAACATGTTTATTGTGTGAACACACAAGGGTAGGGCAGAATGCAGGGATGGGGATGGCCCAGGTCTGAAGCAACAGAACAAAATCTGAGTCCAGTGGCACCTTTAAGGACATCGAAGTTTAATTCTGGTGGGTATAAGCTTTACTGTGCGTTAACACCTTTAAGGCCAACGAAGTTTAATTCTGGGCATAAGCTTTTGTTGATATGCAGACCTTTAAGGCCAACGAAGTTTAATTCTGGGTATAAGCTTTTGTGTGCATGCACAACGTTAAAGCCAACAAAATTTAATTCTGGGTTAAAGCTTTTGCTTGCATGCAGACCTCTAAGGTAAACAAAGTTTAATAGCTGAGTATAAGCTTTCATGTGCATGCCCACCTTTAGGCCAACGGGATTTAATTCGGTATAAACTTTCCTGTGCATGCATACCTTTAAGACTAATAAAGTTTGATTCTTTCTGAGTATAAACTTTGGTGTTCATGCACACCAAAGGCCAACGAAGTTTACTTCTGGGTGTATTATAAGCTTTCCTGTGCATGCACATTTTTAAGACCAACACAGTTTAATTCTGGGTATTCGTTTTTGCACAGGAAAGCCTGAGAGCCAGTTTGGTGTAGTGGTTAAGTGTGCGGACTCTTATCTGGGAGAACCGGGTTTGATTCCCCACTCCTCCACTTGCAGCTGCTGGAATGGCCTTGGGTCAGCCATGGCTCTCTTATCTGGGAGAACCTGGTTTGATTCCCCACTCCTCCACTTGCACCTGCTGGAATGGCCTTGGGTCAGCCAGAGCTCTGGCAGAGGTTGTCCTTGAAAGGGCAGCTGCTGGGAGAGCCCTCTCCAGCCTCACCCACCTCACAGGGTGTCTGTTGTGGGGAGGAAGCTAAAGGAGATTGTGAGCTGCTCTGAGACTCTTCGGAGTGGAGGGCGGGATATAAATCCAATATCTTCTCCATCTTCATCTTCTTCTACACCCAGAATTGAACTTTGTTGGTCTTAAAGGTGCTGCTGGACTCAAACTTTGTTCTATTACAGTGCAATCCAGTACAAATCCTTTCATTTCAATGGAGCAATTCTGCTTATGATGGCAGCATGAATTGTAATGCAGACCTAATCCAAATGGTGTCTGGAGGGGTGAACCTATTCTTAGGCTATACCACTTTTGACTACCAGTGGGGGTGCCCAGGTTGGAATGAGACAGCATCCTGCACAAGTGCAATTGCCATGAGCGGTTGGGGAAGCTGGTTTACTGCAGGTAGAGAGGAACATTCAATCATGTGAACTCCTGCCTGTAGTTTAAAGTATACTGTCCATAAACAGGTTTCCTGCCAATAAAAACTCTTAAATCCTAGAGAAAGCATAAGGATAGAATTGTTCTGTTCTTCTAATTGGACTTGATACATTTATTTTCCTTTTTAGCTAGGTGAGACCACAAAATCTGAGCACCAGTATTCTACCACTTACAGCTGTGTGTAAAAAACATTGGTTGTTTTTAGGATTTCCATAGTTTGAAAAGCAAAAAAGAGGTCATCTTTCCCAGATACTTCAAACAAGTGATCGCTATTGCAAATCTCATTTAAAATTGCCTTAATATTTATACACTGATAAACTGATAATTGCTACTAATTTAGGAATATTCCTAACCTTCCAAACCAAAACAGGACATTTTTTAAAAGAGCCCAAAAGAGGACAGACAACCCCCCCTCCAAAAAAGAGGACATCTGGCAACCCTATTCTTAAACTGATTGCCTACAAATATAATGTCTAAATGGGAAAAAAAACAACCAAATGATAACTGTGTCAATGTAGAAATACTTGTCAGGGATTTGCTGCTGCTCCTTGATAAGACTGTAATGCCAACTCATGTTCTCTCTGGAATTTCTGACCCAGAGGAAATTCCTAGACACCTGTGTGTGCTGCTGGTAACACTATTATACATAAGGCTGCAAAAGGATGTCTCAGGCAGGGCTGTAGCCAGGATTTCATGTTTGGTGGGACTCACAGTAACATTTTTTTTGGGGGGGGGCCACATGGTTTGGCCTAAATACTTTCTTTGCTTCTCAAGTAAAGCAATACCCCCCCCCCCAATTTGTCTAACTCAGTAAACCTTCCAGGGGGATCTAGTTGCAAGTAGGCTTCTCCCCACCCATCCCAGTGCTGATCTGAAGCCCTACCCTGCTGGTCTCTCTGGCCAGGCAAAAGTGAAGCCTTCTTTCCACCCTCCTGGAAAGAACCGCCTCTCCAAGGCCCCCGCTGCCGTCGGTCACTGAGGATTCAGATAGCAGGGACTTGTTTCTGTTCCAAGGAAGGCTTCCTCCCTTGGCATCCCAGTAGCAATGCTGCACTTGTTAAGAGCAGAGGCAAGGGGCAGTGAGCAAATGGAGGCCAATGGAGGGGCCATACAGATGAAAGCGGGGGTTTGAATGGAGTGGCCTGGCCCCTCAGGCTCTCCTGTAGCTACGGGCCTGGTCTCAGGCATGAAGAGTAAATACAAGTAAGAAAATGGTTAATATGGTACTCTGCCTCTCAGTACTGGTAAGGAACTTGGGTTATTTTAACCCTTGGATGGGCTACTAGTTAGTTAGAGCAGGATCTGCTCAGGTTTAAATCCCCACTTTGCCATGGAAGCTTGCTGGTGACCTAATGGACCAGTCACGCACATTCAACCTAACCCACCTCTCACGGTTGTTAGCAGTGATAAAATGAAGGAACGGAGAAATATGTATGCCACTTTAAGTCCCCATTGTGGAGAAAGGTGGGATATAAATGTAGTTAGATACACAGAAATTTTTGCTCTTTTTGTTTACAGAATAGCTGTAAGACAGGAGGATTTTTTTTAAAAACAGCTTGTTATCGTTCTTAATGGTTTGTGGCTAAAATATTATTCATTGTCGGTTTGGGATACATGTCTCATTTAATGACTTCAAGTTCCAACTTTGTGATCAGTGTCAGAAATCTCCTGTCAACCCAGACAAAGAAGTTGTCTATGTGGACAAATGTATATGCAGCTGATAGTCATCGAGTATTTTGTGTGTGTGTGAAAGGGAGAGAGAATTTAGTACCTAAGTCAGACCTAGTATTATCTGAAAACCCCAACTTAAAAAAAAAAAAAACAGGCTTCATTGCTGAAGCTTTGGAAAAGGAGCACTCTCTCCATTTCCACCGAAAGAAGAAAAGGGGTCTCTGTGGATTCTGTCCTTACTTTACAACAGAATTCCTTCACTGAGAATTATGGGATTTTTTCCTTCAAACCTGTATCCAGTTTTTCCCTGTGCCCTTTGGTTTAGCCCGACGTTTCCCATTTGCAGCCCCGTAGCCTGAAAATTTTGGGTGGAGTGGCCTGGGAGATAAAAAATTTGTTGGAGGGGGGGGGCATGGGGCTTGGCTGCTTCTTCCATTTAGTGGCCAGCCCTTCCATGTCCCAGCTCTCCCTTGCCCAAAAAAATAAGAAAAAAGGGGGAAGGAAAAAAGGGGGACGGGGAGAGTTCCCATCATGTGCTTGACACCTTAATAAAATAAAAAATGGGGTGAGGGGGGTGGGGCGGGGAGTTATTTTACAGTGTGTCTTATTTACAGTCACTGTTTTCTCTCTCTCTCTGCTGCTCTCTCCCTGTTCCCATTGCAGTTGCTCTCTCTCTGCCTCTCTCCCTCCCTATTTCTCTCTCTCTCTGCTGCTCTCTCCCGGTCCCCCTTGCACTCGCACTCTCTCGCTGTTTTTCCTCTCTCTGTGCTCTCTCCCTGTCCCTGTCTCTCTCTGCTGCTCTCTCACCCTGTTTCTCTCTCTCTCTCTCTCTGTTGCTCTCTCCCTGTCCCCTTGGAGTCATGCTCTCTCTCTTGCTCTGTCACTCTCTCTCGCTGTTTCTCTCTCTCGTGCTCTATCTCTTCCTCCCTTTTCCTTGGGTCCAATGGAGGGGCCCTACAGAGGGAAGGAGAGTTAAATAGAGTGGCCTGGCCCCTCCCGCCCCCCGTAGCTACAGGCCTGTCCATTTGCTGGGTCATAACCTTGCACTGGTCCATGGAAGCCTCAATGCTGGGTCACAAGAAAAGCCCTAGCTAGCCCCACCCCCAACAAAGCATGAGCTCTGCTCTGCTTCCCTCCTTCCCTCATCTGGCCTGGGGTAGCAAAGAAGAGGGGGATGGTTTTTTTTCAACCAGAAGGGGTGGAGAGTGGGCATTCCAGTAGCTATTTTTTTTTACCAAACGACCCCTGGGTAGAACTGTTGCTGACTGGGGTTATCTGATGGTGAGTGAGGCTTTTTTTTCTTTGCCCCCCTCCTTCTTTCTTTCTTTCTTTCTTTCTTTCTTTCTTTCTTTCTTTCTTTCTTTCTTTCTTTCTTTCTTTCTTTCTTTCTTTCTTTCTTTCTTTCTTTCTTTCTTTCTTTCTTTCTTTCTTTCTTTCTTTCTTCCTTTCTTCCTTTCTTCCTTTCTTCCTTTCTTCCTTCCTTCCTTCCTTTCTTTCTTTCTTTCTTTCTTTCTTTCTTTCTTTCTTTCTTTCTTTCTTTCTTTCTTTCTTTCTTTCTTCCCCTGCAAGTGTTGCCTTGGTGCTGGAGGGGGAGCAACAGTAGAAGGACTTCTAGTGCCCTGGACCCATTGGTGGACATTATGGTGCTTTTTGAGCACTGTGTGAGAGAATTTTGGACTGGATGGTCCACTGGCATGATCCAACATGACTTCTCATATGTTATGTTCTTTCTTTCCATGTCTTTCTTTTCCTTTCCTTCCATTTTGTTCTTTCCCTTTCTTTTTCTTTCTTTCCTTACATTTTTACTGGATGAAACTTTTCTGTTAATCATACTGTTGTTGCAGACATAAGAGACATAGGAGCTCTGCCAATTAAAAGCTAGCACTCCCAGTTGTAGCCAGCTGGCCTTTCTATAAGATTTCTGTATGAGAGAGTGGGAGGTGTGGGGCAGAAAGAGATTATTGGAGATATACAGCAGTTATGGAAGTGATAGTACTATGAATTTAGCACCTTTTTACTGGTCCTGCTTTTAACAGCTGTCTGACACCAAAATTAAGCTCCTCCTGTAGATATCAAAAAGGATGAAAGAAGTTCACTGGCTAAATATCTTCACAACAGGTTGCTTTTAAAGGCATGGGAAACACATGCAGTAAAAAGCTGCAAGCCCCTCACAAATGTCCTTTTTGGGATAACTGCAGAAAAGCTTGTATGAACTTCATATAACTTGAAATTAATTCATTAATTGCAATACAATTCTCTGCTACCTTTCACTGCAATTTCCCAGTGTTTCAGCCAAGGAAATGTATGCAAAATAGCTGTCAAGAGATTTTCATGAAACCAATCAAGCTTAGTTGTAGCTTGAGGCAGGGTTCCAGTAGTAGCAGCTGAAGGAAGGGCCTACTAAACATGTCAGCATATTTTGAGGTAGAGCAGCTGCCAGGGCCCAGTGTGGGTGGTACACTGTGTTGGCATTCCTGATGGCAATGGCAACAGCACTCCCAACTACATACACTGGCCAGTGCTGTTGAGGAGGGGGTGTGTAGGTGGTGCAGGCAATTGAACATGGGATTAGGAGTGCTTGCAAGCTGGAGAAGAACATACAAAGAGGTGCATGCAGGTGTGGGGATGGAAAGAGAGGGCCCTGGGAATGTATGAAAAAGTTGCAGACTGCCCACTTTCCACCCCCATTTTGGTTCAGCATGTTTCAGAAAGATTTTTCTGAAAACGAAGTTACTTCAGAAGAAGAGGCAGGTTTGGGAGAGTGCCCTGGAAGTGACATCACAGGAAGAGGTGGGGTTTTGGTTCAATGTGCCCCAGAAGTGACATCAATTGGTCCTTTACCTGGAAGTGATACCACATAAAATGATATCATTTCCTATCTCCCAGCTTCACCCCCAAATTTTAGTGGGCCATGAAGGAGAAGTGTAAAAATAACCGGGCCACAGGGGGAAAAGTTTGGGAAACCCTGGTTTAGCCCCTTAGTCTATAACTGACAGGAACCTTAGTGTATGTGGGTTTGTTCAAATTCCTCTCTCATTAACCCTTGGTACTCCTTCCTTTGTTATGGACATTTTTATTGTAAGCTCCTTGGGGTAGTGACCTGCCTTTCTGGAACTTTTAAAACAATGTCAATGAGAAAAAGGTTGTTCAATATAACACATTAAATTATACTCCTAAACTATGTCCATGACCTCCAACCTATTGAAAGCAGATAACTGGAAGAGATCTGACATCTGGAGCTTGGTTCTGAGAAGTTAAGCATTCTAAAGAAGAATGAATGTCTTATATACCTGTGCACATAGCTCTTAACATTTGGAACTAAGCCCTACAGAAACTACCTTGCTTCCAAATTACCGTGCTTCACACTCTATAGTATCCCCAGTTTGATGTCACACTTACCAAACTGATTGGCACTTAACCCTATGGGCAAAACAGGCTACAATAAGCCAAATTTTAGACAATATCTGTTTCTTGGTTGCATTATTTAAAGTTTGGGGGAAGGGGTTTGCATTTGGAAATAAATATCATCCTGATCCCAACCCATTATTACAGTATTGGGTGTTTGCTGTTTCTAAAAAGAATACAAACGCATTTGGATTTATCCATGTTAAGAAGCTACCTTGTGAAGAGATTTATATTTAAACTGGAGCTACACTGGAAGACGGTAAGCTCATTTTAAACTCAGGAAGGCCGAAAGCAGAGTAGGAACTGATTTTTAGCACAAAAGGTTGAAAGGGAGTAGATTTTTCTTACAATTGCAAAGCTATCCTGCCCCCCTAGCTCACAGTAAGTATTGTAGCCAAACATGGGAGAAGAAAGGTAGGAAAGTGGCTGGATATTCATCTGGCGCACAAAACCCTCAGGCCTCTAATCAACCACAACAATCCAACAACTCCAGTCTGCCTTGTGTTGTTTGAACCTTATTCCACAAATGGAGACTTTCATTCTTTGTCAGGACCATTCCTTTTACAAATAATTGTATGTGAGATTCATGGATTGAATTGGAGATGCTCATTGACAGGAATCAAATTATGTCCTGGTTGGACCAAATACTATTCTTACTGAAGGGATTTCTGGCTGGCAGTGTGATAATAATAACTGGAGAAGGGTCAAGTCTTCTGCACTTTTGATATGAAAGAAACCCTGCTCTATCCTTTAACTTTGCAAAAGTCTGATCCCTCAGTAAAACTGGAATTAAAATATTAATTTGACAGCGGAGTCAGTAAATGCATTATGAAGTCTGCCTTGTCAACAATCCATTTGGTGCCAGCATGTTTAAAACTGGCTGTCTGTCACACCTCTTTAGAACGAACTGTCTTTATCATGTCTGGATAAAATTGAATTGATCACCATAGAGCCTTTAGATCTGAATTACATCTGGAACTTCATGTGGATAAGGAGTGTTGCGCTGCCGTCACGGAAAGAGCATGAATTTGCTGTTATACTGTTTAAATGATTTTAATGTTTGTAGTTGCAATTGTGGTTTTAATTGGTCTTCATGTGTTAATTATGCGTATTGACCTCGTTCACTGCCCTGAGCCTGCTCCGGAAGGGGGGGGGGGAGGCTGGATTCAAATAGAACCAAATAAAATGAAGGAGTGAGTGAGTGAATAAATAATCATAGATCTAAAACTAGACCTAAAACGATTGTCACTCCTGTTCTATTTATTATTCTGCTGAGCAATGACATCGGGATCCTAAATGCACTGAACTGAAGGACTTTGACCAAGTCGGTCTGTTTAGGATCTACGGTATGTTTGAGAGCAGGTACTGGGGCAGGAAGGAAGGGCGAAGAAGAGGTAATTTCGACTGTGGAATTCATTGTGGTTCATTAAAAAAAAAAAAAAAAAAGGTCTTCCTCGGGCTGAAATTCCCTGAAAGGGAAAGGGGAGAGAAGCTGCGCTTCCTTTAAAACAGATCTTCCCCGCAAGTTCGTGGTTCAGAAAACAGAACCCGCCGGGATGAGCTGTTGAAGAGGCTGAATTTTAAGCGGCGGGGCAGCTTCCCAAAGTCAGCAGCCATTCCAGCCAGCGGTGATTTCCCTTTGTTTTCAAAGACATTAGGCTAAATGAAGTCATTGTTGAAGGAGGAGCAAAAGAAATCAGCAGAAGTATGCACCTATTGATAGTTACGATTAGCTTGGCTCGCGGTGCATTCAATTCACGCAAAAGAAGACTCGAAATCACTCACAGGCCGCTCGGAAACAGCGCCGTTGCGGGCTGGAGGCTCTGCCTTGGTGTTTAAAGGTTGCCGGGAAACGAGTCCAGGCGAGGAGAAGGAGGAAGAACACACTTCCCGCGAGGAGTCAAAGCAAAGTTGATTTCAAAACTAGGAAAAGACTCCTGGATTAGCAAACAGGCCGTGTATTTAAAAAAAACCATCGAGCGCCTATAGAGTTTATTTTGAAAACTTCGAAAGAGAAGCAAAACGACCGGCGACTGACGCGTCTCCCTAATCTCCAGTCTCGCCTCTTTCCCTCGTTCCCCAAAACGAAAAGGTTCCAGCCTCGAGCTTCGATGGCCTTCAGAGGCTTTCGTGGAAACCATTCGCTTGGAGGACTGACAGGCTTGTCCCTCGTGCGCGCCGCTGGCCGAGAACTGCCCGGCCCAGTCAGGCTCTGTTGGGAAACGCACGCACATCGCTTGGATTCCGACAGGCTCTGTTCCGCCCCGTGCAATAAAAAGAGGCAAGCGGGCCTTCTCCGGCCAAGACTGGCGCGTCGCTTCAAGCCTGCCTCGGAGCTGGGAGCTGGCCGCGGAAGTGCCCTTGCGGCTACACGAGAGACGTGGCAGGAGAGTGGGCTGTAAGCCGCCCTGAGTCCGCTTGCGGAGAGGGCGGGATATAAATGTAAAGTGATAAATAAATAAATAAATATGCGAAGGCCGCTTTCAGCTTCTGCTCCGGGCTGCCAGTGGCAAGAGGCGGCGGTCCGCAGACCTGATATAGCAGTTTACGGTGGGGGGCAACGCAGATGTCCCTTGGAGGGCGGGGCGGGGCCGTTTGGACTGTCTTTGATGTTATCACCTCTGCCCAAACCCAAGCCGCTGGATCCGACCACAAAGTTGCACCAAAGTTACAGCAATCCTAAGCAGTCACGCCCTTCTAAGACCATTGGCATCTATGGATTTAGAAAGGCGTTGGGAGGGACCCGCCGCGTGTGCCCCAAGCAGCGCAGCCAGGGCGTCCAGTGCCCAGTTTCTCCCTTCTGAACCGATGGGCTTGAGCGGGCTTCGGCTGGAGCAACTCTTTCCTCGGATGGCGCCACCTTCGCTGTCTTAACCGGGCTTTCAAGTCCTTGCATTTGACTCCCTCGCCTAAACCTGAGCTTACGCGCGATCCCCGAAAGAAGCGGTGGAAATCCCCAAACTCACTCCTAAAGGCTTCCTCGTGGAGGAAATTATCTCCCCTTCCTTTTTGGGAATTTAATTTTCTTTCTCCCCACATGTCTGTGCCTTTTGGAGCATTTCCTTAAGCGGGTCGCACACTTCGATCTAACCCTCCTCGGCCGGGGACCACACACCGCCAGCGACCGCCCCACCATTGGAAAGGAGTCGCTGCGGAGACCGCGGCGGGCTGGCGTTGTGCGGGGTGGGGGGATGTGCGACGAGAAGGAAAATATTTGGCCAAGACGGGGTTCCTTTTCCTACCGGGAAAGAACTCCTGACATCTGATTGAACTGCCCGCGGAGGAGGCCTGTCCTCAGCCAGACGCGACGCGACCCCACCGAGACCCCCGAGCTCGGCTTTTTGCCCCCGGCCACGTGACCCAGCCTGAAGTCTTGCCCGAGGACTTCGCCTGCGGGCCCTGAGAAGCGCGCCTTCGACTTAACCCCAGCCCAGCCTTTTCCCCGCAGAAGGCTTGCTTGCGAATGCGGCCCCTTTGGCCTCCGAGAAACCTCGGGGGAAGGGAGGGGGGCTGCCCAGGACAAGCGGAGCCCCCACGCCCCAGAAAGAGCCCCGACGCCTGAGCTCTCCCGCGGCGCCGCCCAGCCTCAGCACGGCTCCGAAGGCGCGCAACAGAAGCGCGCTGTGGATCGTCGGGGACCGCAAAGGAGACCGACCCAGCCCCAGGGTCCCCGGCCCTCCGCCCTGTCCCCGTCTCCTCCCTCACCCTAACCTCCGGCTCAACCAGGGCCAGATGAGCAATGAGGCCAAGTAGGCACTGGCCTATGGGCCCCCGCGCCTTTAGGGGGCCGCAGCCGGTTTCCCCCCTGCTTGCAGCCCTCCCAGCCTGCACCGACAGCCAGCAACTGGGCTGCTCTTTGCCCCACTTGCCTGGTGCAGCTGCTGCCGCCCTTGTCGCCCAGTTTGCCGCTCGCCCCGCAGCTTTGTCCAAGGGGCTTTTGAGAAGGGGCCTGCAGGCTGCTGCCCTGACGCTGAGAGCATTTGTGACTGCCTAGGGGCCTCCCTCCCGCCGGGACTGTTGCAGCGCTGCCACAGAAGCCTTTCCTTGCCGGCCTTACCTTCTCGGGTGGGCTGCTTGAAGGCCAAGGCGGTGGGCAGCTCTCCCCCGTGGAGAGTCATGCCGGGCGCGTGGTGGTGAGCCAGGGGGTTGCCTTGAGCCTGCCAGGGATGGGCCGGGCTTAGGTAGCTTCCGGAGGGGCCAGCGTAGAGGCCGGGCTGGTTGGAGGCCGGGTAGGCGCAGGGGGGCAGGAAGGTGCTCACTGCAGAGAGCCCCGGGGATGCCTGCGGTGGAGGGAAAGAGAGCGAGCACATTGGTGGGTGCGAAGCAGACCTGAAGAGCCTGAAGGAAGGAAGGCCTTTCTCCCAATTAACCCCTGCCCCCGAACGTGCCCCAGAACCACTCCGGAACCAGTCACCGGCGAAACAAAGGTCTGAAACCTTAGAGCGACAAGGTGGCAGCCAAAGCCTGAAGTTAGTTATTCAAAAGGGAACTTTAAAAAAAAAAAAAAAAAAAAGAGGAGTGATTGGATGCGATCGCACACACTAACTAATGCACTTTGAATCCACTTTCAAAGCAATTTGAATCCACTTTCAAATTCCGACTGGATTTTGTCTCTCGAGTTAGAAAGTGCATGGAAAGTGGATTCAACGTGCATTATTTAGTGAGTAGGAGCGCAGCCGTTAAGTGAAAACGCAAACGCAGCTCCGCTCCATAAATCTGTGAATTACGCCTAACCTGCATTTCAACCCAAGACAAAGCCCTTTCTCGCTGAAAGTAACTCTTCGATCAAACTTAGACTGAAGTCTCTCCTGCCTGGATTTATCAAAGTCAATGGTTTTCCAGAGGGGAGAATTCTGCACAGGACTCGGCCGTCAGTACGTAGGTAGTCTTCGGTTCACCGGAGTTTTCTTCTCCACCCCCTCTGGAGTCTGATAGGCCGTAAACAGAAACTGAACAACGTATCCCCCCCCGCCCCCTTCCAGCCAGTTTCCTGCAACAGCGCTGGAACACCTTGCAGCCACCAACCGACCCCAATGGCCCTCCGCTCTCCTCGCAGGTGGCTTCGCCCTGGCTTCTGGCTCTTTCTCGCCTTCGTTTCTCCGGGATTCTCTGACCCGGTCGCATTCTCCAATACAGAAGGCCCTCCCGGGGGCGCTGTTACCTGGGGGTACTTAATGTCTGTCTCCCCCGCCGACTTGTCCAGCGCGTTGATGCCTTGCCCAGCTGTCGCGTAGGTGGTCCGGTTGACACTCGACCAGTCTTCCATTTTGGGAGGGTAGGAAGAGCTCTCTGTTCCGGCCAGAGCTCCTGGAATGAGGGAGATGGGATGCTGCTTTAAGAATTATGCACGTATTTATTTATTCATTCGCCTTATTGATTTACCTTTCTCGCGAGGGCTCAAAGCAGAATGCACAGAGTGAGCCAGTGCGAGTGACAAAATGGAACATTCAATAGCCCATGCGCTAGGATTTCGGAAGTCTGGGTCCCCCAGAAAGAACCGAAGCGAGGGGTAAGTATTCAGGTGCAACATTAAGGGGTATTGAATTTATACAAATAGGATCCTACTTGCGAGGAGCTGAACCCAGCGGCAATTCGGGCCGCATTTAGCCAAGCAAGTTTGCAAAACCCTTTTGTGCGGCTCTTCCCCGACGCTCTCTAGCAAAACGGCACGCAGCCTAGGCACACGACCGCACACACACGGATGGACTCAGGAACACTTGAAACCACCCCGCGCCAAGATTGACCCCTTTCGCTGGGCTTTTCAGTGCCCCCCGAGTCCAACTCTCCAAGGGGAGACTTTGCGATGGGAAGCCTAAGAATGGACACTCGGAAGCGCCACCACTCACCACCCAGACCGGGAGAAGACCGGCCTCTCCGGCTTCGTGGGAGAGGGTCCGGGACCTGTAAGCCCCAGACGGTCCAGTCAGACGGGTTTAACAGGAAACGCCAGGCCCGTTTCTTTTTTCCTGTCCTCCCTAGCCTCGCTGGCAACTGTCTGAGTGGGAATCACTTCGCAAGAGGAAATCTCGGCTGGGAGCCTGGCGGGTGACTGCAGGGTGCTCGGCAGCGGATCCGCCGGGCCCTTTTGCAAAACACCCGAGGCTTCAACCCAGGGGAAATCCGTCCTGAAAGGCGAAAGCCTAAAATTGCAAACAGCAGCCTTTCTGGCGCAAGTTTCATTCGAAACATTCTTCCCCCTCCCCCTCCCGCCATCCCAGGCCTCTTGCAGAGACCCGGGCCAGTTTCTTGGCTCCTGGCATTTGAGGAGGCCCTTCTGACAGGGGCGCCATTTCAGGTTTCAGGGAGAGGCGGAGGGATGGGCGGGGGCAGCCTTCGATGTCCAGCCATCTTGGATATAGTCCAGGCTAAATTTTGAAAGCATCGGTGTTGTCTCGACCTGGAGCAATGTTATCCACGCAGGAAAAGCAGATCTCTCCCATTTCAGGGGGGGGGGGGGAAGGGGGCGGAAAACTCTGTGCCTTTGCTATTCTCGGGTCCCAAGAAGGGTTTGCAGCCGGTGGGCACACAGCGAGGGAGATGGGACCGTGCCCAGTATTCGGTATTTGCCGGCGAAGGCAGGGCCTGCCCCTTACAGGCTCACCGGTGCCTTCAGCTTTTACGGATTTCTGGGTGCGAATACTGAATTATTCCACTCAACCGAGCTGCCGTGTCTCCACGCAGTTTGGAAAGCCGCTTTCTCTTTTCTCGAACCGTCCTATTTATACACCCCACTGAATATAGCGAGGCTTAAACTTCCAGAGCTGCCTAGAATTGCGCGAAGAAAGACCGGGTTCGGTTTGACTAGCAACCACAGTCAGCAGATACCCCAAATCTAAAAACACTGCGTTCCCTGTGCTTTGGGGGGCGGATGCCTGGAGCGAGGCGGCGGGGGGATACTTTTAACGGGACCGTAGTCGATCTGCGCTTTGCTCTTTCTAGCGAAGCAACGAGGAGGAACCAGATCGTGCCTTTCTAATGGCGAGTGAATGTGGGGGCAGGGGGGGGGGCAGGGAGAAGAAACCTCTCCAGCATTTGATCTTGCCTGCAGGAACGGCGAAAGAAGCTGGGTTCGGTCCCCCTCGCGAAACAGAGAGAGGGCGGTAGAAGGGCTCGGAGTTTGCGGTCGCCATCTATCATCGCTACGAGAATATTTTCCACATTTCCCCATAAGAAGTTCAAGATGTTCGAGCCTTCTTCTGCAAACGTGCCGGAGTTCTCTCTGCCGAGTTCTGGCTCACGGAGTTGGTACAGTGGGAAGTAAAGGAGGTGAACCCTGGGGGGGGTTGGACTGGGCGGGGGGCGGGGGCTCCGAGACATTCCCGGAGTTGCCATGGAATCCCCCCCCCCAAAAAAAAATCATGTTTAGGCGGACCCAAATTTCCCCCCGCGCACGTCCTATGCGTTAATTCAGAAGTCCCGCTTTATGGAATTGGGGCTTTCTCTCGAGTAAAGTGTACATGGATCGCAGTCTGATTCGCTTCGCCCCCAAGTGAAGCAAAGGACGGTCAATTTCTTGTGCTTTCTTGCGTGGGGGATGGTTGCGCAGAGTGGGAGATGTTCTAGGGGGGCATCTTTTGCTAGTCCCGCTACTTCTAAGCAGCTCAGAGGACCACGCCCCCCATTTCAAACCACATGTGATGAACACCGCTATGTCTGGTCGACACACGACTTCTGCAAAATATCGAGAAATGAAAGAGTTCCGTACCGGACTGCCCGAAACATACGTTCTGACCCACACCGAGAAGGTGTGCCCGTGCTACCCGCCCTCCCCGTGCCTCTGCAAATAGCCTGGCTTCTTTTACAGCAGGCATTTCCTCGACACCCCACTCCCCTGCCCCCCCCCCAAAAAAAACCCCACACCACCCAGCGTGAACTCTGCAATCCTGGGCTCTAGAATAAAGACGAGGCCGCGCGGCCCATACACACCGACGACATTCTTGTCTGGAATCTGCCTTCGGGAAACAGATGGCTTTTCCCTGGTCAGTGCGCATTTTTGCAATCATCCCACCATCATTCAGACAGGCCGGAGTGTAGGAAACTGTACCCTAGAAACAA
Organism: Heteronotia binoei; assembly: GCF_032191835.1. NCBI lineage: Eukaryota > Metazoa > Chordata > Lepidosauria > Squamata > Gekkonidae > Heteronotia > Heteronotia binoei. The sequence goes on from NC_083236.1 coordinate 9,632,659, forward strand.
TCGCCAACAAACGCCATTTCTGTCTGTCTTTCTTTTTTTTTAGTGTCTTAAACAGTGAGGGCTTCTTGGTCGAGCTGTCTGACCTCCATTTGAATTACCATCGAATAGAGTTTTTGGATTGAGAGTTTTTGTACCGGGATCAACTCGAGTCCAGTGGCACCTTTAAGACCAACGAAGTTTTTATTCGAGGTATAAGCTTTCCTGTGGGCGAACCCTTCTTCAGATACACGCGCGCACACACGGAAGTTTATACCTCGGATAAAACTCGGTTGGTCTTAAAGGTCTAAAAGTACCACTGGACTCGAACTTTGTTCCGTTGCTTCGAACTACCACGGCTATTCACGTAAATCCACCAGGCTGTTAACTCGTTCCGCAGAGTTAGTTAAGGGTCTTTGCTTTGCTTTTTTTAATTATTATTATTACATTCGAATGTTACCGAATTCAATTTCACTCTGTTAGGTCTCGCATTTCGTGCTCCGGTTGTGTGTTTGTTTTTCGCACATTTTACAAAGAGCGATTACACAGGAAGCTTCTGGGGGAGCGCTCTTAGCCCCACCTACCTCACAGGGCGTCTGTTGTGTGTATGGGCGGGGAGGTAAAGGAGAATGTCAACTGCTCTGAGACTCTGAGATGGACTGCCGCTCTCACGTTGGTCTTCTCCGTGGGGCAGGGCTTCCTTCCGATTCCACACTCTGCTCCTGGGCTGCAGCAAGCATCGGTGTTTTTCCTGCGGCAGACAGAAACCGCTAGAAACCAGTTTCTGGTTGCTGCGGGGAAACACCTGCAGCCCCAGGGCAGAGAGGGTGAAATCGGAAGGAAGGAAGGCTGGCTGAGAAGACGAATGCGAGAGCGGCACAAGGCGAGTGGGAAATGTCACTCGCTGCCCTGGGGCTGCAACTAGCTTCACCTTTTTTTGCAAGGCAAACAGAAACTGGTTTTTGGAGGATGCTGTTTGCTGGGGCAGATAGTGTGAAATCCCAGGGAAGCTCTGCAGAGGAGAGGAGAGTGAGATCGGCATAAGGTTAGTGAGGAATCCGTCTGATTCTTCACAGACGTTTGCTCTGCCGCCCCGCTTCTCCATGCATCGGCACAAGCCACGGATTCCGCACCAGTCACTCCCTCTTTCCCATTCCCATTGCGGCAACTGGAACGCCAAAAAAACCAGCATCCGGCTGCTGCGAAGGTAACAGGCGCCAGCGGAGCAACGATATTTCGCGCTAGAGCTTCAATCCTGGCTTAACTCTGTCCCCAAACTGACTTTCTATGCCAGAGTTATAGAATCAGAGAAACCAACGTTATGACTCTATGATTCTATGGTTTTTGTGTAGAAAGTCAGTTTGGGGACGGAGTTAAACCAGGATTAAGGCTCTAGTGCGTGATTCCTGCTCGGGAGAAGCGCAGGGGTGGAGCAAATGCTGGTGAGGAGTCAGTCATGAGATTCAGAGGGACCGATTCCGCACTAGGCTTGTTCTGGGTGAAGAGCCCTTTTGCTCCCGATGTTTTGCACAAGCTGTCCCAAAGGTGCGAGTGGGCACCCCGCGTTTCTTCAGCAAGCGAGATCCTCTTACAAGCGGTTTTTGCTTGCAGCGCAGAAAAGCCATGGGCCAAGGTCAGAATGTAGGGCGGGGTATAAATCCAATATCTTCTTCTTCTCATTTCGCCAAAAGAAGAAGGTTTTAGATGGAATAACCTTTGGACAGTCTCTAAGTTGCCTCCCCCCCATCCCCTGCTTCAATTCTTCCCTGACCTTTATATATCAGAAACTTCTCGGGGTGAGGGTCAGACTCGGGGACTGCTTAGGCCTCTCAGGCGTCCTGAATCGTAATACAAGTAGGAGCCGCGATGAGCCTGTGAGAAACCGGGTTCAAACCCCCCACACCACCACGGAGCGGTCCGAAAGACTTCGAGACGGTGGCTCACTCAGCCTGACGCACCTCGAAGGTGCGTTGTGAGGATAAAAGGGAGGGCGAAAGTCCTGTATGGGCATCTTGAGCATCCTGGAGGCAGGAGATGGGTTGACAGATCATGGACCGAGCAACAGAGAGATTCAGACGGGGCAGCTGTGATGGTTTGAAGCAACAGAACGAAGTATGAGCCCAGAGGCACCTTAAAGACCTACAAAGTCATATTTTGGGTAGAAACTTTAGTGGGTGCAGAATTAAATCTCGTTGGTCTTAAAGGGTCCGCTGAATTTAGAGCATAGGTGCTAAGAAGAGCCCCCCTCCCCCCAGTGCCTCGGCAGCCGAAATCTCAGGGGCCCCATCCCAAGTGATCTCAGTTTGAGTGTCCCCCCCCCCCAACTGCCTGAGACCCCCACTGCAGCCTGCAGGCCCCTTCTAGAAAGCCCCTTAGACAAAGTTGTGCGGGAGAGGCAAACTTGGCAACGACGCCAGCAGCACCTGCACAAGGCAAGCCCGGCAAAGAGCGGCTCAGTTGCTGGCTGCGGGTGCAGGCTGGGAGGGGGGCAAGCCGGGGGGAAACCTGGCCCCGGCCTCGGAAGGCGTGGGGGCCCATAGGTCAGCGCCTACGTGGCCTCATTGTTAACCCGGCCCTGCCCCCACCCCGAGTCCCGCGCGGTCTCTTCTTTCTTTCTTCGGCCTGAGGGATCCACTCACCGCTTTGGTTCACGAAGGTGCGGATGCCCAGGATGTTGCTGACCGAGTGAGCCGACGGCCAGGAGCGGGACAGGCTGACGTGAGCTGCAGAGACCGGTGCTCCGGGCTGGCTGCTCAGCTTGGTGCCGGAGGCGGCCACGGCGCTGGGGTAGGGGTATTGGTAGATGTGGTTGTAGGGCAGGGCGGGTGGCGGGGCTGGCGGCTTCCCGCCGGGTCCTCCTCCGCCTCCTCCGCTCTGGTAGAGGCCGCCGCCGCCGCCGCCGGGCTGCGAGAGGTTGCCGATCTTGTTGCGCAGGATCCTGCTGATGGAGCTGACGGAGGGCACGTTGTACTTGTCGCAGACGCCGTCAGCCAGCAGGCGGTCGCGGATCTCCCAGGCGAAGATGCCCGGGTCGCCCTGCTTGTAGTCGCGGATGTGCTTGACCACGTTGGGGGTGGTGACCCGCGGCTTGCTGCCGCCGATGGCGCCGGGCAGGATCGAACCCGTCTCGTTGTAGCGGGCCAGGATCTTACTCACGCAGCCGTGCGAGACGCGCAGCTGCCGGCTGATGTCGCAGGGCCGGATGCCCAGCTGCGCCAGCTCCACGATCCGCAGGCGGATGGCGTTAGGCAAGGGGCGCCCGTTGACGAAGACCCCTCCCAGCTGGTTCACTTCGCCGTAGGTTTGCTCTGGAAGAGGACGGGAAGCACCGGCTGAAGGCTGCGGGGGGCGGCGGAGAATCGTCACCCTCTCTGGGGTGAATTAAGCCGGTCACCGACCACACGGGTTAAGAATGCCCAGGCCCTTTCCAGACGTCAGCCGAGAGTTCCCTGTTCAGGGCCTCCGAAGATCATCTTTTTAGACCGGGGAGTTGAAAATAAAAAATCCCCGGGGGCTCCGAACACGGAATTCCCAGGAAGCGTCTGGAAAGGTCATCTCTGTGGGAGGCAATGCGGCCTTTGGGTCAAATATCCCATCCTAAGAAGGCAAAGGCAGCCGGCCAGACGAGATGGGATACCTAAAGGAAGCCGGGGCAAAGATACGTCCCGGCCACTGCTTGGGGGGTGGAGGGGGGCATGAGGGATGAGGCCAGTGCAGCTAAGAGGCGGGCTGGCCACTCTGGGCCACCCGACGGTCTTCTCTGCTCGGCTGGGCGGAACTGCACCGGTCTTTAGAGATCACTTGCGGCCGGCCGGCGGGCCGTTCTTTCAGGGCGCTGCCATAGGTCGCTCTCCGCCCCAGAGGTAGGAAGAGGCTCCAGGCGAATGCACCAAGGCCGAAATGCCCCCGCCCAGAGGCCAGGGGGCGGGCTGGCTCGAAGGGCGCAAGCTCCGGGGTGTTGGCCACGGCTTCTCCCCGGGGCTCCAAAGGAAAGCGCTCAGGCCTCCCCAAGGCGTCTGCCCGACCCGCCTGCCGCCCACCCCCGGTGCGTCTTACCCATGGCCGGCTAGGAGAGGCGCCGGCAGATCTTCCTCCCCGGCTCATAGAGACCGCAGCCCGTTCCCGCGCCGCTGGTGCCGCCGGCTGCCCGGCGAGCCGAGTCCGGAGCTGCGGAAGGAGGACGGGCGCTGCGGGGTGCATCCGCCCCGGGCTCAGTCGGCTGTCGCTGCGGGGGCTCCAGCCCAACGTGAGGCTTCTCCCTCGTCGACGGCGAGGCTCGGGCTGGAGGCGCCTGCCTGCCTCGGCCCCAGCATGGGCTCCAGTGGGATGTCCCCGGCGGCTGGACGGCTCGGTGAAGGAGGCCGGGAGAGGGCAGCGGGCCGGGTTTGCCCGAGATCCGCCCCGCCTGGAGCGCTCCCCCCCCCCCCGCTGCGAAAAACCCAGCTCCAGCAACCCGCAGAGCCTTTAAACTGGCTGCCACCGCGGCTCCGCCGAAGGCCCCGCCTCCACCTCCCTCCCGTCCGAGCTGCCCACCCAGGGGCCGGGAGTCGGGGCCTCTTTCTCCCCACCCACCCCCCTTCCAGGCCCGGGCTGTTCTAAGAGCGCCGGGTATTTTGAGAAGGGGAAGCTCCGGAGACGAAACCGGATTGGCCCCGATTCGTCCTCGGGGAGAGGGACGCACCTGCCTTCTCGCACATCTGCCAAGCTGTCAAAGCAAAACGTAGATCAGACAGAGGCGGGTCCCGATCCCAGCCACGTTTTCAGGGAAAGAAGTGGCACTGGATTCAGAGCAGGGAAGGGGGGGTGGTCACTTCCAAGACTGCAATTCTACACACCTTCATTTGGGAATAAACACTAATGAACGAAGCGGGACGCGACGTCTCTTTCTTCAGCTGCGTAGTATTGGTGTGAATGCCCTACTAAATTCGGCTTCCTTTCTTGTAAGCTTCCAAAGGATCGCGCTGCTAAGGAGCACCGATCGGTAGCTGTTCGACCCGGATTTGTATCACTCACTCCCATGGAGTTCAAATGGGACTTACGAGAAGAACACGGGAGTTTAGGGCTGAGGCGTTTCCAAAGACGTGCCAGTTAGCCCTGGAGGCGCCTTGATAGGAGGGGTTCCCACGTTTGAAGCAGCTGAGCTGAAGATCGCCTCCCCAAGTTTCCCACGACCGAAGCAGGTTAGTGTTGTGGTGAGGAAGGGAGAGGGGGGTGAGGTGTTAACTCTTTCATGCAATCTATGTGTATTTGTTCCCGGGTTTAAAAAGGTCAAGGTAGTCCCCTGTGCAAGCACCAGGCATTTCCGACTCTGGGGTGAGGTCGCATCACCACGTTACCATGCTTATGGGGAGCAGTGGCAGACGGAGTCTAAAAATACCGGTTGCCAGGAGACAAAGGCGGCGGGCCCATCCACTACTATGACGCTATCGATTTTTAAATAAGAAATAAATAAAAATTTCAAAAAAATACATAAGGTACGGATTAAAACTTCTGTGAAATAAGTCACAGGCTGTGATTCAGCCTCCCAGTTAACATTCAAAGAAGACAAGACGGCGATGTTGCCACTTGCACTAAAGGTTTGAGGAAGGGAACCCTCTTAAGACAGGTCAGTTGCCTCAACTCAAGAGACTGTACATATGCAAAACTGATTAAATGTGCTGCTGACACACAAGGCTCCAGAATAAACAACACGAAACCCTCCAGCAGAACATCCACCGGATTACCTGTGGTTGAATTGTGTGGAGAGTCCAACCAGAGGAAGAGTATGGAAAGTTATCCTACTGCTGAGATAAGGAGCATGATGAGAATAGTGACCATGGGCAGTAGTGCCCATGGAATTTTGGAATTTACAGTCTTCGGGAAGGGGAAAGCTATACATAGTCAGACTTATAGGTTGGACTTCAGGAAGTAAATGAAACTAAGTCCTCAGGGCCAGATGAACTGCATCCAAGGGTTCTGAAAGAGCTTGTGGATGTAATTTCTGAGCCTCTGGCTATTACTTTTGAGAATTCTTGGAGAACAGGAGAGGTGCCGGAAGACTGGAGGCGGGCGAATGCTGTCCCCATCTTCAAGAAGGGGGGGAAAAGAGGGTGGGGTAACTACCGACCCATCAGCTTGACGTCTATACCTGGAAAAGTTTTAGAACAAATCATCAGTCAGTCAGTCCTGGAACATTTAGAAAGGATGACTGTGATTACTAAGAGCCAGCATGGGTTTCTCAAGAACAAGTCATGTCAAACTAAACTGATCCCTTTTTTTGAGAAAGTGACTACCTTGCTGGATCAGGAGAATTTGTCTTGATTTCAGTAAGCCTTTTGATAAGGTTCCCAATACTATCCTTGTTGACAAGTTGGTAAAATGTGGTTTGGATCCTGTTACTATTTAGTGGATGACACTAAATTGTTCAGGGTGGTGAGAACCAGAGAGGATTGTGAGGCACTCCAAAGGGATCTGTTGAGGCTGGGTGAGTGGGCGTCAAGCGTGGCAGATGAGGTTCAATGTGGCCAAGTGCAAAGTAATGCATATTGGGGCCAAGAATCCCAGCCACAAATACAAGTTGATGGGTTGTGAACTGGCAGAGACTGACCAAGAGAGAGATCTTGGGGTCGTGGTAGATAACTCACTGAAAATATTGAGACAGTGTGCGACTGCAATAAAAAAGGCCAACCCCATGCTGGGAATTATTAGGAAGGGAATTGAAAACAAATCAGCCAGTATCATAATGCTCCTGTATAAAACGATGGTGCGGTCTCATTTGGAATACTGTGTTCAATTCTGGTCACTGCACCTCAAAAAAGATATTATAGCATTGGAAAAAGTGCAGAAAAGGGCAACTAGAATGATTAAAGGTTTGGAACACTTTCCCTATGAAGAAAGGTTAAAACCCTTGGGACTCTTTAGCTTGGAGAAACGTCGACTGTGGGGTGACATAATAGAGGTTTACAAGATTATGCAGGGGATGGAGAAAGTAGAGAAAGAAGTCCTTTTCTCCCTTTCTCACAATACAAGAACTCATGGGCATTCGATGAAATTGCTGAGCAGTCAGGTTAAAACAGATAAAAGGAAGTACTTCTTCACCCAAAGGGTGATTAACATGTGGAATTCACTGCCACAGGAGGTGGTGGCAGCTACAAGCATAGCCAGCTTTAAGAGGGAATTGGATGGAAATATGAAGCAGAGGTCCATCAGTGGCTATTAGCCACTGTATATGTGTTTGCGTGTGTGTGTGTATACACACACGCATATATTGGCCACTGTGTGACACAGTGTTGGACTGGATGGGCCATTGGCCTGATCCAACATGGCTTCTATTGTGTTCTTAGTAGCTCACAACTTTTGGGGAAATACTATTGAATTCAGAAGTGTGGAGTGGCAATAAATGGAGACGAGGCTTGAGCTTAGCAAAAGAAATATAATTTACTAGAAAAACATCAGGAAAAGGTACTTGGGATAAAAAGAAATACAACTTAGTTTACTAGCATGGCTAAATATGTCTGGTCTCTGCATGGCTACGGATTACAACCTTTTGTCTTCCAGTCCTTGTTCCCAGAAAGCATTTGGGACAGGAAGACAGGCTATTCAGTTCGTATAAAAGATCAAAGCTTTTCACACCTAACATGCTGTCTGACCAATGCGATGTTTACATGTTTCCGGGGCTTAGAAGAGTCAGTCCCTAATTGGGTTTAAGCTACAATACATCATTTCCTCTTTCGGGTAAACAAACAGTTAACTCTATCATATCTGAAACGTACATAACTTGTATTCCAACACAACGTTAAAGCTAATAGCTCACAATTTTAATGCTAGTAGCTCACAAAGTAGAATTTCTGCTCGCAAGACTCCACAGCTTAGAGGGAACATGGCCTGCAACTTGTCTGAGGTAGGGCGCTGTCTCCTCTGGACTGAGCACCTGGCTACATGCCACTTGTCTGGGCCATGTACTGTTTGCCTCTTTCCCCAGCCCTCACTCTCTGGACTGGATCAGCACAAGAACTCCATCTTGAGGTTGGTAGCTCTACTGAAGATGCTCTGTCCCAAAGGTAGCAAGGCTCCTTTTATTTACAAATACAAGGGTCACAGCATGGGAAAGGAACGAGAAAAGGTTTGCTAGACCAACGGATCTCCTGGCAGAACTTTTTGTTTCATGCCTCTGTTGGAGGGGGGGAGACCCTTGGCCCACCTGGAAGTTCCTCAGTAGCTATAATGGCCAACCTGCTTCTGGGGGCAAGGACACTTGAAAGCAGAAGGGCAACTACAAAGGAAGGGGAAAGAGCAGAAGAGAAATACAGAGGTGTCCTAGAAAAATGATTTTATTTTTAAAAAAATCATTAAAATATTTCCAGGTGGGCAGCCGTGTTGGTCTGAAGCGATAGAACAAAGCAGGGGTCCATTAGCACCTTTAAGACCAACAAAGTTTTCTTCAGAATGCTTTCATGTGCATGCGTATTTCTTCAGACAAGGAATGAGGTACAGTGAGCAGAGCTACATATAACTGGTGGGCAGTGAACATATGAACATACGAAGCTGCCTTCTACTGAATCAGACCCTTGGTCCATCAAAGTCAGTATTGTCTTCTCAGACTGGCAGCGGCTCTCCAGGGTCTCAAGCGGAGGTTTTTCACGCCTACTTGCCTGGACCCTTTTTGGAGATGCCAGGGATTGAACCTGGGACCTTCTGCTTCCCAAGCAGATGCTCTACCACTGAACCACCGTCCCTCCCAAAGTGGTTTAGAACCACTTTGCATTCTAAACCACTGCCCACCAGCTATATGTAGTTCTGCTCACTGTACCTCATTCCTTGTCTGAAGAAATCTGCATGCACACGAAAGCTTACATTCTGAAGAAAACTTTGTTGGTCTTAAAGGTGCTACTGGACTCCTACTTTGTTTCATTAATATATTTGCTTCATCAATGAAAAATATCTGTTTCATTAAAATATAATAATGCAAAGTACATTTTACTTGCATTACAGTAATAATATTGGAACTTCTATTATACTCTCAAACTACTAAAAGGTTATTAACATTTTTAACATATTGTTTAAGAGGGCCCATTTGCCATTGGGCAAGCTGACACCCTGGCCAGTCTGCCACCGATGGGGAGGTTTGCCATTGCATTCCCCAGTCATCTACACTTTATCCCCAGCAAGCTGGGTACCCATTTTACCGAGCTCAGAAGAATGGAAGGCTGTTCCACTGGGATCGAACTCCCGTTGTGGGCAGAGCTTGGACTGCAGCTTACCACTCTGCACCGCGGGGCTCCTTTGTTCCTGGGTTTAGGACTGTTTTTTTAGGCAGATAACCAAGTCACCATTGCATCCGAGTCATACACGCATATTGCTTCATTCGTTGGTGGAAGGAAGGAAGGAAGGAAGGAAGGAAGGAAGGAAGGAAGGAAGGAAGGAAGGAAGGAAGGAAGGAAGGAAGGAAGGAAGGAAGGAAGGAAGGAAGGAAGAAAGAAAGAAAGAAAGAAAGAAAGGAAGAAAGAAAGAAAGAAAGGAAGAAAGAAAGAAAGAAAGAAAGAAAGAAAGAAAGAAAGAAAGAAAGAAAGAAAGAAAGAAAGAAAGAAAGAAAGAAAGAAAGACTTCAAAATGAACATCTTGAGAGAATAGCTCTGTGATTGACACAAGGTCACCCAGCTGGCTGTATGTGGAAGAGGGCGGAATCAAACCCAGTGGCTATTAATTACTACTCCAAACTGGCTCTCAGAATGTTTTTGGACGAACGTTTTTTTCCCCCTGGCTATCGAGAAACCCATCTGACTGTAGGGCTACTTCCCAAGTCACCTGCTTTTTCCAGACGTAAAGGGTCGAATCTAAACTGGCGTAAACCCCATTCTTCCCAGTGAAGTTAACTTCCAAGCAGGAGTGCTGAGGATTGGGGAAAAAATGTAACGACTGACCACACACACACTCCCCTCCACCCTAGCAAAGCACGGGCAATTGTAGTAAAGGAGTTTTTTTCCACCGGTCCGCTGCCGACAATTCCGCTCCCGCGCCATTTCCTGTTTTCTTCTGCACACCCCCGAGCTTGGATCGATCCCGTTGATGCCAGTTGCTTCCTCCAGCCAAAAAAGCTTCTTAGATACTTGAATATTTATTTCATTTGAGCCAATTACCTCGGGGCCATCTTCTGTTTGGGATCAATTTCGCACTAGACCTTTAATCCTGGTTTAACTCTGTCCCCAAACTGGCATTCTACACAAGAATCAGAGAATCAAAGAAACCGACTCTATGATTCTCTGATTTTAGTGTAGAATGTCAGCTTGGGGACAGGGCTAAACGGTGATTAAAAGTCTAGCGGTCTGGATTTCTGAAACCGAGTGACTTCGGATTAGGAATGCTTTTTAAAAATAGCTCATGGCCACTACGAATTCATCATTCATGTCTTTGCAAAGTATTTGTGCCCTTCATTGTCGCAAAACCGCGCCTGTCTCCGCAGCTTCTCTGGATTGCGGTCCCTGGAGGCGTCTGGTATCCCTTGATTTAACCGTGACTGGGGTCCCAAAAAACCAGTCCCGCTGAAGTCCGGCAGTCAGTGGATTTCAAAGGGAGCGGTGAAGTAATCACGTGGGTAACTCTCCTCCCTTGAAATCGACCAAAGGGCTCAACTAACTCTGAGAAGGGAAAGATTTATTTGTTTTTATTTTTTGAAAATGGGCGAATTATCTGGATGTTTTGCTACCCGAAAATAAACTAGTTTCTTGCCATCCAGATCCTGAGTTGCGCCCTATCCAGCCCAAAGAAAGGATTTATTTTAAGCTTCAAGGGGCACCGATGAGCTTTCTCTGCGTCGAAGGTTACAGCAGAACCAGCGATCTGCAGAAAGCACTGGTTTTTTTGGGCTCGGCTGAGGCCCATCTGCGCAGCGGGGTGACTCGTCTCCTTCCCCATGCCCGTCTTGTAAATCAAATTGCGGAGAACCGATAACACAACGCATACAACAGCATGTAAGCAACAAAAGGATCGAGTTGTTTCCCTTTCGCCTTCCGTTCTTCAGATCGACGACAACAGCGTCCCAAGCGACCCCGTCCTGTCCAAAAGGCGCTGGTTGCGCCCGCCCGCTGGTCTAGGTTGAAACCGCCCTCTAATATTGTGGGTTCAAAGCATCGAGAAGACGAGGCTACAGTGATGACAGCTCTTTATGAAAGGAAGCATGGTATAGGGATGAACGAACAAGACGGGAGAATGGGCCCATGGGCCAAACCCATATACAACTACTGGTTCCCGCGCAAGCACGTTATTGGGTCATTCAAACAGGCAGGGGGCCTGTGATTGGTGTAGGGCAGTAGGTATTTGGATCCTACTGTCCATTGTTCCCAAGTCCCCAAGCTCTGCTCTCCTGGCTCCAATGAGCCACGCAGGAATCGCATACTAAAACCATAAACATAGCCATCTACATAACCCTCGCCGGTTTTTGAACCGCTGTCACACTGACCTAAACCGGATTATTTCGGAGTTGCTCTGCCAGCTCTGGGAGTTTTGCGTTCCTAGCTCCCGTTTTGTTTTGTTTTTAACAAAAAAAAAAAATACATTGTTAACGTTCGGGTACCCTGTGAATTTTCAAGAAACCTTCCGATGCCTCTTTCTTGGGGGAAAGTCTATTGGATTCATTTCACCCAGCAGGGGCTAACCTTGCACGTCTCCTGTCCAGATGTGCCCGGCCCCCAGGAGTTCCATGTTAGGACTTCCCAAGATCCCCCCCCCTCCAGCTCCTCCTAAACAAGGTGACCGAAGGCTACGCTTCGTCCCTCGAATTCAATGTGGGCTTCTGGGATCTTGCGGGTTCTTCATACCCTATTAGTAACGGGGAGCACAGGATCTTTGCCTCAATCTGCCGGGGAATGCTCCTGTTGGGACTAGAGGGAGCGGTCTCTCCGGTGGATCGGACCTCATGTCTTTTGCTATTCCTGCAGAAGGGACGCCGCTCCCCCTGCCGCCAAGGCCCACCACAGATGGAAAAGATCAGGACTGGGGCGGGGGGGGGGGGAGAGAGAGATAATAGCCTTTTTTTGACCCCGACATCGATCCTTCGCCCTTGATCGCCTGTTTCAAGAAAGCACCCTTAGCACGTAAGCAATTTATATTGATATGCCGATTAGGAGGCATTTCTCCGCCCAAGCTCCAAAGGCTCCACTGGAGCTTTATGACAGATTGGGAAAGACGTGACCTCAGAAAGGATCCTTTCGATTTTAAAATGGGGAGGGGAGGCTGCGTTGCGGAAAAGGCTCAGAGCCATCGGCCGGCCAGGTCCCCAGGGAGGTCCCACTGAAAAGAATGGGAGAGACAGAAGCGCCCCCACCCCTCATTTGGGAAAACTTCCCAAAGGTTTGTGGCCTCCTGTAGAGGTGGTAGAATCGATGGGACTGGAAAGCCCTGGATTCAAATCCCTGCCCGGCCTAACTACCTTGGCAAATGGTTGTGAGGCTCATAGGAGAACGCCCAAGTGGACCGGATTTGAATTGGGGGAGGGGGTGTCGCTAAAAGTCTCAAAGAGGTTACCACTAAATGCGAAGGAGAAGGAGTTGCTGAAGAACCTTTGTTCTGAACCAAGGAACCCGAGCAGCTCCCGGGGAATAATGGGGCGAAGGGAAGGCGCCCCAGAGCTCTTTAGGAGGTTTGCAGGTCTGCTGGGGAGGAAAAGGCCTTCTCCAGGAATCTTCCACCAGGCTGGATTTTGGAAACCCCAAACTCTCTCCTCTGCGTGCTTGTGTGTGGGGGGAGATGTTTCAGCCCATTCTCTGTCTGGAGGCCTTCTAAGGGTTTCTCTCCAGACTCTTCTGGGGATTTAGAACACACCGGGAGCGACTGGGCCCGATTAAAGCCCAAGGGTGGCAGCCAAAGTCATCGGGGGGTCCCGTGGCGCCTCTGACTGATGCTGGGATAAATTGGGTTCGGTTTTTAAAGGTGCCTCACTTTGGTAGGATAAAAGGGAAAGGATCTCCCCAGAATAAACCCGCTGCAGCAAAGTGGGCAGAAAACCAGGTCGTGGGGTTCTCACGGGCTGCCCCAGCAAGTGGGCTTCGAGCTCCTCCCTTCTCAAAGTTCATAGAAGAATAAGGTAGATTCACCAGAGCTTCTTACACTCTTCTTCCCCCACAGCAGAAGAAGAAGATATGGGATTTATATCCCGCCCCCCCACTCCGAAGAGTCTCAGAGCGGCTCACCATCTCCTTTCCCTTCCTCCCCCACAACAGACACGCTGTGAGGTGGGTGGGGCTGGGGAGGGCTCTCCCAGCAGCTGCCCTTTCAAGGACAACCTCTGGCAGAGCGATGGCTGACCCAAGGCCATTCCAGCAGGTGCAAGTGGAGGAGTGGGGAATCAAACCCGGTTCTCCCAGATAAGAGTCCGCACACTTCACCACTACACCGAACTAGCTCCACAGGTTAAGTAAGTTAAAGGCTCTTTGAAAAGACCGGGGCTCCAGCGTGCACAACTCGTCCTGGTTGGTCAGGAAGCCCCAAGAGCTGCTTTGCACCAGATCATGTGCAATTATATGTCATTACTTTAGTTTCTAATAATAGTGATTATTAACCAGAAATATCTACACTTATAAATATGAACATATGAAGCTGCCTTATACTGAATCAGACCCTGGGTCCATCACAGTCAGTATTGTCTACTCAGACTGGCAGCGGCTCTCCAGGGTCTCCAGCTGAGGTTTTTCACGCCTACTTGCCTGAACCCTTTTTTGGATTGAACCTGGGACCTTCTGCTTACCGAGCAGATGCTCTACCACTAAGCCAACGTCCCTCCCCTGCTCTCCAGGGTCTCAAGCTGAGGTTTTTCATGCCTCTTTGCCTGGACCCTTTTTAGTTGGAGATGCCGAGGATTGAACCTGGGACCTTCTGCTTCCCAAGCAGATGCTCTACCACTGAGCCACCGTCCCTCCCCTTAAGCCAGTATTGTCTACTCAGACTGGCAGTGGCTCTCCAGGGTCTCAAGCTGAGGTTTTTTCACACATTTCCCTGGACCCTTTTTAGTTGGAGATGCCGGCCACTGAACCTGGGACCTTCTGCTTCCCAAGCAGACGCTCTACCACTAAGCCACCATCCCTCTCCAATATTTACAAAACCCGTAGGAAACCCTTCCTTTCTTCCTCCCTCTCTCCCTGGGTTTTTGAGGCGAACCCTGTCCAGCCCAAGGAAATGTGTCGCCCCCTCTCCAAATTCTCCCGGTCGGTGGCAAGCGGCTTGCATGACGAGGAGAGAACTGACGCGCTTGGAAATCGTCTGCCGGCTGTTGTCGCTCCCCCGTCTCTGTCCTCGAAAATGAGCAGCAACGGCTTTGCTAGGCGGCGCTCGAAGAACGGGAGGGGCGGGCAAAGGGGTGTTCCTCTCGAAAAAAATACCTGGAGACGAAAAGCCCCCCTGTCCTGTCCTTCCCTGCCGCGCAATGGCTTTGAGGGGCAGCGCAGGCACCGAGCCGCGAATGCTAGCTCTTTGTGGCCCTCTGCTGGAAATCCGGGTTTGTTCTTGCTACGAGCCGCGAACCAGCCAGGGACGCCAAAGAGGTCGGTGGAAACGTCCATTCCCACCCGTGGAGGCTGCCATCCCAATCTCCGACCCTGCAAGAACTGACAACTGCATTTAAAGTGGTCCTTTCTTTTTGTTAGATATTCTTAGAGAAAAATATTATTTAGCAGCGTTTAAAATGAGCAGAGCAGCAAGGAAGACCCAGAAACCATGTGGGTGATTCAAAAGTAAGATGATTGGAGTTGTGGTTAAGTGTGCAGACTCTTATCTTGGAGAACTGGGTTTGATTCCCCACTTGCAGCTGCTGGAATGGCCTTGGGTCACCCATAGCTCTCACAGGAGTTGTCTTTGAAAGGGCAGCTTCTGTGAGAGCTCTCTCAGCCCCACCTACCTCACAGGGTGTCTGTTGTAGGGGAAGAAGATAAAGGAGATTGTAAGCCACTCTGGGAGAAGGGCAGGGTATAAATCTGCAGTCTTCTTCTTCTTCTGCTTAAAACTACAAGGGAAGGGTAAACTGGGATATACAAGGGAAGGGTAAACTGGGAACAGACATGAACTTCTCCATCTTTATTGTTAGAGAACTGTGCTAGGAATGGCTCCTCTTCTCCCAACTTAGACAAAGAGGGAAGAGAGGCAATAAAATGCAGAATAGCCAATACATTGATTTCCAATCACAACACTCAGTTTCAGTTGCTTTAACTAAGACCTCCTACAAACATTTGCGGACTTCCTCTCTATATAACAGTGATTACAATCAACACATGTCACTTCTGGCTGACTAACAAATAGTTAACTCTATAATGACTGAAGTGTTTCTAATTTGCTAAACCCAACAGTTTCCACCGCACCCCCTTCAGAGTATCAGCAATCTATTCAATTAACCCTTGATTCAAGAGTCACTTGGGAAATTTCTGAGTCCCCTGCTCCAGAAGTCACCAGAACAAAAGAGCACAGGATGCTCTTTGATGGTCTCTGGCCTGCCATTAAGCAGGGAAGACTTCATGCCTGGGAGAGAATGATCCACATTTTTGTTTTTCAAATAAACAATTTTTATTAGTAACATATGGTAGCAAAACTATATCTACAACTTTTAAAGACTTAAAGAAAAAGAAAAAAAATTTCTACCCCATATCTTACTTTTCCCCCACCCCTCCCCCCCATTACTTGACCCCCACCAGTGTTATTTACTTAAAGGAAACAAATATTAAAGGTACCCTTAACTGTTAAAAAAACCCAAAGTTATATTCTTATTTTTAAAAACTTAATCATTATCAAAGATTGTCCAATGTCCTTTTATTTTCCACTCTTTTTCTACGTATATTCTGAACTTCTTCCACTCCAACTTAAAAAGTTCCAAATCATAGTCTCTTAATTTTCTTGTTAATTTGTCCATTTCACTCCATGACATAACTTTTGTAATCCAATCCCATTTCTCTGGTATTTTTTCTTGCTTCCACAGCTGTGCATACAATGTCCTAGCAGCTGAGAGCAAGTACCATATTAAAGTTCTGTCTTCTTTTGGAAATTTTTCCATTTGTAATCCCAGCAGAAAAGTCTCTGCCACTTTATTGAATTCATATTCCAAAATCTTAGAAATCTCTTGCTGAATCATTTGCCAAAACATTTTAGCCCTTTCACAAGTCCACCACATATGGTAGAAAGAACCTTCGTGCTTTTTACATTTCCAACACCTATCTGGCATCTTGTTGTTCATCTTTGCTAATGTTTTTGGAGTCATATACCATCTATACATCATCTTAAAACAGTTTTCTTTAATACTTTGACATGTTGCGAGTTTCATAGAATTCTTCCACAAATATTCCCAAGATTCCATCTTTATTTACATTAATTGCCCATTTTATCATTTGAGATTTCACTGCTTCATCTACTGTAGACCATTGTAAGAGTAATTTGTATACTTTTGAGATTAATTTCTCATTATCTCCAAGCAGAACTCTTTCCATTTCTGTTTGCTCTTTCCTTATTCCTTCAGTTTTGATATCATTCTCCACCAAACTTTTTATTTGTTGCTTTTGAAACCAATCATATTTGTAACTCAGTTCTTCTGCAGTTTTCAGTCCTATTTTTCCACTTTGTATTTTTAGTAGCTGATTGTATGATAGCCGTTTTTCTTTGGCTGTTTTAGCCGTTATCTATCACTTCAGCTGGCACTATCCACAAAGGTCTCCTCTCATCACCATATTTCTTATAATTTATCCATGTATTTAGTAGATTACTTCTTATATAATGGTGAGAGAAAAGGCCATCCATCTTCTAGAATGATCCACATTCTTGTTCATTCATTTATTTGCCCAAGGGAGACCCAAAGCTGCTCACAAAATTGTTCTTCTCTTCTCCATTTTACGCTTGCAACAACTGCCTTGGGGGTAGCTTGGATTGGCCTAAGTGAGCTTCCACTGCAGAGGGGTGATTTGAACCCAAGCCTTGGACATCCCAGTCTGACACAGCTGATTTATGGCAACCTCAGGAAAATAAGACGCAGAGGAGGCTGATGGTTGTCATCTCATGCAGTCTTCCTTGGTAGTCTTGTTGGGTTTTGTAAGTTCTCGCCCTGAAGCCATGAGATAATCAACTGTTTGTGCATGTTGAAGTCTTAGATAGCTTAAGGTTACAGACCAATAGAATAGTCAGCATGTATTTCCTGCCAGAGCTAGGTGAGAATGTGCATACTTAACAATTGGATAATCAATACATTGCAGTTGGACTGGAGATCAAGGACTGAGTTTTATTTTATGGCCCTGTGAGAATCTGCAGTTTTAGAAGTCTCTTAGTTAAGATGTAGGTGATAGCAGCTAGGCAGGATGTTTTCAAGTATTGTTTGTTATTTTCAACTTCAGGTAAACCCTCCATTTATTAAAAAGTAAAGTTGTTGTTTAAAAGCTAATAAATTGGCTTTGCTGCATTTTTGTCTCTGCTACATTTACATTTTTAACCCTAACAGGTCTCCCATCTAAGTACCAATCTTAACGAGCTCCTGCTTTTGGCCTTCACACATTAGTTTGGCCATTCCACTGCAAAATGGAGACCAAGAGAGAGAAGCCATACTGGAATGGAAATACAGCATGTAGACAGTGTTTGTGGTTCAGCAGAACAGCAGCAGCCCTGGGCTAAGTCCCCCCCGCCCCCCCCCCCCCACACTGCAATGGAAGATGTAAAACAATGGGTCTCAGGTAAAGTATGCCTCATGCCTTAATCTCTGGCTAGCAACTGCTGGTTAATCTCTCCTGTCACTAATACTCCTTCCTGACACCTTTTTGTGTTACCTTATGTTAATGTGTAGACCTATTGACACACCCCTCTCCTTACTGCCCCCTCTCCTCCGAGTATCGATGTTAAATTATTGCCAAACATTAAGTCATGATGGTTCTTCATGACCAGTTATTAAGGGTAATTCACTTCTTTCGTCTTGAACTGGGAATCCATTCAGGAACCCAGGAAAGACTGATCAAACGACTATTAAGAGTCATCAGAGCTCTGGGAGGGTCTTCACCAGTGTTCCCTCTAAACTGAGTTAGTGGGAGCTAGCTCACAATTTTTTAGCCTCCAGCTCACATATTTTTGTCTCAGCTCAGGAAAAATGGCCCTAGAGCAAACTAATTTATGCAGGAGCTCACAACTTTAATGCCAGTAGCTCACAAAGTAGAATTTTTGCTCACATGACTCCACAGCTTATAGGGAACATTGGTCTTCACCCCTCCAAAGACTATAAAACATGAGAACAAACCACATCTCCTTGTTCAAATCTGGCCACATAGGTTGTTCCCCCATTAGTCTAGGTAATGGGCCTCAGACGTGGCACGTTAGCAGTGCATGTCTCCATCTTTAATTTCTAAATGGACATCTGCACATCTGGAACAGGTAATATCACCCTCTTCTACAATCCCTAAAATTCCCTATCACTCATCTCTATTTTCCTAGTTTTTGATCATGTGTTTTTGTACTGCTTGTATGTGTGGTTATATATTTTACATATTTTCTAAGTAAACATTATTTTAAAATGCTGTCTTAACTCTGGAGTCTTCTTTCTGATACTGGACCTTCATATTACTGGGAAAAGATCAGCTCCTAAGCTCTACCAGCGTCATCCTCTGCTAATCCCCCCTCATAAAAAGAGGAGACCCCCAGCAATTCTGCTAACATAACACCCACTGTTCTGCTGTTACTACCTGAGTTTTTCCATGGGGAGCCATGACGTGGGTGGAAGGAGTCACATTCATGGCCATGGACCCATCACAATGATTCCCACTATGAATGCTGGTCATGGGCCATGATTGCAGTCTCCTACACCGGCACTCTGTTCCCCAAGTACATAATCAGTGGCCTTGCTGTGCTGGCTGCCCACAGCAATCATCTGCCCAATATGCTGAGTGACTGCCTCATTCATTCATTCATTTATTACTTTAAATTTCTATCCCGCCCTCTCCGCAAGCAGACTCAGGGCGGCTAACAACATACATTTATTACAATTAACCAATAAAACTACAATTTAAAATTATTTAAAACACTTAAACATTCCATTGCATTTTGGTGCTGTATCACTATGATATAATTTAACATAAATATAAATGTAAATGGTGATCATGGTACTCTTTAATGGTGTAGAGTGGCAGCTCTCTCCCAAATTAGGTTAGATCTCAAATGCCTGTCAAATCAGTTTGGTCTTACAGGCCCTGCAGAAAGCAGAAAGATCCCGCAGGGCCCTTACGGCCTCTGGGAGAGTATTCCACAATTCTGGCGCTGCCACCGAGAAGACACTAGCTCGCGTCAACTGCAACCTAGCCTGTTGTCCAGGGATGGACAACAGATTTTTTGTCCTTGAATGCAGTGCTCTCCGGGGAATGTGTGGGGAAAGGCGGTCCCGCAGATAGACAGGCCCCTGACCATAGAGGGCTTTAAAGGTCAATACCAACACCTTGAAATAGACTCGGAACACAATACGTAGCCAGTGCAGCTCTCTCAGCACTGGCCGAATGTGCTCCCACCTGGGGAGCCCCATTAGCAGCTGCGCTGCAGCGTTCTGCACTAGCTGTAGTTTCCAGGTCAGCGCCAAGGGTAGCCCATGTAGAGAGCATTACAGTGCTCTATTCTTGAGGTGACCGTAGCATGGATCACCACTGCTAAGTCGTTGTGCTCCAGGAAGGGGGCCAACTGCTGCACCCGCCAAAGATGAAAAAAGGCGCATCTAGTAGTGGCTGCTACCTGGGCTTCCATTGTAAGAGAGGACTCCAGGAGCACACCCAAGCTCTTGACCTTGGGGGCCAGGATTAGTGACACCCCATCAAGAGCCGGCAGAGGGATCTCCCCCCCTGGACCACCCCGACTCAGATAGAAAACCTCCGTCTTCGTTGAATTCAACTTCAACCAACTCAGCCTGAGCCAAGATGCTACAGCTTGAAGAGCCAGGTCTAGATTTTCCAGTGTACAGTTGGAGTGACCACCCATCAATAGATAGAGCTGGGTGTCATCTGCATATTGGTGACATCCCAGCCCATACCTCCTAACAATCTGGGCAAGGGGGCGCATATAGATGTTAACATCGGGGACAGAACCGCACCCTGTGGCACACCACATATAAGTGGGTGCCTTCAGGATGATTCTTCCCCTATCATCACCCTTTGTCCCTGATCTTGAAGGAAAGAGGCCAACCACTGTAAGGCAGACCCCTGAATCCCCACGTTGGCAAGGTGGCTAGTCAGTAGCTGATGGTCAACTGTATCAAATGCGGCCGACAGATCTAATAATAACAGCACCGCTGAGCCGCCCCAATCCAGATGTCGCATGAGGTCATCTATGAGGGCAACCAGAACCGTCTCTGTCCCGTGACCTCGTCGAAAGTCGGACTGGAATGGATCCAGTGTGGAAGTGTCATCTAGGAATCCCTGTAGCTGAGTTGCCACCGCCCGCTCTATGACCTTTGATACCAGCCAATAGTTCGCCAATACAGCCAGATCTGCAGATGGTTTTTTCAAGAGGGGACGGACCACCGCCTCTTTAAGAGGTGTGGGAAAGATCCCTTCTACCAGGGATCTGTTGACAATACCTTGTAGTGGCTCGCGTAACAATACCTGGCTAGCTTTTATAAGCCAGGACGGGCACGGATCCAACCTACAGGTTGTAGGGCGCACAGCAAAAAGGATCCTATAGACTTCCTCCAGGCTGAGTGAGTTGAAGGAGTCCAGAATTGGACCAGAAGACACACTTGGTGCCTCAAGTTCTTTCACTGTTTCAATTATGGCGGGGAGGTCGTGTCGGAGCGACGAGACCTTATCTGCGAAAAAACTTGCAAAAGCCTCGCAACCAATTTCCAATTCTCTAATGTTTGGTTTACCTTGCAGTAAAACTGTTAATGATCGAATTATACTAAACAATTGTGCTGGGCGCGAGGTCGCAGATGCAATCCGGGACACAAAGTAAACCTTCTTTGTGGCCCGGACTGCCATCTCATAGGTCCGCATAAATGACCTATAAGATGTTCTCGAAGCTTCGTCGCGAGTACGTTGCCATTGTCTCTATGGTTGTCTCAATCGCCGTTTCATTGATCGCAGCTCCAGGGTATACCACGGAGTGGATCGTGAATGGGGATGGAGAGGATGTCGGGGAGCGATCTCGTCAATAGCTGTGGAAAGCTGGCTATTCCAGATCTCCACTAGCTCATCTAACAAGTCACTATAGGGCCAGGGATCCCGCAAAGCCATTTGAAGCCACAAGGGGTCCATCTGCCTTCGCGGGCAAGCTAAAACTTGCTCGTCGCCTAAACGGGGTAAGAGCAGTGTATCCACACGGGCCCTCAGGGCATAATGGTCAGACCATGGCACTGCCTCAGCAGAAATCTGATCCAATATAACTCATGAGCCCTTCCCCTCTCCAGCACTGCAGAGACCCCATGAACATGATCTCTTCTGGGATGGCTTGCCTTGGGGACCCGGTGGTAGCAGCTGGAGGACCTGTCGGAGTAGCACGCTCCTCTTGCCACCCTCTCCCTGCCCAGTGGGAGTGTGCCCCCTGCACCCGGCAGCAGAATCTGGCATGTCTTCCTCTGGTGGTGGCAAAGTGGGATGTGACCATAGCAAATGCCTCTGTAGAATGGTGATGGCCAAGTGTTAAAGATTTAACTGTAATACTGTAACAATTGTTTATTTCTAATCCTTCTTGGGAGCCCCATGGCACAGAGTGGTAAAGCTTCAGTACTGCAGTCAGAGCCCTCTGCTCACGACCTGAGTTCTATCCCGACAGAAGCTGGGTTCAGGTAGCTGGCTCAAGGTTGACTCAGCCTTCCATCCTTCCGAGGTTGGTAAAATGAGGACCCAGCTTGCTGGGGGGAAGTGTAGATGATTGGGGAAGACAATGGCAAACCACCCCATAAACAAGTCTGCCATGAAAACGTCATGATGTGACATCACCCCAGAGTCAAAAACTACTGGTGCTTGCACAGGGGACTACCTTTTAAAAAATCCTTCTTGAGGGTGAGTTGTCTGTAATAAACTGATGAGGTTGGTGAAGCTACACTGGAGGGAAGAGAGCAAGCCTTTTATGGGAATGGTTCCTGGAGCACAGTTGAAAAAGAAGCCTCTCCTATGTCTGGTAGTGGTGTTCAGTGAGCAGATACATAATAGGATGGTGCTGCAGTCTGAGGCACTCTGGGAAATCAAAGTGGAATTTACTTCCCAGTAAACAGGATGCAAGTTCAATCTGCAGATGCCTTTTACAATGTGGATACTGGTTCATATTTCAGGGTAGGGAGAGGTCATCAGTGAGGTTTAAAAACACAGAATGAGCGGCCAAGACTGAGTCAAGATACCCCACTTGGCACTGCAGTGTGGAGAATTTGCAGTTGCATGTTCCTGCATACAGGGGAAAGTAATGGTCTCTTTCTAGGGAAAATAGAAGACTGCTTTACTGGGCCAACTATATAGTTCAAGGTTCCCATGCTAGGACACCATTGGATCATTTTAAGCAGCAGGGGGCCTGTGATTGGAGCAGGGCAGCAGAGATTTGGATCCTACTGCCCATTGTTCCTGAGTCTCCCCAAGCTCAGACCTAAAGGCTCCAATGAGCCAGGCAGGAACACGAATAATGGCAGCATTGATACACATACAAAACAAACCTTCCCCCACAGTCCGCAAGCCCTAGCATACATAGTCCTGGAGGTATGCAGGCTTGCCGTGCTCCCGCATGGACCACCTGGGTGCTGGAAGGGGCAGTGGCACTGTTGCGGTTTCAGGTGTGGTGAGCGGAGAAGCCTGCAATGTTGGAGTTTTGGCCGGTGTTGCAATGTCCTCAGTAGTCACCGACTTGGCCCAGGGGGCAGGAGCCAGAGCCTCGGGTTTGGCTGGCTTGGTCAGTTGCAGTGGCGCAGTGGCTGGCTGGTTGGCAGGTCTGCAGTCATCAATTTCTTCCTCCAGAATGGCGCGAGACCACAGTTGGTCGATGTGCTGTCTGAGGGTGAATCTGCCCTCTGTGTTCACCTCATAAGTGTCAGGCAATGTTTCATTGAAGTCTCTTTGCTTTATAAATGTGTTTCCGACCGGGTCATGGGACGGAGATGGTGCTGGTCGCCTTGGTGGATGACCTCCAGCGGCAACTGGATCATGGCGGCGTTGCGGTACTGATGCTATTAGATCTGTCGGCGGCATTTGACACAGTCGACCGTCAGTTGCTAAGGCGCCACCTCGCCGACATTGGGGTTAGGGGGTCGGCCTTGCAATGGCTCTTCTCCTTCCTCTCAGGTCGGGGACAAAGGGTGGCTATTGGGGGGGAGCGATCCCAGAGACACACACTAGATTGTGGCGTGCCTCAGGGAGCAGTTCTCTCCCCAATGTTGTTCAACATTTATATGCGCCCCCTTGCCCAGATTGCCTGGAGGTTTGGGCTAGGCTGCCATCAATATGCAGATGACACCCAGCTCTATCTACTAATGGACGGCCGACCTGGCTCCACCCCAGGGAACCTGGATCGAGCTTTACAGGCTGTTGCGACATGGCTCAGATTGAGTGGGCTGAAGCTGAACCCAGTGAAGACAGAGGTCCTTTGTGTGGGTCGTGGCACTCTAGGAGGGGAAATAGCTCTCCCAGCCTTCGACGGCGCGCCATTGAAACCAGCGCGCCAGGTAAAGAGTCTGGGTGTTTTACTGGAGCCTTCATTATCAATGGAGGCCCAGATAGCAGCCACTGCCAAGTCAGCATTCTTCCATCTGAAGCGGGCAAGGCAGTTGGCCCCTTTCCTGGAGTGTCGCGACCTCGCAACAGTGATCCATGCAACGGTCACCTCAAGATTGGACTACTGTAATGCCCTCGACTTGGGGCTACCTTTGTGCCGGACCCGGAAGCTGCAGCTAGTGCAGAACGCGGCGGCCAGGCTATTGTTAGGGCTCCCGAAATGGGAGCACATACGACCGGGGCTGCGCGAACTGCACTGGCTGCCAATTATATACCGAGTCCAGTACAAAGTGTTGGTTATTACCTTTAAAGCCTTGTATGGCCGAGGACCAGCCTACCTGAGGGACCGTCTCTCCTCATATGAACCCCAGAGGGCACTGAGGTCAGTCAGAAAAAATAAAATGACTATCCCTGGGCCGAGAGAGGTCAAGCTCCAGAACACCAGAGCACGGGCCTTCTCAGCTGCGGCCCCTGCCTTGTGGAATCAACTTCCGGAGGAGGGGCGGGCCCTGCGGAACCTTGATCAGTTCCGCAGGGCCTGCAAAACTGTCCTCTTTAAACGAGCATACACCGGCTGCTGAATTATTATTGTGAATTAAGGACCCGCCAGCATGGTCCTGTTTCAAGGACCTACATTATCATGGGATTATTAAACTGGCAGACCAGCGTCAGAATGCCACCACTGCTGCCAGATTAACCTAAATTAACTTAAATCAATTTAAATTAACTTAAATTATGTATTTTTAATTATTAACTGGTTTTTATAATGTTTAAATGCTTTTATTGTTGAATTTAAAGTTTTTATCGATTATTGTACATGTATAAAAGGTTGTTAGCCGCCCTGAGCCGCCTAGGCGGGGAGGGCGGGATACAAATAAAACTTATTATTATATTATTATTATTTAATCCATGCTTACTAATATCATCACTGAATAAAATGCTATGCTACTAACCTATGTGTCCTGCAAGAAAAGAAGGAGGGGTGGGAATGGAGGCTGCCAAGGCTCCAGAGGCCAGTAGGGCCTTTGAAGTGCAAAACGCTCAGCTAGCCGCCCTGGCGCCTCCCGAGCAAAGCAAGGACATCACCAGGGGGGAGAATATAACCATCACCGGTGAGAGATAAGCGGGCGTGTGAAAGTGTTACTTGCAGGAGCAACTGTAGTTTTATTATGAGAAGTAGTTTAACGCCCAAAGCCTTTGAAGTGTATACATAAATGCCAATGGTTCAAGCTATCTGTTATCAGTTTCAATGAATCCATGTAGAGAGTAACATTGTTGTAATCAATAAATTAAACTTAGTTTTTCAACAAAGACAAGTCTGATCATTTTGAAACTTCAATTAACCCTTTGCTGACAATAAGAGACTGACCCCAGCACCTTGGCAACCCTGGCCAGGATCTAGACCGGGCTGCCCCCAAAGTTCCTGGTGTAGACCCGGTCCCCAGCAGCAAACCTACGGGGTGCCTGGAGCGCCTCCGGGAACTCTTGTAAGTCCAGGGCCTGGTCCAGGTGCAAAAGGGTGGACAAAAGGGTGGACCTGGTCCAGGTCCAAAAGGGTGGACAACCACTGGCCCATAAGGAGTTCTGTCGGGCATCAGCCTGTGGCCATGAAGGGAATGGCATGCTGGCCCAAGAGAAACTCCACAAGACTGTACTCCCAGTCCCCCTGGATGATGCAGCAGAGCGATTCTTTGGTCATCCGCACCATCCTTTCTGCCTGGCCATCCGTGGCTGGGTGGAATAGGGCAGACCTGATGTGCCTAATCAGATTCTGAGCACAAAAGTCCTGGAACTCCCCTGACGTACAAGCAGTCCCATTGTCAGAAATGAGAGTGTCCAGCAGACCATGCATGGCAAAAACCCGGCAGAGGACTACTAGGGCGGCTTGGGAGGCTGTAAAGAGGAAGTAGACGCCATGGGGACTACTGCTAACCGCTTTGAGTACAAGTCCACAATGAGGAAGAAAAGCTGACCCTGAAAAGGTCCTGCAAAGTCCAACTGCAGGTGGGACCATGGGTTGCGGGTGGACTTCCAATGCTGAACTGGGGCACAAAGTGGTGCCGGTTGAGTTTCCTCGCAGGGTTGGCACCGGGTGACCCAGGACTCGATCACGTCGATTCCGGGCCACCGAACATAGCTGAGGGTGAGCGCCTTCATCTGTGCTATTCCTGGATGAGTCTTGTGTAGTGCGGTTAGGACTTGCCGATGCAGTCCCCACATATGCTTCCCCACAGAAGGCACCCCTTGTGGACAGACAGTTTGTCCCAGTGGGACACATAAATTCCAGGCCCACCAGACTGGTGTGCCATCCCCTCCACACCCAGTCCAAAACACGGGAGAGGGTCCTGTCCTTTGTGGACTGATGTGTGATGTCCTTGGCATGCAAGGGGAGGTCCAGGAGGGATTCAAACAAAAGGATTTGGTGAGCCAGGGCCAGATCTGGGTCCCCTGATGGGAGTGGCAGTCAGCTCAGAGTGTCCGCATGACCCATTGCCTTCCCCGGCCAGTACCTGAGGTCATACTGGTACCCGGCCCAGAAGATAGACCAGCGGAGACCAACATGGAGCAAGAGCATCTGGGGAGTCTGGTGGTCGGGGGCGAACAGGCCCAGCAGCGGCTTGTGATCAGTCAGGATCATGAAGGTACAGGTAGTCATGGAATTCTTTAACCCCCATGACTATGGCCAGCCCCTCCTTGTCAATCTGCGCAGAGTTGCGCTCTGCCAGCTGTAAGGTCCATAAATAGTTGGCCACCAGGACCTTAAGGACTGCCTTCTTGAGGATTGCATCCTTCTGACCCATGAGCTTCCACTGCAACTTTTCGTGGGTTTGCCACTCAGGTGTCTACCTGCCTAAGGATCAAATCACCAACTAACAAGAGTCCCCCTCCCTCCCTGCCCAGGGGTGGTTCGTTAGTGCAAAAGGATATCCATTCACCAACTGAAGAAGAGGTCCCTTCTGAGGGCACATTCCCCTTATCCGCAGTCCAGTGCCATTTTCTCTCAATCCTCATGTTCCCTGAGAACCAGGAGTTCCTTGCACCAAGCACACATTCAGGACTTCTGTCCAGTGGGCAGATATACATGTGACAATCAATGCAAAACACTGGATAGCCTCCAACCCCAAGCTGACATTCTGTCTTCAAAATTGCTTTTTTATCCATCCATCCATCCATCCATCCTGTTGTTGGAGAGTTGTCCATTTAACCCATAGTGGACTTGTGCAGTGGGATTAGAATACAGAATCTCAATCAAAGCCACTTATCAGTAGATGTTAGTTTTGGCTTGTGCCTCAATTGGGTATGGGGTATGGTATGAAAAGCTGTCTTCAAGTCCATGAAAACAGCAGCAAGGATCCCCTGATTCTTGGTTGTATATTTATTAAGATCTGTAATGTCAGAAGACGATCATCTGTACCACCCCTTGCTTAAATCCAGCCTGTTCTCTTCCCAGGATTGTATTAGTTTCCAGCCGGTACCATTGGTGAACCTGTCCTTCCATACTTGCTCCCTGGACTAGTGGAAGAGAGATCTGAGGATTGAGACGACATTGTGGCATCGGGTCCAGCTGAAAACCTGGATGTGATATTACTAAGAGCATCGGCCAATGCTCTGCAATCCCCCAATAACTGTAAAATGTAGGGAAATGATTTTATTGCATATCTTGTTTTAAAAATTTATGTTTGTTTTTAACTGTTATGAGCCGCCCTGAGGGGAGGGGGGATATAATTTCGATAAAGTAAATAAATAAAATGTAACAATAAATACAGCCTCATTGCTGTTCCTTGATCTGCCCCTAAAACTCCCAGAGCTGCATGGTGTCACTTATACATAATAGCAACCACATACAGCTGAAATGGAAGGGAAAGAGTGCTGGTTTTTGGCTGTCTCTCCCACTCCCAGCCCCACAGTAATTGCCATGTGTTCCTCCAGCCTTGAAAATATTTGTCTGAAGTGTTTAATTTCAATGGGATTAAGTGCCAGTGATTTTAAATGGTCAATAATATCCCCCCCCCCATATTTTTAGACATAGTGTGAGCATTAGCCATTTGATATAATTTATTTTCTATGGCCTAATGGGTTTATATCAGCAGTCCTAATGACTGTTTCTATTTAATGTTCAGATGTTTAATTGCAAGGAAACACTTCAACACCATTAGATTAAAACAAGCCACCAGCTTCTCCTTGCCTGTGGTCTGGCCAGGCTCCAAATGACATTCAGAGCAATTCACATGTTTAATTTCTGCCATGCTGTTTGCTTGCTGCCCCGGAGAGAGGAACTCAACAATTCAATGTGGCCATTTCAAATATTTCAGTTTCTGGTGGGACGCAGTGGGGGAGTTCCCATAGAGACTGCCTCTGTCAAATCACAGTGGCATTTGCTTTGGTGTAAATCAGGAGTTATTCTGTTGGCCTGATGCTAATGAGCCCAGCAGAAGCTGTCAAACATGTGGCAAAATAAACAGGAATGACTGTTAAACTTTAGATTTAGCTGAATTTTGTAGCCCATTTGTGGGTCTGGTTCAAACTGACCCACAATCAACTCTGAGTCCAGTCTAGGGATTCCAGCCTCCAGATGGGGCCTGGGGAACTCCAGAATTGCAGCTCATCTCCAGACTACAGAGACCAGGAAGCTTTGGAGGGTGGACTCTAGGGCATTCTACCCCACTGAGGTCCCTGTTCTCCCCAGGCTCCATTCCCAAATCTCTAGAATTTTTCCAACCTGGTTCTGGTAATCCCACCTGCCCCGTCCCCTACTGGCAACCCCAACAGGTCCCTTCACTGTTATGGTGGGGGGATTTGGGGGTATACTCAGGGTGGGCAGGGCATCGTGCATGATGTCCCTGTTTGAGGGTGGGGTTAACCCTGCTGGTCAGCTTGCCAGTGGCAAATCAAAGCCCCCAAAAGCAGGGGAAACGCGACTGGGACCTGGGAGTTGGCAACCCTAACGGTCCCTAGTCCATTCTGAAATGAGGGCTACAAGAGGTCCTGAGGTAGTGTTGAGCCTTCTTAGCTTTAAGACTTTGCTCTGAAGTAGTAATGCTACTGCTAGTCTCAAACCCTACTGTGGCATTCAAACCAGGTCCAGCAAGTTCCAATCCACTTCTCCTGAATTATTGCCTAGGGGCATTATGGAAGAAGGTCTGTTTTTCTTCCAACTCACACAAATGTGGCTGTGTATTTAGATAGAACATTGTATAAAAGAAGAAGAAGAAATTGGATTTATACCCTGTCCTTCACTCTGAATCTGTCTCAGAGCAGCTTACAATTCCCTTTATCTTCCTCTACCACAACAGACACCCTGTGAGGTAGATGGGGCTGAGAGCTCTCTCACAGCAGCTGCCCTTTCAAGAAAAACTCTGCCAGAGCTATGGCTGACCCAAGGCCATTCCAGCAGCTGCAAGTGGAGGAGTGGGGAATCAAATCTGATTCTTCCAGATAAGAGTCTGCACACTTCACCACTACACCAAACTGGCTCTCTAGTAGCCCTAAGAGGTTTCAGGATTTGTGAAGTCCAATATCTGTTGACAGGCACAAGTTTATTTAGCATATAAGAAGAGGATGATATTGGATTTATATCCCACCCTATACTCTGAATCTCAGAGTCTCAGAGCATTCACAATCTTCTTTAACTCCCCCCCCACAACAGACACGCTGTGAGGTAGGTGGGGCTGAGAGAGTTCTTATAGGAAGTGCCTTTTCAAGGACAACTTCTACAAGAGCTATGGCTGACCCAAGGCCATTCCAGCAGGTGCAAGTGGAGGAGTGGGGAATCAAACCCGGTTCTCCCAGATAAGAGAGCTATGGCTGACCCAAGGCCATTCCAGCAGGTGCAAGTGGAGAAGTGGGGAATCAAACCCGGTTCTCCCAGATAAGAGAGCTATGGCTGACCCAAGGCCATTCCAGCAGGTGCAAGTGAAGGAGTGGGGAATTAAATCCAGTTCTCCCAGATAAGAGAGCTATGGCTGACCCAAGGCCATGCTAGAAGGTGCAAGTGGAGGAGTGGGGAATCAAACCCGGTTCTCCAAGATAAGAGAGCTATGGCTGATCCAAGGCCATTCCAGCATCTGCAAGTGGAGGAGTGGGGAATCAAACCCAGTTTTCCCAGATAAGAGAGCTATGGCTGACCCAACGCCATTCCAGCCAGTGCAAGTGGAGGAGTGGGGAATTAAATCCGGTTCTCCCAGATAAGAGAGCTATGGCTGACCCAAGGCCATGCTAGCAGGTGCAAGTGGAGGAGTGGGGAATCAAACCTGGTTCTCCCAGAAAATAGAGCTATGGCTGACCCAAGGCCATGCTAGCATGTGCAAGTGGAGGAGTGGGGAATCAAACCCGGCTCACCCAGATAAGAAAGCTATGGCTGACCCAAGGCCATTCCAGCAAGTGCAAGTGGAGGAGTGGGGAATCAAACCCGGTTCTCCCAAATAAGAGAGCTATGGCTGACCCAAGGCCATTCCAGTAGGTGCAAGTGGAGGAGTGGGGAATCAAACCCGGCTCACCCAGATAAGAAAGCTATGGCTGACCCAAGGCCATTCCAGCAAGTGCAAGTAGAGGAGTGGAGAATCAAACCCGGTTCTCCCAGATAAGAGAGCTATGGCTGACCCAAGGCCATTCCAGCATCTGCAAGTGGAGGAGGGGGGAATCAAACCCGGTTCTCCCAGATAAGAGAGCTATGACTGACCCAAGGCCATGCTAGAAGGTGCAAGTGGAGGAGTGGGGAATCAAACCCGGTTCTCCCAGATAAGAGAGCTATGGCTGACTCAAGGCCATTCCAGCATCTGAAAGTGGAGGAGTGGGGAATTAAATCCGGTTCTCCCAGATAAGAGAGCTATGGCTGACCCAAGGCCATGCTAGCAGGTGCAAGTGGAGGAGTGGGGAATCAAACCCGGTTCTCCCAGATAAGAGAGCTATGGCTGACCCAAGGCCATGCTAGCACGTGCAAGTGGAGGAGTGGGGAATCAAACCTGGTTCTCCCAAATAAGAGAGCTATGGCTGACCCAAGACCATTCCAGCAGGTGCAAGTGGAGGAGTGGGGAATCAAACCCAGCTCTCCCAGATAAGAGAGCTATGGCTGACCCAAGGCCATTCCAGCAAGTGCAAGTGGAGGAGTGGGGAATCAAACCCGGTTCTCCCAGATAAGAGAGCTATGGCTGACCCAAGGCCATTCCAGCACCTGCAAGTGGAGGAGGGGGGAATCAAACCCAGTTCTCCCAGATAAGAGAGCTATGGCTGACCCAAGGCCATTCCAGCAGGTGCAAGTGGAGGAGGGGGAAATCAAACCCATTCTCCCAGATAAGAGAGCTATGGCTGACCCAAGGCCATTCCAGCAAGTGCAAGTGGAGGAGTGGGGAATCACACCCGGTTCTCCCAGATAAGAGAGCTATGGCTGACCTGAGGCCATTCCAGCATCTGCAAGTGGAGGAGTGGGGAATCAAACCCGGTTCTCCCAGATAAGAGAGCTATGGCTGACCCAAGGCCATGCTAGCAGGTGCAAGTGGAGGAGTGGGGAATCAAACCTGGTTCTCCCAGATAAGAGTCCATGCACTTCACCACTACACCAAACTGGCTCTCTATAAATCTATAATCAGATTTCTTGCCAGCAACTATTTTTTGCACTCTATGCATTGTAGCTAGGGTCACTGGCTCTGGGTTGCGAAATACCTGAAGATTTTGGAGGTGGAGCCTGGGGAGGGACCTCAGCATGGTACAATGCCAGAGTCCACCTGCTGAAGCAGGCCTTTTATCCGGGGAGAACTGATCTCTATTGTCTGGAGATCAGTTCTAATAGTGGGAAATCTCCAGGCCCTATCCGGAGGTTGGCAGCAGTCTTCCCTCTAAGGTCAGTTACTGTGAGCTAGGCCACAGTTTTTTTAGCCTCTGGCTCACACATTTTTGTCTTAGACCACGAAAAATGGCCCCAGAACAAACTAATTTCATGCTCACAACTTTAAGGTCAGTAGCTCACGAACAAGAACTTTTGCTCACAAGACTTCACAGCTTAGAGGGAGTATTGGTTGACAGCCGTATTTGTAGACTCAAAATTAGTCTTTTGGGGATTGAAGAGATTTGCCTATATACTGAAAATATTCTTTTGCCAAAAAGGTTATTGACTGATGGACTGATAGCATAAACAACTCTGTAAGAATTCTGCAGTTGTTACAAGTAACTCTAGAGATGGAGGGCGCAACTGGACAGAGGCAAAAGATGCCTTGCTGAAGCAGAGAGTGAGGCCAGAATCCCTGCCTGCCTCTTCGTTACTGCACTGCTTCTTGTAGAACCACTCAAAGACATGGTGAGAACGTGATGTTATGTGGATTCATGGATTCACAGGTGGGTGTTTTTCTTTCCTTTGGCTGAGAGAGCAAAAAGAGACTTACCATTTATTTGAAATATAGCAATGATTTATAAAGGCTGAAACAGAACATCAGTGAAGGAGACCATACCTACAGGGGGACAAAAGATATCTGGACAACTTCTGTGTGACTCCACCCACCCAGGCTGCAACCAACATTTCAGTTACCTCCATCCAGGGTCAGTGTTGTATTCAATGTCTGTTTGGGGTGCTTCAGTGGAAAAAGGGTGCTGTTGTCATGCCATAGAAGCTCAGCTTGCTTCCAGCAAGTAGTTACATGAGATGAGTAGATGGATGTAGCTTTTACCTGTCATTACCTCCTAGGCCTGCACTACCTTTGGTTGCACCACTGTTGGGTAGGTTTCTGTGGAGCTTGTAGTGATGGTTGAGCTCAGCTTATCCCAGCAGCTGTCACTGTGGAGTAAAAACTCCACTTAAGGTTGACAGACCCGGAGGACCATAGGCAGGCTTGGAGGACTGTAGGCAAGGACATGAGGGGCATGCAACATCAGCTGTGTCCATATGTCACTTCCAAGACCCCCCAAGTTATATAGCATAGCTGTAGGAATTTCCAGAAACTCTATGGTAGAACTTTATAGTTTCTGGTGATTCCTAGAGCTACCTTATGTCACTTCTGGGTTTTCTCTGGAAGTGATATAGGAATGCATCCAACATCCCCTCTCTCTCACCTTCACCACTGCTTTGAGCAGCAGGGAAACAGCCATTCTTCTGTCAGGGGCTCTGATCAGCCATAGAGGGATCATGCCAGCCAACTTCACATTCAAGTGGCAATGATCTTGTAATCCATATTTGGCTTCAAGCCTGCTTGCCAGAAAGGTTGGCCACCTGACCACCATAAAACAAAACAAATGGAACTATTTGTATCAGATAAGCACCCTCCACCTTAAACTGTTGCTGTTCAATGCACTATGTCATTTGTATCTACAAATATTAATGCTTCTGTGAAACTAGGAAAGCAGAAGGAGAAAGTCAAGTTATCTCCTCCCTCTGGGTTCATGCTGACCAGAAGAGGGTGTTCTGCACTAGTGCTTTTGGTTTTGCATCATCATTTACCAGAGGGCTGTTTCCACCTGACAGTTGCTCTTTCCAGAGAAACAGGCTTATGGAAACCTTGTGCCTTGTTCAGCGGTAAAGCAAGCTGGAGCTCTGTTAGCACAGCACAATGCTAATTTG
The DNA here is from genome assembly GCF_032191835.1 of Heteronotia binoei. Lineage (NCBI taxonomy): Eukaryota > Metazoa > Chordata > Lepidosauria > Squamata > Gekkonidae > Heteronotia > Heteronotia binoei. Next base: position 9,665,827 of record NC_083236.1, read on the forward strand.
CCAGAGAATGGCACATGTGAGAGCGAAATTCTCAGGAGCAAAATTGGGCCTCCAGCTAGAAACTTGATCTGTTTGTCTTACCAAAGAACAGAGAAAGGAGGGGAGAGAAGTACTGCAAGGGGGAAATGTTTGCATTTGAACCCACTGACGACACTCTGCAGGATCAGTTGCATAAATTTACATTTCTGACATAGATTTTAGGTGCTCCCAAATGTGTCCCCTACTCATCCATTTGTGCAGAGCTAGGTTTACACCTTCTAGAAACCAGAGCCTGGATTATGGCTTTTAAGTTCCGGTTAAAAATTCATTTCAGAACGGATTCGGGAAGTTTATTATACTACCTGATAAAAGACAGGCATAGCATTACTTGGCTCTCTACGTTTACCCACAAACTACAAAAACTTGGTATTGAGGCGGACACTCTTTTCTTATGTGACGAACGATATATTTTAAGAACAATCCAACTAAGGCTTATGGATCACGAATACAAAAAAGTGTTCCCCTCACTTTCCCCTGCAGCTAATCTAGGCATACTCCAAAGACATGGGAAGATACCCCATTATTTTTTTACTTTAGATTCCCCATTCTATCGTTGGACTTTTACTCTGGCATGTTTAAATGCCTTCCCATCAACAGTTCTCTTTGGTAGGTTTAGACAGATACCTCTCTAAAATAGATTATGTCCATGTGAATTAGGAGTCCTTGATTCTATATCCCATATTATTTTAGAATGTCCTTTCCTGGCCTCACAACGTAGATAAGTTTTAGCTGAACATCTCCAACACAATGTATTTACTAAAAGGAAAACTCTAACCTACTTTTTAGGAGATGTTAATCCCCAAATTACTACACGTGTTGCGAATTTCTTAGTAGAAGCCCATAAAATTAAATCTAAGCATACTACTGTATTTTAATTGCCGGGTGTCTACTCTTGATTAGTATTATTGGCTGCCATTTTAATTGGTTGCTTTATGCATTGTTCTTACTATACTTCAGGCCTTTGTACCTACTTTTGATTGTGAATTATTGCTTTTATGCCAACAAAGGTCTGAACTGAGCTGGACATTTCTGACACTGAGCTCATTCCCAGAAGGCATGTGAGTGTGAGAGACAAGTACAGATTCTGCAGTTGCTATTACTCTGCCCCTGGGCTTCTGCTTTCATCAGATCAAACAATTGATCCCCCACCACTTGCTGAGTGGGCACATTTTGACCTGCAGCTCCCTCCAATTCTCTCCATACCAGTTTGGTGTAGTGGTTAAGTGTGCGGACTCTTATCTGGGAGAACCGGGTTTGATTCCCCACTCCTCCACTTGCACCTGCTGGAATGGCCTTGGGTCAGCCACAGCTCTGACAGAGGTTGTCCTTGAAAGGGCAGCTGCTGTGAGAGCCCTCTCCAGCCCCACCCACTTCACAGGGTGTCTGTTGTGGGGGAGGAAGGTAAAGGAGATTGTGAGCCGCTCTGAGACTCTTCGGAGTGGAGGGCGGGATAGAAATCCAATATCTTCTTCCTGATTTCTAAAAAAAAAAAAAAAAACAAGACTGGAAAGGCAAAAGGAGAACTGAAGGGAGCCACAGGTCAAAATGAGCTTGCATTGCAACTGGTGGGGAATTGATCTATTCCTGCCCAAGCAGTTTAGTTACCAGAGCGCTCTTTTAGCATGGTGGCCAACGCACAGACACTTTCAGAACTTGTATAGATTTTATTGAAATCCCAAGGTAATCAACTGTGACCTGTCACATCAGGTGGAAAATTCATGCTGAATACAGTTCTTACAGATGCCTATGGTGGAAAAGAGATCAACTCCTCCTGCTTCCCATTCTTACAACAAGTACTAACAAAGGGTTGTAAAAGGAGGAAGAAAGCAATAAACTATCTTTATCCTGTTATGGGAAATACTGGGGGTCTCCTCTTTCTGATGGGGGAATTAGCAAGAGGTAGACCATAGGTAGAGCTATTTTGTAGGAGGGATCTTTTACCAATAATATGGAGGTCCAGTATCAGAATGAAAACTCCAGAGTTAAAAATAGTTTTTAAAATGTTTACTTAGAGAAATATGTAAAAATACAATCACCCATAAAACTATCAGAATACACACACACTCAAGAACTAGGAAAATAGAGATGAGTGATAAGGAATTTTAGGGATTGTAGAAGAGGGTGATATTACCAGTTCCAGAAGTGCAGATGTCCATTTAGAAATTAAAGATGGAGATGTGCACTGCCATCATGCCACATCTGAAGCTCATTACTTAGAGTAATAGGGAACAACTTTTGTGCTCAGATTGAACAAAGTAAGGGGACTTGCTCTCCCTGGTAACAGAGGATAGGTACCAATGGAAGATGTCTACAAAGCTGGAATGCGACCTTGGGGCTGGGAACTAATTCAAAGACTTTTGGGCAGGAGGAGTTTAGGTGGGAGAAATGATAAGCTGGATTCATCCCACCAGGGTGTCTGGATCAGCTTGCATGAGGGCCCAGTCCAGCAGGCTGGCATTGAGATCTTTCTGGAACTGGTCCACCTTCATGCGCTCATCCCATCCTCAAACCTTGGTGATGTTGGTGCTAAACTTGGCCACATACTCCCTCACTGATCTGGATCCTTGCTGCAGATTTTGTAGGGTAGTGCAAGCTCGCATCTCTCTCAACAGGTCTTCAAACTGCACCAACAGGGCATGCAAAAAATCTCTGTCTTGGCAGTAGTATGTGCAAAAAGGATCTAAAGGTCTTAATGGACCATACACTGAACATGAGTCAGCAGTGTAATGCGGTGGCTAAAAAGGCAAATGCAATTTTGGACTGTATCAACAGAAGTGTAGGGTCCAGATCATGCGTAGTAATGGTATCATTTTACTCTGCTCTGGTTAGACTTCACCTAGAGTATTGTGTTCAGTTTTGGACACCATAGTTTAAGAAGGATATAGACAAGCTGGAAGGTCTCCAGAAGATGTTGAGAAGTCTGGAGACCCAGTCCTATGAGGAACTGTTGAAGGAGCTGGGTATGTTTAGCCTGGAGAGGAGACAACTGAGAGGTGATATGATCACCATCTTCAAGTACGTGAAAGGCTGTCATATACAGGATGGTGCAGAGTTGTTTTCTGTTGCTCCAGAAATTCAGACCAGAACCAATTGTTGAAATTAAATCAGAAGAGTTTCTAGCTCAACATTAGGAAGAACTTCCTACAGTTAGAGTGGTTCCTCAGTGGAACAGGCTTCCTCAGGAAGTGGTGGATCTCCTGGTTGGGGGAGGGGGAGTTTGGTGACCCCATTGTCTAGACCTATTAGCATTTGTATGAAGGTGGGCTGTGGTAAGTCTGGAAAGCAATTGAACTGCCAGTTCTCCAAGTTCTCTGTCCAGAAAGATTCCTCCCCCCCCGCCCAAAAAAACCCCCTCAGAGTGCAGATTTTGCTCATTTCAAACCTCCAAGGGGGGAATGTAGAAGAAGAAGAAGACGACGACATTGGATTTATATCCTGCCCTATACTCTGAATCTCAGAGCGGTCACAATCTCTTTTATCTCTCTCCCCCGCAACAGACACCCTGTGGATGCGGTCACACTCACCATTAAATCCATCTGCAATGCGCCTCTATTATAATCCGCACAACCAATTTTCCGATCAGACAACAGCCAGGCTCCCGTTCTATCCCATGTGGGTCCCATCGCTGGTCGATCAGAGTGCTCTACCGGTCCTCGTTTTATGAGATGTCAATCTGCATTAGCGCAGGCGCAGTGATGCCCGCTATCTGCAGCGCGTTGCTTTTAAATGGGTTGGATCACTAACAGTTTTGCTAGTCTGTTGGCACTACTTTTCCAGCACGAGCACTACGTGTGCAGAAAAAAACCCAGGAAATCAAATCACATCTAGTTCACATCTGCTTTCAAAAGTGAGTTTTGTTTCCGGACATGGGGCGGGTAAATGATTTATCGAGCCAACATTCGCTCGCTCATTCACTGGCGCAGTGATATCACTTGCAGGGGGCTTTGGGAGGGAAGCGGTGGTGCGCTTCTGACGAGTTGCCAACAATGGAGCGTTCAAACAGAGAAATTCCGCTCAGGAACAGTCAGAAGAATTTTGTTCCTGATTTAAAGCAGTATCAAATTAGTCTGCGCCCCAGTCATCTCAACACGGGACTTGAACGAGCTAACCACCATTCGCAGATGCTGACGTTTGGACAACCACTTAAAATCCAACATGGTTCCGGACTCCACTCATGCCCGTAGCAGGATTTTATGAACATCTGACCTCACCCTGTGAGGTGGATGGTGCTGAGAGAGCTCTCCCAGAAACTGCCCTTTTAAGGACAACTCTGCGAGAGCTATGGCTGACCTAAGGTTATTCCAGCAGCTGCAAGTGAAGGAGTGGGGAATCAAACCCAGTTTTTGCAGATAAGAGTCCGCGCACTTAACTGCTACACCAAACTGGCAAAAAAGTCAATGGGCTTTTCCACATTGTCACTTACCTTACTTTTAAGTTTCTGTTTCTTTGAGGTGGTGGGGGGGAGGTGTCTTCTATGTGTGTTTTGCTCCCTCTAGTGTGTTTTAGAAAGAGGCAAAGAGGTCCTTTTCCCTCCAAGAGATTTGAGAGCAATAAGTACACTAGCACTGAAGAAGAGTTTTATTGAAATCTCAGTGATAGTGAGACATCAACAAAGTACAAGAATTAGCACAGAATAAAACAGAGAATATACTCATGCCCCTTTAGCAGCAGGTCCCCTGGATGACAGTGGGAAGACTCCAGGGTTTGGTTGGTGTGCTCTGCAGTTGAGCCTGAGTCAAAGTTCAGCAAAAAAGTAGCTCTCTGGAACTCATATACTATTCTAAATGTTTAGCTCTGTGTGTGTGTCTGTTCATGTCATCTGTATACCTGACCTTGGAAAGGAGTTATACACTCCAAGGCCAACTGATAAGCTTAAGTGGTGCAAGTATCTGGAACAAGGAACTCCCAAGCTCCCCACATTCCAGTGCCAGGTGCATGAGGCTAACATCTAACAAACCCTATTCCCCATTTGCAATAGTGAAAGACAGGTGAACACTGAGCAAAAAACCACAACTTTTTGGAGAGAATAGCTTCAGTGCTGATAAGCCTTTCAGGTCTGACATGACAGGCTAACATGTCATCTTTTGTCACAAATGGAGGAATCTGTGGATCACCACTGTCTCCTTGAAATTACAATAATCTTCTGCAAAATTTCACTGCATAGCAATTGATTTGGTGTTACACGGGGTTTGTGAACGCCGGTTGCTATGTGACTGTTTAAGGTTTTCCTTTTGAAAATGGCATCCTCTTTAGAGTTTTAGAGTAAGTACAATATATAAATTCCTGTGCTTTTTGCAATGTACAAATCTGTATCAGCTTGGCGTAGAATTATTATTAATCTTCAGACTATAGAGATCAGTTCCTCTGGAGAAATTGGTTGCATTGAAGGTCAGACATAATGGTATTGTACCCTGCTGAAGTCCCTCCTCTCCCCAAGCCCCACTCTCCTCAGACTTCACCCCTAAATCTCTAGGAATTTCCCAACCCAGTGTTGACATCCCTACCTTCCGGAGGTTCCTTCTTTTAGCAAAGGACTTCTGGCCTGTGTTAAATCAACAGCCATCTCAGAGGTAGCCCTCAGCCTCTGAAATGGTCCTCAGGCACTTTATGAAACTGCTAAGACATTTTATTTCAGTCTGACCTTTGGAAGTTAGCCTACTGATGAATTTTATCTGAAGCCACTATGCAGGCCTGGGGTTAAAGTTTACTGGGCAGATGTTTTTACTCTGCTCAGCAAAGCCTTTCTCCACCACAAGGCACCTTCCTCCAACTTAAATTGATCTTCCTATAATGGAAGAGATGCTTAAATTGAAGGAAGGCCTCAAGTTTTGCTGAGCTGAATCCGCCTCATTGAGTCTGGATTTAGATTGTTTGACAAGAGCTGTGTCTGTATCTTTTTGGGTTCCAATGGTTTAAAGTGTTGACATATGCTATTTCATGTTTTTAAATATCTTCTTAGGAACCTCTTCATTTGGAGAAACAGCAGAATATACATTCATAATAAATACAGTACTTTCTCCATCCCCCCACTCCCCCCCAAAAAAAATGTGTTATTGACATGGGAGTAGGAATGACATTAATGTTCTGACATGGAATTCATTAGGCCTTTTGCTCCAGCCATGCATCTAGGACATAGCTATAATTTAAGAAGGTAACAGACAAATTGGAGCAAATTTGGGGAAAAGCTATAAATATGATAAACAGTTTTGAAGGCATGTTATAAACTTTAAAGGGAGTTGAAAGATTAAAGGAACTTCTGTTCACTAAAGTTTACTGTTATCTTTTTGTTTCATCTGCTGAGATATTGGTTCAAAAATCACGCTTTGGTTTCATCCCCTCTTGACTGCTGAAATGCCTGTCCACATGTCATTTCCTTTCTGTTCTTGGCTTGGTTGCTAGAGTCAGTTAACAAATATACCAGCTCAGGACCCACAGAGGTCCTTGAATGGGTGATCTTGCAGATACCCAATAGGAATTAAAGTTGGGTACTATTAACCCCAACAATGGGGAAAAGAGCCTTTGAAAGGTGAAAGTGACAATGCGGGGTCAAAGTTTCGAAGGCTGGTGGTCTTATTCCCGGAGAAAAGTTTTGGCAAAAGTCTGTGAACACCTACTAGGAGTCTGTTAATGAAGAAATGTTTCTGAACGCAAGTTTTGAACTCCCAATGCAATCCATCCATATGCACGCCACCCCTCTCATATACCTTCTATTTCCTTCAGTCATCAAGGCTTAAACAAGACCCTTGTCAAGACTCTTAAATTCTTCTGGCTAAGACCATTCTGATTGATGATAAAGATATCTACAGGATAGTTTTCTAGGAAAGTTATTGAAGCTAGTAGAGAGGGTCCTACACTTTCACACACAAGGAGGCCATGAAGATCTATTCTGAGGGCACAGCCCTTTAGCAACCATTCAAGAAACCCTGAGTGATGCGGAAGGCAGGGGAACAAAAGCACTGCAAACCAAACAATTCAACATGTTCACTGAGACAGCATGGATATAAATGGTTTGTGCTTCTGCAAACTGTCCCTTTTATGAACGTGAAAACAATTGTTGTCATACAGGAAGGGGAGACTGTTTGGAAGCAACAGAAGCAGAGGACTTCTGTGACTAGAACAACTAGTGTTAGCCCTAGTCCCCTTCAGACTTCAGTTCTGGCACACCAGCCACGTACAAGGAAAGGGCACAGTATGGCCGCTCCTCCTTAGACACACTTACCATTTTGTATGAATGGACAGACGTGACCCATTCACACAAAATGGTAAGTGTGTCTACATGACCCATTCACACAAAATAGCAGCCACAAATATGGGTAGAGTGCACTTTCATGACTGCCGAAGTTAAATGTCTAGAAAGGGCTGCTCTGCATTCCCCTTCCAGCTCAAGTCACAGTCTGCGTCACGTAGTGGGGCAGGTTTGCCATAGCTCTGGAGTTTTAATATGGAGAAAGGTCAAAGGTGTGGCAAGCGTTAATGCACCTTCCTGACGCCATGGAATTATTGTCTCTGGAGACAGATGGGAGAATGAGTAGGAGATCTTGCTGTTGTTCCTTTCCATCTCATATTGCCAAGACAGCCATTTAAGATTTCACACCAAGAGGAAATCCATTTCAAATGTAAGATTCACACAACTGTGCTAGTGCTCCTGTTTTCTATTCAATTGTAATATGGAAAGGAAGCAGTATTAACATTCCTGGGAAGCTAAGTGCCAAGAAGTAAGTTGTTTGGTACAAGAAGTCTGAAAATTCAGTTTCCAACAGTTCGGTGTTCTGGTTAAGTGTGCAGACTCTTATCTGGGAGAACCAGGTTTGATTCCCCACTGCTCCACTTGCATCTGCTGGAATGGCCTTGGGTCAGCCATAGCTCTGGCAGAGGTTGTCCTTGAAAGGGCAGCTGCTGTAAGAGCTCTCTTAGCCCCACCTACAGGGTGTCTGTTGTAGGAGGGTGGGGAAGGTAAATGAGATTGTGACCGCTCTGAGACTCTGAGATTCAGAGTATAGTGTGGGATATAAATCCAATATCTTCTTTTTCTTCAGCAGACGAGAAGCCAGAAAATTAGGCATTTTATTGCTAAAAAAGTGAAACTGCAATCAATACTGAGCATCCCTCCCTTACATGAAGGTGACCAGATAAAAACTGGTACTGCCACGCATCACCAGACCTTCAGTTATTTTGCTCTTAAGATCAATAAATTCAACAGATTTATGGATAAACAACTCTGTTATTGCATTATTTAATAAATGAAGTAGATTTTAATTTGTTTGCTTTTGAAAGAAGCCCAACTCCAAAGTTTTTGGCTATAGTCATGTATCCCTGTTTGTATGAAGTTTACCTTTTTGAGTTTTTGTTATTCCTTGCAGTGGTTGAGATATATGGTTGGAGCACCCCATGCTAGGAGAGGATTTGAAGCAGGAATAATCAAGTCAACCTCCTGTTCATTGGGACTCCTCCGATGGAACTGTGAAATTTTGGCGAATTGTTATTGCTGTTTAGTCTTCTATCGAACATGTTTGTATGATTTTGTTTCAATACATTCTTAGTTATTTGGTCACTATAACTTCGGTTGTGCTGTCTTTATCCTACAAGTGACCTCTCTCCCTTTACCAATTTCCAGCTGGGAGCTGGAGATTTCCCAAACTTAAAATTGTTCTCCACACTACAGAGATCCATTTCTCTGGACCAAATAGCTGCTTTGAAGGGCAGAGTCTATGCCTGTCAGAACTTGGATGAACTTCAAGAGAGTCCAATACTTGTAGCAAGCTAGGAATCTTTATTGGAAGAACTTCAGTACTATAGCAACGAAATAACAGTAATGGCGAGTCTGGGCAGTTGGTTACATTTTATGCCCACAGCAAAGCATAATAAAACAATAATTCATGGCAGTTCACACGGTTCCAAGCTAGTGTCTCTTTCCCAGCCTTCGTTATCAGTAAAGGAAGATGCCCCCCTATTGCGAAGGCCAAACGGCCTGGCTTCAAAGGCCACCTGTGGATGTTAAGCAGAGACTTTCTGCCGCCTGTCTTACCGCCCTAAATATTTAGCATAGCAAAGAGGCTTGGGTCAATGACCGTTGTCAATATTCTGAGTTACAACATGGAGACAGTTTGGCTAAGCTAAGAAATCACAGTTACAAGTTCTGACATACTGCCCCCCCTAAGCTCGGCGGCCTGGGCTTGTGTGGGTACAGTAGGTGAAACTTTTTTAATAATTGCGGTGCAGATACATCAGTAGATTTTACCCATTCGTCACAGCTAGGAGGAAAATACTTCCATCTAATAAGATAGTACACTGCCCCTCTCCGGACTTTCGAGTCTAGAATGTCTAACACCTCATGGTGACTCTGGCCCTTCACTAATGTCGGCGGTGGTTCCGGGGGGCGGGGATGGAATGGCGTAGCTCCAGGATCCTTGCGAAGAAGGCTGCAATGAAAAACAGGGTGGATCTTACTAAGGGATTTGGGCAACTCTAGTTCGACAGTTACTTTGTTGATAACCTTCTTTATTTTGAAGGGCCCCAGGTATTTGAGCGCAAGTTTGCGGCACCCTTGCGGGAGAGGCAAGTTTTTTGTGGATAAAAATACTGTGTCCCCCTCTTTCATGTCCCACTGGGGGGCATGCTTTTTGTCAAAATACCTTTTGTATTCCCTTTTTGCCTCCTCGAGGTTTTCCTGGATGATTTTCCACCCTCCTCTTATCCCCTCCCACCACTGGAGGCAAGATGTTGGTTCTTTAGGTCCTGCCGGAAGGGGGAGGTTTGGGAAAGGTTTCCCTTCGTAGCCGTTGACTATTTGGAAGGGAGAGGTCTTGGTGGAGCTATGGAGGCTGTTATTGTACCCATACTCTGCAAAAGGCAGCAGTTCCACCCAGTTCGTTTGTTGGTAGTTGATGTAACATCTTAGGTACTGCTCGAGAAGCCCGTTCACCCTCTCTGTCTGTCCGTCCGTCTGTGGGTGATAGGCAGAGCTAAGTCCCTGTTCGATGCCAGCTAGCTTGCAAAACTCCCGCCAGAAGTTGGCAACGAACTGTGGCCCGCGGTCACTAATGACCTTCTCTGGGAATGAGTGTAGGCGGACCACGTGATTGAAGAAAAGTTGGTCTAATTTCTTAGCAGTTGGTAGTTTTTTACAAGGGATGAAGTGGGCTTGTTTCGAAAAAGTATCAACCACTACCAAGATCACCGTTTTCCCTTGAGAGGGGGGCAGCTCCACTATAAAGTCCATTGATACTACAGCCCAGGGTCGGCTAGCCGTGGGGAGAGGGACCAGGTGCCCGGGGGGCTTTCCCCCTCGGCGCTTAGACATGATGCATGTAGGGCAGGCTAACACGAATTCTGACACATCTCTCTTTAACTTTGGCCACCAAAACTGCCGTGAGACTAGGTGGAGCGTTTTCACATACCCAAAGTGGCCAGCCAGGCGGTTAGAATGGCACCTTTCTAGCACTTCTTTTCTCATGGATTTGGGCACATAAATTTTTCCTTTATGGAACCAGAGGCCCCTTTCCCCCTGCTCTAGCCCGTCAGGGCGGTCTGCGCCTTCCAAGTCCGCCTCTGAGGCGAAGCGTTCCTGTTGTGGTATTTCTGGGGCCCCGGTTGTTTTCCCTGAGCGGGTGGTGACTCCCCCCGCAACCGCCGATGGCGGGATGAGAGAATCGATCACCTCTTCCCTTTGGCTCTCGTGCTGTGGCATGCGTGAAAGTGCGTCGGCCAAGAAGTTTTTTGTGCCGGGGATGTGTTTTAGCACAAAATCAAACTTGGCGAAGAAGCCCGCCCACCGGATTTGCTTAGCGGTCAGTTTGTGGCGGCCGGTGAGGGCCTCTAGGTTTTTGTGATCAGTCCAGATTTCAAAGGGGACTCGGGCTCCCTCTAACCATGATCTCCAGGTTTTTAAGGCGAACATTACAGCAAAAGCCTCCTTGTCCCATACCGACCAGTTCCTCTGTTCGTTTGAGAATTTATGTGAAATGTAAGCGCATGGACGCAGTTCCCCCTCTTCGTTCCTCTGCATCAATATGGCTCCCACGGCAACGTTGGAGGCGTCGCATTGCACCAGGAAAGGTTTTAATTCATTGGGGTGAGCCAATATGGGTTCAGAGGTGAAGAGTTGCTTAAGTTCTTGGAACGCCTGATGGCACTCGGGCGTCCAGACTAAGCGCGCCCCGGGTTTTTTCGCTGCTTCCCCCTTCCCTTTCGTTTTTAGCAGCTCCGTGAGGGGGAGCATCACCCGGGCGAACCCCTTAATGAATCCGCGGTAAAAATTTGCGAACCCGATGAAAGATTGTAACTGCCGTCGGGTTCGGGGTGGTTCCCAATCTAGGACAGCTTGGATTTTTGCGGGGTCCATGGCCAATCCCTCCCCCGACACTCTGAAGCCCAGGTAATCTAGTTCCGTCTTGTGGAACTCACATTTCGATAATTTAGCATACAGTTTGTTTTTACAAAGAGTCGCTAACACTTTTCTCACAAGGGGCACATGGGATTCAAGGTCTTTTGAATAAATAATGATGTCATCAAGGTACACCACCACCCCCTTAAACAGGAATTCTCTTAACACTTCGTTTATAAAGTTCATAAAAACCCCTGGTGCACCCTGGAGTCCAAAGGGCATGACTAGGTACTCAAACTGTCCCATGGGTGTGTTGAACGCGGTCTTCCACTCGTCTCCTTCCTTAATTCGCACGCGGAAGTACGCGTCTCTGAGATCGAGTTTAGTAAAGATCTTGCCCTCGGCCACTGTGTTTAAGAGGTCTCTTATCAGCGGGATCAGATAAGCATTAGACATCGAAATCCCGTTTATCCCGCGAAAATCTGTGCAAAGCCTAAGCCCCCCATCCTTCTTCTTGCGGAATAAAACGGGGGCCGCATGGGGGGCGGTGGCGGGTCGGATGAAACCCCGCTTCAGGTTTTTGTCAATGAATTTCCTCAGTTCCTCTTTTTCCGCCCAGCCCATGGAGTACAGTTTAGCTTTTGGTAGCGCTTGCCCCGGGATGAGTTCGATTGCACAGTCTGTGGGGCGGTGAGGGGGGAGCTCGTCCGCCTCCCTCTCGCTAAAGGCTTTCCGCAAGTCCCTGTACTCTTTGGGGATCGATCCTACCTCCTCAAGGGTGAGACAGAGTCTTTCGTTCTGTGGGGGTGCTTTCGGGCCCCACTCAGGCTTCCAATGGTGGTGCTCGCACCGCCAGTCTGGAAACCGCACTATTTGCTCAGCCCATCGAATGTCCGGTTGGTGCCTCGCTAGCCATCCCGATCCCACCACCACGTCGAAGGAGCAAGAGGGGGCTATGACAAAGGCTTCTACCCCCCAGTGTTCCTCGGTTCCTACGGGGATGGCCTGGGTCTCCAGGGTGCAGGGTTCCCCCCGCATTGGTGTCCCGTCCATCTGCTCAAACTGGATAGGGTGTGGGAGGGGAGCGGTGGCGAGCCCCAGCGCTTCTACTAAGCGGGGGGTAATGATGTCCCGCGTGCACCCAGAGTCAATTAGGGCCCGGGCGTGCATGAATCTTTTCAGGTTAGGGTTCAAAAGGGTGACCGCCATAAATAGTAGCCCCCCGGTAACTCTCACCGTTAGTAGTGCCGGCGTTTTGTCGACCTGCCTCGCGGCACTGATTAAAGCAGGTCGCTGTCGTTTCCCGCCGACTCTTGGTCCCAGGACTCCTCACTGGATTCCTCAATGGTGGTAATATCCTCGTCAATCGCCAGGGAAGTGGCGACGGTGCCCCGACTGGGTTCCTTGGTTCGCCCGCCTTTCTTCTTCGGCGCGGTGGGCGTCGATTTAGGCGGTGGCGGAGTTGGGGTCGACTTCCCTGGGCAGTTGGCGGCTAGATGGTTTGGGTCTCCACACTTGAAGCATTTCCGAGCCGCAGTCGAGGGGGTCGAGGTCGCGGGGCCCCGTTTCGCTTCTGCCTTGCTGGGTGAGGGGCTTGGTTTCCCTCCCTTCTTGCTCTGCTGCTGTCGGCGCATCCCGACGTGCTGGAGGTCGGTTTCCACTTCCCCGGCCAGTTGGATCCAGCCTACCAGGGTGTCTGGTCTTCCCTGGTGGTAGCACCGATCTAGGATGTTCGCGTTCAGGCCATTCTTGAACGCGGTGTACTTCATGACTTCGTTCCACCCCCTGGCCGCCGCACAGTAGCCCATGAATTCGGTGGCATACTCTCGAGTAGTGCGGTTGCCCTGCTCGATCCTCTGTAGGGCCGCGACGGCTTTTTCTTCCCGCAGGGGGTCTCCGTACTGCCGGAGCATGGCCTGTAGGAAATCGGCCACGGTGGCTAGTTCAGGCTTCCGTCCCGTGTAGAGCCCCACGTACCACTTCTGGGCCGGTCCTCTCAGTCGGGAGGCGATGTGGGCCACGCGGCTTGCTTCTGTGGGGTACCCTGCTCCCCAGTGCGTGAAAAACGTGTTGCACTGGATCGTGAAATACTCCACTGCGTCCCCGTCCCCGTCGAACGTGATTTTCAGTTCTCTGTGGGCCCCCCCCCCGTCCCCTCCGCCCGGGGCGACGGGAGCGGGAGCCGCCGGGGCTGCTGGTGCGACCGGCCCGCCGGGTGGCGGGGCCGGCGGTCTGGCTGGAGGCCCGGCCGGCGGCCCCGCTGGCGGTCCAGCCGGGGGTCCCGCTGGCGGTCCAGCCGGGGGACCTGCTGGCGGTCCGGCCGGCGGTCCGGCCGGTGGCCCGGCCGGTGGCCCGGCCGGTGGTCCTGTTGGTGGCCCCGCGGGGGCTCCTCCTGGGGGGCCAGCCGGCGGCCCGGCTGGGGCTCCAGCCGGCGGCCCCACCGGAGCCCCCACCGGGGGTCCGGCCGGCGCGCCTACTGGCGGGCCCGCCGGTCCTCCTCCCGGGGCCTGTCCAGTAGCTACGATCCCTTGGAGCGTTCGGATCTGGTCGCGGACCGCTCCTAGGTTCTGTTGCATCTCTTCCGCCATCAGGACCCGAGACGCATGAACCTCGTCGTGGATCTCTCTCACCCAATCGAACAGCTCGTTGCGCAGCGTTCGGATCGGGTCCCCTCCGCCGTACGACCCGAGCCCTTCGTCCCCGGGTTCGTCCTCGTCTCCTTCGCCCTCGCCCGTGGCGATACGCCGGTAACGCTGCTCTGCGGCCTCCATGGCGGCCGTAGACTTCCGCGGGCTCCAGGTTCTCGCGGGGAAGGCGTCGACGGTGAACGGCGTGGGGACTTTAATCTTCCTCCTGGCGCCGGTTACTTTCGGGTCGAGGGGTTCTTCATCTGGTGGAATAGTGGGCTCTCCGTTGTCTGGTGCCAGTGCCGCCATCGGGCCAGGTTGCCAGTTCCGATAAGCCCAAACAAAAGGATTACTGTTATAATGTCAGAACTTGGATGAACTTCAAGAGAGTCCAATACTTGTAGCAAGCTAGGAATCTTTATTGGAAGAACTTCAGTACTATAGCAACGAAATAACAGTAATGGCGAGTCTGGGCAGTTGGTTACATTTTATGCCCACAGCAAAGCATAATAAAACAATAATTCATGGCAGTTCACACGGTTCCAAGCTAGTGTCTCTTTCCCAGCCTTCGTTATCAGTAAAGGAAGATGCCCCCCTATTGCGAAGGCCAAACGGCCTGGCTTCAAAGGCCACCTGTGGATGTTAAGCAGAGACTTTCTGCCGCCTGTCTTACCGCCCTAAATATTTAGCATAGCAAAGAGGCTTGGGTCAATGACCGTTGTCAATATTCTGAGTTACAACATGGAGACAGTTTGGCTAAGCTAAGAAATCACAGTTACAAGTTCTGACAATGCCTTGCCCTTCTTCAAACCCTCCCCTCCCCCGAGCTCCATCCCTAAATCTCTAGGAATTTCCCAGTCCACAGTTGGGACTGCAGTGGTCGTTGAGTGGATGCAGCTCTTTTGGCTGCACTTTGCCTCTCATCCACCCACCAGCAATAAGAGTTGAATCACTTTATACTACTTAATAGACTAGTGCCCATTCTATCCACTCGGGTTATTTTTTAAAATGATGAATAATGTATATCAGACCTGAACAGAGGTCTGAACAGAGGGTGCTTTGTTGAATCCAGCTTGTTTTTCCTCCCAGGAATTACATGCAATGTGTTTGGGTCAACAGGTAACGAGGAATAAGTTTTAAAAACCCTTTAATAGAAAGAGCAACTGCAACATCTTGTACAACAGCCTCTAAGCCAGGCGTGTCAAACATGTGGCCTAGGGGCTGAATCAGGGGAGGAAGAGGAGGAGGCAGAGCTTGCTTCGCCAGGTTCTCTCAATCGCACAGCAGAGCTACTGAGCTAAGCCTCTCTTCCTTCTATTGGCTGAGGCTCCTCCCCCTCCTGGTCCCCTGGGGAGGGAAGGAAAGAGTCAGAGCTTCCTTTGCCCAGTTCCCTGGATTCCTTGGGAGAAAAACAAAGAAAGCACCTTTAAGACCAATGAGTGCTAATGTTTTAAGCATGTTTTAATTTAAAAAAAAAATCTTTAATTGTGTTTGTCTGTGTCCTATATAAACATTGGTAACCAGAAAAAAGCACAAAGGAAAAAAGCACAAAGAAAAAATCCCACAGACATAAATGCTCACAGGAAAAAAACTCACATGGAAACATGCCCAAATAGAAAAATGCCCACATTGAAAGATGCCCACATGGGGAAAAGCCCATACTGAAAGAAGCCCACATAGGAAAAAACCCATATGAAAAAAGCCACCATAGAAAAATATGTAAAGCACCATAGATGTTTATAATTGTGGATAACCATTAATAATATTTTGTTGTTATTTTAGGATTAAAATATGTCATATTCACATGCAACAAAAAGTGACCATTTTGTTATCAATGAACTTTATTAAGAAGGAAAAACAATAATAACAAAAATTAAACTCTACATAGAAATATATTTAAATAAAATTAAACACTTTAACTTTAAATACTTTAACTGGTCTGAGGCTCCTGCGGAGACCATTAGTGGGCGATGACTGAGCTGGGGATTCCGGTGCTCCTGGGGAGGGGAAAGTATAGCGGTGGGAACAGGCATTTATATAAGGGAAGGAGACCAAGATGCCAGAATGCTCGACCCCCTTCCAGTCTGTGTCCCATCCCAACGGTTGCAAGCAGTGGGGCGAAGCTGAAACACCCGCCATTGACATTGGGGCTGTGCAACACTAGGTCCATTAATAATAAGACCTCTGTCTTGCGGGACTCCCTGCTAGAACAGAATATGGACCTGGTTTGCATGACTGAGACCTGGGTGCGAGATGGGGAGATAGTTGCTCTCTCCCAAGTAGCTCCTCCTGGGTTCTCAGTCCTCCACCAATCGCGGACTAGCGGGCAGGGGGGAGGAGTAGCGATGTTTATCCAAGAGGCTTACTCCTTCTGGGCACTCCCGGCCCCAAGGATCACCGGTGTTGAATGCACTGGTCGGGTGGTTGAGGTGCAAGAGTGTTTGGCTATTTGGCTGCTGTACCGGTCAATGCCCTGCTGGCCTTTGTGGAGGCCATAGCAGGCTGGGCATTGGAGCACCCGAGACATCTGGTCCTGGGTGACTTGCTGATGATGTGGGCTCCACATCCATGCTGATGACGTGGGCTCCACATCCATGCTGATGACGTGGGCTCCACATTGGCGTTGGATTTAGTGTCATCCATGGCGGCGCTGGGAGTTTCTCAATATATAACAACTCCCACCCATCAGACTGGGCACATTGCGGATTTGATCTTTGTAGCGGGAATGACAGTGGACCGTATTACTGCTGATGCAGTGCCATGGTCGGACCACTATGCCCTGAAGGCATGCCCATTTGAACATCCCGCTCCAAGCTTGTCTGGGCGGTGGGTGTATTTTAGCCCGCCCATGGAGCCAAATGGACCCTATACGGTTCCAGATGGCTCTTCGGGATCCTTGGCCCCCTGGTGACTCTCTAGATGAGCTAGTGGAGACCTGGCACAACAGGCTCACCACAGCCATCGATGAGATCACTCCCAGGCGCCCTCTGCGCTCTCCTACAAAGCTGGCGCCCGGATACACATTGGGACTATGGCAGATGAAACAGCTCAGACGTCTAGAAAGGCAGTGGCAGTGAGCCCGCGATGAAGCAACAAGAAAGCTTATAGGTCATATATGAGAACCTATGAGGTGGCAGTCAGGGCCACTAAGAAAATATATCTTACGACCATGATTGCATCTGCGAACTCGCGCCCAGCACAATTAGTTAGGACAATTTGGTCTTTAACTACCCTACCGCAGGGTATTCCAAATGCTAGAGGATTGGATATAGGCTGTGAGGCATTTGTGAGCTTTTGCGCAGATAAAGTCCTGTCACTCCGCTGTGACCTCCCGGCCACCTTGGAAACAGTAAGTGAACTCAAGACTCCGAGCATGTCTTCTAGTCAAGTTTTGGATTCTTTCACCCCACTCAGCCTAGAGGAAGTTGACAGAATTCTCTCCACTGTGCGCCCAACCACCTCTAGGTTGGACCCATGCCCCTCCTGGCTAAAAGTAGGCCGAGAGGAGCTACGGGTCCCCCTAATGGAAATTGTCAACAGGTCCCTTCTGGAAGGAACCTTCCCTCAGCCTCTTAAAGAGGCCATGGTTCGCCCTCTTCTAAAAAAGTCATCTTTAGACCCTGAATTGGCAAATTACCGGCCGGTGCCCAACTTGCTGTTTTTAGGCAAAATTATTGAAAGGGCTGTGGCGATGCAGCTTCAGAGTTTTCTGGATGATGCTTCAACCCACATCAATCCAGTTTTTGTCTGGGTCATGGGACGGAGACAGTTCTGGTTGCCCTCACAGATGACCTCCAAAGGCATCTGGATAGAGGTGGCTCAGCAGTGCTGATGTTGCTAGACCTGTCTGCGACGTTCAACATGGTTGACCATCAGCTACTGACCTGTCGCCTCACTGATGCTGGGATTTAGGGGTTGGCCTTGAAGTGGCTTTCCTCCTTTCTCCAGGGTCTGGGACAGAGGGTGGTGCTAGGAGATGAACTGTCCCAACAACACCCACTTATCTGTGGTGTGCCGCAGGAAGCGGTCCTTTCTCCAATGTTATTCAACATCTACATGCGCCCCCTCACCCAGATTGCCCAGAGGTACAGGCTGGATTGTCACCAGTACGCTGATGACATCCAGCTGTATCTGTTGATGGGTGGCCAGTTTGACTCCACCCCTGAAGATCTGTCCGCAGCATTGCAAGCTGTGGTGGGGTGGCTCAGGTTGAGTGGACTGAAATTAAATCTGATGAAGAAGGACGTCCTGTACCTGAGCCGTCGTGGTTTGGGACTGGCGGTCCACTTACCGACCTTCGATGGAGTGCAGCTCACGCTGGTGCCCAAGGTTAAGAGCTTAGGGGTGCTCTTGGATTCCTCTTTAACAATGGAGGCCCAAGTAGCTGCCACTGCCGAGTCAGCTTTTTACCATCTGCAGATGGCAAGGCAGTTGGTCCCCTTTCTCGAACATGATGACTTGGCAACAGTAATCCATGCTACGGTCACCTTGAGACTGGATTACTGTAATGCTCTCTACATGGGGCTGCCCTTGTCCCAAATCTGGCAACTCCAGCTAATGCAAAATGCTGCAGCCATGCTGTTAATGGGAGTTCCTCTACAGGAAAACATTCAGCCTGTGCTGAAAGCGCTGCACTGGCTACCGATAATGTACTGGATTTGTTTCAAGGTGCTGGTTATTACCTTTAAAGCCCTATATGGCCAGGGTCCTGCATAGCTTAGGGACCGCCTTTCCCTGCATATGCCCCAGCGAGCACTTTGGTCCGGGTCTCAAAACCTTTTGACAGTCCCCAGCATCAGAGAAGCGAGGCTCAAATCAACAAGAGCCAGGGCCTTTTCCGTTGCTGCCCCTAGCTGGTGGAATGAGCTGCCGGAAGAGATCAGGGCCCTGCGAGAGCTTTCACAGTTCCACAGGGCCTGCGAAATGGCACTTTTTCGCCATGCATTTCTATAATGATAACATCTGCAGCAGCAGGATTGGCCCATAGAAACATCACCGATGGTCTGCCTCTACAGGTTATTGCGATCCTAGGAGCTCTTTGAATGGCTAACCACCATTCAGATTGCTGTCTGAAACCTTGATACCAGTAGAAATAGAAATATGTCGAAAAGAAGTACATGAGCGCTGCGTTGTAGCTATCTTCATCTGGAAATGGGGCAGCAAGCTCATCAAAAACAGTTCCCACATCATTGATTGGGACAAAGGCTAATGCAGCAAAAGATTTCAGTGTAATTTTTATGTTCATAGTAGTTTCATATTCAGTCTTCAAGCCAACACGGTTGATTTTCCTAATGAGACTCTGACACAGGTGAAAATAACACCTTTGACCTCAGTGTGCGGAAAGGCAATCCTCACTGCATTCATACAAGTCTTCTCAAAATCCACTAAAATCTTTTGAGGTGACAGATCTGGATTCAATAGCTTCATTATTTCAAACATTCTAGTATAGAATGGAGAACTGGAGAGCCAGTTTGGTGTAGTGGTTAAGTGTGCAGACTCTTATCTGAGAGAACCGGGTTTGATTCTCCACTCCTCTACTTGCACCTGCTAGCATGGCCTTGGGTCAGCCATAGCTCTGGCAGAGGTTGTCCTTGAAAGGGCAGCTGCTGTGAGAGCCCTCCCCAGCCCCACCCACCTCACAGGGTGTCTGTTGTGGGGGAGGAAGGTAAAGGAGATTGTGAGCCACTCTGAGACTCTTCGGAGTGGAGGGCGGGACATAAATCCAATATCTTCATCTACCTCACAGGGTGTCTGTTGTGGGGGAGGAAGGTAAAGGAGATTGTGAGCCCCTCTGAGACTCTTCGGAGTAGAGGGCGGGATATAAATCCAATATCTTCATCTACCTCACAGGGTGTCTGTTGTGGGGGAGGAAGGGAAAGGAGATTGTGAGCCGCTCTGAGACTCCTCGGAGTGGAGGGCGGGATATAAATCCAATATCTTCTTCTTATAGGTGTCCATGTTCTTTTTTTGAAGTAAAATGTAAATACATGCTGGATATGAATTACCCACCTTGACATCCCATGTGTGCAGTTGGTAAAACATATCTGGCACTTTATCAAAGGTGCCATCTCCATGGTTAGTATCTTTGTTTAATTCAAGCATAAGATCTCTATCACCTAAAACCGGAATTCTGTCTGGATTTTTCCACACTGGAATCGTGAAGTATCAGTTGCCTGTACTTTTCAGGAATGTCAAAATGTATGGTTTTGGGGTTAGGCAAATCACTGCCTGCTCTGTGATCGCTTCTCTTTCTTAAATACAAGAAGTAGTTAAGGCCTCATAGATCTAAGAAGCTAAGCAGGACTGACTCTGGCAAGTATCTGGAAGGAAGAAATCAATAAACATAGTTGGAATTAATAAAAATATGGTCTAATCGAGAATTGATCCATGGGTATCTCAGGCTCAGGGGGGGCTGTTTTTTGAGGTAGATGCACCAAATTTGCAGCATAACATTCAGTGCCTCTCCCCAAAATACCTGCCATGTTTCAAAAGGATTGCACCAGGGGGTCCAATTCTATGAGCTCCAAAAGAAGGTGTCCCTATCCTTCATTATTTCCTATGGAGGGAAGGCATTTAAAAGAAGCGTGGTCCCTTTAGATGTGATGGCCAGAACTCCCTTTGAAGTTCAATTGTGCTTGTCACAACCTTGCTCCTGGCTCCACCCCCAAAGTTCCCAGATATTTCTTGAATTGGACTTGGCAACCCTATTCCATGTGGGCTTCTTTCCATGTGGGCTTCTTTCAGTATGGAAAGCTTTTCAGTATGTGGGCTTTTTTCCATGTGCGCTTATTTCCATGTGGGCATTTTTCCATGTAGGTATGTTTCCATGGGGGCTTTTTTCCTGTGAGCATTTATGTCTGTGGGGTTTTTTCTTTGGGCTTTTTCCCTTTGTGCTTTTTTCCTAGAAGCATAAACTTTATATCTCTGCTACCTAATCTTAAATAGGTATACACATGGCCCAGCCCAACATGGCCCAGCCCGACAAGGTCTTATTTATCTGGTCCTCATAACAAATGAGTTCAATACCCTTGAGCCTTATTGTGGAATAAACTAGGATCATCATAGGATCTTAGGGCAAGTCCAAAAATTACTAATACCTTAACTCACCCTGGACTCATTGTGGTGATGCCTAACAAACTGTGCGAACTAAGCATCGGCAGAAGAAAACGCAAGCCGCTTTGACTGCTGAGAACAATACAGTCAGAGGTATAAAATCTGCCTGCTGCTCATCCCAACATTTTAAAGACACTTTAAATGACATTAAGACATTATTAGACACTCCAGCACTTTAGCATGCTTTTGCACCTTAAGACGCTCTAGTACTTTAATAGACCCTTGCACTTTAAGATGCCTCAGTTCTGATCATCGACTGTTAGAACATCTGCTGCTGGAACATCTTGCCAAGCCCCAATATTCCCAATAATGAAGTCCTTTGTTGCTTTCAAATGAACTTTTTATTCAGGAATTCAAAGGTGCTCCACTAACAGAGATAGTGGAATTACTGAGATACAAAAGGTTATATGCTTGCTATATAGGGTATCATAAAACGTTACTAAAGGCGCTTCATTTGAATCTTAGGTTCAGATGTTAAAGCAACAACTATCTTTCCTACTACAAAAGCATTCTCACACTATACTGTGAAAAGATAAGCGAGCCTGTGAAATTGAGGAGTACATCCTTGAGACACAGCAGGCCCTTTCAGTATCATAAACATTCTGCTGCCAGATGGTAATGCCTACGTTTCTCCTAAGTTGTAAATAATGGATAATGGTCAGGGCCGTGGACAACTATCTGGCCTGCTATGGTTAGCCAAAATGATGGGGCTTGACACACCTGTTCTCTTGCACTAGCACTTTATAAACTGTCCTCCAACCAGCTAATTAACTAATCATCTACAGCTTAAATATTGGTACTGTTGTTCTAATATCTGTTGTCTTCTAACTGGTGACCCTGCTCAATTTCAATGCTTCTATCCCTTAAAAACATTTTTCCTTCCAAATTGGGAATGGTTGGAATATTGGGTCTAATTGATGATTTTGTTATCTACTGAATGAATTGTTGTTTAAATTTGCTGATTGGGTGGATGAGGGAAGAGAAGGTGATTTTAAATTCATTGGCAAAAAGGGAAGGAATGTTGTGTTTTTTAGATCTTAGATAGGGTTGGATAGAGTGCTGGATTGAGCAGGAGGGAGGGTAGGATAAGCAGTAGGCATTATACTCTGATGGTGATCTGAGGCTCAGCGAAGACCATCAGTGAGAGATGTCTGGTCAGGGGATTCCTGTGCTCCTGGGGAGGGGAAAGTATAACAGTGGGAGCAGGCAGAGTTGGAATGGAAGGAGAATGAGACATTGGAGGGCTCGCTGTCAAGCATGAGATTCCTGATCAATAAATTATAGTAAGCATTGGTATTCCCCCTGCCCCCTCCCCTCTTTCATTTTCTCTTTCTTCCAACTAAAGAGGTGTCTTTAGAGCTCCCTTCCTGCAGGTTTCCAAGGATGTAGAATATGCAAGTAATCTCCATACTGCAAGTAGTAGTACCTCCCCCGACTTCCCAGTCATAATCAGCAAGTCAGGAATGTGTGAGAACCGGGGGACGTTATGGTGTTCACAAATTAGTTGATAGCTTTGATCCTGAGATGCAATTTACAACTGTATGCTATGTCTTTTAGTTATCTGAGATATGCCTTTGATGTATCCTTTAAGATGCTCTGTCTTGCAACATTTTGTATCACTTTCAAGGAATTGCACCTTGAGCAAGTAGCGGATTTTCAATAAAACAAGTCTTTGATTCAAACAATAGCTTGATTATTTGAAACCCTAATGCTTGACACTCGCTCTCCTTCCAGCCTGTGTCCCATCCCAAAGATAGCAGGTATGGGGGCCTAGTGGAAATACTTGCCTCCGTCCTCGGTATTGTGCAATGCCAGGTCCATAAATAAGAAGACCTCAGTCCTGCAAGATTTTTTAATTAGGCAGGGCATGGATCTGGCCTGTGTGATGGAGACAAGGGTGCAAGATAGGGAGACGGTAGCTCTCTCCCAAGTAGCTCCATCTGGGTTCTTCGTCCTTCACCAAGCATGGACTAGCAGGTGGGCTTTTTTCATATGGGAGGCTTGCTCCTTTCAGGCACTCCTGCCCCCAAACATCACGGCATACAGTGTGCCGGTTTGATGTGGGATGTTGTGGAGAGTTTTGGCAATCTGGCTGGTGTACTGTCCACCTAACGCACCAGCCAGTGCCTTATCATCCCTGTTGGAGGCTGTGGCAGGCTGGGCACTGGAGCACCCTCATAGCTTTGGGCGACTTTAATGTCCATGCTGAGGACGCGATTTCCAATCAGGTGACGAACCTAGTGTCTTCCATGGCAGTGCTGAGACTCTCCCAATATATAACAACATCCACACATCGGGCCGGGCACATGCTAGACCTGATCTTTGCGGTGGGAGTTGTAGTGGGTCAGATTTCTGCTGATGCAGTGCCATGGTCTGACCACTATGCCCTGAAGGCCCGTGTGAATGCTTCACCTCTACCCCGTTTAGGTGATGAGTAGGTTTTGGCTCACCCACAAAGCCAGATGGACCCTATGTAGTTTCAAATGACTTTGCGGGATCCCTGGCCTTCTGGTGACTCGTTGGATGAGTTTGAAGAGATCTGGAATAGCCAGCTATCTGCAGCCATCAATGAGATCGCTCCTCGACATCCTCTTTGCCCCCATTCACAATCCGCACTGTGGTATACCCCAGATGAAGCGGAGGTTAAGACAGCTAGAGAGGCAGTGGCGATGTACTCGTGATGAAGCTACGAGAACATCTTATAGGTCATTTATGTGAGCCACAGAGAAGACTTACTTTGCTACCCGGATTGCCTCTGCGACTTCACATCCAGCACAATTATTTAGTATAATTCGGTCATTGACAACTCTACCACAAGGTAATCGGCTGTGAGGCTTTTGCAAGCTTTTTCACAGATAAGGTCTAGTCGGTCTGACACGACCTCCCTGCCACAATTGATTCAGTGAAAGAACTCAAAGCACCGGGCACGTCTTCTGGTCCATTTCTGGATTCCTTCACTCCACTCAGTCTGGAAGAGGTTGATAGGATCCTTTTTGCTGTACGCCCTACCACCTGTGGGTTGGATTTGTCCCTGTCCTGGCTTATAAAAGCTAGCCAGGTGATGCTACATGAACCACTGCAGGCTATTATCAACAGATCCCTCTTAGAAGGGATCTTTCCCACACCTCTTAAAGAGGCTGTGGTCTGTCCCATCTTGAGAAAACCATCAGCAGACCTGGCTATATTGGCAAACTATCAGCAGGTGTCGAACCTACCCTTTTTGGGTAAGGTCATAAAGCGGACAGTGGCAACTCAGCTACAGGGATTCCTGGATGGCACTTCCACACTGGATCAATTCCAGTCTGGCTTTCAGCCAGGTCACAAGACGGAGACGGTTCTGGTCACCCTCATAGATGACCTCATGAGACGTCTGGATCAGGGTTACTCAGTGGTGATGTTACTATTAAATCTGTCAGCCACATTTTATATGGTTGACCATCAGCTACTGTCTAGTCACCTCACCAATGTGGGGATCCAAGGGACTGCCTTGCAATGGATGGCCTCTTTTCTCCAAGGTCAGGGACAAAGGGTGGTGATAGGGGGAGAATCATCCTGAAGGTACCCACTTACATGTGGTGTGCCACAGGGGGTGGTTCTGTCCCCGATGTTATTTAACATCTATATGCGCCCACTTGCCCAGATTGTCAGAAGGTATGGGCTGGGATGTCACCAATATGCAGATGACACCCAGCTTTATTGATGAGTGGCCAATCCAACTGTACCCTGGTTAATCTAGTCCTGGCTCTCCAAGCTGTAGCATCTTGGCTCAGGCTGAGTTGGCTGAAACTGAATCCAACAAAGATGAAAGGTCTCTATCTGAGCCAGGGTGGCCCAGGAAGGGAGATCCCTTTACCAATTTTTGATGGGGTGCCATTGATACTGGCCCCTAAGGTCAAGAGTTTAGGAGTGCTCCTGGAGCCCTCTTTGGCAATGGAGGCCCAGGCAGCAGTCACTACCAAATCCTCCTTTTTCCATCTTTGGCGGGTATGACAGTTAGCTGCTTTTCTGGAGTGTGACGACTTAGCAATGGTGATCCACACTATGGTCACCTCAAGAATAGATCACTGTAATGCTCTCTACATGGGGCATTAGGGTACTTAACCCTGATGTGGAAACTTCAGCTAGTGCAGAACACTGCATCACGATTGTTAATGGGGCTTCCTCGATGGGAGCACATTCAACCAGTGCTAAAAGAGCTGCACTGGCTACCTTTTGTGTTCCAAGTCTGCTTCAAAGTGTTGGTGTTGACCTTTAAAGCCCTATATGGTTGAGGGCCTGCCTATCTATGGGACTACCTTTCCCCATATGTTCCCCAGCGAGCACTCCGTTGTTAGCCAAATTGCCCTAAAATTAGGTTTTGGGGAATTAGTCTGGTGGGCAACAAGGCTCTAGTGAGATCAGGATCCGTGTATACAGAAGATTGTCTTCACTCCTGGCTAGCACTCATTCAGAGATAGCGAGTGCTGCTGTAAAGATGAGGCCTTTAGCATCCACATGCTAAAGGAGAGCCAGTTTGGTGTAGTGGTTAAGTGTGTGAACTCTTATCTGGGAGAACCGGGTTTGATTCCCCACTCCTCCACTTGCACCTGCTGGAATGGCCTTGGGTCAGCCATAGCTCTAGCAGAAGTTGTCCTTGAAAGGGCAGCTGCTGGGAGAGCCCTCTCCAGCCCCACCCACCTCACAGGGTGTCTGTTGTGGGGGAGGAAGGTAAAGGAGATTGTGAGCCGCTCTGAGACTCTTCGGAGTGGAGGGCGGGATATAAATCCAATATCATCTTCTTCTTCTTCTTCACATAAGTCAGGCAGAAAATCTTAGCACAGATGTGTGTGAGTTAAAACTCCAGGCACCCTGGCAACCAAACCAGTGATCACAATGTCCATACGTAAGTAAAAATAGGGGGCTCTCACTCACAGCGTTCAGGGATGCAAAACTTTCTATCTATCCCTGGACCAAGGGAGGCCAGACTGTGTTCCACATGGGCTATGGCCTTCTCAGTGGCAGCACCAGAAATGTGGAATGCCCTCCCGGAGACCATAAGGGCCCTGCAGGATCTTTCTCAATTCCACAGGGCCTGCAAAACTGAATTATTTCAGCAGGCCTTTAACATCGAAACCGGGAGAGGACTGCCATCCTACACTGCAGAGGAACTAAGATTATCATAGGATCACTGCCAGAAGAGAGAGGATCCTGCCTATACTGAGGTTGAACAGCACCTTAAAATGTATTTTAAATTGTTATTTTATTGTTTTAAATTACAATTATAAATGTTTTTTTAATTGACTGTCAGCCACCCTGAGTTTGCTTGCGGAAAGGGCAGGATATAAGACTGAAGTAATAAGTAAAAGGAATTTGAGGCTGTGGAGAGCCTGCAATTTGCATTTTATGGTCAGGCCCATATTGTTCTCTGGATTCTGAAATAGAGCTGAAAGGGACCACCAGGGTCATCTAGTCCAACCCCCTGCACAATGCAGGAAACTCACAAATACCTCCTCCTAAATTCACAGAATCAACATTGCTGTCAGATGGCCATCTAGCCTCTGTTTAAAAACATCCAAGGAAGGAGAGCCCACCATCTCCTAAGGAAGTCTGTTCCACTGAGGAACCACTCTGACAGTCAGGAAGTTCTTCCTAATGTTGATCTGGAAACTCTTCTGATTGAATTTAAACCCATTGCTTCTGATGCAAGCTTCTGGGGCAACAGAAAACAATTCTGCTCTGTCCCCTATATGACAATCCTTCAAGTACTTGAGGATGGTGATCATATCACCTTTCAGTCACCTCGTCTTCAGGATAAACATATCCAGCTCCTTCAACCTTTCCTCATAGGACTTGGTCTCCAAACCCCTCACCATTTTTGTCGCCCTACTCTGGCCCCCTTCCAGCTTGTCTATATTCTTAAAATGTGGTGTCCAAAACTGAACACAATACTCCAGGTGCGGTCTAACCAGAACAGAGTTAAGCAATACCATCACTTCATGTGATCTGGACACTACTGTTCATACAGCCCAAAATTGCGTTTCCCTTTTTAGCCACCACATCACAGCACACCACATCATGTTCAGCATATAGTCCACTAAGACACCTAGATACTTTCTGCGCAGTCAACTGCCAGGGCTTTTTTTGAGCAGGAATGCACGGGAACACAGTTCCAGTTGGCTTGATGTCAGGGGGTGTGGCCTAATATGCAAATAAGTTCCTGTTGGACTTTTTCTACCAAAAAAGCCCTGTCTACTGCCAAGACAAGTCTCCCCCATCCTGAGTTTTAGCCCAGTTTTCCAGCCTGTCAAGATCATCCTGTACCCTTTGTCTGTCTTCTACTGTATTTGCAACCCCTCCCAATTTAGTATCATCTGCAAATTTTATAAGCATCCCCTCCTTCATCCAAATCATTTATAAAGATGTTGAACAAAAGAGATCCCAGGACAGATCTTTGAGGTACTCCACTTGTTACTCCTCTCCAAGAGGATGAGGAACCAATCAATCCCCCCTCCCAATATATAAACATAGTTTTTATTATTTTCAAGTAAACAAGTATAATGTTCCATCATAAGGTAATTCAGTAGCATTTTCATACATAATATTGTATTCAAAACTAGTGAATATTCAATTATATAGCTCATATTTTAAAAAATACAAAAACAAGATTATTACTAATCTTGCTATTATACAGTAACTACTTGCATCTCCAATTACATAAATTAGGACATATCATTTCTTACAGTTCTCTAATCTTGGCATTGTTAACAATCTTATTTCTACCAAACTGTAATGATGTTACAATTTCAGGAATTTCTTTTTGAAGCATAAGGTATTCTAGAATCAGGTACCAAATAGTATAAAAATCAGTTTTCCAATTCTGTATCTGTTTTGGTCATATCTGTTAGTTTGTTCATAATATAAAGGTGCCATAGTTTCATGTGCCGATGAGTGAGGTTTGGAACCAAAGTTTGTTTCCATTTTGCTGCAATAGTTATTTTAGCTGCAAATGTTCACAGAGCTATTCTTTTTGACATCACTGGCGTAAGCTTTAAGTGGTCTTAATAATTCAACAAAATAACTTCTGGTGTCAGGGGCGCACTGACACCAGTGATATCTTTATCTCATCTACTATTTTTAACCAGTATGCATGAACTTTAGGGCACCATAACCAACAGTGCATATATGTTCCTTTTTTTTAGCATTGTTTCCAACATTGTGGTGAGAGATCTCTGTTACTGAAAGATAACTGTTTGGGTGTGTAATACCAAAAGGATGTTAGTTTATATGACATAGCCTTAATTATTGTGATAATTGTTGTATTCTCAAATGATTTCCAGATGCTGTCCCAATGATTTGATGTAGGTGTAATAAAGCATTCTTTTTGCCATCTTTTTTGGTATGATACCATAGGTTGTTTTTTTGATTCTTTGAATCTAGTAGTTTGTATAACTTTGATATAATACCCCTAGACTGTGCTTCACTAAGTTTCAGTATCATCTCTAGTTCAGTTAAAGGATGCTTCATAATTTCTGATAGTCTAATTGAGTTACAAAGATGTGACACTTGCAGGTATTGAAACCATAGTATTTTACTGTTAATTTTTGTCTCTAAAATTTTCTTCTTTGCTACAGTATTTTTGATTTTTACCATTAGATCCATTAGTCTAGTTATGCCTGCTGCATGCCAGGAATTATATTCCTTTGTTGTCTTTCCTGGGAGGGTACCAGTTTTGTCCTGTAAAGTAAGAGAGTCATGAAATGTCAGGTAAATTGTGTTTATGTATATTGCCCCATTCCTTCAATATAAGTTGTAAATAATGAGTTGTTTTTAATGCTATTTATCTTTCCTTTTGTGTTTGCCAGATTATTTCTTTAATAGAGCAAGGGGCAGAATATTCATTAAGGATGTTAGCCCTGTTCAGTTCCTCCAGTTCTCTTAGCAATAATGTGATCTTTGATAAATGAATTGCCTTATAGTATTGTATGATATTTGGGAAACTTATGCCTCCTCTCTTTGTTTGTCTATAAAGAATGCATGCTTTAAATTCTGTGTCTTTTGTTCTTAAAAAAAAATTCAGTAGTATTTGTTGTGATGCTTTCAGAAGTGTCATTGGAATATTTATTGGAATAGCTCTGAATAAAAAAATGAATTCAGGTAAAATAAAGGATTTAATCAAATGAAATCTTTCTATGTAAATTTCTGCTTATTCCACTCCTGGAGTTTATTTTTATTTTCTTACAATTTTAATATGATTATATGTAATCAAGCTTGCTGGGTTATAGGGTATATTGATATCTAAATAAGGTAAGTATTCTGAAACCTACTGGAAATTGTTTTGATTCAGGAGGCTGGCTCTATCTCTTTTGTCTATTTTTAATAGCATTAATTTGGATTTGGTATGATTAATTTGCAGGCCTGAAATTTCACTAAAATGATGGAATAATTTTTCCACCTCTAGTAGGGAATTCTCTGGATTTGAGAGTAGTAGCAGGATATTGTCTGCATATAAGGTAAGCTTACATTCTTTTTTATTCATAGCAATACCCTTTATAGCTGGTGATGACCTTATCATGTTAGCCAAAGGTTCTATGGATAGGACAAAGGGTAAGGGGGAAGAGGGCATCCTTGTTAGGTTCCTCTTTCTAAGTGAAACATGTTTGTTGACTGGCCATTTATTTTTAAGTAAGCTTGTGGAGTGTCATATATTGCTGAAATTGCCTGCAGAAATATTTTTCCAAAACCCATATTTATTAAAAGCTGCTTCATAAATGTTGTTTCTAAGAAATTGAATACTTTTTCTATATCTATTGATAGTATAGCCGTTGGCATTGCTTTGGAACTAGCATAGTGCAGGAGGTTAAAAACTTTATGGGTATTGTCTATAAGGTCTCTTCTAGGCATGAACCTACCTGATTTTGTTTAATGTACTCTGTAATAAATGTATTAAGATGTCTGGCTATCATGGAAGAAAAAAATTTAAAATCAACATTTAATAATTAGATAGGCCTGTATCACTGTGGCAAAGTAGGGTCTCTTTGTTCTTTAGGGATTACTATTATGGATGCCTGATTCCAAGAGGGTGGGAGACGACCAGTGGTTAAAATATGGTTACATGCTGCTAAAAGAGGATCCACTAGATTTGATGTAAATACTTTAAAGCATTCGGCCATATAAACATCTGGTTCTGGTGCTTTGTTACATTTTATAGATTATATGGTATTAAGAAGTTCTGTTTTAGTAAATGGTTTGTCCATTAAATCTTTGTGCATTTGATTTATTTTAACTGGAGGGAATTGTTTAAAAAATTAAGTAATCTTAGAGTTAGGAATTTTATTAGAAGAGTATACTTTGGAGTAATATTCCAAAAATATATTTAGAATATTCCTAGAACTTGAGTGTAGTTTGCCTGTTTTGTCTCTAATGAGTGTGACTGTCTTGGTCATTTTCTTATTTTTCATTGAGTCATCCCAGTGGGCATGTCTCAGGTAAAGAGCATCTTTTTGTAATTTTGTGATATCTAATAGCTCTAATTTTCTGCACTCTTCAAGTAATTTTTTGTATTTTTTTTGCTGCATGTTACCTTGTATTGATTTTCTAAATGCTGTATATTTAGAGTGAGCTCATTTCTTTGTTGCATTTTTTGGTTTTTTCAGAAAGGAGGCTTTGGCAATTAAGATACCTCTCAGTGATGGTTTTAATGCATTCCAAAAGATCCCAGGGTCAACTTCAGGTGTAGAATCGTCTTGAAAATAATTTTTGATATGCTGCTCTATTTCCTTTTTAATTATGTCGTTTGCTAATAATTTCTATTTAATGACCAGTAAAATTGTGGTATCATTTGTTCTTCTTTTGCATGATACAGCTCACCCAGGTGCAACCTGTCCATTGTTTAATTCCTATTTCTTTTCTTTTTTTAATTACAAACAAACTTTATTGAATGTTTATCAATATAGCGATGTCATGTCCCAAAGAATTCCTATTTCTGACAATGTTATACGTTCTAAAATTTCTTTGCTAGTGAAGATGTAATCTATTCTAGTATGCACTAAATGTTTATGTGAAAAATATGTATAATCTCTGTCATGGGGATGGAATTGCCTCCATACATTGAATAGGTTGTAATTTTGTTAATATTTGGGCAAATTTGGTAGGGTTGCTTTTGGATATTTGTTTTTTCCCAATGCATTTTTAACCTTGATTTAAGTGTGTCAAAAAATTAAAATCACTGCCCATTAACAATGGGCCTTCTCTAAATTCATTTAGCTTGGCAAATGTATCCTGCAGATATGTAATTTGATTAGAGTTAGGAGCATAAATTACAGCTAAGGTAGTAAGTGTGTTTTCCAAAAGACCTTTTAGACTCGGGATCTTGCTGGATTTTCCTCTAGGCGATGAGGTGGTGTAATGAAGTTTTCTTTTAGTTGTCAGTCTTTGTGCTTCTGCTTGGGTTTTGCGTCCAAGTCTTTGTAAAAATTTGATTCCTGACTCCATGTCTTTTGTTTGTAGTCTCTGTCTTTTGAAGATTACTTGAAGTGTTGCAGGCCCTGACCACTTGTATCTTTGATGTGCATTTTGAAGTTGTTGCGTTAGTGGCTTTAATTCCCTCCATTTATTTATGGCGTCTGGTGGCAGGCCCAGGAAGGCTTCAATTTTTATACCTTCGTATTGAAGTGTACCTTTCTGTCACATTTCTGCTAGTATTTCTTGCTTTGTTTTGGGATCCAGGAAAGTCACTATGATGTCTCTAGGGCTTTTTCGTTTAGTATTGTAGGGAGAGCCCAAATGGAAGGCTTTTGTTATAAGAAGATCGGTCTCTGCCTCCATATTAATCTCTGTTTGTAGCCATGTTGAAACAAAGGCTTTTAGGTCTAATTTTTCAGGTTTTTTCTCCAGGAAGCCTCTCAGCTTAATGTTGTTTTGTCTTACTTCCATCTCTTAGGAAAGGATTTTTGTTGCCATTAATTCTGTTTCTTTTTGAAGGGTCTGGTTCTCTTCCTGGACTGCTTCACCAGGGTAAGTGCCATATCAGCCGTTTTTTGCATTGCATTAAGTGCTTTATTTCAGTTAATTGCATCTGCATAGGAGATAAAAGGGCCGAGATTTGTTTAAGCAAGTTCTTTAGGGTTTGAGAATGAAACGTCTGGAAGCTGAGAACGAAACGTCTGGAAGAAAAACTTTCTCCAGTAGAACACGGCACTTGAGCCCAAAAGATTCTACAAACCCTAATGATGATGCCGGCCGTAAAAACCTGAAATCTTTGATAAGCAAGTTCTGTTCTAAGCAAGTTGGCCTTTGTAATCTGTGGTGCTGTATTTTGAGCCTCCATTCCATCTGCTGTGTCTTCTGCCATTTTTGTTTTCACCTGAGACCCACACATCATGATCTTATCTGCCTTTTTAATAAAGAAATACTCACTTACCGGGCGGGAGACTTTCCCTTCTTGTTGAGGGTTGTCTGCTGTGGTGATATTTTTATAAGTTTTACCCATAGAAAAAAATTTTAAAGCTTTTTTATGGCGTTTATTTGCAGTGGGGGAGAGAGCACTCGGATCACACGTCCATATGCCTCACTCGCAATGCCCCACCCCCCGAGGAACCATTCACAAGCACTCTTTGGGTGCAATCTGTCAGCCAGTACCAGATCCACCTAACAGTAATGGGATCCAAACCACATTTTACCAACTTGTCAGCAAGGATAGTATATGGAACCTAAACTATGTCTATAGACTTCCTCTGATCCAGAGAGGTAGTAACTGTATCAAAAAAGAGAGAGAAAGGGTTAGTCTGACATTACTTGTTCTTGAGAAACCCATGCTGGATCTTAGTAATCACAGCCATTCTTTCTAAATGTTCCAGGACTGACTGATTATATGTTCTAAAACTTTTCCAGGTATAGACATCAAACTGACGGGTTGGTAGTTACCCATATCCTCCTTTCCCTCCTTCTTGAAGATGGGGACAATCTTCTAGCACCTCACTTCAGATGACTGAGTTTCCCTCCATCACAATTTATTATGTTGGGATTTTAAATCCTTTTTGTTGTTGCTATGTGTGATAGCTATAATTTTTTTTAGAAAAATGAAGTTTTATTTTGGTAACTGAATTATAGAAGTCTTTCTATTTACAGCAATAGTATATAGGACAGAAAAAGGGCCTCCTTTTAATCAGGCATAGTAACCAGTTACCTCTCAGGATGGAGAGGAAGAAAAGGATAATAAGCAACACACTACTTTGGGACACCAAAGAAAGCTTGCAATCAAAACACCAAACATGCACACATATACTGTAACTTTTCATGGGGGAAGGAATGACTGTCCTCTAATTGGAAGCTCCCAGCACAAGTGCCTCTAATGATCCCCATGAAACCATCTTACCAAAAATAAAAGGGGGGTGGGAAACACATCAATTGGACTACCTGATGACTATAATTAGAAATACACTTATCAAAAATATGAGAATATGAAATGGCACAAACAGCTCTCGAGTGGCAGCAACAGTGAGTGCTGGTGGGTACAGCAGAGAGACAAGCTATCACTGTATTGTTCTCATTGAACAAAGGAGAAGGGAGGAATTCAGATTTTATTTACATAGGGACTAAAGAAAAGGGAAATTTACCCATTAACATGCCGATAGGTAGGGAATCATGAGAACTGCAGGACAACCAACCAAAGGAAAAGGAACAACAACAACAAAAACCCTTTCACCTTTACATCCACTTTGCCCTAGAATAAATCGTCCAGTGGCAGCTAACTACTGGAAAATGGGGATTCAGATAATCAGGAACAACTGGGGTGTGACACAGGATTCAACACAGGTAAGTGTAAAAACAAATTTTGATCTGGGATAAAGAGAGGGGCGACCCTGGGTTCAGTATAAAGTCATATTCTGGAACCAGGAGTAGAACCCAAGTATTCAGCCAGTGTAAATTTAAGTATTCAGCCAGTGTAAATTTAAAGAAAGTGTACTGAAGTGTGTGGTGAAAATACTGGAATAAAAGCCTCTTAACATCAAGATTTAAGTCACTGTGAAAAGCTTAAGAAACTCTCATTAGCCTGAAACATAAGAACTAAAGTCTGTCCATGTACTGGTTTTACCTCAGAAATTTCAACCCCTGATTTCACCTGATCCTTCCCCTGTATGTTAAATAAAATATTTTGTTATTTTTGAGTTTCAAAATTTTGAGTATTATTTACGTTAAAGTGGGCTCCTGATCTTTCCCTCAGGTTCCTGGGCAAAGCCAACAGCCAAAATATTGTACTGTGACAGGGTAGGATAGCCAGAGTTCTTCAGCAAGAAAGAAAACACATTACTAGGGCAGATCAGCCTGTTAGGGGAAAGAAAAAACAGGGGAAAATCTTGTCTCTGAGGGAGGAAAGTGGTGGGTCATTTTCAATGGTCCAAGGATGTTAGTTGTGGAATGATACTCCAGTTGTATTGCCTGTTGAACCCATGGATGTTGGGGTGAGTGGCTGTGTGCAGTACTCTTAAATCAGGACTTTGGATTCCTGAAATCTGATGTGAGGGAAGTATTATTGTGAAAAACTAGGAAGGATATAAGTCAAAAAGAGAAAAAGTCCAGTAGCACAAAATTTGTGGCAGGGTAGGAGCTTTCATGAGTCACTGCTCATTTCTTCAGATACAGCTAGAATATGAGTCCATCTGTCCTTATATCTTGGAGAGTGGAGTGATTTCATATGCCAAATGACAATAACAGGCAAATGTCAATAGGAGGTAAATGAGAATAGGTGTGATATGTTGGCATGGAGAAATCAGCATTGGTAATGAGATGGGAAACCTAAATCTTGATTCAGACCCAGAGAATGCATTACTTTGAGCTTCATTATTATTTGCACTAGGAAGGATATAGGGTGGCCAAGCTCCATGTGGGGCTTGGAGATCTGCTGAAATTATGACTGAACTTCATATGACAGAGCTCAGTTCCCCAGGAGAAAATAGATACTTCATGTTGTATATGTGGTTATACTTTGGAGGGTGGAATCTATGGCATTACATGCTGTTGAGGTCCCTCCTAAGGCTCCACCCTCAAGTTGCCAGGAATTTCCCAACCAGGAGCTGGTGGCCCTAGAAGCATCCTTTGTGCATGCCTTTGGATCTGTGGCCTCTTGCCATGCTGAAAGCATCTGAAGATACCTGAGGAGGTGAATGTTAGGCTTTTCCATCCTCACAGGTCTACTGACCAATGGTGAAAGAGCTGCTGATATGGCCTGGTTGTGTCAAGCCCGGTTATTTTATTAAGAGATGGTTGAACAAATGTCAGGATAATGTCAAGCATGCAGTTTCAATGACGAGTCAAGTTTGATACAAAACTACGTTTATTGATAGACCGATACTTTCAGTGTAACAGATTCTTGAGAGTGGTGCTAAAGACACATTGATACAATACTTTTAAGGCATACTTCAAAAGGATTCCAAAAGGTGGGGGCGAGGGATGCGCTCTCACACGTGAACTATCATAAATGTCTACATTCTCATGGTGTTATCAGGACTCCGTCCTTGCTTTCCACAGATGTGTCACACTCCCTAACAGGAAAGGTACTGATTATTCTTTCTCAAGTTAGTTTCATTTCTCTCTACTTCTGCTTTGCAAGCAATAAAGTAAGAAGGGGGAGGGGGAAAGAATAACAGAATTAACAGACCTTGCTCCTCCATGATATTTCACAGACCAGCTTTATGGAGGACCCTAAAACAATCAATTACCAATGGAATTCTACCATGCTTGACATATTAACCCCCTTAACATCAATGTCAGGGTTTTTGAGGGAATGCTTTATAAAATTTGTTTACCAAATCAGGGGCTAAGACATTTTGTTCTGCTACCCATTCATTTTGGCTAGTAGGGAAATGTTTCCACTTAATCAGATAGTACAACACTCCATGTTTCACTTTAGCATCTAAAATTTCTTCTACTTCATGATGACTCTGATTCCCAATCTGGATAGGTTGTGGAGCTGGTGGTCGAGGGTGCCAAGGAGTACCACCCGGGTCTCTTCGCAAAAGACTGCAATGAAAGACAGGCTGTATTTTACTAAACATCTTGGGTAACTCCAGTTCTACTGTCACTTTATTGATTACCCTTTTGATTTTGAATGGACCCAAAAATCTATAAGCCAGCTTCTTTGAAGGCTGATTCAGCGGAAGGTTTTTTGTTGACACAAACAGAATCACCCACTTTGAAATCCCACATGGGCACATGGGATTTATCATATTGTTTTTTAGAAGCTTCCTTGGCCAGTTCTAGATTCTCTTGGATCCCCTTCCAGCTGCCCCCCAATTTGCCCCACCATTGCTTGAAAGAGGTGGGGTCCCAGGCTCGCTCTCCCCCCGGCAACAATGAGACAGGCTTGCCTTCATATCCATTTACAATCTGAAATGGGGAAGCTTTGGTTGAGATATGCACACTGTTGTTGTAACCATATTCAGCAAACAGCAAGAGGTCCACCCAATTAGACTGTTGGTGGTTCACATAACATCGTAAATACTGTTCTAAAAGCGCGTTCATCCATTCCATTTGTCCGTCCGTCTGAGCTCAACCCCTGTTCTATACCCATCAGTTTGCAAAACTCCTGGCAGAAGTTGGCAACGAACTGTGGGCCTCTGTCACTAATGATCTTATTGAGGAATGAGTGGAGTTTCACAATATGGTGGAAAAACAAATAAGCTAGCCTCTTAGCGGATGGCAATTGTACACAAGGAATGAAGTGCGCCTGTTTGGAAATGTGTCCACTACTACCAGAATTACGGTTTTCCCTTGCGAGACTGGTAGTTTGACTATAAAATCCATTGACACTACAGACCAAGGACGTGTGGCTGTTTCTAGGGGCTTCAACAACCCAGGGGGCTTTCTTCCTCTTCTCTTACCCATTGAGCAAATAGGGCAAGAAGCCACAAACTCAGAAACATCCTTTTTCATAGATGGCCACCAGAACTGCCTGTTAATTAGATGCAGTGTCTTCACATACCCAAGGTACCCGGCCAACTTGTTGGAATGGCAAAATTGCAGGACCTCTGAGCGGAGGCTCTTAGGGACATAGAGTTTGCCATCTTTATACCAGAACCCATCCTCTCCCTTTTGTACTTCACCTGGGCGGTCTTCCCCTTCCTTTTCGGTCCCGGTGGCTAGTCGTTTCCCCCCCGCCCACTTCTCCGTCTACAGATTCTGCCTTGCTTTGGCTTGTGTGGTTACCATGGCAGCTACTTGAGAGGGAGAAATCAGGGAGTCCACTACCTCCTCTTTCTGGCTATTGTACTGAGGAAGGCGCGAAAGGGCATCTGCCAAGAATTTCTTTGTCCCCGGGATGTACTTCAGTGCAAAATCGAATTTAGAGAAAAACCCCGCCTACCTAATTTGCTTTTTAGTGAGTTTACGGCGACCGGTGAGCGCCTCCAAATTTTTGTGATAGGTCCAAATTTCAAATGGCAGCTTGGCGCCTTCCAGCCAGGACCTCCATGTTTTTAAAGCATAGGTCACGGCAAAAGCCTCTTTATCCCACACCGACCAAATTCTCTGCTCCTGGGAAAATTTCTTAGAAATATAGGCACATGGTTTCAGTTTCCCCTCCTCGTTCCTTTGCATGAGGATGGTTCCGACAGCAACGTCAGAAGCGTCACATTGCACAATGAAAGGCTTTAATTCATTGGGTTGGCTTAAGACTGGCTTGCTTGTGAACAGCCTTTTGAGCTTATTGAACACTTCTTGACATTTTGGCGTCCAATTTAGCTTTGCTCCCGTTTTTTTGGAGTCTGGACCCTTCCCCTTTGTCTTCAATAACTCAGTGAGGGGCAACATTATTTGAGTGAACCCTGGTATGAAGGTACGGTAAAAATTTGTGAACCCAAGGAACAATTGGAGCTTTCTACATGTCCTCGGGGGAACCCAATCTAGTACCGCTTGAACCTTACTTGGGTCCTTAGCCAATCCCTGCCCGGATACCCTAAAACCCAAATAGTCGAGTTCGGTTTCGTGGAACTCGCATTTGGACAACTTAGCATACAACTTATGCTTCAGCAGTGTGCTGAGGACTTCCCTCACTAGCTTCACATGCGATTGGAGGTCTTGGGAATAGATAATTATGTCATCCAAGTACACCACCACCCCCCTTAAACAAATATTCTCTCAGTACTTCATTGATAAAGTTCATAAACTCTCCCGGTGCTCCTTGTAACCCAAATGGCATCACTAGGTACTCAAATTGTCCCATTGGTGTATTGAATGCCATTTTCCACTCGTCCCCCTCTTTGATGCGCACCCTGGAGTACACATCTCTCAAGTCCAGTTTAGTAAAGATCTTCCCCTCCGACATAGTACTGAGTAAGTCCTTGATGAGGGGTATTGGATATGCATTAGAAGTGAAAATCCCATTGATCCTGCGAAAATCAGTACAAAGTGTAAGTGAGCCATCCTTCTTTTTCCTAAAGAGGACGGGGGCTGCATGGGGGTCCGTGGCGGGTCGTATAAAGCCTCTCTTCAGGTTCTTATCTAGGAACTTCCTCAGTTCCACTTTTTCCGTTCCACCCCATTGAGTACAGCTTTGCCTTAGGCAGGGTTTGCCCCAGGATCAGTTCAATGGCACAGTCCGTGTCCCTATGGGGTGGGAGTTCATCAGCTGTTCACTGAACACCCCCCTTAAGTCTCGATAAGCCTTAGGGATCATCTGGACTTCCTCCATTGTCAGGCAAACCTTCTCATTTCAGAGCGGCGGATTGGGGCCCCTGTCCTTATTCCAATGATGGGCTTGACACCTCGTATCATTGAATAGTGTCTGGTCCCCCCCAGCGAATGTCTGGATTGTGCTTTGCCAGCCATCCCACTCCCAAAACTACATCATAAGAGGAGGATGGGGCTATTACAAAAGCCTCCTGGTCCCAGTAGTCTTTAATGCCCACCGGTACTAATTGAGTCTCTAACACGCATGGCTCCTCCCTCATCACTGACCCATCCATTTGCTCGAACTGGATGGCATGCGGCAAAGCCATTGTGGGAAGCCCCGATGTGTCCACCAGTTTAGGGGTGATTATGTCCCTCGTGCACCCTGAGTCAATCAAGGCTTCCACCTGTATGAACCTCTTGAGTCTGCTGTTTAACAAAATCACTGGTACAAAATATAGAGACCCCGTTACTCTCACCCTGAGTGGTGCCAGTTCATCGGTGACCTGCTGATTGGCACCATTTAGAGCAGGTCGTCCACGTTTCCCGCCGGTTCACCCTCCCAGGACATCTCACTCAGCTCATCGATGACGATGGTCTCCTCATCAGGCACCGAGCTTGTGGCCACGCCACTCTTCGCCGCAACTTTAGGGTGGCTGGTCTGCTTCTTTGGAGTCGGAGTGCTTGTCTTGGTGGAGGTTGGTGTTGGCCTAGGGAGGTTAGGGCAGCCATTGGCCAAGTGGTTCGGGTCCCTGTAACGGAAACACTTGCAGATCGCCAAGGACTTCCCTGCTCCTCCCCCCATCTGGGTCTTCTTCGCCTCCATCTTCACCCACAGTTTCTGGTCACGGCCCGTCTTGCTGCTCTGCTGCTGGCGCTGCATGGCCACTCTCTTCATGTTGGTCGCTACCTCTCCCACCAGCTGTATCCACCCCATCAGGGTGGTTGGCCTCGCTTGCTGCAGGGCTCAATCCAGGACACGAGCATTCAGTCCCTGGGTGAAATGCTTGATCTTCATCAGCTCACTCCACCCCCTCACTTTAACCGCGTTGATGCGGAAGTCAGCCGCATACTCACGGATCAACTTAGAGCCTTGTTGTATGTCCCTAAGGGCGGCCAACACGCGGGTCTCCTGTAGTGGGTCCTCATACTGGGCCAGTAATGCTTGGAGGAAAGTGTCCACGTCGTCCAGTTCCGGGCTCATGGCCTCGTACAAACTCACGTACCATCGTTTCATGGCCCCCTTCAGCTTCGATCCCAGATACTCCACACGGCTAACTTTGTCAAGGAAGGTGTTTCCCCAATAATGCATGTAGCTATTGGCCTGGATCATGAAGTACTCCACTTCTTCAGGGTCCCCGTCAAAGGTGGCCTCCAACTCCCTCCCTCAGCCACTTTCTCGAGGGGCCAGGGGTGCCGCCGGTTGTGCCCGGGGTCGTATTGTCGAGGGTCTAGCCGCAGGCGGTTGTGGGGCTCTTCTCGGGTCAGTCATCCTGATAATACGGTCGACTTGCCTGTTGAATTCTCTGGCCATCATGGTGGTCATCTCTTGCATCTCATCCCACAACCCCTTGGCGACCTCTTTGACTTCATTTCTTTCCATCGATCGAAATTCTCAAGCAATCTCGTCTTCCTCCTCCCTTGGGCCCGTTATTTCATGGGTCCCAGCCGTTTCCACCTCTGCCAAAGGTGGATCGATTTTCGTGCAGGTCTCTGCCGTGCTCCCCTCCTCTCCAGGCTTGGCTGCCTCGCCCTCTCCATTGGCCATCTTCACCCAGCACATGTGCCTGGTTAGAATGGCATCTCTGCATGTCGGTGCCTCATCCATCGTGGTGGTGGAGGTACGCGGTTGCCACTGGCATGGGGTGACCAAGAATTGTTGAATATGGAGAGGGGAGCCCTTTCCAGGGACTCTCCAGCATGTGCCACAGTGGTGTTGGTGCTCTCGCCCCTTCCTCAGGTTCTGGAAGTTCACTGCTCACTGGAATCTTTTCAGACATTCGGTTATAAAGTTGCCAGGGCGGTGAAACTTCTTATAAAATCACTCTCAAAATGTCAAGCATGCGGTTTCAATGACGAGTCAAGTTTGATACAAAACTGCGTTTATTGATAGACCAATACTTTCAGTGTAACAGATTCTTGAGAGTGATGCTAAAGATACATTGATACAATACTTTTAAGGCATACTTCAAAAGGATTCCAAAAGGTGGGGGCAAGGGATGCGCTCTCACACATGAACTATCATAAATGTCTACATTCTCATGGCGTTATCAGGACTCTGTCCTTGCTTTCCCCAGATGTGTCACACTCCCTAACAGGAATGTATGGGAAGGTACTGATTATTCTTTCTCAGGTTAGTTTCATTTCTCTCTACTTCTGCTTTGCAAGCAATAAAGTAAGAAGGGGGAGGGGGAAAGAATAACAGAGTTAACAGACCTTGGTCCTCCATGATATTTCACAGACCAGCTTTATGGAGGACCCTAAAACAATCAATTACCAATGGAATTCTACCATGCTTGACAGATAATGCCCTGGCCTTTCCCCCATTATTTACAACCTAAAGAACACGTAGGCATCACCATCTGGCAGAAGAATGTTTATGGTACAGTGGAAGGCCTGCTGTGTTTCAAGGATGCACTCCCTAAAGTTCACAGGCTCCCTTATCAGTTCACAATGTAGTGTGAGAATTCTTTTGTAGTGGAAATGATAGCCCGCTTCAGTGGGGTAGGGCGGGATATATATAAATCAATAAATCAATAAATCAATAAATAAAATATTACTGTAACCTTTGAACCTTAGATGCAATTTTGGGCTGTATTAACAGAAGTATAGTGTCCAGATCACATGATGTGTTGGTATTGCTTTACTCCGCTCTGGTAAGACCTC
This sequence comes from Heteronotia binoei, assembly GCF_032191835.1. Classification (NCBI taxonomy): domain Eukaryota; kingdom Metazoa; phylum Chordata; class Lepidosauria; order Squamata; family Gekkonidae; genus Heteronotia; species Heteronotia binoei. The sequence continues at coordinate 9,707,458 of NC_083236.1, forward strand.
ACCTGGAGTATTGTTTTGGGCACCACATTTTAAGAAAGATATAGACAAGCTGGAACAGGTCCAGAAGAGGGCAACGAAGATGGTGAGGGCTCTGGAGACCAAGTCCTATGAGGAAAGGTTGAAGGAGCTGGGGATGTTTAGCCTGGAGAGGAGGCAGCTGAGAGGTGATATGATAACCATCTTCAAGTACTTGAAGGGCTGTCATATAGAGGATGGTGTGGAATTGTTTTCTGTGGCCTTGAAAGGTAGGACCAGAACCAATGAGTTGAAATTAAATCAAAAAATTTTCTTGCTCAACGTTAGGAAAAACTTCCTGACCTTTAGAGCGGTTCCTCAGTGGAACAGGCTTCCTTAGGTGGTGGTGGGCTCTCCTTCCTTGGAGGTTTTTAAAAAGAGGCTAGATGGCCATCTGACAGCAATGAAGATCCTGTGAATTTAGGGGGAGATGTTTGTGAGTTTCCTGCGTTGTGCAAGGGGTTAGACTAGATGACCCTAGAGGTCCCTTCCAACTCTATGATTCTATGATTTGAATGAAGCATCTTTTGTAACTGTTTATGATACCCTATATAGTAAGCATGTATCGTCTGGTATCTCAGTATTTCCAAGGACCATAATCCTTGGAGCACCTTTGAATTGCTAAATAAACCAGTCTATTTGAAGGGAAAAAAAGGACTCCATTATTGGGAATCTTGGGGCTTGACAGGCTGTCCTTAGGAGCTGCAGCACAGGCCAGGATACCAGCCAGATCCAGGCTTCACACATCAACATGTTTATGAAAGCCAGTGCTATGGAGTGGTTGGACTAAGACCAACTCAAGTTCAACCCCCACTCTATTATGGAAGCTTGCAGAGTGATTTTGGGACCAATCACCCTTTTACCCTAGCCTGCCTCATAGGGCTACTGTGAAGATCAAAACAGAAAGAGGGGAGAATGAGGTTTTAAGCTGATTTTGGTTCCTGCCATGGAGAAGACTAAATCACAAACTGCAGTTGCAATAAACTATGGTTTTACATTCTGTTTGAAGTGAATATTTTTGCTCTGTCCTCCTTGGATCATTTTCTTAAGAGCAGGCACAATGTACATTATTTTTTTTTCTCCTGTTACTATCATAAGTTGTTCATTCAAATTTAATTCAAAACTCTCAAATTGCTTCTTGAATGAATGAGTTTATACAGAATTTGAAAGCTCAATAGTGGTGATGTCAGTCATAAATGGAGCTCATATCATTGATAAAAGCCAAAGCAAATGAAAGGGATGCATGTGGAAATAGGTTTTGATCAAAAGTGAGAATGTTTTTTCCTTCCTACAGTATTACCATAATGACATGAAGTAGAACTGTGCCTTATTCGTAGCATGGACTGGAACATCATGAATATTTCCTTTGCTTGTTTTTATATCACACTTGTCACTGCTTATTCTAGGGTTATTCAAGCTGCCTTGCCATTTTTTAAAATTGCTGTTTGTAGTGTCCTGCTTCTCACTGCTTTATTCACAGTGCGCTTATCTCTAGGTACTAATTACTAAATGCCTTCAGCCTGGTCTCAAGAGTTCCCAAGGCCATTCTTGTAGATTATGTGCACATGCAAAAGACATGGGAAGAACTTGTGGGGAGGGATTGCTGCTTCCCACGTTGCTTCAAAATGTAACGGATTTGATTAAAGTTATAAGAGTGGGGCAAATAGCCCACCAAGTCAGCTTTTGCAAAGTCTGTCCTGCCTTGGACTATCATGTACCAATAAACTGCCATTCATGAAGTGGACTGTTTGTGATCATTGAACTGCCGGGGGCTTGAAACTAAGGTTGCCAACCTCTAACTTCCAGGAGGGGCCTGGAGATCTCCTGGAATCATAATTAATTCCCAGACTACAGAGATCAGTTCCCCTGGCAAAAAATTGCTGCTTTGTAGAGCAGAATCTCTTACACCCATGGAACTGGTAACCTCAGCTTGTTCATGAGAACATAAGAACATAAGAGAAGCCATGTTGGATCAGGCCAATGGCCCATCCAGTCCAATACGCCATGTCACACAGTGGCCAAAAAACCCAAGTGCCATCAGGAGGTCCACCAGTGGGGCCAGGACACTAGAAGCCCTCCCACTGCCCCCCCCCAAGCACCAAGAATACAGAGTATAATATAGTGGGTTTGATCCATGGAAGAGGCGAGGTGGTAGTGAACATCAGCTCTTTATTAGGTATAGCATAAGGTAGACTGCACTTAAAGACTGAGGAATTGGGCCAACGAGGCCAACTATATACAACTCAGGGTTCCTGTGCAAGCACGCTATTGGGGAATTCTGGGGGCCTGTAATTGGTGCAGGACAGCAGAGATTTGGATCCCGCTGCCCATTGTTCCCAAGTTTCCAAGTATGGCTCCAATGAGCCTGGCAGGAACACCCATTTCAGTCCTCACTTGAGTTCGCATTGTTGTGTCTGGTGTTCATCCCAGAAGGTACAGCACAGCGCCCCTGTGGGTGGTGCCGGGAAGGAACAAACACAGCCCGCCTATGACCATCAGTGGCGAGAAGTTTAACGGGCCAGGATTGGACCTGACCTGGAAGAAGGTTGTTCCGGGATTAATTAATTTTGGAGCAGTCTAGAAGAAAAAAGGAAAAACTTTTTAAAAGGGACAAAAAAAGCCTCAGATGCCATTTTGAAGCAATTAAAATTAAAAATATATATATATGGATTTGGGCGTCTCTGGGAATGACGATTTTGGGCTCATATAAAAGGGCATGGTCCAATCTACAAGACTGTGTAATTGAAAATTGAATTTGTGAGGTCAACTTTGGAGCCTATTTTAGTAATGGGCAAACAGTGATGTCGGTGCAAAAACCAGAAGCAAGGCAGATTTGTACAAGGGCTGAGTCACTTGTAGAAGAAAAAATGGCCAAATGGCAAGAGGCAATGGATGCTATGGAAGCAAGATTGGCAAAAATAATAAAGGAATCAATAACAGAAAGTAAGAAGGAAATAAAAAAAGATATTGAATCCAGTGCAGAAAAAGTTAAAAAAGAAATTAAAAAAGAAATTAAAGATCTCAGAAAGGACTCTCCAGCAGCACTAAAGAAAGTTCAAGAGGTGGAAGAAAAGGTGAAAGACCAAGGTTTAAGAATAGACATAGTGGACTCCAATATTCAAAAAATGCAGGAGAAACCATTACTACAAGATTATAAATTAATGGAGAATCAGATACAGTTAAGAGGGGTGCCTGAATCTGTTGAGACTGATTTAAGGACATATATAATAAAAATCATTGCAGAATTTTTAGAGGAAGACCCAGATGAAACCAACTATTTTTATGACTACATTTATGCCAGAAGAAACAAGCTACCAACAGATGTGGTAGTAAGATTTGTGACAAGAGATATGGTGGGAAAGATACTGAGTAAACAATTTGAAAGCACATTGGAGGTGGATGGCAATAGTGTAAAAATCATGAAGAAATTGCCAAAGAAAGTCATCAGCGATAGGAGATTGTATAAAAAGTTGACAGAAAAGCTGAGAGAAAATGAAATGAGATACAGATGGATACTTCCAGAGGGTTTAAGTTTTGAATACAAAGGACAGAGATTTACAATTACAAGCACTCAGGAAATGACAAAATTTTGTGGGGATTATAAGGAATTTGGGGGAACAGATCAAGAGTTAAAAAAAAACCCATTATGGATTACAAATCCCCAAATAGAGCAAAAGACCCCTTCTTTAAAGATATTATGCAACAATTAGACCAAGTGATGTATGAACAAATTTAAATCCTAAAGAACGTGACTATACTTTTCTTTCAGCAAGGCATAATTCTTTCTCGAGAATTGAGAAGTTATGGACTACAAAAAATCTTGGACTATTAACAAAAAAAAAAATAGAGATACTTCCTAAAATAGGGGCAGACCACAATCCAATAATGTGGTCCGCAAGATCAGCGAAAAAGACTAAAATGGCGGATAAATGAAGATTTGCTACAGAAGTAAAGGCACCAGACATTTTTTTGTTGTTCGGATTACAAATTGAAACATTTTTCAAACAAGATAGAACAATAATATGGTATATGCTTTCAGCTGCATGGATATTATATGCGCAGATGTGGAAGCAAGACAAAATACCAGTAAGGGAATGGGTTTTAAAAGTTATGTACTGGAGTGAAATGGACAAGCTTATAAGAACTTTAAAAAATTATGACTTAGAGAAGTTTAAAATGAGTGGGGAAAGTTTCAAAAATATGTTGAAAAACAATGGAATGTTAAAAGATATCTGACGATTTTTGACAATGATTAAACTCTAAAGAAACTTTAAATGGACTATTATGCAGATGGATTACGAATATAACATATGGGTTTTTTTCTTTTTTCTTTTAGCTTTATTATCTTTCTTATTTACAAAGTAAAATTCTTTAACAGATAAAATGGATTACCTTTTTTTTAGCAATTTAGTTAAAATACACTGCCAGAGGTCACCAAAAGGGGGGGAGGATAGAGAAAATGTAATGTATATGTATGAATTTTTAATAACAAATGATAAGTGTGATTACAATATATTACAACTTAATAAATTGTTTATACAGCAAAAGAATCCGGTGCATATCATGGGGTGGGGCAGAGTTCAGGTGGAGTACAGAAATTTTAAAGGGGCCCTGGACATACTTGTGGTGAAGTGCTGCCTCACCACCCTTTTGGAATTGGCTTGATTTAAGCCCCTGGGCATCAAAATTGTTGGGGCGGACCACATGCAGGCCCACAATTTCAACCAAGTGTGCCGGAAGTTCCTGGAAGTATTCGATGGGGCTCTGGGAACCAACAAGGAGCCACCTATTGCACTGCAGCCGGACCCCGCGATTAGGCCCTTAAGGCTGAAGGCTCGGCGGGTTCCGTTTGCTCTTTAGCCAAACATTGAAGCCGAACTGGACTGCCTCATGGCCCAGGGGGTGCTAGAACCTGTCTCCCACACCACTTGGGAAACCCCCATAGTCACCCAGGTCAAGCCAAATGGGGACATGTGCATCTGTGCAGACTATAAATGCACGATTAATAAAGCACTACAGGACCCCATCCCGGTGGTCAGCCATGTCCTCGCCTTCCTGGCCGGCTCTAAGATTTTCGGGAAGTTGGATTTGGCCCAAGCATACCAACAACTTTTGGTGGTTGAGCAAACAGCTGAGGCTCAGACCATTGTTACAACCAGGGTGCTTTCAAGGTGCGGAGGCTACAATTTGGGGTCAGCGTGGGTCCAGGAATTTTCCAGAGCTTAATGGACTCTTTCCTTAAAGGGATTCCCGGAGTACAACCCTTTTTCAATGACGTTTTGATAGCGGCACCCGATGAGTTCTGCCGCCGCCTTTGAGAGTACACCTTTGATGTAGTGTCTTTCTACTCCTAGTGTGACAATTCTACTTAACAAGTAAGTGACTTTTCAATACCGCTGGCTAATGGGTCGCTTTGCATAACAACGAGAGGCTAGCTCAAAAGAAGAGAGAAATGAGGCCTCGAAAAGTCTATGAGGAATCTTAAGTATCAGTAACTATTTAAATTGGATTGAATACAAATACTAAAATTGACCCAGATTATAATTGGACATTTGCTAAAGAGACTATTATTAGACTGCAATGAGATCTGAACATAAAGAAGATATATTTTAGAGAGATCTGTCTCTGTCACCTGACTGTATTTGAAATGATAACATTTGAAATCTCAGCTGGAGCTATCACAGAATGTGGATTTCACAGGATCTTGAAGCTACTTTTCAACTTGGATTAAGAGACTGAGTTTGCTCTCAGAGAAAAATGGCACTGCCTAGTGAATGTCTTATAAAAAAGATATCTAGTGGAATATTATCTCTGAAACAGGATCTTGGCTCATTAATGCAGCTTGTTAGAAAGCAAATGGGTTTTCTTATGCTGAAAGCCAGCGAAATTGCAAATCTACAGGAGTTGAATGTTAGAGATTCTGCTGACATCCGTGGAATTGGAATGGGAAAGTGATATGCTCCGAAACGAACAAAAGAAAACCAAAATGGATCCCTATGTTGCAGCTGTAAAACAAGACCGGAAATTAAGATTCAGTGAAGTCATGCTGAGAGGGAAAAATAGTGTTGAATTCTTCCTCTCACTGTCAAGGGGGCAGGCCACATTGAGAAGAGAAAAGGTACATCCTGACCAACAAATTAAGATGTGGAAAGCTTTCAGGAAGAAGGATCTTGAACTTTTCTCATTTTTGTGGATGGCTGGATATGGAACCCTCATGAAGAAGAAGAAGAAGATATTGGATTTATATCCCGTCCTCCACTCCGAAGAGTCTCAGAGCGGCTTACAATCTCCTTTACCTTCCTCCCCCACAACAGACACCCTGTGAGGTGGGTGGGGCTGGAGAGGGCTCTCACAGCAGCTGCCCTTTCAAGGACAACCTCTGCCAGAGCTATGGCTGACCCAAGGCCATTCCAGCAGGTGCAAGTGGAGGAGTGGGGAATCAAACCTGGTTCTCCCAGATAAGAGTCCGCACACTTAACCACTACACCAAACCAAGTGACATGTGATTTCAAAAGGCAAAGTGTGATGTTTGGGTCACATTAAGTGGGTTGTCTCTGGTGTAATATGGATATAGACATTAAAGGAATCCAAAAGTTTTTAAATTTTGGGAAGAAGGATTCCTGAACTTTGACTTTTTTTTTTTTGGTCAGTAAACAAATATGCAATTATTAATAATGAATTGATGTGTGATTTTAAAAGAACAAGGGAGATCCCTAAGAAGGAAAGGAGCTGTTAAAACTTTAATTAAATATATAGTTAATTTGGATTAATGCTAAAAAGTGCAGCTAACACATTTTTTATATAGCAGATTTATTCACAGTATGTTTATTTGGTGAAAATGCTCATAATGATGTAAGAGTTGGATTAATTGTTGAAAAGGCAGATAGCACAAATGTTTTGTAATCTGGTAGGTTTCTAATATGCCCCTTTGGAGAAACTGTTTAGACTGAGATAGACAAATTATTAAGTTGTAGCTTTTGTAATTTGTTCTAGCTGATGCATTGTCTAGACTCCCTCAACATAACAGCTTGAGGGAAGAAGTGATTGACTCCATCATCCCACCAAGCCAGATCGAGGGGCCGTAACCACCAGCTCCAAGGCAAAACGCAAAAACCTAGAAGAAAAGTGGAAAGATTAATCAGCGAAGTGGAAAAGGAGGGAGACAATAAACCAGAGGGAGTCACGAAGGGAGAAGGAGGCTTTTGGTACAAAGAGAGTAAGCTTTATGTACTGGAAAGTCTCTGAAAAGAAGTGCTGCAATTCTGTCGTAATAATAAACTTTCAGGACACTTTGGATATGTGAAAACACTACACTTAGTGAACCGACAGTTCTGGTGGCCATTCATGAAGAAAGACATTTCCAATTATGTGGCCTCCTGCCCAATATGCATAATGGCAAAGAGAAGAGAAGGGAAACCCCCCGGATTGTTACAACCTTTGGAGACAGCTACCAGACTGTGGTCAATAGTCTCAATGGATTTTATTGTGGAACTACCCATGTCACAAGGGAAAACTGTAATTTTAATAATAGTAGACACGTTCTCAAAACAAGCTCATTTCATCCCTTGCACCAAAGTTCCCACGGCTAAAAAGTTAGCACAATTGTTCTTTCAACACGTGGTTAAATTACACTCGTTCCGGGATAAGGTAATTAGCGACCGGGGCCCACAGTTCATTGCCAACTTCTGGCGAGAGTTTTATAAATTGACCAGAATTGAACAGGGATTAAGCTCAGTTTACCACCCTCAAAGAGACGGACAGATGGAGAGGATGAACACACTATTAGAGCAATATTTAAGATGTTTTGTGAACTATCAGCAGTCAAATTGGGTGGAGCTCCTGCCGTTTGCAGAATACGGATACAATAACAGTGTGCACAGCTCCACAAAAACCTCTCCATTCTTAGTAGTGAATGGGTACGAAGGAAAACCGTTCCCACTATTACCAGAGGGAGGAACACCAGAAGTACCTTCATCCTTTGAACAGTGGTGGGGAAAACTAGGGAAAGTTTGGAAGGTTATCCAGGAAAATCTGGACTTAGACAAGGAAATCTGCAAAAGACACTATGACAAAAGTCAAACCCCAGTTTGGGATTTTAAAGTGGGAGAGACAATCTTTTTGTCTACTAAGAACTTACCATTACCCCAGCCCTCTAAGAAACTCGCATACAAGTTCCTGGGACCATTTCGTATTGAAAGAGTGATCAATAAAGTGACCGTGGAACTTGAATTACCCAAAATGTTTAGTAAAATACACCCTATCTTTCCTTGCAGTCTACTGCAACGAGACCATGGAGCTACGTCTTGGCACCCTTGACCTCAAGCTCCACAACCTATCCCGATTGGGGATCAGAGTCACCATGAAGTTAAAGAAATATTCGATGCTAAGCTAAAACAGGGGGTTTTGTATTTTCTGATCCGATGGAAGCATTTTTCACTGGCCCACGACGAGTGGGTAGAGGGCTCACATGTCAAGGCACCGGACTTAATAAAAAAGTTTTCTAACGCTCACCCTTCCAAACCCCGAAGAAGGTCTTAAGGGGGGCATGTTATTTCTAAGTGTTGGTTTTATCCATACCTTTCTTCTCTTCCCCCCTTCTCTCCTTCCCCCCTGTGGATGCATAATAAACCCATCTGGATCCAGAATGTTTAGTGTAACCTTGTATTAATGGTGTAGAATGCCTCTCCCCCAGGTTCACACAGCCATGCCTTATCAGCTAGCAGAGAATGTGTGAGAAATGGAGATGTTAACATTCTGTAGCCATAAAAGAGATGCTAGAGAGTAGCATTTGAACCGTCAACTCAATTTGCATCTTTATGTTATTATTTTGAAGTTATCTGTAACCCTGACTTTTATATTTTAAACAATTTATTGGTAGCATATGGTTACAAAACTTATCTATTTCTTATTTTTTTTTCACATTAACCCATATGACATTTCCATCCCCCCTCCCTCCAATGTTGACTTCCCCGAGGTTATAAATTCAAACCAATACTAAAGGCACTTCTAACTGCTCAAAGTTCAATATATATATTCTTACAACTAAAAAATTGTCCAATGTTTCTTTACTTTCCAAGTTTTCTCCATATATCCTTTAAATTTTCTCCACTCCCTTTTGAATATCTCTAAATCATAGTCTCTTAGTGTTCTGGTTAATTTGTCCATTTCACACCACGATAAGACTTTCATGGTCCAATCCCATTTCTCTGGTATTTTTTCTTGCTTCCAAAGCTGCGCGTATAAAGTCCTAGCAGCTGATAACAGGTACCAAATTAGAGTCCTATCTTCTTTTGGAAATTTTTCTAATTGTAATCCAAGTAAAAACGTCTCTGCAATTTTCTTAAAATCGTAGCCCAAAATTTTGGAGATTTCTTCTTGTATCATCTTCCAGAATTCTTTCGCTTTTTCACATGTCCACCACATATGGAAGAAAGAACCTTCATGTTTTTTACATTTCCAACATCTATCCGACATTTTCTTACTTATCTTAGCCAGTTTTTTCGGAGTCATATACCACCTATACATCATCTTAAAACAGTTCTCTTTGATACTTTGACAAGTTGATATCTTCATTGAGTTCTTCCAAAGGTGCTCCCATGCTTCCATTTGTATTTCTCTGTTCACATTGATTGCCCATTTGACCATTTGAGACTTTACTACTTCTTCTTCTGTAGACCATTTCAATAATAACTTATATACTTTTGATATCAATTTTTCATTGTCACCTAGCAAGACCCTTTCCAGTTCTGTTTGTTCTCGTCTAATTCCCTCTGATTTTATGTCATTTTCCATCAAACTTTTAATTTGTTGCATTTGAAACCAATCATAATTGTTATTTAACTCTTCTGAGGTTTTTAATTCAATTTTGTCTCCTTGAATCTTAAGCAGTTGATTATATGACATTTCTCTTTTTTCTTCAGATTCAGCTGTTATTTTTATTACTTCTGCTGGCACTATCCATAGCGGTTTTCTCTCGTCCCCGTATTTCTTGTATTTTATCCAAGTACTTAGTAAAGTATTTCTGACATAATGGTGAGAGAAAAAACCATCCATTTTATTCTTCCCATAGTACATGTACGCGTGCCAGCCGAATCTATTTCCGTGAGCTTCTAACCATAAAGGTTTTTTGTCTAACAGCATTATCCAGTCTTTTATCCATGTCAAACAAACTGCATCGTGATACAATCTTAGATCGGGAAGTTGGAAACCTCCTCTCTCTTTGGCATCCGTTAAGATCTTCATCTTTATCCTTGGTTTCTTTCCGGCCCAAATGAAATCAGAAATTTTCCTTTGCCATTTGTTAAATTGTTTTGCATCTTTTACAATCGGGATGGTTTGAAACAAATACATTATCCTTGGCAAAATATTCATTTTAATTGCAGCTATCCTGCCCAGTAAAGACAAGTTGAGCTTATTCCACTTCATCAAATCTTTGTCCATCTTACACCACAGTTTTTCATAATTGTTTTTGAATAAATCAATGTTCTTCATTGTTATCTCTATTCCAAGGTACCTAACTTTGGTTGTGACTTCACAACCCGTCACCTTTTGTAGTTCTTTTATTTTATTTGGTTGCATATTTTTACAAAGAAATTTCGATTTCTCCTTATTTATGTATAATCCTGCTAGTTCTCCGTACTCTTTTATCTTAGCTAACAGCTAACCATTGCTGTTATCTGTAACCCTGACTTTTGAAGTTTGTCTATAAGATACTATTCAATACTATGTAAGCCATTACTTTCAAGGAATTCGTCCTTGGAGCAAGTCATGAAGTTTTCAATAAAACAAGTCTTTGATTAAAGAACAAAAGCTTGATTATTGCGCAATATCGATGCTTGACATTGACATCCTAGAGTGTAAAGTCAAATGGGCCTTAGAAAGCATTACTAACAACAAAGCTAGCAGAGTTGTTGGTATCCCAATTGAGCTATTCAAAGTCCTAAATGATGATGCTGTTAAAGTGCTGCACTCACTATTGTCAAGGGGTCTTGCCATTTTTGTATTTCTGAATGCTGGGTGTCTGCAGAAATGGGGGAGGGTGAATGGTGTCTGCCTCACCTTGGCTTTGCTCTGTCCATTGTAATAATCATAAGTAACCAATCCAATCACACCTTTATTGGCATAACGAAAAAAGATATACAGAGACTTGTCAGCCAAACAACAATCAGATATGTCTGTTCAAAGCATAAAAGGCTAAACTAAGATTAAGTTCACAATAAAACCTGCTTAGAATAATTTTTGACAAATCAGAGGTGGAGCCAGGCAGACAGACAAGGAGGAAGCACGCTGCCCTCTCCACAGCCGGCGCTTGCAAAGCGCTGGATTTGCGGAGGGGGCGGGTGTTTCCTCCTTGCCTGTGTGCCTGGCTTCAGCTGTGATGTTTAAAGCAAGCGCTGGGATCGGAGAGCGGAGGGAGCGATCCCAGCGCTTGCTTTAAGCATCAGAGGTGGAGCCAGGCAGACAGACAAGGAGGAAGCACGCTGCCCCATCCGCAGCCGGCGCTTGCGAAGCGCTGGGTTTGCGGCGGGGCCACGTGGAGCAATCCCAGCGCTTGCCTGAAGAAGATGGAGCCAGGCAGGCAGGCGCGGGGGAAGCGCTGGATCGGAGGCAGAGGCAGCGGATCCCCCCCCCAAGGTACGTACCTTCGGACCATAAGATGCACACACTTTCCCCCCCACTTTTTTGGGGGGGAAAGTGCGTCTTATGGTCCAAAAAATATGGTATGTTGTCATTTAGTAGGAAATGGCAATCAATCCTGTTTTCTTGAATGTAGAATAGTAAGGAAAGACTATCTAACAGAACCTTCTGGAGATTAGTATACAGTTGGCAGTTCAATAATATGCTGGATGGAATCCGGTGAGCTTGACCCGTATAGACAATGTCTCTCACTAAAGGGGAAATCACAAGTAACCATATCTGCCCTGGAAAGGGGAGTGAAGCCGCTGTCTCAAGGCCGCTTTATCTCATCCCAGAGACAACTCGCACTGCATAATATTTAGAGAATGAATGGTGTTGGTGGGATCCAGTTTGTACTGATCTGCATGGGCTTTTTGCACTATGGTTTTGTCAGGCTCCATAATGGCCCAAGATAAAGTATAAGTGAGGTATAAAGAAAGGTATAAAGGTGAGCCAGTTCTGACACAGACATGTATCACTACTGTTTCTATCTATCAATAGCCAGGTTTCTGCCTATACTGGAAGCCTTCTTTAATTGAGGATAGTCCCAGAGCTGACAACTATGCCAGCAAATTTTGAAAAACACAACAGTGGCCACAGGATTGGAAAAGATCAGTTTATATTCCAATCCCAAATAGGGCAATGCCAAAGTATGTTCAAACTATCACACAATTGCACTCATTTTACATGCTAGCAAGGTCATACTCAAGATTCTATAAGCTAGGCTTCAGCAGTACATGGATAGAGAACTACCAGAAGTACAAGCTGGGTTTTGAAGAGGTAGAAGAACTAAAGATCGAATTGCCAGTATTTACCGAATTATGAAGAAAGCAAGGGAGTACCAGAAAAACATCTTCTTCAAGGGAGGAGGCTTGAATTTATTTGGAAGGGGTCTGAATCCATAGTAGCAGCAGCATGGCCAACAGCCAAACTATATATAGTGGTGGCCAAGCCATCTGTTGAAATCTGGATCTGCCCAAATCATGTGAAAAGGGTGTGCATGTGTGAATTTTAACAGCAAATTTGCAAGGAAGGAGAGTTTTAAGCCCTTCTCTATTTCCAGTTTCCTGCTCTGTAGCCATCCTCTACCCAGGTGTTTCTCTCTCTGGCATAGCACAAGAAGCTAGTTCAGATGAGAGAAGAAAGCTTGGGGAGAGGGACTGCAGGAAGGCAAGTGGCAGATATAGGTGAACTTTGTACACTTTATCTGTGCAGCTTTTCCACTGTCTCACCCTGACTCCCTCCCCTTTCTGCGTGACCGGGACTTTAACTGGCCTGGATTTACATCCACAAGTCATCCACCATCAAGTGTTTCTGGAGCTTGATTCAGACAAAAAATTTTTTGGTCTAATGAGCAAGAACAGAATACATTTGAAAGGAAGTTTGAGAGGGGGCCTTGGTCATTTCCTTGGGATGAAAGAATGGTGTGGATCTCAAGGACTATGAGCATGGAAGGAATCTTTCCAATGGGTCTCCATCCTTTTTAACCCCCTAAGCACCCCAAAAGTTACCTTTTAGCAATGGGGCCCCCTCAGCAATAGGACACATTCTGGAGGCTGATACTTTTGTGAGAAATCTAGACATGTCATCAGTTTAGGTTTGCCAGGTCCCCCCTGGCCACCAGCGGGAGATGGAGGGGGGGATAGGATTGCCAGTTCTGATTTGGGAATCTTCTGGAGATTTGGGGATGGAGCCTGGAGAGGATCTTAGTGGGGTACAATGTCATAGAATCAGCTCCATAGCCAGAATATATGGTTTTGGGGGACTGTGTAATTTTGGGGAGGGCGTCATAGGTCCTATGAAAAGACAGCTCAGAGAACATTTAAATGCCTTCAGAAGACCATTTAAATGCCTTTTGAGTTTTCTTCCACAGGACAAGAAAGCTTTGTGTCCTAAGGTGCTGTCAGGTGAGGCCTGACATCACCCTGGAGATGATTCCCAGTAATTTGACAAAAGGATTAATGGGTGTTGATGGTTTTACCTAGTGCAAACCATTGTAAAAATAAAGAAAAGATTGTGACATCATAACTAACACAATGGAAGAGGTCTACATGACAGGATTAAGTCATTGACAGCGATCATCTTCCAGAATGTTTCATTGTGTCAGACCCTTGCTTGTGTCAGACCCTTGCTTGTGTCAGACCCTTGCTTGGATGGTCAGCAGGAAGAGTCTTTTGTTAGATGTGACAGCAAGTCTATTGTTAACTGTAGGCTTCTTCATTTGCATCTCCAAAGCATGCCTAATCACAGGAATGTGATACATGTTCTGAACATCTTCCTGGCATGGAGGTCTGCAGGAATGACTGTTGTTGTTTTGAGACATCTCAGAAACATGGCTTCTGTCAGGGGCTGCTTCTGGAGCTGCTGTCTGGAAGACGGGAGTGCAGTTTCTGTCTGCAGGACTGGGCAGCTCATCTGGGAAGCAACAAACTGGAGTCCTCTTTGCTGGGCACACATAACAGTCACACAGTCACAGGCACAAGCAGGAGGCTGACTGGAGCTTGGTTGGAACACTGCTGCATGATCCATACAGGGCAAATGTCCACACTGAGGCTGGCACAAAGGCAAAATATTTATAGTTTTACAATACTGAATGTCCATAAACAGCAGGCATGTGAATTCTTAGAGACAAAAGTCCATAGTGGCTAAGAGTCCATGTGGGTCTGGCATCAGGGCCAGGAAAATCATAGTCCTTAATGGTGGGAGAGGGAGTCCAGGGCTAACACCCATGAGCCTTTGGGAAACATGCAAATTAGCAGAATGCGGGATTCTCAGTGCTGAAGATACCACTCGAGTGTCCTTCCAAGCTTTCTTGCCCTGTGGAATGCAACTCAAAAGGCAATTAAATGTCCTTAGAGTTGTATTTTCCTAGGAAATGGTGTACTCACTGCCCTCTCCCCTGGGCTGCCTCCTTGGTGGAGAGCTAATTGGCAGACATTCACTTGTGGGGCATGAATGGAAAGTTGAGGGCATGGTCATGGGATGCCCCGCCAGTCTATGGGCCAGCATAGAGTCCACCCTCAAAAGCATCCATTTTCTCCAGGGAAAATTATCTCTGGAGTCTGGAAGTGAACTGTAATGCCCCTCCATTCAACCCCTCCTTCCCCCTGTAGGGCCCCTCCATCCAGTGCCTCCACCATCGCCGCCGACCCCTTTCCTTCCCATTGCAACTCCCCTCCCCCCACATCACATCTCCCGCTGTGGCCTGTGCCTTCTGTGCTGGCTCACCACCACCCACCTCTTCCCTTTGCACATCCTCCCACCGTGCCGCCCACTCGGCTGCCTTGGCAGCCTGTGCCTCCTCCACCGGCTCGCCACAGCTGCTACTGCCGCCCACCCCTCCTTTCCCATCACCTCCCCCCCCCCCGCACCTCCCCGCTTCCTTCTCCTCCTCCCTCTGTTCCCTACCCCGTGTGGATTTCCAAGTTGGAACGGCTCTAGCACCGTGTTCCGGCTATCTAAAGTGCCCCCCCTCCCCATGGATGGCTGGAACGGCGGGTAAAACCACACTGTGGGGCCGCTCTCACAGTCTGTTAGGACCAGAGTCATGACAGCTCAGCCTTGCTGTTGCTGACTCCTCCCCTCACCACTTCCTGGATGGGAGAGAAGTCAGCGACAGCAAGGCTGCACTGTCAGGACTCTGGTCCTGACAGACTGTGAGAGCATCCCCGCGGTGCGGTTTTACCCACCGTTCCAGCCATCTGTAGGGGAGGCTTTAGATAGCCAGAACACAGCGCTAGAGCCGGTTCCGGCTTGGAAATCCACACAGGATGGGGAACGGATGGAGGAGGAGGCACAGGGGGCAAACTGGTGGAGTTTGCACAAAGGGCTCCTCAAGAGAAGTCCTCCGTGCAAACGGGGCCATCTGGCCCCACCGCCTCCCCACCAGAATTCTTACCTCAGGGGCCCCTCCACCCAAAATTTTCTGGCTACGGGCCTGCACTGAATCTCCCTTGCATGCTTAGATGGGTCTTCAGCTCGCACAATAAATACATTTTTTTTCCTCTTGGGCTCCAATAAATGCATTTTTTTTACAAAGGCCCATGTTGAATATGGAGAAGCATGCAACCACTTCAAACAGGGTATCCTAATCTGTACAGAAGCATTATTCTGCCTGATGACTTCTAATGTTTATCAAGTCTGAAGTCAAGAGCGCTGACAATCATGTACTACCCTTCCTCTAGAGTAAGCAGAAAAGATCCCTCTTCAGCATTTCACCTGTATAAGGAACAGTTTTGCTGGCCCTGGGGCAATACCGCACCGCCTATAAATCCAGCAGACAGAATTTTGCAATGAGGTCAAGGAATGAATTTTTCAGCTAGGGACTAGTATTAAAGATGAGGAGTAAATCAACAGCACTCTCCATGTCGCAGAGTGGTAAACCTGCAGTACTGCAGTCCTAAACTCTGCTCACAACCTGAGTTCGATCCCGGCGGAAGCTGGGTTCAGGTAGTTGGCTTGAGGTTGACTCAGCCTTCCATCCTTCCGAGGTTGGTAAAATGAGTACCCAGCTTGCTGGGGGGAAATTGTAGATGACTGGGGAAGGCAATGGCAAACCACCCCATAAAAAAGTCTGCTGGGAAAAACGTTGTGAAAGCAACATCACCCCAGAGTCGAAAACGACTGGTGCTTGCACAGGGGACTACCTTGACCTTTATGAATAATTACCAGCTAATGCCAACTATTGGCAAATGGCTTCAATAGCTGGGACACCTTTATTAAGGGAAGGAAGCTGCCTTAAATGCAAAGGAACAGAAAAATAAGTTCACAGGAATATTTCATAGGCAGAATCCAAATTGCTACTAAATATTAAAGTAGAAAGGAGCAAGAGCCCAGTAGCACCTTAAAGACTAACAACATTTGTGAGATGATAGAAGCTTTTGTGAGTCACAGCTCACTTCTTCACAGATATTTTAAGAAATGAGCAGTAGCTCATGAAAGCTCCTACCCTGCCACAAATGTTATTAGTCTTTAAGGTGCTACTGGGCTTTTGCTCTTTTCTATTGATTATTAAAGGTTTCTATCACTGCTGCAATTGTGAAGATTACCAGAAGATGGCACTCTCTCCTTTCATTTGTTGAAACGTTCTCTAATTCAAAGTTTTAAACCAAAGCTATTCAATAGTTCCACAAATGAAATTATTCAAATTAATGGTTAAATTTTTTTTTCATATGTAACAGCACCTCAAGAGCGTTACAACTAGATTGCAGATATAATGAAAACTAAAATGTTTCAACCATGATCTAAATATGCCATTGCACAGATAAAAGAAGAATGTCCTTTGGGGCAAGTCTCTTACATTATGCAATGTAGATCCTAGGAACAAGGACTGTGAGGTTGCAGAAGTCATAGGGACTGCCCCATAACAACTCATTGAGACATATTTATTCAGAAATCCCTGTGAAGGGCCCAAGAACCTCCACAGTCTCTGCACCTCCTCCTCCCTCCCTTCCCCATTTCAGGTCTATTTCAGTGCTTGGAAGGCTGATCAAGCGTCACTCCTGGGCTGTCTAAAGGCACCCCCCCCCCCAGATGGGAGGCAGTTCGTTTGTGCTGCTGCTGGCCTGCCTGGGCGTTGAGTGAGCACACAGCACAGTTTTACCCACCGATCAGCTGATCGGCGGGTGGGGGCACCTTTAGACAGCCCGGGAGCGGCACTTGATCGCCTTTCGAGGCAGTGGGATAGACCTGGGGTGGGGAAGGGAGGGAGGAGGAGGCTGGGGAGCGGGCAAACTAGGCATTTGCCTAGGGGGAAGGCCGAATTTGGTGCCTCCACTCCGCCTGTGCCCTAGGCAACCGCCTAGCTTGCCTAGTGGGCAAACCGACCCTGACCTCACCCACAAATAGGTATGCATTAGATTAGCATCCTAAGAGTTCCCATGTCCGGGGCCAGGTTCTTCAGTGTCCTTCCAAAGATCAAAAGCAAAATAAAGCCCATGTGGTGTAGTGGTTAGAATGCCAAACTAGGATCTGGGAGACCCAGGTTCAAATCCCTATTCAACCTTGGGCCAGTTGCACACACACACACTCTGCCTAAACTATCTCACAGGGCTGTTGGGAGGATAAAATGGAGAAGTGGAGAACAAGGTAAGCTGCTTTGTGTCTCTATTGGGGAGCAAAGTGGTCTATAAATGAAGAAAGTAAATAAGAAAAAAAATATTAGTGAAAATTAGTAATTACTATTAGTTATAATAAATTTGTAATTATTAGTCGTAATTGTGCTATTATTAATTATAACATTATTCGTAATGTAAAATAAGACCAAGCATGCAAATAAAAAAACTTCTTGCAACAGATTTTGTTGTCGTCGTTTTTGCTTTCGAGTGCTACAGGTATCGATCTGCCTGGAAGAACTTCCGTGTATGCACAAGCCTTTCGTGCTTGCACAAGCCAGTGCAAGATATACCACAAAGCCCAGGATCACCACATCCTGTGCACTAAATATTTGGCTAGATATTTTTGTGATGATAAAATGAAGGTGCATGTGAATTTGAATTTATTTTGCATTTGAATTTAAAATGATTGTTCCTCGTGCGATAAGATGAGCATACACACGAACATGCGTGAAGCTACTGAATCAGACCATTTATCCGTCGGGGTCAGTCTTGTCTACTCAGACTGGCAGCAGCTCTCCAAGGTCTCAGGCAGAGGTCTTATATCACCTACTGCCTGATCCTTTCAACTGGAGATGCTGGGGGCTGAACCTGAGGCCTTCTGCATGTCAAGAAGAGATTCTACCATTGAGCCACGACTTCTCCTTCATAATCCATGAAGCTGAAAAACTTGCCCGGCTATTTGAATGATTCTTTGGATACATTTCCCCCTCCATTTTTGTGAAAGAACATGACTAGGATCAGTGAAAAAGAAACATCAGCTCAGTCATTAATCAGAATGAGTTATTTAAGGAAGGACAGCAGTGATAGAATGGACTTCAGATTGCAAGCTGAAATCATATTTTCAGTGTTCCCCACCTTTTTGAAAGCATGACACCAGCACAGCAGACTCACCCAGAATCTCTTTCTGGTACACCAGGCTCTTTGGGGTTCTTTTCAGACTTTCTTTATAAATGGGCATTCAAAAATGCCACAGTTCATTCTCTTCCCTCAGTTCTTGATAACAAATAGCCGAATGAGTGAAGTACTTCCATTAATTAAAAATAAAACTAAATCAGTTCCTATCACCTAATATCAGACGTTTAAAAACATCGGAAATGGCTAATTCTAGTGCTGAAATTTGCCCAAATGCCTACTTTTACTAATGCATTTTTGAACAGGAAATTTCAGTTTCAAAGCTGCACTTTCAATAGGAAAGTTTACTTGAAAATACAAAATATATTTTCTTCATATGTAACCTTCCTTTCTCTCCAATGGAGACCCAAAGCAGTTTACATTGTTCTCCACACCTTCATTTTATCATCACAAAAATCTTGCGAGGTAAGCTAGGCTAAGCGTGTGTGACTGCCCCAAGGTCACCTAGCAAGCTTCCATGGCAGGCTAAGGAGGTGTTTGGTCACGGCTCAGTGGGAAAACAGCTGCTTATAGAAGGTCCCAAATTTCAATTTCTGGCATCTCCATTTAAAAGTATTGGGCAGTAGGTGATAGGAAAGACCTAGACTGGAGAACCTGAAGAGCCACTGCCAGTCTAAGTATTTATTTTGTTCAATTTTTATCCTGCCCTCCCTGCAAGTGGGTTTAGGGTGGGATTCAAGCCATAGAACAACAGAGGGCAGTAGACAATACTGACCTTGATGGACCAATGGCAGTGTTCAGTATAAGGAAGTGTAATGTGTTCATGTATTCAATAAGATTTGAACCTGGGTCTCCCAGATCCTAGTCCAACTCTGTATCCACTGCACTATGTAGGCATGATTCCTTGGCTTCTCTTAGGGCTTTTCTGCATTCATGTTTTCCTGGCTGTAAGTTCCAGTTTCTTTAGAACAGGTCTGTTCCTTACATGTTTTGTGCCCTCTAGTGGTCAATTTGATATTACATTGGTTTATGTCCAGCATAAAAACTTGCAGCTTAAATTCACTGGGGCCGTTTTCGCACTTAGCGTTTGCTCCCCTTTTTCCGCGGCGCAATTATGTCTGGATCATTTTTCTCGTTTTCCCACTAGTGACTCTTTGCGGAGTCACCTTCCCTGAAGCCCCGGCTCAAATCGTTTTCCCACTGGCATCGGCTTGAGTCCGATGCCCTGTCAATCTTTTTTTTTTTAAGCGCAAGTCTGGTTGCGTAATGACGTACTAACGTACTAACGTAACATTGAGCTTCTGCCTCCCCTTCTTTTCGTGGACAAACTGCATCACGTGTGCTGCTGCTGCTTATGGATTGGCTGCAGCTGTAGAATCCTCCACAGCCCTTTATGTATTAACAGAAGCATTCACAGTGGAGAATCCTAGCACTAGATTCCCCCCCCCCAAATTCTGAAGCACTAGATCCCCCCCCCCAAATTTCCTCCGCTCTCTTTCCCCTCCCCGGCTGGCGCTTGCAACGGGGACCTGACTGATTCCTGCTGCCAGAGCTCCCCCCCCCCCCCGCTCCATTCTCTCCTTCCCCTTCTGTGGCGCGTGTG
Source organism: Heteronotia binoei (assembly GCF_032191835.1). NCBI lineage: Eukaryota > Metazoa > Chordata > Lepidosauria > Squamata > Gekkonidae > Heteronotia > Heteronotia binoei. The sequence continues at coordinate 9,727,720 of NC_083236.1, forward strand.
AGGAGCTCGCTCGCGTCTACTTTCTAACCGAGCGGAATGTAGCCAGGGAGAAGAATGCAGGACTCCAACTTCCCATTTTATACATGGCGATTTTGTGCAGGTCCAGAAATCCTGGTGGCACAGCTGAGGGAGGCATTCCCTTCTTAAAACACACACACATGGACGCTTTGGCCCGCACCGGCACTACATTCCCCCCCCCCCAGCAATGTTCGTTTTCGCATTATCGAGATAACGCAACAGCGGAATAACGCAACTAAAGTCAATAATAAAAAAAAATTCTAACGAAACCAATTGAAGTGGCAATTGAGGCTATTCCAGGAGGGTTTTTTTTTTCTATTTGTTAATTTCGAAATATCGCTATTACGCAAAACTGTGAAGTTTAAAAAAAAAATGGCCGTGCCGGCACTTTGGGGAAGCGCCGCGAAAGGCTGATGATTGGCCAAGCGGGTGGATGGGGTGGGAGGACGGAAAGGGAGAGGGTGACGCCCCCAAAGCAGTCGATCCGGCGTGGATGGATTTCGCACAGGAAACTCCGCTGAGTGGATCCGGAGTGGATCCGGAGGTTTTCGGAAACTCCGGCAACTTGCTGAAAAACATACTCCGGCGTAAAATCCCTGAAGCGCCGGAGCAAAGCGCAGCGCCGGAGCAACATGTGCGAAATCCAAGAGAAGATCCAGAGGTAAATGGGGCGCTACGCTGGAGCAAACGCTAGTGCGAAAACGGCCTGGGAGATACGCTGGATATAAACTGGTGTAATATCAAATTGGCCACTAGAGGGAGCAAAACATGTGCAAAACAGACATCCCCCCCCCCCCCAAAACTGGAACTTACTAGTAAGGAAAATGAAAATGCAGAAAAGTGTTTGGTTTCTTGGCCACTCTAGATGGTGGACAACATATAGAATACGTAATAGCACATCTCACCAAACACTGTCAGAAACTAGATATAAACTGTATGCTGACCATCAAAGCCCTCTCAACACCAATGCTATTGAATATCAGCTATCAAATGCAGTCACTTATACTTATTTAAACTATTTTAAGCACTTTCTCCAAAAATGCTCAAACAGCTCATAGCTCCAAAAATGCTCAAACAGAGCCAGTTTGGTGTAGTGGTTAAGTGTACAGACTCTTATCTGGGAGAACCGGGTTTGATTCCCCACTCCTCCACTTGCACCTGCTAGCATGGCCTTGGGTCAGCCATAGCTCTGGCAGAGGTTGTCCTTGAAAGGGCAGCTGCTGTGAGAGCCCTCTCCAGCCCCACCCACCTCACAGGGTGTCTGTTGTGGGGGAGGAAGGGAAAGGAGATTGTAGGCTGCTCTGAGACTCTTCGGAGTGGAGGGCGGGATATAAATCCAATATCTTCTTCTTCTTCTTCTTCTACTGACTCGTCTGACTTTCTCTCTCTTTTTTTGTCTATCAGAGTTTTAACAAATTGTCGGCATGACAACACAAGAGCATAATTGGCCAATATTTTGGGTCCATTACATAAAACAGCTCAAGACTGATGTCTTTTTGTCATTTTAAAATAACTCCTATGAGACATAATAATGGATTTTCCCTTACAGGGTGTGTTATATTCCCCAGTATATTCTCTGGTGTAGAGAAAATGTGATTGTCTGTGTTATCTGTTTGCTATCTGCAAAGGGATTAGAAGCATCATGAGCCCCTCTAAATCTTTGAATAAACAATGTTTTATTGGTTCATGTCAATGCAGGATAGGCACAAACGAGGTGAATAAGACATCAAGTCATTCTCTCTGCTTAATGCTTTGAGCAACTGCTCTGTTGCACAGCAAACCTTGCAGACAGATACACTCCTACAGCTCCTTCAAGAATTCTAACAGATGCTTAGTGGAATTTACTTCAAGGACACCAGATAAAAGTTCATGACAGAGTTTTCCATGTTTCAAGAACATCAGTGAATGAGGTCTCCTCCTCTGCTTCACCCTGCAACATTTCTCTCCATCTCTGGAAGTCTCCATGGAGGCCTACTTTCCACTCTTCCATGATCATAGAGCAGGGGTGGCCAACGGTAGCTCTCCAGATTTTTTTTTGCCTGCAACTCCCATAAGCCCCAGCCATTAGCCATGCTGGCTGGGGCTGATGGGAGTTGTAGGCAAAAAACATCTGGAGAGCTACCATTGGCCACCCCTGTCATAGAGTATTGTGTTCAGTTTGGGCACCACAATCTAAGAAGGATATAGACAAGCTGGAAGGTGTTCAGAGGAGGGCAACAAAGATGGAGAGGTGTCTGGAAACCAAGTCACAGAATCTTAGCATAGAATCATAGAGTTGGAAAGGACCTCTAGGATAATCTATTCCAACCCCCTGCACAATGCAGGAAATTCAGAAATACCTCCCCCTAATCATAGGATCCTCATTTCTGTCAGATGGCCATCTAGCCTCTGTTTAAAGACCTCCAAGGAAGGAGAGCCTCCTGAAGAAGCCTGTTCCACTGAGGAATCGCTCTAACAATCAGGAATGTCTTCCTAATATTGAGCCAGAAACTCTTTTGATTTAATTTAAACCCGTTCGTTCTGGTCCTACCTTCCACAGAAAACAATTCCACACCATCCTCTATATGACAGCCCTTCAAATACTTGAAGATGGTGATCATATCACCTCTCAGCCGCCTCATCTCCAGGCTAAACATTCCCAGCTCCTTCTACCTTTCCTCATAGGACTTGGTCCCCAGACCTCTCACCATCTTCGTCGCCCTCCTCTGGACACGTTCCAGCTTGTCTATATCCTTCTTAAAATGTGGTGCCCAAAACTGAACACAATACTCCAGGTGAGGTCTTACCAGAGCAGAGTAAAGTGATACCATCACATCACATGATCTGGACACTATACTTATGTTGATACAGCCCAAAATTACATTTTCCTTTTTAGCCACCTCATCACACTGTTGACTCATATTCAGCGTATGATCCACTAAGACCCCTAGATCCTTTCTGCACATGCTACTGCTAAGACAAGTCTCCCCCATCCTATAACCATGCATTGGATTTCTCCTACCTAAATGCAGAACTTTACATTTATCCCTGTTAAAATTCCTTTTATTGGTTTTAGCCCAGTTTGTCAAGGTCATCTTGTATCCTGTTTCTGTCATTTACAGTATTTGAACATGCTCCCAATTTAGTATCATCAGCAACAAATCTATCCCTAGAACTACATACTGCCAAATCGGCAGCCAAAGCAGAAACAGGACACCACTCCTGCTCAGAGTATGTGCCCAGCTCCAAAACGTTTCCCTTGCAATGCTGGTCAGTCTTGGAGTGTTGCATAGTGATGACCGCCTTACTTTCCCCTAACCTCAGGTCCTGTAGCAACAAAGTGCTACCAGAAACATCATTTCTGGAGCCTGCCACTAGCTCACGGACTCTAAGGGCCCCAAAGAAGGCAACCAAGGAAGTGGCATGAAACAGTGTGGACTCATAATAGGATGCCCACACTGTGCCCCAACCCTCTTAGAGCCCCTAAGAATCAAAGGGGAAATGGGCTTCCTAGTGTCAGGATTAGGCCCGGCCTCTCTAGTCCAGCCCTCCAGCATCTCCTGCAGATGAAAGTCTGCGGTTTCCTCCTTATACCCCAATGCCTTACTAGCAAAAGCCAGAGCAGACAGGCATCCCCTAATGGATCACATAGCCAATCCCTTACCTTTTAAAGAAACACAGTAGTTGAACAATTGCTCCACCAGGAGGGGCCAAACAATGCAATACCCTACCTCTAACCTAAAGTCCTCAAACTGCTGCATGGCACGTTTCTAAGATTTCCTGGTGCTGGGCGCAGGGCCGTCTTCACAGCATTATGGGCCCCGGGCAAAGCAGTGTACTGGGCCCCTATGACAAATACGCACAGGAATAAAAATGTAAATGGTCGATAAAATTAAATATATATTTATTTTATTGGTACCAACAAAATCAGTGTTGAAACATTAAAAAACATGCTGTGCGGCAACAACTAATCAACATGATAAACATTTGAACAATACAAAAGGCTTGAAAAACACAATAATACTCAGTAAACCATACATATGAACATATATATATGAACATATGAAGCTGCCTTATACTGAATCAGACACTTGGTCCATCAAAGTCAGTATTGTCTTCTCAGACTGGCAGAGGCTCTCCAGGGTCTCAAGCTGAGGTTTTTCACACCTATTTGCCTGGACCCTTTTTTGGAGATGCCGGGGATTGAACCTGGGACCTTCTGCTTCCCAAGCAGATGCTGTACCACTGAGCCACCGTCCCTCCCCCTAATTAGATGTCACAATATGAAAGATTAGATGTCACAATATGAAATTACTACAAATTTCTTATAACAAGCATTTGTGGCATTTCTTAGCAGAGAATTACTTTATTATTGGCTTGAAGTCAATGGTCATCAGGATGTCATTTTCCATGCACATGAGTGAAAGCCAGTTCAAACGATGCTGCCCCATTGTGCTACAAAGCTGATTTTTTTTATAAATTTCAGTCTTGAAAAAGAACGTTCTCCTGTACAGTTGGTCGCCATCATGCATATGAACACTCTGAGTGCATTTTCAACATTTGGGAATACAAATTTCAAATTGTCAGAAACTATTTTTCTGTACAATGCATTGATAAGTTGAAGCAGCAAAAAAGGAATACAGATGCTGAACAAAGTCAAAGAATTTCGCAGTTTGTAGACAACACTCTGCTGCTTTTACTGCAACCAAGTTCAGACTGTGTCCAGCGCAGGGGACATAGATGGCGAAGTCATTGAGTTGATGAATCCGTGCTTGAAATCCAGTATATCATCCAGACATATTTGAAGTATTGTCATATGACTGACCACAGCAGTTTGATAATGGAATTTTGTTCTCATTAAGAAAATCCACAACAGTGTCTGTTAGAGCCTTTGCTCCATGAGAAAAGATGGGGATGAACATCAAGAAATGTTCCACAGGCTCACAGCCTTTAATGTATCAGGCAGTAAATGTCAGTTGATCTGTGTGTGAGATGTCTGGAGTGGAATCTACAGTTATTGAATAATACTTTGACTCCTACTTCTTCAAGAATAGTACAGAGAACCTGTTGTCCCATTACTTCAATAAATTCTTCACAAACGTTTGCAGATAAATATGATGGGTTCCCCTTTCCAGGATTTCCATACAGTTTGAGATGTTCTTCCAAGGAAGGGTCAAATTCACTCAACAGCTCTAGTTGCCATTTTTTGCTGACCCAATAATCTGATTTACTCCACGAAATGGCAAACTTCTGGAGGCAAGAAAGCAAATTACAGAAACCACACGTTTCAACACTTTATGCCAATATTCCTGCTCTGAGAAATGTTGTTTAAGTAATAAAGAATCTACACTTCCAGTTTCTTTATGCCTAATCAAATATGCCGTCATGCACTTTTGATGTTCTTCTCCATTTTCATGTTCTACAATAACATTGCTGTGCTTCCTGTCATTGAACCCTGATGTAGCAAATGGATATTCTTTCTTTGACAATAAGCAACATACAAAACAGTACAAACGACCTTGGGATGGGGAATAGAGTATCCATTCACGTTTTACACACTCGCCATCCTGCAGTTCACGTTTGAATGCATTATTTGATAAATACCTTGTCTTCATACTCTCTACTACAGCTGTTTTATACATTCTGCATGAGTTTGAAAGGTTGCTATCATGATTCTGACATGATGAGGTCTCGCTACAAATCCAGTAATTTACTGTGTTAGTAGCGTTAATGTTCCATAGCCCCAGATCTGTCTCTTGGATTGAAAACTCCTTTATTGTTACAGATTTGGATATTTCCTCTTGTGGAATGTCACCAGCAGCAGCAACAGGTGATGATACTATTGGTATGTCTGCTGAAACTGGATGATTGGTAGCAGGAATGGATTTGGATGTGGATGCTATATCTGAAAGAACAGTACTAGTGGCTGACATTGCAGGAGTAGATATGGATGTAGATATGGATGTTATATCAGATGTGGATGCTATATCTGAAGGAATAGTATAAGTGGCTGACGTTGCACCTGTGTTGAACCATGATGTTAATTTTGGAAGTTTTCCAATTTTCTCCTTCTCTGCAGCTCTCTTCCTCTTCTGTTCTCCACTCAAAACATTACGTTTCATTTCTGCTGAAAGGGTTATTCACCTGGAAATATATATTATAAATATTTAGTATTTAGTCCCACACCAGGATCTTTGTATAGGTCTACAAGACTACATTCAATATTTTCTCAACTTGCATAAATAAAAAGCTTATCCATTCATATATTCACAAACTATCACTACCTGGTTATTAGTACTGCATCATACACAGATTAGTATGGGGCCTCTGTGCTCGTGGGGCCCATGGGCAAGTGCCCATGCATTAAGACAGCCCTGGCTGGGCTCAATGGCTAGGCTTATCACTCTGCAGGCCTCGTCTCTCCAATCAGCCATAGCTCCTGGGACATTTGCGCCGGCTCTTGATGGGCTTCTGGGGCCAGCTGACGTAACCTCTCCATCTGTTTATGAGAGAAAGCATCAACCACCACATTATTCACCCCAGAAACATGCTTGGCTAAAAACAATATGTTAAGTCGCACACAATGCAGAGTGAAGGCCCTCACCAATTTCATAACCCATTGAGTTTTGGATGAAAGGGAATTAATGACATGTACCACCACCATATTATCACACCAAAAATGAATTGTGCAATTGGCCATATAATTCCCCCACAACCAAACTGCAACAAGAATGTGAAAGAACTCAAAAAACATAAGATCTCGGTTCACACCCACCGGAACCCATGAGTCTGGCCACGTGTCCACGCACCAATGTCCGTGGAAATAAACCCCGAAATCTAATTAAAGGAAAATCCTAAAAGCTGGTATACCTAACGAAGTATAAGTGCTCAGGAATGCCTTCATTAACTGATGTACCCCTGAGGTAGGGGAGATGGTGACTCAAACGAAATTCACCAGGCACCTTTTTAGACCCCAGAATGGCCATCCTAAGGTTGGGTACTGAAGGATTAGAAAATGGGCCCAAAATCCTGCCCTCTGCCAACTCTTTGGCAATCTTATCCCTAACTACATGCTCCATACCTTTGACAGAACTAAGGTTCTCAGACTGAAATGTTACCCGGGAACCCTGAAAAGGAAATTTAAAACCGGATGTAAAACCTTTTAACAGGTCAGCCTTATCAACTCGTTGCGGATATCTGGCATGCTACCATTCAAGAGGTTCCCCCCTTTATCGAACTGGGCCCCTTTTCCAGTTTGGTAATTACCTCCTCCCCTCCTGTTTCTTTTGGCCCTTACTTGGCTGGGCTCTGGGGCAGTTGCTAAAGGAGTGAGAGCCACTACACATGGGGCATTCGTTCTTGTACTGGCAAGCCTTCCTATTGCACACTTCTTGGGAGCCAAACACCCAGCAGAGCAAGTGGGGCTGAACTGCCTGCCCTGCAGAACTGCAGGAAGAGGATGAAGAAGTAACAGATGTCCTGGCAACCAAATGACCACTATCAGAGCGGTCGCCCAAATTTGGTCACGCAGGGGATATAACTTGTAGCTAAAGCTGCTGGTGGATGCTATCCCATTGATGGGAAGGATATAAAGCAGCCCGCATCATGAATTCTTCATCATATTGAATCCAAGTGGGCCCATTAAACACTGTATATCCTTTATAAATAATATCCATATACTGGATAAGCGAAGCCGCCCTCCAAGGCTGGGCGGGTGCTATCACACCAGCATATATGAAAAACCCAGGCAGCCAATTGGCCCAAGTCCAGTCCACTTTCCGTTTCTTCAATTTTTCTTTTTCTTTGTCATCCAAATCCTTCTTATCTTTCTTCTCCAACTCACGGAACAGGAGGGAGAAAATATCCATGTACTCACTCTTTAAAATCTTATATTTTGTTGTGGGCAACAAATGTTCGCCTAAAGGTAATGCTACATCCTCAAAAGGCAAGGCAGTAAAGGGGACCGACCTATAGGAAGCACCTAAGTGGGGAGGAAAGCCCCATCCCCCAAAAAAGGAGCCTGCCAAGCCCTGTTGTCCAGCTGCTAGCCAAGGCCCATAGGGGCCAAACTGTCCCAATGGCCAAGACCAAGTTGAGTGAGTGCCCATGCCTGGGGAGGGGGAAATACCAGAAACCCCTGTGGTGACACTAGGTGCAGCAGGAAAGGCAGGACCCCATGGACCCGAAGGTCAAGCCAGCCCAGTGTATGAATGTGGAGAGTCACCAGCCTTACCCACAGATCCAATTGACACCAATGTCGACTCTGATCCAGCAACCACCAGAGATGGAACTGATCCCCCATCTGAACAGCCGAGACCCCTGGCTCCTCCAGTGATGTTTACAGCAGATCTGCCCTCAAGGATAGACAACCTGGTTAACATATCCACTTGAAGTGCCATCTTAGAATTTTTTCCTAAGCCTAAACCTTCTGAGGGAGGAATGCCAGACACCTGTTCCAGCACCAGAAGCCTTTGCATAATAGCTGCATTAACCTCATCATCACCCTCCTCATCTGAAGAAGATAAAGGTGGGGCCAGCCTTTTAGGCGGGGCCTTAGGGACCCTTAGCGCAGGCTGCTTTTTCTTGGATCTTCCCGTCCCTTTCCTACCAGACATCTTTACAATATTAAGGGAGAATAAAGCCCTACAAAATGTACTAAAATGGCCCCTGCTAAATGGCACCTAAGATGGCTGCCTACTACAGCACTAAAATTGGCTGCCCACCACTGCAAGAAAGGCCACAAGGAAGCTGACACTGACTGCAGTCAAAATGGCCCCCACTTTACTGCCCCTAAAATGGCTGTCCTCCTTCTCAAGAAGAAAGCCACAAGGGGAGCTAATATGGCAGACACAGCCCAGCTTAGCCCACAGATGACAAAAAATGTTTATCAAGAAATATAGCTAAGGTCCCTTTAAAACAAAGGGAAGAAATCTTTGCCAACTAACTACCCTAGGCTTCCACCTAGCTGTCCTATTCCAAATTGGGGGAGAAGGGGGGGGGTTAAACAAGCTGTGCAAAGGAGCTCTTCTGCTCCCCCTCAGATCCTGCCGACGTCCAGGCCCATTCCAATAGCAATGCCCCCGAAACAACCTAGTCAGAGAAGGACTAAGGTGTTCCCACCGTCTTTTCAGGGCCCTGATCAGTGCAGCGAAGCCCCGACGCCGAAATTGACATGGCTGAGGAAGGGCAAGCTAAGGCATTCCCACCCACCTTATCATGGCCCTGATCGTGGCAGCCAAGCCCCAACTCTAAACAGACGCTATCGGCCAGGAGCGACCTAACATTTAAAAAGAGCGAGGTAAGGCACTCCTGCCGGGCCTTATTAGGGCCCCGATCACATAAGTTAAGCCCCGACGTGAAATTGACACCATCGGCCAGGAGCAACTTAAAAATGCTCCTGCCCAGCCCATCTTCAGCTGGAGACTGCTGTAGGGGGTGGATGGCACTGCCATTACTGCAGCAAGCCCCACCCCCTCAGAAACATGCCCAAACGGGTCACAGAAGTCCTCCCTTCACCTTCCAGGGAGGCAAAGACGTCTCTGCAGCCAAGCAGCATGGCTGCTGGCTGCTAGAGACGAATTCTGTGAATTAGGCAGATCATGAGAAGGAGGGCAGGAAGGATTGCATCAGTGCTTCATTCTCATTCTTATACACCCAGGGAAATGCTGATTGCCAGTTTGGGATCAGTCAGAAATTTTTCTCCAGGTCAGTTTGGTGAGGGATCCTGGAGGGGTTTTTTGCCATCTTCTGGGCATGGGAGCAGAGTAAAGCTGACTGGGTGATTTCAGACCAGTCACAGACTTTCAGCCTATTCTACCTCACAGGGTTGTTGTGCAGATGACAGGGGTGAGAGGAGAATGATGCAAACTGCTTTGGGGTGGGGGAATGAATGCCTTCACTTGGATGGGTGGGAAGACAGCGGGGGGGGGGGCATTCGCCCAGAGCCTCTTTCTAGAGCCCGCCATTGTATTTTTCTTCAGGCCTTATTCCTTATCATTTATAATGACGTTCAACAAAAGAGTTCCCAGCACAGATCCTTGAGGCATTCCACTTGTCACTCCTCTCCAAGAGGATGAGGAACCATTCACAAGCACTGTTTGAGTGTGATCTGTCAACCAGTTACAGATCCATCTAGCAGCAACAGGTTCCAAACTACATTTTACCAACTTGTCAACAACAATATGATGTGGAATCTTATAAAAAGCCTTACTGAAATGAAGATAAACTACGGGTGCAATAAGATGGGCAGGTTGCCATGGCGGTATCTCAGCTTTAAATAAGTAGTGTGAGTTTGGGGCAGTTTATGTCAATAAGACAGTACCGCCTAAGCTGGCGTCATAGTGCAGTGAGCCCGTGGTTGGTAGTCCACATTGCTAAAACACTGCAATCATGTGGTTGGGCTGGGGATTTTTCCCCTAAGTCCCACTCTGTGGTATGCAGAAGCAGACAACTGCACATGTGCTCCTGGCTGGTTCTATAGGGGCGCTGAAGTGCTCATCAAAGTGAGGTTGGGGAGGAAAGGACATGCTGGAAATGCATGGAATGATCACACTGCTCATGCATTTCCATGGTGCACCCAGGCAGTTAGACAGCCAGAAACCTGCCATGAAAATGCTTCACTGCGGAAGCCACCCAAATTTGTTGGTGGCTATTTAAGCTATGTGGGAGTCATTTTAGCACAAAGTAAGGCCAAGTGGAACATGAGAGCACGGCCAGCTCACCCACTATGCAAACTAGGCAGTTGCCTAGGGCACCTGCAGGGTGGGGGCGCTGAATTCAGCCTCCCCCCTAAGCAAACACCAAGTTTACCCCCCTGTGCCTTCTCCTCCCTCTCTTCCCCACCCCATGTCGATTTCAATGTCCGGAAGGGCAATCGAGTGCTGCTCTGGGCTGTGTAAAGGCGTCCCCACTGCCAATCAGTTGATCAACAGGTAAAACCGCACTACGCGCTCACTCAGTGACTGAGCAGGCCAGTGGCAGCTTGAATGAACCGTGTCCAGAAAGGGCGCCGCGGCTGCTCCCTCCTCTGCACTTCCTTCCCATTCCGGAAGTGCGGAGGAGGGAGCAGCCGCGGTGCCCTTTCCAGACGCGGTTCGTTCGGGCTGCCACTGGCCTGCCCGGGTGCTAAGTGAGTGTGCAGCGCAGTTTTACCTGCCAATCAGCTGATCGGTGGGGGGGGGGCTCCTTTACACAGCTCGGAGTGGCACTCAATCGCCCTACCGATTCTGGATATTGAAATCAACATGGGGTGGGGAAGGGAGGCAGGAGGAGGCTTGGGGGGGCGGCACCAGGAGGGAGGCATGGGGGGCGCTGTGGGGGGGGGGGTGGCAGGCCACCCAGTCTGCCTAGGACACCATATGACCTCAGGCCAGTGCTGCATGAGAGTGATTGTGTCCATTTAATCTGGAGGGGTGGCTATGGCAGGCCAAACTGCTCATCTAATTGTAGCCAGACAAGTCAGGAATTTATTTGACTTTTCCTTCTTAGTGGACTTCCAACAGTTATCTGGGTAATTGAAATGTCCTGTGACCACAGTGTCCCATCTTTTTGAGAACTTTGTAATCTGTTCTCTTTGTTTGTTTGTTTATATTTCTATCCCGCCCTCCCCTGACAGGCTCAGGACAGCTAATAACAGTTAAAACAATATAGAATTAAAACAGAATCGCAGTAAAATCATTTCATACAGTTACAGCTTCAGTTACAGTTACAATCCCTAGGATCCAAGATGGCATCTTTTTTAAAGTTCTTATTAAGTAGTGCATATAATGATGTTGTTAGGTGTTGTTTGGCGCTCTACATTTATGCTAGGATGGGTTCAAATATCAGTGCTGTGGGATGGTGGAATAGTGGTCGCCTCCCTGTTAGATATTGAAAGCCAGCTTGAACAATTCTGTCCTACAGGCCCTGCGGAACTGCGGCAAGTCCCACAGGGCCCTGATGGTTTTGGGAAGGGAGACATTATAGAGGTTAATGTGTGGGGTGGAGTGAGTTGACAAAGAGACATTTTTCTTCTAGTTTGGTGTAGTGGTGAAGTGTGCGGACTCTTATCTGGGAGAACCAGGTTTGATTCCCCATTCCTCCACTTGCACCTGCTGGAATGGCCTTGGGTCAGCCAGAGCTCTGGCAGAGCTGTCCTTGTGAGAGCCAGTTTGGTGTAGTGGTGAAGTGTGCGGACTCTTATCTGGGAGAACCGGGTTTGATTCTCCCCTCCTCCACTTGCACCTGCTGGAATGGCCTTGGGTCAGCCATAGCTCTGGCAGAGGTTGTCCTTGAAAGGGCAGCTGCTGTGAGAGCCCTCTCAGCCTTGCTCACCTCACCGCGTCTGTTGTGGGGGAGGAAGGTAAAGGAGATCATGAGCTGCTCTAAGACTCTGAAATTCGGCAGGGAGAGAGGGATATAAAGCACTGCTTTTAATGTTTTTATTTATTTATTTATATTTATTTATATTTGGACTTATATCCTGCCCTTCTCACCGAAGTGTCTCAGGGCGGCTTACAACATTATAATTTACATAGATTTGGTTTAAAAACATTTACAAATAAGTTATAACCATAATTGGTAAAACAAAATAGGAATAAAACCAGCGGTCTGTAGATGCATTTTTGTTCCATCCAGAAGATGTTCTCATTGTCAGTTAGATGTTATAGGCCTGCCGGAAGAGGGCTGTCTTACAGGCCCTGCGGAACTGCCCTAGGTCCCGCAGGGCCCGCACCTCCTCCGGCAGCTGGTTCCACCAGTAAGGTGCTGTTATTGAGAAGGCCCGGTCCCTGGTGGCCTTTAGACGGGCCTCCTTTGGCCCGGGGATTACCAGCAGGTTTTGTGAACCCGATCGTAGTACTCTCTGGGGAACATGTGGGGAGAGACGGTCCCTAAGGTAGGCAGGTCCTAGGCCATATAGGGCTTTAAAGGTAATGACCAACACCTTGTACTGGACTCGGAATATTACTGGCAGCCAGTGCAGGTCCCGGAGCCCCAACCATATGTGCTCCCATCTTGGGAGCCCTAGTAGCAGCCAGGCAGCGGCGTTCTGCACTAACTGCAGTTTCCGGGTCCGGCACAAGGGTAGCCCCATGTAGAGGGCATTACAGTAGTCCAACCTCGAGGTGACCGTAGCATGAATCACTGTTGCTAGGTCGTCACGTTCCAGGAAGGGGGCCAACTGCCTCGCCCGCCTAAGATGAAAAAATGTGGACTTGGCAGTGGCTGCTATCTGAGCCTCCATCATCAGCGAGGGCTCCAATAGTACCCCCAAGCTCTTGGCCCTGCTCGCCGCTATCAACGGCGCGCCGTCAAAAACTGGCAGGGGGATTTCCCTTCCCGGGCCGCAACGACCCAAGCACAGGACCTCTGTCTTCGCCGGATTCAGCTTCAACCCGCTCAGCCTAAGCCACCTAGCCACCGCCTGTAGCGCCCGGTTCAGATTTTCTGGGGCGCAGGCGGGCCGGCCGTCCATGAGCAGATAGAGCTGGGTGTCATCAGCATATTGATGACAACCCAACCCATACCTTCGGGCAATCTGGGCAAGGGGGCGCATATAGATGTTGAATAACATCGGGGAAAGTACCGCCCCTTGAGGCACTCCGCAATCAAGCGTGTGTCTCCGGGACAGTTCCTCCCCAATCGCCACCCTTTGTCCCCGACCCTCAAGGAAAGAGGAAAGCCATTGCAAGGCCAGCCCCTGAGTCCCTGCGTCGGCAAGGCGGCACGCCAGGAGCCGATGGTCGACCGTATCGAACGCTGCCGATAGGTCTAACAACATCAGCACTGCCGAGCCGCCTTGATCCAGATGCCGCTGAAGATCATCCACCAGGGCGACCAGCACCGTCTCCGTCCCATGGCCCGGGCGGAAACCAGACTGGTAGGGGTCAAGGACTGAAGCATCCTCCAGGAAACTCTGTAGCTGCAACGCCACTGCCCTCTCAATAAGTTTGCCCAAAAAGGGCAAATTCGAGACCGGCCGATAGTGTGCCAATTCGGCCGGATCTAACATTATTTTTTTCAAGAGGGGACGGACCACCGCTTCTTTAAGCGCTGATGGAAAATGCCCCTCCAGTAGGGATCTGTTTATGATATCCCGTATAGGATATCTTAGCTCCCTCCGGCAGGTCTTAATAAGCCAGGAGGGGCACGGGTCCAATTTACAAGTTGTTGGGCGTGCAGATAGGAGGATCCTGTCAACTTCTTCCAGGCTGAGCGCACCGAAGCCGTCCAGAACTCGATCCGAAGACAGGCACGGAGCCTCAGGTCCACTAACTGTATCTAATGTGGCAGGGAAGTCGGAACGGAGCGATGCGATTTTATCCGCAAAGAAATTCGCAAAAGCCTCACAGCCAATTTCTAATTCATTAGAATTTGGTCTGCCCTGTGGCAGTGTTGTAAGGGTCCGAATTATATTAAACAGTTGTGCCGGGCGCGAAGTTGCGGACGCAATCTCCGCCGCAAAGTATGTTTTCTTTGCGGCCTTGACTGCCATCTCATAGGACTTCATAAACTCTCTATAAGATGTTCGAGTCGCTTCGTCTCGAGTACGCCGCCATTGCCTCTCTAGTCGTCTGAGTCCCCGTTTCAAATGCCGCAACTCCTGGTTATACCAGGGTGTCGGCCTTGAACGAGGGTGCAAAGGACGTCTAGGTGCGATTTCATCGATGGCCCCGGCGAGCCTATCATTCCAAGACTCCACCAGGTCATCGAGGGAATCGCCAGGGGGCCAGGGATCCCGCAGAGCCGTCAGGAACCGTTCCGGGTCCATCAGGCTCCGCGGGTGAGCTAAAATAAGCTCGCCGCCCAAACGGGCTTGGGGTGGGACGTCCAGACGAGCCTTGAGGGCTTAGTGATCCGACCATGGCACTGCTATAGAAGCAAGATCGTTCACTAAAACTCCCGACTCGAAGATCAAGTCTAACATGTGACCCGCCTGGTGCGTGGGTGTCGTAACTACTTGGGAGAGTCCTAGTGTCGCCATGAAAGACACTAGGTCCATCGCCTGATTGGAGGTCACGTCATCGGCATGAACATTGAAGTCACCCAGGATCAAAAGCCTCGGGTGCTCCAATGCCCATCCTGCTGCGGCCTCCATCAGGGATAGTAAGGCGCTGGCCGGTGCGTTAGGCGGTCGGTACACCAGCCAGATTGCCAACCCCTCCCCAACATCCCACGCCAGGCCGGCACACTCAATGCCCTTGATCTCCGGAGCCGGGAGGGCCCGGAAGGAGTAAGCCTCTCGAATGAACAGGGCCACCCCTCCCCCCCGCCCGCTCGTCCACGACTGGTGGAAGACCGAGTATCCCGGGGGCGCCATCTGGGAGAGAGCTACGGTCTCCCCATCGCGCACCCAGGTCTCGGTCACGCATGCCAGGTCCATGTCCTGCTCAAGCAGGAATTCTCGCAGGACAGAGGTCTTATTATTAATGGACCTGGCATTACATAACACCAGTGATGGAGGCGAGTAATTTCGCCTTGCCCCACTACCTGTCACCATCGGGATGGGACGCAGGCTGGAAGGTGGTCGAGCACTGTCTTGTCTCAATCCCCTTCCCTTCCATTTCCGCCTGTTCCCACCGTCATACCTTCCCCTCCCCAGGAGTACCGGGATCCCCAGACCAGTCATCTCTCACTGGTACCACCACCCTTCCACTGACAGATATTTAATTTTATCTCTTCTTAACCCTCCCACCTCCAGTTGGCCTATCAATAAGTTACCCACTAATATTCTAATAGTTATTTAATATACACTCGTCCCAACCCCTCCAATTCACTAGCTAACAATAATAAGTTATAAATCCAATTGGCTCCTTAATTAAAATCTTCCATCATTATCCCTCTTTTCCATTAATTTGCCATAAATAAATCCATTAAATTAGCTAGTTAGTAGAATCAAATTTAAATAACCAATAATTAATCCAATCTTGGTAATTTAAATAGCCAATAAATTAATCCAATCTTAATAATTTGGGAGATAGGGTCCAATGGGTAGGAGGGTACAATTTATACCAACTAAAGTGCCGGAGGCAATAAAGTGCAAATGATCTTAATAGTCTTAATTGACCAAAGTGCTGTTGTTTGAGTAACAATTATCTTAAAGTGCTGGTGACAATAGGGTGCAAATGGTTTTGGTTTAAAGTGCGGTAGTGTCCATAAGGTGCGGGTGTCTTGGTCTGAGTCTTAGGTGCTGGTCTTACATAGGGGTGGCGCGTGCCCCCCCACCATCCAGGAGGCCCGGAGACCTTCAGTCCTAATGGTGGAAGGAGGGGAGGGAGGGGGAAAAGACAGGGCCGTC
The DNA here is from genome assembly GCF_032191835.1 of Heteronotia binoei. NCBI lineage: Eukaryota > Metazoa > Chordata > Lepidosauria > Squamata > Gekkonidae > Heteronotia > Heteronotia binoei. The sequence continues at coordinate 9,743,993 of NC_083236.1, forward strand.
GTCCCGCTGGCAGACCTGCTGCCTCGGTACCTCGCCCCGTCCCGCAGTTCTTTAACGCCGTCGCTGCTACATCCAACCTCTCGTCGGCGTCTTCTCCTTCCACTCCCCAGCTTTCCAGTCCACAGGCCTCCGGTCCCGTAATAGGAGGAGGGGGGAGGGGGATGGGGCCGTCGTCCCGCCTGCAGCTAAGCCGCGTCGGTATCTCGCCCCGTCCTGTAACTCACAGACGCCGCTACCGCTGTCTCCAGCCTCTGACCTCTCGCCGGCGTCCTTCAGCTCCCCAGTTTCCCGGTAGCCACTTCACCCCTCCAGTTCCGCACTCCGCCGTCTGCTTTTTAATGTTTTAATTTCTTAATTATGTAAATTGTTATTATATTTAAATTGAATTTTATGTTAGAATCTTTGTATTGTGAGCCGCCCTGAGCCCGCCTTGGTGGGGTAGGGCGGGATATAAATCAAATAAATAAATAATAAATAAATATAAATCCAATATCATCCTCATCATCATCATCCTCTGCCAGGCTTGGTGGCCCAAAGCACACCTCCACCATAATATCACTATTATTTCTTACTCTCTCTTTTTTTTTTACTCAGAGACTCTCAACTGAACTGAAATGTTCAGATTCACATATTTCCTCACAAGCATTGCTAAATAATAATAATAATAATAATAATAATAATAATAAATTTTATTTATACCCCGCCCTCCCCCGCCAAAGCAGGCTCAGGGCGGCTAACAACACAGTGACCAATGGTACATTAATAAATAAAACATTAATAAACAACATAGTAACCAATGGTGCATTAATTAAAACAATTACATTAAGAACATTAAATTAAGCATTAATTTAACCTTAAAAACCAGTATAACATTAATTAAAACAAACTATAACATTATCATTGACGCTATTCTAGTTAGTGCTAATGGCGGATTTTCTTCGTTGTAAAATTGTACTTCAGCTGTTCATAAAAGCTAATTCAAAAAGAGTGGTCTTGCAGGCCCTGCGGAACTGATCAAGGTACTGCGGCACTGATCATGGTGATCACAGCTCTTTATTAGTGATTAATGATTACAGCATAGTAAGCACAAACTGAACTAGAATCATAGAGTTGGAAGGGACCTCCAGGGTCATCTAGTCCAACCCCCTGCACAATGCACAGATACCTACCCCAAATTCACAGGATCTTCATCGCTGTCAGATGGCCATCTAGCCTCTTAGCTTCTCATTCCTGCTTCTTACCAACAGAACAGCTTGTACACAACAAGCAGCATTAATTGCACCAAAGAAGAGAACATATGCACTGTTTCTAATGTTGGCAGTTCTTGTCCTACTGCCCCACCTATTAGATCTCCCAGGGTATTTGATTGCCATAGCCACCCCCACCCCACACACCGAACTGGTCCCAGTGGGATATGCCTTACTACTGGGGCAGTGTTTGGGAGAGAGTGCTGAGTCACAGGGGATTGGGGGAGAAACGTTGTGTTCTACAAATGATGCTCTACTCATGATCCTCTGGATTCAGCCTCTGACTATTTCAGATTACCATTTTCCATTCTGCTGAGAAAATGGTGGAGTCTGCTGGCTCCACCTCCCAAATCCCCAGATATTTCCTGAGCTGGACCTGGCAACCCTACTTACAAGCTGAGTTCCACAGACAATTAGCCGTAGCCGACGTGCCCTGACCTGGATAGCCCAGGCTATCTTGTCAAATCTCAGAAGCTAAGCAGGGTCAACCCTGGCTGGTATTTGGATCGGAGACCTCCAAGGAATCCCAAGATCCTGATGCAGAGCCAGATAATAGCAAACCACCTTTGAACATCTCTTGCCTTGAAAACCCCATGTGGTTGCCCTAAGTCTTTTGCCTTGATGGCAAAAAACAATAATCAAGCCAAAACAACAACTTGAGCCCTACGGGCAAAGGGAGAAGGACACAAGCAGCCACTGCCCAGCCAGCAAAGCCACTTCCCTCCCCGCCCCTTGCCCAGCCCTCTCCCTCTTCAGAGGGAGTATCTGGAGTGGCAAGAGCAGGGATGGGGAGGGATGCGGTGCCAGCAGGGATGGGGAAAGGTCAGCGCATGTGGGGAGGGGGTTCTGCCCCTAAGGCAAGGTGGTGCCCCAGGCGGCCGCCTACGTCGCCGACTCCCACATGTCAGCCCTGTTGGGAAGGGCAGGATATAAATGTGAAACAAAACTAGGCCAAAATTCTGGGTTTAGATTGAAGCCCCAAAATTCAAATAACATCACAGAATTATAATTAATAAAGTTTATTAAAAAGAAAAGTGCAAAAATACAATTATAGAATCTGTGCATGTCAGTGGTTCATGTGCAGAGTGCAAAACAGAGAACTGCCACAAGGTTGACGCTAGGAAGCAAGTTGAGCCTCACACCAGCACCTAGTATAAAAGTAGTGTATTTACAGATATATACAAAACAACTAGTGCGGTGAATACTATACATTAAACTGAGTGACAAAGTGCTACCCCAGGAACCAACTCTCAACAGACAGAGATACTGTCCGGCACTGTAGTCCATATATATACAGCTCAGCCAATCACGGCAGTCCACACAATTGCTGACTCCAGCAAGTGCTTTCCCCTGGATACAGTCCAGCCTGAACCGGCTCACTCCCAAGGTTGATCTGACCTGACCTGTCAGATGCTGTCATTGTAGATCCACCTGCTGCTCCATGCTTCGTTCATGCTGTGGACGGAGGACTCACACACTGACACACCTCCTAGTCCGATAAACATAGCATGCCCAATACATTTACAATTGTACAGTGCTCATCAGCATTTAAACACTTTGTGAAAATGTCAGCAGCATTTTCTTCAGATCTGCACTTTGCCAACTTCCCCCAAACCCAGGAATCTGTTCCACATACCAGTCCTGGTCTACTGAGGAGTTCAGACAGTCAGTCTCAGAGCCAATGTGATGTGCTCTCTGCCCCGAGCACCCAGCTTTATACAGAGCTGCTCTCAAAGTCTCAGCTTTCGGGGTTCAGCTTTCAATGGTTCATGTGCAGAGTGCAAAACAGAGAACTGCCACAAGGTTGACGCTAGGAAGAAAATTGAGCCTCACACCAGCACCTAGTATAAAAGTAGTGTATTTACAGATATATACAAAACAACTAGTGCGGTGAATAACATACATTAAACTGAGTGACAAAGTGCTACGCCAGGAACCAACTCTCCACAGAGAGAGATACTGTCTCGCACTGTAGTCCATATATATATACAGCTCAGCCAATCACGGCAGTCCACACAATTGCTGACTCCAGCAGGTGCTTTCCCCTGGATACAGTCCAGCCTGAACCGGCTCACTCCCAAGGTTGATCTGACCTGACCTGTCAGATGCTGTCATTGTAGATCCACCTGCTGCTCCATGCTTCGTTCACGTTGTGGACAGAGGACTCACACACTGACAGTGCAAAGCAGGAAAGAAAATAATAAAATTAAATAACTAGCCTAAAATGCTTATTGAGGCTCTAGTCCTCTGACCCAGATGTTACCTGGTCAGACTGAAGATACAATGCCCAGATAGAACCCCAGAGTCCAAAATCTCAGAAGCAAGTGTTCCAGCCTGACAAGCCCCAGCCTACAGTAAAAAGGGTGCCTAGATGAGCCAAACTAGAATGAATGGTCTTGTTTTGTGTCAGACTGCCCAAAGCTGACCTGATCCTGTTCAATCAGGTGTGTCGCTAAGTCACATGACCTCTGCAGCTGGCACATACTCACAATCAAGAAGGGTCCCTTACACTAATGAGGTGGAATGTGATCTCTGGATCTCTGACCTTGAAACTCCCAGACTTATTATTTCACATGAGACTTATCTCATCTCATCCCTTATCTGTCCCGAAACTGTAAGTCAGTATAACATCAACTTCTCAGAGAGGAGCCTTCAGTAATTTAACTAGGCTCAAAAGCCTGAACCAAAATTTTGAAAGGCTAAGGAACAGCTTTAAAAGGCTAGTTTCTTGACAGATACAGAGTCATCATATCATTCCACAAAGTACTGGTTCTTTCACTGCTCCTGTTGTTCCCTGCCACAAGCATCACACCCTGTATAGATCTGAAAGTCTCAGGGACTGTGTTGCTACAGCAAAGGACATGCAACACTCACAGGAAAGATTATGACTGTTTTCGCACACAGTTTACCTCACAGTCACAATCCTGTTCCCTCCGCAGCGTCTGTCGGATTTCCCACCATCTGCGCCGGAGTTACAGGAAGTGCCGCTGCTTTTGAGTAGCAAGCGTAAACTGGGTTTTAGCGGCTTACATTTGCTACGCAAAAGCAGCTGCACTTCCTGTAACTTCAGCGCAGATGGTGGGAAATCCGACCAGACGCTGCAGAGGGAACAGGATTGTGACTGCAAGGTTAACTGTGTGCGAAAACGGTCTATGTTTATGTATTAAATATATCACTATTATGTCTATGTGTGTGTGCACAGTGCTAAGCGTTGGAAAGCCAACAGTAAAATGTTAACTTCACAAAATATTGCAGCACCACCTGGTCTATTTAACCTTCTCAAGAGATAATTCAACCATATTATTCAGCTTCAGAGCTATTCCATATTTTCATGCAAAGTTTCCAAAGACTAAAGAATAGCCCAGGTCAATGGAAAAAAAAGAATCACATTAAAAGCACTCACAGCTTATGTTCCAATATATTACAGATTTCACCTTGAAAAAAGAACCTACATCAGGGCTCTTTAACTCGTAAGAAATGGAAGGCTTTTTTTCAATTATTTAATTAAATAATATGTCTAACAGCTTTGGCCAGAGTAGGCGGAAAACATAAAGAACACTGAATGAAAAGCAGGACACTTTCTTCAGAAACGTTTCTGGGCTTTCTTATGACAGATGAAGCATTTGAAATACCTTCTGATTAATGGCCAAATAAAAATCCAGCATATTGTGAGCCATTTAACTTTTAGCCTCCAATCAGCACTTTAAGTCTCTTCTGCAGAAATGCAAATTATTCTTGTTCTACTTTAATGGGAACCAGCCTGATCCAAGAGACCACAAAACTGCAGCCCTTTATGCTAATCCAACAAGGGCCATCCCCCACATATATTATACAGCACTTTCACAAACACTACCTAGCCTGTGTAGTAGGCTGTTAATATTGTTTCCATATTGTAGATGGGGAGATGAAGCTGCAGTCATAGTTACTAGGGACTAAGTATCACTGTGTAATGGTTAGCGTATCAGACTAGGATTCTGGAGGCCCAGGTCTGAATCTCCACTACCTGGAAAATTGCTGGATAACACCTTGGGCCACACACAGAGACCGATTTCCCACTCACCGTACGCCACTCTCGCGTTTGTTTTCTCAGTGGGGCTTTTTTCCGATTTCACACTATCTGCCCCGGGGCTGCAGCAAGTGTCGGCATTTTTGCACAGCAAACAGAAACTGGTTTTTAGCAGTTTCTGCTTGCTGTGCGAAAACGCTGACATTTGCTGCAGCCCTGGGGCAGATAGTGTGAAATCAGAAGGAAGCCCCGCTGAAAAGACAAACATGAGAGTGGCGTAAAGTGAGTGGGAAATCGCTCACAAACTCAGTCTTACCTGTCACAGGGGACAGAGTTAGGGTTCACATCTGGGTCTCCTGGATCTTGGCCTATCACTAACCACTGCACTTAGAACATAAGAATATGCCATGCAGAATTAGACCTATGATTCACCTAGTCCAACACCCTGTCTCACACAGTAGCCAACCAGTTCCTCTGAACAGTCAACAACAGGGGGCATAGAGGCCGAGGTCTTCCCCTACATTTGCCTCCTGAATCTGGGATGCAGATGCTTTGTAGTGCCTCTGAATGCAAAGGTTCCCCTCAGTCAACAGGGTTAGTAGACAGTGATAGATTTATTCTCCATGAATCTATCCCATCTCCTTTGAAAGCTGCTTATTCCTGTGGCCATCACTACATCCTTTGGCAGCATATTCCACATTTTAATCACTCCCTGTGTAAACTAGTATTTTTTTTTCTGTCCTGAATCTAGTGCCCATCAGTTAGCCGCCCTGAGTCTGCCTTGGTGGGGAGGGCGGGATATAAATAAATATTATTATTATTATTATTATTATTATTATTATTATTATTATTATTATTATTATTATTATTATTATTATTATTACTATTATTATTATTATATCAGTTAAATTCTGTCCTGAATCTAGTGCCCATCAGTTTATTAGATGCCCTCAAGTTCTAATATTTTGGGAAAGAAGAAGAAGACTGCAGATTTATACCCCGCCCTTCTCTCTGAATCAGAGACTCAGAGCGTCCTATATCTTCTCCTCCCACAATAGAAACCCTGTGAGGTGGGTGAGGCTGAGGGGGCTCTCACAGCAGCTGCCCTTTCAAGGACAACTTCTGTGATAGCTATGGCTAACCCAAGGCCATTCCAGCAGGTGCAAGTGGAGGAGTGGGGAATCAGACCCAGTTCTCCCAGATAAGAGTCTGCACACTTAACTACTACACCAAACTGGAAGAAAAATGTCTCTTTGTCAACTCACTCCACCCCACACATAATTCTATAAACCTCTATAACGTCTCCCTTGATTGTCTCTTTTCTAAACCGAAAAGTCCCAGACTCTTCAGCCTTTCCTCATAGGGAAGGTACATGACCCTCCCAATCATTTTGGTTGCCCTCCTCTGTACTTGTTCCAGCTCTTGCTTGTTTCCAACTCGTTTAAAATAGCTATCCTCCAGCTTTTCTTTCCACAACCCCTGCTGTGAGGCAGCTTACAAATAAGTCAGCATGAAACTGTTTCAGAGGTTGTGTGCCCAACAACACACAGTGCTATAGAAGAATGTTTATGCTGAGGAGCTGCACATTATACATTGTGAAGGATGAATGCAGCACTGGATACAGAACCAGCACTGAAAGGAATTTGCTCCTCCAAATCCTCCAAATGTTCTGTCCTCTGAACGTGTGTAATGTTATGGGATCCGGGGTAGGGGTGGGGGTCTGTAACTGCTTGGCCCTCCCTGTCCACCTCCATGATTCCAGCCCAAAACCCCAAGGCTGGCAAAGGTCTCAGATGAGGAAAGGAGCACCAAAGGAGCACTGGGGAACGAAAACCAAGTACCATCATTCTGGCTTGCCATTTGCCCCTTTTATGAGTCATGCTTAATCAAGTACATGCCCAGCAGCCTTCCTAGACCTCTCACATGCATTTGCCACTTTCCTGACAGCCCTGTCCAATGTGGCCCATCTGCAGCTGCTGCTGGCAGGTCAGTGCTGTATAGGAGCTCTGCATTGTCTGGTGATCAGAGTCATCCTGTTGGCAGGATGGCTGTAGGAGCGGTTGGCAGCCCATAGGTTGGGGTGGGTGCGGGGTCACGGCTACCAGCTGCACTGCTGTAGCCTAGTTAAGTCTGGGTGAAGGTCCAGCCTTGGGCAAATATTTGCAAGAGTCATTGTGTACGTTTTAGTTTTTATTTGCTTCCCTAGTAAGAAATAGCTGGAGGCAGCAGCAGACTTATCATCCAGTAGTTTCAAGACAGAATAGTGTTGGGATCACTCACCCCCCTATCCTTCTATCACATTTTTATTCTGCACTTCCTCCAAGACACTTAGGGCAGCATTGATAGGTCCTCCTTTTACCCTTCAATCCTCACAACAGCTATGTAAGGTATGTGAGGCTAAGAAAGAGAGGGAGTGGCTAGCCCATTGCCACCCAGAGAGCTTCAGAGTAGACCAAGGACCTAGGGTTGCCAATCCCCAGGTGGGGGCAGGGGATCCCCCAGTTTGGAGGCACTCCCCCTGTTTCAGGATCATCAGAAAACGGAGGGGGGGATGTCTGCTGGGCACTCCATTATTTCCTGTGGAGACAGATTCCCATAAGGAATAATGGAGAATTGATCCATGGGTATCTGGGGCTCTGGGGGGTGTTTTTTGAGGTAGAAGCACCAAATTTTCTACATAGCATCCGGTACCTCTCATCAAAAGACCCTCCAAGTTTCAAAAAGATTGGACCATGGGGGTCAAATTGTATGAGCCCCAAAAGAAGGTGCCTCTATCTTTCATTATTTCCAGTGGAGGGAAGGCATTTAAAAGGTGTGCAGTCCCTTTAACTGTGATGACCAGAACTCCCTTTGGAGTTCATTATGCTTGTCACAACCTTGCTCTTGGCTCCACCCCCAGTGTCTCCTGGCTCCACCCCTAAAGTCTCCTGGCTCCACCCCCAAAGTCCCCAGATATTTCTCAAATTGGACTTGGCAACCCTACAAGGACCTGAACCAAGGTATTTTCAGTCCTGGTCCAGTACTACAACCATCACATGGCATTGATATTTCACTTGGGATGAGCAGCACATGTTAGTTTCCCTGCCAGGGAAAACTGTAGCTGTTTGTGGCCATTTCAGGTTGAAAAAAATGACACAGTGGGGAGAGACTGAAGCCCTCCCTGATCCAAACACACACACACCATCGTTCCAAAATCACTGAAAATTTAGGGTTCCAAAATCACTGGGAATTTTGCATTTGGGACATCTGGGTCTGTGGCAGACCCAGGAACAGTGAGCTATGTAGTCAGGCCCATGCACGGGTTGGGAGGGAGTGCTGGAGAATATAGGGAGGCTCAAACTGTGGGTTGTTGGATGGAGGATGAGAGAAAAGGGGAGGTGCAAGTGTTTAGTATATAAAGAAAATTTTGAAGATAAAGAAAATTGTGAAATGGATTGCAGCAGTATGGCTGGTGAGGGAGCAGAGGCAGTGACGTGTAAAGACTGTGGGATGTTTGTATTTTTACCTGAGAGTAGCATGAATTACACTTGCAGCAAGTGTAAGTTAGTGGCCCTGCTAGAGGAAAAGATATAGGGACTGGAGGCACGATTGTCCACATGACAGTGTATAAAGGAAGGTGTTTCTTGATAAAATGCATGAGGTGCTCTTGAAAGGACAAGAGGAGGCAGAAGAAACGGTATCTCAGCAATTAGAAGAGAACCCAACACAGGAGGAGGGTTTCTGGAAAAATGAAACCCGAAGGAGAAAGAAAATCAGGAGATGTTCTGAGCCCCTGCAGCTCAGCAATAGGTTCCAGGATCTCCCCATAGTAACTGATTCTGAACCACTGAAACAAGGGCTACTTCACGAGCCTCCACAAAGCTTGAACAAAGTTTCTCAGGATCCTGTGGATAAGAAGCCTGGAGCTTCTGCTTCCCAATATAGGAAGAGGAAGGTGGTGGTGACTGGAGACTCCTTGCTCAGAGGGGTGGAGCCCAAAGTGTGCCGACCGGATTTGTCATCCCGAGAGGTCAGCTGTCTGCTGGGAGCACACATCCAGCATGTGACAGAAAGGATTGGAAGACTTATCAAGTCCATGGATAACTATCCTTTCTTGCTGATCTACATGGGAACGAATGATACTGCCCATCATAGTCCTGAATGAATTAGAAAAGACTATGTGGCTCTGGGTCAGAAGATGAAGGAGCTGGGTGCACAGGTTGTGTTCTCGTCAGTGCTTCCTGTTGAAGGCCGTGGCTTATGATGAGAAAGAAAAATACTTCAAATAAACAACCGGCTACATCGATGGTGTCGTCAGGAAACATTCGGATTTCTGGACCATGGCTTACGCTTTAGAGATGGTGGTCTTCTATTGGGAGATGGTTTGCATCTTACAGCAGTAGGGAAAAGAATGTTTGGTAACAGCCTTTCTAACCTGATAAGGAGGGTTTTAAACTAAATTGTATGGGGGAGCGAGACAATAATTCAAAGTCTTGTATGATGCCAGAAACTGGAGATAAGAACATTAAAGATTTGCAGAGAGTAGCACATACGCTAGGTAATGTTAACTTGCAGGCTTGTAAGGAAACCAAACCCTCGGGATGCATAAAACATAGATTTCGATGTCTCTACACTAATGCACAGAGTATGGGAAACAAACAGGAGGAACTGGAAGTCCTAATAAAGGAAGGAGACTATGACATAATAGGCCTTACTGAAACGTGGTGGAATGACACAACTGGAATATTAGGATTCAGGTATAGAACTTATTTGAAAGGGACAGACAAATGAGAAAGGGTGGAGGTATAGCAGTATATGTGAAGGAGGTATATACTTGTGTGGAAATATTTGAATCGGAGCATAGTAGCTCAGTTGAGAGTCTCTGGGTAAAAATAAAAGGAGTAAGAAACAACAGTGAAATTATTGTAGGGGTCTGCTATAGACCACCAAGTCAGGCAGAGGACTTGGATGAGATACTTCTACAGCAGAGTGCAAAGTTCTCCAAGAGAAGGGATACAGTGATCATGGGAGATTTCAATTACCCAGACATCTGTTGGAAGTCCAACTCTGTTAAAAATGAAAAGTCAAATAGATTCCTGATTTGTCTTGCTGACAACTTCGTTTTCCAGAAAGTGAAGAAGGAAACAAGGGGATCTGCTATCTTGGATTTGATTCTCACCAACAAGGAAGAATTGATTGAAGAAGTGGAAATGGTGGACACCCTGGGCAGTAGTGATCATGTGATTTTGGAAATTACAGTCTTAGCAAAGGGAAAAGCTATACATAGTCAGACTTATAGGTTGGACTTCAGAAAGGCAAACTTCGATAAACTTAGAAATATGCTGGGTAAAATTCCATGGTCAGAAATACTTAGGAGGAAGGAGGTTCAAGAGGGGTGGGAGTTTCTTAAAAGCGAAATATTGAAAGCGCAATCACAGGCAATTCCTATGAGAAGAAAAAATGGAAAAAGCCTAAAGAAGCCGAAGTGGCTCCATAAACAGCTCTCTAAAGACTTGAGAAATAAAAAAGACTCCTTTAGGAATTGGAAGGAGGGCCTTATAACCAAGGATGAATATAAACAAATCACCAGTGCTTGTAGAGAAAAAGTTAGGAAAGCTAATGCTCAGTATGAGCTTAGGCTGGCCAAAGATGCTAAACACAACAAAAAATGGTTCTTTTCTTATGTTCAGAGTAAGAAAAAGAGCAAGGACATGGTAGGCCCATTGCGAGGCCAAGAAAGTGAAATTGTAATAGGTAATGAAGAGAGGGCGGAACTGCTCCATTCCTATTTTTCCTCTGTCTTCTCTTCTGAGGGGAATGATGCTCAACATGGCAAAAATAGAACATATAAGGAGGGTATGTTCAAACCTAGGATCAGCGTAGGGGTAGTACATAAACACCTGGTTTCTTGAAATGAAACTAAGTCCTCAGGGCCAGATGAATTACATCCAAGGATTCTAAAAGAGCTTGTGGATGTAATTTCTGAGCCTCTGGCTATTATTTTTGAAAATTCTTGGAGATCAGGAGAAGTGCCGGAAGATTGGAGGCAAGCGAATGTTGTCCCCATCTTCAAGAAGGGGAAAAAAGGATCCAGGTAACTACCGACCCGTCAGCTTGATGTCTATACTTGGAAAAGTTTTAGAACAAATCATCAAACAGTCAGTCCTGGAACATTTAGAAAGAATGGATGTGATTCCTAAAAGCCAGCATGGTTTTCTCAAGAACAAGTCATGTCAGACTAACCTGATCTCCTTTTTTGAAAAAGTGACTACCTTGTTGGATCGGGGGAATGCTGTAGACATCGTTTATTTTTATTTCAGTAAGGCTTTTGATAAGGTTCCACATACTATCCTTGTTGACAAGTTTGTAAAATGAGGTTTGGATCCTGTTACCGTTAGGTGGATCTAAGCAGAAGTCAAGTTGCATTTTTAAGACCAACCAATTTTTATTTAGAATGTAAGCTTTTGTGTGCTCTTAAGCACACTTCATCAGATGAGGAATCCAGCACAATGAGCAAAGCAATACATAACTGAGCAGAGCCATACATAGCTGGTAGGCAGTGGCCCAGAACGCAACATGGTACAGATTTAAGAACCAATAACAATGAAGTAAAATTATCTGGTAGGAAGTGCTTTAGAATGTAAAATGGTACAATGACAGAACAGTAAAATTAACAAATTGAGCAAACCTTTGATCTGAGTAGGTGAATCTGTAACTGGTTGACAGATCACACCCAAAGAGTACTTATGAATGGTTCCTCATCCTCTTAGAGAGGAGTGACGAGTGCCTCAGGGATCTGTCCTGGGATCTGTTTTATTCAACATCTTTATCAATGATTTGGATGAAGGAATAGAGGAATGCTTATTAAATTTGCAGATGATACTAAATTGGGAGGGGTTGCAAACACAGAAGACAGAAACAGGATACAGGATGACCTTGACAGGCTGGAAAACTAGGCTAAAACCAATAAAAGGAATTTTAACAGGGATAAATGTAAAGTTCTGCATTTAGGTAGGAAAAATCCAATGCATGGTTATAGGATGGGGGAGACTTGTCTTAGCTGTAGCATGTGCAAAAAGGATCTAGGGGTCTTAGTGGATCATACGCTGAACATGAGTCAACAGTGTGATGCGGTAACTAAAAAGGCAAATGCAATTTTGGGCTGTATCAACAGAAGTATAATGTCCAGATCACATGATGTGATGGTATCGCTTTACTCTGCTCTGGTAAGCCCTCACCTGGAGTATTGTATTCAGTTTTGGGCACCACATTTTAAGAAGGATATAGACAAACTGGAACATGTCCAGAGGAGGCCGACGAAGATGGTGAGAGGTCTGGGGACCAAGTCCTATGAGGAAAGGTAGAAGGAGCTGGAAATGTTTAGCCTGGAGAGGAGGCGGCTGAGAGGTGATATGATCACCATCTTTTTTTTTTTTTTTGATTTTATTTTATTGTTTTCCACACATAAACAACCTCTCTTTTTTTTAACATAAAAAGTGAAAAAGAATAAAAAACAAAAACAAAACAAAAAGAGAAAAAAAATATCCAAATAGAGAGTGATTGAGCACATTGAAATTACATTAAAGAAAAATCACATTGATAAGTTTACTATATAAATTATACTAATCTATCCTTCTCCATATAAAATCAAACATCTCTACTTCCATTATATTTTTACCTACACCAAACCAATAATTAACAGGCGGTATCTAAGCAATCAGTTGTTTCCTACCCAAAGATAAAATTTTTCCCATTTCTTTGTGGCCTCACATTTCGATAAGCCTTTAACCATATTTGATAGAATATCCATTTCTGCTACATTCAGTATTTTTTGAATTAAATCATCCCTTTGTGGAACATTTTTCTGTCTCCAGACTGCGGCATAAAGAATTCTAGCCGCAGTCACAATATAAATCATTAAATATTCATCTTCCCATGGGAGCTCATCTCGGACCATCGAAAGTAACATTATCTCTGGTTTCAAAATAATATTAACTCTTAATATCTCTATTATTAGTTTATGTACCATTCTCCAATACCTTCTGGCTTGCTCACAGCTCCACCATAAATGAAAAAACGACCCTAACCGAATCCTACACTTCCAACATTTCGGGGAGAAGATTGGATTTATTTTATTCAGTTGTACAGGTGTAACATACCACCTGTGAAAAAGTTTAAAAGCATTCTCTCTAAAATTAATCGGTTTGATCACCTTATAATTATTTTTCCAAAATTGGGCCCACTGATCTAGCGTGATGGATTTTTTCAAATTATTTGCCCACTTCAGCATTGTTTCCTTAATTACTTCATCCTCCAGCTTAATTTGTAGAAAATAATTATAAACCTTCTTAATTATCTTTTGCTTTTCTACCAATAAAATTTTTATCAAAATCAAAATTTTGTTTCGTAAAGCCTAATAGTTTATCTTTATTATATTTTGATGTAATCTGCAACATATTCCACCAGTCTATCTTCAGTCCCCGGGATTCTAGTTGCTCCTTTTGTCTCAGTTTATCTCTTTCGTCCAATAAATCATTATACCTAATCACTACTGGTGCTTCCCAAATCTGTGGTAAAACAGCTGCTTCATGGGGTGAAATCCATCTTGGAGTTTTATCTCCATATATCTTAGCCTTAATCTTAATCCATGCTTCATATAAAGATTTCCTAATCAAATGATTTCTAAAATAAGTTTGTGGTTTCTTTGTATACCAAAGATTAGAGTGCCACCCTGATTGTAAATCAAATCCTTCTAATGCTAGGATGCGTTTATCTTCTAAAGTCTCTCTGTCGGTGGTGCAACAGTACTGGGACTAAACTTTGATCTGCTGAGTCTGCTTATTTATACTGATTCTAATTTATATTCTGAGGAGCTGGAAGTGGAGATGTGTATCAGACTTTGGAGGAACTGAAAGACGCTGTAGTGAAGACACTTTGGGTTGCAAAGAATTGTGAAGAAAGATAAAGAAACTTTGGTGAAGTTAATATATAGCTTGAAATTTAAAGCCATAACCTGATTGTTAAGGTTTATGGTTTATGCTTTTTGACGTGCATGAGAAGGTTTATTTTTTATCTTTTCTTGTTTTATGGTACTGGTGAGAAGGTTTGCTCTGATTTGTTGTCAGCTCAGCTGAGAAATCCTGTCAGGGAATTAATTTTGTATTTCAATTTGTTAAGTTTATTATCGCATTTGTTTACCATGTCTCAGCAAGGGAAATTCAGGGCATCCCCTGGATATCCTAAAACAGTGGCGTCTGCAATTTCTCAAGAAGGTATGAAAGAAATGCAGCAGAATTTTATGGAGGCACTAAATGAAATGAAAGATACGTTATCTAAGCAGATGGATGGTCTTGCAGACAAATTAGAAGGCTTAGATAGCAAATTTAAAGACATTAAAAAAGATTTATCTGAAGTTGTTAAAATTACTAAGTCCATAGAGTGCAAACTAAAATTAACTGAAAGCAAAGTTGATGAGATAGAACAAAAACAGGTTCAACAAAATGACAAAATAGCACAAATGGAAATGGAGCGGGCGGAATATGTCCTCAGATTTCTTAATTTACCTGAGCAAAAAAATGAATCTCTATTAAAAATAATGGCGGAGCTCTTAATGGATATATTAGGATTGGAAAGTGAGGAAATAGAAAAAGAAATTGATGCTATCTATAGAGTTAATACGCTATATGCGAAAAAGAATGAACTTCCGCGGGAGGTACATGCAAAGTTTGTACGTAAGGTAATTAGACAGACAGTCTGGACGGAATCTAGAGAAAAACAAATAATGATTGGAGGCAGTAGAATTAAGATTTTAAAAGAGATTCCATGGTCAATAAGAAACAGAAGAAGAGAATATTTTAAATTAGCGGAGAAATTGCAGGAAAAAGGTATAATGTATAAATGGTTAATCCCGGAAGGAATGTTATTCACATATATGAATACTAGATATAGGATTGACTCGGTCCTTAAACTGGACGATTTTATGAAGGTTCACGTGAGGAACTGGCAAAGAAAGGAGAAATTAAGGAAGACAGATCGGGTGGGAGACAGCTCTCCACAGGGCTTAAGTGAACAAGAGGAGGGAGAGGCGTCACAAGGTGAAGAAAGCTCATATAGAGAAACTAGATTACAGGAAAAAAAGAAGGCGCAGCTGACAGAGCGACAGATAGACGGATAATTTAGGATGGTTAATAACTGGAAGATTGTGTCAATAAATACTAATGGAATGAATTCGCCTCAGAAGAGAAAGCGTGTATTTCTCCAACTCAAAAAGTTAAAAGCAGATGTTATCTGCCTACAAGAAACCCACATAAGAAAAAAGGATCAACATTTTTTAATTAATAAAGGTTTAGGTACGGCGATAATAACCTCTGAGGAAAGGAAAAAGAAGAGAGGACTAGTAATATACATTAGAGCAGATATTCAGCCTAAGTTAATTTTTGAAGCTAGTGATGCGCGTTTTCAAGGGATAGAAATCCAGAAGGATCAACAGAAAATTCTTTTAGTGAATGTTTATGCCCCTAATGTAAATCAGCGAGCTTTCTATCAGGATTTGTATTCTAAGATCACAAGCTATGAATATGAAAACTTCTGTATTATGGGGGATTTTAATGCAGTAAGTGTTACTGACATTGATAGATCGGATAGAGTTGTGAATAAAAAGAGGAGGAAAAAGGTCACTGGAAGCAATGTTTTACCGCAGATTTTTGGTGAAATGGTCGAAGAACTGGCGCTGGTGGATATATGGCGTATATTAAATCCAAACCATAGAGATTATACTTTTTTTTCTAATCGGCATCAATCATGGTCAAGGATTGATATGGTGTGGATATCGACTAACTTGCTGAAATTAGTGCAGAAGGCAGAAATTTTACCATCAACTATAGCAGATCATGCGCCTATCTCTTTAGTTTTGAAGCATAGTGAAAGGAAATCTAGTTGGAGAATGTGCCCTGGCCTTACAAAAAATAAGAAGTTTGTAGAATATATAAGTAAAGAGATGAATCTCTTCTTTCAGTTTAACTTACAAAAGGAGGTCTCGATTGCTACAGTATGGGACACAAGTAAGGCATATTTTAGAGGTTTAGTTATTAATTTTATGGCAAATAAGAGACGAGAAGACTCTAAGAAGATGGTCGAATTAACGGATTTAATAAAACAAAAAGAAGATCAATTAAAAATTAATCCCTACCAAAAGAGAATTAAAGAAGAAATCAGAATTTTACAACATAAACTACATCTGTTAGATTTAGAGGAGATGGATAAGAAAATAGCCTACTCCAGACAGTATTATTTTGACCATGCAAACAAAGCAGGGAAATGGCTAGCGTATAAAATAAGGAAAGAAAAGGAAAAAAAATTATAAAAAAACTGAAAGATAAAGATGGAAATTATAAAACACGAACTGAAGATTTAAAGGTAATAATAAAAGACTTTTATACAAACTTATATAAAAAAAGGCAGATTCCGAAAGAGAGACAAGAGGAATACCTAGCCGATAAAGTATGGGTAAAATTAACGGAAGATAAGAAAAAGATATTAAACGACCCAATTACAATGTATGAGATAGAAGAAGCATGGTCAAAATTAAAGAAAAATAAAGCGGCAGGCCCTGATGGTATTCCGCCTGAATATTACATCACTTTTAAGGATAATTTGATTAATCATTTTAAAAGTTTAATTGAAGAAATCTGGCAATCTGCTAGTTTACCAGATTCTTGGAGATATAGTAATATTAGTCTTATCCCTAAAGTGGGTGGAGAATTGGAAGATATTAGATCTTATCGCCCAATATCTTTGTTAAATGTTGACTATAAATTATACTCCCTTATTCTTTCTAATAGACTAAAAAGAATACTAACAACTTTAATACATACCGATCAAACGGGTTTTCTTCCGAAAAGATACATGCGAACAAATATCCGTATACTATCTAATGCTTTGGAATATTATGAAAATAATCGGGATAAGTCAGTAGCCTTTCTATTCATAGACGCAGAAAAGGCATTTGACAACTTAGACTGGAATTTTATGTTTGGGGTCCTTGAAAAAATGGATTTTGGAAGGGAATTTATTAAAAATATTCAAGCAATTTATGATAGGCAAATAGCCAAGATAATTGTCAATGGAGAACAAACTGAAGATATAGCTCTCGCAAAAGGTACTAGACAGGGCTGCCCACTCTCACCCTTATTATTTATTTTATCGTTAGAATTCCTGAATAATGCAATACGAAAAAATAAAAAAATAACTGGCTTGAGGACAAGAGGAGAAGACTATAAAATTTTGTCTTACGCGGACGACATGGTACTAATACTACAGGAGCCGCTGGAAGCAATAGAAGAAGTCTTAAAAGAGTTAAACGATTATAGTGAATCAGCAGGCCTAAAGGTGAATAAACAAAAAACAAAAATACTGACGAAGAATATGACTCAACAACAAACCCAAGAAATAGAAAGGAAATCAGGTTTCAAAGTTGAGAAAAAAGTAAAGTACTTAGGTATAATAATGACCAATAGATGCAGCACCATCTATGAAAATAATTATATTCCATTACTTAAGGAGACGGAGCTGTTAATAAAAAAATGGAATAATCTAGGTTTGTCTTTAATGGGGAGAGCTGCATTAATTAAAATGGGTTTATTGCCAAAGGTTTTATTTTTGCTACAAATGGTCACTTTCGCGGTGACAAAACCTTTTTTTACTAAACTTAATCAACAATATAGACTGTTTATTTGGCAGGGGAAAAGACCCAGAATTAAATGGAGACTGTTAACTGATTTAAAGCAAAATGGTGGTCTAGCCTTACCTGATTTAGAAATTTATCATTTAGCATGCCAGACCCTATGGTTAAAGGACTGGGTGACTTTAGATGATCACCATCTTCAAGTACTTGAAGGGCTGTCATATAGAAGATGGTGTGGAATTGTTTTCTATGGCTTCGGAAGGTAGGGCCAGAACCAATGGGTTGAAATTAAATCAAAAGAGTTTCCGGCTCGACATTAGGAAGAACTTCCTGACCGTTAGAGCGATTCCTCAGTGGAACAGGCTTTCTCGTGAGGTGGTGGGCGCTTCTTCCTTGGAGGTTTTTAAACAGACGCTAGATGGCCATCTGACAGCAATGAAGATCCTGTGAATTTAGGGGGAAGTATTTGTGAGTTTCCTGCATTGTGCTGTGGGTTGGACTAGATGACCTTAGAGGTCCCTTCCAACTCTATGATTCTACTCTCCAAGGTTAGCAATCCTGAAAATAGGGGAGAGCAGGGTTTCGAGAACGGAGAAACCTCAGCAAGGTGGAGTGCCCTAGAGCCCATCCTCCAAAGTAGTAATTTTCTGCAGGGGAACCAATATTGGTTGTCTGGAGATCAATTGTAATAGCGGGAGATCTTCAGGTGCCAACAGAAGATTGACAACCCTGCCTCCTGGCCACAGGCAGGAGGATAGGGTTGCCGTCTCTAGGTTAGGAAACTCCTGAAGATTTGAGGGTGGAGCCTGGAGAGAACAGGGACCTCAGTGAGTTCAAAGCCATGGAGTCCATCCTTCAAACCAGCCATTTTCTCCAGGGGTCTCCTCAGGATGGAGATAAACTGTAATTTCTGGAGATCCCCATGCCCCACCCGGAGGATGGCATCCCTACCCCCAAAGAATAAGAGGCATCCAGACCATGACAGGAAATAGACTTGGCAAGTCTCCCCAGGAAGAGAAAGAGGAAGAGGAAGGAGGAGATTACTGGATTTATATCCTGCTCTTCACTACATGTCAGAGTCTCAGAGCAGCTTACAATCACCTTCCTTTCTGCTCCCCACAACATGCCCTGTGAGGCATGTGGGGCTGAGAAGTTCTGAGAGAATTGTGACTCGCCCAAGGTCACCCAGCTGGCTTCATCTGTAGGAGGAGTTCTCCAGATTAAGCCCAACCTCTGCTCTGAAGCCAGGAGGAGAGGGGAAAAGAGAATGGGTCAAACGGGGCAATAGCAGCAGCTGAACTCTCCACAGCAGGCAGTCCTCAGTGCTGGCCCCAGAGCTCTGCCCAAGCCCCAGGCTTGGAAATCTCACCCTGTCCCACTTGGCCATTTGCAAAGAAAACGACGCAAATTGAAAGCGGAGGAGTGCGCCTACACTCTTCCAAGTGGGAGAGGCAGGCTCCAAAGAGCTCAGGCGTGCCCTGACTCACCTCAAAAGTGGTGGCACAGCGTGGGGCTTGGGGGAGGGAGGCAGGCACCAAAGAGCGGTGGTGCAGCACAAGGCTTGGGAGAGGTAGGCTCCAAAGAGGGGTGACGCAGTGCGGGGTTTGGGGGAGGCAGGTGCTTTCTTATGATACACATCTTGATTATTACAGGTACACACAGTCAATAAATATACTTAGCCATCTTTGTCCCCAGTTTGGCTCCTCAAGGATTCAAAAGAGATAGTAAAACATTTTTTTAAATAATACATAAGTATAAAATCACCAATTAAAAATTCAGATTGTGATATTTGTTGGAGGATTAAATCAGCAGCATCAAAAATGTAATTCTTGGTTTTAAAAATGGAGTGATGCATTTCTAAATATTAAAAATAGGACCACCACCCCCTCCCCGTGTATTAGCCATGTACTGAGTTATAAATTAAGTTCCCTTCTGACTATCAGATGGTTGCAAATGAAAATCTTCAGTACATTGGGATTGTTCAGGAGCTTAAGCATTTTGGGTGGTTGTGGATTTGCATCCTCATTTTTATTAATGATGGTGGAGAAACTTCTCCATATTTTAGATTAAGGCTTCTCCAAAGCAATATTTGTATCACTTTTCCACAAAAGCCACCAATTTTATTGAACTGTGTTCCAGTAAAATCATGGAAGGCATATTTTCTCTCTCTCTGGTTTTATACAAAGTAATAATAATAACTATGAAAACAAAGTTGAGTATGATCTCTTTACCAACGTAAGCACATTGAAATGGGAGTGGCTGAAGAAGAAAATGTAGAGACAAAAGGGAGACGCCAAATGGAAAAAGTATGATTAGAAGTGAAAAAGGCTGTACCACAGGAAAAGGGGGTCCAATTACACATTATTGCCCAGGGTCCATGCAAATCTGGAACCAGCCCTGCCAATATTCAAGATTGCCACCTAGAGCAGGGGTGTCAAACTCATTTGTTATCAGGGCCACATCTGACATAAACGAGACTTAGTAGGGCCTGACCATGTATGTAATAAAATGTAATGCCAGGTAGGGAAGAAACAGCAACACTCTTGCAATATTTTGTTTATTTGATATTTGACACCTCCCAAACACCCCCCCCCCCAAAAAAAAGATGCCTGCCTAAAACAGTTGAGGGAATACTGGAATTTGGCAATGCAATTTTTAAAATAAAACATCAAGAAAAAGCACAAGGATCACAGCAGAAATTAAAATATATAAATCATAGAATCATAAGAGTTGGAAAGGATTTCCAGAGTCATCTAGTTCAAACCCCTGCACAATGCAGGAAATTCATAAATTAAAAATATAAAATACTCTGAGCCTAGGAAAACATGAAATGACTGGGCATTGCGAGCTTCCCCCACTCCCCCTGTCTAATGACCCTCCATGTAATGTTCCCCTTTGGCTATGGGTTTCCAGGTTAGAGGACTCATTCAGGCACCCATTCTCAGGTTCATTCAGCAAAAATAAACTGGCTCAAAATATCAACATATATAATCAAAATATAAGGAAATAACTCCTGCAAGCAACAACTACAAAACTGGTCTCTGGGTTTTTTTACAGGGTGGTTTGAGACAGTAGAAGCTTAAAGGTCCACTGGAGATAATGGGACTCAAGAATGCCAACTGTCTTAAGAATGTAATAGAAGCCATGTTGGATCACACTGGTGGCCCATCCAGTCTAATACTCTGTGTCACACAGTGGCCAAAAAACCCAGGTGCCATCAGGAGGTCCACCAGTGGGGCCAAGACACTAGAAGCCTTCCCACTCCTGCCCCTCAAGCACCAAGAATAAAGAGCAGACAGAGAATTCCACTCATACCTTGTGGCTAATAGCCACTGATGGATCTCTGCTCCATATGTTTACCCAATCCCCTCTTGAAGCTGTCTATGCTTATAGCTGCCACCACCTCCTGAGGCAGTGAATTCCATGTGTTAATCACCCTTTGGGTGAAGAAGTACTTCCTTTTATCAGTTCTAACCTGACTGCTCAGCAATTTCATTGAGTACCCACGAGTTCTTGTATTGTGAGAAGGGGAAAAAATACTTCTTTCTCTACCTTCTCTATTCCATGCATAATCTTGTAAGCCTCTATCATGTCACCCCTGAGTTGTTATTTCCCCAAGCTAAAGAGCCCCAAGCACTTTAATCTTTCTTCATAGGGAAAGTGTTCCAATGCTTTAATAGTTATAGTTGCCCTTTTTCCAATGCTATAATATATTTTTTGAGGTGTGGTGACCAGAACTGAGCACAGTACTCCAAATAAGGTCGCACCATTGATTTATACAGGGGTATTATGATACTACATAGGCTCATTTGAAATACATTTCAGCACAAAAAAAGTTGCAAAGAATATGCAGTGGATTTTTCTTTAAGGTCTCCTGACCCAGTTAAACTACAATGGGAATGGAAAATCTGTTCTGCATTTTCTTTGCAAGTTTTGTTTTTGTTCTAGCTGGGATGTATTTCAATGGAGCCCAGAGGAGGTTCTGGCTGGAGGAGAAACTGGAGAAGAGGCGCTGGGAAGTTTGGCAGCTCTGCCTTCTGCTCCCTGTGGTCAGGTGCAGCTCGAGCTTGTAAAGGTGAGGACATGAAGGGGAGAGGGGAGAAAAGAGCCATGGGCTGGATTAAAGCCCTGGGCGGGCCAGTTCTGTCCCAGGGGCCATAGGTTTTGACACCCTCAACCTGACATCTGGGATCTTTTTGAGCTATTTGTTTCATTCCACATTGGACCATCCTGGTAGACTTAATCCCTTTTGGACAAAAGATAAATATGGTTTGGACAAGACCATCTATTTGTCATGGAAGTTCAGAGCCATTACCTGGTGCTTGATGGAGGAAGGACTATAATGGATATGACGGGAGGGATGGTGGCTGGGAGGGATGGTGGCTCAGTGGTAGAGCATCTGCTTGGTAAGCAGAAGGTCCCAGGTTCGATCCCCGGCATCTCCAACTAAAAAGGGTCCAGGAAAATAGGCATGAAAAACCTCAGCTTGAGACCCTGG
Source organism: Heteronotia binoei (assembly GCF_032191835.1). Classification (NCBI taxonomy): domain Eukaryota; kingdom Metazoa; phylum Chordata; class Lepidosauria; order Squamata; family Gekkonidae; genus Heteronotia; species Heteronotia binoei. Next base: position 9,766,405 of record NC_083236.1, read on the forward strand.
AGAGCCGCTGCCAGTCTGAGTAGACAATACTGACTTTGATGGACCAAGGGTCTGATTCAGTATAAGGCAGCTTCATATGACTCTGATTGGTAAAAGTAGCTCCTGACATCAGAGATGGGGATTTGTGTGACATCGGAAAAATCTACTTGTCACTCTCAGAAGGGAGGTTGGCTTAGGTCCAACTCCATTTAACATATCTGGACATTTGGGATTTTCCCTTGTCTTCTGTGGAAACTGGACCCACAGGAAGTTGGGCAGGGGTTAAGGGATCCATTGACTTCGAGTAAACACAAGGGACTCTGCGCATGCTCTGAGGACCTTTTACAGCAGGGGTCCTCAAACTACGGCTCGCGGGCCAGATCCGGCCCGCTGAGGACGTTTATGCGGCCCGCCGGGTTATGGCAAAATCAGACCGGAAGTGACGTTCGACCTAAACTCGCATTAGCAACGCACACTTCCGGCACTGGGCTGAGGCAGTGGAGACAGAGAGTGAGGTGATACCGAGGTGAGGTGAGTTCCCAGGCCGGGGTGTGTGGTGTGGGGAAGGGAGAGAGATGCAGAAGATGGAGAACTAACGGCCTGCGGCCTTGTACAGTAATGGCAGTCCGGCCCTCCAACAGTCTGAGGGACAGTGAACTGGTCCCCTATTTAAAAAGTTTGAGGACCCCTGTTTTACAGCACAGGTAGTGTGTTTAACTTATCAATTGTATTGATTTTCATTGGAATATCTCTGTGCTGTTATTGCTGTGTGCTTTTCCATGTCTTTTGTTTTGCCTTTCTCACCCCTTTTTTAATCCAACCACCCTTCCCCCTTTTTACAATAAACCTTTTTATCATCATCATCATTTATTAATGCTCACAGACCAATTTATCATAAGCATATAAAAGATACAAAATCAATCCGAAATGCATTTAGGTCATAAAATTCGCTATCTATAAAACATTAAAATTAAACATGAATTAAACAAGGTCCTTTAGCTGACATTATTAAGTTGTCTCTGGAAACAGGGACTTTTTCAGCTAAACTTAAAGAGGCAGTGGTTCGTCCGCTTTTTAAAAAGCCATCTTTGGACCCGATGGTCCTGGCCCATTACCGCCCAGTGTCAAATCTACCATTCCTGGGTAAGGTAATTGAGAATGCAGTGGCAGAGCAGTTCCAAGCTTTCCTGGAGGATACCTCTACCCTTGATCCCTTCCAGTCCGGCTTTCGTCCTGGCCATGGGATGGAGACTGCTTTGGTTGCCCTCACTGATGACCTTAGAAGGCATCTGGATCAAGGCGGGTCAGCACTGCTATTACTATTACTATTACTGTTAGACCTTTCGGCAGCATTTGACATGGTCAATTATGATCTAATGACCCACCGCCTTGCCGATATAGGAGTTCGGGGTGAAGAGGAGGGAGATCTCCTCTTTTCTCCGTGATCGAGGACAAAGAGTGGCAACTGGCGAGCAGATCTCCCTGTGGCACTCATTCGAATGTGGTATGCCTCAGGGAGCTCTTCTCTCGCCAATGATGTTTAACATCTATATGCGCCCCCTTGCCCACATTGCCCGAGGTTTTGGGCTGGGTGGTCACCAGCATGCAGATGACACCCAGCTCTATCTGCTGATGGACAGCCATGCAGATGCCACCCCAGAACAACTGACCAGGGCGCTAGAAGCTGTGGCTGGATGGTTGCAGTTAAGCCGGCTGAAGCTTAATCCAGCTAAGATGGAGGTCCTGTACCTGAGCCGAGGGGGGCTAAGATCAGACATCCTCTTGCGCCATCCCAGAAAGTGAGGAGTCTGGGCGTGACACTGGATGTCTCCCTTTCCATGGAGGCCCAGGTCACAACAGTTGCGCGATCTGCATTTCATCATCTTCGGCAGGTCAAACAGCTAGCGTCCTATCTGACCCCCCATGACTTAGCTACAGCGATCCATGCAACGGTCACTTCCAGATTGGACTACTGTAACTCGCTTTACGCAGGCTTGCCCCTGAGGCTGATCTGGAAACTCCAACTGGTGCAAAATGCGGCTGCATGGCTATTAACTGGACTGCCTTTATGGGCAGGCAGTTGGCCGATGCTGTGCACACTGCACTGGTTACCAATTGAGTACCGAATCCACTTCAAGGTTTTGGTATTGACCTTTAAAGCCTTACGTGGCCTGGGACATACTTGAGGGACTGCCTCTCCCCATACGAGCCTCGAAGACTGTTCCAATTGGCCAACCAATACCTTCTGGCCATCCTCAGCCCAAGGGACATTCGGCTTGCCTCCACCAGGCCTGGTTGAATCAGCTCCCTATGGAAATCCGGGTCCTACCAGATTTACTTCCGTTCCATAGGGCCTGCAAGACAGAGCTGTTTTGCCAGGCCTTCATTTGAGGCAGGCAGACGTCCCTTCATTCTACTGCTTATGCCATCTATTACCTTCCCCCACAATGGGCTAATAAAATTACAATGAGCCAGAATATCTGTTTTATCTGAAATATGTGCCTGCCGCCTATGTATATTTTTTTGTACTTGTATTTTATTGGTATATTATTGAGTTATTACTGTGTTTAATTGTTTTATTATGACTGTGATCCACCCTGAGCCCGTATGGGAAAGGGCAGAATATAAATTGACCAAAATAAGATTTCATAATAATTAATTCTTTTCCCCTCAAACACAACGACTTGACAACAGTGATTCAGGCTATGGTCACCTTGAGACTGGATTACTGTAATGCCCTCTACATGGGGCTGCCTTTGTCTCAAACCCGGAAGCTTCAACTAGTGCAGAATGCTGCAGCCAGTCTGTTAATGGGTCTTCCCTTGTGGGAACACATTCAGCCTGTGCTGAAAGCACTGCACTGGTTACCCATTGCATAACGGGTTCATTTCAAGGTGCTGGTTCTTACCTTTAATGCCCTATATGGCTGGGGACCTGCATACCTTAGGGACCGCCTTTCCCCACATGACAACACTTCAGTCAGGGTCACAAAATCGACTCTCTGTAACTCGGGCTTAAAAAGGCCAGGCTTAAAAAGGCCAGGCTCATGGCTTAAAAAGGCCAGGCTCATGACAACTAGAGCCAGGGCCTTTTCAGTTGCAGCCCCAAGCTGGTGGAACGAGCTCCCCGAGGAGGTCAGGGCCCTGCGAGAGCTCACACAGTTCTACAGGGCCTGTAAGACAGAAGTCTTCCACCAGGCATTTGCAAATTAAATCATAGGCTGCAAAAGACCCCAAAACAACTGGGCCACCTTGAACGTGAACCTAAGATTGATCTTCCTATAAGAACATCCGGCTGAAATAACAATTAGAAAACTTAAAGATCATTATAGCACCTGAAATGGTTTTATGCTTTGATGTTTTTTGTACTTTTTTATTTTAAATGTGGTTTTATGTTCCGTGGATGTACATGGATGTGTAAGCCGCCCTAAGCCTGCTTTTGTGGGAAGGGCAGGATATAAATAGAATAAAATAAATAAATAAATACATTTTTGATTGTTTTGCTAATATAATATAATTTAATAAAGCCTTTGTTTACTACTCTTAGTACAATCAATTTATTTCAGATATTTCTCTTAATGTCTTCCTCATGGGCAACTAGATACTATCACATTCGTTATACATTATTTGTTCCTCTAGTACCGTGCTGGAGGACTACCTTCTTAGTAGGGCAGTCTAGATGTTCTCTGAAGGTACTGAGTGGTGGCAGCTGATTACCAGAGTACTTTCCAGGGAACTCTTGGTATAAGGACAGGGTCGAGTTAGCAATTAGACAAAGTAGGTACTGGCCTATTGGCCGCCATGCTGGCTTCTCCCCCATTTCCTCCCCTGCTTGCAGCCCTCCTAGTCTCCATGCGCAGCCAGCAACTGAGCTGCTCTTTGCCCAATTTGCGTGGTGCAGCTGCTGCTGGTGTCGTTGCCAAGTTTGCCTCTCTCTGCCTCTCCCCCACAGTTTTGTCAAAGGGTTTTTTGGGAAAGTGCCTGCAGGTTGCAGTGGGGGCCACAGACAGTGGGGAGGCACTCCAACTCTGAAATAATTTGCAAGGGCCCCCCAAGATTTTGACTGCCTAGGGGCCTCCACAGGGTTCAATCCGGCACTGTCTAAGGGAGTTTTCCGGAAAGGAAAGGCACAGTATTCAAAATTTCAATCTTCCCAGAACTCTTAACCAGACAAGATATTACAAAATAGAAAAAGAGGGGAGGAAAACCGATAGTTCAGATCTTAAGACCCTCTCATGCTAGTATATGGTGGAACTTCTGGCAGCCCCCTCCCTCCCCAAAAAAATCATGTTTCAGGTTGCTGCTGGCCTATGGGCATACCTGTGACCTGAAATTATCTTGATGACTTGAAAAATCTGCTTCCCCCATCCATGCATTTATTTTTTAACATCTAGCCTAATGAAGAATTCTGGGGAACTCAAAAGCTTGCAGACTGTTACGGGTCATTGGGTTGGGTCATTGGATGGTGCTTTTTTTGGCTTTTACTTTGGACTAACACGGCTGTAAACAGCTTCTCGGTTTATTGAAATCTGAACATTACTGGCCCAGTTAGGCCTCCATTCTGGGTCCTGATCAGAACATAGTTTTTTATGAGCAAGTCTGACAAAATATTGACTGCTTATCAGTCCTTATCTTACCAAAAGGACTGAGGAAGGACTCTAAAGTTTTAAATTCAACTTCCCACCTGAGTTCTAGTCTTTTGGTTCTCACAACATGGTCCATGATGAAGGAGGAGGAACTAGGAGTCAGATGGTTTTCTAAGACACTTGTTCCCTTTCTGCACATTTTCTCAGTTTCTCTTTCTCATCTGTCTGTCTGATATAAAAATGAACTGTCACTTAGAAACAAGCTGAGAAGAAGCTTAGCGTCACAGGTGGAGAGCCCATCCCTCAGCCGCAAGAGTGCCAGGCAATGTCCGCAATCTTCTAGCAGAGGAAGTGATAAAACTGCTTGTTTACTTTCTTCCCCTGTTTAAACAGCAGGGAGGTTTGGCTGTGTGTCACTGTCATCTGCTGCCTGTAGGTTTTCAATATACATATAAAAGAAATCTTTGAGCTTTGTTTCAGTCTCTTTTTTTAACACATTGGAATTGAATGTTGCTCTTCGTCTCCCCTGAAACAGAATTCAATCCATCTCAAATTAAATTCCCAAAGATCTGTTTGCTCATTCTTTCCCAGGCGTGTAAAGCACCGAGATTTGTATTTGGTAAGATAAGATCTTTAATTGCACCCACTTTCTCTGTGTTTATTTATTTATTTATTTTATTGGACTTATATCCTGCCTTCCCCGCCGAAGCAGGCTCAGGGTGGCTTGCAACAATAAATTCTAGTTGTGTCTTCAGCTGGCAGCAAAGTTTTGCCCACACTGAATGCATCAACAAAATGATACAATATATACATTACCTTAATCAAGCGTGGCCCTCAATTTTGGATGCCCTATGGAAATTTAAATTTTGCTGCCACCACCTTTATATATATATATATTTATGCCAATCACATTAATGTAACAAGAGTTTATGGGGATACTATGTTCTTATTATCATTTTTAATTTCAATACCTTCAATATATTGCTGGGTTCCACATTAATTGAGTGACTAAGTTCACAGCCCAGGTTCTCTGGCATGATCACTAATTAAGTTTATGTCACATGGCAGGTGAGAATACCGTTTCCCCCTATGACAGCATATTGAAAAGGTGGTGAATTTCAATAATGCAGACCAGATGCTTACAGACCTGAGGAAGGCTATCCTAGAATTCTGGCACACCAGTCAGTTATATAGCTAGCTTTTATAATCAGTCCTTATATTATTGATTAATCTCCATGGAATACTCTGGGTTGATGGATTTTCAATCTATATGGCTGAACATGGTGCCTTCCATGTAGATAGTTTCAGAGGGCAGCCATGCTGGTTTGCAGTAAAACAGTAAGATTTGAGTCTGGTAATCATAACACCATAGAAACCAACACAAGTTTCAGGGTATAAGCTTTTGAGAATGAAGCTCCCTTTATGTCTGACAAAGCGAGGTTTGACTCTTGAAAGCATATACCCTGAAATTCCTCTTGGTCTCAAAGGTGCTAGTGCACTCAAATCTAACTCTTTTACTGCAGACCAAAATGTCACAACTACCCTTTGAAATGCTGGGTTGCTCATTTTGGGGGTGGATCCTGGGGAGGGTGAGGTTTGGGGAGGAGAGTGACCTTCGCAAGGTATAATGCCATAAATTCCACTCTCCAAAGCAGCCATTTTCTCCAGGAAAACTGATCTCAATACTCTAGAGCAGTGTTTCCCATTTGCAGGGTTGTGACCCAGTACTGGGCCATGGAAGCCTCACTACCAGGTCACAAGAAAAGCCAAAGCTAGCCCCGCCCCCAGCAAAGCTAGTCCCGCCCCATCTCTGTGTTGTGCAGAGAGGAGCTGGGCTGCCTCTCCTTCCTTCTCCCCTGCTCCCAGTGTTTGAGAGAAAAGTTAGCATCCACTGGCACTTTAGACTCACGAAGTGTTCTTCAAGGTATGAGCTTTCATGTGCCTTTCAGTATTTTCTTTTGGGGGAGATTTCCCCGGGAGGCCTGGGCGGCAAAGAAGGGTGTGTGTGTTTTTTTCAGCCAAGAGTGGTGGAGAGTGGGCATTCCAGTAGCTTTTTTTTTTTTTAACCAAACAACCCCTGGGCAGAATTTTTGCTTGCTGGGGTCATCTGGTGGTGAGGAAGGCTTTTTTTTCTTTGCCCCCCCCCTCTTTCTTTCTTTCTTTCTTTCTCTTTCTTTCTTTCTTTCTTTCTTTCTTTCTTTCTTTCTTTCTTTCTTTCTTTCTTTCTTTCTTTCTTTCTTTCTTTCTTTCTTTCTTTCCCTGCAAGTGACGCTCTGTCTGTATTCTTGCTGCTGGGGAGAGGAAGCAACAGTGGGAGGGCTTCTAGTGCCCTGGCCTCACTGGTGGACATTCTGGTGCTTTTTGGGCATTGTATGAGGGAATTTTGGACTGGACAGTCCATGCTGATAGGGTGGGTGCAACTGGCAGGTGAGGTGGAAACCAACATGAAGAGAGTGGCTCTCCAGCATCAACAGCAGCAAGGGACTAAGGAGGGACATGAGTCTCGGCTGGAGGCAAAAGCAAAATGGCGGAAAGCAAGCCAGTCTGAGGGAGCAACTAAACCAGCCACCCCTAGACGCTGCTTTCAGTGTGGTGACCCAAACCATATGGCAGCCAACTGCCCCGAGCGATCTCGAGGGGCACCCCCTCACTCCAAAGACCAGCGCACCCAAGGTGAAAAAGACGGAGGGAAGAGTGCAGGAACCTGCCAAGGGCAGCTCAGCATCCGCAACCCCACGGGAGGAAGAAATCAGCATTGTTGATGAGCTGGGAGAAGACGTCTGGGAAGATGAGCCAGCGGGAAGCGAGGGCGGCCTGCACTGAGAGGTGCCGAGCAGCAGGTCATGGAGTTAATGGCACCGCTGAGGGTGAGAATTACGGGTACCTTGTTTTTCATCCCACTGACTTTATTAAACTCTAACCTCAAATGCTTTATACATGCCCGGGCACTACTAGATGCTGGGTGCACCAGAGACATAATCACACCCAAATTAGTGGAAGTGCTCAGACTCCCTACGAGTCCTCTCCCCCACCCCATACAATTTGAGCAAATGGATGGGACAGTGATAAAGGGGGAACCATGTATGGAGCAAACTCAAGGGATGCTGATGGGGATAGAAGACCACTGGGATACAGAATTTTTTGTTGTGCCCCCTCTTCGTCATTTGACATTGTCCTGGGAGTTGATGGTTGGCAAAACATGAACCCAACATAAAATGGGGGGACCAAATCATAGACTTTAGAAATGGGAGATGTGAGTCCCACCAATGGAACAGGGAGTGGGGTCCGGAACTACCCCCCCTAAAGGAAAAACTATGCCTCACTATAGTGGAGGTGAAATAAATCCCACTTGAGTACAGAGATTTAAAACAAGTGTTTAGTGAAGAAGAAGTGAATGAGCTTCCCCCCACACCGAGATATGGACTGTGCTATAGAATTGATTCCGGGACAGAGCCTCCCTCGAGCTAAACTTTATTCCATGGGATGGGCTGAAAAAGCAAAACTCCACAAGTTCCTAGACAAGAATTTAAAGAGGGGCTAGAAACAGATATGGACTGTGCTATAGAATTGATTCCGGGGCAGAGCCTCCCTCGAGCTAAACTTTATTCCATGGGATGGGCTGAAAAAGCAAAACTCCACAAGTTCCTAGACAAGAATTTAAAGAGGGGCTAGAAACAGATATGGACTGTGCTATAGAATTGATTCCGGGGCAGAGCCTCCCTCGAGCTAAACTTTATTCCATGGGATGGGCTGAAAAAGCAAAACTCCACAAGTTCCTAGACAAGAATTTAAAGAGGGGGTTTATCAGACCGGCTATGGCCTCCCATGCTGCCCTCGTACTGTTTAGGAGGAAGAAAGACAGGGGGCTCAGGCTATGTATGGATTTTCGTGGAATCAACGTGATTTCAACCCCGAATGCATACCCCATACCCCTAATAAAAGATTTGTTAAGCACCATGTCAGAGGGAAAGATTTTCACCAAGCTGGATCTAAGAGACGCTTACTTCTGGGTGCACATAAAAGAGGGGGATGAATGGAAGACGGCAATTAACACAGCAATGGGACAATTTGAATACTTAGTCATGCCATTCGGATTACAAGGGGCCCCAGGAGTTTTCATGAACTTTATAAATGAAGTCTTGCAGAAATATTTGTACCGAGGGGTAGTGGTGTACCTGGACGATATAATTATTTATTCAAAAGACCTCCCCTCCCATGTGAAATTAGTGAGGGAAGTCTTAACAACCCTCTATGAGAACCAACTCTATGCAAAATTATCCAAGTGTGAGTTCCATAAGACCGAATTGGATTACTTAGGTTATCGAGTGTCGGGAAGGGGCTTGGCAATGGACCCCGCCAAAATACAAGTGGTACTGGATTGGGAACCCCCAAGAACACATAGACAGTGCCAATCCTTCATCGGATTCGCAAACTTTTATTGTAATTTTATACAAGGATTCGCACACACCATGCTTCCCTTGACGGACCTTCTTAAAACGAAGGGGAAAGGTCCAGAGGCCAAAAGGCCAGGAGCAAAATTAAATTGGACAGAAAACTGTCAGGAAGCCTTTAACAAATTGAAGAGATTGTTCACCAGTGAACCTATTTTAATCCACCCCAGTGAATTAAAACCTTTTGTGGTCCAATATGACGCCAGCGATGTCGCTGAGGGGGCCATTCTCATGCAACCAGTCGAGGGAGGGTCCCTAAAACCATGTGCTTACATCTCTAAGAAATTCTCTCGAGATCAGAGGAATTGGTCTTTGTGGGACAAAGAAGCATTTGCTGTAACATTCGCCCTAAAAACATGGCGATCTTGGCTAGAAGGATCAAGGGTTCCTTTTGAAATATGGACAGATCATAAAAATCTGGAAGCTCTCATGGGCCACAGAAAATTGACTGAGAAACAGATCCGATGGGTGGGGATTCTTTGCGAAATTTGACTTTAAACTGAAACACATCCCGGGATCTAAGAATTTTCTAGCCAATGCATTATCCAGACTCCCCCAGCATAATAGCCAAAGGGAGGAATTGATAGACTCACTCATCTCTCCCAGTCAGTTAGGGGGAGTGGTAATTACCCTCTCCGAAGCAAAGCATGAAAAACTGGAAGAGCAGTGGGGGGGGGGGAGAAAGACTGATTGCTGAAGTGGAGAAGGAAGCGGATGCAATACCCGAGGGGGTAAAGAAAGGGGAGGGTGGTTTCTGGTACAAAGACAGTAAACTCTATGTGCTAGAGAACCTCTGGAAAGAAGTGCTCCAAATGTGCCATGACAGCAAGCTATCTGGGCACTTCGGTTATGTAAAAACTCTGCATCTAGTGAATAGACAATTTTGGTGGCCATTTATGAAAAAAGACATCTCTAATTATGTGGCTTCTTGTCCAATATGCTTGATGGCTAAGAGAAGGGGGGGAAGCCCCCAGGGTTCTTACAGCCACTGGAAACAGCCACCAGACCGTGGTCAATAGTCTCATTGGATTTTATCGTAGAACTTCCCCCTTCTCTGGGAAAGACTATAATTCTTGTGGTAGTGGACCCTTTTTCTAAACAAGCCCACTTCATTCCCTGCTCGCAAATACCCACGGCTAAAAGACTAGCTCAACTATTCTTCCAACATGTGGTGAAACTACACTCATTCCCAAATAAGCTTAGTGACCGAGGAGCCCAGTTTGTTGCCAACTTCTGGCAGGAGTTTTGTAAACTGACCAGGATTGAGCAGGGCTTGAGTTCCACATACCACCCCCAAACGGACGGCCAGACAGAACGGATAAATGCGTTGCTGGAGCAATACTTAAGGTGCTTTGTAAACTACCAGCAATCAAACTGGGCAGAGTTGCTCCCGTTTGCCAAGTATGGATATAATAACAGCATACACAGCTCCACCAAGTCTTCCCCCTTTTTGGTAGTGAATGGGTATGAAGGGAAACTACTCCCGCTACTCCCGGGGGGAAACTACTTTTCCGCTACTCCCGGGGGGAACAATGCCTGCAGTACCTTCAACTTTTCAACAATGATGGGGAAAGCTGGGGAAGGCTTCGAACAACATTCAAGAAAACCTGGAATTAGCTAAGGAGAACTATAAAAAGCATTACAATAAGCACCACACTTCTGCTTGGGATTTTAAAGTGGGAGATACAGTGTTCCTCTCTACCAAAAACTTGCCTCTACCACAGACTTCTAAAAAACTGGCATACAAGTTTTTGGGACCGTTCCATATTAAACGGGTCATCAATAAAGTGACTGTAGAGCTTGAATTACCCAAACTTTTTAGTAAGATACATCCGATCTTTCATTGCAGTTTACTTCAGAGGGATCCTGGAGCCACATCTCGGCACCCCCGACCACAAGTTCTCGAGCCTATACCAGTGGGGGATCAGAATCACCATGAAGTAAAAAAAATCTTAGATGCTAAACTGAAGCGGGGTGTATTGTATTTTCTGATTAGATGGAAACATTTCTCAACAGCACACGAGTGGGTAATTAGCTCAAATGTGAGAGCACCAGCGCTGATTAAACAATTCTATTCTAAATATCCTTCAAAACCCTGGAGAGGGGCTTAGGGGGGGCAGTATGTCAAGCATGCTTATTTCTGTGACATAATGTGTTCTTAGACAAAGAGCAGGTCTCACGCTCTTTACTGCTCCCCCCTTATTTACAACCATGGGGCAAGTAATAAATCCATCTGGCCCAAGGATGTTTATGCTACAGCCTGGCTGGTGGAACCGTGGAACCACTTTCAAGTCGCCTCTCCCACACATTCATACAGACAACTCTTATCTTCTGCTAGAGAAGTGTGAGAATGGGATATGTTTTTAGTAACCTAAATTCCTTAGTAATAAAAGAGATAGTGTTAGCAACCTTTGAACCCATGACGCAAGTATGCATCTGTAATGTAACCTTTGAAGATATCCTATATAGCAACTATGTAACTCTGTATACATCATTACTCCCAAGGCTGGTGTCCTTGGTACAGCTTCTGAGTTTCTTAAATAAAACAGCTTTGATTTAAAACAAAAGACTGCTTATTGAGAAATATTGACGCTTGACAGGCTGGTTACATCAATGGTGTCATCAGGAAAGATTTGGATTTCTGGACCATGGCTTACGCTTTCGAGATGGTGGTCTTCCATCAGGAGATGGTTTGCCGTGGTAGGGAAAAGGGTGTTTGGTAACAGCCTTGTTAACCTAGTAAGGAGGGCTTTAAACTAAATTGTATGGGGGAGCAAGGCAATAATTCAAAGCCTCCTTTGATGCCAGAAACGGGGGATAAGAACACTAATGATTTGCAGAAAGTGGCACATATGCTAGGTAATGTTAACTTGCAGGTATGCAACCCTCGGGAATTTTTGGAGAACAGGAGAGGTGCCGGAAGATTGGAGGTAGGTGAATGTTGTCCCCATCTTCAAGAAGGGGGAAAAGGAGGATCTGAGTAACTACCGACCAGTCAGCTTGATGTCTATACCTGGAAAAGTTTTAGAATAAATCATCAAATAGTCGGTCCTGGAATATTTAGAAAGGATGGTAGTGATTACTAAGAGACAGCATAGGTTTCTCAAGAACAAGTCATGTCAGACTAACCTGATCTCTTTTTTTGAGAAAGTGACTACCTTGCTGGATCAAGGGAATGCAGTAGACATCATTTATCTTGATTTCAGTAAGGTTTTTGATAAGGTTCCACATACTATCCTTGTTGACAAGTTGGTTGAATGTGGTTTGGATCCTGTTAGTGTTAGGTGGATTTGTAACTGATTGACAGATCGCACTCAAAGAGTGCTTGTGAATGGTTCCTCATCCTCTTGGGGAGGAGTGACAAATGGAGTGCCTCAGGGATCTGTCCTGGACCTGTTTTGTTCAACATCTTTATCAATGATTTGGATGAAGGAATAGAGGGAATGCTTATTAAATTTGCTGATGATAATAAATTGGGAGGGTGTTCAAATACAGTAGATGACAGAAACAGGATACAGGATGACCTTGACAGGCTGGAAAACTGGGCTAAAACTAAGAAAATGAATTTTAACAGGGATAAATGTAAAGTTCTGCATTTAAATAGGAAAAATCCAATGCATGGTTATAGGATGGGTGAGACTTGTCTTAGCAGTAGTATGTGGGAAAAGGATCTAGGGGTCTTAGTGAATCATATGCTGAACATGAGTCAACAGTGTGATGTGGTGGCTAAAATGGCAAGTGCAGTTTTGGGCTGTATCAACAGAAGTATAGCATCCAGATCATGTGAAGTTATGATATCGCTTTACTCTGCTCTGGTAAGACCTCACTTGGAGTATTGTGTTCAGTTTTGGGTACCACATTTTAAGAAGGATATAGACAAGCTTGAACAGATCCAGAGGAGGGTGATGAAGACGGTGAGGGGTCTGGAGAACAAGTCCTTTGAAGAAAGGTTGAAGGAGCTGGGCATGTTTAGCTTGGAGAGGAGGCAGCTGAGAGGTGATATGTTCACCATCTTGAAGGGCTGTCATATAGAGGATGGTGTGGAATTGTTTTCTGTGGCCCCAGAAGGTAGTAGCAGAACCGTTGGGTTGAAATTAAATCATAAGAGTTTCTGGCTCAACATTAGGAAGACTGTCCTGACCGTTAGAGCAATTCCTCAGTGGAACAGGCTTCCTCAGGAGGTGGTGTGCTCTCCTTCCTTGGAGGTTTTTAAACAGAGGCTAGATGGCCGTTTGACAGCAATGAAGATCCTGTGAATTTAGGGGTAGTTATTTGTGAGCCCCGTGGCGCAGCATGGTAAAGCTGCAGTACTGCAGTCGGAGCCCTCTGCTCACAACCTGAGTTCAATCCCAGCAGAAGCTGTTTCAGGTAGCTGGCTCATGGTTGACTCAGCCTTCCATCCTTCCAAGGTCAGTAAAATGAGTACCCAGCTTGCTGGGGGGAAAGTGTAGATGACTGGGGAAGGCAATGGCAAACCACCCCGTAAAAAGTCGGCTATGAAAACGTTGTGAAAGCAACGTCACCCCAGAGTAGAAAACTGGTGCTTGCACAGGGGACTACCTTTACCTTTACCTTTTTTTTTTTTTAATTTGTGAGCTTCCTGCATTGTGCAGTGGTTTGGGCTAGATTACCCTGGAGGTCCCTTCCAACTCTTTGATTCTATGAGTCTTCCTGAAATAATCACATGGGTAATCCAAGCCAATCAGAGACCAAATAGTGAGGTGTCTAGCATGGTGATGCTCCATAGCCTCAGATTTAGCTAGCTATATGATGATGTTGAAGGTAAGTGAAATAGATTGAGAGGGAGAACAAGGAACAGGCAAATATTTCTACAACTTAAAAATATAAAACTCAAGTATTTTTTTTTAAACCATGTTGGACATTTTTGTGGAAAACAGTGCATTGTTTTATCTCAGCCCTACTGATATCCCTTCTATATATGTGCAAATGCTGCTGATTTTTCACCTTTACATATAAATTAAGACAGGGGTGTCATACTCATTTGCTATGGGGGACAAATCTGATTTACAATGAAACATGCTTAAAAGATTAGCACTCTTGCAATATTTTGTTTTCAAAGATTTCAGGTTTTCACGGCTAGTAACATCATTAGGATTTGTAGAATCTTTCGGGCTCAAGTGCCGTGGTGCAGTCTACATTGGCACTACCCAACGCAGTATCAACACCCGCCTCACCGAACACAGGAGACACTGTCACTTGTTTCAGCCAGAAAAATCAGCTGTAGCTGAACATGCACTTCAAGAAAGAGACCATATCATCCACTTTGAAAGAACTGAAGTCCTTTCTACGGCCTCACATTATCATACCCGCCTGAACAGAGAAGCTATTGAGATTTACAAACACCAGCACAACTTTAACAGAAAGGAAGAAGGCATTTCCATCCACCAATCTTGGTATCCAGCTCTGCAAAACACCCTACAGACTATAAATCGCAGAAATTCACAGAACAATCAGCACATTCCACAGAACAATCAGCACAGTCAACAACCATCTTCCTTTTCTTCACACCCCTTCCAACCCTCCCAGCAATGAACAAAACAATGGTCACATTCAACAGCCAGTTTCCTCATCACTACCCTTCCAGGAAGCCCCACCAAACAATGGGCACATCCACAAACCTATTGCCCTTTCACCACACCCCCTCCAGCCTAGAAATAGCAGCTCTCCAGCAGCCCTGGCCTCACTCAATGCACAGCAGCCAAGAAGGTCAGAGCACCTGCTCTGGCTGCAACGCCACTGAGGATGTTCTCCGTAGCCGAGAATGAAACGTCTGGAAGAAAAACTTTCTCCAGTAGAACATGGCACTTGAGCCCAAAAGATTCTACAAACCCTAATAATATTTTGTTTATTTAACAGTCTCTGATAACTGACACCTCTTGCTCTGAAATATTGCATCAAAATCTGGAGACAATGCCAGTGCTGTAGCAGTCTCGAGTATGCTGTTCAGTTGTTGTTCAGGTGTGTATCTGTATATTGCAAGCCTACTGATGCGGGAATTGTACTTTCCCTGGTTCCCAATAACCCAAATAGTCACAGTCAAACAATGCAGATAAACTTTATTCCACTCGACTCCAGACAGACAGAAGGCTTAAGGACATTCAGAAGGCAAAATATAAAATATCAGTAGTTTAGTTCCAGATATAATAGACGATTATGCATGGTGATAATCAAATGAACTCAACACCCTCTTTCACAGTTACGCTTACCCTTGTCATATAATCTAATATCTGTTAAAAAGAGTTAACTCAATGAAAATCTAAGTCATACCCTGGAATCTAAGGTTGAGCAGTAAGCTATTGTTTGAGGCCTCCAAGAGAAGATTATTTAAATCAGCAAAGGCTGTCTCTCCTCTTTGGCTGTCCAGCAGAGAAACTGTCTCTGCAGAGCAGCCCAGAGTCTGAGTTCCAATTAGTATGGCATAATCTAACACAGAGGCAGTGTAGCTACACTCTGGTCCAGATCAACAGTTTGGGCCAAAAAATTCACAGCTTATATAGGTTCCAGTGACCCCATCACACATCTACTGGGTCATTTATTGTCAACACATTTTGCAGCCTACTGTAAGCAATTTCAACTAACTCAAAACAATAATGGCTGAGATTGTCCCCAATTCTCTTCTACCTTTCACCCACTTGCTGGGTCTTTGCAAATGGCTGCTCCCTCCATCTTGTTTCCTCCTTTCCGTATGATATTTACCATATATGGTACTTCCTGCCTGAAGAGGCAAATTGAACCTTCACCCACTAACCCACTTAAGTCTTAGATAGATGTTCTATGGTTCTGAAAGACTGAGACCTCTAGTGGCCAAATTTTATAACTGCAGCAAAGATTATAGAAAGGTACAGAGGTTTTTAAGGTGTTTGAAGAGCTTAGTGCTCATTTCATCAGAGCATGGCTACTTTCAGAAAGAGTTCTTGTAGCCAATTTCATAAAGAGTATGCTTAAGAGTGTGTTTAAGATCATAAAGAGGGCCAACCCAAAATAAATTCCGCCAGATTCCCCAAATTTTGAACTCTTTATGATCCAACCCAATAATTTAAGACACTTAGGAAACCATTACATATTCTCAGTTATCTGTTACATCATTAAGCTCAATGTGTGTGAATACAGAATCAATGTGTGTGACTTTAGAGCACATCTTATGCATACAAGATCTTATACATAAAAAAATACAAAGCAATGTAATAAGCTGTGTTTTTACAGCAGCAGAAGACAATTTAAAAAAAAACACAAAACAAAAAAAGTTTTACTCAACGCAACACTGAACTAGCCGATAACTTTCTTCTTTCCAAGAAGCAAGGACAGGGGGGGGGAAACTTCTTCTCAAGAACCAAGGGCGGTAGAAGAACTTCTGCCGTGAGCAGTCCCAGAAAAAAAGAAAAAAAAGAAAACCTCATGTCGATGCTGGAGCTTGCTTCAGAAAGCATTAGGAATGCTTTTCAGTTCTGTTGTGCTGCCTTTATCTCTTTAGCTGCTTTGCAATTGTCGAGGAGTCAGGGCTTGCTTCAGGAACCCGTCGTCAGCTGGACGGACGCTGGCACGGCTGTCTAATGATGGTCACAGACCGCTCGGATTGCTTCCAAAATGCTTCTCAGACAAAACAATGTCCCTGCAGAACAGAACAGACTGCTTGCATTTGTTCTTGGAATCCGGATGGCTGCAGGCCCTCTGGAACGTTTATAGCTTGGCCCTTTCCCCTGGTCAGGCAGACTTGCTTCAAGCTTTCAGCAACGCACCGTTTAAGGCTTCCCTATGGAACTTTAAAACACTCAATCAAAACAAGACACATTAATGATGACATAACTTTCCTCTTGCTTATTTTCTAGCATAGGACTGTGTTTTTAATTCAGACTGGCTAATAGTTGCTGAAAGAAAGAAAAAACTTCTGATAGAGCAAAGAGAAGAAAAAAAAACTGTCAAAGGAATGTGCTTTTGCTGTGCTGTTATCAGCGCACAATAGAATGGGCTTCAAGGCTTTTTGCTGCGTAGTTAACAGTACTGTGGCTGGCTTCTGATGCCAACTCCCGAAATGTGTGCTTAAACCTTTTGCGTTTTGAAGCAATGTAGTGCTGCATCAATATAGTACTGCATAGTGTAGTGAGGTACATTCCAAATGTTATTAACCCATTATTAAAATAATAAAACTCTAAGCAACATGGGAGTTTTCACAGAACAAGGCAACTCTTGTAAGCATTGTTAATAGCATGTTCTAAAGGCATAGTCATATAGTCTTAAGCTATATATATATATATATATATATATATATATATATATATATATAAGAAACATATTCTAAACAGACTTATTTGATGCATATATTTCATAAACCTTAATTGGTTTAGGCATATTAGCTTTAGAAAGGCAGTTACAAACTCAAAGCTCTACTTTTACATAAAACAATCTAGGGTGGCAAGCTTGGTCTTCTTTAGACTTTCACAATGCATTTTAAAAATTGCACAATAGCTAAAATTCTGAACAACAGCCAATTTTCTTACATTGCCGATTTCTTTCCAAATTCCAATTTATTTCCAAATTAATCAATTTACTTGTCTCCAATGAAACCAAGGCTTCAAATGTCTCCTGACTGTTTCCCAAAAAGAGAAAACAGATCAGAATTCCAAACTGCCTTACAATACTCATGTTTGAGACACAAAAAAACAAAAATCAGGTGAGTCCAGTAATAGATCTGTCAGGTCCTAGCTATAAAAACTATAGAAGATAATTCAGCCAATACCTACAGGATGCTTGGGTAACACTTGAAGTAGCACACACAAAACATCTTGTTCTAGCAATGATTCTATCACTGGCAATTCATATCCAGGCTCCAGAGTCACTAAAACAGGCTCTCTTATTGTTCCCTCATTATTAGGCTCCCACAAAGTCTCAGGCAAAGTCCCTTGAGGTGGCACATAGACTCTCACCTGTCCTGAAGGCTCAAAAACAATTACAGCCCCTAACTTTGTTAGCAAATCATGTTCCAGCAAACTTATAGGAGCACTAGGAGAAAGCAACACCTCATGTGCTACATTCACATTTTGATATGTTGACATTCTTTACAGAAATCTCATGGTCAATGCTTTTAGCCTAAGACCCAGAGGAAAACATGAAATGGCTGGGCAGTGTGAGCTTTAGTACTTAAGTTTCTTTTTGCGCTGGTTAAGAACATGTGAAGGCACCATGTCACAAAATGAGGGTTATGTGTTTGTTTATAAAACTACAGTCTTCTCCAGATAAAGAATTACAACTTCTATGTGGCAGTGCAAGAATAGAGAGAGAGCAACATATACTGTTCAGTATTAGCCTACTTATATGGGAAGACTAGGTTAAAATTCCGTCTACAAAGGAAATGTGCTGGGTTGACTTGGTCTGAATGAGGGGTGGCCAAACTTCCTTAACATAAGAGCCACATAGAATAAACATCAGATATTTGAGAGCTGCAAGACATGAACATGGCCAGACTTGCTCTGGCCCACCAGCTCCCAAAATGCTGGCCACGCCCCTATCTGGTTCACTGTGCAATTATACATTATTACACATACACAGAGACAGGGAGAGCTTCAGGCAAGAATAAAATCATCCTTGAGCTGTTAGCACAAAATTGCTTTCCTACTGAGAAAGAATGGATCATAAAGGCATGAATACAGAGAAAAGAGAGAGGCAAAACCCAGTTGTACCCAGGAGACCCCTGGCATAAGGAGCCAACAAAACTCCCTTTCCCTCCCTCCCTCTCCTCTCTCTGTAAGGATTTGCCAGAATCTATCACAAGACCTCTTGATTAAATGCAAAAGAAGCTTTTAATGAAGAATCATGAAAGAAACACTTGTAGCATGTGCACACAAGACTACTTGTCTTGCCAGACTGACAATAAGAGGAAGATACAGTCCAGATATAGGATACAGGTTAACAGCTCATCATTTCTCCTGCCTAACTCTCTCCTGCTCAAAAGTATTTTAATTAGTTCCCATACCACAGTGTTACTTTTCTCCAAGGTCACATTCCAGCTTCACAGACATTTTCAGTTGGTACCTACCTTCCTTTCCCAGGGAGAAAAGATTAGGCCCTTGCTTTCCACAATAAGTTGCTCACATTTATGGTCTTATATGTTACCACTCCTTGTCTCCATAAACTAAAAAAAAAAGTATAATGAATATATTTACATGTTAGTAAATATTGACATTATAACATAGAAGTTAGTACAGTCAGAAATACAAGTACATAAATGCATATATGAATACATGGAATAATTGACTAGTGAATACAGGAATATTCTTAGGACAATTAGCCATTCATCAGTAATGAAAATAATACTAAAAAATCCAAAAGCTGTTACTGAATCACAAGATTGAAATAAATCCTTGTCAGGGACTTGTACCTGACATTCTGCCACCCCCAAAATTTACTTTCCCCAGGTTTATCCAGGTATTTTGCATGAAATTGTCTGACCAGTCTGAGGGCTTTCATCTGATCCCTGTAATCCATTAATTTTTTGTTTGAGGGAAGTGTGCCCATTTAGCAAGGTAATGCCTTTTTCCATTTTGAGTCCTTAGGATCGTCTCCATTTTTCGATACTGCGGTCCATCTACTAAGATAGGGGGACATGCCAGAGGATGAGGGTGTCACGCATCAGGCCCAGAGCCCTTCTTCAGAAAGGTGGGAATGAAATACAGGGTGAATGTCCCTGAGGTTCTTGGGCAAAGACACCTCTACTGTTACTGTGTTGATGATGCATTTTATCTTGAAAGGTCAAATATATTTCTAGCCCAGCTTCCTAGTGGGCTTCAACCCTTTTCAGATTTTTAGTGGCTATGTAGACTGAGTCCCCCACCTTGATGTCCCAAAAAGGGGGCTCATTTCTTTTCTGCCTGAGTCTTATAATCCTTCTTTGCTTGTTCTAACTCCTCTCTGATTACTGCCCAATGGCCAAATTAGACCATCATTCCTGTAACTCCCCTGACCTAGAGGATTCTCTCCCCAGCAGTCCAGGCATGGTTTTTCCCTCATAGCCATGCACGACTTGGAAGAGGATTGCTTTCATTGATGTTTGGACTGTGTTGGTATAGCAGTATTCTGCAAAAGGCAGGAGTGCCATCCAATTGTCCTGCTAATAGTTTGCATAACACCTGAGGAATTGTTCAAGCACCTGATTAATGTGTTCTGATTGCCCACCCGTTTCTGGATAGCAGCCCAAACAAAGCCCCTGCTCAATATTTGTCAGTTTCAAAAACTCTTCCCAGAATTTAGCAACAAACTGAGGCTCCTTGTCAGAAATCACCTTATCAGGAAAAGTGTGTAAACAAACCACACTTTTGGCCAATATCTTTGTGGTTGGCACCTGGGTGCATGGAATGAAGTGGGCTTGCTTAGAAAAAGTGTCCACCACCACCAAGATTCAGTAACTGTTTTTCCCTGACTTGAAGGGAGATCAGTTATGAAATCCATTGTCACTACAGCCCATGGCCTGGAAGCAGTCTCTAAAGGATGTAACAACCCCGAAGTTCCCCCACTCCATTTTTTTCACCATAATACAAGTGGGACATGAAGTCACATACTGGGAAATTTCTTTTCACATCTTTGGCCACCAAAACTGCCTCTGGGTGAGATGCAAGATTTTCACATATCCAAAAGGTCCAGACAGTTTATTATCATGACAATGTTTAAGCATTTCTGTCCTCAGAATCTCTGAGACATACAAATGATTGTCTATCCCCCTTGCGCTCTAAATCTGCTTTCCACTCGGCATCCCCCTCTTCCTCCGTGGCCCCCCTTATTCACTTTACCCAGGGATTAGGAAGGGCAAGATGAGTGGATTCTTTTTTCTCTTGGCTCTGAGTAATTGCCCCCCCCAATTGGGAGGGAGTATACAGTGAATCAATTACTTCTTCCTGCTTGCTATTGTGTTGCAGGAAGTGGGATAGTGCATTGGCCAGGAAATTACTCTTGCCTGGGAGGTGTTTCAGGGTAAACTGGAACTTGGAGAAAAACTCAGCCCACCTCACTTGCTTGGCTTCCAACTTTCTAGGGGCCTTCAATGCTTTCAAGTTCTGGTGGTCTGTCCAGATTTCAAAAATTTCTCAGGCCCCCTCCAACCACTACCACCAAGTTTTTAGGGCTAGCTTAACAATGGCCGCTTCTTTGTCCAAATAGGCCAGTTCCTTTCATTCTTATTGAATTTCCTGGACACGTAAGCACATGGGTGGAGTTGACCATCCTTTTGCAATATGATCCAGCCCATTGCCACGTCACTGCCAAGTCCCTCATTCTTTCATCATATTTGGTTTACAACTGTTGTGTGATCACTCATGTTTATTGGCCTTCTCTGTGTTGTGTCTACTGAAGAATGTGAAATGTTGAAGTTATAAACCTCCCCCTGCCTTTCTCAGGTTCCTTATCGGCTATCCAGAACTTTATAGAATTGCTTTGTAGAACTGTCATAGTTAGCTATAGATGTTATTGTAACCTTGTGACCTTTAGGCTTGAAATGTTACCACCATTTACTAACAGCTATTGCTCAGCTATATAACACTGCCCTTTGCTTTCATTCCCTAATTTTCTCACTAACTTGTCACTGATGTCCTATCCTATCTGCAATAAATTAACCTATTTGGAAATACAACGGATCTCGTTATTGTTAGCATGGGTGACTTGACATTGTGAGAAACAATTACAATCTTTCCTTGGTTTTGCAAATTTCTACAGAAATTTCATACAGGGGTTTTCCCAGACAGTCCTACCACTCATTGACTTACTTAAGACCAAAGGGAAAGGTTCGGAGGCTAAGAAACCGGGGGCGAGATTACTGTGGACTGATAAATGCCAACAAGCGTTTGACAAATTGAAAAGACAATTTACTAGAGAGCCAGTACTAGTCCACCCAAATGAGTTAAAGTCGTTCGTGGTCCAGTGTGACGCAAGCAATGTTGCTGTGGGGGGAATTTTATTACAACCTGATGAGGAGGGGACCCTCCACCCATGTGCGTATATTTCAAAAAAATTCTCCTCAGAACAGAGGAATTGGTCGGTGTGGGACAAGGAGGCATACGCCATTAAGTTTGCTTTAGAAATGTGGTGCCTGTGGTTGGAGGGAGCCTGAGTGCTGTTTGAAATATGGACAGATCACAAAAACCTAGAGGCTCTAACGGGCAGCCAAAGATTGACAGTAAAATAAATTTGGTGGGCAGGATTCTTCTCCAAATTTGATTTCACACTGAAACACATTCCGGGATCACGCAATTTCCTTGTGGATGCTTTGTCCAACTTCCTCAACACAAGAGTCAGTGGGAAGAAGTCATAAACTCGCTGATCTCCCCCTCCCATCTGGGAGGATCCATCACCACACTCTCACAAAAACACCGTCCACCAGTTGAGAGCATGTGGACAGAGAAACTTTTAAAAGCAGTAGAGGAGGAGGGGAAGGAACACCTTGGCGAAGTAACATGGGGAAGTGATGGTTACTGGTATAAAGATAATAAACTGTATGTTCCTGTGAAACTACATAAAGAGGAGTTACAACATTGCCATGACAATAAAGTAGCCAGACATTTTGGGTATGTGAAAGTGCTACATTTAGCGCAGAGACAATTCTGGTGGCCACATATGAAAAAAGACATTTTGGAGTACATGGCTTCTTGCCCTATTTGCATAATGGCCAAATGGAGGGGAAGGAAGACCCATGGTTTGTTACAACCACTGGAAACAGCCTGCTGCCCCTGGGCCATTATTTCCATGGATTTTATTGTCGAGCTACCTCCCTCCCAGGGAAAAACAGTAACCTTGGTGGTAGTGGATACCTTTTCCAAACAAGCTCATTTTATACCTTGTTCAAAAATCAAGAAACAAGCTCAGCTATTGTTTCAACACATGGTGAAATACACTCGTTCCTCGACAAGATAATTAGCGACCGCGGGGTCCAATTCGTTGCCAGCTTCTGGTGAGAGTTTTGCAAACTAACCTAAATAGAGCAAGGACTCAGCTCGGGGTATCACCCTCAGACTGACGGCCAAATGGAACGCACCAATGGCCTTCTCAAACAATATTTGAGATGTTTCATAAATCATCAACAATCGAACTGGGCTGGGTTATTACCGTTTGCTGAGTACAGGTATAATAACAGTGTGCACAGCTCTACCAAAGCCTCCCCGATGTCTATAGTGAATGGCTACGAAGGGAAGCCATTCCCTTTCCCACCTGGGGGAGAGACTCTCGAGTCCACCTCCAACTTTGAGCAATGGTGGTCTAAACTTAATGACTTCTGGAAAATTATTCAAACTATTTTGGAGGCAGACAAGGAAATGTATAAGAAGCACTATGGTAAACATCATTCCCCTACTTGGGACTTTAAAGTGGGAGACACAGTATTCCTGTCTACAAAAAAATCTACCATTGCATCAACCTTTCAAGAAATTCGCCTATAAGTTTCTGGGACCTTTCTGCATCAAAAGTTATTAATAAAGTGACTGTTGAGTTAGATTTACCTAAGATGTTTAGTAAAGAACATCCTGTTTTCCATTCCAGCCTACTATGCAGGGACCCAGGTGGATCGAAGTGGCACTCTTGAACAGAGGCTCCGAACCCGATCCCAGTAGAAGATCAAAATCACCATGAAGTGAAGGAAATATTAGATGCTAAAATAAAAAGGGGGACTCTATATTACTTGATCAGGAGGCTGCATTTTCCACCCTCACACAACGAATGGGTCAATTCAGAGCACGTTGAGGCTGCGTCATTAATTCGGCAATTGTATAAAAAATATCCCTCCATGCTTAAGGGGGGCAGTATGTCAAGTCCCCCATTCTTTCATCCTATTTGGTTTGCAACTGTTGTGTGATCACTCATGCTTATTAGCCCTCTCTGAAGAATGCGAAGTGTCAAAGTTATAAACCTCCCCCTGCCTTTCTCAGGTTCCTTATCAGCTATCCAGAGCTCTGTAGAATTGCTTTGTAGAACTGTCATAGTGAGATATAGATTTTATTGTAACCTTGTGACCTTTAGGTTTGAAATGTTACCACCGTTTGCTAACGGCTATTGCCCAGCTATATAACGCTGCCCTTTGCTTTCGTTCCCTAATCTTCTCACTGACTTGTCAGTGATGTCCTATCCTATTTGCAATAAATCAGGGGTGCCCAACAGTAGCTCTCCTGATGTTTTTTGCCTACAACTCCTATCAGCCCCAGCCATTGGCCATGCTGGCTGGGGCTGATGGGAGCTGTAGACAAAAAACATCTGGAGAGCTACCGTTGGCCATCCCTGCAATAAATGAATCTATGCAATAAATGAATCTAAAGGAGGCCCGTCTGAAAGCGACCAGGGACAGGGCCTTCTCGATTGCAGCTCCCTGTTGGTGGAATCAGCTCCCGGAGGAGGTGAGGGCCCTGCGGAACCTGGAGCAGTTCCGCAGGGCCTGTAAAACAACCCTCTTCTGGTTGGCATATAATTAATTGTGATCAGAATGCCGAATACTAAATCTCAAACATCAGATTACTGAATATTGGAAATTGGAAATTGAAGGACTGATTTAAGGAAAATGTAGCATAGTGTATACCGATGTGAGTTTTATGTATTTTTAGGTTTTTATGTTTTTATTGTATAATTTTAATCATATTTAAACCGATTTCTGTTAGCTTTTACTGTTGTAAGCCACCCTGAGCCCACCTCGGTGGGGTAGGGTGGGATATAAATCAAATAAAATAAATAAAATAAAAAATAAATATTTGGAAATACAAAGGATCTTGTTATTGTTAGCATGGGTGACTTGACAGTCACTTGCATTACCTTGCTCCACAAATGGCTTCCTCTTGTTGGGGTGTTGCAACACTGGCTCTGACATGCAGCACCAGCCCGAGGTCACATGGCACCCTAGGCCTGCCATCCCCTCCACAGCACCCCCCCACACACACCTCCTCCTCCCTCCCTTCCCCACCCCAGGTCGATTTCAATGTCTGGAAGGGTGAACGAGTGCCACTTTGGCCTGTGTAAAGACAGCCCCCCCACCGATCAGCTGATCGGTGGGTAAAACCACACTGCTTCCTCACTCAGTGTCTGGGCAGGCCAGTGGCAACTCAAACAAACCGTGTCCAGAAATGGCGCTGTGGCTGCTCCCTCCTCTGCACTTCCCGGATGGGAAGGAAATGCGGAGGAGGGAGCAGCCACAGTGCTCTTTCTGATGCGGTTCATTCAACCTGCCACTGGTCTGCTGAGTGAGTGAGCAGTGCGGTTTTATCTGCTGATCAGTTGATCAGTGGGAGAGGCACCTTTACACAGCTGGGAGCAGCGGTCAATTGCCCTTCCAAACATTGAAATTGACCTGGGGTGGGGAAGGGAGGGAGGAGGAGGTGTGGGGGGGGGCATTTGCCTAGGGGGGAAGGCTGAATTCGGTGCCCCCACCCTGCTGGTCCCCTAGGCAACTGCCTAATTTTCCTAGTGGGCGAGCCAGCCCTGCTGACATGAATAGGTTTTTGAGGCAGTTGAATGCCTCCTGACACTGACCAGTTCAACTTAGTCCCGGTTTTTAATACTCTGGGCCCCTCCTTTTCATCTTCATCAACTTTGTGAGGGGTAGGGCCACCTCAGCAAAGTTTTTTATGAAGGGGCAGTAGAAATTTGCAAAACCAAGGAACAATTGCAATTGTCTCCTTGTCTTGGGAGCCTCCCAGCCAACCACATCTTTAACTTTAGCAGGGTCCATTCCCAAGCTGCTTTGGGACACTCAATACCCAAGAAATTCCAGTGCTTGTTTGTGGAACTAATACTCTGACAATCTGGCAAACAGTTTGTTTTGCATAGGATTGCTAGGACGTCTCACACCAGTTTCACATGTGAGGGGAGGTCCTTGGAATATATCAATATATCAAGATAAACAACCACCCCACAGAAATTTATGCAGCACTTCATTGATCAAGTTAATGAACATTCCTGGGGCTTCCTGCAAGCCAAACAGCATCACCAGATATTCCAACTATCCCAGGGGAGTGTTGAAGGCAGTCTTTCATTCATCCCTCTCATGTATGCGCACCTGGAAATAAGCATCCCGTAAGTCGAGCTTAGTGAAAATTTTCCCTTTGGCCACTTCCCCCAACAAAACTTTGATCAATGACATTGGACATTGATTCCGCATTCAGGCCTTGGTACACAGTCTCAGCCCCCAGTCCTGTTAGGGAAATTCTGTTTGAAATTCTATTTCTTTATCTCAAACAGTTCTATGGATCACTGGATTAAATAATCATTGAGAGGCATTTAACATGAAAGCAAAAAACGTATTTATTACTACAGGGAAAGGATACTGGGAGGTGAAAATAACAAACACTATAGAACTACATCCTCATACTTGAAGATCATGTGCTTAATGGAGACTACTTCCTTCTTCTTCTTGACCTCTCTGCCTGAAGAAAGGAAGTCACCTGACTAACTTACCAAACAGAAAAAACAGGTTTTCCAGCTTCCAGACTTTGATTGACAGCAGTTCCCAGGTCATGCAGACAATAGGGAGTCAGGCACAGTGTTAACCCTATAATGACTGGAACTTTAGAACATTGCAAAGAACATACAAAACAGGTACATATTTCCAACAAGTCCTTTTTTGGGAAAAGTACAGGGGTGGCATGGGGACAGTTGGCTAGTCTAATAAACCCTTGGGTGAGGACTATTCACATACAGACTTCGACCTCTGGCACAACTGCTTCATCGTGGACCAGGCCCTCTCCTCCTCCAAGGGGTTTTGAAATTGTTTTCATAGGGCCTGGAGAAAATCCATTGCATTTAACAAGTCAGGGGATCTGGCTTTGTACAGCATAACATACCAGTCCACTGCGGCACCTTTCAGCCCAAGTGGTTGACTCAGCTGGCTTCATTAGGAAACGTGTTCCCCCATTCCCAAAGGAATTCTTGGGCCTGCACCAGCAAATAGCCCAGCTTTTCAGGGGTGCCATTGAACTTTATCTCCTATGTTCCAACACCCCGCCAGTCCTCCCCTCCCAGGCAGGGAGCCCCCTGGTTGAGCGGGCTCCTCTTCTTCTTCCTGGTCATCTAGGAGGACCTCTGCACTGAGGTCCCCTGCCTGTTCCTCGGGCCAGGCTGCTAAAACAACCTGTAGGGCAGTATGCATGAGTTCTCCCAGTGCAGGTAGCTTGCTATAGAGTTCTTCTCCAGTAGCCAGCATCTCAGCTCACAGGTGTTCATGCTCATCTCTGCCTGTGCCTCTTGTGTACTGCCACTCCTCAGCAATCAATTTGCCCCCCACTCAGTTGCTTCTACTGGCCAGACTCTGAGTGCCGTCAGGCTCTCCAGTCATCTGGCATGCTAGCGAGAGCCATGGCTTCCACTGTGCGGTAGTTGTTGCCGGCCACATGACCATGACCTCATCCCAGTCACGTTGTAACAATTCCCATCTCCAATTTGTAATGTGCTTGAAGGACTGGAGGGTGAATCCTGCAGTTCCTTCATCCCGCTTCTTTGAATCAGGACCTTTCACCCTGTCCTTTGCATCAGGTTTAAATTCAATTGTGCTGGCAGCCCCCTTTCTGTTCTCTCCAGCTTTGCTTATGGTTCTTGGTAAATGTTCGGATCAGGGCCATTCACAGCTTCAGGATGAGTCTGGAAATATGTAAGGTTTTGTCCAGAATCTATCACAAGACTTCTTGACTAAATGCAAAAGAAGCTTTTAATGAAGAATCATGTAGCAAACACTTGGAGCATGTGCTTGCAAGGCTACTTGTCTTGCCAGACTGACAATAAAGACACAGTCTAGATATAGGTTACAGGTTATCAGCTCATCATTTCTCCTGCCTAACTCTCTTCTGCTCAAAAGTATTTTAATTAGTTCCCATATCATGGTGTTACTTTTTTCCAAGGTCACATTCCAGCTTCATAGACATTTTCAGTTGGTACCTATCTTCCATTCCCAGGGAGAAAAGATTAGACCCTTGCTTCCCACAGTAAGTTGCTCTCATTTATGGTCTTATATGTTACCACTCCTAGTCTACATAAATTCCAAAAAAGTATAATGAATATGTTTAAAAGTTAGCAAATACTGATGTTATAACACAGAGGATAGTACAGTTAGGAATACATATACATAAATACATATATGAATACATAAAACAATGGACTAGCACGAGGCAAGACTGCCCAGGAGGGAGAGGAGCCAGCCATTAACAAGTGCTGGCCCTGCCCCCAAGATGACCAGGGTACCTTGCACCCTGCCACTCTTCTCATGAGGAGGAAGAGTGGCACCTTATGGAATGGCTGGTTGGCTTGCCACTGGGTGGGAGCCGTAATATAGGAATATGATAGGGACAATTAGCCATTCATCAGCAATGACAATAACAATGTGCTGGCAATTGTGTGAGAATGTACCCTTAGAAAATCAATAAGCTGTTACTGAACCACAAGACTGAAACAAATCCTTTTCATAGACTTGTACCTGACACTTGGGCCTGATAGGAGCCCTATGGGGGCCTCATATGGCCCCCAGGCTGCACATTTGACGCCCCTGAATTAGGAGATATTCTGGGAAGAATCTTTTTACCAGTCTGGAATCATAGTGTTCTCGTTCCTACCACTCCCCTGAGAAAAGTCTGAAACCTTCATTGAGCCTAAGGTGACTTCCTGCAACTTAAGAAGATGAAGATGAAGATATTGGATTTATATGCTGCCCTCCACTCTGAAGAGTCTCAGAGCGGCTCACAATCTCCTTTCCCTTAAGTGAAGAAGAAGAAGATATTGGATTTATATCCCACCCTCCACTCCAAATCTCAGAGTCTCAGAGCAGCTTACAATCTCCTTTATCTTCCTCCCCCACAACAAACACCCTGTGAGGTGGGTGGGACTGAGAGGACTCTCACAGGAGCTGCCCTTTCAAGGACAACTCCTGTAATAGCTATGGCTGACCCAAGGCCATTCCAGCAGCTGCAAGTGGAGGAGTGGGGAATCAAACCCGGTTCTCCCAGGTAAGAGTCCGCACACTTAACCACTACACCAAAGTGGCTCCAATTCCAGTAGAAGACTCACTTAAATTAGAGGAATGCTTCTCAGGCTTGAGTAAAAACATAAGGGAAGCCATGTTGGATGAGGCCAATGGCCCATCCACTCCAACACACTGTGTCACACAGTGGCCAAAAACCGGGTGCCATCAGGATGTCCCCCAGTGGGGCCAGAACTCCAGACGTCCTACCACTGATGCCCCCTCAAGTACCAAGAATACAGAGCATCACTGCTGCAGACATAGTGTCACATCTATACCTTGTGGCTAATAGCTACTGATGGACCTCTGCTCCATATTTTTATCTAGTCCACCTTAGAATCATAGAGTTGGAAGGGATCTCCAAGGTCATCTAGTCCAACCACCTGCACAATGCAGGAAACTCACAAATACTTCCCCCTAAATTCACAGAATCTTCATTGCTGTCAGATTACCATCTAGCCTCTGTTTAAAAACCTCCAAGGAAGGAAAGCCCACCACCTCCTCAGGAAGCCTGTTTCACTGAGGAACTGCTCTAACAGGAACTTCTTCCTAATGTTGAGCCAGAAACCCTTTTGATTTAATTTCAACCCCATCTGGGGCCACAGAAAACAATTCCACACCATCCTCTATATGACAGCCCTTCAAGTACTTGAAGATACTGATCATATCACCTCTCAGCCACCTCCTTTCCAGGCTAAACATTCCCAGCTCTTTCAACCTTTCTTCATAGGACTTGGTCTCCAGACTCCTCACTATCTTCGTTGCCCTCCTCTGGACCAGTTCCAGCTTGTCTATATCCTTCTTAAAATGTGGTGCCCAAAACTGAACACAATACTCCAGGTGAGGTCTTCAGAGTAGAGTAAAGTGATACCATCACATGATCTGGACACTATACTTCTGTTGATACAACCCAAAACTGCATTTGCCTTTTTAGCCACCACATCACACTGTTGACTCATGTTCAGCGTATGGTCCACCAAGACCCTGAGATCCTTTTTGCACATATTACTGCTAACACAAGTCTCCCCCATCCTAAAACCATGCATTGGATTTTTCCTACCTAAATGCAGAACTTTACATCTATCCCTGTTAAAATTCATGTTCTTGGTTTTAGCCCAGTTTTCCAGCCTGTCAAGATAATCCTGTATCCTGTTTCTGTCTTCGACTGTATTTGCAACCCCTCCCAATTTAGTATCATTGGCAAATTTAATAAGCATTCCCTCTATTCCTTCATCCAAATCATTGATAAAGATGTTGACCAAAACAGGTCCCAGGACAGATCCTTGAGGCATTCCACTGTGGTGGAATTTATTTTGGGTTGGCCCTCTTTATGATTTTAAACATACTCTGAAATATACTCTTTATGAAATTGGCAACAAGAGTTCTAAGCTTTTCAGCAATATTAAGCCTTCTTATTTCTCTAAACAGCAATATAATTGCTCTCAGCAGCTCTAAACTGTTAATCTTGGCTGCAGTTATGGAATTTGGCCACTAGAGGTCTCAGTCTTTCAGCACCATGGAGCCTCTATATGAGGGTTAGATGGAGTAACTGGGTGAAGGTTCAACCTGCCTCTTCATGCAGGAAGTTCCATATATGGTAAATATCCTTATATGGAGAGGAAGAAGCAAGATGGCTGCTAAGTTGGTGAGAGGTAGAAGTAAACTAGGGACAATGGCAGCCATGATTGTATTGAGTTAGCCAAAATTATTTACATTTGGCCATAAAATTGTTGACAATAAATGACCCAGTAGATGTGTGAATGAGGTCACTGGTGCCTATATAAACTGTGGATTTTTTGCCCACACTGCTGATCTGGACCAGAGTGTAGCTACACTGTCTCTGTGTCAGATTATGCCACACTAATTGGAACTTAGACTCTGGGGCTGCTCTGCAGAGGCAGTTTCTCTGCTGGACAACCTAAGAGGAGAGACAGCCTTTGCTGATTTTAAATCATCTTCTGTTTGAGATCTCAAACACAGAGAAAATGCTCAGACTTGGAATCTTGAGCATAGCATCTACTAAGACTTGGGACTCAGCTTCTAAATGGGAAAATGTAGACTAATAGGGGGAAGTCCCTATTGGGACTTCTATTTTTTATTATGCTCTCTGCTTATGCTTGTGCTTGACTGAATTCTAACTGTGTAATTGTTTTCTTAAATGTGCTGAGTTTATCCAACCATTTGCTTTTCTATCCATATATTTTAACCCTTCTAAAGGAGTCTTCTTAAGTCTAAAGGAACTGTAGGCGCAACTGTACTAATGGAATCCCTTGTTTGCCTTTCTAACTATATTTGATGCCTTCTGTCTAAAAGAGAACCTTGGAGTCTAATAAACTGTTTTCTTTTCCAAACAGTCTAAGAAAGTTTCTCTTAGTCTAAGAAAGTTTATTTAAGAGGTCTTAAAATGTATTAGTGAGCAGGTATTAGCCTTCTGATAACTGCAGGTTGTTTTGATAACTGCAGGTCCTGATTCTGGTTTTCATTGGGGGTACAGTAGAAATCCCCCAACATCCAATTGTCACTCCTCTCCAGGAGGATGTGGAACCATTCACAAGCACTTTGGGTGCGATCTGTCAACCAATTACAGATCCACCTAACAGTAACAGGATCCAAACCACATTTTACCAACTTGTAAATAAGGACAGTATGTGGAACTTAATCAAAAGCCTTACTGAAATCAAGATAAACAATGTCTACAGCTTTCCCTTGATCTGGCAAGGTAGTCACTTTCTCAAAAAAAAGGGATCAGGTTAGTCTGACAAGACTTGTTCTTGAGAAAACCATGCTGGCTCTTAGTAATCACATCCATTCTTTCAAAATGTTCCAGGACCGACTGTTTGATTATTTGTTCTAAAACTTTTCTAGGTACCTATTTGTTCTAAAACTTTTCCAGGTGAAACTTTTCCAGGTATCTAAAATTTTTCCTTGATGCTATCCATGCTTGTAACTGCCACAACTTCCTGCAACAGTGAATTCCATGTGTTCATTACTCTTGAGACTTCAGATTTTGCTTGCTAGAGTGGTCAGGTACAGGTCACTGTCTCTCAGCCTAATCAAACTTATAGGGCTGTTGTAGTAACCCATTGATGTCAACCAAGTCAGAAGCACAGCTCTTCCTCCAATGGAACTGTCAGCGTATCTGCTCTACAGACTGAAACAGCTGTCTGAACCTCTTCAAAGAACCCTTGAGAAATTTGATTTTGAGGGTGGAGTAAGAATTTCTAGGCCTCAGTACCCTGCCCAAGGAATTATTTGGGGGAAGTCATGACAAGTACCTGGTATATGAATGATATATGTATTTGTAGTAGAAATAGAGAAGAAGAAGAAGGGGAAGGAGAAGAAGGAGAAGTTATTGGATTTATATCCCACCCTATACTCTGAATCTCAGAGTCTCAGAGTAGTCACAATCTCCTTTATCTTTCCCCCACACACACACAACAGACACCCTGTGAGGTAGGTGGGGCTGAGAGAACTCTTATAGCAGCTGTCCTTTCAAGGACAACTCCTACAAGAGCTATGGCTGACCCAAGGCCATTCCAGCAGCTGCAAGTGGAAGAGTGGGGAATCAAACCTGGTTCTCCCAGATAAGAGTCCATGCACTTAACCACTACACCAAACTGGCTAATAGCTGATCAGAAGCTGAACCTGGATCTCACCAATCCAAGTCTAAGACCCCAACTATTCTTTCACATTGACTTTTGCTTTTCAGGTTTCCATAGAATGACCTAGAAGGATAACAGGCCTTGCAAAACAGAAAAGAAGTGGATTGTAAGCATGTATGAAATGATGGTTTGGGAGGGGGGGGGGAACCTTTCCATTTTGCTTTTAATTGTACATTCTGTGTGACATAATAACCTTCTCTGGAGTACAAAGTCAATTGAACCTTGACAGCCTTGCATAAGGCGTAGAGTACTAATGTTTAGATATTTGCACTGGAGAACATCTCATTAAATAAGAGAGGGAGGTTTCCTTCACATTAAATAACCTTTTGGTCCATGCATATGAGAAATCCAGCGTGGCTGCTTCCTCAATAAGATGTTCTGACTTCATTTTTCTATTACAGTTATCTGGAAGGATCAAAACAGACAGATGCATTTACTGTTTTCCATCAAAAGATAATAAAAAGAAACAGTTTATAAAATCAGATTATATGAAAAATTGCCTAATGATTATAATTTCCAAACCCATCGCTGAATAATGATGTATTCAAGAGTTGTCATCGAATGATGAAAGGAACCTAATATGAAAGATTTTTCTCTATGAAGAATGACTACAGATGAATTGCAGGGAGATACAATCCCTCGATAAAGAACAATAAGAGCCTCTAGAACACTTAATAATAGACTACTCAGGATGAATTGAGGATTGCAATAAAAGCCCATAAATTAAAAAGTTTCAGAATGATTTCTGATAAAAGACATGCCAAGGTGATTTAAAAAAAAAACAAAACCCAACAATCTTTAAATCAATAGATACACTGGCTGCAGTATATTTGATTATAATAATTTTTTTTTAAAATATACTCCATAATACTCTAATTTCTGAACCCACTGTGATTGCTCTTAAAAAAAAAACCTGTCATGTCACATATGCTGAAAATATATATCTGGCCAATCTTCTGAGTAGTCCAAATTACAGTATCTTAATGCATAAACCAAATCCTTGTGAAACTGAAGAGCCCTTTAACACTCATAATAATCTTACAGAACATAAAGGACTCTAGAAGAAAAGAGAAACATAATGAGATCGTAGCAACACAGTTGCAGTTGGGAGATGAATCCAGGAGTCATATAGAGAGAGGACTGTACCACTTCAGCTGTAGGTGAAGGATGCATTTCCTTACAAATCCACCATATATCTCCTGCAAGCAGAAAAGTATGTTGGAGAGGAAGATTGAGCCTCACTCACTGCCTGCCATTTTCTGTTTTGGGGGAGTGCTTTTTTTTACATAGGGGAGAACGGAAATATTCGGCTCCATTCATCTCACATCCTGAAGGGGAACACTTGATTCTGTCTCCTCTAGATTCTGCCCTGGGTCCCTTGTATTATGTCCTATTATGTATTATGTCCCTTGTATTATGTCTGGGCCCAGGACACCCTTGTATTATGTCCTACATACCCACAGAAACCCAAACAAAGGATTCCACCCAATAAAGCAGTCTCATGAGTTGTGCAATTTCTACTTTCTTTCTAAAAATGCTTATTCCCCCCAACCCGACTCAAGAAATTGTATCACTGCAATGGGGTTTTGACCCAAGATGGGGCCTCCAATAAGTGGGATGTAACCCCACTATTCTTGGGCCCTGTCGCTGCTACATAATTACACCCTAAATACTGGCATGGAAAATTAGCATATCTGCCTAGACCAGCCTACTCCTAAGTATGCTATTTTTCTGCCTGCATGAACTTTTTCTTTTAATGTAAGGGAGCACTGAAACATTTGATAGCTGCCCACCTGTCTCATGAAGGGGTCTTGTGTCCGTCTGGAATCCTCAAGACTCTAGCACTTCATTCCACTGCAAGTGCTATCCAAAGTCAACTCAAACACAATGGAAACAGTTCACAAATTAGGAGCCATCAAGCTTTACACACTAACTTGTCCATTCACGATTACCAGCCAAACGCATCAAATTGTCAAGGTGTTTCCTTGCTATAAGCACTTCCATGTTGATTCAGATTCTGTAACACTGGGCTATTGTGCTTGTAGATGCAGATGGCTGGCTAATCATGCCTGTTTTTTCTATGTAACTTACAAGTATCCTTTTCTCATCTTGAAGTATGTTGTACACTTGGGTATTCAAGGTCGTACTCTCAGAGACTATGGCTTGGCTGTGGCTGGTTGTAACTGGAATGGAAAGGGGAGGAAGTGGGGCTGCTTCATTGGTAGAAAAAAAGGTGCTTTTTACTCAAATGATCTAACAGTCCAAACCAACCCATGTATCTGATTGTTTGTATCTGGCTCTTCAGTTCCAGCAAGGTGGAGTCTTGCCTGAAACAGCTTTGTTAAATGAATAAAGCTTTCTATGATTAAACAAACATAGAGCTCATCATTAATGAAGACTGTGCAGTACTTGACATATTGCTAGAACTGCACTTTCCTTTGTCTACATTTCAATCATCCACCACCATACCATGAGTGATGGTAAAGGTAAAACCAAATCCCTGGAGGAGCCTCAAGAAGAACCGAAATGGCCCCCCAACTGTTACCCTGGCACATGATGGTCTAACGGGATGCTAAACCCCTCAACCAATGGGATGATTGGCCATCACAAATACCTAGGGCTTGGAAGTAGCTCCTGTTGGTGGCAAAAGATGATTGGAGAAGCCAGAGCACTGACGCGGAAGGAAGAGAAAGTAGGGCATGTCCAGAGGGCCTTCCATGTGGCACCAGTATGACCAACAAATGCTCGAAGGCCACATGCAGTTATTGAAGACTGAGATGTACCACAAGTCAGTCCAGCTACATGGGGAAATGATGTGGATGGGGGAATATCTGCTGAAAGAGATTCATGCCCTGAGATGATACCTACAAGGGGTACCTGCCCCATTGGCCCAGGTGCAACTGCCTCCTCCACTGCCACCCCTGCGACCAGCAGTCGGCCAGGGAGATGGGGTGGCTGCCCCAGTAATTTCCCCAGCCAGGGCACCAGCACCACCAGCACAGGGAATCCCCCCAGCACCAGGGTCAATACTGGTGGGACCAGGACCCCGCAATCTCAAAGACAAATTCAACAGGGACCTGGACACCCTGGGATATTTTTTTGTGCAGGTGCAAGGCTACATGAGAGAATGGAAACATATCTTCCCATAAGAAAGAAGCAAGGTGAACTACCTGGGGTCAAAGTTGGAAGGGGCGGCAGTTATTTGGTATGTCACCCTGTACAAAGCTCAAGCCCCAGAACTACGATCAGCCAGAGAATTCTTACATGCACTCCACCTGCAATTTGAAGACCCCCTACAAGAGATGAGGGTCAGAACTGTGCTCCAATGCCTGAGACAAGGGAGCAAATCAGTTTGTGAATACTTGGTGGAGTTCCACTCATATGCCACCAAGGTACAAGGGTGGGATGAACAACTCAAGATTGAACACTGTTGGAGATGACTGAACATCCAGATGCTTGACTGAGCCCTGGTGCAAAATGACCCAGACATGCTCTTGGGATGGATCCAGTTGGCTTGCGAAGTAGAGAACCAACAACAACTAGTAGCCCTTCAATGTCAGCAACAAGCAGGTCTCAGTGGGTGAGAGAGTTGGTCCAGGGAGAGAAGCAGCAGTATGAAACACACACCCCTTCAGCAGCTGAGCATGAGTGGCGCCTTAAGAACAAGCTCTCTTTCAAATGTGGGGAGGGGGAGAACCATGTAGCCACAACTGCCCTAGTGGACCTTGAGCCCCTGCCATGACCCAGAAGAAAGAAAATGGCAAGAAGAAGAAACCAACTACCAAGAGGGGGAAAGATGGGGCAGTGGTGGTGATCAACATCATCTCATGGGGATGGCAGCCGGGTGACCTACCATCATCAAACGAGGAGAGCAGAGTGGAACAACCATCTGGAAACTTCAACTGCCTGCTGCGAGGGGCATGTCACAGCAGGTCCACTTGTCAGAGGTCACTTTACCACTCCAGGTGAGAACCACAGAAACTTAATTTTTGTATTCCATTGATTTTCGTTAGCTCCCAAAGCAAAGCGATTTATGCATATCAGGACTTTGCTGGACTCTGGGTACACTAGAGACTTAGTGACCTCCGAAATAGTGGTGGCCTTAGGGCTGAGCATACATCCATTACCCAAGCTCATACAATTTGAACAAATGGATGGGGAGGCAATGAAAGGAGACCTGTGCACCCAAGAGACTGAATAATTGACTTTAGGACTGGGGGTACACTGGGAAGAAAAGACATTCATAATAGCCCCCTCTGCAAGCTTTGAGGTGGTATTGGAAGTTTGGTGGCTTGCTGAACATGACCCTTATGTAAAGTGGAGTGGCTATGCCATATTTTTCCTAGAAGACAGATGCAAGGGCCACAATTGGAATGCTAAATGGGGCCCAGAGCCCCCTCCCATGTACAAGAGGCTATGATTCACCAAGGAGGAGATTATCTCCATACCCAAGGAATGCAGGGACCTCAAACAGGTGTTTGAGAAGCTAGAGGCAGATGAATTACCCCTCCACAGGTCCACTGATTGTGCC
This sequence comes from Heteronotia binoei, assembly GCF_032191835.1. Taxonomy (NCBI): domain Eukaryota; kingdom Metazoa; phylum Chordata; class Lepidosauria; order Squamata; family Gekkonidae; genus Heteronotia; species Heteronotia binoei. The sequence continues at coordinate 9,803,588 of NC_083236.1, forward strand.
ATCAAACTTATTCTGAGGGAACCGCTACCCAAAGCAAAATTGTATTTGATGAGCAGATTGGAGTGAGCAAAATTACAAAAGTTTCTTGATCTGAATTTAAAACAGGGGTTCATTCGCCCAGCTAACTTGCTTCATGCCACTCCAGTCCCCTTCAGGGAAAAGGATGGGGTATTAACACAGTATCAATGCTGAATGCCTATCCAATCCCACTGATTAAAGACATATTAAGCATGGTAACACAAGGGAAAATCTTCACCAAGTTGGACTTGAGAGATGCTTATTACAGAGTACACATAAGGGAGGGGGATGAATGGAAAATGACATTCAACATCACATTAGGGCAATTTGAATATTTTGTCATGCCATTTAGATAACAGGGATATAAAGGCATTGTCATTTATCTAGATTACACCCTTATCTACTCGGATGATCGAGATTCCCATGTGCAGTTGGTTTGGAATGTACTAAAAGCTCAGCACCAACACAAACTGTTTGCAAAGCTCTCTAAATGTGAGTTCTACAAAACGGAACTAGATTTTCTGGGTTACCGAGTGTTGAGGAACAGTTTGGGGATGGACCCAACCAAAGTACAGACTATGCTAGACTGGGAAACCCCAAGAACACGGCATCAATTACAATCATTCTTGGGGTTTGCAAATTTCTACAAGGAATTCATCAAAAACTTTACCTAAGTGGCCCTCCCTTTGACTGATTTGCTAAAGACTAAAGGGAAGAGGCCTGAGAATAAAAAAAATGGGAGCTAAGCTAGTATGGTCTTCCAAGTGCCAGCAAGCCGTTGACCACCTTAAGTGACTCTTCACCAGTGAACCCATCTTGCAGCACCCCAATGAGACTGAAAAGTTTATGGTGGAATGTGACAATTGATGTCGCTGGTGGGGGTGCTCCTGATAGGCATATGTGTCCAAAAAGTTCAACTCCACTGAACAAAACTGGTCAGTGTGGGATAAAGAGACTTCCGCCATCAAGTTAGTACTAACCACTTGGCGCCAATGGCTGGAAGCTACAAAACATCCTTTAGAAATTTGGACTGATCACAAAAATTTGGAGGCACAAAAACTCCATGAAAACTGTCCACCAAGCAGATCAGATGGATAGGGTTCTTTAAGTTTCGTTTCACCCTGAAACACCTCCTAGGGAAATGGAATTTTTTGGTGGATGCCCTGTCCCATCTCCTGCAGCACAAAAGCAGATGGAAGGTCCTCATTGACACTATGTTAATGTTCAAACAATTGGGAGGGGTGGTGAAGATGAGGGGGCAGGCCAAACATGAGAAAAGTCCACCAGCGGCAAGCCCTCATGGAGTAGGGCCAGATCCTCCTCCCTAACAGCAACCATCTACCACAGAATAGTCTTCCCATGACCTGGCTCCGCCTACCCCATCATATCCTCCCTCCTGGAACTGCTACAGCAAATCAAAGAGAGCTTGGAGAAAAAGGGCGAGGCAGAGTTTAAGTCACAGTTAGAGCACAAAGAGGATGGTTGTTTATACAAGGATGGCAAATTATATGTCCCTGAAACTTTACGTAAAGCCATCCTTGTACATTTCCATGATAACAAGCTATCAGGACATTAAAACACTTCACCTGGTCCAACAACAGTTTGGATGGCTGGGCATGAGCAAAGATATATCACAGTGCATCAGCTCATGTCCAGTGTGCATCATGGCTAAGAAATGTGGGGGTAGCACCCCAGGAGTGTTACAACCTTTAGAAACAGCTTGCCGGACTTGGGAAATTATTTCTATGGACTTTATCACTGACAGATATTGGGGGGGGGGGGGTTGCACACTTTTTCTAAGCAAGCCCATTTTATCCTATGCATGCAGCTACCTACCACCAAGAAATTGGCAGACTGATTTCTGAAGCACATAGTACACATCCATTCATTCCCCCCAAAGGTAATTAGTGACATAGGGCCCCAGTTCATCACCAAGTTCTGGATGGCTTTCTGTAAACTCGTGGGCTTCGAATAATAAGGTATCAGCTCAGGCTACCACCCCCAGACTGATGACCAGAGCCTGACTGCCAATCAGATTCTTGAACAGTTTTTGCATTGCTTTGTGAGCTACCAGGAAGACAACAGCTACCAGGAAGCCTCCTCCCCTTTGCTGAGTACAGTTACAATAATAGAATACATAGCTCCAGTCAAGCTAGCCCTTTCATGGTAGTGAGTGGTTACCAGGGCAACCTTTTCTCTGAACTCCCAGGCAGAAAGGAGGGGTCAGGAGAGGTCCCCAACTTTGTTAGTTGGACGGATCAGCTGGCTAAACAGTGGGCAGCGATCCAGAAACAATTGGACAAAGCAAAGGGTACTTATAAAGAGCAATTTGACAAGAAACATGCTCCTGTGTGGGACTTCCAAGTGGGAGACATGGTGTATGTGTCTACCAAACATTTACCCACAATGCAAAGCTCCAAGAAGCTAGGGGTGAAAAACTTAGGCCCTTTTAGGATTAAGAAAGTCATAAACAAGGTGACTGTTGAACTGGAACTACCTAAATCATTTAAAAAACTTGCATCCTGTTTTCCATTGCAGCTGGTTGAAGAAGGACCTGGACCTACGCCATGGCAGTCACAAGCAGTCAGATTCACCACAAAATTGAGGACATTCTTGATTTCAAACTCAAATGTGGCATTTGAGTTTCCTTGCCATAAGCACTTCCATGTTGATTCAGATTCTGTAACACTGGGCTATTGTGCTTGTACATGCAGATGGCTGGCTAATCATGCCTATTTTTTCTATGTAACTTACAAATATCTTTTTCTCACCCTGAGGTATGTGGTCCACTTGGATATTCAAGGTTGTACTCTCAGAGACTCTGGCTTGGCTGTGGCTGGTTGTAACTGGAATGGAAAGAGGGGAGGGAGCGGTGCTGTTTCATTGGTACAAAAAAGGTGCTTTTTACACAAAGGATCTAACAGTCCGAACCAACCCATGTATCTGATTGTTTGTATCTGGCTCTTCAGTTCCAGCAAGGTGGAGTCTTGCCTGAAACAGCTTTGTTAAATGAATAAAGCTTTCTATGTTTAAACAAACATAGAGCTCATCATTAATGCAGACTATGACATAACAGGCCTTACTGAAACTTGGTGGGATGACACTCACAACTGGAATATTAGGATTCAGGGTTACAACTTATTTAAAAGGGACAGGCAAATGAGAAAAGGCAGAGACATAGCAGTATATGAGAAGGAAGTATAGTATATACTTGTGAGGAAATATGTGAATCTGAGCATGGCAGCTCAGTTGAGAGTCTCTGGGTAAAAATAAAAGGAGTAAGAAATAACAGTGATATTATTGTGGGGGGGGGGGGCTGCTATAGACCACCAAGCCAGGCAGAGGACTTGGATGAGATACTCCTACAACAGATTGCAAAGTTCTCCAAGAGAAAGGATACAGTGATCATGGGAGGTTTCAATTACCTGGACATCTGTTTGAAGTCCAACTCTGCTAAAAATGAAAAGTCAAATAGATTCCTGACTTGTCTTGCTGACAACTTCCTTTTCTAGAAAGTGAAGAAGGAAAAAAGGGGATCTGCTATCTTGGATTTGATTCTCACCAACAAGGAAGAATGGATTGAAGAAGTGGAAATAGTGGGCACTCTGGGCAGTAGTGACCATGTGATTTTGGAATTTACAGTCTTAGGGAAGAGAAAAGCTACACGTAGTCAGACTTATAGGTTGGACTTCAGAAAGGCAAACTTCGATAAACTTAGAACTATGCTGGGTAAAATCCCATGGTCAGAAATACTTAGGAAGAAGGAGGTTCAGGAGGGGTGGGAGTTTCTTAAAAGTGAAATACTGAAAGCGCAATCACAGACTATTCGTATGAGAAGAAAAAATGGAAAAAGCCTAAAGAAGCCGAGTTGGCTCCATAAACAGCTCTCTAAAGACCTGAGAAATAAAAAAAGACTCCTTTAGGAATTGGAAGGAGGGCCTTATAACCAAGGATGAATATAAACAAATCACCAGTGCTTGCAGAGAAAAAGCTAAGAAAGCTAAAGCTCAGTATGAGCTTAGGCTGGCCAAAGATGCTAAAAACAACAAAAAACGGTTCTTTTCTTATGTTCAGAGTAAGAAAAAGAGCAACATGAGAGGGCAAAAAAGTGATATTGTAACAGGTAATGAAGAGAGGGCAGAACTGCTCAATTCCTACTTTCCCTCAGTCTTCTCTTCTGAGGGAAATGGTGCTCAACATGGCAAAAACAGAACATATAAGGAGGGTATGAAGTTCCAACATAGGATCAGCACAGGGGTAGTAGATAAAAACCTAGTTTCTTTAAATGAAACTAAGTCCTCAGGGCCAGATGAATTGCATCCAAGGGTTCTAAAAGAGCTTGCAGATGTAATTTCTGAGCCTCTGGCTATTATTTTTGAGAATTCTTGGAGAACAGGTGTCGGAAGAGTGGAGGCAGGCGATTGTTGTCCCCATCTTCAAGAAGGGGAAAAAAGAGGATCCAGGTAACTACCGACCCGTCAACTTGATGTCTATACCTGGAAACGTTTTAGAACAAATCATCAAACAGTCGGTCCTGGAACATTTAATAATAATAATAATAATAATAATAATAATAATAATAATAATAATAATAATAATAATAATAATAATATTTAATTTGTATCCCGCCCTCCCTGCCGAAGCAGGCTCAGGGCGGCTCACAACACAGGCATTTCAACAATTAAAACATACATATTATAACTTAACCATTTATAAGATTAATCATCATTATAGTTAAAAACATCCTAGGATTAAATTAATATAAAAAACCTGGTGTTATGCATCGTACAGTTTTTCCGTGGCGAAGGTATTCATTCACCAGTATGCTGCAGGATCATTAAGTAAAGGCCTGCTGAAAAAGAGCAGTCTTGCAGGCCCTGCAGAACTGAGCAAGGTTCCGCAAGGCCCGCACCTCTTCTGGCAATTGGTTCCACAAGTGTGGGGCTGAGATCGAGAAGGCCCTTTCTCTAATAACTTTCAGTTTGGCCTCTTCGGCCCGGGGATTATCAATAAATTTTGAGAATTCTTTAGAAAGAATGGATGTGATTACTAAGAGCCAGCACGGGTTTCTCAAGAATAAGTCTTGTCAGACTAACGTGATCACTTTTTTTTGAGAAAGTAACTACCTTGCCAGATCAAGGGAAAGTTGTAGACATTGTTTATCTTGATTTCAGTAAGGCTTTTGATAAGGTTCCACGTTCTGTCCTTGTTTACAAGTTGGTAGAATGTGGTTTGGATCCTGTTACTGTTAGGTGGATCTGTAACTGGTTGACAGATAGCACCCAAAGAGTGCTTGTGAATGGTTCCTCATCCTCTTGGAGAGGAGTGACAAGTGGAGTGCCTCAAGGATCTGTCCTGGGACCTGTTTTGTTCAACATCTTTATAAATGATTTGGATGAAGGAATAGAGGGAATGCTTATTAAATCTGCAGATGATACTAAATTGGGAGGGGTTGTAAATACAGTCGAAGACAGCAACAGGGTACAGGATTATCTTGACAGGTTGGAAAACTGGGCTAAAACCAATAAAATGAATTTTGACAGGGATAAATGTAAAGTTCTGCATTTAGGTAGGAGAAATCCAATGCATGGTTATAAGATGGGGAGACTTATCTTAGCAGTAGTTATGTGCAAAAAGGATCTAAGGGTCTTTTAGTGGACCATATGCTGAACATGAGTCAACAGAGTGACATGGTGGCTAAAAAGGCAAAGGCAATTTGGGGCTGTATCAACAGAATTATAGTGTCCAGATCACATAAAGTGATGGTATTGCATTACTCTGCTCTGAAGACCTCACCTGGAGTATTGGGTTCAGTTTTGGACACCACTTTTTAAGAAGGATATAGACAAGCTGGAACAGGTCCAGAGGAGGGTGACAAAGATGGTGAGGGGTCTGGAGACCACTTCCTATGAGGAAAGGTTGAAGGAGCTGGGGATGTTTAGCCTGGAGAGGAGGCGGCTGAGAGGTGATATGATCACCATCTTCAAGTACTTGTCATCTAGAAGATGGTGTGGAATTGTTTTCTGTGGCCCCAGAAGATAAACCAGAACCAATGGGTTGAAATTAAATCAAAAGAGCTTCCAGCTCAACATTAGAAAGAACCTCCTGACAGTTAGAGCGATTCCTCAGTGAAACAGGCTTCCTCGGGAAGTGGTAGGCTCTCCTTTCTTGGAGGTTTTTAAACAGAGGCTAGGTGGCCATCTGACAGCAATGAAGTTCATGTGAATTTAGGGGGAGTTATTTGTGAGTTTCCTGCATTGTGCAGGGGGTTGGACTAGAGAACCCTGGAGGTCCCTTTCAACTCTCTGATTCTATGACATGTCCAGTTGGCACACTTTGGGCTCCACCCCTCTGAGCAAGGAGTCTCTAGTCACCACCACCTTCCTCTCTATATATTGAGGAGCAGAAGTTCCAGACTTCTTCACAGGATCCTGATGAACTTTCTTCAAGCTGGGAAAGTAGCCCTTGTTCCAAGGAGCACTAGGCAGAGCAGAATGGCACACAGGCAGGCCCTGTGGCCATCTGACAGCAATGAAGATCCTGTGAATTTAGGGGCAGGTATTTGTGAGTTTCCTGCATTGTGCAGGGGGTTGGACTAGATGACCCTGGAGGTCCCTTCCAACTCTGATTCTATGATTAATGAAGACTGTTGAAACAAATGTCTTGACCTGAAAAGTGTTGTGCTTAATTTGGCATTTTGGTAATTTAGTAATCCTTCTTGTGCTAATTAACCTCTGTTGGCCGATCCATGCTTGCAAGTAATCATGTTGACAATGAATAAGTGATGTACCATTTTAAATAAGGATGCCAGCTTCCAAGGTGGGACATGAGGATCCCCTGGAATTGCAGGTCATATCCAGACTTCAGAGATCAGTCTCCCTGGAGAAAATGGATGCTGTGGAAGGTGGAGCCTATGTCCTTGTACCCCACTGAGCTCCCTGTCCTCCACAGGCTTCATCCTCACATCTGGATCTGAGTTCCCCAACCTGGATCTGGCAAACCCATACCCCACCCCCTGGAGCTAGAGGAGACCGGGCAGCCCGAACTTTATTTGAGGTGCTATGTTCCATCTGTGGGTCCTGATCTGCCTTGGTTCATCCACACATGAAAATAGGGTTGAAAACTCCAGTTTGGGAAACCCCTTGAGTTTTAGGGGTGGTGCCTTCTTAAGGGATATGATGTCATCAAGTCCACTCTCCGAAGTCTGTTCCAGAGGGACTGATCTCTGTAGTCTATAAATCATTTGTAATTCTAGGAGAACTCTTGGCTCCACCTTAAGGTTTACAGCCCAATATGCAAGATAACAACTGACTCTGTGTGTGTGTGTGTGTGTGTGTGTGTGTGTGTGAGAGAGAGAGAGAGAGAGATTCAAAACCTTTAATGGTGTAAAAGAATGAAAGAAAAACACAGGATCCAAAATGGATGAAACTGAGTAAAAATGACACTGTCCAGAAAGGCAACCAAGACAAGCACAACAGAAAAACAATGCGCAGGAGCAAAACCAATCAAGTATGCTTCGCCCTTGCCCAAAAATACAGTAGCCCCTATGCAATATAACAGCCAAATACCCAGCCACCAACCCCATCAATCTGGTGGTTTCACCAGCGAGCAAACACAGGGCAACTCCCACTAGAGAGTTGGAAACGTCAAAGACAACAGGATCAAGAAGTTGCCGACAAATCCCACAAAACACAGGGCAACAGAGCGAAATGTGAGCAACTGAATCAGGCTCTGACAAGCAACACCCACATAATCTGTTCTCAAAGTGAAAATATTCAGTCCAGTAAACATAGAAGCCTGATGCTGTCAAGGGCCAGCAAGACCCCACATGCAAGCAGCTGCAATGGGCAACAAGTCAAAAAAAATGAGAAGAACAAAATGGGATGAGATAGAAAAAGAAAAAAAGATTGGGTGGGATGGGATGGGGTGGTGTGGGGTGGGATAGAAAAAGTGTACAAAATGGGCAGGATAGAAAAAGTGAAACTGAAGGAGGAAGAATAGATAAGGCAAAAAGAGAAAAGTTGAGAAGGGAGGGACAATTGGCAGTGAAGTCCATGGACAGGTTAGTACACTCCTCCATTCAAGAACTGTTGCTCTGTGGTAAACTCAATAGGAGGGCACACCCCTCTATATGAAAAGCTTTATATGATGACAAGGTTGGTCCATGTGCTCTGTCTAGGGTTCCCAACCAATTAGGGGGGAATTAGAAGATAAGAACTTAAAAGAAGTTGTGTTGGATCAGGCCAATGGTCTATCCAGTCCAACATTCTGTGTCACACAGTGGCCAAAACCCAGGTGCCATCAGGAGGTCCACAGTGGAGCCAGAACACCAGAGGCCCTCCTACTGTTGCCCCCCCCCCAAGCACCAAGAATACAGTAGCACTCCAGCTACTACCCATTTCTTGCTTGAGATCCAAAAACAAAAACCCAAGAGCAAGGCTTTTCCTCCTTAGCTGGTTGTTTTGAAAGCTGTTCATCTTATCAGCAGCTTTTATGCTTGGGCTCTGAACAGCACCAAAATACTGTGCTCCACCTCAGACCCAGCCACCAACTGGCCATGCTTCTTGCTCCATCCTCTGTTCTCACACGAATACAATTTAAAAAAAAAAAATCTGACCTTAACATCCTAATAACCTTCCATTACTACATCATGGCCCATTTAAAAGGCTGTGTTGAAGTGTTGTGAGGCAGCAGGAACCATTTTGAAATGGTAGGACTGCAAAGCATTTCTGACAGCTGAGCTTAAAAACAGCCAAATGAGGAACTAAGATGATTTATTATAAGCTGCACCAGAATCTATTATTCATGTTAGAGGCCTGGAAAGGTCTTTGATATGTATCTGGAAAAATCCTCAAGTCCATAAAAGAGATAAATTGTGTATGAATTGTGTCACTGAACAGAGAAAAGAAAATCCTCATTCACAGCCTCCTGCCTCCATTTCACTGTCATTACTATCACTATATAGATGCCACACCAACAAAGTTCTACACACATACGAAATATGTACTTATTTCATCCCCCCAAAAAAGGGGTTCAGTCACCGATCCCAGCTCATATACAGGACCTCTGTCTTTATTGGATTAAGCTTCAGCTGGTCTGCTGCAGCCACCCAGCCACAGCCCTTAATGCCCTAGCCATTAATGCTCTGGGGCGGAGTCTGTTCACCTGTCCATCAACAGATGATGCTGGGTGTCATCCACATATTGGTGACAACCCAGCCCAAACTCCCAGAGTAGCTGGGTGAGGGTGTGCATATCAGGGTTTCCAATCTCCAGTTGGGGGCAGGGGATCCTCTAGTTTGGAACCCCCCCCCCTTCAGGGTTATCAGAAAGCGGGGGGGAAAGGGAAATGTCCACTGGGTACTCATAGTATGACAGAGTTGGAAGGGACTTCCAGGGTCATCAAGCACACAACCCCCTGCACAATGCAGGAACTTCACGAACATCTCCCACACGCATCCCTTCTTATCATGATCTGCCTAACTCACTCCAGCACCCTCTTTGTTTATTCACTCTGACAGGGTTGCCTTTAATATTTGGCACCTCTGTGCTGGGAAGTCATGTAGGGGTTCTAATCTATTTCCTAGCTCCTCTGCCCTCGACCTGCAACACCCAGCCCAGTCAGATTATGTGGGTGTTGCTTGTCAGAGCCAGGGGTCTCCAACCCCCGGGCAGTGGACCAGTACCAGTCCGTAGCCTGTTAGCAACCGGGTTGTATAATTATTTTATTATATATCACACACAGCCTTTCAGTAGTCTGCCACCACTTCATTAAAGTTAGTGCCCAGGAGGGGGAAAGGAGAAACCCCAACTGGCTTCACTAAGGGCAAAGCCAAGAGTCCTGCAACAAAGGCCAATTGCAGGCTGCGACCACACCCAAAGCTTGATTGGACAGAAATGTAGCCGTGGTCTAAGATCACTGAATCCTTTGTTGTTGTTCAGTCGCACAGTCAAGTTCAACTCTTCACAACCCCATGGGACAAGTCACGCCAGGCCCTCCTGTCTTTCTTCTAGCCGGTTCCTTTTGGCACCCCTGTTCTCTTTGGCTTGGGGGTGCTGGCCCTTGGAGTAAGTGGGGGCTCAAGGTCTCTCTGGGCAGTCAGTCACTAGGTGATTCACATCCTTGCATTGGAAGCAATGTTTGGGGTCTGGGGGTTTTGTCTGCGCTCCCCCGGGACCTAATTTATTCCCTTTTGGTTTAGCTCCAGACCAAGACTCATGTCTCCCCTTACCCCCTTGCTGCTCTTGGCATTGGAGGGCGATGCATCGCATGTGGGTTTCCACTTCCCCTGCTAGTTGGATCCATCCCACCAGGGAAGTTGGTTGGGCTTGATTCAGGGCTCTATCCAGGATGCTGGCTTTCAGCCCCCTTTGGAACTGTTCTATCTTCATCTGCTCGCTCCAACCATGAACCTTTGTGGCGTTGGCTTGGAACTCTGCTGTGTAGTCCCTCATGGATTGGGTCCCTTGTTGCATTTCTCAGAGGGCGGTGAGGGCATGAGTCTCTTGTAGCGGATCTTCATACTGGATCAGTATGACTCGTAAGAACGTCACTACTGTGTCTAGCTTGGAACTGTGGGTCTCATAAAAGACACAGCCACCAATTTACAAGCTCCCAGGGCAATAGGTAAGTAGACCCATGGTACAGAGTGGTAAGCTGCAGTACTGCAGTCCAAGTTCTGCTCACGACCTGGGTTCAATCCTGGAGGAAGCTGGTTTCAGGTAGCTGGCTCAGGTTGACTCAGCCTTCCATCCTTCCGAGGTCAGTAAAATTAGTACCCAGTTTGCTGGGGGGGGGAAGTGTAGATGACTGGGGAAGGCAATGGCAAACCACGCCGTAAAAAGTCTGCCGTGAAAACGTTGTGAAAGCAACGTCACCCCAGAGTCAAAAACGACTGGTGCTTGCACAGGGGACTACCTTTACCTTTTTTACCCCACATTAGCTGTGAAAGGGAAGGTGCTTCTCTGGGACTACTTCTTCTCAAGTTGTGACTAATGCCTCTTCAATCGCATCCTTTTCTGGACCAGTTCGACAAGGCTATGAATTATTAATGTGCTGTAAAGTTGCGCCATGCACCTGGGTGTTCAGCATGCCACATACTTCTGGGAGTTTGCACACAGCTCTCCACCTCTCTGCATCTGCTTAGTGATGAAGTGGCTCTTGGGCTGCTAAAGGTTGAGTGCCCTCGCTCGGAGCTGCACAAGACTGATTCAGTTAAATAAACACAGAGGCTCAAGAATAGAAATGGAGGTCTTATGTGAATGTCTTGCACAGAATGTAATGCGGGTACAGATACATCGCCGTGCAGGCATGTGAAATATCTCGTTCCGTCACAATTGGGTCTGACGTGTCCCTCTGACTCCCTGTAGGAGTTTGGGCAACATGCTGTGAAAAATATGTAATTTCCTACTAGAATAATCGAAGGATGCTGGTGGTGGTCATGTTCAGATTATTGTAACAGTGAAGTTGATCCCACCTTAGCCGGGAAGATTGTCATCATTCATTTTAGTCAGATATTTATGCCTATACTCCTTAGTGTTAACAAGATGTCGGACTTTTTTTGCCTTCAAATTGCAGTCAATATATGGAAACCCTGTAGGGTTTTCAAGGCAAGAGATGTTCAGAGATGGTTTGCCGGTGCCTGCCTCTCCATACTTCCTTGGTGGTCTTCCATCCAAGCACTAACCCTGGCAGACTCTGCTTAGCTTTCAAGATCACACATGCAACTGCCTTATACTGAATCAGACCCTTGGTCTATCAGAGTCAGTATTGTCTGCTCTGATTGAAAGCAGCTCTCCAGGGTCTCAGGTAGAGAAGTCTTTCACATAAACTACAGTCTAGTCCTTTCAACTGGAGATGCTGGAGACTGAACCAGGGACCTACTGCATGCAAAACAGAGGTTCTTCTGTTGAGCCACAGCCCCTTCTATTAAGATCTTAAGAGGCTGGCCTGGCCTAGATTACCCAGGCCAGGTGGGAGGAATAGTCTTTGGAAGAAAGAATGGTTAAAGGAAGGAGATATTCTGTCATCTTCTCAAGATAAAGGAACAGATGGGGTGTAAATATAGTGCACAGGTATGTTCTTCCAACTCATGGTGACCCAGGGCTGTTGCTCAGTGGAAGAGCCTCTGCTTTGCATGCAGAAGGTCCCAGGTTCAGTCCTCAGAATCTCCAGTCAAAAGTACTAAGCAGTAAATTATGTTTAAAAAAAAAAACCCTTAAAAACCCTTGGAAAGCTCCTTTGAAGAGATACAGCCCTTTGTGACAAATACAAACAAACAAACAAGAACCTTTATGGGATATTTTTGCTCTTAGATATACAAGGAATTTAGTTCAGGATGCAAATATACTCCAAATGCAATATATGTACATTTTTAGAGAATAATTTGCAGGTCAAGTTCATAGGCTTGGATCCATCAGTGGCCTGCCTGCTCCTGCTGCTCTGCAACCCCAATTTTCCCCAAAAACCTTCTTCTAGCCATCTAGCGTCTGTTTAAAAACATCCAAGGAAGGAAAGCTCACCACCTCCTCAGGAAGCCTGTTTCACTGAGGAACTGCTCCAACAGTTAGGAACTTCTTCCTAATGTTGAGCCAGAAACCCTTTTGATTTAATTTCAACCCCATCTGGGGCCACAGAAAACAATTCCACACCATCCTCTATATGACAGCCCTTCAAGTACTTGAAGATACTGATCATATCACCTCTCAGCCGCCTCCTCTCCAGGCTAAACATCCCCAGCTCTTTCAACCTTTCTTCATAGGACTTGGTCTCCAGACCCCTCATTATCTTCATTGCCCTCCTCTGGACCAGTTCCAGCTTGTCTATATCCTTCTTAAAATGTGGTGCCCAAAACTGAACACAATACTCCAGGTGAGGTCTTACCAGAGCAGAATAAAGTGATACCATCACTTCCCGTGATCTAGACACTATACTTCTGTTGCCCAAAGTTGCCTTTGCCTTTTCAGCCACCATGTCACACTGTTGACTCATGTTCAGTATATGGTCCACTAAGACCCTGAGATCCTTTTTGCACATACTACTGCTAAGATAAGTCTCCCCATTTTATAACCATGCATTGGATTTCTCCTACCTAAATGCAGAACTTTACATTTATCCCTGTTAAAATTCATTTTATTAGTTTTAGCAGAGTTTTCCAGTCTGTCAAGATCATCCTGTATCCTGTTTCTGTCTTCTTCTGTGTTTGCAACCCCTCTCGATTTAGTATCATCTGCAGATTTAATAAGCATTCCCTCTATTCCTTCATCCAAATCATTTATAAAAATGTTGATCAAAACAGGTCCAAGGACAGATCCTTGAGGCACTTCACTTGACACTCCTCTCCAAGAGGATGATGAGCTTATGTTCCCTCTGCTTGCATTGTTAACAGGGGAGACAGGCAAACGGTTCAGATCAGGAAAAATGGATATGTACATATTTTTGTACCATCTCATGGGAGTTGTAGTTTATATACTATTCAGCACTATTCAGGTCCATGGTTCAGGTTTTAAACTGGTAACGTGTAACTGGAAAATAACTTTGCAAAGTGGCTTGCTGTTATCTAAAATTTCTGGAATACATAAGGCCAGAAAGAACCATGACATAAAGAAGGTAGGGAAATTGTGCTTTGAAAAAAATCACAGGAGTTGAGTTGTCAACTTCTCATCCAGCCCTTGAACAGCCGTCTGAGCTGCAGCAATTAGCAGGTGAGGTTTTTCACAGTGCCTAGATAAGTATTGGAAATTACAGCAGAGCTATTGTTAAAGATATAGCTACAGAGTTTTCCTTTTATTAAAGTCAAGGCCAAACAGAAGTGAGACCTTGAGCACATGTCTATAGCCTGAATACTAGAACACTGGGGGCACCCCATGAAGTTGATGGGTAATAAATTCAGGACAGACAAAAGGCAATACTTCTTCACTCAGTGAGCAATTGGATTGTAGAATTCACTACCAGTGGCTGAGAGGTGGATCCATGGCTATTAAAGGTAAAGGTAAGGGTATTCCCTTGTGCAAGCACCAGTTGTTTCTAACTCTGGGGTGACATTGTTTTCACGACGTTTTCATGGCAGAATTTTTACAGGGTGGTTTGCCATTGCCTTCCCCAATCATCTATGCTTTACCCCCCAGCAAGCTGGGGACTCATTTTACCGACCTCAGAAGGATGGAAGGCTGAGTCAACCTCGAGCTGGCTACCTGAACCCAGCTTCCACCGGGATTGAACCCAGGTCGTGAGCAGAGCTTGGACTGCAGTACTGCAGCTTATCACTCTGCACCATGGGACTCCTTCCCTATTGCCCTGGGAGCTTGTAAATTGGTGGCTGTGTCCCTTTTCCAGGTTAATCAGGATGTAGAAGTGGGAAGCGATTTCCCCTTATATGAGCTTAATTCCTCCCAAAATGGTTCTGTTTCTGGGTGAGTATCCCAAGCCCAAGTTATAGAATCCAAACATATCAATACATTTGAAAGGGAACACATGTGGTGACAGGGCCATAGATAGGATTTCATGTTTGGTGAGGTCCACAGCAGGATTTGTTGTTTGGGGGAATGGCTCTGCTTGGTGGCCCTGGGCTCTAGGCACTGTAAGTTGCTTTGAGTTCCACAAGTTAACCCCCTTTCACCTGGCCAGGCACAGCAGCTTCGCTCCCCCCTTTCTTATGCACCCCTCCTCTCACAGAGACAGTGACCTCTTAAACTGAAGTCTGGTGCTCAGAAGGCCAGCTGTAAGAAGACTCCCCCCCCCCTTTGCTCTGTATGCTGTCTTAGGGAAGGGGAGAGAAAAAAGTGAAAAGACAGCAGCAAGGCTGCTACTTCTTCAGAGTGGTGGTGACCAAAGGTTACAGATTGGGTGACCTCCAATGGAGGGGCCATACAGTCGGAAGGGGGGGGGGTTTGAAAGGATGGGCCTGCCCCCCTGGACCCCACTGTAGCTATGGGCCTGTGTGGTAACCTCCTCCAGTAGCAAATGCCACATTTTAATTCCACACTGAATTCCACAGATTTATTTCGGTGTCTGAAGTCCTGATAGAAAAGCGAGTGGTAAGTGAGCATCACCTAGACCCCACCCCGTACAGTACTCTGTAGGGAGGCACACAGACACTTTTATATGGAAGTACACAGACACTTTAATATGGATTTTAGATGGACTCATTCTAAAATTGTCTGGATTTTCTAAGGTTTTCTAATGTCACTGTGTCATGTGTTCAGGGTCAATGATCCATTCAGCAGACATGTCCATTGCTTTCAGTGGAAACACATTCCCATATGTAATTTCCTGTTGTGGCTACAGCTGCCACCAGCTCCAAGCTGGGAATTCCCTATGGTTTCCATTGACCCCCCCCCCCCCATGATGGGTCACTATAAGAGGTGACAACTCTTTTTATCACTACCACATGGACAGGCCTTGCTACCAAGATGAAGATCTTGTGTCCTCTTCATATAATTGCCATCTATCCCATTGAGATATGGCAAAACTCCCATATTTTGAGAGCCTCGTAGTCCAATAATTCTCGCTAAGATGGTTCTCCAGAGGAAATCTTTGACTACTTTAAGGGTTTCGTATTCAAAGTAAAAAGTCAGGGGGGTGGCAGTTGGAAGGAAGTGGATGAATTATGCATTTGATAGGCTGCTTCCGCTGAAGTGGTTGCCCGAGTGCTGTCAAATCAATTAAAGTCAAAAATCAATTTGGGGGGGGGGGACGGTGGCTCAGTGGTAGAGCATCTGCTTGGGAAGCAGAAGGTCCCAGGTTCAATCCCTGGCATCTCCAAAAAAGGGTCCAGGCAAATAGGTGTGAAAAACCTCAGTTTGAGACCCGGGAGAGCCGCTGCCAGTCTGAGAAGACAATACTGACTTTGATGGACCGAGGGTCTGATTCAGTATAAGGCAGCTTCATATGTACATATGTGCCTGCAGGGGGCAGGAGATCTCCAGCCTACAGTGGGCCTTGCCCACCAGCACTCCAGAAACTGCCAAGAGAAAGTAAAATAAATTTTAAATTGCCATCAGCAGCGATGCAATGTTACTTCCAAGAAAACCCTGATGTGACATAATTCCTCTCTAGGAATCACCAAAATCTCTATGATAGAGCCATAGAATTTTCAGCAATTCCTGAAGAGAATATATAAATTCTGGGTTTTTCTAGAATTGATGTCACACTGTCACGGGCAGCTGCTGCTCCCATCTCCATAGCTCACCCAGTCTCTACTGGTTGTCAGGCTAGGCCTGGCAGTCCAAGAAACTTCTGGAGATATGGGAGGGAAGCCTGGGGAGAAAACTGAGTAGGGTAGGGAGCTTACCAGGGATGCAACAGAATCTGCCCTCCAGGGGAATTTAATCTCTGTATTCTGGATATCAGTTGTAATGCTGGGAGGTTGGCATTTGGCAACCCTAACTGTCACTCTCTACACACTGCCGGGCTTAAAGGGGAAAACCTGGATATGGAAGCCCATCTTCATGCCTGGCTCCTTATTCAGCTAAAGGAAAGGAAAGGTCCCCTGTGCAAGTACCAGCCGTTTCCAACTCTGGGGTGACGTCGCATCACGACGTTTTCATGGCAGACTTTTTTTACAGGGTGGTTTGCCCTTGCCTTCCCCAGTCATCTGCACTTTCCCCCCAGCAAGCTGGGGACTCATTTTACCGACCTTGGAAGGATGGAAGGCTGAGTCAACCTGGAGCCGGCAACCTGAATCCAGCTTCCGCCGGAATCGAACTCAAGTCACGAGAAGAGAGTTTAGACCACAGTACTGCAGCTTTACCACTATTCAGCTAAGGGCTGGCCAAACTTGCTTAACGTACGAGCCACATACAATAAACATCAGATGTTTGAGAGCCACAAGACATGAACAAATATTGTACACACATTTTTATTTAAATTCTTCATTTCTTTGCACAGGAAGATAAAATGCATACGTGCACACTTTACAACACAATGATGTCAGGAGACTTTAAAAAAAAACCTGAGAATAACAGTCCCTATAAGACCAGCATAGGGAACAGTTAGGGAATTATTTTTGGTGTCAATGGGAGAAGGAAACACCACTATTTGCATCATTAGGAATCTCTCTCTGCCTTGATGCCAAGGCTAATAAATACAGCTCCTACAAGATTTATGAAACTAAAGAGGAACCCTGCACCACACTCCTTAATTCCATACCTCCTTCCAGTGGGACAGACTCAGGGGAGGCACCCGAGAAAAGGTGAACCGAGGGACACCACAACTTCACAACTGCTTCTGCAGCTGTCTGGATCATGGCAGGAAACTAGTTAACTTCTAAAGCCCAGCACAGGAGAGGGATGCAGCAGTTCCCCCACACTCAGCAGGCACTCTGCCAGGGGACAGTGGCATTCAGCCAGCCACAGCCCCCAGTTTACAGGCCTGTACCAGCCGGCCGGCCAGCCAAGGAAGGGAGGCAAGCCTCTTCTATCAGTGCCGCAGATTGCTCATCTAGGCCATAGGGCCTACTGTTAGTGATCCCAATGCATCTTGCCAAGGAAGGATGAGGGCAGCTGTTACCCTTCCCCCAGTCCTGTCACCATTGTTGCTTGCTGAGCCACTGGCACTTGCCCTCTCATATGGCTTCCCCCTCTCACCTCTCTTCATCTCGTTGCCCTTCTTGGTGGTGGCTGTGTTTGAGTCACTTCATCCATCCAGCAAGGAAGGATGGGAATCCCATTTGTGTGTCCAGATGGACTCAGTGGTGCAGCTGGCAGCTTCCCTCCCCTCCAGGCTTGCTCTTCTCCCTCAACTCTTGCATTCTCTTTTCCTGCTCTAGGTTACCTCTGTGGTAGAGGAGAAGAGCTTGCAAGCCTCCTTCCCTGCTTCACACACGGTGAAAATAGTTACCTATGGGTCAGTGCTCAGAGGCTGACTGAGGTTCCAATGCTAAGCACACTTACTTGGAAGGAAGCCTATATTAAGTTCCTCCTAAACTTTTGGAGCCACACAATATGTGTGAAAGAGTTGCATGTGGCTCCCAATCCGCAGTTTGGTCACCCCAATCCGTGTGAAGAAATGCATTTTCTCCTGGAAGGTTGGCAACAAGCCAAAGTCTCCACTGTGCATTTTAACCTTTTTTCCCACCTCTGGACTGAGAACAAGCAAAAAGGAGAAGGAGATCAGTCTACCTCCATACAAATACTAATAAAGCTTGCAAGAGACGTGGGGCCAGCTCTCTCCCTTCTCCAAGCAGGGCATCTAGAGGCCTCGAGTACTTTTTACTAGAGACCAAGGCGTGAAGGTTGGCAATACCTTTGTGGTTGCATAGCAGTGGTCCCTAAAGGCATTCATTTCTTAACACTACAGATGCTGCTTCTTTGATTCTGGTGGGTTTTAACCATCCAAATTTTATTTTTTTTTTTAATTTCAGATTTTTCTGCAAACCTGAAGCTTTTCTCAGCTTTCTAGAAAGGCTTGTGTGTCCATGGCTCTAGATTAAGTAACTAGGGATCATCACAAACCAGCTCATAAACATAAGCTCATGATGAATTTTGGGTGGTTTGTGGTTCACAAACCAAAGTTCACGAACTAAAGAGACATCACGAACTTCCACAATTTTAAGACAATTTGTGGTGGTTTAAATGGCTTGGAGCCATTTAAACCATTGCTTTCTGCTCTTCACACACACACACACAAAACAGCTGAGTGGCGGGGAGCAGATAGCAGGCCACAAAGCACAAACTGAAATGAACTACAAAAATGTGGTTTCATATGAACATATGAAGCTGCCTTCTACTGAATCAGACCCTTGGTCCATCAAAGTCAGTATCGTCTACTCAGATTGGCAGCGGCTCTCCAGGGTCTGAAGCTGAGGTTGTGCCCATCCCTATAAATAACCATGTTGAGAATTAGATATTTTGATCGGTTTTTACCTCTTAACAGAAGTTACCTCTGGGTCTGGGCAAAAGATAGCCCTGGGACCCTTTTCTTGCACCTCACCAATTGCTGTTAATTATGTAGCATATTTAAATATATGGAATATTCAACATCTTACAGACTTCAATGGGTAGTATTTCAAGATGACACCATGAATTGCTTCACAAGGTAAAAGATTGGACATCTATGACCCTGTTTATCCACTAATTTTAAGCTGTAATGAATCAATGTTTGGGAGCCTTGTGTTTTTGGGACTCTGGAGAAAAAAATCTGCCCTTTTGTCCTCTCTGATGTGCTAAGCAGCACTGCACATCAACTGTCAAGTAGCAAATGCTGAAATCAAATACAAATCTGCATCAAATAGATATCTGATGAGAGTTTGCATAGTCAGATAATATCTGGAAAATATTCAGCTTCAAAAATGTTTGGGAGATCAAATTCATTTCAGCTGAAGGGCCATGTCTGGAATAAGGATAGATTCCCAATGTGATGTAGTGAACAGAGCGTCAGACAAGGATCTGGGAGTCCCAGGCTGGAATCCCCACTCTGCCATGGAAGCTTGCTGAGTGACCTGGGGCCAGTCGCATCCCATCAGCCTGACCTCCCTCCCAGGAGTGTTGTGAGAATAAAATTAAGGAGAGAACAGTATCAGCCACTTTGGGTCCCCACTGAGGAGAAAGGAAGAGG
This sequence comes from Heteronotia binoei, assembly GCF_032191835.1. NCBI lineage: Eukaryota > Metazoa > Chordata > Lepidosauria > Squamata > Gekkonidae > Heteronotia > Heteronotia binoei. The sequence goes on from NC_083236.1 coordinate 9,823,160, forward strand.
GTATAAATGAAGTACATTTTGCAGTGCTGTATGAAACAGACTGAAGCTTGCTTCCTTGTGAGCACAACACAGCTTAGAAGTAAATGGTTCTGACAACTCTGTCACTTGATAGTCCTTTTCCAAGTGTGGCAGGGCCCATTACACAATGTACATGAAAGTTACATATTATATAGGAAACCTTGGCTTTCTCTTTTTTTGTGTTGGCATTCAACATAATAAAAATGGTAAAATGTTTAGTCACTTGACATTTACCACCTCATTTATACATGAGTTTTCATTTCTATACTTATCCAAAGAGTTTATGAATACATTTAGAGCTTATGAATTCAAGTCTAAAAAAACCCAAACCCAATCCCAGATGTCATATGTGAAAATGAAATGCCATAATTGTGCTGTGTAGCTTATTCCTCAGAAACTTCACTCTCTTTATTTATTCCTTTGCAGACATTCACAGAATTCATTCTCTTTCATGAATGAAAATTAGCTCTAATGTCCTTCAAAAAATAATGTAGGGCTTTAAGTTTAAGAAATATATATGAGGTGTGGGGGACTTCCGGGGCAGGAAAATGCTGAGCTGAGCTGCTTCTCATAAAGGGAGCAGGCTGGAACTTCTGTTCAGGGTAGTGGAAGGCAAATTAATGCCTACTGCCTACTTTTCTCAGTCAGAGATTAGTCCAAGATATGCACAGAAAACTTTGAGGAGATTTACCTTGGCTAAAAGGGAGTCCCGGGGGGTGCTCCTTTGAGGCTTTGAGGGGTCTCTGGAGAAGAGTTGCATTTTCATCATCTGCAGAAGTTTTCAGAGTCATTTATTTGACATAAACTTGACAGAATCCTAACTTTCTTGGACATTACTAAACATCTAAAGCTACACAAGACCGGTGTGGACCTGGATAACTTGTAGAAAAGGTACAGATTACTATCTTTCATTCCGGGACTATTTAAAGTTAAACAGAATAAATTTAAAAGGTGGGAAATGGAGATCTAGAAAGCTTGGAAGAAGAAGGGACGAAGAGGTGAAATTTGGACTTTTTAAATTTAAAGGACAGTGCTAAAAAGTGAAAAGGAATTTATTGTTTGGTCTACTTGCGGTTTTGAAAAAAGAGCACCATCGTCACAGACCTGCAGCATATACAGTCAACACAGGAAGTACGTCAAGTATCGTGAGATCTCTCTACCAGCGAAAACGGAATTTAGTGGCAAGTAAAACAGGAAGTATTAGATGAAAAGCCTACTCTAGGACTGTAATACCATAGAAAAACATTGGCGGCCATTGCAAGGAGGTCAAAATAAAAATAATAATTTTAAGGTGTTCAGGACATTAATAATTGTTGGAAACAATTGAGATGGTGATGATAAGATAAATACTATCAGACATTATTGTCAATATTGGACTTCAGAAGTTTTTAAAGGGAAAAAAATTTTTTAAGGGAAGTAGAAAGCCGCAACCGCCATTTTGAAAGAAATAAAAATTTCAAAAATTAATATCTCAGCCTAGGAGGCTCTGAGGATGGTGAAATTAGGATTGTTGGAAAAAGCAAGCTCTAATCTTTTGAATCTGATAGTTGAATTTTAATTTGGTGAGAACAAAATTTTTGGTGTTTTTAGATGTCAGAGCACAAGCAAACCTGTACAAGGGCTACCTCTCTGGAGAAAATGCAGGAACAGTTAGAGGCAATGGAGGCTAGAATGATGAAAGGTATGAGAGACATGATAACTGCCTCTAAGAAAGAAATTATAGAAGAGATTTAAAAAGATATTGAGGATCTCAGAAATGAGACTGAGGAAACATCTAAGAAAGTGCAGGAGGTTGAAGGAAAAATGAAAGTACATGATTCCACCTTGTTGAAAATACAGGAAAAAGTGGCAATCCATGACTGCAAATTGATGGAAATTCAGATATGTCTGAGAGGAGTACCTGAAAAGGAAGAGAGTGACTTGAAAGAATATATAATAAAAATAATTGCAGAATTTTTGGAGAAAGATCCTGAAGAGTCTAAAAATATGTATGACTATATGTACAGTGAACTCATTCTATGCAAAAAAAAAAAATCTACCAAGAGATGTGGTCATAAGATATATGACAAAAGAAATGGTGGGAAAGATTATGAACAAAAATTTTGAAAAGACATTGATTGTGGCAGGTAGCAGAGTAAGAATCATGAAGGAATTACCAAGGCAAGTGATAAATGACAGAAGAACATACAAAAAACTCACAGAGAAATTATGGGACAATGAAATAAGGTATAGATGGATAATACCTGAAGGTTTGAGCTTTGAACTTCAGGGAAAAAGAACCACAATTACAAATGAACAGGAACTGCGTAGATTTTATGAAGAACATAAAGAATTTGCACCATGATGGATTACAAATTATTATCTTGGAATGTAAATGGACTAGATTCACCACAAAAAGAAGGGCAACATTTCATTTGATTAAAAAGCAAAATTGTAATATAGTTTGTCTACAAGAAGTACATATAAAACAGAAGGATTATAAATTTTTATGGAATAAACAATTGGGATTAGAATTTTATTCCCTGGCTGAGCAGAAGAATAGGGGAGTGATTTTTTATGTTAAACAGGAATTGGAGCCGAAATTAATATTTAAAGATAAAAATGGAAGATTTGTAGCAGTAGGAATAAATTTGAATGGGAAAAAGACATTATTATTCGTAGTGTACACACCAAATGGAGCGAAAGATGTATTTTTTAAGGATATTACACAACAACTTGATGAATTGACATATGTTCAAGTTTTGATAATGGGGGACTTTAATGGAACCATTCAGAATGTATTGGATAGATCTGGACAAAAAAATAACAAAGAAGGAAAATTGCCAAAATCTTTTTTTGAACTGGTTAAACAAGAAAATCTGGAAGATATATGGAGGAAATTTAATCCGGATGTATGGGATTATACATTCTTTTCAGCAAGACATAACTCTTTTTTTAGAATTGACATGTTGTGGCGCACTAAGGATTTGGGCCTTATAATGAAGAAAATTGAGATTTTGCCTAAAATAGGAGCTGATCATAACCCAATAATGTGGATTACAAATTTGTTGAAAAAATCAAGAAGATGGAAATTAAATGAGGATTTACTACAGAATAAAGAAATAGTGACATCTCTAGAAAACGAGACCAAAGCTTTCTTCCAAATAAACAATAGAGAAGATATTGAATTCCAGATGGTGTGGGATGCCTATAAGGTGTCACGAGCTGGGGCCAGGCCAGGCGAAGTCCAGGGGCAGTCCAAGGTCTGTAACCGGTGAGCAAGAGTGTCCAAGGTGCCAAAGCCAAATCGTTGTCCAGGTATCGTAGGTCAGAGGTTCAGAAGCCGTAGTCAGGGGGTCCAGAAGTCAAGCCAAGGTCAGGAGGTCCAAAGTCAAAAGCCAAAGTGGATGCTAGGACGTCAGGTAGATGACTAGTTGCTTCCACAAAGCCTCCTCCCAAAGCCTACAGCTATATAGCCCTCTGCTGGCTGTTGCCCATTTGGGCTAATTGCTGGCTCAGAGAGGCAGCCAGGATCCTGTTGCAACTCAAGCATCCTTGCTCTTAGAAGGGCCAGAATCCTCTCAAAACTCAGGGCTCAGGGAGCGTCTTGCTTGTGAGCGTGCCGCCCTCCTCCGATCCCTGAGGTCCTGACGGAGGCGGTCACGTACACGCGCCACCCGAGAGGGCGAGGCAGGGGGGCTGGGATCTTCTCCAGCAGGAGGCAGGGGCACTGGTGCAGGTGGCAGGGGCACAGTTTCTGCTGCAGGCTCAACTTCCTCTACAGGGTCCCCAGCACCCATGACATAAGGCAGTAATGAGAGGAATATTAATAACACTGAACAACAAAGATAAGAGGGCAAAAGATAAACAGATGTTGGACATTCAAAATGTAATAAAGAAAAAAGAAGGTGAGTTAAAGAAAAGGCCAGGGGGAAAAAAATTATGAGGGAGATCACAATATTACAAACACAAATTAGACATTTGTTAAATAAAGAATTGAAAAAATTACAGCAAAAGTCTTTTGAAGGAGCAAATAAACCTGGAAAGCACCTGGCCTGGCAACTGAAAAAAAAGAGAGAAAGTAAAATTATCAGTAAGATTGTGGTGGAAGGAAGAGAGATGGTGGAACAAGAAAGAATAAAAAGAGAATTTTTAAAATATTATGCTAAACTATTTAAACTATTAAATAAAGAAAGAAAAGATGGAACTATATTTACAAAATATTAAAATAGCACCCTTAACAGAAAATATGAAAAAGGTTTTGAATGCGCCAATTGAAAGAATAGAGATTGAAGCAGCGATCAATGCAATGAAAATTGGAAAAGCTCATGGGCCAGATGGATACACAGCTAAATTTTTTAAAACATTTAAAGAGGAATTAATACCGAAGCTCCAAAAATTGATAAACATGATAAGATTAAAAGGTAAAATACCAAATACATGGAAGGAAGCAGTGATTTCATTAATTCCAAAAGAAGATAGAGATGTCACGAATGTAAAAAATTATAGACCGATTTCATTATTGAACAATGACTATATATACAAGAATACTGGCAGAACGACTTAAGCAATATTTGATAAACTTTATAAAGGAAGATCGAGCAGGATTTCTCCCAAAAAGACAGATAAGAGACAATATTAGGACTGTTGTAAATATTGTAGAATATTACGAAGACATCCAGAAAAGGAAGTAGCATTATTCTTTGCGGATGCAGAGAAAGCATTTGACAATCTAAACTGGGACTTTATGTTTGCAGTAATGGAGAAAATGGAGTTGGGAGAAGAATTTATAAGGATGATAAAAGCAATATATACTGAACAACGTGCAAGGCTATGAAAATTGCAGACCTTACAGAAGATATGATAATTAGTAAAGGTACAAGACAAGGATGTCCGCTCTCTCCACTGTTGTTTATAATGACACTTGAAATTTTGCTGATGCAAATTCAAGAAGATAAAGAAATAGAAGGATTAAAAATAAAAGTATTTACTTATAAATATAGAACATTTGCAGATGATATAATGTTTATAAATGAAAATCCAACTCAAGTAATACCCTTGCTGATAGCTAAAATACAAGAATATGGAGAATTGGCGGGATTTATATAAAGAAAAATCCAAAATTTTATGTAAGAATATGCAAGCAAGTAAGCAAAAGGAGTTACAAAAGCTAACGGGTTGTGAAGTTACCTCGAAGGTAAAATATTTGGGTGTGGAGATAACAATGAAGAATATTGATTTGTTTAAAAATAATTATGAGAAGCTATGGCGTAAAATGGATGAAGACATGATAAAATGGAATAAACTTAATTTATCATTGCTGGGAAGAATAGCTGCAATTAAAATGAACATTTTACCAAGAATAATATATTTATTTCAAACTATTCCAATTGTGAAGGACAGCAAACAGTTTAACAGTTGGCAGAGGAAGATCTCAGAATTTGTGTGGGCAAGGAAGAAACCAAGGATCAAAATGAACATTTTAACAGATGCAAAAGAGAGAGGAGGATTCCAATTACCAAATTTAAAACTATATCATGAAGCATTCTGCTTAGTGTGGTTAAAAGAATGGGTGATGCTACTTAACAGAAAACTTCTAGCATTGGAAGGTCATGGAAATAAATTCAGCTGGCACGCTTATATGTACTATGGAAAAAAGAAGATGGATAGTTTTTTCTCTCACCATTATATAAGAAATAATCTGTTGAATACATGGATGAAATATAAGAAATATGGTGATGAAAGGAAACCGTTATGGATAGTGCCAGCAGAAGTGATAAAGATAACGGCTGAAGTGGGTGAAGAAAAGTGATTGTCATATAATCAGATATTAAAAATACAAGGCGGTAAAATAGAGATGAAAATTGCGGAAGAGTGGAACAATAAATATGATTGGTTTCAAATGCAACAAATAAAGAGTTTGGTAGGAAAAGACATTAAAACTGAAGGAATAAGAAAAGAACAAACAGAAATGGAAATAGTTGTGCTTGGAGATAATGAAAAATTAATTTCAAAATTATATAAACTGCTTTTGAAATGGTCTACAGAAGATGAAGTAGTGAAATCTCAAATGATTAAGTGGGCAATTAACGTAAATAAAGAAATACAGATGGAAACTTGGGAATATCTTTGGAAGAATTCTATAAAGCTTTCAACATGTCAAAGTATTAAAGAGAACTGTTTTAAAATGATGTACAGATGGTATATAACTCCAAAAAAGTTGGTAAAGATGAACAATAAGATGCCAGATAGATGTTGGAAGTGTAAAAAACATGAAGGTTCTTTTTACCATATGTGGTGGACTTGTGAAAGAGCAAAAAAGTATTGGCAGATGATTCAACAAAAAATATCTAGGATTTTGGGATACGAAATTAAGAAAGTTGCAGAGACTTTTATGTTGGGATTATATATGGAAAAATTTCCAAAAGAAGACAGAACTATAATTTGGTACTTGCTCTCAGCTGCTAGGACATTATATGCGCAGTTGTGGAAGCAAGAAAGAATACCAGAGAAATGGGATTGGATTATAAAAGTTATAACATGGAGATGGACAAATTGACAAGAATTTTAAGAGACTATGATTTAGAAACTTTTAAGTTGGAGTGGAAGAAGTTTAGAAGTTATATAGAAAAAGAGTGAAAAATAAAAGGACATTGGACAATTTTTGATAATGATTAAGTCTTAAAAGAAAGAAAAATAGAAATTTTTGTTTTGTTAGTTAAGGGTACCTTTAAATATTAGAATTTTAAATATATAACACAGACAGGGGTCAAGTAACGGGGGTAAGAGGGGTTAGAAAAGTAATATATGGGATAGTTAAAAAAAATAATTAATAATGCAAGAATTGATTGTTACCATATGTTACTGGAATAAAATTGTTTTAAAACAAAAAAGAAAGATATATGAGGTGTGATGCTTGAATAAACAATTGCTGGCCTTTACTCAGAACTTTACCACCACCACCACCCCAGTACACTCCAATAGTCTCCATTAACTGTGCATGCATGTTTATTTTTTAATTTTGATTAATAATGATCAGTAATACTGAGGGATGATCAGACAGATGCCATGGTCTCCCCCCCCCACCCCCAACATGGCTGGTAGCTCATGTCTGCATTTGGCCACCATAATATAAATGTAACCACATTTATGCTCTCCCAATTGCAAAGTTGAATGCACAAAAAGAAAATTCTTCAATGGGATATAAGTGAATTTAAAACATTGACAGTCACATCCATAGCTCCTCTGACAAACTTATCACCACTCACCAATAATAATGAAGCTCACTGACAACACACCTTCAGCCTGGTGCTTTTCCACTGTACAAACCTCAAGCAGCAAATGTGTACTTCCATGGTGGCCCCACCCTTTGTCTATACTGAGAGCCAGTATGGTGCCGTGGTTACAGAGTTGGACTAGGATCTGGGAGACCCAGTTCTGTGTACCTGGTCTGCCATGGAAGTTTGCGGGGGGACCTTGGGCCAAGCTTGGGTTGCCAGCCTCCAGGTGTTGGTGGGAGATCTCCTAGAATTATAACTGATCTCCAGATGACAGAGATTGTTCACCTGGAGAAAATGGCTGCTTTGGAAGGTGGGCTGTATGGCATTATACCCTATTGAAGTCTTTCCCCTTCCCAAAACCCACTCTCTTCAATCTCCAAGCTCTTCGGGTATTTCCCAACCTGGAGCTGCAACTCCAGCTTGTTCAGTCACATGTTCTCAGCCTAATCTGCCTCATGGATTTGTTGTCAGGATAAAATGGAGAGGAGAATGATGTAAGCCACTCTGAGGAGGAAGACAGGGCATAAACGAAGTGAATAAATAAAATGTTTGGAGAACCATCCATGGGGGGGATGGGACCCATGCCTTCACCAAGACAATATTCATCCCTCACTTCCTGGAAATAGTTGCAGCGGAACTCTGGCCAACAATGCAAGTAGTTAATGTTTGGTATTTTCCCTGAATGTCTCTGCACTTTCCCACTGCTTTCACCAGTGTCCTGACAGCTCATCTCTAGGTAGGGTTGCAAATCTCCAGTTGGGGGCAGGGGATCACCTGGTTGGGAGGCTCTCCTTCCATTATAGGATTATCAGAAAGCAGGGGGAGGGTATGAATGTCTGCTGGGCACCACTGTACCCTATGGAGGCCAGTTCCCCATAGGATATAATGAACTGATCCATGAGAAAGTGGCTCGGGGGGGGGGGTTGGTTTTTGAGGTAGAAGCATCAAATTTTCAGCATAGCATCTGATACCTCTCTCCTCAAAAAACTCCCAACGTTTCAAAAAGATTGGACCAGGAGGTCTAATTCGATGAGTCCCCAAAGAAAGTGCCCCTATCCTCCATTATTTCCAATAGAAGGAAGGCATTTAAAAGGAATGTAATGGCCAGAACTCCCTTTGGAGTTCAATCGTGCTTGTCACAACTTTGCTCCTGGTTCAACCCCCGAAGTCTCTTAGTTCCACCCCCAAAGTCTCCAGATATTTTCTGATTTGGACCTGGCAACCCCATCTCCAGGCTACAAAGATCAGTTCCCCTGGAGAAAATGGATGCTTTGGAAAATGGACTCTGTGGCATTGTACCTCACTAAAGTTCCTGTCCTTCCCTGGCTCCATCCCCAAATCTCCAGGAGTTTCCCAACCTGGAGCTGACAATCCTGCCCCTGACCAGTGGCCAGAGAGGAGCCAGCAACCTTAATTTTAAGAGACAGGGCCGGCTGAAGGTCACCTGGTGAACTTCTTATCTATGCAAGGATTTAAAACCTTTACCACCGCCCAGTCCATCTTCAACACAATATTGTCTCTCTTGAAAAACAAGGCTTGTTTTTTTAAATATATATATATATATATATATATATATATATATATATATATATATATATATATATATATATATATATATATATATATATATATAAAAGTGTTTTCAAGGAGTTAACTTCTGATTCCAAATGAGCTCCAACTGCTGGTGTGTTTGCTTTCAAATTTAATATTTTAATGTACATGATACTTAATAGAATTTCCGGACTTCAGTCCTTAGGCTAAGTGAAAATGGGATATCAATTTAATTTTCAATAACTATATTTATGTAAGCTGTTCTTTTCTGAATATTAGAATACAAGTGAATATATGGATACTATTCTGTCCCTTGCTTCACAAATGTGATTCCCCCCCATTGTCAACATTATTGTTGATCCTGAAATTATAGTGCAAGGAGAGTTATTTTCCATGAGATATTGCGAAGAAAAAAAAAGTTCTAGAAAATAGTGACAACAAAAACATTTAAATAAACCTGGAGATTATAAGGCAAACATACAAAAATAGTTCCCAACAGCTCATTTAGCATCATCCTAATGCATTATTTTTGAGAGAGAACTAAATGTAGAAGAAGAAAATCAGACACTTAACAGACAATATTATTAAGTACTTTCTAGCATCTCTCTCCCCTTGCTACTTATCCATTTTTAGTATCTCCAGGTGCATAATCCCTCTCACTCCATACACTACTGAGGTAGAAGCCAAATCTGCTCCTTCCCTGACCTTTAAGGGAGGTCCTGCCTCTCCATATTTTCCTTTCCATCCTAATAAGGGATGCTTTACCAGTTAGGAGGTACTGGAAAGCATGATGTTCATTCTTCCCATGTGACTCCGTGGCTCTACTGCTACCAAGAAGAGATCAACAGGGTTTGGAGTGTGAGCATACTAACCTGTACCACTTCCAACAAGCGTTTGTGTATGTGTTTGATTTCAGGCTCTTTTTCTTCCTTACCTGGAACTGGAGACGGGACTGAAAGGAAGCTTCTTCTGTAAGCGTAGGCAGCAGAGAATAAAGAGAAGTCTTATGGTATATAAAAACCTACAAAATCTATTCCAGCACAAATTATCATGAGCTACAGCTCATTTCTTCAGCTGCATGTGGACTCCAGCGTACAAAATCTTAAGCTATAACAATAAAACGCCATCAGGTCAGAGCCAGCGCTTATCCCACAGGGCTTTCAAGGCAACAGGCCAACAGAGGTCGTTTGCCATGGCATGCCTCTGCATTGTGACCCTTGGTGGTCTCCCATCCAAGTAATAACCAGGGGTAGCCCTACTTAGCTTCGGAGATCTGACAAGATCAGACTAGCCTGGGCCATCCAGGCCAGGGAAATGTCTTCTGGGAACTCTATTATTCCCTATGGAGATTTATTCCCATAGAAAATCATGGAGAATTGATCTGCGGGTATCTGGGGCTCTGGGGGGGCTGTTTTTTGGGGTAGAGGCACCAAATGTTCATTATAGCATTTACTGCCTCTCCCCAAAATACCCCCCAAGTCTCAAAAAGATTGGACCAGGGGGTCCAATTCTGTGAGCCCCAAACGAAGGTGCCCCTATTCATTATTTCCTATGGAAGGAAGAAGAAGAAGAAGAAGAAGAAGAAGAAGAAGAAGAAGAAGAAGAAGAAGAAGAAGAAGAAGAAGAAGAAGAAGAAGAAGAAGAAGAAGAAGAAGAAGAAGAAGAAGAAGAAGAAGATGATGATGATATTGGATTTATATCCCACCCTCCACTCCGAAGAGTCTCAGAGCGGCTCACAATCTCCTTTACCTTCCTCCCCCACAACAGACACCCTGTGAGGTGGGTGGGGCTGGAGAGGGCTCTCACAGCAGCTGCCCTTTCAAGGACAACCTCTGCCAGAGCTATGGCTGACCCAAGGCCAAGCTAGCAGGTGCAAGTGGAGGAGTGGGGAATCAAACCCGGTTCTCCCAGATAAGAGTCCGTACACTTAACCACTACACCAAACTGGCTCTCTTGAAAAGGTGTGCCGTCCCTTTAAATGTGATGGCCAGAACTCCCTTTGGAGTTCAATTATGCTTGTCACAGCCTTGCTCTTGGCTCCACCCCTAATATCTCCTGGCTCCACCCCCAAAGTCCCCAAATATTTCTTGAATTGGACTTGGCAACCCTATATCAGGGCAATACTAAATAATTACCCTTGAAACTCACTGACTTCAATAGACAGAACAATGTAACTCTGTTTAGGATTGTACAGCAAGACTGCTCTGGATATTACTAGGAAAGACAGGAGAGCTACCTGTGCTATAGAAGCTAACACACTAAGCTATGAATGAACCAGGAATGCCATGTTCAAATCTTGGAGCTGCGGGTCACATCTTAAATTTTAAACTGGCTTCTGATTTTCATATTTCAGGCTTACAATATGGGGAAATAATACTTATTTTAACTAGCTTGTTTTGTGTTACTGAGATAGTGTGTAAATCACTCTATAAATGTTGAGTAGTGTTTTCATCAATGGCAGCTTCAAATGTGCTGAGAAATTTGTAAACTCTCTGCCTACATATACAATCTAACAGGCAAGCTGGAAACTGCTCCCATTCTGCAGGAACAATTCTGACACCTGATAAAGAATGAAGTCTTGTATGCAGTTTAAAAGTGTAGGTGGTGGGGAGAATAGGCCTGCTTAGAAGCCCAGTCATATAGATGAGCCCTAAATCTGAAGGGGTATGTTGTTCCCCTTACATCAGACTTTTCTCTTGACCAGAACCAAAGTTCTAATGGTTTTAAAATGTGGAATCATCCGGATAGTCATTACTTGGCTCTGCTGGTTCCTCAGGTCTTTTACTTTGAGGTACAATTTTGGTTTAAGGTACTATTAGGCATCTTGATTAGTACTACCTGCAGATTGGCATAAAATAATCCGACCTACAATTGAAAGTTTTTGGATAGGATTTTCTTCTGCTTTTACAAAAGGATGCAGATTTAAGGTGACAGCAAATGTGTATGTATCAGCGGTTAAGAGATTTTTCTGCAAACTTGGCAGAACCCCTAGGTTTGTGGAAAATTCTGAAAACTTAATAAAATGATATTGGGTTGCTTAAATTATCCCAAAGTAAAAAAAAAAAAAAAAAAAAGCATATGCGTGTGTGCATGTATGCAAATGTATGCATGGCAGGAGGGTCTTAAGATCATGATGACCTGAAAAATCGGCTCTCCCTCCTCTCTTTTTATTTTGTAACATCTGGCCTGATGAAGAATTCTGAAGAACTCAAAAGCTTTCATACTTTTTAAAAGACTGAAGGGTAGAAGACCATGATCTTAAGGTCTGATCTTTCAGGCTTCCTGAGTGAGATGCAAGCAGGCAATTAGTTTGACCTTATTGTTGAGATGTTGAGTTCTAGCATGGTCTCTGGGAAGCTGCATGCATCCATCATTCTTTGTTCTCTCACTAAAATACAGAAACCACCCAAGTCTATCAAAAAATCCTTCAAAATCAGAAGTGAAACTACCATGGCAGGGCTCCAAATAGCTATTCAGAAATGCCTAAGGGGGTTCTCTGTGCTTCTGGAGGAAACAGAGAGCACAACACGAGGCCTAGTCATGCCTGGCCTGGTAAACAGTGGGTGACCAGGTGGAGTTGGGACATCGGGGTTAGGGTTGCCAAGTCCAATTAAAGAAAAATCTGGGGACTTTGGGGGTGGAGCCAGGAGACTTTGGGGGTGGAGCCAGGAGACATTGGGGGTGGAGCCAGGAACAAGGATGTGACAAGCATAATTGAATTCCAAGGGAGTTCTGGCCATCACATTTAAAGGGACAGCACACCTTTTTAAATGCCTTTATTCCATAGGGAATAATTAAGGATAGGGGCACCATCTTTTGGGGGTCATAGAATTGGACCCTCTGGTCCAATCATTTTGAAACTTGGGGGGTATTTTGGGGAGAGGCACTAGATGTTATACTAAAAATTTGGTGCCTCTACCTCAAAAAATAGCCCCCCAGAGCCCCCAATACCCACGGATCAATTCCCTATTATTCCCTACGGGAATCGTTCTCCATAGGGAATAATAGGGTGCCCAGTAGACATTTCCCTCCCCCCCCCACGCTTTCTAAAGGGGGGGAGGGCCTCCATACCAGGGAATCCCCTGCCCCCTCCCTCTCACACAGACACAAGTACTTACTAGATCTTCTTCCGGAGACCTCTACTTGCTGTGAAAACGAAAGAAAAAAAGGGGAGGGGCTGTTCTCCGAAGCCCTTCCTGTTTCCTGCTTCCTGCCCAGCCTTAAAGGGGCACACATTTTACAAATGACTCAGGAGCTCTACAACAATATGAAGCCTACACGTATGTTCTCCCCCCCCTCCCCCCACCCCCCCGCTTCCCGATTTTTAAAAGAGCGGGGGATGAGGCTGCGAACCCAGAAGTCCTCCGCCAGGGCGGGGGGGTTGGGAAGCCTAATCAGGGTGGCCATTAGCAACATCATGATATCACTTCCTGGAAAACCTCTTGATATGCCTATCTAGAAATTGCCAGAAACTATGATTTCACCCATCCTGCTGAGCACATTAATTAGGTGCCATGGCTACAAGCCAAAGCAATGGCTGCTTTAAATTCCCTGAAGTTTCACTTCATGTGCAAGACTCTGGGGGTCAATGGGCCTTGCTTGAGAAAAATAGAGGTTCATTTCCTTGGATCAGCACCCCTCATCACCAGGAGCTCCTGCAGAAGCTGATCTTGATCTTCCAATCTAGAATCTATGAGCTGGAATCTGCTACCTGCTTCCACTGCTAGACGACCACCACCCCCACAGGATCACAATTTGATCAAAATAGGTCAACAAATAGAATGGAAGAATTTGAATCCCTCATCAGTCCGTGCTTTTCAGGCACAACATAGTTTACAGAAAGCTTTTGAAAAAATTGGTGAAATCTGTTAAAAGGCGATGTTATTCTTTGATTTGTAGAGGTCATAATAAAGTATAGAATGGCAAAGTTTGTAATCTTCTACTGGATAGTGAGATGTAGTGAGATGGAGAGACTTGTTAATAAAATTTGTAATCAGCCAAAATTGTAGAAATCAGCAACACATGTAATGCTCTCCATTGTTTTCTCATAGTTCACATCATAATCACCACAACCTTGCAAAGTAGGCTAGGCTAGGATGATAGTAAAAGTCTTTCCACCCTGACACCCCCACCCATGGCCCCAGGCTCCCAAAACCTCGCCATCCTAAGGTTCCATGGCTGTAAGTTTCCAGAAAGTATTCGCTTGAAAACTTGTGGCGGTGTTCAAGCAAACCCTTAACCAGCTGCGTTAAGGGTTCACAGCTCCTGGGGTGGGCAAGGCACAGCAAACTTACCTGTGTCTGTCTGCTCAGACTGTCTTCATCCCACTTGCCTTCCTGTGACCTTTCTGGTTTTGCAGGGGGAGTAAGAAGAATGCAATCTGTTAAGTTCAGTCTTACCAGGGTTAAGCAGAGCAGGAAAAAGCAATTACAGCTGTGCTTCCCTTGGAAAGAAAGGGGTAAAGTTAGTGCCTTCATGCCAGCAAAAATGGCGGCAGTGCGAGCGCATGGATATCATGGCCACCATCCAGTTTTGGAGAAGGCCATCTGGAGAAGGTGGTTGGCATGCCTTGTTCTCTGTCTTGCTGACCAGCATCTGATAAAGGAGAACAGGTTGAACCCCCCCCCCCCTTCTGTGGGCACAGCTTTCCTTGCAGAGAGCAGAGAAGGGAATCTTTTACCTGGCTGGTTAACTGTTCTCCGATGTGGCTTCCCAGCCTCAACCTACATTCGCCATAACAGTTCAGTGGGCCAGTTGTTGCTGGGTACTCTATTACCAGCACCCTCTCACTCCACTCTGGAGAGAAATTCCAGCTTGAGCCTCTTCAACTCAAGAGAGGGGCCCACAGCCACCCTGATACCTCCAGACCACAGCTGAGGGTTCTTTGTCCTGGGTGGGAGATCCTGAGGGGCCACAGTAGGAAGACAGAAGAGCTGGAGCGTGCGAAGGAAGAGCTGGAGGAGCGAAGGAAGAGCGCTCACACACACATGCTCTGAGTTAGCTCTGGTGCCCTTTCTGCTGGTGGGGGGGAAAGCAAGCAGGAGGAAAAAGCTACCAGATGTAGCCTCAGTCCCAGGATCTGCTGCCGCTGCAGCACACAGTTCCAGGTGCTGTTTTAAGAAAGTTTATGAGTTTGTGTTGGGGCCACATTCAAAGCCACCCTGGGCCGCATGTGGCCCTTGGGCCGCAGGTTGGACAAGCTCCTTTTATTGTTTCTGTACTTTGACAAGGAATGTGCGGGGATTGTTTCTGTACTTTGACAAGGAATGTGCGGGAATGTGATCGCCAGCCACCAGGATAGGGAGAGAATGGAAAAGAGAAGCTGACAAATTGATGCATCAGCAACTCTGCCCAACAAATTGATCTCGGTAGGGCAGCAAGTGCTGAAAGTCGGCTTGGTCAGTGCAGGCCACTGAGCGCGGGAGACGCTGCAGTTAGAATGGACCACAGGCTGCAGCAGCAGATTTATTATATGTGCCCATTGGCCATCACAATACAAGGTTAGGACCAGAGGCTCTGACTGCCTATCTTCAGAACGCCCCCCCCCCTGTAGTGTTGGAACACCCTCTCTTGTGATTTGCATTCCTGATTGTGATCCAGGCATGATTTGCTGTCCTGATCTGCCTTAATGTCTCCCCTTCCTCTTGTATAGTCCCTGGCATGTGTCTTGTAGGGGGAAACTTCCCATTGTCGCACAGCTACTGATAAACCTTGGCTGTTACTCATTGTTGAAGTTGGCAATGCCCTAAAGTCATCTCAGCCACAAACTAGCTACACCCTCCAACAGAGACTAGTGACTTGTGGTCCCACTCAGCCAAAAAAAACCCTCTGTGGAAGACTGTTTTTTTGCTGCTGTTGCTGCTGCTGCTACATGCATTGTGGTGGTGGGAGAGCAATGTTTCTTGGCCACTCACACATCCACCTATGGAGAGATCTTGGGACTTTGGGGCTGGAGTCTAGAAATTATAGGTGGGCTGAGACTGCAGCAAGTTTGTGATGAGTGCGATTGCACTCTAAAACTAGTTGTGGGCATCACACTGTCAAGCCCCGAGACTGACACTGAGTTTCACAGAAGAAAGCTCTGGGGATCAAGAGGCTGATCAAATTCCTCCCATGCACATTCTGACTCCAAACTTCTCTGCTCCCTTTCATCTGTGTCATCAATGTTCCATTCATCACTTTCCACATATCCATCCTCTTTATCTAATTACCCTCCAAGCCATCTCTTCCCCTTTCTTCCCAAACAACACTTGTCTTACCTTCCACTTTCTGATCTCTCTTTCCTTATATATTCTATCAATTCTCCCCAGACTCATTAATTCTCTTCCTTTCTTCTTTTCCCACTCATCAAGATAGTCAGGCAGGATTGGGCCCCAGAGTCCATCCATCCCACCATCCTGTTTCCAACAGCAGCCAGCCAGATCCCTCTAAGATGTTCCCTCTAAGATGCTGCCTCTCTCTTAAAGACTTGTTCCCCCAGCCACCAACATTCTGAGATAGACAGACTGCTCCTGCCCATGGAAGCTCCATTTGGCTTTCACAGCTAACAGTCCTCAAGAGACTTGTCCTCCATAACCATCCGTTCCCCTCCCACTTTTATAGCTACCTAAGCGAGCAGTCATCACTAGATCCTTGTGGCAATGAGTTCCACACACTGTTCCCCTGCCCACAGTCCAATGCAGGTTTGTGCTAAAAGGAATGACAGGATTGTCCATTGGAAACAATGGGAGAGGCTGGAAGGCCTACTGAAAATAATGGGAGTCAGGAATGCTGATTGACTTGCATGGGCTCCATTAAAATACATTACAGCACTAAAAGAATTGCAAAGAAAATGTGGAATGGAGTTCTCATTAAGCTCTCTGGGCCCAAATAGACTACTCTGCGATTGGAATGACAGCCCCCAGAGTGGTATTAAAGCCCCTAGGGGTAGCAGAAGTGTAATTCTTGTCCCAGAACACTTCTGGTACCACCAGGGACTGTCATTCCACTCTATGGCCTGTCATTCCAGTCCCAGGATACTTCTGGTACCCATAGGGGCTGTCATTCTACTCTGTGGTCTGTCATTCCAGTCCCAGGACAGACTTCCAACCCCTAGGGGCTGTCATTCCACTCTGGGGCCACTCATTTCAGTCCCAGAACACTCCTGCTACCTGTACGGGCTGTCGTTCCACTCTGGGGGCTGTCATTCCAATCCCAGAATGGTCTGTCTGGGTCCAGAGAGCATAATGAGAACTCCATTCCACATATTCTTTGCAACTCTTGTAGTGCCGTAATGTATTTCATTGGAGCTGCTGCAAGTCAATTGGCATTCCTGGCTCCCATTATTTTCAGTAGGCCGTCCAGCCTCTCCCATTGTTTCCAGTGAGCAATCCTGTCGTTCCTTTTACTACTCCATGGAACTTAAATCTGCTTCTCATCCCCCCTCCCCCCCCGTTCCAATTTCTCTGAACTTCTTCCAAAAGAGCCTGATGCTCTCCCCCCACCAAGTTCATGATTTCTGCACTAGCTTACCTCCCCTCTGCTTCTGGAACTCTCTCCTTACTTCTTAAAAAAAATGTCTCCTCCTGCCTTTCATTTGCGGGTGAGTATGTCTTGGCTGCAGCCCCGTCCAGAAAGAGAGGAGGTGAGAGGGTGTGTGGCTGATGGTGTTCCTGGCTTTGCTCAGGGCACTTCTCGGGATGAGACTTCTTGCAAATCTCATGTTCTCTGAGTGGAAGAGTGGCTGGCAGCCCATGCAACGGCTGCCTCACAGCCGCCCCCTGTTTGCTAGCACCAGCAGCAAGCAGCCCCTCTGCCCCCTCCTAGATCCACCCGTGACACAACAAGCAAGAGTATTTTGCGTCACACATAGCTCATGTTTGTCTTTTGTGCTCTTTCTTTCTGCATTTTATTTGAGTTAACCATCTACTTCCTTTTGAGGGGATCATATTGCTGCAAAGGGTACTGGTAGATCCAGATGCTCCTTTAGTGAGCGGAATGCACAAGGCTTTAACACAGAGATGCTTGTACTGAATTAGAACAGACCATGTGGTGGCAAACTTACACAGAGACACTGCTTTAAGTTGAACCAAAACAATACCTATTTTATGTTACAAATAGATGTCTGATAGTGCAGGATAAGAAACAGAGAAAGATCCTATACTATCATTATTTATATACGACTTCACATTTCTATCCTGTGTACTTTGTTCTACGCTATTTCTATCCCACCCTTCCCAGATGGGCTGAGAGAGAGAGAGAGAGCAGGAAGGAAGTTGCTTTTCCCTAGGACTGTTCATCTGCACTTCAAAGGGGGACTGTGAAGAAGAAGAAGAAGAAGATATTGGATTTATATCCCGCCCTCCACTCCAAAGAGTCTCAGAGCGGCTCACAATCTCCTTTACCTTCCTCCCCCACAACAGACACCCTGTGAGGTAGATGAAGATATTGGATTTATATCCCGCCCTCCACTCCGAAGAGTCTCAGAGGGGCTCACGATCTCCTTTACCTTCCTCCCCCACAACAGACACCCCGTGAGGTAGATGAAGATATTGGATTTATATCCCGCCCTCCACTCCAAAGAATCTCAGACCGGCTCACAATCTCCTTTACCTTCCTCCCCCACAACAGACACCCTGTGAGGTGGGTGGGGCTGGAGAGGGCTCTCACAGCAGCTGCCCTTTCAAGGACAACCTCTGCCAGAGCTATGGCTGACCCAAGGCCATTCCAGCAGGTGCAAGTGGAGGAGTGGGGAATCAAACTCGGTTCTCCCAGATAAGAGTCTGCACACTTAACCACTACACCAAACTGGCTCTCCGTGACAATACAGAGTAAACAGGAAGATTATTAATGTGTGCTTGACCTCTGCCTACTCTATGGTCCCTTGCTTCTGGAGGACATTGCACCAGGTACTTCCAACATCATCTCTCAGCACCAGCACTAGTGTGCCCCATCATACCCACCACCCCAGTCATGGTATCCCCCACCATCTGCCCTCCACCAGCAAAGCACGCCCCCCCCCCGCCACAGCCACCTTACCAGCTGGAGTTCCAGCAGCACAACACGACATGGCTAGCTGCAGGCGCTGCAATCCGGATGGATGTCCAGATGCATGCCCCCGCCTCCACCTCTGCCGCCTTCTCCCTCCTGCACAATTTAAAATGTGTGGAAGGGTGCCAGAAGGGACTTTATTTGCAAGCAGGAAGGGCAGTGGCTCTCCCTTCCTCGCTCTTTCTCTCACTCCATACTGTTGAAATAATTAGTGTGAAGTCTGACTCACTCAAGAAAGTCCCAGTAGAAGAACTCCAGAGTTAGAGCTTAGGCGCAGGCGCGCCACATGCTAGTAGAGATAAGAGAAAGTGCTTCAGTGCTTCCATATAAGGGAAAGGTGTATGTTTCCATATAAGGGGAAAAGTGTTGTCTTGCAGCCGTGAGTGATTTAGATTGTACACCCTGCGCCAATGACCTGTTTGGTCACAGAGACAGATAGAGCGTGCATCGGGGAATGTTTAAAAGACACCAGCTTGGGCGGAAACGGTAGAGAGACTGCCTCTAGCCGTGAAGCCTCTCTCTCTCACTGCTGCAGCGTGATCAAATAAATGCCTTTTGGCTTTGAGCAACCTGTCTCTGCCTGGTAAATTGTTTGGGGTTCAGGGCTATGCCCAAAACCAGTTAACAATACCATACCATACCATACCATAGTTTTAATGGCATAACAAGCACAACTGAGAATATATAAAACATAATTGCTTGCTCACTCATTTCTCCCAACTGCCCCAGGAGGGCTGCGCCCAATTGGGTGCCCCCCCAGGGCTGCACCCGTAGGCAACTGCCCACGGTTGCCTAACGGACGCACCAGCTCTGCCGCTTCTCAATGTCCTGTGGCTCATCCCATCTCTCAGGGATTCAAATTATTCTCTGGGTAGAGGCTTGATGGGAGCATCTGCAATCGCTTCTTCCACTGGGCAGTGTCTCAGCTTGATAACTCTTTTTTTCTTGCAGATCTCTTACCAAGCGATACTTCACATCAATGAACTTGGAATGCTGACATACGTCTCCTTTCTTAGAAATGTGAATGTGGTTTTTGTTGTTTTCACACTTTATGATGGTATGTCAGGACCCACGTCTTTCAGCAGGTATACCAGCCAACATGTCTCTTGACAGCCTAGCGCTGCTGACACGTATTCTGTTTCACCTGTGGAATTTGACACTGTAATCTGCTTCTTGCTATACCAGCTCACAGCTCCTCCTCCAAGGGAGACTATGTTACCAGTCATGGACTTTCTATCTGAAGTGCCCAGCCCAGTTGGCATCTGCAAAAGGATCTAGTTCAGGGCTGTCAGTTGCAGACAATCTAAGTTTTAAGTTCTGCACTAGTCATTAAGTATCTCACAAGTGTCATGAGAGCTTTCTACTCTCTGTTTTTGGACTTTGCGGCCTTTCTGCATAACAGCCCCACAGGTAAGCTAATGTCTGGTCTAGTTAAATTGAAATGTACAAAAGCTTACCTATGATTTCATGATACCTGTCTCCTTCAGGTAGCTTTGCAGAATTTTCTCCTTGTTTGAGGTAGCTTGGCTTCAAGGGAATGTATTTGGGTGGAGAATCTTCCAATTCCAGGCATCTCTCCAGGTCTCTGATTTTCTGTCTTTGACTGATAAGAAAACTGCCATCTGGTCCCCTCTGTATTTTTATGCCCAGGTAATATGCAACATTTCCAAGTTGCTTCAGTTCAGCTTCTTTGCTCAGGTGATCTATGGTTTCCTCACCATGAGCTGAATCCCCAAATGCCATTAACAGATCAAAAATGTAAGTCAAAAGATAAGTCCATTTCCCATTTTTGCACTTGGTGTACAGGCAGGGATCAGATGCTGTTCTCTTGAGGCTTGCTTGGAGCAGCATCGCACTTCGTTTTCTGTTCCATGCTCTTGCTGCCTGCTTTAAACCATACAAACTCTTTTGAAGTTTACAGACAAGGTTTTCCTTGCCCTTCTCTATGAAACCAGGCGGTTGCTTAATGTAGATCTCTTCTTTCAGGTCCCCGTACAAGAAGGGGGTTGTGATGTCTAAATGGTTTATTTATTTATTTTATTTATTTGTAATTTATATCCCGCCCTTCCCACCAGGTGGCTCAGGGTGGCTTACAACATGTAAAATCTAACATAAAAGTATAAAATTAAGCATAAAAACATTTCATAATTTACATATTTAAAATCTAAACATCACACAATTATGTACTTAAAGCATTCGAGACATACTGCGGTCTTACAACTACACTCAGTTTCAAATTTCAGTGCCGGTTAGTTGTAAGCCAGCCGGAAGAGGACTGTCTTACAGGCCCTGAGGAATTGAACAAGGTCCTGCAGGGCCCTTACCTCTTCCGGCAGCTGGTTCCACCAGGAAGGGGCCATTACGAAGAAGGCCCTATCCCTTGTAGTTTTCAAACGGGCTTCCTTTGGCCCGGGGACAACCACGAGATTTTGAGTTCCCGATCTCAGTACTCTCTGGGGTACGTGTGGGGAGAGACGGTCCTTCAGGTAGGCAGGTCCTAGGCCATATAGGGCTTTAAAGGTAATGACCAGCACCTTGTACCGAACTCGGTAAGGTATTGGCAGCCAGTGCAGAACCCGGAGTCCCGGCTGAATGTGCTCCCATCTTGGGAGCCCCAATAACAACCAGGCGGCGGCATTCTGCACCAACTGCAATTTCCGGGTTTGGCACAGGGGCAGCCCCATGTAGAGGGCATTGCAGTAGTCCAACCTCGAGGTGACCGTAGCATGGTTGACCTGCATTCCCTTGCTTGCAGCAACAGTGAGGACAGTTCTTATTGTGGTGTGTTTAACCACTGGTGCAAATGTTTGGTCATAGTGTTCTCCATACTTCTGGGAATATCCTTTCGCCCACAGTCTGTCTTTGTGGCACTGGATCTTCCCACTTGCATCATGTTTCCACTTGAAGACCCATGCGCACCCTACTGCTTTTTTTCCCTTAGGAAGCTCTGTGAGTGTCCAGATGTTGAGCTTGTATAAAACATTTAGCTCCACACTTGCTGCATGCTTCCACTTCTGTGTTTCTTGACCTGGCATTTGAGTGATGTCTGGGCTCTGGGGTCTCTGCCATTTATGCAAGCAGACTCAGCATCAGGGCAGGAATACTTCTGGTAGAGAGCTCTGATCATCTCACTTTGACTGATTCAGTCTCTCTGGGCTCCCTTTATGGTTCAGGCATCACTGATGGAGTGTTCTTTGCAGCTGCAGCATCTTGTTGGGCATCATCAGGATCAGTGTTATCTGCTTCATCCTGGATGTCACTCACATCTTGATACACAAATATCTTGTCCACTTCTGTCTTAGCCCCTTCTGAAGTGGTAGACCTCTCAGCTTCATCAAAATGGACAAATCTGGAAAGTGCTATCTCACGTGTCTTTGAATCCATGTTTCTGTAGGCTTCGCTCTTTGCTGAGCAGTCAACAAATATGCCCTCTTTGGCATAACCAATTAAATTTGAGTCCCTCTTTTCTTTGGGAATGTATGCAAAACTCTGCTGTCAAACACCCGTAAGTGGATCATAAGAACATAACAGAAGCCATGTTGAATCAAGCCAATGGCCCATCCAGTCCAACACTCTGTGTCACACAGTGGCCAAAAAAACCCCAGGTGCCATCAGGAGGTCCATCAGTGGGACCAGGACACTAGAAGCCTTCCCACTGTCCCCCCCACACACACACCCAGGTACCAAGAATACAGAGCATCGCTGCCCCAGACAGAGAGTTCCAATGATAAGCTTGGCTAATAGCACTCGACTGTGCAACTGAACAACAAAATAGCCACAGATGGACCTCTGTTCCATATGCTTATCCAATCCCCCCTTGAAGCTGTCTATGCTTGCAGCCGCCACCACCTCCTGTGGCAGTGAATTCCATGTGTTAATCACCCTTTGGGTGAAGAAGTACTTCCTTTTATCAGTTCTAACCCGACTGCTCAGCAATTTCATTGAATGTCCATGAGCTTTCATATTCAATTTCATTGAATGTCCATGAGCCTTCTCCATCCCATGCATAATCTTGTAAACATCTATCATGTCACCCCTCAGTCAACATTTCTCCAAGCTAAAGAGCCCCAAGCTAAATCACATTTGGCCAAACCAAAGTTCATATTTGGTTCTAGCTACAGACTTAGTGTATTATGTATTGTGTGTATACAACTGTGCATATTTCCTCACCCCACAGAGTGGGAGTTAAATGTGTGCCTTTTAACATGCACCGCACCATGTCAAGAAGAGTTCTGTTGCTCCTTTCAGCCACCCCATTCTGCTCTGGATTGTAGGGTGTGGTCATCTGATGCTGGATTCCATGCTGTCTAAGGAACTCTTGCATAGCTGTGGAGGTGAATGTTCCTCTGTTGTCTGTTCTTAGCACTTGAGGCTTCCTTCCAAAATTGTTGCTCACCATTGCATTATATTCCTTGAACTTGTCAAGAAACTGTGCTTCGTTTTCAAACAAACAAATATTAGGTATTTACTATAGTAATCAGTTAGAGTTAGGAAGTATTTGAAACTTCCTACTGTAGCTGGGAGTGGTCCACATAGATCTGCGTGGATCACATCGAGGACCTCTGTGGTCTTCAACTGCTTAGGAAGTGGACACTCAGACAACAAATACAAGTAGGTTGCATTTAACACAGTCTATTCCCACTGCAAGATGCTTACTTTGTAGATCCAAAATGTTTTGGACATACCTGTGCCAGAGATATAAGCAATTATGGTGTGAACAAGTGTCAACAAGATTTGTTTCTTCATAATCATTCTGCGGTGTCTGCTCTTCCGGACCATAACTCTCTTCAAAAAGTTCAATACAGGCAGCAGTGTTTGCATTTAATTTTAGCAAAGCATTTGTTTCTGCATAGTAAAGTCTGTTCCTCTTAATCCCTGTTATGGAGACCTTTCCATCAGGAGATATTGTGTATTTCCCACTTCCAAATAGAACTAAATGTCCTTCAGAGTCCAAAACGGCAATTGAGAGCAAATTAGCATGAAATTCCTTTACATACAACATATTCTCCAAAAGTAATCCTTTGGTGCCAGCTAGTGGCAATAAGTAAATGCAATCTGAATTGGAAGCTTTAATCTCGTTGTGGTCTGCAAATTTAACATCTTTAGGGGTTTCATAGATCCAAGCGGGCAGCCGTGTTGGTCTGAAGCAGTTGAAAAAGCAGGAGTCAAGTTGAACCTTTAAGACCAACAAATTTTCAATTTGTTTCATATTCAAAAACATTTATTTCTTTTTTTTTCAAACAATTTTATTAGTAACATATGGTAATAAATTTCAATTTTACTTCATTAATAATTACTTTTTTGTTTAATCTATCCCATATATTATTCTACCCTACCCTCCCCCCGTTACTTGACGCCCACCAGTGTTATATACTTAAAATCTTAATATTAAAGGTACCCTTAATTAATAAGAACCAAAATTAATATCCTCCTCCCTCTTGTACTTAGTCATTATCAAAAATTGTCCAATGTCCTTTTATTTTCCACTCTTTTTCTACGTATCTTCTGAACTTTTTCCACTCCATCTTAAATACTTCTAAATCATAGTCTCTTAAGGTTCTTGTCAATTTGTCCATTTTACTCCATGTCATAACTTTTACAATCTAATCCCATTTCTCTGGTATTTTTTCTTGCTTCCACAACTGCGCATACAATGTCCTAGCAGTTGAGAGCAAGTACCAAATTAAAGTTCTATCTTCTTTTGGAAATTTTTCCATTTGTAATCCCAACAGAAAAGTCTCTGCAACTTTATTAAATTCGTATCCCAAGATCTTGGAAATCTCTTGTTGAATCATCTGTCAGTACTTTTTCGCTCTTTCACAAGTCCACCACATATGGTAGAAAGAACCTTCCTTTTTTTACATTTCCAACATCTTTGCCAACTTTTTAGGAGTCATATACCATCAGTACATCATATTAAAACAGTTTTCTTTAATACTCTGACATGTTGAGAGTTTCATAGAGTTCTTCCACAAATATTCCCATTCCATCTGTATTTCTTTATTTACATTAATTGCCCACTTAATCATTTGAGATTTCACTACTTCATCTTCCGTAGACCATTTTAAAAGTAATTTATAGATTTTCGAAATTAATTTTTCATTATCTCCAAGCAGAACTTTTTCCATTTCTGTTTGTTCTCGTCTTATTCTTTCAGTTTTAACATCGCTTTGCACCAGACTTTTTATTTGTTGCATTTGAAACCAATCATATTTATTATTCAACTCTTCAGCAGTTTTCAATTCTATTTTACTGCTTTGTATTTTTAGTAATTGATTATATGACATCCCTTTTTCCTCCCCTGTCTCAGCTGTTATTCTTATTACTTCTGCTGGCACTATCCATAGTGGTTTTCTCTCATCGCCATATTTCTTGTACTTCATCCACATATTTAGTAGATTATTTCTTATATAATGGTGAGGGAAAAAAACATCCGACTTTTTCTTTCCACGGTACATATAAGCCTGCCAGCCGAATTTATTTCCATGACCTTCCAATGTTAAAAGTTTTTTATCCAACAGCGTCACCTAATCTTTTATCCACACGACAAACTGCTTCATGATATAATCTTAAATCTGGTAGTTGAAATCCTCCTCTTTCTTTAGCATCTGTTAAAACTTTCATTTTAATCCTTGGTTTTTCCCGGCCCATACAAATTCTGAAATCTTTCTTTGCCATGTATTAAATTGTTTACTGTCTTTCACAATCGGAATAGTTTGAAACAAATACATTATTCTCGGCAAAATGTTCATCTTAATTGCAGCTATTCTATCAAGCAGTGACAGATTAAGCTTGTTCCATTTTATCATGTCTTCATCCATTTTACGCCATAACTTTTCATAATTGTTTTTAAACAAATCAATATTCTTCATTGTTACTTCCACGCCCAAATATTTCACTTTAGGGGTAACTTCACATCCCGTTAATCTCTGCAATTCCTTTTGTTTACTTACTTGCATATTTTTACGCAAAATTTTTGACTTTTCTTTATTAACATAAAGTCCCGCCAATTCTCCAAAGTCTTGTATTTTGGCTAACAACAAAGGTGTTACTTGCGTAGGATTTTCATTTATAAACATATCATCTGCAAATGCTCTATATTTATAGGAATATCCTTTAATTCTCGCTCCTTCAATTTCTTTATCATCTTGTATTTGCATCAATAAGATATCAAGAGTCACAACAATGGTGAAAGAGGACAACCTTGCCTTGTACCTTTGCTGATTATCATTTCTTCTGTAAGAGCTGCATTTATACATAACCTTGCACGTTGTTCAGTATAAATTGCTTTTATCATTCTTATAAAGTTTTCCCCCAACTTTATTTTCTCCATTACTGCAAACATAAAGTCCCAATTCAAATTATCAAAAGCTTTCTCTGCGTCCGCAAAGAATAATGCAACTTCCTTCTCTGAATGTCTTTCATAGTATTCTACAATATTTACAACAGTTCTAATATTGTCTCTTATTTGCCTTTTAGGGAGAAAACCCGCTTGGTCTTCCTTTATAAAGTTTATTAAATATTGTTTAAGCCGTTCTGCTAAGATTCTTGTGTATATCTTATAATCATTGTTTAATAATGAGATTGGTCTATAATTCTTTACATTAGTGACATCTCTATCTTCCTTTGGAATCAACGAAATTATTGCTTCCTTCCATGTATTTGGTATTTTTCCATTTATTCTTATCACATTCATTAATTTTTGAAGTTTCGGTATTAATTCTTCTTTAAACGTTTTAAAAAATTTTGCCGTAAATCCATCTGGTCCAGGAGCCTTTCCAATTTTCATTGCAATAATCACTACTTCAATTTCTATTTTTTCAATTGGATCATTCAAAACTTTTTCCACATAATCAGTTAAGGGTGCTATTTTAATCTTCTGCAAATACATTTCTGATGACCCAAATGTGTGCTCCAGAATCTAGTATGATAGAAAATGGGTTTGTATCTTCATCCAGGAAAGTGGAGTAATTTTTAACTTTAAAATTGCCCACAACTTTTTTTGTGGGCTCTGGCTCTCTCTGAGGCCCTGTTGTACATTGCCTAGCAGCATGGCCAACAGATTTGCTTCTGAAGCATCAGATTCCAAAGGCTTTAGTTCCTGGTGAACTCCAAAGGCTTTAGTTCCTGGCCAGCTTCCCTCTGGAACTTTAATTATACGGGAAACTCTTTGGTTGCCAACTCCAGGATTGGGTGATGCAGTCTCAAGTTTGGGGAATCTTCAGGTGAGATTTGGTCCAACATGAGAGATTTGGCCCAACCTAGCCAAGCCTCCCCTCCAAATTTAATCACACATCCGCTTTCTAAGTCCTGCCTGTATTTACCTTGTATTAGAGGACCAGATCAAATGGTAGCAAACCTTTAAAATGCATACAGGGTGCACCCTACACACCCAGGAGCAGTCTGAATGCTCCTCTTACATGTGTGCAGCCCATGCCTCTCCCAGCAGCAGAAACCAACCTATGAAGGGATCTCAGTGTTAGTACTAAGCAATTAAAAGACCACTGAGTAGAATAATAATTCCAAATTTTATTAAACATATATTCAGTTCAGTTCTTGATCATGGATTTTTACAGGGAGTGTTGCATTTTTTTGACAAAGCTGGAGTCCAAAGCTGGGGTCCTCTCCCAAGCTATCCTTTCTCCTCAGGAGTTCAGATAAAGGGTTGCCATTCACCACTATGAAAGGACTAGCTACAGTGGAGCTATGTACACTGTTGTTGTAACTGTATCCCACAAAGGGGAGGAGGCTGACCCAATTGTCCTGCTGGTAGCTCACAAAGCAACATAAAAATTGTTCAAGAATCTGATTGGTCCTCTCACTCTGACCATCAGTCTGAGGGTGGGTAACCCGAGCTGAGGCCTTGTTTGAGTCCCATCAATTTACAGAAAGCCTTCCAAAATTTAGCAATGAACAGTGTGAACAGTTAGGACGGGCGGTCGAGGGGGCAAGCCAAGCATGAGAAAATCCCACCAGAGGCGGATCCAGGCAAGGCGGAATCTGATTCTTCACCCCCATAGAACCTCCTGCTTGCTTTCATGTTGCAGGAGGTGGGACAAAGCATCTGCCAGAAAATTGCATTTCCCAGGGAAGTGCCTCAGGGTGAAACAAAACTTAGAGAAGAACCCCACCCATCTGATCTGTTAAGTGTACAGTTTTCATGGGGCGTTTAGTGCCTCTAAATTTTTTGTGATCAGTCCAGATTTCAAAGGGATGTTTTGCACCCTCTAACCATTGGTGTCAAGTAGTTAAAGCTAGCTTAATGGTGGAAGCTTCTTTATCCTACACCAACCAATCTTGTTCAATAGAGTCAAATTTACACAGGAGTGGAGGGTCCCCATCGGCATCCTCTTGGAGGAGCACCCCCCAGCCACATCACTTGCATCACATTGTACCACAAACAAAATGGGTGTTGCAAAATAGGTTCACTGGTAAAGAGTCTCTTAAGGTGGTTGAAGGGTTGTTGGCACTCGGAAGGCCACCTTAGCTTAGCTCCTGGTTTTTTATGCTTGGTCCCTTTCCCTTTAGTCTTTAGCAAGTCTGACAAAGGGAGGGCAACTTGGGCAAAAAAAATTATCAATCCCCTGTAGAAATTTGTGAATTCCAAGAATGTTTGTAATTGCTGTTGTGTCTTTGGGGCTTCTCAGTTCAGCACAGCCTGTACTTTAGCTGGGTCCATACCTAAGCCATTCTCTGATACACGGTAACCCAGAAAGTCCAGTTCTCTTTTATGGAACTCACATTTAGAGAACTTTGCAAACAGTTTGTGTTGGTGCAGAGCTTTCAACACATTCTGGACCAGTTTTACATGAGAATTTAGTTTGTCAGAATAGACTATCATCAAGATACATGATCATGCCCTTATACAGGAACTCCCTCAAGACTTCATTTATCAAGTTCATAAAGACCCCCGGAACTCCCTGTAATCCAAGAGACATGACCAAATATTCAAACTGTCCCAACAGAGTGTTGAATGTGGTTTTCCATTTGTCCCTCTCCCTTATGTGTACTCTGTGGACCTGAAACTGCTTAGATTACTCATTAAATATACTTAGAAGGCATCAATGTCAGCAGACAGCGCATATCCAGTTACCTGCATGGACTGTGCCATGTTTGTTTTCCTCCCAGAAGAAAGGATGGGCTACACTTGCCAGAAGTGTAAGCTAGTCAGGCTTTTGGAGGAGAAGATTCAGGGCCTGGAAAAGAGGATCACCACACTTCAGGAAATCAAGGCAGGAGAGCAATTCATTGACGAGAGACTGAAAGCTCAGCAGAGGCATGATAAAAACAGAAGAAGGAAAAGTTGATCCACCCTTTGAGCCTCCACTCAGTTTTATTTAGTTATTTATTTTGGTAAATATATATTCTTCCCTTTCCCAAATGGGTTTAGGGCAGATTACATCCAAGTAAAACCAGTCAAATACAATAAAACCCATAAAATGCAATTAAAAGCAAACAACACAACACAGTATTATATAAGAAAGGTGGGCGGGCTCATAGTGCAGGTTAGAATATAATAAATGACCCAGATATAATAATTCAGATGACAGATCAATGTGGGGGAGGATAGCAGATGGTATAGGCAATGAGGAGAAGGATGCCGCTTGCCTCAACCAAACGCCTGGTAGAACAGCTCCATCTTACAGGCCCTACGGAAATGTAACAAATCTGGTAGGGCCCTTATCTCCATAGGGAGCTGATTCCACCAGGTTGGGGTCAGGGCCAAAAAGACTCTGTCCCTGGTTGAGGCAAGACAGACATCCTTTGGGCCAGGGATGGCCAAAAGATGTTGGTTGGCAGATCGCAGCAACCTTCAGGGTTGTGGTACAAATCCAAAGACATCAACAAATAGATTTGAGGTGCTTGAGATGGTGATGGAGTCAAGGGTGGAAGAGGAACCACAAGGACTTGGAAGAGGGAGTGAAGAGGGCATGGGACAATGAAAAAGTGGAAGGAAATGGAAAGTGGTGGTCATTGGAGACTCTCTGCTCAGGGGTATGGAATGTCACGTGTAAAGGCCTGATTCTCTTCTTTGAGAGATGTGTTGCTTGCCAGGGGCTAGGATTCAAGATATTACACATCGACTGCTGAAGCTGATCAAACCTACTGATCAATATCCATTTGTGATGGTCCATGTAGGGATGAATGACATGACCACGAATACCCCTGAGAGAATTAAGGAGGACTATGAAGCTCTTGGAAGGCAGTTGAAAACACAGGGGGCGAAGGTGGTCTTCTCATCTATCCTTCCCATCAAAGGAAGAGGAAAGCAACAGGAGCACACTTGAAGTGAATTATTGGCTGCGATGGTGGTGCCAGAGGGAGTGCTTTGGTTTCTGGGACCATAGGATAAGCTTTCTTAAAGAAAGCCTACTAGCACATGATGGCCTTCACCTCTCAAAAGTGGGAGCTAACTTTGATGAGCCTCGAGGCTTGACGAGGGTTGTACCATGAGAGAGGGTGCTGGAAGGGAAAGGAGCGAGTGAAGGGTGGACTATTCTCAAACGTGAGCTTTTGCAAGCTCAAGCCCTCAGTATTCCAGCAAGATGGAAACATGGTAAGGGATCTAAGAAACCGATGTGGATGAACAGAGAGCTCCTGAATAAACTAAGGCAGAAAAAGGAAATATTCAGGAAATGGGGAGAAGGACTGACCTCTAAAGAAGATTATATAAGAGTTACTAGGTACTGCAGATCGGCCATCAGAAAGGCCAAAGCTCAGTATGAGCTGGGTCTGGCTAGGAGGTCTCGCTACAACAAGAAAAACTTCTTCAGATATGTGAGAAGCAAACGCAAAGTAAAAGGAGAAACTCAGACAGAGAACAGGGAAAAAGCAGACAGCCTTAATGACTTATTTGCCTCAGTTTTCTCCCTGAAGAAGAATTCAAGCCTATCTAGAAGACTTAACAGAATGGCTGAGGGGCTCGTTGACATGGGTAGAGAAATTGTGGAGAGGCACCTGGCTGTACTGGATGAGTACAAATCCCCTGGGCCAGATGGTGTGTGCACCCGAGAGTGCTCAAAGAACTTTCTAAATTTCTAGCAGAGCCTTTGTCCATCACCTTCAAGACCTCCTGGAGAACTGGGGATGTCCCACAAGATTGGTAGAGCGCAAATGTTATCCCAGTCTTTAAAAAAAGGAAGAAGGATGAACCAGGAAACTACAGGCCAGTTCGTCTGACTTCTGTTGCTGGAAAGATATTTCAGCAGATTTTAAAGGGGTCGATCTGTGAGCACCTGAAGAAAAACTTGGTGACTTGAGGAAGTCAGCATGGATTTGTCTCCAGCATGTCTTGCCAGACCAACCTGGTTTCCTTCTTTAATGGAGTAACAAGCTTACGGGATTGTGGGAACACTGTTGATGTGGTTTACCTGGATTTTAGTAAAGCTTTTGATAAGGTTCCCCATGACATTCTGATGGGCAAACTGGACTATAGGACAGTTTGATGGATAGGAAAATGGTTAGAGGACCGTACCCAAAGAATGGTTGTCAATGGAGTTTCATCAGATTGGAGAGAGGTGTCCAGTGGGGTGCCGCAGGGCTCGGTTTTGGGCCTGGTTCTTTTCAACATTTTATATCAATGCTCTGGATGAATGGGTGGAAGGGCTGCTCATAAAATTTGCTGATGATACCAAATTGGGAGGAGCAGCAAATACCCAGGGGGGTAGAGTTAAAATTCAACAAGACCTGGATAATCTGGAGAAGTGAGCAGCTGCAAACACAATGCGATTCAACAAAGATAAGTGCAAAGTCTTACATCTGGGTCACAAAAATGTGAAGCACTGGATGGGGGATGCACCCCCTTTCCACTCCCCGAGAGAGAGAGAGAGAGCTAGAGAGAGAGATTGTCACATACCAAGCAAGCAAGGCTGGTTGAAAGTATTTGCTACCATAGACAAAAATAGATTTTGTAATTTCAGACATATGTTTCAGGAAGAAAGAAGTTCAGATGTGACTAGCTAATGTATCTCAAGAAGATCCCTAGTCATCCTTGAACAAGGGTTAGAGATCTAGCGCAAACTGCATTTTTATGATTTAGGCATCCTTCCCTGCCACGAGGAGCAGTTAGAAGTGAGGCCTTCTTTGACCTACCAACACATACAGCTTCCCTGACCGCTGATCAGACACATCATCAGTTCCAAACATTGCCTCAGCATTGAAGTTATTCCTAAATTGTGTGAGTGGTGATCTGATGACAAGATCTATGGCAATTATGGCAATTATCTATTCTACAGGATTTACATAGTAATGTCAATCTGGCATTTGTCAACAGTGGACCCTAAAAGCAAAGGAAAATTCTGTTCTTATAAAAACTTACTAGAAGTACATTTTTAATCAAAAAATGAGAAGGCCTTTAAAACTGTACCAAGAGTTACTTTTATGGTTATCATTTCATCAGAGACATAATAAACTAGAAAGTGTTAAATATGAAACTAATTTCAGTTTGCTGTTGCCAGATTGTTTTGTGTGCTTTTAAAAGGCGTCACAGGCAGCAGCCATCTGTTAATAACAGGTGTGTACCTGATAGATGAGGTAGGCTCAGTCTGGTCTGCCCAAATACAAAGAGAAGCCTAAGCCAACATACATGTGGAGGTGAAAGGATCACTTGTTTTGAAGTATTACACAAAAGGGCTTCATAAAAGATCTTTGCCATTGATATCATTGATATAAGTGGGAGCAAAAAAAGAGTTTTAATCAAAGCTGCTTTGGGATACTTATAAATATTAGGCAACATCCTGGCTCAGTTAGTGTGAACAGGCATTTGCCTAATAGCCTCCATAGGATTCTGAATTCGGCCTACCAAACTTCTGCACTCCCCCAAGGACTTGTGGTACCCTAGGCAACCTAGGGCTTGAGTTACTTCCGTTCAATAAAGAGGAAAATGAGACATCTGGAATGAACATTTTACTTATGTGTGTGTGGACTCTTATCTGGGAGAACTGGATTTGATTCCCCACTCCTCCACTTGCACCTGCTGGAATGGCCTTGGGTCAGCCATAGGTTTTGTAGGAGTTGTCTTTGAAGGGGCAGCTGCTGTAAGAGCTCTCTTAGCCACACCTACCTCACAGGGTGTCTGTTTGGGGGGGGGGGGTGTGAAGAAAATTGTGACCTGAGACTCTGAGATTCAGAGTATAGGGCAGGATATAAATCCAATATCTTCTTCTTCTTATGAGGCATTCAAAATGAACACTAAAAATAGTAACAGATATGATCTTCAAAAGAAGAAAAGGGGTTTTTTATGGCCTTCTGAGGCCTCCCTGAGCCTGCCTTGGCGGGGAGGGCGGGATATAAATTAAAATTTATTATTATTATTATTATTCTTTTCTCTACCCTAACAAGTCTCCAAGAAGCTTACAATTATCTTCCCTTCCTCTCTCCACAACAGTCACCTAGTGAGATAGGTGGGAATGAGAGAGTTCTGAGAGAACCATGATTGGCTCAAGGTTATACAGCTGGCTTCATGAGGAGGAGTGGGGAATCAAACCCAGCTCTTCAGGCTACAGTCCATGGCTCTTAGCCACAACACCACACTGGCTCTCAATGTTCCATCATGGCAGCTATAGAAAACCAGAGTCCACAACTGTGAAGGTTCTAGAAGTTAGTTAATGCTAAGCTTCCCTTCAAGTCAGTAGAGGAAGCTTTTATCACTTTGTGGACACCCTTCAAAACCTAGTGCCCTAGGTGAACACGTCTGTTTGTATAAAGACCAGGCCACCCCTGCTGATAGTCTACCACAATTTCCTTAGTACCAAGCAGGAAGTAAAAATATGTATCCTGCCATTCATGGCTGATAAGGTTGTGGGGCTTGATGGTTCATAAGCTGTCCAAGTCTACACTGTGCCAACCAGTTAGTTCCTCAGCCAGCTCCATCGTACCCCATTATTCCAGTGATGTCTGGAATTACTAGAAATGCTACAAAATTGACAAAGAAACTGCTCAGCAGGGAAACATTCTGTTTTCTGCAGTCACTTATGAGCTGAACCTTGGATCTCCTTGCTATCATCTGTCAAGAATGCTTCTTGCCGTGAGAACATCCATTTTGAATTAACCTGCTATAACCATGATGATTTGTTTCACTGCTTTGTTTAAAGGGCTTGTGGCTTGTTAATCTATTGTGTTATGTCTGTAACTCTGCATAAATAATTTTCTAACCTGAGAAAGTATGGTATGACTAGGCGGTAAAGGTCAGTCGCTTCTCAAGCCCAGACTTTTGCTTTTGAGAACCTGCTTAGTTAGAACTGGTAACAAGGGGATATGCTCTCATTGGTAGAAAAAAGGTGCTTTGAGTTTAACTTTGTAATGCCCTGAACACAAGGTTGTAATTGGGTGTCTGAGCCCGGGGGCTCAGTTTCACCATCTTGGAACTGTAATGCCTTCATGTAATGAATAAACCTTATATAGCAGGGGTGGCCAATGGTAGCTCTCCAGATGTTTTTTGCCTACAACTCCCATCAGCCCCAGCCAGCATGGCCAGTGGCTGGGGTTTATGGGAGTTGTAGGCAAAAAACATCTGGAGAGCTACCGTTGGCCACCCCTGTTATATAAAATCGTAGAATCATAGAGTTGGAAGGGATCTCCAAGGTCATCTAGTCCAACCCTCTGCACAATGCAGGAAACTCCCAAATACCTCCCCCTAAATTCACAGGATTCTCATTGCTATCGGATGGCCATCCAGCCTCTGTTTAAAAACCTCCAAGGAAGTAGAGTCCACCACCTTCCGAGGAAGCCTGTTCCACTGAGGAACCACTCTAATGGTCAGGAAGTTCTTCCTAACGTTGAGCCGGAAACTCTTCTGATATAATTTCAACCCATTGGTTCTGGTCCGGCCTTCTGAGGCAACAGCCAATGCCATGCTGGGAATTATTAGGAAGGGAATTGAAAACAAATCAGCCAGTATCATAATGCCCCTGTATAAATCGATGGTGCGGTCTCATTTGGAATACCGTGTGCAATTCTGGTCACCGCACCTCAAAAAGGATATTATAGCATTGGAAAAAGTCCAG
Organism: Heteronotia binoei; assembly: GCF_032191835.1. Taxonomy (NCBI): domain Eukaryota; kingdom Metazoa; phylum Chordata; class Lepidosauria; order Squamata; family Gekkonidae; genus Heteronotia; species Heteronotia binoei. The sequence continues at coordinate 9,858,021 of NC_083236.1, forward strand.
AAAAGGGAAACTAGAATGATTAAGGAGTTGGAACACTTTCCCTATGAAGAAAGGTTAAAACGCTTGGGGCTCTTTAGCTTGGAGAAGCGTAGGCTGCGGGGTGACATGATAGAGGTTTACAAGATAATGCATGGGATGGAGAAAGTAGAGAAATAAGTACTTTTTCTCCCTTTCTCACAATACAAGAACTCATGGGCATTCGATGAAATTGCTGAGCAGTCAGGTTAAAACAAATAAAAGGAAGTACTTCTTCACCCAAAGGGTGATTAACATGTGGAATTCACTGCCACAGGAGGTGGTGGCGGCTACAAGCATAGACAGCTTCAAGAGGGGGTTAGATAAAAATATGGAGCAGAGGTCCATCAGTAGCTATTAGCCACAGTGTGTATATGTGTGTGTGTGTGTATGTGTGTGTGTGTGTGTATATATATATATATATAATTTTTTTTTTTGGCCACTGTGTGACACAGAGTGTTGGACTGGATGGGCCATTGGCCTGATCCAACATGGCTTCTCTTATGTTCTTAATTTCACACCATCCTCTATATGACAGCCCTTCAAGTACTTGAAGATGGTGATCATGTCACCCCTCAGCCACTTCCTCTCCAGGCTCCTCCTCTCTCTCCTTCAACCTTTCTTCATAGGACTCTCTCACCATCTTTGTCGCCCTCCTCTGGACCCATTCCAGTTTGTCTATATCCTTCTTATAATGTGGTGCCCAAAACTGAACACAATACTCCTGGTGAGGTCTTACCAGAGCATAGTAAAGTGATACCATCACTTCACATGATCTGGACACTATACTTCTGTTGATACAGCCCAAAATTGCCTTTGCCTTTTTAGCCACCACATCACACTGTTGATTCATGTTCAGCGTATGTGTCAAGCAAGAGTCTGCAAAGGAAGTGTACAAAAAACAGTACAAGTCACATGTGCCCGCTTGGGACTTCAAGGTGGGGGACTCGGTGTTCGTGTCAACAAAAAACCTTCATTTGAACCAACCCCCCCAAAAATTGGCTTATCGGTTCCTAGGCCCTTTCAAAATCAAACGGGTAATCAACAAAGTGACTGTAGAATTGGAACTACCAAAAATGTTTTGTAAAGTGCACCCTGTCTTTCATCGCAGTCTGCTGCAAAGAGACCCCGGTGCTTCTCTTTGGCACCCTCGATTGACAGCTCCGCATCCTATCCAGATTGGGAATCAGAGTCACCATGAAGTACAGGAGATTCTAGACTCCAAAATGAAACATGGGACATTATTTGATCAAATGGAAACATTTCCCAGCTAGCAAAAATGAATGGGTAGCTCAAAAGGATGTATTGGCTCCAGATCTGGTTAATAAATTTCACAGAAAGTTTCCTCAGGGTTGAATTGGGGGGGGGGGGTGCAATATGTCAAGCATGTCTAATTCGGATCAATAACTAATGGTTTTAGGGCCTGACTAGAAGCAGCCCTGGGAAAGATCCCAGAGAACCAAATGTTGTTAGTTTATTATTCTTTCCTGGCGTTTCTCCCGCTTTATGACTGCTTAATTAGAGGGAACAAAGCAATCAGCACCTTCCCATGAATTCTCCTCCGGAAGGATGAGTCATCTGGGCATTGCAAGGCTGAATGCCTGATAATGCCCTGGGAATGTATGTAGTTTTGATATTCTATGTGTGAAAGCTCTCCTGCTTCCCCCTCCCTTTGGAATTTCTTTGAAGTGTGTCTTAAAAAGTGTGTATCAATGTACAGGTTTCATTCTTCTCAAGCAATGGCTCCGGCCAAAGTATCGGTCTATCAATAAACGTAATCTTTGTATCAACTTTGACTCGTCATTGAACCCGCATGCTTGACGGTATGGTCCACTAAGACCCTGAGATCCTTTTTGCACATACTACTGCTAAGACAAGTCTCCCCCATCCTATAACCATGCATTGGATTTTTCCTACCTAAATGCAGAACTTTACATTGAAATGGCTCCCTGATCTGGATAGCCCAGGTCACTGAGTCAATTGCAGGGGGGGTGCATCTCTCAGCTTCCAATTTGTGATTTTTCCTTCAGCAAATAACACATGGTATATCTTGAAAAATCATCAATAAAAGAGGCTGGTTTGATAAGTCAGTGTGAATTAGCTCAAGTAATTGCTTAGAGCCTCTCTGACCTTGTTTGGGAATAGAGATATGAGTTGTGTTTCCCTTTATGCAACTTAGACACTACACTAACTTACATAGATACCTGTTAGTAGTTTCAAGATGGTCTCCCGGTACAATGAGCAAATCTCCTGTACCAAAGCTCCAGGGACTTCTGGTCAATGATTGTCTTGGCTGTACAGGTCTTTGGTACTTGACAGTCTGGTTCAAAGACTCAGTTTCTGAGAGCACCTTGGTGTAAGACAGTACATACATTATTCTCAAAGTGTATGACAAATCCTTTTTCTGCAGTAATTTCAGTTCCACCATCACCTATTTGGCAATTCAGTGTAACTTTTCCTTTTCCTTGTATGTCTCCTTGATCTTCTTTGGCTAGATGCACTTTTTCTGAAGCATTTGTTTCCAGTTCATCAAACAATTTGATATCTGACGTTATACGTATAAAAGCACCGATACCAATTAGCCAAGGCTTATGATTTTCATCAGTTTGTGCTACATGAGGAACACAATAATTAAATTATTTTATTTGGGAGAAATCCTTCTGTCTCACTGAGTGTGAGGTTGCTTGCTGGTGCTGGTATTTGCATTTCTATTGAGCAAGCAGTCCCTCTGGATATGAGCTGGCTTGCTACAATTGAAGCAGTGAGAGACATTTCTTTTGTTTTGGGGTTGCGCTTTCTGTGGTCAATTGGGTTACTTCCTGCATCCCTCGACCTGGCCTCTTGGACCACGTAACTTGAATAATTCTTGCTTTTGTGATGCTCCCAATAGTCCTTGTTACAATACTAAGCTCTTATCAGCCCCAGAATGCCTTGCAGCTTAGGTTCTTTCCCATTAAAAGTTGATATGAACACATAATAAGATTCATGTAGGGAACTTGAAGCAGTCCAATTTGTAAATCCTCATCTAGCACTTTACCAGCAGCTGCAAATTTATCAATTAGAATTAATAACATTTATATCTGGGTTTCTGCATTTTCACTTTCTTGTAGTCTGTGGCAGACCGGTCCTGTGTGTGCTAACTGACCCCAGCCCTGCTCAGCCCTTCCCGGTAGGCTGACCTGAAGGGACAGTTCCACTTTGCTGCCTCAGGGTATTCACTGCCACCACTGTCCCTATCTGGGCTCTGCTTAGGCGGGACAGCCTCCTAACCTCCCTCTGGACTTGCTAAGTACCCTTCTCAGCGCTTCCTAGGGATCTTTGGGGCTCCCCTGGAGAGTTGGCAACCAGTCACTGTACCACTTCTCACCACCCTAAGGGCTCCCCAACCCACTTCTAGGCACCTTACTTGGACTGTTGCAAGCCTGACCATACCTTCTTCAGACTGTTTCCATACTAACTGCCTGACTGCCAACTCTGAGACTGAACTCCAAGACTGAACTGCCTGACTGCCAACTTAAACTGTCTGTCCCCCCCCCCCCCCCGCTCAAAATCTCCAACATAAATTCCAGTTCCCACCCAGGAACTGGTTTATCTCTCTTGTAGCATTCTGGGAGGCAAGGCCTCAAGGACTTGCTGTCTCTCTAGGAGGCTCCCCCAGAATTGCTGGTTTCAGACAGGAAGGGAAGGGGGAGGAAGAAGAGACTAGGCCCAAAGGCTGTCTAGAGTTTAATAAGACTCCTCCAGCCAACTCCCAGTTAAAGAAGAAGATGATGAAGAAGAAGATATTGGATTTATATCTCGCCCTCCACTCCGAAGAGTCTCAGAGCGGCTCACAATCTCCTTTACCTTCCTCCCCCACAACAGACACCCTGTGAGGTGGGTGGGGCTGGAGAGGACTCCCACAGCAGCTGCCCTTTCAAGGACAACCTCTGCCAGAGCTATGGCTGACCCAAGGCCATCTCAGCAGGTGCAAGTGGAGGAGTGGGGAATCAAACCCGGTTCTCCCAGATAAGAGTCCACACACTTAACCACTACACCAAACTGGCTCTAAAGACCAGCCAAAATGACGTCTCTCTACATAGCCTGATTGGGAAAAGTTGTCTAAACAAAGAAATCTTGCTAACTTAGTCTTGCTCTCTGTAGACCCTTCTTAAGGCTTCAGTCACCCACAATTCCTTGTCCTTTTTATGTATACAATTGGGAATTAGGCAGTGTACTAATAATCAGATTTTGTACTTTACCATCTGCATTCTCCCATCTTGTGATATCATCTTCAGACCTTGAAGGTCGTGGAACAGTTATTGAAAAATTATCTTTTTCTTCCTTGAGCCGATGCTCAGTTCTAAAATGCTATGCATTGAAATTCTCTCCACTAAATTTCTCTAGAATTGGATATTGTTATGTCATGTTAACAATGCAAAAGGAAGTTAAGGAGAACAGAAATTTCGTTCTGCACTCAGAGCATGGGACCAGCTGTTAAGCAGATTTCCAGTGTCTTTTGTTCTTGCTAGCAGGCAATGAAGCCTTGTCCTTGCTCAAATTTCAAGAAAAACAAACAAGAAAATTTCCTTTTAAACTTTAAAATTCAGTCTGGCACCCATAACCCTACTGGGATATTTGGCTAACATAGCAGAGTTTGCTCAGTGTTAGAAGTGTAGTACTGAATGCAGTAAATAAATATCCCAAGAAGTACATTGTATAAAAGGGACACAACATTTATTCAAGTAGATGCAGTTCATATTCAGGTTGCAGTCAAAAGGAGAGAGAGAAGCCTAAGCTAAAGAATACTTTCCCCGGTCACAAATGGCCAGCTAATCCTGTGTGTGTGGACGTATGAGGGCATTGTATATACAGGAGCGATCTGCAGAGACATGTGTCTCCATGGAAGGCCATATGCAGTGAGTGTGAGAAGACAGAGGGGGGCTCAGAGAGCAGCTCCAGAGAGGCATCCTATTCAATCAAGGAGATGACACCAGCACACCCCTTGAAGGGATGTGGCGCCGCCAGTGTCCAGGCATGCTGAGTGGCTCACTCCAACACGCCAATCCAAATTGGGCCCTGCCTCTGGCCAGCACAAGGTTGCCAGGCAAGGGTGTGCAAACAGGCTCTTCAAACTCTCCTCCACCTGAGAGGAAAAGGCATCTGCTCAAGGCCCCCGGTTTTGAACGGTCGCTTTCCACTAGGAAGCGTGAAGTGCCCAAATAAGCATGTCAGGATCAACACGCAGCCCAGCCCAGCCGTCGACTTCGTGGCCCTAATGAAAGCTTCCCCGGCGCCCTGTTGCAAAGCTAGGAGGCAACTGGCTCAGGAGCGCCTGCAAAGCACTCGGTGCCTTTTCGAGCTCTCCCTGCGCACCTGGCTGGGCCGTCTCTCTCTTCTTCCCTCGCTCCTAAAATGTGACTTGATCGCAGCTATTCAGTGATGGGCGAATTCGGTCCCTTTCTTTCCTCTAGTAGCGGCTGACAATGAGGGGGTAGTGCAGACATAGTCTGTTAACGGCAGACCGCCAGTTATCTGGAAGAATTCTAGGCTTGTCAATCAACCTACGCAGCAGGCCTGCCTCGCGGCAGTCCCAATGTGGGGATGCACAGCAAGACCGACGATGAAACATCAGATTCGGAAGAGCGGGGTGTTGGTGTTCTTATTGGAGGGCGGCGGGGGAACAAGGGGATAGAAGACTGGAGCATAGCCGGATCCCGGGCAGGTGTTTTCCTCCTCGGAAGTAAGCCCCATTGCTGCAGCTCGAAAGCTGCGCATTGGGATTCCAGCATCTGTTTCAGGCAGAAGGTGCAAAAGCCTGACTTCGGTAAGATTGCCGGCTGGGTGGCCTCTTTTCTGAGGATGCGAAGCACTGGCTGGAAAGGTAGCAAGCAGCCTTCACTCAGAGAGCCAGTTTGGTGTAGTGGTGAAGTGCGCGGACTCTTATCTGGGAGAACCGGGTTTGATTCCCCACTCCTCCACTTGCACCTGCTGGAATGGCCTTGGGTCAGCCAGAACTCTAATAGAGAGCCAGTCTGGTGTAGTGGTTAAGTGCATGGACTCTTATCTGGGAGAACCGGGTTTGATTTCCCACTCCTCCACTTGCACCTGCTGGCATGGCCTTGGGTCAGCCAGAGCTCTGGCAGAGGTTGTCCTTGAAAGGGCAGCTGCTGTGAGAGCCCTCTCAGCCCCATCCACCTCACAGGTTGTCTGTTGTGGGGGAGGAAGGTAAAGGAGATTGTGAGCCGCTCTGAGACTCTTTGGAGTGGAGGAGGGATATAAATCCAATATCTTCATCTACCTCACAGGGTGCCTGTTGTGGGGGAGGAAGGGAAAGGAGATTGTGAGCCGCTCTGAGACTCTTCGGAGTGGAGGGTGAGATATAAATCCAATATCTTCATCTACCTCACAGGGTGTCTGTTGTGGGGGAGGAAGGTAAAGGAAACTGTGAGCCGCTCTGAGACTCTTCGGAGTGGAGGGTGAGATATAAATCCAATATCTTCATCTACCTCACAGGGTGTCTGTTGTGGGGGAGGAAGGGAAAGGAGATTGTGAGCCGCTCTGAGACTCTTCGGAGTGGAGGGCGGGATATAAATCCAGTATCTTCATCTACCTCACAGGGTGTCTGTTGTGGGGGGGGAGGTAAAGGAGATTGTGAGCCGCTCTGAGACTCTTCGGAGTGGAGGGCGGGATATAAATCCAATATCTTCATCTACCTCACAGGGTGTCTGTTGTGGGGGAAAAAGGTAAAGGAGATTGTGAGCCGCTCTGAGACTCTTCGGAGTGGAGGGCGGGATATAAATCCAGTATCTTCATCTACCTCACAGGGTGTCTGTTGTGGGGGGGGGAGGTAAAGGAGATTGTGAGCCGCTCTTCGGAGTGGAGGGCGGGATATAAATCCAATATCTTCATCTACCTCATAGGGTGTCTGTTGTGGGGGAGGAAGGTAAAGGAGATTGTGAGCCGCTCTGAGACTCTTCGGAGTGGAGGGCGGGATATAAATCCAGTATCTTCATCTACCTCACAGGGTGTCTGTTGTGGGGGGGGAGGTAAAGGAGATTGTGAGCCGCTCTGAGACTCTTCGGAGTGGAGGGCGGGATATAAATCCAATATCTTCATCTACCTCATAGGGTGTCTGTTGTGGGGGAGGAAGGTAAAGGAGATTGTGAGCCGCTCTGAGACTCTTCGGAGTGGAGGGCGGGATATAAATCCAGTATCTTCATCTACCTCACAGGGTGTCTGTTGTGGGGGGGGAGGTAAAGGAGATTGTGAGCCGCTCTGAGACTCTTCGGAGTGGAGGGCGGGATATAAATCCAATATCTTCATCTACCTCACAGGGTGTCTGTTGTGGGGGAAAAAGGTAAAGGAGATTGTGAGCCGCTCTGAGACTCTTCGGAGTGGAGGGCGGGATATAAATCCAGTATCTTCATCTACCTCACAGGGTGTCTGTTGTGGGGGGGGAGGTAAAGGAGATTGTGAGCCGCTCTGAGACTCTTCGGAGTGGAGGGCGGGATATAAATCCAATATCTTCATCTACCTCATAGGGTGTCTGTTGTGGGGGAGGAAGGTAAAGGAGATTGTGAGCCGCTCTGAGACTCTTCGGAGTGGAGGGCGGGATATAAATCCAATATCTTCATCTTCAGATGAAGAGATTACTCCGGGGATTACGGGTTCTCTTTGGGAATGCATGAGAACGTCCGAATTTCTGGCAGGACCAATCCAGGGCCATCTGGGCCAGCATTCTGTTTCTAAGAGCACCGACCAGATGCTTCTCAAAGATCCCAAGCAAGCCTTGGAAATCACGGTCTTATGGCTTGACTCAGCAATTGGTTTCCAGAGATCCGAGCGGGCATAAGACTTGCAGCCATTCAGAGACCTGTCCTCATCCTCCATGACTCTAGTAAGGGACCAATCCTCAACAAATCTATTCACAAAATAAATTTCATACCAAAGTTTAAGTTCACTGGCACCTTTAAAGACCAACAACATTTTATTCTGAGTGTAAGCTTTGGTGTGCGTGCCCGCTTCCCATGTAATTCGTTGAGGCTTGCTCCCAGGAAACTGACCTTAGAATTGCAGCCCAAAGCCCCTTTCTCCGTGTCTTGAGAACCGTGAACCAGTAACATCCTATGCATAAGTACCCCATAAGAGAAGCTGTGTTGAATCAGGCTATTGGCCCATCCGATCCAACACTCTGTCACACAGTGGCCAAAAAAACAGGTGCCATCAGGAGGTCCACCAGTGGGGCGAGGACACTAGAAGCCCACCCACTGTTGTTCCCCAAGCACCAAAGATATAGAGCATCACTTGCCCCAGACAGAGTGGCTAATAGCCACTGATAGACCTCTGCTCCATATGTTTATCCAATCCCCTCTTGAAGCTATCTATGCTTGTAGCCGCCACCTCCTGTGGCAGTGAATTTCCATGTGTTAATCACTCTTTGGGTGAAGAAGTATTTCCTTTTATCCGCTGTAGCCCGACTGCTCAGCAATTTCATTGAGTGTCCACGAGTTCTTCTATTGTGAGAAAGGGAGAAAAGGACTTCTTTCTCTGCCTTCTCTATCCCATGCGTAGTCTTGTAAACCTCTATCATGTCACCCCGCAGTTGTCATTTCTCCAGACTAAAGAGCCCCAAGCGCTTTCCTTATAGGGATAGTGTTCCAACCCGTTAATCATTCTAGTTACCCTTTCCTGCACTTTTCCCAACGCTATACTCTCTTTTTTGATTTTTTAAAAAATATTTGACTTCCCAACCGAGTGCCAAACGGAATTCTAACTGAGAGAAAAGGCAAAAGTCCTCCACTCTGCTCTTTCCAAATCGTTTCCTAACGTTACAAACCTCTGCCGTCTCTCTCACCCCAGCCACAGCCTCCAAACATTCGCTCTTTTCCTCTTTGGAAAATCTTCCTATTCCGTAATCATATGATTGGTCCTTTCCGTATCCTGGGCGATTCCTGTCCTTTAATCCCCGCACACCTGTGGAGCGGCATTGGGAAACCTGCCGTTTGATGGACCCGCCCTTCTCCTGGGTTGACCGCTCCCTCCTCCTCCACGGACTGGGCCGCCGCGTTTCGCCTCTCCGCTACGGTCCCAGCACCTCTTTCCTGGGCAGCTGGGAGCCGGTTCCGAGTCGGCGTCTGAACTTGGCGCATCCTGGAACCGCGGCAGAAGCTCCACTCTGGCCTCTGCGACCGACACGATTTTCTGCCTTGGCTCGGAGGGGCAAAGAGGCCTGGTCTGGGGACTGCTCGCCCACAGACCCAAAGCTGCTCACCGCGAATCGGATAGTCTGCAGCCGGGCAGTTAGCCGACTTCTGGGAGCCAGTGATGCTCTGGGCGGGCGGGATGCGGAGGAGACGCGGCGCTGCTTCGGCTTCGTGAGCCCGAACTTTAAATGGGAGTGAGTTTGCCGCGTCCAGGGATTCCTGAGAATCAGCTGGATTTTTAAAAAGGCTTCCTCTAACGAGCCACCTTCTGCGAACAGTCCTGAGGTTGGCTGCGTTAGACCCACTTAGGTAGCTGGGGGAGAAGAAGAAAGGGTGGCTTTGGCGGCCTCTCTTGGCTTCCTCGGAAAACTTTCCGCTCTCCCAGTCTGCGCTTGCAGAACGGAGACCCCCTCCTCCCCTCCTCCGAGCTCAGCTGTTCCCCCCGCCCCCTTCCCACTCAGAGAGAGAGAGAGAGAGATGCAGCTGGAACCGGGGCTGGCAAACCGGTCTTAATCTCTTGCAAAGGACGCTATCAAAGCTTGAATCAGCATATCTAATGTAAACGAGCTTTCACACATAAATAACGTGCCACATCTGGCCCTTCGGGGTTTTATAGTGTCTTAGCTACTCAGCCATTTATGAGAAGGTGAGCTTGTTAAGGGGGGGGGGGGACGGGGAGAACACGAGAGGTGCCCAGGTTTGGCCGCTGCGCCAGAGAGAGCTGGGATGTGGGGGAGGGGCACGAGGAAGCCTGCAAATGCAGAGGCGAGCTGGCTGGAGATCTCCCGATCCTGCGGGATCCAGCGGAGCAAGTGCAGGAGGAGAGGGAAGGGGGGGGGGGCGGGGTCCATCTGCTCCTGAGGAGCAGAGCGGAGCTGTTGGCAGCTGAGAGAAGCGCCATCCAGGAACGGGCGTGTTTGCGCTTCCAACCAATTTATTACCCGGGAACATATGGCCAATATTTTGTCCCACGTCACTGAGGGGGAAGCAAAACAAACAAGATTCAGGCCGGGGAGGGGGGGGGGAGGGCGCGCGCGAGAGAGAAGCACCCATCTCCCTCCCCCCCCCCCCCTTGCCAGAACGGCTCCTCTGCCGCCGGCAGACCATGTGAGAGAGCGCCGAAGGAGGAAGGAAGCCGGGTTGCTGGGGAGGCTATATAAAGCCCACCGCCGCAGCCTCCCCTCGCCTGTGTGCGCACACCCGCAGCCGGCAGGCACCGCCAGCCTAACCTTGCCCCTCTTCCAGCCTCTGGAACATCCCCGGGAGGACTGGAGAGCCAGGAGGGGAAGCAGCCGAAGGGGGGAGCAGCCGAGACCCGCCCCAGGTGAGGGACTCTCCGCGAAGGGGGGGGCGGGGGTGTCCGAGGACCTTTCTGCACTCTCCCGGCGCTTGCCACACCGCCGCCCTCGGAGCTCCGAGACATCTGGGGAAAGTTGGGAGCTCCGGACGCGCAGCTGTCCCGCCCCAGTGTGTATGCCGGAGGGGACACGGGGGGGGGGAGAAGCTGCTCCCTCACCTGTGGCCAGGTGGCGCTAGCTCCCCCCAGAGCTTCTGCTCGGCCCTTCCACCACCTCCCTGGCCCCAGCGGAATGGCAAGTCCGGGATGGGACCAGAGAAGGAGCCCCTGCGGCATCCTGCTCCCGCCTCACCTGGCCAAGTGGCAGGCAGCTGTCCGGCCTCCCAAGGGCAGGGAGGGAGGAGTGCGCGCGCCAGGCCCGAAGGGAGGGACCGGCCAGCCCACGGCCCCGGCCCCCGCCCAACAGCTGCTCTGCAGAGGCGCCTGAGAGGGAGCGGGCTGAAGCTTCCTTCCCCCGCCCACTCCAGCACTCCGCCCAGCAGCCCGAGGCGCACCTGGATTTGCCTGGCCTCTGAGACGCGCGCCTCTGCCCGGCCTCCCTGCTCCAGCCTGGGCGCCGCGGGATCCCCGTCTTTCTCCCGCTCCCCTCCCCTCCGCCAGCGCCCAGGATCTCTGCCATTCAGCCTTTTTGGGGAGCGGGCGGGACCTCTCGGGACCTTGCGAAGACTTTCCGGCTCCAGTCTGTCTCAGGCGGCGATCCCCCTCCCTCCCCCCCCCCCGCACAGCTGCAGAGGCTCTGCAGGCGGGAGTAGGCAGAGGCTGGCCGGAAGCTCTAGATTTGTTCCAGCTGCACCTGTTGAACTCCCAGCGGGACATGTTTCCCTAGCTTCTCTCGGCATCGATTGCAGCTCGGGGAGGAGGGGATTTTAAGCGGCGGTCGGGTTTCGTGACCGTGGAGGCCTGGCTTGCCGAATTCGGTTATGTTTAAAACCGGCCTGTTCAAACGTCTCCTGGGCCTAAAAAGAAGCTGAGGAGTTCTCCCCCCCCCCAAAAAAAAAATGAATTTTGAGCTCAGTGGCACCTTTAAGACCGGCGAAGTTTAGTTCTGGGTCGAAGCGCAGCACACGGATTCTTAGCGCAGCCGGCCCCAGGAATTGTACCTCTCGGGGAGTTAATGCGGCTCAGGAAAAAAAAGTGCTTTGCGCTTTGCGTCGCCTAAAGAAGCCAGACTGTGGTCCCTTCCAATTGCCCCTTATCAAAAGCAGAAGGGTCGGGCGTCTAGGGCTGTTTTCTGCGCAGAACAAGAGCGCGCTGGAGGCAAGCCCGCTTGTGACTTCTAATCTCTTCGAGGCCTGTTTCATCATTAGCGAGAGAGGCGAACGAATAAAGCGGAGGGAGGGATGGGCTGGAGGCGAGGAAGCTTTTAGTTTACCGATGCGGCGCCCTTAATAGACTGGAACCAACCAGGTCCCCGCCGGCGAGGTTTAGCTTTTGCAGCAAATCCTGCGCTCGCAGCCGGGGACAGGCCGGTTCCCTGGCGGGGGGAGGGCGGGGGGGAGGGGGGCGTCGGTTGTTCAGGCAGGTTGCTGAAGCGTTTGGGTTTTTAAAACGTGGTTTTTGTGGCGACGTTTTTGTGGCCTCTTGGCGCCAATCTTCTTCTCGTCTACTTCTCCAAGGCCGCGCAGGGGCCCGGGGGCTTCGGCCCAACCCGCAAACGCCCGATTAGCCTTCAGGAGGGGAGGGGGGAACCTTGCCGCGTCTGCCCGCGGGGGACGTTGGGGAAGGACTGCGGACGGCTTGTTATCAAAGCGAGGGCCGGAGGGGGCGGAAAAATTAATCAGCGTCATCGTAATAAAAATCTAATTTAGATGTCGAGATCCCGAACACAATTTAATTTCGTTTCCCTTTGTGAGAACTGACAAGGAGCGGATTAGGTGCCCGGGAAGCCGGAGGCGAAGAGAGAGAATGGCTCTCCCAGCTGAAGAGAGTCCCGCTTTCCCGGCCAGGAGACAAGCTTGGCTCTTCCGGATCCTTTGCGAGGAAGAGAAAGATCTTCCCCGGCCCGCCGCAGGTCCGCAGGCCCAGCAGCTGAGCGACTGTTCGACGGCCTCCTCAGCCCCGGAGCCTTTGGGGGCAGGCCCTGGAGTCGGTCTTGCCGCTCTCGTGAGAACCAAGAGTGTTTCCTGAGGATCCACTCCGCGGCCCTGGGTCAAGAGAAGAGGCTCAGCCTTTGGAAAGGCTGGGACACCTTTGGCGTGCCCCCCCCCCCCCGCACACCCATTCCCACCTCTTATCGAAACAGGTCGAAAATGTAACTAAACAGCTGTCGTCGGCTTGGCGACCTGGAAGGTCTCCTGTGCCCTGCATTGGGGAGGGACATTTGTTCCGCGGCTCCACCGCCCCCCTCCCAGAGGCGGACGGTTCCTCCTGGCTGTCCTCCGGACAGGATGGGCCCTCCTTCTTCTGGGGGCGTTTGCAGAAGGCGATCAGGTCTTGCACCCTCCGTTTCAGGGGTCCCCGAAAAGAAACCAGGCCCCCCTGCCTTTGTGCCGGCTCCGAAGGGCCCAAGGGGCGCCCCCGGGCGGGGGGGATGGTTTGTTGGGGTGGCGGGTTGGAGACCATTCCCTCGCCCCTCGGCACCTGTCCACCGGGGATGCGGCAGAGGGTGAGGGAGCGGGCCCCAGTTCGCGAAGGTGCGCCCCACAACCCAAGCTGCGGCCTTTTGCGCTCCAATGCAACACACAAAACGAAGCCGGACAAAGGAGAACCTTTCCGATGAATGGAAAGACAACGTCCTTGGCGGGACCGCGGAGGATCCTGTCCATTCGCAAGGGAGAGAAGTAGAGACTCATTCGCCTTCGCCTCCCGGTGCCAAGGCCAAGTGGGCGTTTAAACTCGCTGGCTGGCGTCTTTCCCACTCGCTCCTGCAGCAGGAGCCGGCCGGAGAGTTTACTTTCAGTGGCTGCACGCGAGGTGGCCAAACAGCCTAGCTGAGCCGCGTCAATCTCGCCTTCCAGTTCTCCTGGTTGAAAGTCTCCCACATTTCACCTGCGTTCTACCTGCGCGGCCTCTTGCCTGTTGGGTCGCGGGGAGCCTTCCGCTACCCGCCCAGCCGAGCCGAGCTCCAGCGAGCCGGCCGTTCAGCATCTCGTGACGACGAGCACCAGTAATTGACTTGAGTGTGGCTCTAAGCAGGTCTCTCCCCCCGGCTCTTATCACCTCAAGAGCCTCTGAGAAGCAGCCCCGTGGAAATGGAGGCGCCCCTGTGCCGTTTTTAAACATGTTCCTGTTGGGGATCTGAGTCCTAGGATGGCAAGGAACATTTGCAGAAAAGGGGGGAGGTGGCGGCGTTTTGACCCCCTCCTTCGTTTGAATTACCTGCAAAAGTAAACAGGTAAACACTTCCCGGCTCCTAGAGAGGGCACTTATGGTGAAGTAGAAGCACTTAGGCTGTGTACACGCTCCTCTCCTTTACAGCCGCTTCCCCCATTCTTCCGATAGCTCCCCACCCCCGGCCTCTAATTCCAGAGCTTAGGCCCCTCGAAGGCTTTGGAGGTATTGGAGCCTTCCTAGAGTTGGAGGTGTGAGCGCCCCTGGGTAGTTTCGCTTCGCATCTCGAGACACCCAACCTCAGAGATCTCGCAAATCCTTGGGAAGGGTTCAAAAATATCTAGCAATGGTCGCTTGAGGTTTGCTGCTCCTCAGGGTTCTTCTTGATTTGCTAACCAGTATTCCAGCAGATGTTGGTTTTATCTACCGTGGGGAGAGAAAGGGTATAGAGGGAATCCCCACCTTTCTCGGACTGTGGTTTGGGCTCTTTTGGCCTGCCCGTCGAAGCCCGAGTGAAGGCCAAGAGAAGGCAAAGTTCTTCTGAAGAAGGCGCGTCTGCGCCATAAAAATGAAATTTAGGGATTTGAAGAAATACGTTCGAATACTGTTTGAGATTTCTGTCATTCTAGATTAGCTGTTTTATCCTGTGGACTGCATCCATTGTGTGTAATCTGTTGTGAGTCTCTGCCAGAAAGGCGGACTATAAATACAGTCAATAAATATCCCGGGAAGTTCCACTTGGAGGTTCTATGGACAAATCTATTTTTCGCCCTAACCTTCCTTCAGTAGGCATCCGGCCAGCAGCTTCCCAGAGCACACCGAACAAATCAGCTCGGGAAACGATTAAAGGAAGGCTTCGGGGGAACACGCATCGGCCTACTAAGAGGTTATGGGTGGGGGGAGCTCGGAATCAGCATTTCTAGAGAGACGGCCTCAGTCTTCCCACCTCTTCCTTCCCATCTCTCACAGCTCTGGTTTCCTCAAAGAAATCCAGCCGGAGTCAGGCTCTGATGGGCCCCTAAAAATTAATGTTCCAACATTTCTGGGTCCTCCGAACCTGAAGAATCCCAACCCATGTCTGGTAGGGCCTGGCCAGCAGCCGACTACCCTTGTGCCACCGCTTGCCGGAGGCGGAGAGTGGCGGGCAGACGAGGAGAAGTTGAAGGCTGCTCTCGGGCTGCGACTGGGGGGAGGTCAACGGTGCCATCCTTGATGGGGCAGTGGCGCGGGGGCTTGGTGCCCAGGGGGAGGGGAGGGGAGGGGGGGCGAGCGGAGAGTCGAATGATGACTTCTCGTGGGTCTTTTGTGGACAAAGGAGAATGGCCGGTCACAGTCCAGCTGTGTCGCCGGGCCGGTGCACACGGGCTTCTCAATGGCCTATTGTCCCCCCCGCTCGAAGGCGGCTGATTAATGTCCTCGAGGAGACCAGATTTTCCCTTCGGAAAATATTTGCTTATCAGCGACCGGAGGGAGCGGATCTGCCGGGGTCGATCACATGGGGAGTGGGTGTTCCAGCCGCCCCCCCCCCCCCGCCCACCTCTCCAGCCGCCTTTTTCTTGATGCAGTTCCACAAGTCCAGGCCGGATTTCAGGGGGTTTCGAAGGCCGTCTTTCCTTCTGCGGCTCCAAGGGTGTTCAGGTGGGCTCCCACTCCAAGAGGCACAGAGGGACCCTTCCCCAAATCACAACCCCTACACGTCTTAGGCGAATGTTTGCACTGCAGCCTTCCCCCCCACCCCTCTTCTTCACCTCATCCTGACTCCCCTCCCCCACGAAGCCGTGGTTTTGGTTTTTAGTGAGGGGGGGGTACACTATTTGTATTGCTTGCCCTGTTTGCAGCGTTTCCATCAAAAGGTCTGATTCTTAAACTGCGGAGCAGGTCGCCTGTGTCTGGATCCAGAAACAGGAAAGCGCCTCCTCCCCCCCCCCCGCCCAAAAAAAATTACATTGCAAAGCGAAGGACAACTGGGGGGGGGGGCGGAGAGGGAGTGGCTGTCCCCAGAGGTCTTTCTGCCCTCCACGCTTGTCGCCTTTTTCTGGGCCTTCTGTTGAAAGGAGCATTTTGACTGAGGCTAAAACTCGTTTTCTTTGCTAACTCTCCCCCTTTCCCCTTTGTGGCCAGAAATATTATGAACTGAAATAATTGTTGCGGGGAAGCGGCATTCCGATTTTACCACATCCGTTGTTATTTCTTCTTCTTCTTTTTCTCTCCCCTCCCCCCTTTAAGTACGCAGTGAGAACGCTGCATGTCGATTTAAAAATCCGGAGCGGCCTTTGAATCAGTCCTCCTCTTCCCCTCCCCAAATGTGAAGGTTTCTTTTTTTTTTTTTTTTAACCCCGTGAATAGAGGAGAGGAGCTGGGGAGCATCCACATGAAGGGGTCTGCCTTAATATTGTGGCCAGATTCCGAAATGAATGAAGAGATAGTCCATTGAAAGACGCTGAATGCCATGACAACTAGGAACAACCTCCGATTTATTCCAAACAGTTAGAACCCATTGAAAGAGGGCGTCAATCACGCATTATTTCGCCGGT
This sequence comes from Heteronotia binoei, assembly GCF_032191835.1. Taxonomy (NCBI): domain Eukaryota; kingdom Metazoa; phylum Chordata; class Lepidosauria; order Squamata; family Gekkonidae; genus Heteronotia; species Heteronotia binoei. Next base: position 9,874,382 of record NC_083236.1, read on the forward strand.
GAAATAAATGCAAAACCCGCTCTAGAACAAAACCTTCCAACAGAAGCCGGACATTTGTCTACATTTCGCCCATTGTCCGCAGCTTAGCAATCGGTTTGTGTTTGTGTTTGCCCCGGTCCGACCACCCAGGAAGCGCTCAGGGACTTGCTTTAAAAAAAAAGAGGGGAGGGGGGGAGGAAGACCCCCCAGAGCATTGTTATCCACCTCAGACGAGATGGGAGGTGAACGCGGGGGGGGGGGGGAATGGAGTCCAGCAGAATTAACCGATCAACAATCGTTAATCGGTTTGCTGCCTCTTCTCAGCTCCCCTGGCAGAATTCCACCCCCACCTCCCCCATGGGCCATCCCGGGCCAAGTCAAAGGAGGCCGGCCGCTTGGTCCTTTGGGGGAGGGGAGCCCCGGCGGGGAAGAGGGAGGGGCCCCGTTTGACCTTCCCCTTTGACCTGCCCCCCAAGACAGCCTCGAAGAAGATTCCAGTGGGGCGCCTTCCTGGCAGCTCCCTCCTGCCCGAGATGTGACTCCCCCTTTCCGCTCTCCGTCGTCCTCTATCTAGCAGGCTAGCGGGCACCCCGGGGCCTGTGACGAGCGGGGAGCGGGGAGCAGGGAGAGGGCCGCCATCCTCCACCCTCTAAACCGGGGAGCGAAGGAGCCCACAACAGCCCCACCCGGGGTTCACGCGAAGCTCGCAGATGCGTGGAATTCTCCCTTCCGCAAGCCTGCTTGGGCTTCCAGCGTCCTTGCGGCCCCGGGGTTTAGCAACGTCTGAACCAACCGAAGGTTTCTGTCCTGAGGTTTCGAGTGTGCTGTTCGGGCAGATTGTGGGGTTTTAAAACACGAGGTCTCTTTTTCTGTTCTTTTTTTTTGTCGCGAATGTGGGGATGCGCCTGAAACTGAGCAGCCTGCGTGCTCTTCCCTTTTAAATCAGAATTTGGAAGGGCGAGGAAAGGAGGGGGAGGGCGGGGGATGAGCGAGCCGCAGTCTGAACGGCATGCCCTATTAAACGAAGGAGTAATCTCTCTGGGAGGCAGAAGAGCGAAATAAATTAGTCGTGTGCAAATAAAACCTACCCCCAAATCGTCGAACTCTATCTAGGAACTGAATGAGCCCCTTTTTACGGGCAGTTTAGCTGATTTCGGAGCAAACGGGAATCAATTACGCGCTGTTTAATTTCGAACCCTCATCCTTAAGCCTCAACCAAAATATTGACCTAGGAGGTTTACATAAGTTGGGCTCTTGCCATCTGAACAACATCTTGTTTAGGGAACGACCCGTCATTGGAACAGATTCGCTCCTTCTCCCCCTCCCCTCCCCTCCCCCTTCCTCGAAGCGCCCCCACCTCTGCTCGGGTCGCTGCAAAGTCCCCCCACTTCCCCCCCCCTCAATCTCCCCCAAGGGCAGCTTTCGGTCAGGGGCGAGACCAAGGCAAGGCCATGGCCAGCCGCGCTGGGTGCGGGTCGCGTTGGCACCAGAGGCGGTTTGTTCCGACCCATCCTTCCGATGGCGCCCAGAGCCTTTGTATGTAAATCTCGTATCGGAAGAGAGCCCTCCCCGTCCCGGTAATTAATTGACACGTTCTAACTCTCCTCCTCGTGTGCTGCGGCACCAATGGGGGGAGGCGCCCCCCCCCCAAACCCCGCAATTTCACATCTGCAAACACTGTCTTCATCCACTTGACTCCGAAGACCCGCCCACACGTGGCCAACCTTTTGCGTGTTTAATGTCTCTCTCTCTCTCTCTCTCTCTCTTTCTCTCTCTCTCTCTCTCGCCCCCCCCCCCTCCGTCCTCCAGGCAGGTTCATCCGCCGAGACCAACCTTATATGTAGTGGCCGCCTAGACGATGGCTGGTTTTTTTCCAGGCGGCACCTCCAGCGCACCGGGCTTCCCACGGACCCTCGGCTGAGCGCCCGCCGGCATTTCCCCGGGAGTTACGAAGTGCGACCGAGAAGCCCCCGCTAGCCCGCCCCTGCCGCCGCCGCCGCAGCCCCCGAGCCCTCCGTGCGGATGGACCGCCGCTGATTTTTTTTGTCCTCCCCCCTCCGCCACCCCCTCCCCCTCCAGCCTCTCCGTCCCTTCTTTTCTTCCACTCCCCCAGCCCCCCCTCTTCCCCCCACCCCCTGGTTCCCGTTTGGCGAAGGCAGCGGATTGACAAAGTGGTCCTTCAAAGTTTCCTGCTTCCAGTTTGGCCGGGGGGGAGGGAGGGGGGGACACACCATGTCTCTGACCAACACAAAGACCGGCTTTTCCGTCAAGGACATCCTGGACTTGCCTGACACCAATGACGAAGACGGGTCCATCGTGGAAGGGGGGGACGAAGAAAGCGAGGGCGCCGAACCCCCCAAAAAACCCGGCGCTTTGGGGTCCAGCCCTCTGGACGCCGTTCAGACGCTGCCTTTGAAAAACCCCTTTTATGACAATGCCGACAATCCCTACACGCGCTGGCTGGCCACCACCGACAGCATCCAGTATTCCCGTAAGTAGCCAAAGTTGCGGGGTTGGGGGGGGGGACTTGGCCGCGGCGCCTGCTTCGCCCTCCCGGAGCCCCGGGGGCCTCTCCGGCCCTCGCCCCGCCCCCGCCCCACCAGGGCCTGTTTCGCGTTTGTGCGTTTTGTTTTGAACGGAACAAACCCGAACAGCCAGATCCTTCCCGCTTGGCTCCTGCTCTGGCAAAGGATTGGTGGCGAGCCGTTTAGTCGCTTCGAACGAAAACGAGAGCGAGAAAAGCAAAATGCGAGCCCAGCCTCAGCACATTTTAAGATGTCCCTTTCACGTTCCTTCCCCCTCCGCCAGCCAGCCCTTCTCCCCCATTTTCGCTCCCCTCCCTTTCCACTGTCCTAACAAACAGAGCGCGCTTTGAAGAGACATTCTGGATGGGCCTCCGAGAGACTTTTTGTCAATCGTCCCATTGGCTGGGCTGGATCAAAGAAGGGCTTGTTGCGTGGATCCTTTGCAATCCGCCCACGTCGCTCGGAGAGAAGAAATTCGTTTTTAAAGCGGGGGGGGGGAGTTTTGCTGCGTCGGCCCCCTCCCTTGACATGCACGGGGACCGGGCAGGGCCGCTCTGGGTGCCAAGAGCCTTCAGGTCTGCCTGGAGAGCCTTCCTCGGCTGGTTTTGTGAAAGGATTCATTGCCGTTTATTCATCTGTTAAGGCGTCTTTGTCTGCCTTTTGCGTGTTTGTTTCTGCTTCCAGGTGTCATTTGGAACAGAGCAACAGAAAAAAAGAAAAGTTCTCCATTTCCGAGAGGGGGTGGGGAGAAAACAGAGCTCATAGGCTCAGCGTGCCTCCTGTGTGGCGGCTCGTTGCCCAGCCAGGCCTCCTCGGAGAGGTTTCTTGGTGCCTGCTGGGGCTGAGTGGCCAAAGAAGCCTCTCGGTCTGTGGGGCAGGGGTGGATTTCTTACGAAGGAGGATTCTGTGCCAGGGGATTGCAAAGGGCCCTTCCGGCCGCGGCGCCGGGCCGTGTGCAACGGCGGGGAGGCGAGGGGTGGGGTGGGGGGGGTGTCTGCGGGGTCCCTAAGTTCTGCCCCCACGCCCGGCCACCCTTTTCCTCTGATGCGCTCCCCTTTGTGGCTTTCCCTTCAGTGCACGGTTTGGCCTCCGGCAACTCGCAACAGGACTCGGCGTCCAAATCCCCGGAGCCTTCGGCCGACGAGTCGCCGGACAACGACAAGGAGACGTCCAGCGCGGGCGACCAGGGCAAGAAGCGCAAGCGGCGGGTGCTCTTCTCCAAGGCGCAGACCTACGAGCTGGAGCGGCGCTTCCGGCAGCAGCGCTACCTGTCGGCGCCCGAGCGGGAGCACCTGGCCAGCCTGATCCGCCTGACGCCCACGCAGGTGAAGATCTGGTTCCAGAACCACCGCTACAAGATGAAGCGGGCGCGGGCCGAGAAGGGGATGGAAGTGACTCCGCTGCCGTCGCCGCGCCGCGTGGCTGTGCCCGTGCTGGTCCGCGACGGCAAGCCGTGCCACGCGCTCAAGGCGCAGGACTTGGCTGCAGCCGCCTTCCCCGCCGGCCTGCCCTTCTCGGCCTACAGCGCCCAGTCGCTCCAGCACATGCCCTACAACGCCGCCCAGTACAGCTCGGCCAGCAACCCCCAGTACCCCTCCGCGCACCACTTGGTACAAGCCCAGCAGTGGACTTGGTGAGCCCGCCGGCGGCAGAGACTCAGGAGCGGGAGGAGGAGGACGCCGGGCGGGCGGGCGGGCGGGAGAGACCCGATCGGAAGCTGGCCTGGGGGGGGGGGGGGATGCCTGAGGGGGGGTTCCTTCTTGGGGGGCCCGGGGGTCACGTTGCATTCTTTGGGAGGTGTTTTGTGCGCCATGTTTACGGAGGGGGGGAGGGGACACGCGTCATTGCCAGTGGTCCTGTCTACCTACAACTAAACATTTTAAATAATAATAATAAAAAAAACCGAACAGAAACGGAATGCTCTTGTGGTTTTTGGAACCAGTACTCTGCGCGGCAGAAGCGGAGGTCGGGGATCTCTCAAGGAAGGAGGGGAGCTTTTGCTAGGCAAGAGGGAACTTTGCCTCCTTTTGGTATCAGTGTGTGAGTCTGTGTGCGTTATTACTGTCATTGTATATGTTATGAATAACGTGTGTGTTGTTCTCCAAAGCCTATTGCGCCGGGGTTTCCTGGCGGTCTTGACTTGCGCGGTGTTATCCGGCTTCCTTCTCCGTGAAAAAGGCAGACTATAAATAAGATGCATGAGAAAACTTAAAATGTTTATTGTCATATTTAAAATTTTGGCAACCGCTCGAATTGTTAAGCGTCTCTCTGTGTGATGCTGTCAGCTCAGGTCATTTTGGGGATTAAGGCGATTTCCCCAAAATCTACGGAGGCAAATATAGGCGGAAAATATGTCTGTATGTATAAAATGGGCCTGCATGGGTTGCTAAGAGCTTTTTAGGATTTTGTAAGAAAGATCTTTCAAACAGTAGCCGGTTGAATGACACCTTTCGGGGTAATTTCTGCTGGAGTCCGCATGTCCTTCCCGTTCCCCCTCCAGTCTTCAATAATATTGTTTCGGATTCAGAGGGAGTGCAGCGGCGTCCGCTCGGACTCGGCCTTGGTGGCCACGCAAACCTGCCGACCGGATTTGGTCCCTTGCTGCGGGGTCGGGGTCGGGCGAGGGGAGGGGAGGGGAGGGGGGAGCCCACGGAGCCCACCCACCCCAGGGCTTGGGCCTGGTCGCCGGCAGGGCCGCGGACTGGCCTTCTGACGCCGGTGGAGGAAGACTTGGAAGGGGAGGGAAGCGCGGCCTCCCACCGGCAGCCCGGCCTGCTCGCCTCGCCTTCTCTCCTCGAGCTGCTCGACTTGGGACGATCCCGGAGAGCCGTGCAAGAGCAGCCGCTTGTCAGCCGAGGAGCTTCTGGCAAACTGAGGACAGCCGCGACTCGGTGCCTTTCATTTCCTGGGCCGAGCCCGAGATCTGCGCGCGTGGAGTGAGGAGGGAAACCCTACGAGCTCGAGCGCCTTGCGGCCCTTGGCCTTCGGCGCCGAAGCCCGGCGGCGGAACCTGCGCTCTGCCCCCTACGGCCTGTGGAGCACAAAAGCAGAGGCCAGGAGTTTGACCATCCTTAGGGAAAAGAGGGCAGCTCTGGCCACAGGAGGAATGCGGGGGAGACGAGAAGGAAGGAAGGGAAGGGCAGGGAGAGAGAGAGAGAAAGAAAGAGAAAGAGAGAGAAATAAAGAAAGAGAAAGAAAGAGAGAGAGAAAGAAAGAAAGAGAGAAAGAAAGAAAGAAAGAAAGAAAGAAAGAAAGAAAGAAAGAAAGAAAGAAAGAAAGAAAGAAAGAAAGAAAGAAAGAAAGAAAGAAAGAAAGAGAAAGAAAGAGAACGAGAGAGAGAGAGAAAGAGAGAAAGAGAGAAAGAGAGAAAGAAAGAAAGAAAGAGAAAGAGAGAAAAAGAACGAGAAAGAGAACGAGAGAGAGAGAGAGAAAGAGAGAAAGAAAGAGAGAAAGAGAGAAAGAAAGAAAGAGAAATAAAGAAAGAGAGAGAGAAAGAAAGAAAGAGAAAGAAAGAGAGAAAAAGAACGAGAGAGAGAGAAAGAGAGAGAGAAAGAGAGAAAGAGAGAAAGAGAGAAAGAGAGAGAGAGAGAAAGAAAGAAAGAAAGAAAGAAAGAAAGAAAGAAAGAAAGAAAGAAAGAAAGAAAGAAAGAAAGAAAGAAAGAAAGAAAGAAAGAAAGAAAGAAAGAAAGAAAGAAAGAAAGAAAGAAAGAAAGAGAAAGAAAGAAAGAAAGGTGTACGGTGGGAATGAATCCCATGATTGTGGCTGATCGGGGCTGCTCGTGTGTCGGTTTCGCCTGTCTTTCCAGCGCAGCTCTTTGCAAACCCGCCGGCCTTTTCGCTCTGCCCCATTCCGGAAACCGTAGCACTTTCCCCGAATCTCAGCAAGTGGCTGAGTGCGCAGAAGGAGCGCTGCGGCCCCCGGAAGCGGCGACCCCCGAGGACATGGACCGACTGGCCGGGTTTCCACTCCATATTTAAAGCAAACGCGACGATCTGGCGCGGGGTCTGCGGCCCGGGCGCGGCCTTCGGCTCCTGAAGCGCCGGGAACTGTCGGGCGGCTCGGCCAGGCTTGGACCGGCTCAGGGTCCCTTAGCTTGGAGGAACTTTTTCAGTCCGACCGCTGCCCAGGAAGGAGCAGGCCCGGAGCCGGTTCGGGGGAAGGCGAGAACCTGCGGGGACCTCCCCAGACTGAGGACCTCCGGCGGCAAACTCTGCAGGGCCGTCTTGGGCGGACCTGCGAAGCCTCCGGCCCAAAGGTCACGGGAGCGCCCGATCGCTGCCTTAGCCCCGGTCCCGGTTCTGTGGGCTGAGGAGAACCCTGCCTTGACCGAAACCTTCTTCCCGCCCCCCTCCAGCCCCCACGCGGGCAGTGGCGACCCCCCAGCCTCGCCGGAGCTGCTGCGTCCTCCTTCCCCCGAGAAGGCCGGAGGGATCCAGCCGGCGGGCGGCAGAGTCCGGCGTGGGGGGGGGAGCCCCCCTGGGGCTCTTCCTTTTCGTGCGCAGAGGCTGGTGCAGGAATTCGGGGCAGTCTATCGTTGCACAATATAGGGTGCCCATCACAAAACCACACAATAGAGGAGGCTGGAAGTCGAGGATGTTAGAGGCGTGCATATTAAGTTGCGGGGAGCGCGGGGGGGAGGGAGAGAGAGAGATCTGCTCCCCCCCCCCTTTCCTTCCCTTCCCTGCAATCCATCAATGGGTGTCTGGGGGCACAGCAGAACATCCCCCGAGCCAGGGGGAGGACATACCTCGCGTTTTGTTTCGCCTGTCAGTCGGTGCCATTGTGAGTCAGCGGTGTACATGTTGTATTCCATATGGCCAGCTGCGCCGAGGGAGGGCAGCGAGGGACCTTCACAAACCCCAAATTGTGTCCGCCTTTCAAAACCAGTATTGTTGTCTGTGAAAGGAAGACGAATTAAAAATTCGTGCTATATCTATACTGGGAAAAGAAACGGGGGGGGGAGCCCCCTTCCCTCCTGCCTTTGGGGGGCCGGCCGGGGCCTTCTCTCCTTTAGCCCCCGCGCCCGCGCGCGCACGCACAACGCCCACAAGGAGGACTTTGCCCGCGCGCAGAGCAGAGCAGCAACCAAAATCTGCGCGCTGGACATAAAGGCACTTGAAACCCGCCCCCCCCCTGCCCCGCCCCAGTTCCGCCGGCTGCCCGTTGGCCTAACCGTTCCGCTCTGCGGGGCGACGAGCACAAGGGGCTGCGGGCGGGGCGAGAGCGCGCTTCTGCCTGCCGCGGGGGGGCAGAGGAAAGGGCCCGCGGACCACCCCACTCGCTCCGCAGCAGCTCCGGCTCTGTGGGTTGCAGCTGTTGCACTTCGATGGACACGATCCAGCCAACACGGAGCCCCCGATAAATCGGAGGGATTTCACCTGCCCTGGATTGGGGCTTCGCATCCGTGACAGCTGAAGAATGCTGAACTTGGGTTGGCTCAGGCCAAACCGAAGCGCTTAACTTTGCTTGGGTCTCCTCTTGGGAGACCGTCTCTGCGCAAAGATCCCCGCTCGCGCTTAGCAGGGCCGCTTAGCCCTGCGGTCGCCAATAGAGATAATTTTATCTACTGACCTAGCGATCGAGACAATTTCAACTTTGGTAGTGGTACAGAAACCTGATCAGCTAGAACCCGGAAGCCGCGTTCGCTGTTAGAAAGGAGAAATCACAGAATCAGTGAAATCCAACTTTGTTGTTGTCTGGATGGCTTCACATCTCGGTCGTCCTTGGCACTCCAGAATTTACAGAAGGCTAGATAAGACTCGAGCCACTGTCAGCAATAGGGAGGTCGCGATTCTAAATACTGTTACTCGGAAGAGAATCTTGTTCCAATTATAATCGGTTTTATCGGGAATGCTCTTTTCCGCATCTTTATTTGTATAAGATTGAGCTGCAGGTCCGATTCATTTCAGGTGAAACGGATTCAAGCATATGCGCAACTCCTTCGTCTCACTTAACCTCCCTGTAATAAGACCTATTCTTCAGAATGACCTGGCCACTCTTATTCCAAATGTCGCCAGTTTTGTTCTGCTTCTTTTTTTAATGCTTCAAATCGAAGAACTCTCTCCGCTGGAGTCCTCCCGAGGCCAGAGCGAATTGCTTTGTGGCTGGATCGTGGCGAACCATCCCGGCCTACTCGCGGGAGGCTGCAAGCCCCCCCAGCCAGCCCAGCACGGCTTAACTGTCAATGAATCCGCGAGCAGGAGGGGGAATCGCTACACGAGACAAGACCTGGCTGGAAGGACGGCTCGGATGGTTTCAAAATGGATGGGTTGTCTGTCTCGACGTGGCGCTGGGGTTGTAGGTAGGGCACCGCTATTGTCTCAGGGCAGGAATTACCCACCAAACGCAGCCCAGAAAAGATGGTCCGTTCCAGGCCAAGCCACAGCGCGGCATCTGGAGGTACCCGCGGGCGCCTGAGAATGGATTGCAGTTTTTAAAAGCGCTGGAAGTTTCGGAAACGAAACTCTCAGCGCAGCTCTAGTTTGGCCCTGGACGGCTTCTTCCTTTTCCTAACCGGAGAAAATTGCTCTAAAGACGGTTGTTTTCTCCATCTGCCGCTGAAGCACCTATTTGAGGGAGAATCGGCTAACCTGCTAATGAGCTAAACGGAAAAAAAGAAACCCTTTAAGCTCGAGAAGCAACCTATTTTCATTACCTATTGACTGTTGAGCTTAGTTTAGTCCTGGTGTAGATTTAAAAAAAAAAAAAAAAAAAACCTGGGGTCTTTTCAAGTGCTCCGGTCAATGAAAAGCTTAATCCAATATTTACCTTGTAGAAGGACAGTTCTCAATTGTCCTTAAGAAGGACCGATCCTTGAGCGATTATTTGGAGGAGGGGACGAACGTGGGCTTGGTGGTGGCGTAAGGAGGAGCCCCCTCGGTTCTTCAGCCGCACCTCCACGACCCCCCAGCGCCCCCTCCCGTGCGCGTCCTGACACCAGCAGCGCCGGTGCGGAACGATGTGCGAGCAGATACCCGTGAAGTGCTGGTGCGGAGCAGATATTGTATTGAACAATATTTCAGGAAATATGCACTTGTGGCGTCCTGAGAGCGACACTCTCGCGCTGCCGATAAATCAACGCGCTTTATCCCAGCATCTGCAAATAAACTCTCAGGGATCGCTGCCGCCGCCGCCATCCCCAAACCATCAAAAGAAAACAATTTAGTTTTATTGCTTTATTTCTCTCTCACTCACTTCCCCTTCGAAGCCTTCCTCTATTATAAACGCTGTTATTAATAAAAGCTGGCTGGACGAGCCTTAATCGTCCGCAATTCGGCAGGGAAACGGAGGGGGGGGGGGGGCGCACACCGTTCTCTCCTTTCAATGGCGATCTTTAGCCACAAGGGGTCACCAGAGCCCTCGGTTTCTTCTGCGTTGGATTTGCGTCGTGTGTTTCTCGGCATAGAAAGAGACTTCGGGGTGTGCGTTTATTTGAAGAGTGAAAACAAATCGTTGTTTATAACCGAAGAAAAGAAAGCGTTTAAAGGCATCGACAGGATGCCTAGATTGCCTTAACAATATTGGTCAAGCATGAATTGTTATTCCCCCCCCCCCCCGTCTATTACCACATTTAGAGAGTCTATTATCAAATTTAATTTTTTAAAAAATATATATCTCCTTGGGATGAAACAACAGCCTTGCTGCAAAACTGCGTGTGATTCATGGATCCTGGGCGGGACTGGGGAGGGGGCTTTTGGGCTGAAATCAGGACAGCACAGCAGAGTATTCGTGGGAAGGGCTTAATGAAAGACAGATCTGTGCTTAAGCTGACCGATCAAGTGACCACATCTCAGCCTTCTTGTAAATATCTTCCAAACATTTTACCTCCTGTGCAGGGACAGTGCAATGAGATTAATTGTTGTTGCTCGTAGTAGTAGTGTCCTGTTAAGTCACAACTGACTCCTGGCGACCCCCAGGATCATGGGGTTTTCAAACAGAGGTGGCTTTCCTTCCCTTGCCTTCCTCAGCACAGCAATCCCAGTTTTCCTTGGTGGTCTCCTATCCCTGTGACCAGTCCTGCATAGCTTCCAAAGCTCTGATGAGATCTGGCTAGTGGGTGTGCAAACTGGGCAGCATGAGCACAAATAGCTGCCCACTGGGGATGATTAGATATGTGGATTCTCTCAAAGCCAATCTAAATCTGTACAGATGGGAAACCAGGACACCCCGCCAATATAAATTCAATACCATGAAATAAAATGAAAGATGTAAATTCCAGGTGATCTATTTGTGAGAAGCATAAATCCTGGGGGATGATGGGGGGGAGACTTATTAGTTTCACCAAGCAGCTTCAGAAGTCAGCATCACCAGCCCTAAGGGCAAACGCAGCACCGAGAGAGCCAGTTTGGTGTCCTAGTTAAGAGCCACAGACTCTAATCTGGAGAACTGGGTTTGACCCACCACTCACTCATCCTCCGCATAAAGGCTGCTGGGTCACTTTGGGCCAATCTCTCAGCCCCATCTGTCTCACAAGGTGCCTGTGGTGGGGAGAGGAAGGGAATGTGATTGTAAGCTGCTCTGGGACTTCTTAAGGTAGATAAATGTGGGATATGAAAACAACTTCTTTTTCTTTCTCCTCCTCCTCAGGTCCAGAATACAATCCTAAATAATAATAATAATAATAATAATAATAATAATAATAATAATAATAATAATAATAATTAATTAATTAATTTATATCCTGCCCTCCTCGCTGAAGCAGGCTCAGTCTCTGCTTGAAAGAAGGCTATCATGTGAGGCTTCATCCTTGGGTTGTCGACAGGTTTCTAACAGTTTAGCACTTCTGCATGTCAAAAGAGCTGCGCATACAGCAGGATCCAGCAAGCTGAGCATCCAACAACATCAGGAACTGTCCCAGTTTGTGCCTAAAACAAGACTTGCTGTGTTGAGCGGAGAAAGGGAGAGGTGATGATCCTAATATGCGCAGATGAAAAGTGACTCTTTGGGGCAGAAGCCAGGGGCCTGTGACTTTATTGTTTCCTGACAATTTAATTGATCAATGTGTGGGTTGTTGTTGTTTTTTTGTTCATTGCTACATTGTTGTTATCCTGCCCATTGCAATGGGCAACACAGTGAATGGGAATCCCAGTGAATTAGGCTGTAACTTGCACCCCAGTAAGACAAAAAATTCAGGGACTGATCCTTCACCTAAGGAATCCTCCCATGCATATTTGGGTGGCTGCACTACAGGGAAGCAGGTTTGTTTCTCAGTCAGACCTAATTTTTTTTTCAGTCATTTTTTTTCAGACTGCAGTACAAGCTTGCAGCTCATGTTTGGCACCTTCAGACGTAGATGCAACAGAAAAGGTACACATGAGGTGTTTGACACCCTAGTGCAGGCAGCATCAGCAGAGTGGAAAGAACTGCCATTGGATATCCTAAAACACTGGTGGTCATTGCAAAGGATTGGTGAGAAATACATGAATAGACTGAACAAAGTTAGCATTCAGCAGCACCTTTAAGACAAAGTTTAATTTTGGGCAGAAGCGTTTGTGAGCATGAACACTTCTTGAAACACATTACTGGAAATTACCTATCAAGGATGCGCTATGCTATAAGCGGGCACACACAGAGGTATTTGTGTACTCAGCATGAGTATTGCACAGCCCCATGTGTGTGTGCAAATCCTCACAGCAACACAGAAGATTTAACACTAGAACTGACACCCAAGGAGAAATCACATGCCATCAAAACAGCAACGCTCTACATACACTTGCCGATATAGTAAAACTGTCTCGTACGTCTACGCTCTAGAAATAACATGAAAATGTTTGGTCTGAAGCAGAATAGGAATAGCTCAGATGAAGAGTGAGGTTGGTGCAAGAAAGCCCTCTTGAAGTAACTGGTTGTCAGTGGAAACATTGTACAAAAAAAGGGGGGGTGGAATCTGTCATAATGTTTGCTTTGATGACTGGGCAGGTTCCCTCTCAGTTTCATTATCTACTTCTCCCCCACCCTAAAAACTGAACTCTGCTTGAACTTTCTCAGCCAGACAGCCAGGTGCCAGAATGTTGAGAAGAATAATTAGTCATTCCTAGACATTCCCTCTGCATTTGTATTATAAACCACGATCAGTAATCAGACTTTTTCATTGGCTTTTTCTGCACGATTCAAAAACTTCTTTGCATAGACATAGGTGCGGCTACTACATGTTTGAGGACACCGTGCATGACCCAGAGACCAGAAGGCAATTTAAAGTTCTTCCTGCCCCGGTTCATGAGGCCTCACAATAAAGGGTGAAGCTTTCTAGAAATTTATTTCCTCCTAGCCAGTAGTTGCCCCTCCCCTTGAGCCATTATCCAGCTCTAGTCATGTTTGCGGCATACGATTAAATGGCCCTAGATGGGATAAGCATCTGTCAAGCATTACTTATCCAGTTCATTAGGGACCAGATAATCATTGTGAGGCAGATTCAGATACATACGTGAATTCCATTGGTGGCTGGATCTCATTTTCTGGATTAGGATATAGGAATATTTTGAAACTGATGCAAGGAACATGCATGCATGGTGACGAAGACCTGTTCTAAATGTTATACATGGTGACATGTTTGACTGAAATCGTACAATTATATTAAAGAATAGTAAACAAAAAAATCCATAACACTCAGGACTGCAAGTGAGCAGTGACTCATGAAAGCGGCATTTTGAAATTTCTCCCTCCCTTTAAAAAAAAAACTGTTGCATATCGAAAATGAATATACCTGGTGGGTGGGAGGATCAATGTAATTCTCTCCTTAGTCTGCTTAAATAAAACATCCAGGGCATTTTTATCTGGGAATGTACTAAGACTTTTGCCCCAAACCGGGATAGACTGATCTTGTCAGATCTCAGAAGCTAAAGCAGGAACATCTCTGGTCAGTATTTGAATGGGAGACCACCAAGAGAAGTGGTCAGTTGGTTTATTGCTTTGAAAACCCTATGAGGTCACTTTTAGTTGGTTGCAACTTGAGGCCACTTTCCACCACCAGTGGGACTTCCTCTCTTCCTTGCTCTGAAGTGGTGCCGTTCAGATTTCCACTTCCTCTTCTGCCATTTCATTCTGCATCACATGGGCTCTGTGCTCTTTCTAATCCAAAGTTGGCAAAGAGGTGTGTTGACTTCTGAAATGATGCTGGTGCTGGGTTTAACCACCTCAACAAAAATAGCTTTAACTACTGCCGTAGGGAATGCACAGGGTTACATTTCTGGGGTAACAGCAATTCATAAATTTCCAAATGGCTCAAGAGGACTGGGTACAAGTCACAGAACTGTTCCTCTCAAGAGCAGTTTCTGTCAAAGCTCTCTGAGCTTCACCTACCTCACAGGGTATCTCTTGTGGGCGGGGGGTGGTGGGGGAAGGAAAAAGATATTGTAAGCTGCTCTGAGACTCCAAGTAAAGGGCAGGGTATAAATCCAATCTCCTCCTCCTCATCATCATCATCTTCTTCTTCTCAAGAGAAATAGGTCTTTAATTTTCACTGATTTCTATTAGTTTCCTTCATGTTTCTGACTAAAGTGGAAATGTCTTGCGATGTATAGCTGTGATCCTTAAAGCACGGTGGCATTGCCCATTTGCAAAGACTTTGAAGTGGGAATCTCTCAATGCAATCTTTTCGGACATTGAAATTGAGCTATGAATTGTTACTTTCCGTTGTTAAATGCAAGCATGCGATGGTTTGATTTTGGATCTAGGAACAAAGACACTCGCTTCACATGCAAAATATCCCTGGTTCCATCCCAAAATTGACAGATGTAAAGTCTTTGGAGAACTTTCTTTGCCTGGGATCATGAGGCTCAGAACCAGCTATACTGAGACTGGGGTGCAATGCAATCTCAAAGAGAGTTACTCCAGACGAAGCCCATTCATTTCCGTGGGTTTAGACTGGAATAACTCTCCTTAGGATTGCACTGTAAAGGTCTGACTTGGTATAAGTTGCATGTTCATAGTACTTCTGGCCAAGCTACCAACTCCATAACTTGCACTGAACTTTATGCTGTCCCCTTGCCATTCAGACCCGCTGAATGCGTTCTAAAGTAACTGGTGCCTATGGCTCTCTGTATGCCCATCAAGGTAATGGTTTGAAAGGAGGAAAAAAAGAGCAATGTTGCAAACCACCATGAGGAGGCGACATTGGATAAGGAGAGGGGACAGACGGCAGCACCTCTCCTGAGTAGTGGCAAATCAATGATTTTCTCTCCTGGTCTGCTACCTGAGGGGAGAGCAGAACATTCCCCCGCCCGCAACACCCTCCCTAATTTGTCCTCCTGTTTTCTCTTTCCTGTTTTTCACAGTCATGTTGTGAAAATAAATGGCAGACTTGGGAATTAAATCTATTCAGACATTTCCCTCCACTCCAAATCTGGCTATCAGATCTTCCAGTCAGAGGGTCCATCAGAACTGATTTGGGATTGGTATGATGGGAAAATCTTCCACTAAATCAGGACAAGTGTTATTGGGGAAAGTATGAGTACCAAATGCGATAAGCTAAAATGATTATGTGTATTCAAGAAAATGTTTTTTTTTCTTAAAAAAAAAAAGAAAAAGAAAAAGAAAAAAAAGCAGAGCATTTAAAGGCAGAAGGCTCTGCTTTTTTTTTTTTTTAAGGGAGAGCACTTACTTTTATTATATTTTATAGATTTAGGTGAGTAGCTGTGTTGGTCTGAAGCAGCAGAACAAAGTCGGAGTCCAGTTTGGCACCAACAAAGTCTAATTCTGGTATCAGCTGTCATGTGCTTGCCCACTTCTTCAGATACATATTTATCAGACACATATGTCTGCATCTGAAGACGTGTGCATGCGCTTGACAGCTGATACCTTAAATAAAACTTGCTTTGTCTTAAAGGTGCCACTGAACTCACATTTTGTTTTGCTTCATATTTGCTGTCTTGCTTAAATAAAACATCAGCATTTTTTGTGAGTCCTGTAGAAGTTAGCCCTTTTCAGATTGCTCTTGATTCCTTTGACAAGCTCAAACGCCATGCACCTGTATTTCTTCTGCACTCAGCCTCATACATTTTTCTTCATTGAAAGCTGCTGCTGTAGCCCAGCACACAAGCTGCATTGAATGCATCTACAGTTCACTTACAGTGCACACCTTTGCATGTTAAGTCATTTTTATATTAAATGCAATGCAGAACTGCAGTTTCACACTCATTCAGGCACCGAACTGCAGTTTGGTTTGTAAACTATGGATGCCCCTGCAAAAGGAATACTCACTCACTTCTGCTGGTATCCATGGTTCTCCGAACAGGGACCCATTGTTAATCATGTTGTTATAATGATCCCTGAGCTGGACACAAAACAGAAGGGGGGACATGTTTGCAAATCCCTCCTTCTCCTTACAGGTCCCAGTTTGCCCCTCAATACACTTCCTAGTTCCCTGTCTCTCAAGACCAGTATTTTTGGGAGCTCAGGAAGCTACCATGGTGTGTGGGGGAGAGTTCCCTCCTCTTGGAAGAAGTACCATCCATCAGGGGGAAAAAAATCTTTCAATCTGACCCTTTGTCTGCACTGCAATAATTCCTTTATTGGTGGTACCTCAACTATCATGTTCTTGCCCCCCCCCTACACACACACTTTTTCTAGTGATGCTTTGTTGGGAGAAAGTCCTATAGGATTGGACACTGAACTTCACCTCATGGGACTTCACCATGCTCGAGGCAGCGGCCTCACAAATACAGACAAGCAGAGGCATTATTTATTTGCTTGCTTGCTTTTTATATCCCACCTTGCTGCCCACAGTGGCTAACATTGTCCCCAAAGTGGCTAATTTTCCCCCTCTCCTCCATTTTATCCCCACAACAACCCTGTGAGGCAGGTTAGGCCAAGCATGTGTGACTGGCTCAAGCCACTCTGCAAGTTTCTATGGCAGAGCAGGGATTAAAATCTGGGTCTCTGTCCTGGATACAAATCCAACACTCTAATCCAATGGTATCAAACTCATTTGTTACGAGGGCTGGATCTGACATAAATGTCACTTTGTCGGGCCGGGCCATGTGTACCAGGTACTGGAGATATAGTAAGTAAGTAAGTAAGTAAATTTTTATTTATACCTCGCCCTCCCCGCCGAGGCAGGCTCAGGGTGGCTTACAGAACATGATACGAAATCATGGTATCACAAATGACAGATAAAATAAATAACAATATAAGTACAAATATAAATTAATTTTAAAAAGTTAAACCAATACAGTGGTGCTACAATCTCTATTTATCCGGCAGTGTCATATTTATTCTGGTTACATCCTAAAGACTTCTTGGAAGAGGGCAGTTTTGTAGGCCCTGTGGCCCCCGCAGGGCCCGCACCTCCTCCGGCAGCTGATTCCACCATTGGGGGGCTTTTATAGAGAAGGCCAGTTCCCTGGTCGTTTTAAGTTTGGCCTCTTTATAAACTTTATAAATGATTTCAGGTGCCAAATGGCAATAGCAGGCGTGATTGGATTCGGTGTAATATGCAGAGGGGTAGTAGGTGTGGAGATATCAGCATTGGTAATGAGACAGAAAACCTAGGTCTCAGTTTGGTCCAGGAGGATTCAGTCCAGGGGGATGCAAATAATAAATGAAAATAAGCCTGAGCAAGTGAGTAGTGACTTACCAAAGCACATCCCCAACCAAATATTTTGTTAGTGTTTAAGGTGATACTGTACTCTTATTCTCTTTACTGCTATTAGAAACCATAACATTCAAAAACTTCTGGAAGCAGATTTTAACCTTTCAGGGCATTCTGTTGCTGACCTAAGAATCCAAAGGAAATTTAAAGAGAGATTAGAAAGAAGATACTGCTATATTGCAACTGATAATAAAGCTCAAGATAATGCATCTTCCTGGACTGAATTGAGACCTAGGTTTCTTCTCTCATTACCAATGTCTGCTATTGTCATTTGGTGTCTGAAATCACTTAATTTTCCAAGATATACTGAAAGATGGACTCACATTGTTGCTGTGTCTGAAGAAGTGAGCAGTGACTCATGAAAGCTCATGCCCTGCCACAAACTTTGTTAGTCATTAAGGAGCTACTAGACTCTTGGGGCGTTTTTCCACAGAGCTTACCTCGGAGCGACGTCCCTCTTCACCGCGCAGCGTCTGCGCGGATTTCCCACCAACTGCTCCGCATAACCAGGAAGTGCTGGACCTTTTGCATCGCAGATGTAAACCGCTAAAAAGCAGTTTACGTTAGCGACGCAAAAGCCGCGGCTCTTCCTGGTTATGCGGAGCAGTTGGTGGGAAATCCGCGCTGACGCTGCGCGGTGAAGAGGGACGTCGCTCCGAGGTAAGCTCTGTGGGAAAACGCCCTTGCTCTCTTCCACTAATAAAGAATGCAAGCTGTGCTCTTAGGTTTCTTTCCCCTCCTTTTGTTAGAACTGGAAAGGGGGACCTCTCCAAGTGCCATGGGACAGTCTCTCTGTCTCTGACTATTTCCTTCCCCCATTCCCCCCAGAGGAGGAGGAGCCCATCGAGGGAAGGAAGGCTTGGCTTTCTTTCTCTCCTCTGCAAAGCAGGAGAGGAGAGAGCTGGGCAAAAGCCAGTTCCAATGCTGGAAATAGGAAGGAGGAACAGGAAGGAGGAAGCAGTAGGCATCCAGTTGTTCATGGGCCTGATAGGAGTTCTACAGGGGCCAGATTCTTCCCACAGGCCATATGTTTGACACCCCTGCTCTAACCACTGGAGCATGCCGGCATGTACTCATTGGGATGGAATTGTTTCGTTGCAGTTTCACACATCTAAAATGTTCTTACAAGTTTTAAAGTCTATTTTGTGCATTCCAAATGAACAATAATGCATTTGTAAACTAAAAATGTGAAACAGGATATCGATTAGCAACAACTGGTACGTGATGAGTTAAATGTGCAACTTACAAACCAGGGAGCCCCCTTGTCAAATCTTGAGGAATATGAAAGAGTTAAAGAATTGCTGTAGAAAGACAGCGATGAAATATCAATTGGGAGAAGCACAGTTAGCACATCAGCTAGGAGTGAAGAGAACTTGCAACATAGTCTAGGGAATTAGATAAAGTTTTTCACGAGTCAATGGTAGAGCAGGACAGTTATAGTTATTTCCAAGATGCATTAATCGGATCAAGAAATGATGCACTTAATCTCTCCTTCCTTGGGCTCTTCTTCCTTGGAGGTTTTTAAACAGAGGCTAGATGGCCATCTGACAGCAATGAAGATCCTGTGAATTTAGGGGGAGGTGTTTGTGAGTTTCCTGCATTGTGCAGGGGGTTGGAGTAGATGACCCTGGAAGTTCCTTCCAACTCTATGATTCTAATCAAAATGGCTGGGAAGTGTGCATGAAGAAACATGGATGTTAACTTCTGACCCAGTCCCATTGCTCCTGACATATGTGTGTCAAAATAGCCTTTCCCACCATTTTGTCACATCTAGTTGCAGGAGTGGGGGCATACCCTTAGCTTCCAGAAAAAGGTGGCTGTGAGTTCTGCTCCCAGGGGTGGGGGGAGAGACCATGACGGGTAGCCATGTTAATCTGTCCCTGGGGAGAGAGTGTATTACATATGGATTCTCACACATTTTGAAATATGAGAGAAAAATGGCAAAGTACATTTCTGCAAAAATTAGTCTGAATGGATGCTAATAAAATATATGTCTCCAAGTTCTGGACTTGCATTAGTTACTGAGTGTGAGACTCTTGAGGGGAGGGCTAGGATTTCACTTCTCAGAGGTCCTGGCAAAATATTTTGCAATGCATGTTATTAATTTTTATGTAGTGCCCAGTTTGATATCATATGCTTAAATAGAAAAATTATGTTACGCTTTTATGTAATCAAGAAAGGAAACTTTGTAAGGAAAAAAGGCATTCAGTAAATCCCTATATTAACACTACTAACCAGCATATTAATCATAAAGAAAACCATCACATTATAATTAATGCAGCTGCAGTCACCCTGACATCTTATAATACCGTATGTACAGCCTCCAAATTAAACTAAATTTAAAAAATTCTCCCAGTTTGAGCCTACTTTGAAAAGCTGAAAAGCTTTTTTGGAATCCTGAGTTGACCTTGGCAGATGATTATGCAACAATCATACTGAGCCAGTTTGGTGTAGTGGTTAAGTGTGCGGACTCTTATCTGGGAGAACCGGGTTTGATTCCCCACTCCTCCACTTGCAGCTGCTAGCATGGCCTTGGGTCAGCCATAGACCTGGCAGAGGTTGTCCTTGAAAGGGCAGCTGCTGTGAGAGCCCTCTCCAGCCCCACCCACCTCACAGGGTGTCTGTTGTGGGGGAGGAAGGTAAAGGAGATTGTGAGCCGCTCTGAGGCTCTTCGGAGTGGAGGGCGGGATATAAATCCAATATCTTCATCTACCTCACAGGGTGTCTGTTGTGGGGGGGGGAAGGTAAAGGAGATTGTGAGCCGCTCTGAGACTCTTCGGAGTGGAGGGCGGGGTATAAATCCAATTTCTTCTTCTTCTTCTTCTTCTTCTTCTTCTTCTACTGACAACAACACTTGTTCTGTGAACTTAGGCAGATCACGAAAAGGAGGGCAGGAAGGGCTGCTTCAGGGCTTGGTTCCCATGCCCCCTTCTCACTTTCCCAGGGAAATGCTGTTCACCACTTTGGGGTCAGGCAGCAACTTTTCTCGAGGCCAGTTTTGCCGGGGATTCTAGAGAGGTTGGTTGGTTCATTTCACTGTCTTCTGGGTGCGAAGGAGGTGTCATTTGGGATGTGTGGGAGGAGGTATTTGTGAGTTTCCTGCATTGTGCAGGGGGTTGGGCTAGATGACTGTGGAAGTCCCTTCCGGCTCTCTGATTCTACGATTCTTTGTGTGTTAAAAGCTGATTTGCGCAGAAGAAAAAATATTTTAAGCTGTAAGACATAAGCACATTCTAGCATTTAATGTGATCTCATTCCTTGCCTTTTTTGATCAAACCTGGAGGCTGCTTCATATAGATTTGTTCTGTCAAGTCACTGTGTAAGAAAGTGGTCTCAACGTCTAGGTGTTTCACTTGCATCCCTTTGCACACTGCTACACTTAAAAGTGGCCTTATCGTTGTGTGCTTCACGGCAGGTGTGAACGTCTCATCATAATCCTTTCCAAACCTCTGTGTGTAGCTTTTGGCAACAGGTCTAGCCTTGTAGCATTGTTTTTGACTTTTATTGTCCCTTTTCATTTTAAAAATCCACTAGCTCCTCATGACTTTCTTATTTTTGGAAGTTCAGTCAGTGTCCATGTGTTGTTTTTATACGTGGCATTCAACTCTGTTCTTGTAGCCTTTTTCTACTCTTCTGCTTAAGCAGGTGGTAGGTTAGAGATGTCTGTTCAGGGTCTGGGCTCTAGTTTTTCCTCTGCTTTGACCATTAGGTTTAACTTTGGAATTGGGAGGGATGCCCTTATTTGAGTGTTCTGAGCATCTCAGCACTGGCTGTGCTGCCTCTATGGGTTCCCTTTGCTCTTCAGGTGCTGTTTGCACACTTGGTGGAAGGTCTCTTATTTCCCCCTCTGGTTCAGGCATTGCTTGTTGGACAGCTTCATCCATCAGAACTACATCTGGATTTACTGTTTCTGTTTCTTTCTCTCTTTTTTTTTTGATGTCTGGAACTTCAAAAATGGCAGGGTATTGGAACTGCTTCTCAGCTTTGTCTGGGTTTGCCCCTTCTGAACCTGGAGGTTCTGCATTCTCCTCTGAATGAACTGATCCTCTTCTGATGAAGTGTGCTTAAAGCACATGAAAGCTTACATTCTGAATAAAACTTTGTTGGTCTTAAAGGTGCAACTTGACTCCTACTTTGTTCTACTGCTTCAGACCAACATGGCTGCCCACTTGGATTGATCTGCTCATGATCACTTCTTTAGTTTGAGAGTTCAGGATTTTGTAACCTTTGCAGCTGGCAGTATAGCCTAAAGATATGCTGGCCACTGCTCTGTTATCAAGTTTGTGTCTATATTATTTTGGGATGTGTGCGTAGGCTCTGCATCCAAAAACTCTTAAGTGTTCAATTGATGCCTTGTAGTCAAACCAAAGTTGGTATGGTGTAACACCTGTTGCCTTTGTGGGAAGCCTGTTTTGTGTATAGATTGCTGTAAGGGCTGCTTCACCCCAAAATATATATGGTAAGTGTGAACTTCTAATCATGCACCTTACCACATCCAGGAGACAGTGATTCTTCCTCTCAGCTATGCCACTCTGTTCTGGACATCTGTGAATGATCCATTGGTGAACGATGCCTTGGTCTCTCAGGAATCGCTGGAGCTCTTTGGACATGTATTTGCCCCATTGTCTGAGCATAGGACCTCTGGCTTTCTTCTAAATCTGTTGGATACCATTGCTATATATTCCTTGAGCCTGCAAAACACTTGAGATTTTTCCTTTAAGAGATAGCAGACATACCTCTTGTGGATCAAAAACTGGCTGAGTAATAGGAAGCAGAGAGTGAGTATAAATGGGCAGTCTTCGCAGTGGAGGACGATAAGCAGTGGGGTGCCGCAGGGCTCGGTACTGGGTCCCATGCTCTTTAACTTGTTCATAAATGATTTAGAGTTGGGAGTGAGCAGTGAAGTGGCCAAATTTGTGGATGACACTAAATTGTTCAGGGTGGTGAGAACCAGAGAGGATTGTGAGGAACTCCAAAGGGATCTGTTGAGGCTGGGTGAGTGGGCGTCAACGTGGCAGATGCGGTTCAATGTGGCCAAGTGCAAAGTAATGCACACTGGGGCCAAGAATCCCAGCTACAAATACAAGTTGATGGGGTGTGAACTGGCAGAGACTGACCAAGAGAGAGATCTTGGGGTCGTGGTAGATAATTCACTGAAAATGTCAAGGCAGTGTGCGTTTGCAATAAAAAAGGCCAACGCCATGCTGGGAATTATTAGGAAGGGAATTGAAAACAAATCAGCCAGTATCATAATGCCCCTGTATAAATCGATGGTGCGGTCTCATTTGGAGTACTGTGTGCAGTTCTGGTCGCCACACCTCAAAAAGGATATTATAGCATTGGAGAAAGTTCAGAAAAGGGCAACTAGAATGATTAAAGGGCTGGAACACCTTCCCTATGAAGAAAGGTTGAAACGCTTAGGGCTCTTTAGCTTGGAGAAACGTCGACTGAGGGGTGACATGATAGAGGTTTACAAGATAATGCATGGGATGGAGAAAGTAGAGAAAGAAGTACTTTTCTCCCTTTCTCACAATACGAGAACTCGTGGGCATTCGATGAAATTGCTGAGCAGACAGGTTAAAACGGATAAAAGGAAGTACTTCTTCACCCAAAGGGTGATTAACATGTGGAATTCACTGCCACAAGCATGGCCACCTTCAAGAGGGGGTTAGATAAAAATATGGAGCAGAGGTCCATCAGTGGCTATTAGCCACAGTGTGTATGTGTGTGTGTGTGTGTGTGTGTGTATATATATATATATATATATATATATATATATATATATATTTGGCCGCTGTGTGACACAGAATGTTGGACTGGATGGGCCATTGGCCTGATCTAACATGGCTTCTCTTATGTTCTTACCTACTGAAATTATCGATAAAATTCAGCATATACTTGTTTCCTCCCACAGTGGTTGAGAATGGTCCACATAAGTCTGTGTGGATCAACTTGATTGGGGCATTTGTTTTCTCCTGACTTCCCTTTGGGAAGGGCTATCTCACTGCTTTGCATTCTAGACAGGAGACGCATTTTTGGTTATTTTTGCAATCACTCATACACCTGTGCATGCATTTCTTTTCTAGTTGCTAAACTCCTGTGGCAACACCAGCTATGCCATAGGGTGGTTAGTTGCTTGTGGTCGCATGCTGTGCTAAGATTTATTTGCACTTCTTCATCTTCACAATCAGATGACGCAAGCTGCAACGTATCAGTAAAATCATTCTCTTCATCAGCTTCCTCTATGTCTGGTTCTTCATGGTATTTATCTATGTAAGTGTCAGGATCCCTTGCCATGTTCTGCTTTGTTATGCATTTTAGACTGCTTGCTTTGTAGATATTGTGTCTAACTAGTATCTAAACAAGCTGGGCCCCACAGATACCTCAGCACAAGCTGGCTCTCAAGGTTATGAGATCTCTCGTGGTGTATGTAACTGTTTCTCTTTGATTTTCTTGTGGGAACTAATTGTCTTGCTAAGGCGTGCTTTTACTGCTTGACTTCTGGTGGGGAAGTAATGGTTACAGATAAGAGTATATAAACCTGGGTACACCCTACTCCTCCTCAGTTTAGACTCTTTCCTTGGAAGTCTCTGTCATCTATTATTCAAAATAAACACTTATCCTGACCACACGGAGAATGTCTTTTATTGAAAATAGCAGCAGAGCTGACATAGTGTTTAAATTCCCTTCCTTCAATGTACCCGAATTTGGGACTGATCCCCACATGGCTAAATTGGCATCTGATAATGGGAACATTCCCAAGTCCCCAGAGAAAGAGACTCCCAAGAGACCACATGATTTGGAAGCCATCCCCAGAGCACCGTGGCATGTCTTAGACAAATGCTGAGGATACAGGAGGGGAATGCCAGTGAGGGAGGAGCGACTTTTCATCACTCCCCAAACCTGGAATCTGCCAAAATCCATGGAGATTATGGAAGCTAGACAGATCCAAAGACTGACCCTATTGGGGGAGACCACCACCATCGCTGGTGCTGGAGCTGTTGCCCCAGACAAGAATGACAAAGAACAGCAAGCAGATGACCAGCTTGAAGAAGAGGGAGTCACTGGCCCAATCAAAGGCCCTCCTGACCAAGGAGACCCAGTAGGGCTCCTCAGGTTCAAGATGAGAGTCCTGGCTGACAATCTCCAGCAGGAGTTATGGGCTGTCGCCAATTATATGTTTCAAGAGATCTGGCAACACATCGCAGGTCTGAGAAATCCTCCAAGGAGAAATGGGGCAGCCTCTGCCGCAGATGGAGCAGTGATCCCTAGGGACCTACCACGCTCACACAACATCCCTACCCACCGTGAGCTCTCAGCTAAGTTTGACAGTGTCCCTGAGAAACTGGAATATGTTGTGATCCAAGCTAACAGCTACCTGTGGCAATGAGGGGATACTTTCCCTACGGAAGCTAGCCAGGTGGATTACCCGGGCTCTAAGTTGGAGGGGCCGGCCATCAGCTGGTATGTCACCCTCCACACGATCAGAATGCCCAAACCTGACTTGGTGCCAGACTTCCTGCATGCCCTGATGAAGCAATTTGAGGACCCTCTACAAGAAATGAGAGTGGTCACCATCCTGCAAAACATCCAGCAGAGACCCAGGTTGATGAAAAAGTATACTGTCGAGTTCCAAGCAAATTTAGCAAAGATGAGAGGTTGGGATGAATGCATGAAAGTCAACCAGTTCCAGAAGGGCCTAAATGCCACCCTTCTTGATCGGGCCCTGATGCAAGCTGAACCTGACACCCTGGTGGATGGAGTCAGTTGACCTTTGAGGTGGAAACCAGAATGCAAAGGATTGCTCTCCAGCATCAGCAGCAAGGGGGCAAGTAAGGACATGAGTCTTGGTCAGGGGTAAAAACTGGGACCAAGAAGCCCACCTGCAGTGATGATGCTGGCCCACGGGAAACCAAGAGGTGCTGCTACTGGTGTGACTCTCCAGGTCATCTAGCTAATGAGTGCCCTGACAGACCTCGAGGCCCCCCTCACTCCAAAGACCACCAGAGGGCTGAAGCCCAAGAAGGACCATGCAACCGGGAAGAAGGGCGGCTGCTCCAAAGGAGAGGGAGCTGCAGAGGCTGGCAACCATCATCCCGACCTGACCCTCCTCCTAGCAGAGTCAAGATTCACTTCACCTGAGATGGCAGATGACACTGAGATGGTGAGAAACAACAATAACCTTCTATGAGCGGTGCAATCCAGCAGGTCAAGGAAGAGATTGTGCCACTGAGGGTGAGAATCAATGGAACTTTATTTTCTGTACCATTGACTCTATTAAACCCAAAACTGAAACACTTTATGCACATGCAGGCCCTACTAGATTCAAGCTGCATGAAAGACTTAACGACTCCAGCAGTGTTAGAGGCTCTAGGCTTGTCCTTGGTGCCTCTACCCAATCCCATCCAAGTTGAGCAAATGGATGGTACCCTGATGTGGGGGGACCCATGCTTCTATGAAAGAGTGCCCATACCTATGGGGTTAGGCCCACATTGGGAAGAGGAAACTTTTGTAATTGCCCCCTCAGCCTCTTTTGAAGTCATGCTGCTCCTATCATGGCTAGCTGAACATGAACCCTATGTCCGATGGAGTGATCAAGCCATAAGTTTTATTGACAAGCGGTGTGATGCCCATGTGTGGAACCTGGAATGGGGACTTAGTCCTCCACCCATTAATGAGAAGTTGTGCTTGATAGTGGAGGAACTGTATAGCATACCACCTGAGAACCAGGACTTAAAAGCAGATGAACTAGAAAAGGAAGCGGATGAACTGCCCCCCTCCCCCCCAGGAATACTGACTGTGCCATCGAACTGATCCCTGGGCAGTCACTCCCTAAAGCTAAAGTGTACTCCATGGAGAGGAAGGAACATGAAGTTGTGCAAATTCCTGGAATTTGGCCAGGGAGTTCATCCAGCCGACTACCTCTCCCCATGCTGCCCTGATATTATTCCGGAAGAAAAAGGATGGGGTTTTGAGATCGTGTACTGACTATAGGGGTATCAATGCCATATCAATGACAAATGCCTATTCCTTGCCATTGATCAAGAACCTGCTAAGCACAGTAGTGCAAGGAAAGGTCTTCACCAAACTGGATTTACGGGATGCATACTTTAGAGTGCACATTCAAGAGGGGGACAAATGGAAAACTGTTCAATACCTCCCTGGAACAGTTTGAATATCTTTTGGTTTCCAGGGGCCCCCAGGGGTGTTTATGAATTTAATCAATGAGGTGTTGAGAAAATATTTTTACAAAGGGGTAGTGGTTTACCTTGATGACATTGTGCTGTATTCTGATGATCTAGAATCCCATGTCACATCGGTACGAGAGGTGTTAAAAACTTTGTATGACCACAAATTGTTTGTGAAATTGTCCAAATGTGAGTTCCACAAAACCGAACTCAATTACTTGGGGTTCCAGGTGTCAGGGTAATGGTTAGCAATGGACCCCTCCATAATATAAGCTGTCTTAGAATGGGAGGCACCCAAGTCCTGTAAACAGTTACAAAGCTTCCTCGTGTCCACAAATTTCTACAGAAATTTTATCCCTAACTTTGCCCAGACAGCCCTGCCCTTCACTGACTTGCTAAAAATGAAAGCGAAGGGATCAGAGGCACAGAAACTCAGGGCCCACTTAAACTAGACCCCCAGTTGCCAACAGGCATCTGATGAGTTAAAACAACTGTTCCCCTCCAAGCACATTTTGCTCCACCCCAATGAAGAAAAAAAGTTTGTGGTTCAATGTGATGCCAGCAACATGGCTATGGGCAGGGTCCTCCAAGAGGCTGACAAAGGGAGGTTATGCCCATGTGTTTACATCTCCAAAAAATTCACAACCACTAAGTGTAATTGGTCAGTATGGGACAAAGAGGCAGCAGTTATTAAGTTTGCATTGACCACCTGGCAGCAATGGCTGGAAGGGGCACAAATCCTGTTTGAAGTTTGGACAGATCACATAAATCTAGAAGCCCTGCACACCCAATGCAAACTGTCCATTAAGCAGGTCAGGTGGGCAGAATTTTTCTCAAAATTCAACTTTGTGTTACAACACCTTCCGGGCAAGTGCAACCTCCTGGCAGATGCCTTGTCCCACTTACCCCAACTCGAAAGCAAATGGGAGGAGGTTGTAGATTCTATGTTCACTCCCTCCCAGCTGGGAGGGGCAGTGACAACACGCAGTCAGAAAGTCGGCTTGTCGGAGTAGGCACAGTAGGGAGAGAAACTCAGGCAAGCGGTTGACACTGAAGGGGAGACAGGGGCTTATGGTACAGAGACAACAAACTGTATGTACTGGAAGTCATACGGAAGGAGGTTTTACAACACTGCCACAGCAATAAATTATCTGGTCATTTTGGCAATGTTAAGACATTGCATTTGGTCCAACTGCAATTCTGGTGGCCACACATGAAAAAAAAGACATTTCTGAATATGCGGCCTCATGCCCCATCTGTCTAATGGTCAAATGGAGGGGGGAAACCCCCCCCCCGGGTTACTACAACCACTAGAAACAGCTATGCATCCCTGGTCTATCGTTACTATGGACTTTATTACGAATTTACCAATGAGCAAGGGAAAGACAATTATCTTGGTTGTAGTAGACACTTTCTCTAAACAAGCCCATTTTATCCCTTGCTCCAAATTGCCATCCGCCAAAAGACTGGCCTATCTGTTTTTTTTCCAGCACATTGTGAGATTACATTCATTTCCAGACAAGGTGGTCATGGATTGGGGGCCCCAGTTTGTTGCTGCCTGTTGGAAAGCTTTTTGCAAGCTCACACAAACCAAGCAGAGACTTAGCTCCACCTATCACCCACAAACAGACGGACAGATGGAACAGTTTCTCTAATTGAACAATACTTAAGCTGCTTTATTGGTTATCAACAGGACAACTAGGTGGAGCTACTTCCATTTGCAGAATATGGATACAATAACAGCTTGCTGAGCTCTACCCAAGCCACCGCTTTTTTTTGTTAACAGGTATGAGGACAAACCTTTCCCCCACCTGCCTGAGGGTGGGAAACTAACTCTCTGCTGACTGACTTTGCACAATGGTGGTCTGATTTAAGTACATCCTGGAAAAGAATACAACAGAACCTTGGCAAAGCTTAGGAGATTTACAAAACTCCCTATGAGAAGAAACATTCCCCTGTCTGGGAACTAAAACAAGGAGACTTAGTATACTTATCTACCAAAAACCTCCCCTCTCTTCAACCATCCAGGAAACTGGGATATAAGTACTTGGGGTCTTTTAAAATAGAGTAATCAATAACGTGACTGTTGAACTAGATTTGCCTAAGACGCTAAGTAAAATTCATCCTCTTTTCCATTCCAGCCTTTTGAAAAAGGACCCCGGTGGCACCAAGTGGCATTCCTGCTCTCCAGCTCCAGAACCAATCATTGTGGGGGACCAAAACGACTATGAGATTGAAGAAATCTTGGATGCAAAGCTGAAAAGAGGGAAACTCTACTATTTGATCAAATGGCTTCATTTCCCTCCATCCCATAATGAATGGGTCCTAAGTCCCTTTGTAAATGTCCCTAGATTCTTTTGCCAATTTTATAAAGAATACCTTTACAAACCCGGGGGCCCCTCTTAGAGGGGGCAGTATGTCAAGATACCTTACCGTGTTCTGTTTTGTTATGCATTTTAGACTGCTTGCTTGCTCTGCAGATATTGTGTCTAACTAGTATCAAAACAAGCTGGGCCCCACAGATACCTCAGCGCAAGCTGGCTCTCGAGGTTATGAGATCTCTCGTGGTGTATGTAACTGTTTCTCTTTGATTTTCTTGTGAGAACTAATTGTCTTGCTAAGGCGTGCTTTTACTGCTTGACTTCTGGTTGGGAAGTAATGGTTACAGCTAAAGGTATATAACCTGGGTACACCCTTCCCCTCCTCAGTTTCAATTTGTACAACAACCTCACAAAAACTCGATTTGCCCCTTATTTCAAGGTGTGAGATTACTGGTGTGGTCTAGGGATTTAAACAAACCTCTAACCTTGGCAGGATCGTTCTTGTCATCTATTATCCAAAATAAACACTTATCCTGACTACATGGAGAGTGTCTTTTATTGAAGATAGCAGCAGAACTGACAGTAAGATTTCTTTGGGTCAATGTTTGACATCTTGTCCAGTTTATATACTCCAGTTTCAATACTGTCGGAGAGATACACCTCTCCATTCTTTGTAAATACTATTTTCTCTTTATCAAAATGTCCTTCCAAGTCATGTTGTTCACAAATTTGCTTTATAGAAAGGACATTGCTTTGAAATTCAGCAGCATACAAGTATTATGGAGGTATCTTGTGGCAGAGGAATGTTTATGGGCCCGCTTCTAATAGACAAAACTTCAAGTGAGTCTGCTAGTTTTCATTTAATAGGCTTTTCCAAGTCCTTTAATTCTTTGAATAATTCTTTTGCCTCTTAAGCTGACTTCCTGCAGTAAACCTCTGTCTACTTACAGATTCTTTCTAACCAATATAGTTCGTTTGGACTGTCTGCTCACTTGGTAGTCTGAAAAGTGTTTTTTCTCCAGGGCTGGAGGTGGTAACCTGCATTTTTGGTCTTAGAGAGACTTTATGAATGAACTGGTTGGGCAATTCTTGTAAATCTGAGTTTAAAGCTTTATGTCTTGCAACTTCCTTTTCAATTTGTACAACAACCTCACAAAAGCTCTATTTGCCCTTTATTTCAAGGTGTGAGATGACTGGTGTGGCCTAGGGATTTAAACAAACCTCTAACCTTGGCAGGATCATTCTTTTCTTCCCCTGCTTGGGCATACTTAAAGAACAAATCCTTAGCTTTCTCACATGTCTTTTAAAACATTGTCTATCTGAATACTTTAGTGCTTGTAACTGATCCTGCAGAAGTGACCAGGTCATCCAGTCATCTGCCACATGCTCCTTAAGTATAAAGTAATGGGGGTAATTGCTGGCCCCACCCTCTGCTGTTTCTCTGGCTGTTGAGTCAGAGGTGGGTGGGGGCTTGAGCCTTTAATTTGCAAGGCTCATCCTTGCCAGAGGCAGAAGTGTCTCAGCTGCAGTAGAAGAAGGTGGCTGATGGTAAGGTGAGTGAGACTTGATTTGCTTTTCTAAAACTGCTGGGGAGCATTACCTAGGGTTGCTGTGGGAGGTAACTATGTGTGTGCTTCGTGCCTGCTGGAGAGGGGTTTCTGATTGCTTTTGTGTGTCTTTTGTGTAGCTGTTGCTGAGTGAGGAGAGCTTGTTTGCCTGGGGGTAATTGCTGGCCCCACCCTCTGCTGTTGCTCTGGCTGTTGAGTCAGAGGTGGGTAGGGGCTTGAGTCTTTAATTTGCAAGGCTCATCCTTGCCAGAGGCTCTTGGCCTGTGGCTCTTAGCCTGGGGCTCTAGCTTGGGGGTTCTGTAGATAGGTGGATAGTTACCCACAAGTAGTTTCAAGTGGCAGTTGGTAGTAGGATTTAAAGATAAGTGAAGATAAAGAAAATTTTGAAATAGATTGCAGCAGTATTGCTGGTGAGGGAGCAGAGGCAATGACATATAAATACTGTGAGATGTTTATATTTCTACCTGAGAGTAGAATGAATTACACTTGCAGCAAGTGTAAGTTAGTGGCCCTGCTGGAGGAGAAGATACAGGGACTGGAGGCACGATTGTCCACACTGCAGTGTATAAAGGAAGGTGAGGATTTTCTTGATAAAATGCATGAGGCACTCTTGAAAGGACAAGAGGAGGGAGAGAAAATGGTATCTCAGCAATTAGAAGAGAACCCAACACAGGAGGAGGGTTCCTGAAAAAATGTAACCTGAAGGAGAAAGAAAATCAGGAGATGTTCTGAGCCCCTGCTGCTCAGCAATAGGTTCAGGATCTCCCCACAGTAACTGATTTTGAACCATTGGAACAAGGCCTACTTCCCCAGCCTCCACGAAGCTGGAACGAAGTTTCTCAGGATCCTGTGGATAAGGAGCTTCTGCTCCCCAATATAGGAAGAGGAAGGTGGTGGTGATTGGAGACTCCTTGCTCAGAGGGGTGGAGCCCAAAGTGTTCTGACCAGACTTGTCACCCCAAGAGGTCTGCTGTCTGCCAGGAGCATGCATCCGGCATGTGACAGAAAGGATTGGAAGACTTATCAAGCCCATGGATTACTATCCTTTCTTGCTGATCCACATGGGAACGAATGATACTGCCCATCATAGTCCTGAACGTATTAGAAAAGATTATGTGGCTCTGGGTCAGAAGGTGAAGGAGCTGGGAGTACAGGTTGTGTTCTCGTCAATGCTTCCTGTTGAAAGCCGTGGCTTAGGATGAGAAAGAAGAATACTTCAAATAAATTACTGGCTATGTCGATGGTGTCGTTAGGAAAGATTCAGATTTCTGGACCATGGCTTACGCTTTCGAGATGGTGGTCTTCTATCGGGAGATGGTTTGCACCTTATGGCGGTAGGGAAAAGGGTGTTTGGTAACAGCCTTGCTAACCTAATAAGGAGGGCTTTAAACTAAATCGTATGGGGGAGTGAGACAATAATTCAAAACCTCGTATGATGCCAGAAACTGGGGATAAGAACATTAAAGATTTGCAGAGAGTGGTGCATAGGTAATGTTAACTTGCAGGTTTGAACAGAAACCAAACCCTTGGGATGCATAAAACGTGGATTCCTATGTCTCTACACTAATGCACAGAGTACAGGAAACAAACAGGAGGAACTGGAAGTCCTAATAAAGGAAGGAGACTATGACATAATAGGCCTTACTGAAACATGGTGGGATGACACTCAGAACTGGAATATTAGGATTCAGGGGTACAACTTATTTAAAAGAGATAGGCAAATGAGAAAGGGCGGAGGCATAGCAATATATGTGAAGGAGGTATGTACTTGTGAGGAAATATGTGAATCTGAGCATGGCAGCTCAGTTGAGAGTCTCTGGGTAAAAATAAAAGAAGTAAGAAACAACAATGATATTATTGTGGGGGTCTG
This sequence comes from Heteronotia binoei, assembly GCF_032191835.1. NCBI lineage: Eukaryota > Metazoa > Chordata > Lepidosauria > Squamata > Gekkonidae > Heteronotia > Heteronotia binoei. The sequence goes on from NC_083236.1 coordinate 9,906,421, forward strand.
CTATAGACCATCAAGTCAAGCAGAGGACTTGGATGAGATACTTCTACAGCAGATTGCAAAATTTTCCAAGAGAAGGGATACAGTGATCATGGAAGATTTCAATTACCCAGACATCTGTTGGAAGTCCAACTCTGCAAAAAATGAAAAGTGAAATAGATTCCTGACTTGTCTTGCTGACAACTTCCTTTTCTAGAAAGTGAAGAGGGAAACAAGGGGATCTGCTACCTTGGATTTGGTTATCACCAACAAGGAAGAATTGATTGAAGAAGTGGAAATAGTGGGCACCCTGGGCAGTAGTAACCATGTGATTTGGATTTTACAGTCTTAGAGAAGGGAAAAGCTATACATAGTTATCTGCAATTTTAATAACCATTTCCTCTCTTCATACAAATCATTTATAAATATACTGAATAAAACAGGTCCCAGGACAGATCCTTGAGGCACTCCACTTGTCACCCCTCTCCAAGAGGATGAGAAACCATTCACAAGCATTCACTGAGTGTGAACTGTCAAGCAGTTACAGATTCACCTAACTAATAGAATCCAAACCACATTTAACCAACTTGTCAACAAGAATATTATGTGGAACCTTAACAAAAGTCTTACTGAAAGCAAGATAATCGATGTCTACAGCATTCCCCTGATCCAGCAAAGTAGTTACTTTCTGCAACCCACCCCCACACACACACACACAAACAAACAATAAAGGCTAGTCTGACATTAGTTTTTCTTGAGAAACCCATGCTGCCTCTTAGTAATCACAGCCATCTTTTCTAAGTGTTCAAGGACTGGCTGTTTGATTATTTGTTCTAAAACTTCTCCAGGTATAGACCTCAAGCTGATGGGTTGGCAGTTACCTGGATCCTCTTTTTCCCCTTTCTTGAAGATGGGGACAACATTTGCCCTCCTCCAATCTTCTGGCACCTCACCTGTTCTCTATAAATTCTCAAAAATAATGGCCAGAGGCTCAGAAATTACTTCCCCAAGTACTTTTAGTACCCTTGGATGCAGTTAATCTGAACCTGAGGATTTAGTTTCATTTATAGAAAAAGGTGTTTATGTACTATCCTTAACCTTATTTTACTTACAGAGCTGCAACTCCTTTCCCTCATCGTACATTCTGTTTTTGCCATGTTGAGCAGAGCACCATTTCCCTCAAAAGAGAAGACTGAGGAATAGTAGGAACTGATTAGTTCTGCCCTCTCTTTATCCCCTATTACAATTTCACTTTCCTGTCCTCACAATGGGCCTATGATGTCCTTGCTCTTTTTCTTACTTTGTACATAGAAAAAGAACCTTTTGTTGTTGTTTTTAGTATCTCTCGCTAGCCTCAGCTCATACTGAGTTTTCGTTTTCCTAACCTTCTCTCTACAAGCACTGGTTATTTGTTGACATTCATCCTTGGTTATATGACCCTCCTTCCATTTCCTAAATGTCTTTTTTATTTCTCAAGTCAGAAGAAGAAGATGATATTGGTTTTATATCCCACCCTTCACTCCAAATCAGACAGCAGCTTACAATTTCCTAATAATTTCCCTGTGTGGTAGGTGGGGCTGAGAGAGCTCTCACAGAAGCTGCCCTTTCAAGGAGAGCTATAGCTGACCCAAGGCCATTCCAGCAGATGCAAGTTGAGGAGCGGGTTATCAAACCCGGTTCTCCCAGATAAGAATCTGCACACTTAACCACTACACCAAACTGGCTCTTTATGGATCCACCTTGGCATCTTTAGGCTCCTCCTATTTTTCTTCAAATAGGAATTGTCTGTGATTGTGCTTTCAATATTTCACTTTTAAGAAACTCCCACCCATCTTGAACTCCCTTCTCTTTAACTATTTCTGACCATGGGGTTTTACCTAGCATAACTCTAAGTTGTCAAAATTTGCTTTCCTGAAGTCCAACCTATATGTCTGACTATGTACAACCTTTCCTTTCCAAAGACTGTAAATTCCAAAACTGCACGGTCACTACTTCCAAAATCACATGGTCGCAAGTGCCTACTACTTCCATCTCATCAACCATTTCTTCCCTGTTGGTGAGAAGTCCTAGACAGCAGATCCCCTTGTTTACCTCTCCACTTTCTGGAAAATGAAGTCAGCAAGACAAGTCAGGAATTTATTTGACCTTTCATTTTTAGCAGAGTTGGACTTCCAACATATGTCTGGGTATTTGAAATCTCTCATGACCACCCTGTCCTAACTCACTGAGAACTTTGTACTCTGTTCCAGGAGTGTTTCATCCAAGGCATCTGCCTGGCATGGTGGTCTATAGCAGACTCCCACCTATCGCTATTGGTTCTTACTCCTTTTATTTTTACCCAGAGACTCTGAACTGAACTTCCATGCTCAGATTCACGTATTTCCTCACAAGTGTATACCACCTTCACATATAATGCTAGGCCTGCACCCTTCCTTGTTTGTCTGTGCTTTTAAAATAAGTTGTATCCCTTGATCATAATGTTCCAGTTGAGAGTGTCATCTCACCAAGTTTCCGTAATGCCTATTAATTCATCGTTCCATTCCTGTATTAGGATTTCAAGTTCCTCCTGTTTATTTCCCATAAACAGGAGTATTAGTGTAGAGATATCAGAATCCTTGTTTTGTGCAGCCTGAGGTTTTTTGTTTCCTTACGTACCTGTATGTTAATTCACTTGACGTGACATTCCCCACAAAAGTTTAGTGTTCTTATCTCCAGTTATTGGCATCATAATAGGCTTTGAATTATTGTCTTGCTCCTCCATATGATGAAGTTTAAAGCCCTGCTTATTAGGTTTGCAAGGCTCTTACCAAACATATTTTCCCACCTTTGTGAGGTACAAACATCACCCAATACAAGAACTTCATCTTGAAAACATAATCGATGGTCCAAAAACCCAAACCTTCCCTGATGACTCCATCTACAATATTGCAATATTCTTCTTTCCCTTCTGAAACCACAGCTTCAACAGGAAGAATTGATGAAAACACAACATGTCCTCCAAGGTCCTTCACTTCCTTAACCCAGAGTCACATAGTCTCTTTTAATATGTTCTGGAATGTACTGGGCAGTATCATTTGTTCCCACATGGATCAGCAAGAAGAGATAATAATCTGAGGGCTTGATTAGTCTTCCAGTCCTTTCAGTCACGTCCTGGATGTGCACACCTGGGTAGATGGTATACCTCTCAAGATGACAAGTCTAGTAGTCACACTTTGGGCTCTACCCCTCTCAGTAGGGAATTCCCAATTAACAGCAATACCTTCTCTTTTATTGGGCAGCAGAAACTCGAGTCCTCTCATCCATGGGGGCCTGAGAAACTTCCTTCAAGCTTTGCGGAGGCTGGGGAAGTGGCCCTTGTTCCAGGGGTCCAGAATCAATATCTGTGGGGAGACCTTGGAACTGATTGCTTAGGAAGAGAGGCTCAGAATGGCTCCTGATTGTCCTGCTTCTGCAAATTACTTTTCCCCATGAGCCCTTCTCCTGTGTTGAGAGCCAGTTTGGTGTAGTGGTTAAGTGTGCAGACTCTTATCTGGAAGAACCGGGTCTGATTCCCCACTCTTCCACTTACAGCTGCTGGAATGGCCTTGGGTTAGCCATAGCTATCACAGGAGTTGTCTTTGAAAGGGCAGCTGCTGTGAGAGCCCTCTCAACCCCACCCACCTCACAGGGTGTCTGTTGTGAGGGGAGAAGATATAGGAGACTGTAAGCCACTCTGAGTCTCTGATTCAGAGAGAAGGGCAGGGTATAAATCTTCAGTCTTCTTTTTCTTCTTCTTCTTGATTGCTCCTCCATTCATTGAAGCACTTTTCCTCCTCCTGCTTTAGTTGCACTTTCAAGAGCACTTCATGGTTTCTCTCCAGGAAGTCTTACCTTCCATTATAAACTGGAGTGGGCCACCAACTTACACTTGCTGCAAGTGTAATTGTTACCTTCAGGTAAGAATATGACTTTGCACATCACTTCCACTGCTCCTTCACCAGCCATGCTGATGCAATCCATTTGAAATTTCAGATCCAATCCAAATTAGTTTTGTTTATCTTGTACTTCCCTGATAACTCCACTGCCAAACTGCATCCCCAGACTACTTGTGAAGACCTACTAACTTTCCAACAGGACCTTCAGGCAGGGCCAGTCCCAGGCTTTTTGGTGCCCTAGACAAGGCTACTACTTGTGCCCCCCCCCAAGCTCTTTCTGCCCTTCATTCGCGGAACTGAACTCAAGATTATTATTTTTTTAATCAGCACTGAATATGTATACATAGGGGGCATCCACAGAACTAAGCAACTTCAGTTTCTTAAATACCCTTAAAATGCATGATATTTTCTATCTGTTAACTGCAGAAGAAAATCCCTTTTTGGTACAGTATTTTAATACTATTCCAGTTCCCATCTCTCTGCAAACACATGCAGAGCAGTTGCAGGGGGGTGGGGGGCATTGGGAAGTCTGCCATTCAGACTCAAGGGAAAACATTCACATCTTTGCAAGTGTCAGATCCATACGAACCATGTTTTTCAACAGGAAGCTAAGGCAACCAGTTTAAGATCCCAGAAAAGACAATCCTAGAAAGATGAGACACCCTGGAGAAAGGGAGAGAAGCAACTGACAACTCTAGTTAGTAGATTGGAAGAGTAAATTAGAGTAATTGGCTTCCTTAGAGTATGTTTTCCCTCTAGCAACCTCCTGTTCTCATTGATACTGCACACTGTCATACATACAAACACTTAGAAGCAAACCGTGCTAAAATACTTTTGCTTCCCAAGAAGCACACACAAGATCAAACCAAGCACTGCTACTAAGAAGCACACACAAGATCAAACCAAGCACTGCTACTAAGACTGGTTACCTCTTTGAGGTAACCAGTGGGGCTTACTTATGAGGTAACCAGTGGGGCTTACTTATGAGCAAACATGCATACAGATGGCCTGTACCTTAAAAATCTGAGCCATTATAATATAGCATTATATTATATAGCACTTGAAAGGTTTTGATTTTTAAAATTTTATTTTTAAATGTACTTTTATATTTCATGTACATACATGAACATGTAAGCTGCCTTGAACCTGCTCTGAAGGGGAGGGTGGGATCAGGGCCAGCGCATGGGAGTAGGCCAAGTAGGCAGCTGCCTCGGGCACCACTTGGCCTAGGGGCATCATGAGATGCCCCCTCTCCCCCTGCCTCCGTCTCCCCTGCTGCTGCCCGACTCCCCGTGTGACCACTACTACCCACCTCCCTGTGTCCGCTGCCATCTTCCACCCCGTGCCCACCTCCCTGTGCTCACAGCACCTGTGACGCAGGCCTAAGACACTTGCATGGGATCACTCAGCCTGGCCAAACCCTCCCCTGCTTCAAAGGGCGCCAGCCGTGCCCAAGCAAGTGTGTGTAAGCGCTCAGGCCAGCCCACCCCTGCTTCAAAGGAAGCCGGCCAGTTTCCTTTGAAGCAGGGGAGGGTTGGACTGAGCACTTGCACGCAAGTGCACACAGCTCAATGACATCACTTCCAGTGACATCATCAAACCACATGCACTTTGCACATGCAAGAAGAGACTGGGGGTGGGGAAAACAGGCCTAGGGGCGCCAAAACCTCTAACGCCGGGCCTGGGTGAGATATCAATCAATAAATCAAACAAACAAATAAATATAATTTTCTTTACAATTTCATACTTCTTGATAGCTTCCCTGGAAATTAAGAGAATAGTGGATTAATTCATTGGTGAATATCTCAGCGCATGGGGATTTTATCAAAAGGATTTATCTTCTTCAGGTATTCAGAAAGGAGCAAATGTATTCAAGGTATATGTACGTTCCCCCTCTTTTTTCCCCTCCACATGCCTTTTTATGTGCATGTATATGTATATATGCATAAATGTATGTTTAATTTTAACTAAAGTACTCCTAATCATGATGTAATATTGAAGGTATATGTAATAGATGTGGTTATTAAAGAATTGTAAAAATATATATTGAACAGCTTATCCTTTTAGCCGATCAATTAACTTTCAAACCTTTCATGTTGATAAAATTATGAACTATAGAGTGTCCATATACATGGTTTAAAATTTTAAATTTCACTTCCCATTATTGCTCTTAATGTTTAATCACCCTGTTAAGCATAAATCATTAAAGCCCCCCTATTTTAACAACAATTATTAAACCTTCATTATAGCTTTAAGATTCACAAATCCCTAAAACAAAATAAAGCAAACTTCCCATTCAATTTAAAAAGTAAAAATTCAGATAAAAATAAAAATCCCATAATTTTTAAGTTCTGGTTTTGGTTTTGAAAAGTCCCTTAAAAATCAAAATTCTAGTTTGATTTAAAAAAAAAGAGTCCCAAAGTATTATCCAGTGTTGTGCCAGTTAACTAGTGCAGTCTTATAGTCTCTTCTTCTTAAAAGCTTCCTAGGTTTTAATCCTCTTGATTCTTGCAACGGTCCTGCGGATTTTAATCAGCAAAGTTCTGGTGTAGTGGTTAAGTGTGCAGACTCTTATCTGGGAGAACTGGGTTTAACAGGCCTTCCAGACTCAAATCCTTTTGCAGTCTCAAAATCATCTTAATTGGTTTGTAAGTACTGGGTAGAGCTTTCAATATAGTTGAGATTAAGTCTCATTCTGCAATAGCCTCACCAAGCTCCTGTAGTTTGCATTGCATGCACATAAGCTCCTTCAAACATTTAGTAACATTCTCCCCTTCTTGCACTTGAAAACCAAATATTTTGCCCTTAAAATCATGAATAGTGCTTATGGGAGTTTTGTTATATTTATCTTTAAGGCATTCAAGCATTTGTTTTGCAGTTTTAAGAGTGTGCAATTCAAGAATTTCATATGCCTCAATAGATTCTAAAATGAGAGTTTTTGCAAACCAACTAGCCTTTCAAAATTGATTTTTCTTGCTCATTCTTGGGGATTTTCAGAAAAAACTCTGTCAGCTCCATAAATCTCAAGTCTTTGTTGTTAGGAGTGAGAGCCAGAATGAGAAATTATTCTTAGTTAACTTCAGGGTACTAAATCCTATCACTCATGGTACCAAACCAAGATTTGCAGTGGCTGTTCCTGAAGACGTGGCAACAGAAGATCCAGTGGCTCCTCTCTCTGGGTTCGACAATTTTCACAGCAATCAGGCAGGACAGAGTTAAAGATTCTTCCTTCCTCACTGGAGAGAAAAGGCGGCTGAATGTGCGTGTGCGTGGCTGCAGCAAGGCTCTTCCAAGGTCTCCGACGTAATTCACAGAAAAAGGATTTAAAAGGCTCAGAAAATTCTCTTTTTAGCACATCTGAGGCTGTTAGACAAAAGTTGCAGTGTTTCCAGATCGACACAATCTGAATTCAAAGTTCATTTAAGTCAAAATGCTCTCAGTAATGGCAAGAGAAAAAAAGGCATTGTTTTAAAATTGAAGCTTGTCTGAACAGAATAGCAGCTTTCTATTGCTTTCTAAATGCTCTCAACAACGATTGAGATTAAAAAATCATTTAGAGTTCAAAAAACAGTCCATGCTATAAGCAATTTTGTAGCAAGAACAACCGTCGACTGTTACCAATTTTGTTAGGGAATTCTGTTTGAAATTCGATTTCTTTATCTCAAACAGTGCGATGGATCACTGGATCAAATAATCACTTAGAGGCATTTAACATGAAAAAGCAAAAACATATTTATTTCTAAAGGGAAAGGGTACTGGGAGATGAAAATAACAAACACTATAGAACTACATGCTTACACTAGAAGATCATGTGCTTAATGGAGGCTACTTCCCCCTTCTTCTTGACCTCTCTGCCTGAACAAAGGAAGTCACCTGACTAACTGACCAAACAAACAAAACAGGTTTTCCCACTTCTAGACCTTAATTGACAGCAGACAGTATCTTCTTCCTAGGTCATGCAGACAATAGGGAATCAGGCACAGTGTTAACCTTATAATGACTGGAACTTTAGAACATTGCAAAGGACATACAAAGCAGATATTTCCAACAGATTTAACTGATAAGAACATAAGAACATAAAAGAAGCCATGTTGGATCAGGCCAATGGCCCATCCAATCCAACACTCTGTGTCACACAGTGGCCAATATATGTGTGTGTGTATACACACACACACACATATACATACATACACACACACACACAAACATATATATATGTATGTAATAGCCACTGATGGACATCTGCTCCATATTTTTATCCAATCCCCTCTTGAAGCTGTCTATGCTTGTAGCCGCCACCACCTCTTGTAGCATTGAATTCCATGTGTTAACCATTGGGTGAAGAAGTACTTCCTTTTATCCATTTTAACCTGACTGCTCAGCAATTTAATTGAATGCCCAGGAGTTCTTGTATTGTGAGAAAGGGAGAAAGGGACTTCTTTCTCTACTTTCTTCATCCCATGCATAATCTTGTCAACCTCTATCATGTCACCCTGCAGTCGACGTTTCTCCAAGCTACAGAGCCCCAAACGTTTTAATCTTTCTTCAAAGGGAAAGTGTTCCAAACCTTTAAACATTCTAGTTGCCCTTTTCTGCACTTTTTCCAATGCTATATCTTTTTTTGAGGTGTAGTGACCAGAATTGTACACAGTACTCCAAATGAGACCGCACCATCAATTTATACAGGGGCATTATGATACTGGCTGATTTGTTTTCAATTCCCTTCCTAATAATTCTCAGCATGGCGTTGGCCTTTTTTATTGCAATTGCACACTGTCTTGGCATTTTTAGTGAGTTATCTACCACGACCCCAATATTCTTGGTCAGTCTCTGACAGTTCACACCCCATCAACTTGTATTTGTAGCTAGGATTCTTGGCCCCAATGTGCATTACTTTGCACTTGGCCACATTGAACTTCATCTGCCATATTGACGCCCACTGACCCAGCCTCAACAGATCCCTTTGGAGTGCCTCACAATCCTCTCTGGTTCTCACTACCCTGAACAATTTAGTGTCATCTGCAAACTTGGCCACTTCACTGCTTACTCCCAACTCCAGATCATTAATGAACAAGTTAAAGAGGATGGGACCCAGTACCGAGCCCTGCGGCACACCACTGCTTACCGTCCTCTACTGCGGAGACTGTCCATTTATACTCATTCTCTGCTTCCTATTAATTAGCCAGTTTTTGATCCACAAGAGGACCTATCCTTTTACTCCATGACTCTCAAGCTTAGTAAGGAGCCTTTGATGAGGAACTTTATAAAAAGCTTTCTGGAAGTCAAGGTAAAAAACATCTATTGGGTCTCCTTTGTCCACATGTTTGTTCACCCCCTCAAAGAACTGTAACAGGTTAGTGAGGCAAGATCTTCCTTTACAGAACCCATGCTGAGTCTTCCTCAATAACTTGTGTTCATCAATGTGCCTACTCATTCCGTGCCTTGATAATGGTTTCTACCAACTTTCCCGATATTGAAGTCAGACTGACTGACCTGTAGTTTCCCAGATCTCCTCTGGAACCCTTTTTAAAGATGGGGGTGACATTTGCTACCTTCCAGTCCTCAGGAACGGAGGCAGATTTCAATGAAAGATTACATATTTTTGTCAGGAGATCCACAAGTTCAACTTTGAATTTTTTCAGAGCTCTTGGATGTATGCCATCCAAACCTGGTGACTTATTAGTTTTTAATTCGTCAATCAGTTGTAGGACCTCCTCTCTTGTCACCTCAATCTGACTCAGGTCATTCAACACCCCTTCCAAAATTAGCGTTTCTGGAGCGGGCAAATACTTCTCGTCTTCCACAGTGAAGACAGAGGGAAAAAATGCATTCATCATCTCAGCCATTTCCCTATCCTCCTTCAATAATCCTTTGACCCCTTGGTCATCCAAGCGCCCCACTGCCTCCCTGGCTGGTTTCCTGCTTCTAATATATTTGAATAAATTTTTATTGTTGGTCTTTATGTTTTTTGCAATATGCTCGTCATAGCCCCTTTTTGCCTGCCTGATCATAGTCTTGCATTTGATTTGCCACAGCCTGTGTTCCCTTTTATTAATCTCACTTGGACTGGCTTTCCACCGCTTAAAGGAGTCCTTCTTACCTTTTACAACTTCCATTACCTTGTTTGTTAACCATGCAGGCCTTTTCTTATACCTGTTTGTGCCTTTCTTAACTTGTGGTATATATTTTATCTGAGCTTCTAGGATTGTAGTTTTAAATAGCCTCCAAGCTTCCCCAAAGGTTTTAACTGCATTTACCTTTCCTTTCAGTTTCCTCTTCACATGCCTCCACATCTCAGAGAATTTACCCCTTTTAAAGTTAAATGTGGTTGTGCTGGTCTTTTGGGGTGACTCCCTATTTATACAGATGGTGAAATCAATAATGTTATGGTCACTGCTCCCAAGCGGTGCGATCACTTTTACATCTCTCACCAAGACTTGGGCATTACTTAGGACCAAATCTAGGATCGCCCCACCCCTGATAGGTTCTGTGACCATCTGCTCCATAGCACAATCACTGAGAGCATGTAGAAACTCGATCTCTTTCTCTCGACCTGAACATATATTGACCCAATCAATCTGCAGGTAGTTAAAATCACCTATTACGACACAGTTTTTACGATTAGCTGCTATCTTTAATCTTTCCATCATATTATAATTGTCCTCTATATGAACATATGAAGCTGCCTTATACTGAATCAGACCCTGCATCCATCGAAGTCAGTATTGTCTTCTCAGACTGGCAGTGGCTCTCCAGGGTCTCAAGCTGAGGTTTTTCACACCTATTTGCCTGGACCCTGTTTAGTTGGAGATGCCGGGGATTGAACGTGGGACCTTCTGCTTACCAAGCAGATGCTCTACCACTGAGCCACAGTCCCTCCCCTATCTTTTGATTTGGTGGGTGATAACAAACTCCCATAGTTAAATGTCCTTTGGGGCGCTCTATTTCTACCCAAAGCATTTCTAGAAGGGAATCTAATTCTTTGACCTCAGTCTTACTGGACTGTATACCCTCTCTGACATACAGAGCCATCCCACCTCCAACCCTTCCCTCCCTATCCTTCCGATATAACTTATATCCAGGAATCACCATGTCCCACTGATTCTCCTCATTCCACCAAGTTTCTGAAATTCCCACAACGTCTATGTTTTCCCCTAACACTAAACATTCCAGCTCACCAATTTTACTTCAAACACTTCTAGCATTTATATACAAACATCTATAATTTCCCAGGCAAGTTAGGCCCTCCACCTTCCTCCTGCTGCCTCAAGACTTTGGCAGACATGCCATACTGTTTGTCACCATCTCATTGGACAACTGTGATCCATTACCCGGTAGAAAAGTAACAGCTAACCCTTCATCTCTTTGAGATGAGTCCTCCCGAACCAGAGACATTTCATCTCCTGTCGGCTTTCCCCCAAGATTTAGTTTAAAAACGGCTCTGCCACCTTTTTGAATTTAAGTGCCAGCAGCATGGTTCCATCTGGGGACAAGGGGAAACCGTCTCTTTTGTACAGCTCCCACTTGTTCCAGAAAGCATCCCAGTGCCTAACAAACTTAAACCCTTCCTCCCTACACCATCGTCTCATCCACACATTGTGACTTCTAATTTGTGCCTGTTTCTCCAGCCCTGCACGTGGAACAGGTAGCACTTCTGAGAAGGCTACCTTAGAGGTCCTGGCCTTAAGTCTCCTGTCTAGCAGCCTAAATTTTTCCTCCATGACCATGCGACTGCATTTCCCCACATCATTGGTGCCAACATGCACCACGACCACTGGCTCCTCCCCAGCACTGTATCAGCCTATCTATAACATGCGTAATGTCCGCTACCTTCGCACCAGGCAGGCAAGTGATACAATCAGTACACGGTTTTGCCACCCAGCTGTCTACTTGCCTAAGGATCGAATCACCAACTACCAAGATCCCCCCTCTCTCCCTGCTCAGGGAAGGTTCCTTGGCGTGAAAGGATACCCTCTCACCAACTGAAGAAGAGGTCCCTTCTGAGGGCGCATTCCTCTTATCCTCAGCCCGGTGCCCTGTTCCCTCTCAACCCTCATGCTCCCTGGCAGCAATGGGGCTGCCACGTTCAGATTGGGGCTCATCTAATAGGTCCCCGAGAGTCTTCTCCAAGTGCCTAATTGACTGTCTCTGCTTCTCCAGGTCAGTCACCTCGGCCTCAAGGGTACAAACTCGTTCCCTGAGTACCAGGAGCTCCTTGCATCGAGCACACACCCAAGACTTCTGTCCTGTGGGCAGATAGTCATACATGTGACACTCAGTGCCACTGGAAAGCCCCCACCCCCCTGCTGGCATTCTACCTTCATGATAGCTTTTTTAAAATATACAGTCCCCTTTTAAATCCTGTTTGTTTATGTGGCTCTCCTTCTGGAGGGCCTACTTACCTTTTTGGGTACACAAGGAAAATAGGGATCTGGGTTCCTGGTCCTTATACAGCTCCCAGGCCAAGAGCCACAGGCCAAGAGCCCTTTAGCTCTCGCCCTTCAGCTCGCACCTCTGGCAAGGTGCAGCTTAATAATGCAAAGAGGGTGGGGTCTCAGTCTGCCCCAGGAACACAGCCACTCCTAATCAATCAGCAACAATCACCTTCAGCCCACTCAAACCAAACAAACAGCAGTTCCCCAGCAACCACAAACTCAGAATTTTCAGCAATCACACAGTCACACAAACTCAGAAATTCTCAGCAACTCCCCCAGCTGTTTAGAAAGCCAGACCTCACCGTTATAGCACTTCTTATCAGCTCTCTCTCAGAGCTCTCTGAAATGTAACATCATTCCTGACTAAGAATGCCATGGAGCAAAAATTACAAATACAGTTCACTTACCTGCAACTTCAAACCTTTTGTTCTAAATTGGAAATCACCCTGGTCTTATGTCAACCCTTGACAGAGTTTGAATGCCTCCTTAAATTACATTCTACAAAGCAAAGAGGAATAGTTTAATACTCTACAAAATTGTAGAACAGATGGTCTTTTCAAAGCCAATGTAAATGGCAAAAAGATTGTCCTTCCCTGGCTCTTGCAGATGGGTGGAATGCAGTCTGGTCATTGACAGAATTTAATTCTTCAGTCTTGATAAAGGCAAAAGGTAAAGGTAGTCCCCTGTGCAAGCACCAGTCATTTTCGACTCTGGGGTGACGTTGATTTCACGTTTTCACTGCAGACTTTTTATGGGGTGGTTTGCCATTGCCTTCCCCATTACTCTACGCTTTCCCCCCAGCAAGCTGGGTACTTATTTCACCGACATCGGAAGGATGGAAGGCTGAGTCAACCTTGAGCTGTCTACCTGAACCAGCTTTTGCTGGGATCGAACTCAGGTCGTGAGCAGAGGGATCCGACTGCAGTACTGCAGCTTTACCACCCTGCACTAACACACTACCAGATGTTTAAATTAGTCTCTTGATGGTACTTAACACCAAAATCTTTATTGTATACCTCTCTACAGCTGAGTCCAGTATGTTGGAAAAACTGTTGATCAGTTGAATCTTATATCCATTGTTAGCTGACCTGTCTAGTGTTGGTACCTTTTTTGCAAGCAATTTTTGAGTCAGTTGCAACAATAACTGGTGTGACATTAGAATTTACTCCAAAATGCCTCCTATTAGGAGCAAATTGGAATAAAGATCAACCCCAATGGTTAACAACCACTGTTATTGCAATTCTTCTATCAGCAGCCTAACTCTCTATAGCTTCTTCTTGGAAAACCTCTACTGCCCCAAGTCTACAGAGGTGGTATACATGATTATGGAATCACTATGTTCTAGCTAGACTTACTTTTAATTTGAATTAGATGATATCAACTGGAGCCTTTCTTGAGTTTAAGAAAATTTGGTTACCAATTCTAACCCGTCTGTCTAATCAGAAGGAAATCCCAAAGGAATTATATCATTGTTATGTTTAACATATGTTGATATACACTGGATAGTTGAAGATATACTTCTGATTTATATTTATCATTCTTATGTTCTTAATTTTAGTAGAATCTGTATGAACCCCCCAATGGAGTGTGACACATTGTTGTTTCTTTTATGCATTGTTTAAAAATAAATATAATAAAAAGGGGGGGGGAAGGTTGGGAACCACTGGTTTAGACTAAATTGCCACCTTCAGAGGACTCATTATGGCTCTTCTCTCCCTTGATCACACTGTTTTTATCAGTGAACTCTCTCATCAGCCACTAAACTAGGGGTTGATAAAACCACTAATCAAGGAACATTTGTTTCCTATTTTATCTTAAGATTTGAGCAGTAGGCAGGTGTTGGAAGAACCGTGGAGAACCTGACCTGGTTTGTCTGCTACTTTGTGCAGATACTTTGTGCAGCTAGCACTACTCTAATACGTTTTTAATTTATCTTTTGGTGTGAATTTGGCCTTCTTTAACCCTTTAATGAATAAAGACCATTTTCTGGTCATAAAGGCTGAGGAACCAAGGTGGGTTGTTTGGTTTTTGTATGTCTCATTCTCTGTGAATGTGCTTTCCCTTTCTAATTCCTCTCACACATTTTCAAGGGCCCTGGATATCTGACAGCATGTCTGTGATTCCCCAGAGAGGATCCACTGATAAAACACTAAAAAGAATTTGTCTGAATGGGGTTGGAGGTCTGAAAACCTGTTTGAAATCTGAAGTGACCTGTTTGAAATCTGAGGAAGAAATTTCACAGTCAGGAAGCAAATCTGAATTTTAAGGCTGACATTTTGATTTTGAAATCTGAATGGGATAATTTAAATACATGTGATTATTCATTTCAGCTTTACTTCAGAGCTTATTACTGTTCCTCTGTACCAGGTTTTGAGTACAGCACAGATCAAGAGGAGAAAGAAATGTTTATCCTGACTCTCTTGAAGAGACTTAGTGACTCATTTTCCAATAAGAGATGTTCCCAATTGAATTTATGTACACTGTAGTATCACCGAACACACACCTTGTTTTCCATCTTTGTGTGTATGTGTGCGTGTTTGTCTATGACTGTGTAAATAGTTGGCAATGTTGTATAAAGGTCTTGGTAGTGGGGGGGCAGAAACTGAGACAAAGTTTAATGCCCTTTTCTTGCAAAGCAATGCATTTGCAATGCATTTGTGTGGGGGGGGGTTTCCACCTCTGCAGGAATTGTTTTCTAGTGAAGGTTAAGGACACTCATCTGTCCTACAGTGAGAGCCGCTTATTTGAAATATTGTACAATGCGCTTCTATGGTGCATCTCTAGTAAATTAACCATTACATGGCAATCATCAAGTCTAGTCTGTAGAATAAATCAATTCAGTGAAAAGACAGCAGTGAGTGACAGCTAGTAGCCAGTAGTTAGTGTGAAATGCAGTTCACAGTTTATTGTACTGGGGGTAGGGGAGACAAGAGGTTTGGTAAACAGAGGCTGCTAACCTAGTAAGATATGGGCAAGGAAATCTCTTTAACTAATGTTTCCTATCCAGGACTCTGTGGTATAGTCGTTAGAACGTCAGACCAGGATATGAGAGTCCTCGGTTCAAATTCTCACTCTGCCATGGAAGTTGACTGGGTAACCTTGGGTCAGTCCCATGCTTTCAGTGTAACCTACCCCACAGTTTGGGGGCGGCGATAGTGGGAGAGCTTCTAGTGTCCTGGACCACCTGGTGGACCTCCTGATAGCACCTGGTTTTTTGGCCACTGTGTGACAGAGTGTTGGACTGGGTGAGTCATTGGCCTGCTCCAACATGGCTTCTCTTATGTTCACAGGGTTTTGTAAGGATAAAACTGGATGACAGGAGAATTATGTAAGTTACTTGGGGTCCCTTTTGGGGAGGAAGGTGGGGTATAAATGAAGTCAAATAAAGAAATAAATCTCCCCATCAATGGCTTTCAAACTACTTTGTCTTTCCTAGTTTGGCTACTTTCAACTGGCAATACTTCTGCATATAAAATTCTACTTCTTAAAATACAGATTTTCCCCCCTCCCTCCTCCTTCACCCCCCTCTCTCTCACACACACAGTTAATAGAAAAAAACAATATCTAGAATTTCCCATCTACATTCTGAGAGATGGCACTGGTCTGGGTGGGTCTTTTAATTTCTACTTGTGAAACATAGAAGTATAGAGCCAGAAGGTACCCCAAGGGTTATCTAGTCCAACCCCCTGCACAGTGCAGGAAATTCACAGCTTCCTCCTTCCCCCCCACCTACTCTATGCCCAAAGGAAGAAACAAAATCTCCAGATCACTTGGCCAGTCTGGCCTGGAGGAAAATTCCATCCTGACCATCTCATTGCCCTGGGCCACAAGAGCTGAACACTGGATCATCCCTGTCGTGCCCCTGTTGTCCCCAGGGGGGAGGGGTCCCCTGGCAGCCAGCCCTCCCGGTGGACCCTTGAAACCAGCTGTGGAGGTCTCAGAATTGGATAGGGGCGGGGTTGCATCACCCAGCCTCCTATCCCTGGTGGTGTTTAGGGCTCCTTCTATCTCTCTGAGCGGGCAGCCCTCCCTTCACATCCACCATCCTGACCTTCCAGTATGGCTTCCTTTTATTCCCCTGAGAGCCACACCTCTTTCCTCCTGCCATCTCCCCAGGCTGGCTCCACCCCTCTTCATAAGTCCTGACACCAATCCCAGGCATCCTGGGGCGATGCCTTCATCTGGCTCTTGTGCCGGCTGTCTGGTGGACTGGGCTGTGGGGCGTGGCGGTGCCAGCCGCCGCAGTTTGGGCCATACCTCATAGGCTCATCGCCGGCCGGCCCCAGCTCCTCCCTGGTGGCCGGTCAGCTCCTTCCATGTCAGGTGGCTGCGGGCTGCGTGGAGGTGAGTGGGGATGTCATGGGCGGCCTGGTGCCCACCAGGGGGACCCTTAGCTGGCGGGGTTTGACTGGATGGTCTGCCTTAATTCACAGAATCAGCATTACTGCCAGATAGCAAACTCTAGCCTTTTAAAAATCTCCAAAAATCTCCACCACTTCTGGAGGAAGCCTATCCCATTGGGAACTGCTGTAAGTGTCAGAAAATTCTTCCTAATGTTTAGTCAAAAAATCTTTTGTTGTAATATCAACACATTGGTTCTGTTCTGATCTTCGGGGGGGGGGGGGCAGCTCCACTCCATCCTCTATATGACCAAGATGCAGGTTCTTTTTCTGAGTTGTTGAACAGAAAATCATCCAGAACAGCCTCCTTGGAGATATCTGATCAGAGCTTAGAGTCTTGAAAGCTTACCTCCCCCCACCCACCCACCCCCCAAAAAATCTTCTTGGTTCTAGACTACCTCTTCTTTTGTAGACTGGCATTTACTTTTTGACACTATCTTTGGAGAATAGGATTCTATCCTCCACCCATGGGGCATTTTGGTGTAGTGGTTAAGTGCACAGACTCTTATCTTGGAGAACCGAGTTTGGTTCCCCACTCCTCCACATACACCTGCTAATGTGACCTACCTTGAGTCAATCACAAGTTCTCGTAATGCTGTTCCTCTCAAGAGCAGTTTCTGACAGAGCTCTCTCAGCTCCACCTACTTCACAGGGTGTCTGTTGTGGGGAGGGGAAGGGAAAGGAGAATGTAAGTCGCTCTGAGACTCCTTCAGGCAGTGAAGGGAAAGGTATAAATCCAGTCTTCTTCTTCTTCCTGTAAGTTGATAATTCTGCCTCCCCCGAGAACTCATGTAGTACAATCAGTCACTGAGCTATGAAGACCTCAGTTCAAATACCTGCCCTGTATTCAATAAGGTTGCTGTCATAAACACACTTGCTAGGGAATAAGCTCATTGAGCTCAATGGAACTTAATTCTGATTAGATGTGTTTAGCATTGCCCAGCACATGTGCCCCTATTTATTTATTTTTTCACTGAGAGTCAAGGTGGGTTACACACAACATTAAAGAATGCAATCAGCATTGACTGCTTTGTATTTTATCTTATATCTCTAGCGACTTTGCTCAAAACCCTCAGCCAGGGGAGTGTAATAATAAAGGAAGGTGTGACAGACTGAACTTTTTGAAAGCTTAGCTGTGATGGGTTAATTCTTCACAGAAACAGAGGGCTTTAAGTGACAGGCTGATCCAAGCAAGCTGATCCAAGCAATCAGATGAACAGAGAAAGTATCAAGAGCACTGCGTGTTGTGGAGAAAGTCAGATTTCTGCCTTGACTGAGTTGAGTACTGACAGCCCTAGCCGAAAAGAGTCAAGTACTGATAGTTTTGGAATTCAGACTTAGCTGAGTGCAGTTTAACAAAGACAGTTGAGCAGCTGACAGCAGTTTAACAGACAGGAGAATGAAAGGAAAGTTGGCAAAGAAGTTTGGGAAGTAGGTGAAGACTCCCATTCAGGCCAAGAAAAGGGGATAGATCTTCTAGAGACAGAAGAAAATTCCCTACCCAGTCTCTACAGTTAGCTCTGAAGAGTGCAGAGATCCCTGGTCTGGGGTGCTTAGAAATTGCCTTTAGAAACCGTAAGAGTCAAGTTAAAAACTCAATACAAGTACTGTTGTTTCAAGAGAAGGAGTCTGAGTATTGTAAAGAGTACACCGGCCTTCTGGAAATCAAAAGGCTTAGAGAATACTTAATGAAAGTGTACTGAAGAATTTAGGGGAGAAGCTGAAACATAAAGATTTAAGTTACTGTGAGAAGCTTAAGAAACTCTCATTAGCCTGAAACATAAGAACATAAGAACTAAAGTATGTCTATGAACTGGTTTTACCTCAGAAATTTCAGTCCCTGATTTCACCTGACCTTTCCCTTCTATATTAAAGAAAATATTTTAGTTTTTTAATTTCAAAATGCCTTGAGTGCCATATAAGTTAAAGTGGGCTCCTGATCCTTCCCTCAGGCTCCTGGGCTGAGCCAACAGCCAGAGTGCCAACAGTGGCAGAGATGAGAAAAGAGCCAGGTGGAGCAGCTACTGCAAGGGGACACTGGCAGAATGGAAGCCCACCAGTATTATCTTCTTGTGGAGCAGAAGACTTATCAGGGTAAAGGCCACATGAGAGAAAGGACCGGGTCCATAGCTTCAGGAGGGCTGGGGGCCCCCAGGCCCATCCTTTCAAACCCCCTTCTAACTGTATGGCCCCTCCAATCTGCTCACTGCCGCTCGCTGCCACTGCATGATCAAAGTATTAGCATCAAAGCTGATCTCCTCTCTGCTGCCTCGTTGCTCAAAACAAGCAGCAGACGTTGCCACTGTTGCAGCTCCGACTGAGCAGTACTTTCTTCCATTTGCAAAGATCCCAGCATGCAGGAAGGAAGGGTGGCCCTCTTATCATGATGCCCTCTACCAAGATGTTCTCCAGACAAAGGCTGGCTGCTCCCTCTCTGCTCTGCCTCTCTGACCCACCTCCAAACAAACATTGTCACTGCCAGCAAGACCCACCTCCCTCCAAACACAGCGTGCTGATTCTCTAAGCTGGCAAGTATCTCCAGTTCCCTGTCTTTGGCACCCCTCCTGCATCTATCAGAATTCCAACTTGATGATCACACTAGAGAGGCAAGTGAGATGCAAGTTTAATGGTGAACCATTGGGGGTGGGGGGAGAATCCCGTGAAATGTCTGTGTGAGGGTGTCAGACTTCAGGTTGGACTTGTGGATTCAAAGGGATGCACTTTCAAAAACCACTAATGTTGTGTGGGGGGGAGAGGATGGGGGTGTAATTAAAGTATCTGCTTGGGGGTGCCAGACTCCAGGTTTGACATGGAGATCCACTGAGATGCACTTAAAAAAAAACACCAACATCTGAAAGGGGGGAATATGGGATTGGAATTCAAGTACCTGCTTGGGGGTTGCCAGAGTCAGACTGGAATGCACTTTAAAAAACCAACAATGTCTCTAGGGAGGGAAGGATGGGGGTGGAATCCAAGAATCAGTTTGGGGTTAGGGTTCCACTGGGATGCACTTAAAAAAACCACCAATCTCTGTATGGGGGTGGGGAATGGTGGTGTAATGGGGGAATGGTGGTGCATTAGTGGTATCCTTTTTAGGTGACAAAAACAAGATCTTTAATTGTTAGCATTTTTAAAATAAACCTTAAATATTTCTTAGTAAAAAAAATGACTTGTCTGCATTATTTATATTAAATAAATTATATATCGTCTGCTAGTCCCACCTGTGAACTTCAGTAGTGTGAGAATAAAATGAGCATAATTGTGTTAGGTATAAGCATAATTGGTGGTCCCACAAAACATCGGCAGCCCTCAAAAACAGGGGGGCCCACCACATATAAATACTGGTGATGTGCCCCACTAAATGAAAAATCCTGGCTATGGGGCTGGAAAGGGCTTATTCGAAAGGAGGAGCAAGGAAATAGGAGCTAGGAGTGGCCAGGGGAAGGAAGATAAAAGGCCACCAGCTGAAGGAGGCAGCAAACTGAAGTCTGGAAGAGCCTGTGGACATGCAGCCCTGGGGCCTTTACAGACTGGAAGATGTCACTCCTCCTGTAGTGTCAGAAGCTGGTATTCCTAACCTCAAGGACAGACAAGAAGTCTTTTCCATGCAGATGGGCTCCCCCCTGGCTTAACCCCTGGAGGAAGGGTGTTGTAGCCTGTGACAGAATGTCTTCCACCTCCCTCCACTCTGAGTTTCAAAGGTGTCATTCTTTACCTCTGCTCTGGAAGAGCAGGAAACTAATTCAATTGCTAGCCATAGGTATGCACATGACTCGGCTGTCGAGTTCTGTGCAGGACTCATTAACTCCACCTCTTTAATATAAGTCAAATAAGGCTTTTGTTGAATGAGCTTCATATTCACTGCAAAGACTTCTTCTTGTTGGAACTGGCCTATAAATGTCAGACAGTGTTTTTATACCTTACTATTACCATTAATCACATTATTGTCAAGCATTCCTTAGTCATAAAGTGATACTACTGAATAGCCTTTGAACCCTCAACTCAATTTGCATCTTTATGTTATCCTTTGAAGTTATCTGTAACCTTTCCCTTTGAAGCATGCCTATAAGTTACTATGCAATGCTATGTATGTCATTACTTCCAAGGAGTCCGTCCTTGGGCAAGCTATGGAGTTTTAACAATAAATCAACTTTTGATTAAAGGACAAAAGCTTGATTATTGAGAAATATCGATGCTTGACATTTTGAAAGTAATCCTACTTGGGGAACGTAACCGAATTGGCAGCTTTCTGACTGTATGGCAGAGAGAACTCCAGACAACGGAAAACTCCCCATAACTCCGGTGAGACCATGAGGTGAGCTGAGAGGAGGTGGTGCCGGGGTGCAAACAACTCCGTGGCACATCCTCGACGCTCGGAGAGCTTCAGGGAGAAGATCTCCCCTGCACATCCAGCAGCTGTTTATCACCCCTAAAGTGTGGGTCCCCCAAACGTCCACCTCCTTGATGGACGAAGCACCAGCTCGGAGAGAAGCAATCCTGGCACTACCCTCCCTGCACTCGAGAGCAGGGGAAGATAGCAACCAGAGCCCTTCAGAGGCGAGCGGGAGAGATGGCCGGGATGATCGAGGGTGACCATGCCCAGATGTAGAGGAAGAGGACAGAGGAGAAGAGAACGGCCATGCCCAGATGACAAGGAGGAAGAGCCAGATCCCGACGCCCAAGAATTCCTCCAAACGGTGAGAACCGAGATGGCAGAAATGGCCAAAGGGCTGAGAGATGAGATGCAAGCCAATGCTACCTTCATGGCCCAAGAGATGAGGAGGCAATTGGAGAGCACTGCAGCCACCAGATCCAAGAGGGGGACCAATACCCCCTCCGGTAAGGCAACAGCCACTACCTCCACCTCTTTTACCGCTCATACCCCGCGATTATGGGAGAGGACGAGATCTGGATGCCACCTTCGACGGGGACCCCGAAGAGGTGGAGTACTTCTCAATTCAAGCAAATAGCTTCATGAATTATTGGGGAAATACCTTCCCTGACGAATTCAGCAGAGTAGATTACCTGGGGTCAGAAACTGGGGTCAGTAGAGCATTCCTTCGAGCCCTACTGACCCAGTACGAAGATCCCCTGCAAGAAACGAGAGCCCTCACTGCCTTGAGAGACCTGCAGTAAGGATCCAAAACTATGCATGAGTATGCTGCCAAGTTCTGGGCCAATACGGCCAAAATCCAAGGGTGGAACGAACAAATGAAAATAGAGCAATTCCAGCGGGGCTTGAATGCGAGTGTACTGGATCGGGCCCTTCAACAAGCCCGAATACGTTGGTAGTGTCAAGCATGTTATTTCTGACGTTATATTGCCTATGTTTCTCTCATCTACCCTTACCCCTCTCCCCCCTTTCTTTCTTTCTTTCTTTCTTTCTTTCTTTCTTTCTTTCTTTCTTTCTTTCTTTCTTTCTTTCTTTCTTTCTTTCTTTCTTTCTTTCTTTCTTTCTTTCTTCTATCCTTACCATGAATAATAAATCTCACCAACTCAGGATGTTCCGGTAACCTTGTAATAGAAATGTAAATGCCTCTCCCACAGGTTCTCACCAAACGGGCTTATCAGTATGGGAAGAATGTATGAGAACAGGGGATGTTGTCATTCCATAGTGACCAAAGAGATAGTTGCTTGTAGCCTTTGAACCCCCAATGCAATTCACATTCTGTTATTCTTTTGAAATTATCTGCCTTTGAAGTAACCTTTAAGATGCTATGCAAAGTAACAACCTGTATTACTTCCAAGGTTTCTGTCCTTGGAGCAAGTCATAGAGTTTCAAATAAAACGAGTCTTTGATTTAAACAAAAGCTTGATTATTTCAAAATATTGATGCTTGACAGGTAGGGTGCGTGCAACTAGCAGGTGAAGTAGAAACCAACATGAAGCGAGTGGCCCTGCAATGTCAACAGCAGCAAGGGGAAAAGGGGGGATGTGAGTCTCGGTGGGGGGCAAAACCAGATGGGAAGATGGTCAGCCAAGCTGGGGGAGCTATTAAACCAACTACCCCTTGATGCTGCTTTCGGTGTAGTGACTTAAATCACTTGGCTGCCAACTGCCCGGAATGACCTTGAGGCCCCCCCCTTACTCTGAAATCCAGCGCACCCAAGGCGAAAAAGATGGAAGGTCGATCGAAGGAGTTGGTGAAGGGGAGCACCGCGACCCCTCTAGGGGAGGAAATTATTGTCATAGACGAGCTGAGTGAAACATCATGGGATGACAAGCCGGCGGGAAATGGGGATGGCCTGCACTGAGAGCATCAGGTCGCAGAATTAACAGCACCACTGAGGTCTACTCCGGCGAGATCCTGGAGCTATGTCTTGGCACTCTTTACCCAAAGTTCCAGAACTTATTCTGATTGGGGATCAGAGTCATCATAAAGTGAAAGAAATTTTAGATGCAAAGCTAAAACGGGGTGTTTTGTATTTTCTAATCAAATGGAAGTATTTTTTGATAGCCCACGACGAGTGGGTAGAAAGTTCAAATGTCAGAGGCCCAAATTTAATAAAGAAATTTTATAAGGCTCATCCTTCCAAACCCCGACGAGGGTCTTAGGGGGGGCAATATGTCAAGCATGCCATTACTATATGCTGTTTCTAATGGTGTTCAGCAGACAGGCCAGATACAAAGCAGGACACTCTTCTTGCTCTTCCCCCCCTCCCCCCTGCTTTCTCCTTCTAACCAAAGGGTGCATAATAAATCCATCTGGACCCAGGATGTTTAGAGTAACCTTGTGCTAATGGTGTAGAGTGCCTCTCCCCCATATTCACACAGCCAGGACTTATTGGTTCCCAGAGAATGTGTGAGAAAGGGAGATTTTTTTTCTTAGTTGACATTCCTTAGCCATAAAGAGATACTAGTGAGTAACCTTTGAACCCTCAACTCAATTTGTATCTTTATGTTATCCTTTTGAATTATCTGTAACCTTTCCCTTTGAAGCATGCCTATAAGTTACTATGCTCATTACTTCCAAGGAGTCTGTCCTTGGGCAAGCTATGGAGCTTTAACAATAAAGCAACTTTTGATTAAAGAACAAAAGCTTGGTTATTGAGAAATATCGATGCTTGACAATAATCAATTAGGCAGGAAGAAAAAGGCACAAATATAATTCAAGAATTATTCCCAGGCAGGTATTCCCCCTCCCCCTTCAGTTCAAGTCTTTTCTCTCCAAAGCAAAAAGTTAAAGTCTCTAACTAGAGAGATATAACAGATGACCTTCACAGCTGCGCTGTAGAATGATTCTCAGCTTCAGAAGGGCCTTTCTCTAGCCAGGGCAAAGAGAATACTTATAACATTGTTTCAAAGACATAACAGTGCAATAGAAATGGAAGACAAAAGCATTTGGTCTGCAAAAGTAAAAGGATACAGCATTACATCATTGGCAGAAACCAGTTCTTGACATCAGCTTGCAGAAGAACTGAGGAATTTGGTGTTAGGATCTCCAGGTAAGTCCTGGAGATTTCCCAAAATGCCTGGAGATTTCCCAAAATGTGATCCCATGATGCCTTTGGCATTGAGTGGATGAGGTAACAAAGAGTGGAGAGTGATATTAAATGGGTGGAGTCATGGGATTGATAAAAGTGCTTGTTCAGAAGTTCTCTCTCTCTCTCTCTCTCTCTCTCTCTCTCTCTCTCTCTCTCTCTGAGCTGAACCTTGAGGCCAAGCCTCAGAACTGGAAAGGGGGACTGAGAGTCCTGTTCTTCTCAGTCCAGACCCCTAAACTGAGCAGGAGGTGGCAGCATGCCTAGTGGCAGGAAGTGGAATAGCACACTCAAGGAAGGGGCACACACCCAGGAGGGAGCTAGTGCAGTGAATGCAGTCCCCTCCAAGGGAGGTCTTCTTAAGGAAAGTTGGTGCTATGGAGGGTTTAGGCTCATTTTTCCCATAATTAGTGTGCAAGATGGAGTGTACTGGGAAACCAATAGGTAGAGGAGGGGAATGGGAGATAAAAATTGCTAAGAGGAAAGAGAGTACACAGAGAGTGAGGGGAGTAGGGTGGTTGAACAGAGTGATAAATTGATTATATAGGGGTCATGTTACACTAGAAGCTCCATCCAGAAAAATTAAGAATATAGAGGAGTTGATTAGTGTTTGGCGAGTAAAAAGGTTAACCGGTATATACTCTGAGTGTGTTAGGGGAAAAGGGTCAAGCCCCATTCCGTTGGTTTGAATATTTTCATGTACATCACCTTGTACAAGACCCCAAGATTCGGGAAAACCTCTCATGCCCACCAACTGAGTCTGAATCCCTAATTTTATGGTCTAAACACCAAATACAGGTTTCATATCTCACATATATCATATCCTATCACTTAGGGCTTGTCATTCTCTTCCATCATACTCTAACCTCTAGCACAGAGACTGTGATATGTTCTTTACACAAGAGCAATGGGTCTCCATCAGGGCATCAAAGGGCACTATGTCTAAATCGATCAATGTATCCCAGCAAAACTACAAGGTTCTGGCAAGATGGTACTACACTCCACTTAATCTCTCTCATACTTCTTCCTACTCTCCCCTCTGTTGGCGCAACCGTGGGATCCAAGCGTCATACTTACATACCTTGGTGGAGTTGTCTGGTGGTTACAGCCTTTTGGAAATCCGTCTTAACACAAATTAAGGAGATCACAAATTTCTCTATTCCCTATGGACCTGACCTCATTCTGCTCAATAACTGGGCTAACATGCCGATCACTCCAATGTTAAAATCATTAAGAACTCATCTTCTGACAGCTGCTAAGATTGTCATAGCCCATAATTAGAAACGCTCCTCCCCCCTCTTGGATTTCCAAAATCTGGGACCACGTTGTTATGGAAAAGATATCAGCTGGGATTGACCACAAAGGCCCTTATAAGGCACTTGAGAATTTTTTTGCCGTTTGGCATCTGCTCCTTGGAAAGCTTGATTCAGATCCAGTTTATATTTGTTCTTCTAGTAAAAGTAAGATTTATAAAGAATTACTCTTGTACTGACTGCAGCTAGAAAATGCCACTTCTGAACTTTCACCAAAAACTTATACAATGACCCTTGAACGTTGAAATGATGTCTTCTTTTCTAGTATTTTTCCAGGTTGGAGGAGAGGAAATATCATTGATACCCACTGTTTACTGACCACATCAGTACCGGTGACAGTTGATATGCTTTGTATAAGATGGAAGGGGGTGAGGGTGGGGGGACATTATGTTGTAATCTTCCGTGTACCACTTCTGTACAACTGACTAATCTTTAATAAAGCCATTAAATTTTTTAAAAAACCTTTTCCAGCCTTTTGGCAAAAATTGATGTAAATATCTTATAGTCTACATTCAACAAGGAGATAAACCTATAATTTTTAATCTCTTTATCAGCAGTCTCATGCTTCGGGATCAAAGAAATCATAGCTTCATTTCATGAATCAGATACTTTACCTTCTTCAATAATAGACTCCATCAGTTGTTTATAGGGTTGCAACAAGTCAACCAGTCATCTTCAAATGTTTTATAGAACTCTGGGGGAAGGTCATCTGGGCCAGGAGCTTCCCTATGTTTTGCCTCCTAATTGCATCTGATATTTCCTGTATTGTTACTGGATCATTCAATATTTTCTTTCACTTCTCTGTAATGCTCATAACATTTTTGACTTTAATATATTTCCTTTGAGTCTCTTCATCTACTTCTATTTTTTGGTAAAATTTTCTATAAAATCATTCTACAATCCTTCTTAGGTCTTCATTGCAGTATTTCTCTATTCCATCCTGATCTTTCAAAGCTCGAATAGTTTTTCTCCCTCTTTCTTTCTTAAATTTATAGACCAACCATCTTCCTGGTTTATTTGCATTCTCAAAAAAATGTAGTCTCACATATTTGAGGTTTTTCTCCATTTCTTCCAGCAACAATATATTTATCTGATGTAGTATGAATTTTATTTTATTCAGTGAGTCCGTCTCTTCTGTCGTTGATTTAAATTTTCTTTCCTCTGATTCCAAGGATCTTATCAGCTCCTGATACTTCTGGTTTCTCTTTTTTCTTTGTTGTGAAGCATAACTAATAATAAATCATCTAAAGAAAATTTTCCCAGTATCCCACACTATCCTAGGAGATACTTCTGGGGTTAAATTCTGTGTAAAAATATTCCCAATTCCTTCTTGATGTCAGCAACAATTTTTTTTTTGTCTTTCAGACATTGTAGATTCAATCTCCAATTAAATGTCCTTCTTGTCCCCCTCATCCTCAGTAACAAGGGAACATGATCAGCAAATGACATTGGGCAAATTTCTATTTCCTCCAAATGTATCAAAGATGCTGACATCCAACGCATATCAATCCTGAACCATGATTGGTGTCTTTGGGAGAAAAAAGTATAGTCTCCTGTAGTCGGGAATCATGTCCGCCATGTATCAATCAAGTTTAGTTTAGCTGCCAATTTTTGTTATGTCTGGGACAACTGCATTTCCAATTTTTCTTTCTGTCAAGCATGCTCATTCCTTGCCCATTTTTTGCCCATGTCATTAGGTCTGCTCTCCATTATTTACAACCTAGAGGGTACGTATCTGGTATTGGGATGTTTATGGTATGGGCTAGCAGTTGGTACCTCAAGGTATCCTGCCCCTCTGCTTCACACAGACAAATCTTATCTGTTCACAGAGCGGTGCAAGAATGTTTCTGATGTTCTTTGGTAGAATACAATGCTTTAGTAGTAAATAGATAGTTTCCTAAGTAACCTTTGAACCTGTGACTCAAGTATGCATCTGCAACCTTTGATGATATTCTATATAGCAACTTTGTAACCCTTGGTACCCCATTACTCCTAAGGCTTGTGTCCTTGGTAGAGCTCCTGAGTTTCCTGAAATAAAATGATCTTTTGAATCTAAACAAAGGATTCTGTTATTGGGAATTATCAATGCTTGACATTTTGGGACTAATCCCACTAGGGACATAACCGAACCTTGAGACTTTCTAATGCGATGACAGAGAGAGCTCCTGATAATGGAGAAGCCCCCGACAATCCAGAGACGCCGACTGGTGAGGATCAAAGACTGGGAACAGCCCTGAGGCAACCCCCTTGGCACATACTTGACGCCAAAAGGCCAGCTGGGAGAGATTCCCCGCTGCACATACAGCAACTATTCATAACCCTAAAAGATTGGGGCCCCAGAAGGTCTACCAGCCTAATGGATGAAGCGCCAGCATGGCGGGAAGCGATCCTGGCCCTACCCCCCCCCCCCTGCGCTCCAGAATGGGGGACAATAGCAATCAGGGCACATCAGAGGCTAGCAGAGGTGATGGTCGTAAGAACCGGGGTACCGATCCGATCCTAGACAAGGAGGAAGAAGAGCAAGATCCCAACCCAAAAGACTTCCTCCAAATGATGAGGTTCGAGATGGCGGACATGGTTAGGACCCTCAGAGAAGAAATGTGAATGAACAAAGCCTTCTCGACCAAAAGGTGAGGTGGCAGCTCGATCAAATACTACACCCTCCTGCGCCTGGGGGGCGGCAACCACAACAACCCCCGTAACCTCAACCACAGCAGCTGCTGCCACCACAGCCATGGCAAGGCCTGGTAGACTACGGCCGAGGCAGGGAACTGGATGCCTCATTCAATGGGGATGCAAAGGAAGTGGAGTACTTCTCAATACAAGCTAATATCTTCATGTACTACTGGGGCCATACCTTTCCAGATGACTTCAGCCAAGTCGACTATTTAGGCTCCAAACTGAAAGGAGCCGCCAAGATGATATGTGAGTCTCTATGAAACCCGAAGCCCAGAGCTAAATATGGTGGCAGCATTCCTGCGGGCCCTGCTGACCCAATACGAAGTCCCCCCCTGCAAGAGACCCGAGACTGGGAACAGCCCTGAGGCAACCCCCTTGGCACATACTTGACACCAGGAGGCCAGCTGGAAGAGATTCCCCGCTGCACATACAGCGACTATTCACAACCTTGAAGGATTGGGGCCCCAGAAGGTCTACCAGCCTAATGGATGAAGCGCCAGCATGGCAGGAAGCGATCCTGGCCCTACCCCCCCCCCCGCGCTCCAGAATGGGGGACAATAGCAACCAGGGCACATCAGAGGCTAGCAGAGGTGATGGTCGTAAGAACCGGGGTACCGATCCGATCCTAGACAAGGAGGAAGAAGAGCAAGGTCCCAACCCAAAGGACTTCCTCCAAATGATGAGGTTTGAGATGGCGGACATGGTTAGGACCCTCAGAGAAGAAATGTGAGCGAACAAAGCCTTCTCGACCCAAAAGGTGAGGTGGCAGCTCGATCAAATACTACACCCTCCTGCACCTGGGGGGGGGGGGGCAACCACAACCTCAACCACAGCAGCTGCTGCCACCACAGCCATGGCAAGGCCTGGTAGACTATGGCCGAGGCAGCATGTTTCTAGAATGATGACACTGGAAAGGAGTGAAAGAAAAGTGGTGAGGGTCAAAAAAGGTCTAATGGGCATTTTGTATAAGGAATGGTAGTTGGATAATGATGCAAGCATTCCTGCGGGCCCTGCTGACCCAATACAAAGACCCCCTGCAAGAGACCTGAGAGCTGACGAGCTTGCGAGACCTGCAACAAGGGGCCAAGTCGATGAGAGAGTACCCAACCAAGTTCTGAGCCAATGCCACCAAAATACGAGGATGGAGCAAGCAGATGAAAATCGAGCAATTCCAGAGAGGCCTGAACGCCAGCGTACTGGATCGAGCCCTCCAACAAGCCCACCCGACTTCGTTAGTTGGGTGGGTACAGCTTGAGGGAGAGGTAGAAACCAACATGAAACTAGTGGCTCTCCAGCGCCAACAGCAGCAAGGGAGTAAGGGGGGACATGAGTCTTGGTCTGGGGCCAAACCTGAAGGGAGGAAGGCAGGTCAGCCGGGGGGGGGTGCTCCTAAACCACCCACCCCCCGATGCTGTTTTCGATGTGGGGATACTAACCACGTGGCAGCAAATTGCCCAGAGAGACCTCGAGGCCCCCCTCACTCTGAAGGCCAGCACACCCAAAACAAAGAAGCCGGAGGGATACTCGAAGGAGCCAGAGAAGGGCAGCATGGCGGCAGCGACCCCATGAGAGGAAGAAATAATCGTCATCGAGGAGGTGGGGGAAAAGTCCTGGGAAGAAGAGCCGGCGGGAAATGGGAACAACTTGCACTGAACAGTGCCGATCAGCAGGTCGTGGAACTAACGGTGCCACTGAGGGTGAGAATTACAGGAACTTTATTTTTCATCCCGCTGACTTTATTGAACCCTAACCTTAAGCATTTCATACACACCCAAGCATTGCTACACTTGGGGTGTACCAGAGACATAATCACCCCCAAATTAGTAGAGGCATTTGGACTCCCCACAAGTCCATTACAACATCCCATTCAATTTGAGCAGATGGATGGAACGGTGATGAAGGGGGAGCCTTGCACAAAACAAACCCAAGGGGTGCCGGAGGGGATAGAAGACCATTGGGACACTGAAATTTTTGTCGCAGCCTGCTCATTGTCTTTTGATATTGTCTTGGGGGTCGGGTGTTTAGGTAAACATGAGCCCAATATCCGATGGGGAGATCAGATCATAGACTTTAGAGACATGGTGTGTAAGCCCCACACCTGGAAAAAGGGATGGGGCTCTAACCCCCCACCCCCTTGAATGAAAAACTATGCCTCACTATAGAAGAGGTGAGATCAATACTGAAGGAATACCGGGACCTAAGACAGGTGTTCAGTGAAGAAGAAGCTAATGCACTCCCCCCCCCCCCATCAAGACACAGATTGTGCCATAGAATTAATACCAGGGCAGAGTCTACCCAAGGCGAAAATATACACGGGGTGAGCCAAAAAGGTAGAACGACACAAGTTCTTAGATAAAAATCTAAAACAGGGCTTCATCCGACCGGCTATGGCCCCTCATGCCGCCCCAGTGTTGTTCAGAAAGAAAAAGGATGGGGGGCTAAGGCTGTGCACAGATTTTAGAGGGATTAATACCATTTCAGCGTCTAATGCGTACCCCATACCCCTTATAAAAGACTTATCACAGTATCAGAAGGAAAGATTTTTACCAAACTGGATTTGCGAGACGCCTATTTCCGGGTGTGCATTAAAGAGGGGGATGAATGGAAAACAGCGTTCAACACGCCAATGGGACAATTCGAATACCTGGTCATACCATTCGGATTGCAAGGGACCCCTGGGGTCTTTATGAACTTCATAAATGAAGTACTGTGAAAATACCTTTACCAAGGGGTAGTGGTGTATCTGGATGATATAATTATTTATTCAAAGGACCTCCCCTCCCATGTAAAACTAGCGAGGGAAGTACTAGCCACCCTCTACAAAAACCAACTGTTTGCAAAGCTATCAAAATGTGAGTTCCACAAGATGGACTATCTAGGCTACTGGGTGTCAGGGAAAGGATTAGCAATGGGCCCAGTTAAAATACAAGCTGTGTTAGACTGGGAACCCCCAAGGACACACAGACAGTTACAATCCTTCATTGGATTCACAAAGCTTTACCGTAATTTTATACAAGGGTTTGCCCACACCATGCTCCCCCTAACTGACCTCCTCAAGACAAAAGGGAAAGGTCCCAAAGCCAAATGGCCAGGTGCAAAGCTAGCATGAACAGAGAAGTGCCAAGTGGTGTATAATAAATTAAAGAGACTATTTATGAGTGAACCAATCCCAATCCACTCCAACGAATTAAAGCCCTTTGTGGTTCAATGTGACACAAGCGATGTCACTGTGGAGGCAATATTAATGCAGCCAGATGAGGGGGGGGGGTCTCTAAAACACTGCGCCTACATCTCCAAGAAATTCTCCCATGAGCAAAGGAATTGGTCAATGTGGGACAAAGAGGCATTTGCAGTAACATTCGCCTTAAAGACCTGGAGATCATGGCTTGAGGGGGTGAGGGCCCCATTTGAGATATGGACTGATCATAAAAACTTGGAAGCCTAACAGGGCACCGGAAACTAAACAAAAAGCAAATCCAGTGGGCGGGTTTCTTCGCCAAGTTTGATTTCGCATTAAAGCACATACTGGGGTCTAAGAACTTTTTGGCAGATGCTCTATCCTGCCTCCCCGAGCATAACAGCCAAAGAGAAGAGGTGATCGATTCTCTAATCTCCCCTAGCAAATTGGGGGGAGCAGTAACTACTCGCTCTCAAACCATGTGCAAAGCTACTGAAGAACAGTGGGGGTAAAGACTGAGGAAAGAGGTGGAAAAGGAGATGCTAAACCTGAGGGGGTAAACCGGGGGGGAAGGAGGCTTTTGGCACAAAGACAGTAAACTGTACGTGTTGGAGAGCCTCTGGAAAGAGATACTGCAATCCTGCCATGACAAGATTGCTGGTCACTTTGGGTATGTCAAAACTCTGCACCTCGTAAATAGAAAATTTTGGTGGCCTTTCATGAAAAAAGATATATCTTGAGTATGTGGCTTCCTGTCTGATGTGTCTAATGGCAAAACGGAGGGGAGGGAAGCCACCGGGATTATTACTGCCTCTAGAAACAGCAACCTGAACCTGGTCGGTAGTGTCGCTGGATTTTATCATGGAACTTCCCCTTCCCAAGGGAAAACCGTAATTCTTGTGGTAGTGGATATGTTCTCTAAACAAGCGCACTTTATCCCATGCTCTCAAATAGCAACGGCCAAAAGATTAGCCCAACTATTCTTCCAATATGTGGTGAAATTACATTCCTTTCCTGATAAGTTGATTAGCGACAGAGGAGTACAATTTGTTGCCAACTTCTGGCGGGAGTTTTGTAAACTAACAGGCATAATGCAAGGACTAAGTTCTGCGTACCACCCTCAGATGGACGGACAGACGGAATGAGTAAATGCAGTCTTATAACAATATCTAAGGTGTTTTGTGAACTACCAGTAATCAAACTGGGCAGAGCTGCTTCCCTTTGCAGAATATGGGTATAATAATAGTATACACAGCTCAATCAAAACCTTTGCATTCATGGTAGTGAACGGGTATGAAGGAATTACCGGGAGGGCTGACAGCAGAACCATCTTCAGCCTTTGAACAATGGTGGATAAAATTGGGAAAGGCCTGGAACAATATCCAGGAGAACCTGGACACAGCTAAGGAGACATACAAAAAGCACTATGACAAGCACCATTCACCTACTTGGGACTTTAAGGTGGGGGACAGGGTGTTTTTGCCAACTAAGAACCTGCCATTGCCACAAATCTCTAAAAAAGTGGCATATAAATTCCTGGGACCATTTCGTATAAAACAAGTAATTAACAAAGTGACCGTAGAACTACAGTTGCCAAAGATGTTTAGTAAGATCCATTTTTTCATTCCAACTTACTCCGGAGAGATTCTGGTGCGACACACTGGCATCCTAGACCAAAGGTGCTGGAACCCATACCTGTGGGAAATCAGAACCACCATGAAGTGAAAGAAATTTTAGATGCTAAGCTGAAGCGGGGAATGTTATATTTTCTGGTTAGATGGAAACACTTCTCAGAAGCGAGTGGATCTGCTATCTTGGATTTGATTCTCACCAACAAGGAAGAATTGATTGAAGAACTGGAAATAGTGGGCACCCTGGGCAGAAGTGACCATGTGATTTTGGAATTTACAGTCTTAGGAAAGGGAAAAGCTATACATAGTCAGACGTATAGATTGGACTTCAGAAAGGCAAACTTTGATAAACTTAGAACTATGCTGGGTAAAATCCCATGGTCAGAAATACTTAGGAGGAAGGGGGTTCAGGAGGGGTGGGAGTTTCTTAAAAGCGAATCACAGATGATTCCTATGAGAAGAAAAAATGGAAAAAGCCTAAAGAAGCCGAAGTGGCTCCATAAACAGACTTGAGAAATAAAAAAGACTCCTTTAGGAATTGGAAGGATGGCCTTATAACGAAGGATGAATATAAACAAATCACCAGTGCTTGAAGAGAAAAAGCTCAGTATGAGCTTAGGCTGGCCAAAGATGCTAAAAACAACAAAAAAAGGGTTCTTTTCTTATGTTCAGAGTAAGAAAAAGAAGGACATTGTAGGCCCATTGCGAGGGCAAGAAAGTGAAATTATAACAGGTAATGAAGAGAGGGCAGAGCTGCTCAATTCCTACTTTTCCTCAGTCTTCTCTTCTGAGGGAAATGGTGCACAACATGGAAAAAACAGAACATATAAGGAGGGTATGAAGTTCCAACCTAGGATCAGCATAGGGGTAGTAGATAAAAACCCAGTTTCTTTAAATGAAACTAAGTCCTCAAGGCCAAATGAACTGCATCCAAGGGTTCTAAAAGAGCTTGTGGGTGTAATTTCTGAGCCTCTGGCTATTATTTTTGAGAATTCTTGGAGAACAGGAGAGGTGCTGGAAGAGTGAAGGCATGTGAATCTTGTCCCCATCTTCAAGAAGGGGAAAAAAGATGATCCTGGCAACTACCAACCTATCAGCTTGACATCTAGACCTGGAAAAGTTTTAGAACAAATCATCGAACAGTCAGTCCTGGAACATTTAGAAAGAATGGATGTGATTTCTAAGAGCCAGCATGGTTTTCTCAAAAACAAGTCATGTCAGACTAACCTGATCTCTTTTTTTTGAGAAAGTGACTACCTTGCTGGATCAGGGGAATGTTGTAGACATCGTTTATCTTGATTTCAGTAAGTCCTTTGATAAGGTTCCACATACTATCCTTCTTGACAAGCTGGTAAAATGTGGCTTGGATCCTGTTACCATTAGGTGGATCTGTAACTGGTTGACAGATCGCATCCAAAGAGTGCTTGCGAATGGTTCCTCATCCTCTTGGAGAGAAGTGACAAGTGGAGTGCCTCAAGGATCTGTTCAGGGACATGTTTTGTTCAACATCTTTATCAATCATTTAGATGAAGGAATAGAGAGAATACTTATTAAATTTGCAGATGATACTAAATTGGGAGGAGTTGCAAACAGAAGAAGACAGAGGCAGGCAGGGAAACTGGGCTAAAACCAATATGAATTTTCACAGGGATAAATGTATAATTCTGCATTTAGGTAGGAAAAATCAAATGCATGGTTATAGAATGGGGAAGACTTGTATTAGCAGTAGCATGTGCAAAAAGGATCTAGGGGTCTTAGTGGATTATACGGTGAACATGAGTCAACAGTGTGATGCGGTGGCTAAAAAGGCAAATGCAATTTTGGGCTGTATCAACAGAAATATAGTGTCCAGATCACGTGATATGATGGTATTGCTTTACTCTGCTCTGATAAGACCTCACCTGGAGTATTGTGTTCAGTTTTGGTCACCACATTTTAAGAAGGATATAGACAAGTTGGAACGTGTTCAAAGGAGGGCAACAAAGTCCTATGAGGAAAGATTGAAGGAGCTGGGGATGTTTAGCCTGGAGAGGAGGCGGCTGAGAGGTGATATGATCACCATCTTCAAGTGCTTGAAGAGCTGTCATATAGAGGATGGTGTGGAATTGTTTTCTGTGGCCCCGGAAGGTAGGGCCAGAACCAATGTGTTGAAATTAAATCAAAAGAGTTTCCGGCTCAACATTAGGAAGAATTTCCTGACAGAGCGATTCCTCAGTGGTTCCTCAGGAGGTGGTGGGCTCTCCTTCCTTGGAGGTTTTTAAATAGAGGCTAGATGGCCATCTGACAGCAATGAAGTTCCTGTGAATTTAGGGGGTGGTGTTTGTGAGTTTCCTGCATTGTGCAGGGGATTGACCCTAGAGATCCCTTCTAACTCTATGATTCTATATATGCAGGACTTTTTTTGTAGCAGGAACTGCTTTGCATATTAGGCCACACACACCTAATGTAGCCAATCCTCCTAGTGCTTACAGTTGGACCTGTACTAAAAGCCCTGAAAGTTCTCGGAGGATTGGCTAAATCATGACCTAATATGCAAAGCAGTTCCTGCTACAAAAAAAGCCCTGCATATATGGTACACAGTCAAACAGAGCAAGAGCTAAAATTGCATAGCAGAACATCAATAGTGCATTCATGGCAAGAACTGATTATTGACAATGAAGCCATTCTTTCAGAGTTGCATATTAGGTCATATAGAAGAAGTTCACTGGCTAAATATCTGCACAACAGGTTGCTTTTAAAGGCATGGGAAACACAGCCAGTAAAAAGCTGCAAGCCTCTCATAAATATCCTTTTTGGGATAATTGCAGAAAAGCTTGTATGAACCTCATATAATTTGAAATTAATTCATTAATTGCAGTACAATTCTCTGCTACTTTTCACAGCAATTTCCCAGTGTTTCAGCCAAGGGAAAGTATGAAAAATAGCTGTCAAACGATTTTTTTTAAACCAAGCAAGCTTGGTTGTAGCTTGAGGCAGGGTTCCAGTAGTAGCAGCTGAAGAAAAGGTCTACTAAATGTGTCAGATATTTTGAGGTAGAGCAGCTGCCAAGGTTCAGTGTGGGTGGTACACAGTGCTGGCATTCCTGATGGCAATGGCAACAGCACTCCCAACTGCATACACTGGTCAGTGCTGTTGAGGACGGGGTGTGTAGGTGGTGCAGGCATTAGAACATGGACATTAGGAGTGTTTGCAAGCTGGAGAAGAACGCAGAAACAGATAGGTGCATGCAGGTGTGGGGGTGGAAAGAGAGGACCATGGGAATGTTTGGAAAAGTTGCAGACCGCCCACTTTCCACCCCCGTTTTGGCTCAGTATGAGATTCAGAGAGATTTTTCTAAAAATGAAGTTACTTCAGAAGAAGACGCAGGTTTGGGGGAGTGCCCTGGAAGTGACACCACAGGAAATGACATAATTCCTGTCTCTCAGCTCCACCCCCAAAGTCTCCTGGCTCCATCCCGAAGATTAGTGGGCTACGAAGGAGAAGTGTAAAAATAACTGGGCCATGGGAAAGAGATGTTTGGGAAACCCTGCCTTACAAGGTTTATTGCTGAATAGCAGAGTGGCATTTTGCCTTCCAAAGTGAAAACAGTCATCTATTTTACCCAGTGTAAGCATACCAAGGTTGTGACAATGTTATTATACAATCTTTCACTATGACAACTGCTACTGCGTGGTGGTGGCAGTAGAGGCTTTATCAGACATTATTATCATTATCATAAAGATATACTTAATAATATGCTAATTGTTTTCCAAATTAATATATTAACCATTTTAGTAGCTGTTTTTGTTAATTGCACATTTTAATTAATTAATCAATATTATTGTTTCTTAAGTGCTTAAGTGTGCAATCTTAAGGGGGGGGGTGAAAATGCTGTGGAAGCCAACTAACCGGTACGCTGGCGGAAATGGGACTTGCGCCACTCTAGCTCCGTCCCCACCAGTGCAAATGGGAGTTGCACTGCTCTATGCCCGCCTCAGCACATGGCCACCCAGGCAGCAGCAGAACTGGGGCGCAAGCCACTACTCCAGCATATGAGGGGGCAGCCCCAGGGGCATGGCCACCATTAGTCAGCTTCCTTTCACCCTGGGAATGCCCCCCGTGAGAGGTACGAAGTTAGGACAATGAGAAAGTTGGCGTATCCCATAGAGACATCAATACCCACAGACCCTTGTTGGGATGAGCCCCCTCTGCAGTCCCCAATCGCAGCCTTACGAAACCTGCCGTCCCAGCCCGCACAATCCTTTAGGTAGGGAAGGGCATGTGGCATGGGACTCTGCCAGGGAGTTCCCTTACACATGGACTTAGAGGGCCAGGGCACTTTGGTGGTGGACATTGCACAGCAAGGCAGCTTGGACAGTATCTTTGACTTGCGAGGAGGAGAGCGAGGTCTCTCCCCTGGGGCTAACTGCTCTTGTTTTCAGGTCTCAACAGGCACTCGGCCTCTGGAGGCTCAGCGTACAAGGACGGTCGCCCATGACTGGGTAAGTGCAACAGTGCACCCCCACTTTCCTCCTCCTCCCCTTACTTGAGGCCGGGTGGTGTGCAAGCGTCTCCAGCACTTGAACCAGGCAGTGGACTCAGGCGGGGGGCAGTTGCTGGCCCTCCTCCACCATACTGCTGCTGACCACCTTCCCTTGGTCTGTCCTCTGCCACGTTCCCACCTCTGGCAGGGCACGGGGGGGGGGTCTGGCAGCTGATCCGATGCCTGTGGGGAGGTGAGTCAGAGACTGTCCCTTTAAGAGAGCCCCCGGCTGAAACGCAGCCTCCTGCTCCAGCTGCCACCCCTGCAGGTGCTCTTGGTCTCTGACTGTTTTGCAGGTAGGAATCCAACACAGAGACTTTCATGTGTGGCGCTCCAGCCTTCCCCCTCTATTCACTCAACTGTTCCTGCCTGCTGCTCCAAGTGGAGCCCTGCCCCCTGCGAGACTGCCCAAGTTGCACCTGGGATACCTTTGCACTCAGTTCCAGCACAATAAATTCTGAGCTGTGCCCTCCTTTGTCTCTCCTGTTTGGCGTCTGCTGCACATTCCCTATGCCCCTCCCCTCCCCTGGCCACTCTGTCAGCAAGCTCCCCAAGGGAATGCCTTGGAGGGCAGGTGCACTTGGTTCTTGGGGGGGGGAGGAGAGGGCTATGAGCCGCCATGCTGCCCCCACATGGCTGGACAGGGGAGGGGGGTTGCTGCCCCTCATCCTGGCCGGCCTGACAGCCTGCCTGACCCCACAGGGCTGTTGTGCCCATAGCACAACCTGGGGGGCATTATGGAGTGGATGCATGCCCGGCACCTCGCACTCTGAGTTCTGCAGCCCCCGGGGAAAAGTTCCGTGCACACAGCAGGGGGCGTCAGGGTGGCACAGGGGGCCTCTGAGTCCATGCGTGGAGGTGGTTGCCTGTTGGATTTGGTGTCAGGCTGGGACTCTGTCTGCTCATTCCCATACACACATTTCGTCTGCTGTCTTTTGAAGCAGATTTCTGCACTTTGTACTTACTGTTTGTTTGTGGTTAGCCAGGGGGCACGTGCCTCTAACTGTCTGCCTGCCATTGGCACGAGTCTCTGACAGTGGGAGGGTGCGGGGGGTTGCCAGCCTCTCAGGTGTAGGCTTTCCGCCTCCCCTCCCAGTCATGTGCAATGGACTGGCCAATCCTGTGGTCCTGCACTGCCCCTTCTCTCCCCCCACTCCACCTTGGCAGTGAGCCAATAGCATATGCATGGGCGAGATCACCATGGTGACAGCTTGTCTCTCCTGGCTGCTTACGCTCCATCCCCCTCCCTGCCTGGCATAACCTCTCCCCTTTGGAAGCCGACTAGCTCTGCCCACATTAGTTCCACACTCAGGTAGGGCTACACCACAGATCTCAGGATTGAGCTGCCCGAACCTAGGCACTGTATAAGAGTCTCTTGACACATTGATGAGTACAAAGAGTGGGGACTGTCAACACAAGATGGGTATTCCATGAAGGGACTCTTAGTAAAAGTGTGAAAAATTTCCAGGGTAGAGATCTCCTCTGCTTGGATGGTGCCAGAAATCAACGTGATCGGAACAATTACCAAGGACTAGGAATATGAAGGAGCTCACCAACTCTGTATCATGAGAATGTCACTTTATTTGTTACAACAAAGTATGGCACCTTTAAGGCCAATGAAATTTTATTCTGGTACAAGCTTTCATGTGCATGCATGAAACTTTGTTGGTCTTAAAGGTGCCACTGGAATCAAATGTTCTGGTGCTTCAGACCAACATGGCTACCCACCTGAATCTGCCTTATTACTTACTGGTTTTTAAAATGTTATTTCTAGTCTGCCTTTCTCACTGGGACTTAAGGTGGATGACACAGAGTGAGTCAATACAATCAACAGGATGAGACATTTAATAAACAATGCAATACTGTTACCATTACGTAGATCTGTAACTGGCTGACAGATCGCACCCAAAGAGTGCTTGTGAATGGTTTCTCATCCTCTTGGAGAGGAGTGACAAGTGGAGTGCCTCAAGGATCTGTCCTGGGACCTGTTTTGTTCAACACCTTTATAAATGATTTGGATGAAGGAATCAAGGGAATGCTTATTAAATTTGCAGATAATACTAAATCGGGAGGGGTTGCAAATATAGTAGAAGACAGAAACAGGATACAGGATGATCTCGACAGGCTGGAAAACTGGGCTGAAACCAATAAAATGAATTTTAAGAGGGATAAATGTAAAGTTCTGCATTTAGGTAGGAAAAATGCAATGCATGGTTATAGGGGTGAACAGCAAATGGCCAAGGAGGGAGGGATTGGCCTGCTACCAGGCAGGGCGCATGCTTGGCTGTGTCTCATGGCAAGAGGGGCTGGCTGCCAGAGGGGCTGGGGCACAGGCAGATGGGTGCCTGTGGATGGATCCTGCCTGCCTGTCAGCATTGTGCCACTTCTGAGCCCACACAAGCCAGGCTGGAGACACCAGGCTGCCTCCTGTGTCTGCTAGGAGGGCACAGATGGGTGTGGGATTGAACTCCTGCTGGCATGCTGCCACCACTCAGCCCCTTCTCTGCCACTGCTGCCTCATCCGCCACTGCCACCACCCGCCTGCAGGCGGTGAGGCAGAGGGTGGCAGAGAGAGGTGGGCAGTGGCAAGGATGAGTGCAGCAGCGGCAGCAGGGAAAGGACACTGGGGGTTTCGGGGCACACACAGGGAGGGGGTGCCTGTCGCTGCCCCGTGGCACCAGTGCACCCTAGATGGCTGCCAACTTGGCCAACTGGGACGCATTGGCTGTGCTCCTATAGCAACTCCAAGTGGTCGCTGGAGATCTCTTGAGATTACAACTGATCTTCCGAGTGCTTTGTTCAGCAGCACATATACCAAAATTGCAACTGATCTCCAGGAGACAAAGATCAGCTCACTTGAAGAAAATAAACATTTTGAAAGGTGAACACTATGGCATTATAGCCCGTTGAAGTCTGTCCCCTCCCCAAACCCCACCCTCTTCAGGCTCCACCCCCAAAATCTCCAGATATGTCCCAATCCAGAACTGGCAACTTTAACCTTGCTGTACTTCTTCACCCAAAGTACTTCTTCACCCAAAGGGTGATTAACATGTGGAATTCACTGCCACAGGAGGTGGTGGCAGCCACAAGTATAGCCACCTTCAAGAGGGGTTTAGATAAAAATATGGAGCACAGGTCCATCAGTGGCTATTAGCCACAGTGTGTGTGTATATATAAATTTTTTTGCCACTGTGTGACACAGAGTGTTGGACTGGATGAGCCGTTGGCCTGATCCAACATGGCTTCTCGTATGTTCTTATGTAACTCATCC
This sequence comes from Heteronotia binoei, assembly GCF_032191835.1. Taxonomy (NCBI): domain Eukaryota; kingdom Metazoa; phylum Chordata; class Lepidosauria; order Squamata; family Gekkonidae; genus Heteronotia; species Heteronotia binoei. Next base: position 9,947,221 of record NC_083236.1, read on the forward strand.
CTTATCTCTCAGGAAATTGTTAGTCATTATGACATTAATTTCCCAAAGATGAGTCTTCAGAAACTTGACTTGCCCCCAAAGCCTGAACCAAAATTTAAAAGACCAAGAAATGGCTAGACAAGACCAGTTTCTTGACAAGCTATCATAGTGGAGCACTGTGGAGGGGCAGAGATAGTCCCATAAATGTAAGAGACAGAGGTCAAGGAGCATGTGACAACAAATAACTTGAAGCCAATAACTGATGGGCAGCCACTGGAGTGACTGCAGAATGGAAGTAATATGATTGCTCCATCTTACTCCCTCATAGGACTGGAAGGTCATCTAGTCCAACCCCCTGCACAATGCAGGAAACACACAAGTACCTCACCCATACACATGCACAGTGACCCCACTCCACACCCAGAAGATGACAACCCACCCCCCCAGCTTCTAAGATCCCTGGCCAAATTGGCCTGGAGAAATTTGCTGCCTGACCCCAAAGTGCTGAACAGCTTTCCCCGGGCGTGTAAGAAAGGGCCATGAGAACTAACCATTGATGGTAACACTTCCTGCCCTCCTTCTCATGTTCTGCCATCTGAAACTAATGCTGATCCTGTGAAACTGAGGGGAGGTATTTGTGAATTTTCTGCATTGTGCAGGGGGTTGGATGAGATGACCCCAGAGGTCCCTTCCAACTCTATGATTCTACAACTTCAAAGAATCATCATTGCTATCAGATGGCCATCTAGTCTCTGCTTAAAAACCTCCAAAGAAAGAGAGCCCACCACCTACCAAGGAAGCCTGTTCCATTGAGGAACTGCACTAACTGCCAGGAAGTTCTTCCTAATGTTTAGCCAAAAACTCTTCTGATTTAATTACAACCCACTGGTTCTAGTCCAAACTTCTGGGACAACAGAAAACAGTTCAACGCCATCCTCTATATGACAGCTCTTCAAGTACTTGGTGATCATATCACCTCTCAGTTGTCTCTTTTCCAGGCTAAACATACTCAGCTCCTTCAACCTTTTCTCATAGGACTTGGTCTCCAGATTCCTCACCATCTTCATCACCCTCCTCTGGACCCATTCCAGCTTGACTATATCCTTCTTAAAATGTGGTCCCCAAAACTGAACACAATGCTCCAGGTGAGGTCTTACCAGAGCAAAGCAAAGCAATAACATCACTTTACCTGATCTGGACACTATACTCCTGTTAATACAGACCAAAATTGTGTTTGCCTTCTTAGCCGCTGCATCACACTGTTGACTTATGTTCAGCATATGGTCCACGAAAACCCCTAGATCTTTTTCATACATAGTACTGCCAAGGCAAGTATTCCCCATCCTATAACTATGCATTGGATTTTTCCTACCTAAATGCAGAAGTTTACACTTATCCCTGTTAAAATTCATTTTATTGATTTCAGCCCAGTTTTCCAGCCTGTCAAGATCATACTGTATTGGTGTATCCTGCTTCTGTCTCCTACTGTATTTGCAATCCCTCCCAATTTAGTATCATCTGCAAATTTAATCAAAGAATCTCATTTTACAGGTACACAAGAGAGGTTGTTTTCAGTGGCAGCCCTACAATTAAGGAAAAATCTTCAACAGGTTTTATTTAGGACTGCATTTGGTTAAGTTCACTAGGAATCCTCAGTTGTGTTTTTTAATTTTGGCTCCTATGTTTTTAATATATGTTATGTTTTATTTACATTGTAATCTGTCTTGAGCCCTTTAAGAAAGAGAGACAGCTAATAAATGTTTTAAATAAAAATACTACCTTTCACTGGATGTATATGATAATTTGTTGAACCAGCTGTTTGTTTTTTAACTGGCTCTCTCCACTTTTCTTTGCACTGTTCTTTTTATTCTAAATAAGATTATATTATTTAAATGTTCTTTGCCTCCTTTCATTTCTGGAAATGTGGTACCAAGTGTGACCCACATTTACACATGCTTAAAGGTCCCAAAAGAAACGCAGGCTGAATTCAGTAATGGCTAAGATGATATTCCTCAGCATTCAAAGGCCAACATGCTAGATGCTCTCTGGCATGCAAGTGTTTGATAGAATCAGATATGTAACTTGCAGTGATATCTGCATTTGATAACTGAATTCAATACCTGCTCAAATTAAAGCAACCAATAACTGCTAATCACTCTAAAGCATTTAAATTTCAAAGTTTTTAGGGATAATTTCATTTTCAAAATTCTAGTTTTGAATTCAAGATTTTGCGTTTTATTTTGAACAGTGGACTTGGTGAATTTTAGAATATTCCACTCTAAAATAATTAAATCAAAACCCAGGAAGAAAGCAATTGTAGGTTTAGATTCAGCAGAGTATTTCCATGGGATGAAGTATTCTACCCAAGAAGAGTAAGTTTCTCATCTCTCTAGTTCCACTACAGCCCAGTATTTACCCCCTCAAAAATATAGGGTGCATTTGTAGCTGCAGCAAAAGGAAGTGATTAGTAGTCACACTCCATGGGCAGACATCCTTCCACTCACAGAGATGCTCCAGTGAATCCAGTGGAAAAGTTCTGTATTTCTAGAAACAGTCAGATTAGAAAAGTAGAGATAAAGTTGGGAGATTGTAACACAACCTGCTTCCCACCCCCTTCCCCGATGATACATTTGCTAACTGTTAGTATGATAATATTTTCATTTCACTTTGCAGAAAAGATAATTACTTTCAGGGTTTAAGAACGGAATGTGTTGATCCAAAGTTAATCTCTATGTTTTAGCATTTGAGTATTATATTGGAAATATAAATGTCAATGGGCTGTGGTATCATAAATTTGAAGATGTATTATTTAAATTAAAGAAACACCAAGAATGGGAAAAATCTAATACAGGTGTTGCATCTCTGTCATCTGTCATCATTTCCACCATTACCCACAAGAAGCAGCAGGAGAAACAGATCTGCTCAGAGATGAATGAAGAAACTTATTTCCTTTGGTAGAAGTTTCATCCCAACTCTTTTCCATCCCAGAATCTGCAACAAGCATATTATCTTCACCTTACAAGTTTTACCGACACATTCTTAGGATATAGAATCCAACAAAAAGGAAGAGCAAGGTTTCCGGAGAACCAAAGGCGTAAACTATGGGGGGCTCAGGGGCTTGAACCCCCTGTGGATTTTTCAAGGGACATCTTAGCCCCTCCCCCTCGGGCAACCAATACAGGACTTGGGGGCTTAGGGGCTCAGGCCTCTCCTGGGCAACCAGTGCCAGGCATAGTGACAAACTCCTTTGAATGTATGAAAATGTTTTCCAATCCTTTTTAGATTTTCTAGAAGGAGAGATAATGAGCTACAAAATCATGCATAGGATAGCGGATCCTGTGAAGATATGCATTTTTCTCCTGGGACATTGTGAGTCAGGAAAATTCACCCGTGTGTGTTTTTTCCTCTGGGCTGGAAAGAAGGGAGTTAGTGGTGTAATGATCTTCCAAGCTCACCTTCTTACAAATGCTAACTGAGCTAGCAGAGCCGACAATGGATAGATAGATGGATAGATAAACACCCCCCTTCTCTCCTTTTCCTTCTCCACGCAGGAAACATTTATGTGTTGGTATCAAATAAACATCACGCCATCACTAACATTAATATAACTGAGATAGCTGTGAGATGAGACTATTTTAGACTGATTTTAGACTGTTTTAGATTATGTAAAAATTTAATGGTAAATTGTAAATTGTATTGAATTGTATAACTGTTTTATTGTTCAACATGGCCTTTGCCATACCTTGTAAGCCGCCCTGAGCCTGCCTTGGCGGGGAGGGCGGGGTATAAATAAAATTTTATTATTATTATTATTAAATAGGAAGACTATCTTTGGAGACTGGAAAAGCTGTTTTGACCTGAGCAGACCTGGGTCAAGGCGGTGGGGAAAGAGCTTTGATAATGTTTCTGGCAAAAGGAAGAGAAGCTGCTGGATCCATCAGGGAGGGCAGATCTCTCACCTGAGATCTAGGAAAGGTGGTTATTTTGTCAATCCAACTGGCCAGCGTTGAGGGGTGAAGGACTCTTGATATTGAAAAAGGGAATTGTGATCTGCAAAAGTTTTGGGCTGTATCTTTGGACTCTCTAGATTAATTACTAAGGTTTTGATATCCAGAACATCAATACTTAAATTATGTTTGATGTCTGTTGGAAAAGAAAGTACAGCCCATAATCCCGGCTGGCTCCATCCATTTTCAGTGTGGCAACAGCCAAACTACAAGGCCTTTGTTGGATTCAACATACTTGTTTGGCTCCAATTTACATTTTGGGGAAAGTGAGACTGAGTGGAGGGGACATGAAGATCAGAGACATTTTAAAATTTCTTTTTGTCCTGTGCGCAGTCCAGAGACAACATTGCCAAGGAATATGCACTCTGTACATGTTCATGCTTTTCATTTTGCTGATACCTGAAATGCTGTGGTACAGGTTTAAAGGGACAACCAACTAGCTAATGGATTCAGGTGGGATAGTCATGTTGATCTGAAGCAATAGAACAAAGTTGGCGTCCAGTGTCACCTTTAAGACAACAAAGTTTTATTCTGGGTATAAGCTTTTGTGTGCAACCACACTTAATCAGATACAGATGAAACAGAATTTAGAGTAAAGATGCATCAGTACTAGGTGATTATAACTGAGATTGAATGTGGGGGGTAGGGTTGCCAAGTCCAATTCAAGAAATTTCTGGGGACTTTGGGGGTGGAGCCAGGAGACATTAGGGGTGGAGCCAAGATCAAGGCTGTGACAAGCATAATTGAACTCCAAAGGGAGTTCTGGCCATCACATTTAAAGGGACGGCACACCTTTTCAATTCCTTCCTTCCATAGGAAATAATGAAGGATAGGGGCACCTTTTGGGGCTCATAGAATTGGACCCACTGGTCCAATCTTTTTGAAACTTGGGGGGTATTTGGGGGAGAGGCACTAGATGCTATACTGAAAATTTGGTGCCTCTACCCCAAAAAACAGCTCCCCCAGAGCCCCAGATACCCGTGGATCAGTTCTCCATGATTTTCTATGGGAATAAATCTCCATAGGGAATAATAGAGTTCCCAGCAGACATTTTCCCACCCCTCCCCCCACTTTCTGACAACCCTGAAGCGGGGGGATGGCCTCTAAACCGGGGGATCCCCTGCCCTCCCCTGGGGATTGGCAACCCTGGTGGGGGGGCAGAAGGGTGGGGGCGGGGCAGTGAGGCGACGAAGGCACCACAGAGGAGAGCGGTGGGCAGTGAGCGGCTCTCCTTCTGAGTGATATGAATCTCCCGGGAGGCGGGGAGGGCCCCAATGCCTAATTTGCCTAGCAGGCAGGCTGCCATTATTCACTTTCAAGAAAATTTTCAAGAAATAAAAAAGGAACTGGTGACAAAAATTTGTAAAGGAAAAGGCATGCAAAATCAGATTTTGATGTGCCTGAAATGGAAATATTCAAAAGGCATATATTGTTAACATTACAATCCACAGGATTATTCAAAATGATATGTGCCTTGTGTGCTAAAACTGTTTTCTGTTTGAGAAAGAAAATGAAGGATTGTTGTATTACTCGTTCCCTTTTTTTTTTTTAAGTAGCAATTTCAAGTTGGTTTCTTTGGTATTTTGCGCACGTGTGCATGGGTGCACACATACACACCTGGAAGTCATGGTGGCCTGGAGGATATTCAGAGAGGTGGCTGATTAGAGCCTGCCCTCCCAACTTCGTTATTTCAAGGAGGTCTCCCATCCAAAATCTAGCCAAGGCTGAACTTACTTAGCTTCTGAGATCTGACAAGATCAGGGAGAAATTTCAGATTTGGTGCTTTTCATTTTCCTCACAATTCATCTGTTTTTGGAAATTGGTTATCAGTGCGGGGGGGGGGGGGGTCAGGGACAGCAGAAGTTATCCTTGCCTAGCAGATAGTCTAGGGCCGGCCCTGTCCCTATTGCATTCCTCCATGAGTGATCCCACAGGAAAAGGGGTTACAGACTGAAAATGAGGATGTCCCAGTTCCACCACTGCTTTGATGACTGCCACACCCACTTTCACACACATCTCTATGTGTAACTCTCAGCTGAGATCATCGAGGCGACACCAGAAGCCTGGCTTCCGATGGTTGTTTTCCATTTGAAGTTTGGAAATCTGATTGGATTCATGGTGATTTAATGCCGACGAAGTTGTCACCTTGATTTCTGGATAAAGTTCAAGTATACAGCTGATTTCTTTCTTATTGCCAGCATTCCTGAAGCATTTGTTGTTGTGAGCTGTTATTGTGTGGGCTGCATCAGATACTATTCAAAGATGTCACAATTGATGACTGAGACATATTATGGAAAAACCCTCTTCAATTTTTTTTCTTTCAGTAAAATGTCAACTCTATTACCGGAGTGTCAATTCCATTATGGCAGCATCATGTCTATAATCGTAAACCTTTTCAGTGTCACAAACAAAACATTCACTTCAGTTCATTAAAAGGAATCTGCAAAGGTAGAAGTACACTAGATCTGTGTCCCTGTTAGCAAATTTCCTTTTTAAAATGTCCCTTATTTCATTATAGCCTGAAAAACAGACTTTCTTCTTCCCAAGATCTCCTCATCAAGCATCCCATCACACACTTACAGATAAGGCTCCTCCTCTCCAGAGGCTCTTGCCCTGTGGCTCTTAGCCTGGGGTCTTGTAGGAAGGTGAGTAACTTCACAAAAAGTCTTGGGAGACAGTCTGGCAGTGGAGTTATTTGGGAGGTACAAGATAAACAGAACTAATATTGAAATGGATTGCAGCAACAAGATCAGTGAAGGAGCTGAGGCAGTGACATGCAAAGTCTGTGGCATGCTTACATTCTTACCTGAGGGCAGGTAAGTTTGGTGTAGTGGTTAAGTGTGCAGACTCTTATCTGGGAGAACCAGGTTTGATTCCCCACTCCTCCACTTGCATCTGCTGGAATGGCCTTGGGTCAGCCATAGCTCTGGCAGAGGTTGTCCTTGAAAGGGCAGCTGCTGTGAGAGCCCTCTCCAGCCCCACCCACCTCACAGGGTGTCTGTTGTGGGGGAGGAAGGTAAAGGAGATTGTGAGCTGCTCTGAGACTCTTCGGAGTGGAGGGCGGGATATAAATCCAATATCTTCATCTACCTCACAGGGTGTCTGTTGTGGGGGAGGAAGGGAAAGGAGATTGTGAGCCACTCTGAGACTCTTCGGAGTGGAGGGCGGGATATAAATCCAATATCTTCATCTACCTCACAGGGTGTCTGTTGTGGGGGAGGAAGGGAAAGGAGATTGTGAGCCACTCTGAGACTCTTCGGAGTGGAGGGCGGGATATAAATCCGATATCTTCATCTACCTCACAGGGTGTCTGTTGTGGGGGAGGAAGATAAAGGAGATTGTGAGCCGCTCTGAGACTCTTCGGAGTGGAGGGCGGGATATAAATCCAATATCTTCATCTACCTCACAGGGTGTCTGTTGTGGGGGAGGAAGGGAAAGGAGATTGTGAGCCACTCTGAGACTCTTCGGAGTGGAGGGCGGGATATAAATCCAATATCTTCATCTACCTCACAGGGTGTCTGTTGTGGGGGAGGAAGGTAAAGGAGATTGTGAGCCGCTCTGAGACTCTTCGGAGTGGAGGGCGGGATATAAATCCAATATCTTCTTTTTTTCAGCAGGAACGCTCAAAAAAAGGAACACAGTCCCAGTTGGCTTGGTGTCAGGGGATGTGGCCTAATATGTAAATGAATTCCTGCTGGTTTTTTTCTACAAAAAGCCATATGCGAAGCAATGGTGACATAAGGGGGTGTGGCCTAATATGCAAATGAGTTCCTGCTGGGCTTTTTTCCCCCAAAAAGCCCTGCCTGAGGGTAACAGTAGTTATTCTTGCAGCAAGTCTAAGTTGGTACCCCTACTGGAAGAGAAGATTCAGGGACTTGAGGCATACTTGTCCACGCTCCAGTTTAGAAGGGAAGGTGAAGATTTCATGGATAGAATGCATGAAGTCCACTTAAAAGGTACCTCAGCAAAAGGAGGAGCACCCAACATGTGAAGAGGGTGCATAGGAAAAGGTAACCTGCAGAAGCAGGACAATCAGAGACATTTTGAGCATCTGTAGCTAAGAAAGCTCCATGACGCAGAGTGGTAAAGCTACAGTACTGCAATCAGAGCCCTCTGCTCACAACCTGAGTTCAATCCCCGCGAAAGCTGGTTGTCTCAAGAAATATGCTTACCGGGTGTATGCATCCAAGATGTGACTGAAAGGGTAGGAAAACTAATCAAGCCTGTGCATTGTTATCCTTTCTTGCTGATCCATGTGGGAACAAATGATACTGCCCAGCACAGTTCAGAATGTATTAAAAGCTTTGTGGTTTGGGTTAAGAAGCTGAAGGACCCGGGAGTGCAAGTTTCATTTTCATCTGTTCTTTCTGACAAAGGTCATGATTTAGGAAAGGAAAGAAGAATGCTGCAAATAAAGGTGTCATAAGGAAACGTTTGGATTTTTGGACAATGGGCTACACTTTTGAGATGAAGCTTTTCTATCAGGAGATAGTTTGCACTTCACAAAGATATGAAATGTGTTTTTGGTAAGAGCCTTGCAAACCTAATGAAGAGGGCTTACAGGCCTTGAATTCAGCAGGTGCTCACAGGAGCACAGCTCCTGAACCTTTCTGAGGGCTCCCTCTCTTCCTCCCCACTACCTTCTCCATTGAATAGAAGGTGCAGCTGCATAACAATCCCTGAAGTAGGAGAGCAGCCAGCCAATTACCAGGAGCTTTGCCACACCCCAATCAGCCTTCATTAACCCCTGGAAAAGACCATGCCACCCTTTCTCCACTTCTTATGTGATTTAGGGTGGCAGGTGGCTTGCTGGCCTTTTGACTGTGGAGGGGAGTGGCCAAGGAGAGCCCCAGGTGAGCAAGGCCTGCTTGGGCTGGCTGGATCTCTAGCCAACCCAAGCAGGCCTTGCTCACCAGGGGCTCTCCTTTCTTGCATCAGGTGCTTTAGCTGGTTGGGAGCATATGCTAATGAGCTCCACCACCTATTTTTCTACAAAATAACCTGTCAAGTGCGCTCATTTTTGTCCTGCCATTTTCTATAGAGAGCAAGTCATCAGCTCTCCATTTATCTGCCCTCATTTACAGCAAGTAATAAATTCATCTGCCCCTGGGATGTTTATGCTACAGAATGACTGCTATTACCTTCAAGTCGCCTCTCCCACGGTTTCACACAGACAACCCTTATCTCTTCCCAAAGAAGTGTGAGAAGGTTTGATGTTTCCAATAGCCTAAAATTCCCTAGTAATAAAATGTTGCTTAGTAACCTTTGAACCCATGACTCAAGTATGCATCTGTAGTGTAACCCTTGATGATATCCTATATAGCAACTGTGTAACTGTTTGTACCCCATTACTCCCAAGGCTTGTGTCCTTGGTAAAGCTCCTGAGTTTCTAACAATAAACCTACTTTTGATTTAAAACAAAGGACTTGGTTATTGAGAAATATCAGCACTTGACATAACCCCTGCTTTAAAGTAAATTGTATGGGGGAGTGAGACAAAAATTCAAAGCTCAGTGCAATGCTAAAAACTGGAGATAAGAAAACTAACATTTTGCAGGGAGTGGCACATGCAGCTAAGTACAGAAACAAATACCTCAGGGAGCATAAAACATGGGTTTCGATGTCTCTACACTAATATATAGAGTATGAGAAACAAGAGGAGGAACTGGCAGTCCTAACAGAGGGAGAGGACTATGACCTATTAGGTGTTTCTGAAACTTGGTGAGATAACACTCACAATTGGAATATTAGGGTTATAGAATCATAGAATCATAGAGTTGGAAGGGACTTTGGGGTCATCTAATCCAACCCCCTGCACAATGAAGGAAACTCACAAATACCTCCCCCTAAATTCACAGGATCTTCATTGCTGTCAAATGGCCATCTAGCCTCTGCTTAAAAACCTCCAAGGAAGGAGAGCTCACCACCTCCTCAGGAAGCCTGTTCCACCGAGGAACCACTCTAATGGCCAGGAAGTTCTTCCTAAAGTTGAGCCAGAAACTCTTGATTTAATTTCAACCTATTGGTTCTGGTCCTACTTTCTGGGGCCACAGAAAACAATTCTGCACCATCCTCTAGATGACAGCCCTTAAAGACAGTACTTAAAGATGGTGATCATATCACCTCTCAGCCACCTCTTCTCCAAGCTAAACATGCCCAGCTCCTTCAACCTTTCTTCATAGGACTTGGTCTCCAGACCCCTCACCATCTTCATTGCCCTCCTCTGGACCCATTCCAGCTTGCCTATATCCTTTTTAAAATGTGGTGCTCAAAACTGAACACAATCCTCCAGGTGAGGTCTTACCAGAGCAAAGCGATATCATCACTTCTTGTGATCTGGACACTATACTTCTGTTGATACAGCCCAAAATTGCATTTGCCTTTTAAGCCACTGCATCACACTGTTGACTCATGTTCAGCCTATAACCATGCATTGGATTTTTCCTACCTAAATGCAGAACTTTACATTTATGCCTGTTAAAATTCATTTTATTGGTTTCATCTCAGTTTTCCAGCCTGTCAAGATTATCCTGTTTCTGTCTTCTACTGCAGGGTTCTTCAACCCCCAGGTCACGGACCAGTACCAGGCCATGACCTAACCTTAGCCAGGCCATCCAGCCTTCACAGCCCCCCCCCCCCCTGTGGCCCCACATAGCCTCGCCACCTACCGCCCGTAGAACCTCCTCCCTGCAATGCCTCCTCCTTCTCCTCCCTTTGTTTTTACAATATTAAGGCTGGGGAAGGGGACATGAAGCACCTTCCGGGCTCTGTAAAGGCCGACCCCCCCCCCAACAATCACGTGATTGGTGGAGAAACCATGTGAAACCGCAGCAGCAGTGGACAGTGGCCACTGAAAAAGCCACACTGCCCTTGCTTCCTTCCCACTTCTTTCCTGGGTGAGGGAAGGAAGTGGGAAGGAAGCAAGGGCAGCACGGCTTTTTCAGCGGCAACTGGCTGCTGCTGCTGCTGCTGCAGCTTTGCATGGTTTCCCTGCCGATCAGGTGATCGGTGGAGGAGGGGCGGCCTTTACAGAGCCTGGAAGGCACTTCACAGCCCCTTCCCCAGTCCTAATATTGTAAGAACAGAGGGAGGAGGAGGAGGTGCGGGGGGGGGCAGCGAGGCTTCACGGCACTACGGGGGGGGGGGCAAGGCCAAATTCAGTGCTCCCACCCTGCTGGCCTGCCCTGGGGCCAAAACCGTTGGGGACCACTGTTCTACTGTATTTGCAACCCCTCCCAATTTAGTATCATCTACAAATTTAATAAGCATTCCCTCGATTCTTTCATCCAAGATGTGGAACAAAACAGGACAGGACAGATCCTTGAGGCACTCCACTTGTCACTCCTCTCCAAAAAGACGAGGAAGTGAAACTGAAACCTTTATTAGGTATTTGTTCATAGGAATCCAGGTAGTAGGAAGTAGGAGGCAATAAAATTATATAATAAAAGAAAATGCCATCTAAAACTATAAACATCTAAATTTGGTATAAAATCAAGGAGAGACTAAAGAAAAATCCTGTCAATACTTTGTTCCTTCCCTATGCCGATACGCCCATCCAACTCAATTTGATCTTTGCCCGACATTGGAAATAGACAAGGAAATAATACTATTCATTGAGACATGCATACGAGTAGAGTAAGGACAGATTTGTTTAAGATTACAACAGCACAGATCTTACTTTCCAACTTTGCTGAGAATTCTCAGCTTCATTTAGTAGCAATACTGGGGGAGGGGAAAATAAACTGAAAGGGATAAGGTGGGATGGAATTGTGAAACTGGAGAGGGAGGAACAGTTAAGGCTTAAAAAAGAAGAAGGAGCAGGGTGAAGGAGGGAGGGGTGTATTAGAAAGGTGGGGAGGAAGCAGCGGCTGCCTGGGGAAGTGGTGGGAGGGGGGATAAGGTGGTCGAGGTGGGGAGGGGGATGACTGTAAGGACTACTAGGGAAATATGGTAGGAGCGGAGGAAGGGACAATGAGGTCTCCTCATAGATACCCTACCTTTTCCAGTAAAAAACAGGGACTAAACCTGTGGGGCTACATATCATTGTAGCAGATTTGGTTATTAAGATTTATTAACCACTCTCCCACAGGAAAACTCTACTCTACTTGCATGAAAAAAAAAAAAGAAATCACACAAGGACAACACCCGAAGCCAACCAACAAACAATATTAGGACGCATTTCAGAGCTAATATGAAAGCAGTAATACAGACTTTGAGCCAGCCAGCATTCAGGAAGGATCCCATGAAAAGAGAAAAATAGGTATTGGTCGTAACATAGTCACAGGCTCCAGTTGACTCTGGTTCCTAATTGCTGAAGTGGGTAGAGTCCAACTCCTCATACTGTAGATACAGTGCTACACAGCCTCATGGAAATTTCCAAATTCTTGGGTGCGGGTGCGGTTCTCCTTTCAGCAAAAGTGCAGGGATCAGAATTGTTTGGTGAGGCAGCCGCTCCCAAGTTGATAAACCTTCTCTTGATACCTTGGTTCTAGTGGAGGTAGATTACATTGAGCTGGGCCTTCTATCAAAGGATCAGGCAGTCCCAGCTCATGTTTCTCTAGGTAACGATTGAAGGGCTCTATGTCTAAGCACTTGAGAATCCTTGGGAAATGCTGACCAACTGCCCAGGTGTGGAAACCAGACTCCTCTCCTACAGCCTGAGGAACCATTCACAAGCACTCTTTGGGTGTGACCTGTCAACCAGTTACAGATCCACCTAATGGTAACAGGATCCAAACCACATTATACCAATTTGTCAACAAGAATAGTATGTTCTTTTCTTATGTTCTGTAATGTACTGAGAACCGAGACGGTTTGAAGGCAACATACTTTATTCAGTAGCACATTACAAGAGAGGGAACACGCGGGCCCCGCTTATATACATTACCCGGAACAGCCCCCTCATCCGACCAGGCCAATCCTGGTTGGTCAAACTTCCTGCCACAGATCTTAATAGGCAGGGCGACAGGCGAGCTCCATCCGGGGACCCGGGGGTCGCCTTCAGTAGCGATCGCCATGCGGCCTGGTCCCTTATGTTCAATACATAACATGTTCAAAGCAAGAAAAAGAGTAAGGACATGGTAGGAAAGTGAAATTGTAAGAGGTGATAAAGAGAGGGCAGGAGTGCTCAATTCCTCCTTTTGCTCAGTCTTCTCTTGTGAGGGAAAAGGTGTTCAATGTGGCAAAAACAGAACACATGGCGAGGGAAGAGAGTTGCAGCCTAGGATCAGCATAGGGGTAGTACTTATGCTGTAAATGAAACTAAGTCTGTAAATAAGTCATAGTCTGTAAATGAAACTAAGTCCTTTGGGACAGATAAACTGCATCTAAGGGTACTAAAAGAACTTGTGGATGTGATTCTTGAGCCTATGGCCATTATTTTTGAGAATTCTTGAAGAACAGATGAAGGTGCTGGAATATTGGAGGTGGGCAAATGTTGTCCCCATCTTCAAGAAGAGGGGGAAAGGAGGATCCAGGTGACTACTGACCAGTCAGCTTGATGTCTATATCTGGAAAAGTTTTAGAACAAATCATCAGTCAGTCCTGTAGCGTTTAGAAAGGATAGCTGTGATCACTAAGATCCAGCATGGGTTTCTCAAGAACAAGTCATGTCAGACTAGCCTTTATCTTCTTTCTTTCTTTCTTTCTTTCTTTCTTTCTTTCTTTCTTTCTTTCTTTCTTTCTTTCTTTCTTTCTTTCTTTCTTTCTTTCTTTCTTTCTTTCTTTCTTTCTTTCTTTCTTTCTTTCTCCTTCCTTCCTTCCTTCCTTCCTTCCTTCCTTTCTTTCTTTCTTTCTTTTCTTTCTTTCTTCTTTCTTTCTTTCTTTCTTTCTTTCTTTGGATCAGGGGAATGCTACTGAAAGATTGGAAGCAGGCAAATGTCCCCATCTTCAAGAAGGAGGGGGAAAGATCTGGGTAACTACCAACCTGTCAGCTTGATGTTTATCCCTGGAAAAATTTTAGAATAAATAATCAGTCCTTGAACATTTAGAAAGGATGGTTGTGATTACTAAGAGCCAACATGCGTTTCTTAGTAACAAGTCATGTCAGACTAACCTTATCTCTTTCTCTCTCTCTGTATATCTTTTTTTTTTTTTTTTAGAAAATGACTACCTTGCTGGATCAGGAGAATCATTTATCTTGACTTCAGTAAAGCTTTTGATAAGGTTCCACATGATATTCTTGTTGACGGGTTGGTAAAATGTGGTTTGGATCCTGTTACTGTTAGGTGGATCTGTAACTGGTTGAGTGTTTGTGAATGTTTGCTCATCCTTTTGGAGAAGAGTGACAAGTGGAATTTATAAATTATTTGAGTGAAGGAATAGAGGAATGGTTATTAAATTTGTAGATGATACTAAATTGGGAGGGGTGGCAAATATAGTAGAAGACAGAGTAAGGATACAAGATAATCTTGACAAGCTGGAAAACTGGACTAAGACAAATAACATGAATTTTAGTATAAAGTTCTTTATTTAGGTAGGAGAAATCAAATGCATAGTCGTAGGATGGAGGAGACAAGTCTTGTCAGTGGTTTGTGTGAAAATGATCTAGGGTCTTAGTGGACCATACACTGGACATGCATCAGCAGTGTGATGTAATGGCTAAAAAGACCAATGTGATTTTTGGCTGCATCAACAGAAGTATAGTGTCCAGATCACATGAAGTGATGGCATTGCTTGTTCTACTCTGCTCTGGTTAGACCTCACCTAGAGTACTGGGCACCTCTTTGGGCACCACAGTTTAAGAAGGATATAGACAAGCTGGTATGTGTCCAGAGGAGGGTAACAAAGATGGTGAGGGGTCTGGACAACAAGTGATGGGTTGCCATCTTCTGGGTGTGAAGCAGGGGCCACTAGGTGTGTATTAAGGGGGAAGGTACTTGTGAATTTCCTGCATTGTGCAGGGGGCTGGACTTGATGACCCTGAAGGTCCCTTTCAACTGTATGATTCATAACACACCTGTAATGTATGAACAGTGCTGCCTCAGGGTTTTCAAGGTTTTCCAATAGAAAAAGTCCTTTCTTCACATCTGAGATCTTGGAACAGGAGAAGCCAGGTAGACAAAACCAGGA
The DNA here is from genome assembly GCF_032191835.1 of Heteronotia binoei. Taxonomy (NCBI): domain Eukaryota; kingdom Metazoa; phylum Chordata; class Lepidosauria; order Squamata; family Gekkonidae; genus Heteronotia; species Heteronotia binoei. The sequence goes on from NC_083236.1 coordinate 9,962,276, forward strand.
ACCTTGTGCATATAGAATGTAAGAACATAAGAGAAGCCATGTTGGATCAGGCCAATGGCCCATCCAGTCCAACACTCTGTGTCACTTAAGAACATAAGAGAAGCCATGTTGGGTCAGGCCAATGGCCCCTCCAGTCCAACACTCTGTGTCACATAAGAACATAAGAGAAGCCATGTTGGATCAGGCCAGTGGCCCCTCCAGTCCAACACTCTGTGTCACATAAGAACATAAGAGAAGCCATGTTGGGTCAGGCCAATGGACCCTCCAGTCCAACACTCTGTGTTACATAAGAACATAAGAGAAGCCATGTTTGGTCAGGCCAGTGGCCCCTCCAGTCCAACACTCTGGTCGTTTTCGCACTCACCTTCCGCCGGCGCGACCCCCCTCTTCACTGCGCAGGATCTGCGCGGATTTCGCACTAAACGCTGTGGAGCAGCCAGAAAAGCCGGAAGCTCTCGGCGCAAAAGCCGCTCAAACTGAAACCGTCAAAAAGCAGTTTGGCGTTTGCGCGGCTTTTGCGACGGGAGCTTCCGGCTTTTCTGGCTGCTCCGCAGCGTTTAGTGCGAAATCCGTGCAGATCCTGCGCAGTGAAGAGGGGGGTCGCACCGGCAGAAGGTGAGTGCGAAAACGACCTCTGTGTCACATAAGAACATAAGAGATGCCATGTTGGATTAGGCCAGTGGCCCATCCAGTCCAACACTCTGTGTCACATAAGAACATAAGAGAAGCCATGTTGGGTCAGGCCAATGGACCCTCCAGTCCAACACTCTGTGTCACATAAGAACATAAGAGAAGCCCTGGTGGATCAGGCCAGAGGCCTATCCAGTCCAACACTCTGTGTCACATAAGAACATAAGAGAAGCCATGTTGGATCAGGCCAATGGCCCATCCAGTCCAACACTCTGTGTTACACAGTGGCCAAAAAATTATATATATATATATATATATATATATATTATCTAACCCCCTCTTTAAACTGTCTATGCCTGTAGCCGCCACCACCTCCTGTGGCATTGAATGTGTGCTCTACCACTGAGCCAGGGCCTCTTCTTGCTTTAGGCGATTAATCAGTGGAAGCCAATACTAATGTGAGGACAAATAAGAGTCCATGAACACTTGTTTTTCTTTTTCTTTTTTCTTTTAGGCTGGTAAAATGACTGTCAGAAGGAAGATAAATAAAAGTATTAAAGGACAATCTTCCTTCTTAGAAGAGTTATTTTTAAAACATATTTATTATTTTTTGTGCTTAATTAATTGTAACTTTCCTCACATCTCCTTCAGCATGTATAAGATGTAGCTATATAGAAGTGTTGGCAATATGCATCTGTGTTTAAATTTCATCAGTTGGTTGGAAGGCTAATGACTAATTAAGTGCAATTCTTTTAAGTAGCCTTCATCTGTATGTGCATGTTAGATTTAATGCCCCATACCCTCTCTCGCAGAGGACTCGGGGCCACTCACAAGATTTAAAATACAATAAATAGAAATATAGAGCCCCATAGTGGTAGTGCAGAGTGGTAAGCTACAGTACTGCAGTCCAAGCTCTGCTCACGACCTGAGTTTGATCCTGGCAGAAGCTGGGTTCAGGTAGCCAGCTCAAGGTTGACTCAGCCTTCCATCCTTCTGAGGTCGGTAAAATGAGTACCCAGTTTGCTGGGGGTAAAGTATAGATGATTGGGGAAGGCAATGGCAAACCACTCCGTAAAAAGTCTGCTATGAAAACACGATGATGTGATGTCACCCCACAGTCAGAAATAAAAGGGACTACCTTTACCTTTACCTTTTTTATAATACAAATAATATGATAAAATAATAAAGCCAATTAAAAGATAATATTAACAAGCCAATATGAAGGATTAAACCAACTGGCCAGCTCCTGAATTTGTAACACTAACCAAAGATCACATGAAATATGTGCTGCAGAATGCTGGAAGGTCCCACAGGGCATGAATCTCCTAGGAAAGTTGGCTCCAGAGAAAGGCAGCCGCCACCACCACTGAAAAAGCCCCTGCCTGGTGGTTGACTGGTAGGCAATTGACACTTGCAGAAGTTCCCAGGATGATGATTTAAGCAAGTGAGGGGGGTCATATAGGGACAGGTGGTTATTCAGGTAAGATTGTCCCAGATTACGTAGGGCTCTATAAGCCAAAAACAGCGCTTTGAATTGGCAACAAAAGCTGATGAGAAACCTGTGCAGATGCTGAACTACTGATATTATATGTGGAAACCAGGGAGACCCAGTCAGCAATGTAGCAGCCACATTCTGGACTGCCTAAAATTTCCAAAAAGTCTTCAAAGGCATGGGTACATCTTCCCCTTGAAAAGGAGGCATTAAGTGTATCCAAAACAGTTAAGCTACTTCTGCCAAGCTGAAATTAATAGCACATTGCTCAAATATACTTAACACATTTTTATCCCCCAGGAGCACATGCGTCTACCTCACAATGAAGTGGACCACAGGTCTATCGACGTCAGTATCCTTTGTTCTGACTAGCAGTGGCTAACCAGCTTCCCATCTACGTAATCTCATGTCACCTACTGCCTGATCATTTTAACTGGAGATACGAGAAACTGAACCCTGAATCTCCTGCATGTCAAGCAAATGATCTGCCACAGAGCTACCTACAGCCCCTCCCTCAGACAGATCAATGTGACATACATGGTACTTCTCTCTTTCCTTTTACCCTTCCAAGACTGTGAGCTGGTTGGCCCAAAGTAATCCAGCTATCTTAACTGTTGAGCAAGAATTTCAACCAAAGTCTCCCCAGTTCTGATCCTATAGTCTAAACACACTCGCTTTGACAATCTGGAATTTACAACACATTTTCCAAAACACCCTGCTTAGCTATCTGAAAACTGAACATTTAAAGTGTTATTTTCTTTAGCCTATAGTAGCATTATGAGAGAGAGTGCTATAGGATAGCAGACATAAACTGGAGTGCTGGGCTGTTAGCTCTGTTGCCCTCACACACTTGAATCCGACTTGGCCTATTTCCTGTATAAGCCAGGACTATGAATCCCACTCCAAACAGTGGCTGCTGCTTGTGTGAAAGAATCACCTGGTAAACAGCTGTATGCATTATGGTGAAGGCATGAAAACAAAGAAATCGCATAGAGGCTGTTCTCATGTCCTCTGTGTGGTCAAGGCAAGGGGTAGAGGAACACTCAATGTGTAGTGCTCTGAACATTTATCACAAGCATCAATGCACTGCTGAATGAGACAAATCATTTTTCATCCCCCATTGCCATGAATTTAATTTCAGCATAGTTTGAAAAAACAAATCAATACAGATTACCAAAAGGTTGGGGGAAAAAACAACCAACCTATACAATTAATCCAACATCTATTAGCACACTATTCCAATATCTTCACAAAGGCAGAGGTGACATTAAAGTTACATTTGTGATCTTGCATGAGTTCTTTAGACAGGGATTGTTTTAGTAATAGTAATCACCAGTATCAGCACCTTTTCCCAGGGCTCTCCCAAGCCTTCCCTTGGAGGGATTGGAGGAGAGCACACCCTGCCTTGAAGCTCTTGGCTTCAAAGCCGAGAGCGACAGGGCAATGTGACGGCCTGAGAACTCCTCAGAGCCCATTTTGGTGGGCTTCAAGGAGCACACAGGCCACCGCCCCACCCTCGCCTTTCCAGATCTGCCAAAAGTGGGGCAGGGACACGGTCTAGGGCAACAGGAAGCCTGGTGCCAGCCCTGGAGGAAACTGCAAGTCCTGGCAAAATCGAGAGCAGAACTAGATCTCATGCTGAAACAGATCCAAGCAGACAAGTCAGCCTGAAGGCTAGACTCCCAAGCATCTGAAATGAGGCTGTAGGGAGGCAGGAATTTTTGAAGGGTGAGGCATTGGGAAATCCTGTGAGACAAGGGAGTGGGGTGCGTGAGAGATAGGGAGGGAGGGATGAGGGATAGAGATAATAATATTAACAACAACGATTCTCCCATTAGGTTAGGGCACTGTGATGTTTCGCTTTCCCTGGCAGCACTGGTTAGATTCCCTACTAAAGATGTCCTCTTTAAAGTCTGCAAAGAAAAAAAAAGATGGGGAGGGGGAGGAAGGAAACTGACCCCAAGTTGCCCAGCTTCTTTGAGAGTAACAATCATATTCTACGTATAGAAAAATGTGATGGTCGCCGAATAGCAAATCCTTTTTTTCTCTTTTTTTAAAGGCAGACCTACCTTTTCGATAACGACTTTTAAAGAAAAGTATTGAGAGGGCTCAGGAATGAATTATATATATATAAGAAAAAAAACCCCAGAAGCCTGAAGAATATGGGCTCTGTAGTTCTTGAGGTTCCCCCTTATTATGATAGCCAGGAGTAATTTTTCATCTCTTGCTTCCAGATTATCAGGACCCTGTCAAAACTCACATGACAAATACAGCCACTGCCATCTAACGCATCATTGACCTGAGCAGATCCCTGCAGGTTTGATCTGCAGACAGGCACTCAGAGAGGAGTGGGGGTGGAGGATGAGGAGAGAGGAGGGGGCAGGAGGAGGAAGAGGGGGGAAACCACTGGGGGTGGATGCCTTGCTTTCACTAATCTGAAGATCGGGCACTGCAGCATGCACACATGTGTGTGAGGATCAGACCAGAATAGGGAGGGCAGAGTTGGCAAGGTCAGAAGGGTACCATTCAGGCATGGCACTGTGTGGCACAGCTCACCTTAATTAAAACTCAAACTGTAAATGCAGGCTGCAGACAGGGCACAGCACAGCACGACTTAGGTACTAAAACAAATATTTTAAAAATCAAGTTTATGACATATTGTGGAGCATGGCTACTGAGTGAGGGGGGGCATGGCCTGAAGATGCCCCACTGTAGCTGTGGGCCCAATCCTAGTCTTCTCAAAGCCTGAAGGAATGGCCTTTTGTTGCTGTCACTCCTCAGTCTTGCTGACCAGACCTTTCTGAAAGGCAGAAGGGTTTCTCAAGATGTGTTGTATTGCATTCTTTCCACAGAGGAAGCTAGTTAACTTTTACTCCCCATTAAGTTTCCAGACTTAGTGCAAAATATCAATAGTACAAATGTCATAACTGAGAGTCATGGCTGGTATCATGGTTACAATGTCACACTACAATCTGGGAGACTCCAGTCCAAATCGCCACTGTTTGGTTTCTACCTCATAAAAATCTGAGTCCCCATGATAAGACAATTCTATAAGACATTGTTATATTTCACTGGTATTGTTTGCAATTCTTGTATTATCAGGACATTTAGAAACTGCTACTCTTTACTGAAGGAGCCCCATGGCGCAGAGTGGTAAAGTTGCAGTATTGCAGTCCAGGCTCTCTGCTCACGACCTGAGTTTGATCCCGGCGGAATCTGGGTTCAGGTAGCTGGCTCAAGGTTGACTCAGCCTTCCATCCTTCCGAGGTCAGTAAAATGAGTAACCCAGCTTGCTAGGGGAAAAGTGTAGATGACTGGGGAAGGCAATGGCAAACCACCCCGTAAAAAAGTCTGCCATGAAAAAGTCATAATGCGATGTCACCCAGAGTCGGAAATGACTGGTGCTTGCACAGGGGACTACCTTTACCTTTTTTGACTCTTTACTGAGATAGTGTAAAAAATTATACACAGTGCAAGCAATCAAGGACAATTTTTTTCATTTTGCAACCTCTGGAATTCAGACCTTTTGTTTGCTGTTTCTTGCAGATGTCTCTCCTTTTTTTTTTTGCCTTCCCCCCCCACCCCAAATCTCTGTTCTGTCATGGAAGCTCACTGGGTGACCTTTAGCCTGTAATACACTCTCAGTCTAGCCTACTTCACAGGGTGGTTGCGAAGATAAAATGAAGGAGAGGAGAATGAGATAAGCCTCTTTAGGTTTGCACTGAGGAGAAAAGCAGGGTATTAAAAAGTAAATTAATCAACGATTTCAACTAAAGAATGAACTCAATACAGTAGTGACATGTAGAGAAGCAGAGAAGACAAGCAAGTAGACCATGTGTGTTTCTTCCAAGCATCCTTGCAAAGCTGGCAGTCGTCATGATTTCTCCTGGAGGTGGAGCTTGTTTCTAAAGAAATGCAAAGTGGTGCCATGTATCTCTGATAATCTCAGACATCTTTTCTGCACCAAGACCCTTTCCACAGTACACCTTCACCCCTTTTATACTCTGCAGACTCCTTCTGCAGTAGGTGCCTTCTATGTGGCATTCTCTTTCTTTATCATCAGCCTTTGATCCACAGCATCATTTCCAAGTCAAAACTTCTTTCTTTCTCCCGGCACATAGCAATGTTTTTCACCACACACCCCCTTTGATTCTTATTCTGATCGGTGAAATGCAGGGGTGGAATTCTAGCAGGCGCTCCTTTGCATATTAGGCCACACACCCCTGATGTAGCCATTCCTCCAAGAGCTTAAAAAAAAAAAACCTTGTAAGCTCTTGGAGGTTTGGCTACATCAGGGGGTGTGTGGCCTAATTCTAGCAAAGGAGCTCCTGCTAGAATTCCACCCCTGGTGAAATGGATTTCAATTGTGCGTTTGTCCATTTAAATTTTAAATCCCTATCCTGCGTGGCATGGCTCTTGCTTCCAGTCCTGACAATGGATGACACTGGGTTTCCCTGTCTCATGGACCTGATCGCCAGGGCCGGTCCGTGGTAGTAGGCAAACTAAGCAACTGCCTAGGGCATCAACTCCCAGCAGGGGCGGGTGCCCCCTCCCTGCTTGCGCCGCCCCTGAGCCTCGGACTGGCTTCTCATCTGTAGCACCCTCAGACTGGCTTCCCGTATGTAGCACCCTCGAACTGGCTTCCTGTCTGTAGCGAGTACTGGGGAGGGGAAGTGCCAAGAGTGTTCTTTCTAGGCTTTAGGGGGTCAGAGGGAGCTCCCGCAACCCCTTAAAGCCAAGAAAGAATGGCGCTTATACCCTGCAGTGCCCACTGAACTCGGCCGGGAGTGTTTTTCAAGGCTTTAAGGGGTTGGCATAAGATAATGAAACAAAAAACAGACAGGATTCAAAATGGGTGAAACTGAGTGCCCTGCATGATGACATCACCTCACGCTGCACGCACGTAAAATTTAATCATATGGGGGGGGCGTGTGTTGGGGTTCTGCCTTGGGCAGCAGAACACCACGCACCAGGCCTGCTGATCGCCTTGCAGTTTCCAGGATGTGATTTTGTGTTTACAGACCTCTGTTAATGCCCACTCTGCCTACTGTACTTGCTTACACCATAGAAGATGTCTTATTCAATTCCATTTCCGATTCCAATAACCTTTAATGTCATAACAATAGCTTACAGAAAAGAATGAGCATACAGTTTGCCCATATGTCAAAATAAAACAATACAGATACATTGAATTGTAGCACCAATTGATATTTAATAATAATAAGGATAAAAAGGACAATAATCTTAATCTTGAGTATCACAGACAACAAAAAAAGGATGAAATTTAAGCCCTGTAAAAGGGCTTAACAGGGGTCATGATTAAACAGTTTTTAAAAACCCTTTCATGGCATAAGATAATGAAACAAAAAACAGACAGGATTCAAAATGGGTGAAACTGAATGAAAAAAAATTACACCGGCCAGAAAGACAGTCAAGACAACACCACAGAAGAACCAATTCATTGTCCTTACCCAAAATTATGAAAGCCCCTATGCAATACACCAGCCACAAACCCAGCCACCAGCCCCATCAAGCTGGGCAATCCACCAGCAAGCAAATTCTGGTCAACTCCCACTGAAGAGCTGGAAAGGTCAGAAGCAACAGGATCACAAGTCGCTGATGAAACCCACAGAACACAGGACAACAGAGCGAAATATGAGAAACTGAATCAGGCTGCAACGAACAACACCCACATAGTCTGTTCTGAAAAGAAAAATATTCAGTCCAATGAGCATAAAAGCCCAATGCTGTCAAGGGCCGGCAAGGTCCTGCATACAACAACTCCTTGGCTTGCAATGGGCAACATGCCAAAAAGACATGGGGAACAAGATGGAGTGGGATGGGGTGGAATACAAAAAGTATATAAAATGGGGTGGGATAGAAAAGGTGAAACTGGAGAGGGAAGAACAGATAAGACAAATAGAGCAAGGTAGAGAAGGGAGGGGAAAGGTTTACCATAGAGGGGGAAGGGCAGAGACCTCTGGGGAAAGATGTCTTATTCACACCCGGGAGTATTTCATGGCACATAAGCATCTCTTTTCAACAAAGCAAAATGAAGCAGAATATGTCAGAATGGGTATTCTCAGGCCTTGGATTCAGTGGGAGCTCACAGGAGCACAGCTCCTGAACCTTTCTGAGAGTTCCTCCTCCTCCTTCTGAGAGTTCCACCTCCTTGTCCATTGAATACTTTGTGCAGCTACATAACAATCTCTGGCTGAGCTCCACCACATATTTTTCTACAAAATGACCCCTGGGTATTCTGCCATGTATATTTTCATGCCCATTACATTCCTGCCCATGGGGAACAAAGACTTGTCAGCATTTTGCAAACTGCTGCAATATCCTTGGACTGTTTACATTTCTGAGTTCACAGCCTTGTCTGACTAGTTTCGATTTTACCTGTTCTCACTCTTTTCTCTCCCCCTCCCCATATCCTATTAAAGACAAAGCCTCCAGCCTTCAAAATCTACTGTTAAATTTTGGCCTAGTGTGTAGACATCTTCATTATAACTGACATTTAGATTGGAGAATGCTTGAGTTTAAGGGGGTGGAGCTGGGAATGAAAATGTGCACTTTTGGAACATATTAAAATTTTATTTGTATATTCTACCCTCTGTTCTGGCAAGCTCAGGCAAGAACTTGCACTGGTAGCAAATCAATAAAAAAACTTCACTGCTTGAATGGAGTCTGCTTGAGTGTCACTTGGCAAACCTTACAGAATAAGCATTTGAACAGATCTTTGGCAGGCAGACTCTCCATCCAGCCTGGAATGTTTTTATTTTTTTAAAAAAAAATGCTACTGCAAACATTACAGGAGGGATCTAAAATCGAGGGGAAGGGCTCTGACTGATGTCAGCCATGTTTTCAAATGTGATGCTTTGGAGAAATGCAGGGTGCTGAGCACACTATTACCAAAATAGCATTCCTTCCTCAGTGCAATCTCACATTTATTTTAAAAACATTTTAAGAAAATAGCTGAGCAGGAGGAAGCAGGAGTTTGTCATGCAGTTCACACAAACAATACTTATTTCACATCCTCCATTAAAGTCTTATCTAAATAAAATCTACAGATTTAATTTATAAATAAGCTTTTTGTTAGAGTGAGTGCACGGGGGGGGGGGGACTACATGATTCTAAGTGTGTATAAGTAATATCTCCTTGAATGGGATGTCTCTCTTTATCTTAATCTGGGAGCTGCCCTCTGACCTCGCCTCTCTCCGTGCTCTTTGTCCTCTCAAACTCTTTTCACATGGCCTTTCATGGAGACACATAGGCCTCAGATTCAGCAGGAGCTCACAAGAGCACAGCTCCTGAACCTTTCTGAGGGTTCTCCTTCTTCTTCCTCACCTACCTTGGCCATTGAATAGTAGGTGCAGCTGCATAACAATCCTTGGATTAGGGGAGCAGGCAGGCAGCCACCAGAAGCTTTGCCACACTCCTAGCAGTCCTCATTAACCCCTAGAGAATCCTGCACCACCCTTTCTCCACTTCTTATGTGATTTTGGGCAGCAGGCAGCTTGCTGGCCTTTTAACTGGAGACGGGAGCAGCCCAGGAGAGCCTCAGGTGACCAAGGTCTGTTTAGGCTGACTGGATCTCTAGCCAGCCCAAACAGGCCTCGATCACCCAGGGCTCGTATTTCTTGCATTGGGTTGCTTTTGGCTGAAGGGGCATATGCTAATGAGTTATGCTAATGAGCTCCACCACCTATTTTTCTACAAAATGACCCCTGGAGACACATGTCTCTGATGGTCTCTCCTGTAGATAGTGCCCGCATACTCAGACACACACACTGGATTAGCTGGCTGTGATAAAGTACTCTTTAGATTAGGTTTCTCTTTCTCCTTTTGATTGCAACCTTAATATTAACTGAATTCACTTGAATAAATGTAAGTTTACCTGTTTTTGCAATATACTTCTTGGGAGATTTTTTTTTATTGCACTCATTATCACACTTTTACAACTGAGCAAAACTCTGCTATATTAACCAAATATCTGAATAGAAGATGGAAACAGGATACAGGATGATCCTGACAGGCTGGAAAACTGGGCTAAAACCAATAAAATGAATTTTAACAGGGATAAAAGTAAAGTTCTGCATTAGGTAGGAAAAATCCAATGCATGGTTATAGGATGGGGGAGACTTGTTTTAGCAGTAGTATGTGCAAAAAGGATCTAGGGGTCTTAGTGAACTATATGCTGAACATGAGTCAACAGTGTGATGTGGTGGCTAAAAAGACAAATGCAATTTTGGGCTGTATCAACAGGAAGCATAGTGTCTAGATCACGGGAAATGATGGTATCGCTTTACTCTGCTCTGGTAAGACCTCACCTGGAGTATTGTGTTCAGTTTTGGGCACCACATTTTAAGAAGGATATAGACAAGCTGGAACAGGTCCAGAGGAGGGCAATGAAGATGGTGAGGGATCTGGAGACCAAGTCCTATGAAGAAAGGTTGAAGGAGCTGGGCATGTTTAGCCTGGAGAGGAAGTGCTGAGAGGTGATATAATCAACATCTTCAAGTACTTGAAAGGCTGTTGTATAGAGGATGGTGAGTAATCATTTTCTGTGGCACCAGAACGTAGGACCAGAACCAATGGGTTGAAATTAAATCAGAAGAGTTTCCGGCTCAACATTAGGAAGAACTTCCTGACCGTTAGAGTGGTTCCTCAATGGAACAGGCTTCTTCAGGAGGTGGTGGGCTCTCCTTCCTTGGAGGTTTTTAAACAGAGGCTAGATGGCCATTTGACAGCAATGCAGATTCTGTGAATTTAGGGGGAGGTATTTGTGAGTTTCCTGCATTGTGCAAGGAGTTGGACTGGATGACCCTGGAGGTCCCTTCCAACTCTATGATTCTATGAATACTTTTAACCACTTTCAACCATATCTCCATAGTTATGATAAACAGGAAAGCAAACAAGCAGGGAAGTCTAAATGAGAGGAAATTGGGAAGGGGAATCCTCAGACTCCAGCAGAATCCATTGGCTGTTTCCCTATTTAATATGAATTTCTTCACTGCATAGAATTTACAGAGTGGATGCTGATTTATTCTAGCTGCAAGTTTATAAAAAATGGAGCTACATAAAATACCCAAGGACATCACAGACAGCTAGTCTGAAAACACATGAAAGTATTTAAACCAAAATAGCTTCATTGCGTTTGGCTCACACACTCATTTCTTCTGTCTCACTAATATCTCTGCTCTAGCAAATCTTTTTAATATGTTCATTATTATAAACTGAGGCCATAACATTTCTCCTTTGAAGACAGTAAGTGATTTATTCAGCTCTCAAACAGGCACACACAGAACAGTGCAACAATATGCCCACTCCTGACATTGCCTCCAGCCAATTATCTTTTAATAATTATATACAATGTTACAAGTGTTCCAAAAGTCAGCAAATTTGAATGTTCATTTAAGACCCAATCAGGACAGTTCCCTCCAAAACCGTCCCTTTCCTGATTGGGCAATGCTTAGGGTTCTTAGGAGCCTAGCTGAAGACTCAAGCTCTGGCAAGACAGAGTTCAATATACAACAGTCATCACTTTGCATTCTGGGCTTAACTGACATATCTTGAAATCCCCATGATGCTGTGTGTTATGTATATAAACTGATGTCATGACTTTGGAATATGGTTCCTGCCTGACTCTTTAGGCCTGAGCTCGGGGACTCAGAAACTCCTCCAATCACAGGCCCCCTGCTAATTTGAATGATCCAATGGCGTCCTAGCGCGGGGAGGGATGGTGGCTCAGTGGTAGAGCATCTGCTTGGGAAGCAGGAGGTCCCAGGTTCAATCCCTGGCATCTCCAAAAAAGGGTCCAGGCAAATAGGTGTGAAAAACCTCAGCTGGAGACCCTGGAGAGCCGCTGCCAGTCTGAGAAGACGATACTGACTTTGATGGACCAAGGGTCCGATTCAGTATAAGGCAGCTTCATATGTTCATTTGACTTGAATGCATATATATAGTTGGACCTGTTGGCCCAGTTCTCAGTTCCAAGAGCTGCCCTATACTATGCTGTATCTAATAAAGGAGCTATGATCACTACTCCCTTGTCTCTTCCATGCATTGAACCCACTATGTTATACTGTGGGACACACCTTTAGTTGGGCAGGCCACAAGCATGATTAAGTAATGTCCTTAAGGGTTAACACACAGCTAGCCCTGACTGAGAAGAAGAAAAAAAAGAGAAGAAAACATTCAAGTCTTATCTATACTAGGAGCATAACATGCTCTATGCCTTACTGCATTTCTACTGTGTTTCTAAGCAACAATAGAAGTAGGGGTCTCTTAGGCCGTTTTCGCACTAGCGTTTACTCCGGCGTAGCACCCCATTTACCTCCGGATCTTTTCCTGGTTTTCGCACCTGTTGCTCCAGCGCTGTGGTTTGCTCCGGTGCTGCAGGGGTTTCACGCCGGAGTATCTTGATCCACCTGCTTCCGGAGTTTTTGAAAACCTCCGGATCCACTCCGCGGAGTTTGCTGTGGGAAATCCATCCACGCCGGATCGACTGCTTTGTGGGCGTCACCCTCTCCCTTTCCGTCCTCCCACCCCATCCACCCCCTTGGCCAATCATCAGCCCTTCGCGGCGCTTCCCAAAAGTGCCCGCACGGCCATTTTTTTTTTAACTTCATATTTCTTGCGTAATAGCGATATTATTGTTTTTCCGCTGTTGCGTTATTTCGTTAGTTCGTTAGGTCCCCATTGCAGCTGCAAGCACCAGCCGGGGAGGGGGAAGAACGCGGAGGAAATCCCAGCTTCGCCACCCGGGAGGGAGCGAGGCTGGGAAGGGAAGAACCTGCCAAACACACACACACTAGTGCTGGGAGGCTTAAATGTAAAAGCTTTCTCCAGTTTGAACAACGTGTAGTGTGTCGCCATAACCATTTCGTTATAACGCAACCATTTCATTATGGGGCAACCATTTCGTTAGTTCGTTAGGTCGCCGTTGCAGCTGCAAGCACCAGCCGGGGAAAGGGCAGAGCGCGGAGGAAATCCCAGCTTCGGCACCCGGGAGGGAGCGAGGCTGGGAAGGGAAGAACCTGCCCCACACACACACACACTAGTGCTGGGAGGCTTAAATGTAAAAGCTTTCTCCAGTTTGAACAACGTGTAGTGTGTCGCCATAACCATTTCATTATGGCGCAACCATTTCGTTATAACAAAATAGCGTTAGTCCACGCAGCCAGCGGAGGCGACTGGGGACACCCAGATGACTCCGCGGAGCGCGCTGAGCACCCGCCAATCACCATCAGTGGCGGAAAGTTGACATCCAGATTCTCCACTGTGAATGCTTCTGTTAACACATAAAGGGCTGTGGAGGATGCTACAGCTGCAGCCAATCCATAAGCAGAAGCGGCACACGTGACGCTCTTGTTACGTTGTTACGTTGTTACGTAGTTACGCAACCAGACTTGCGCTTAAAAAAAAAATGATTGACAGGGCATCAAACTCAAGTCGATGCTAGTGCGAAAACTATTTGAGCCGGGGCTTCATGGAAAGCGACTCCACTAAAGAGGCAATGTGCGAAAACGAGAAAAATGATCCGGACATAATTGCGCCGCGGAATAAGGGGAGCAAACGCTAAGTGCGAAAACGACCTTAGAGTCCAAACTGGATTTATCTGGTCAAGGCACATGTGAAGTAGAAGCTTTTGCCACACCTAGGGTTGCCAAGTCCAATTAAAGAAAAATCTGGGGACTTTGGGGGTGGAGCCAGGAGACATTGGGGGTGGAGCTAGGAACAAGGATGTGACAAGCATAATTGAACTCCAAGGGAGTTCTGGCCATCACATATAAAGGGACAGCACGCCTTTTTAAATGCCTTCCTTCCATAGGAAATAATGAAGGATAGGGGCACCATCTTTTGGGGCTCATAGAATTGGACCCTCTGGTCCAATCGTTTTGAAACTTGGGGGGTATTTTGGGGAGAGGCACTAGCTGCTATACTAAAAATCTGGTGCCTCTACCTCAAAAAATAGCCCCCCCAGAGCCCCCAATACCCATGGATCAATTCCCGATTATTCCCTATGGGAATCGTTTTCCATAGGAAATAATAGAGTGCCTAGTAGACATTTTCCTCCCCCCCACGCTTTCTAAAGCGGGGGAGGGCCTCCATACCAGGAAATCCCCCCTCCCTGCCCCCTCCCTCTCTCACACACACACACAAACACTTACCGTACTTGGTCTTCTTCCAGCAGAATGTGCTTGCTGTGACCTAGGGCAGTTCCGCAGGGCCTGTAAGACAGTTTTCTTCTGGCAGGCCTATAACACCTAACTGATAATGAGAACATCCCTGGATGGAACAAAAATGCTCTTATAGATCGCTGGTTTTATTTTATCTTGTTTTATTAATTATGGTTTTAATTGTATTTGTAAACGTTTTAAATTGAATTATATGAACCATTATGTTGTAAGCCGCCCTGAGACACTTTGGTGAGAAGGGCGGGATATAAGTCCATTAAATAAATAAATAAATAAATAATGAAAGGAAGGCTGCACAGGAAAAGAAAGGGAGGGGCCGTTCTCCATGGAAACTGTTACTTTCCCATGAAGCCCTTCCTGTTTCCTGTTTCCTGTGCAGCCTTAAAGGGACACATTTTAAAACGGATCAGAAGCTCTACAACATGATGCCTAAAGGTATGTTCTCTCTTCCCCCACCGCCCCCAGATTTTTTGAGAGTGGAGGAGGAGGATGCAATTTCGGGGTCCCCCGCCAGGGCGTTGGGGTTGGGAAGCCTAGCCACACCACAGTTTTTAGCCAATGAGCTGCAGCTGGCTAAGTGTATCAGTAGTGTGTAGCTGGCTCTCGTGATGAAATTATGCTGGATGTGGCAGCCAATTAGTAGGTGTATATGCTAACATGTGCCAATGTGTTATCAAGAGTATATAAGATTGTGACCATCTTGAAAGAAAGTAGAGCAGCTTGGTATTGCAGACTTTTAACTTAGCTCTGCTCTCAGATCATTGCAATAAACTTTTCCCCCTTCCTCCTTCTCCTGGACTTTAGCTGCATTTCTTTTATTGGCCAAGGACTTTCAGATTTGCAGATTTGTACAAAAATGCAGCAATAGATAAAGCCACTTTACCCATTGCTTCCCTGGGTTTGTCATCTGCTCCCACTCTTGCTGGGCTCACCAAAACAGGTGGACAACAGAAGACAATACTGACTTTGATGGACCAAGTGTCTGATTCCGTATAAGGAGCAGCTTCATATGTTCAACCAGGGAAAGGACAGGAGAAAGAAGCCACACCCATCCCGTTTTTTGATACATTTAGGGATTCTAAAACACTCATACATCAGTATCCAGGTTGCAAAGTGGCAAGAAGCAGCCCTATTTCTGAAAGACTACAAAATAAAACAGAAGTGCAGTGGCCCCTTAAAAACTAACAGCATTTATTTCAATAGGAACTTCTGTGACTAGGCTTCCCAACCCTCCCGCCCTGGCGGGGGAACCCTGAATTTTCAGCCTCCTCCCCCGCTCTTAAAAAATATGGGGGCGAGGGGAGAGAGAACATACCTGTAGGCATCATGTTGTTTTACAGCTTGGGATCCGTTTTTAAAATGTGTCCCTTTAAGGCTGCACAAGAAACAGGAATGGCGCCTACCTTTCTTTTCCTATGCAGCCTTGCTTTCGTTATCACAGCGAGCAAATTCTGCTGAAAGAAGACCAAGTACGGTAAGTATTTGTGTGTGTGTGAGTGAGAAAGAGAGAGGGAGGGGGCAGGGAGGGGGGATTCCCTGGTATGGAGGCCCTCCCCCCCCTTTAGAAAGCATGGGGGGAGGGAAATGTCTACTAGGCACTCTATTATTCCCTATGGAGAACGATTCCCATAGAGAATAATAGGGAATTGATCCATGGGTATTGGGGGCTCTGGGGGGGGCTATTTTTTGAGGTAGAGGCACCAGATTTTTAGTATAGCAGCTAGTGCATCTCCCCAAAATACCCCCCAAGTTTCAAAACGATTGGACCAGAGGGTCCAATTCTATGAGCCCCAAAAGATGGTGCCCCTATCCCTAATTATTTCCTATGGAAGAAAGGCATTTAAAAAGGCGTGCTGTCCCTTTAAATGTGATGGCCAGAACTCCCTTGGAGTTCAATTATGCTTGTCACATCCTTGTTCCTGGCTCCACCC
Organism: Heteronotia binoei; assembly: GCF_032191835.1. Classification (NCBI taxonomy): domain Eukaryota; kingdom Metazoa; phylum Chordata; class Lepidosauria; order Squamata; family Gekkonidae; genus Heteronotia; species Heteronotia binoei. The sequence continues at coordinate 9,978,529 of NC_083236.1, forward strand.
CCAATGTCTCTTGGCTCCACCCCCAATGTCTCCTGGCTCCGCCCCCAAAGTTCCCAGATTTTTCTTTAATTGGACTTGGCAACCCTATCTGTGACCCACAGCACCAAAAACCTGTTTGCCAGAAGATATACTGGGGTGAGTATGTGTGCTGTAGGAAACCATGACCAAGAGAGAGCTTTGGCTAGACTAGGCCAAGAGCCTCTGGTCTGGCCCAGCTTCTTGTTACAAACAGTGCTTCCAGGAAGCCTGCAAGCAGGACATAAAACCTTTTCCTTGTCAGTTGGATCTGGTTACTGACCATAATAAAAAAAACTGAATTGAACTGAAACCTTTTCCTGATTTTCTGTTTTTTTGTGTGTTCAGAGGTACACTGCCTTTGAACATAGAGGTTTCACTGAGCCATCATGGATAACAGCCATTGATCATCTAGACCAGGGGTGACCAAGGGTAGCTCTCCAGATGTTTTTTGTCTACAACTCCCATCAGCCCCAGTCAGCATGGCCAATGGCTGGGGCTGATGGGAGTTGTAGGCAAAAAACATCTGGAGAGCTACCCTTGGCCACCCCTGGTCTAGACAATCTCAGTTAAAGTCAGCTAAGTCAAGGCCCATTCCCACCACATCTTTCATCAGTGAATTGTTTACTATGTGTCATATGAAGAAATGCTTTTACCTTCAGTGCTTCTAGTGTGGGGCAGAAGACACATAGTCTTCAGCAAAAAAAAAAAAATCTGCTGCACCAATCATTTTTTTAGGCATTTTTATAGGTGCATCCTCTTGAAATGTATGATCCTGTTTGGTGTAGTGGTTAAGTGTGCAGACTCTTATCTGGGAGAACCGGGTTTAATTCCCCACTCCTCCACTTGCACCTGCTGGCATGGCCTTGGGTCAGCCAGAGCTCTGGCAGAGGTTGTCCTTGAAACGGCAGCTGCTGTGAGAGCCCTCCCCAGCCCCACCCGCCTCACAGGGTTTCTGTTGTGGGGGAGGAAGGTAAAGGAGATTGTGAGCTGCTCTGAGACTCTTCGGAGTGGAGGGCAGGATATAAATCCAATATCATCTTCTTCCAATATCTTCTTCTTTTGTGCCTTGTGGAATAAGTTCCTACGATAACTGCCCCCCCATCCCCGCTGCCACCCTTGCCGATCTAAAGCTGTGAAATGGGATTTATATCAGCCTTGATCGGCGTTGACCTTCTCCTGCTTCCAACCAGTGAGAAACTTCTCCTCCCATTAATCCCTGGTCTGCCAGGCCTGTTGACAATTGTTGTGGTGTTCTGCTGTGTTGTGTTGGGTCAAAAGGTCCCATTTGTTTCAATGCTGAGATAATTTTGCAGAAAATACATCCATGGTGATGACCATATTGGTGCTGTTTTTAGACTTACAGCTAAGGACCTTGGTGACTTGTGTTCGTTGTTCAGATGCACCTGCAGAGCAGAGAAGAAAGAAACCAATTACTTCCTGACAATTGTATCAAACTCCTTCTGAAAGAGTAAAGCCTTGAATATGGGCATTGAGAACTGCGGAAGCATAGTTTAACTTTTTATTTTTTTAAAATAATTAACTTACTTAAGAAGGCTTTGACTAAAGCCAGCCAGTGGAGTCCTGGACAGTTTTGCTGGCTTTTGTACTCTTTCACTGAAACTCCAGACTTTCTGTGTTTATTTTCAAACATATAAATGTTATACAAGATTGAATAATGGCATGTTTCAGCACAGAAGGAAGATGTCCTTCCGGGCTACCTTAAGATTTTGAGCCTTGTGCACTGCATTAGATTCTATTCATTGTATCAACAGCCATAATTTTACTGGGCTTTGGTTTGTTGTCAGAATCTCTCTGGATGACTCAGGGCCCAAAACTGAAGAGCCTTAAAGATCATCACGCAGGGTTATTTTTAAAAGTCCAACGGTTTGCAAGAAGTAACTCTGGAAACTTTCCCTGCAAGTTAGACCAGAGGTCTGCAGGTTTTCTCCGTATATCCTCATGACAAAGGTTTTGTTCAAGGACATTCCAGCAGGAAACTCTCTTGCACAAGTCCTACAGAAATCAGTGGAATCAGTGCAAGAGACATTTTCCATGGGCTTGTACAAGAAAACTTCCTATTAGACTATAGCTGCCAGCGCTGTCATATTTCTGGGGCCACATACAAAGCTTGCCCTGAGCTGGACAGCATATACTAGCCTGATCTTGTCAAATACTGGAAGCTCAGCAGGGTTTGCCCTTGTTGGTATGTGGCATGTGGAACACCAAGGAAGTTCAGGGTGACTACGCAGCAGCAGTCTGTCAAGGACTCAGGCCTGAGTTCATCTGAGCCATTACCCCTTGGGCAAGCAAGCAGCACTCAGACTTCTGTATCCTCAAGGTTATCAGTGCACAAGCAGGGCTGGTGTCAGGGCTTTTGGCACCCTAAGCGAGCCCCCCCCCCCTGCCCGTACCCTTCCTCCCCCCCATTTGCAGGCAAAGCCAGGTGGAGGCAGCCCCATAGCCAGGAATTTTCATTTAGTGGGGCACATCACCAGTATTTTTGTATGGTGGGGCCCCCTGTTTTTGTAGGCTGCCAATGTGTTGTGAGGCCACCAAGTATGTTCATACCTAACACAATTATGCTCATTCAACAGCAATATATAATTTATTAAATATAAATAATGCAGACAAGTCATGTATTACTAAAAAAAATTTAAAGTTTATTTTAAAAATGCTAACAATTACAGATCTTGTTTTTTGTCACCTAAAAAGGCTGCCACTAATGCTTTGATTACACCCCCATTCCCTCCCCATACAGAGATCGGTAGGTTTTTTAAAAGTTCATCCCAGAGTTTGGCACCCCAAGCTGATACTTGGATTCCACCCCCATCCTCCCCTCCCTACAAGCATTGGTTTTTAAAAGTGCATTCCAGTCTGACTTTGGCAATCCCCAAGCAGATACTTGGATTACAATCCCCTAATCCCCCCCTTCAGATGTTTTTTTAAATGCATCCCAGTGGATCTCCAGATCAAACCTGGAGCCTGGCACACCCAAGCATATACTTGGATTACACCCCTATCCTCCCCCCCCCCCCCACAGACATGGAGGGGAGAATGAGGGTGTAAAAGTGTCAGCGTAGGGGCATTGAAGTTCCAAGAATGAATAGACTTATTTTAGTTTAAAAATAAGTTTCCATTTATTGATTACAACAATGTTGCACAGCGCAGAGTCATTGATACTAATGACGAGAGGGGTTCAAGCATAAGCATTTATGGATACACATCAAAGCAAGGAGCCTTAATTTGCTTCCCATAATAAAACCTGGGCTGTCTCGTTGACAGAGAGCATTTCTCTTCTCTGTTATCTCCCCGGCATGGCCTGTCTCTCCTCCCCGCTGTGGCCTTGCTAAGCCGGCCTGAGAACTAGTTCGGTGTTTAACACTTCAAAGCTCTCTGGGAAGCTCTCTGGCACCTGGACTATCTCTTCTCAGCTATACTTCACATTTCGTTACAGTTTCAGGGTTAGTAAGGTGAGGTGCGAGTGTGTTAGTTAGCATTCAGATAAACATTTAGGGTAATAAAGACAAGCTTCAATGCACATAGCTGACATACTGCCCCCCCCCCTAAGCTCTTGCTCGGGGTTTGTCTGGGTGCAGTAGGTAAAATTGCTTTAACAGTTGAGGGGCGTTTAGGTCGGAGGATTTCACCCACTCATCACAACTAGGCGGGAAGTGGCGCCAGCGGATCAAGTACTGTAGGACACCCCGCTGCAGCCTAGAATCTAAGATCTCCTTCACCTCATGATGTTTCTGGCCCCTCACCAGAATAGGTTCCGGTTCGGGGCTCTGAGGATGCCGCTTTGACCCACCCGGATCGCGACGGATCAGACTGCAATGGAAGACAGGGTGTATTTTACTGAACAGTTTGGGTAGATCTAGTTCGACTGTCACCTTGTTAATCACCTTCTTTATTTGGAATGGCCCCAAGAAACGATAAGCTAGTTTCCTGAAGGTCTGAGGTAGCGGGAGGTTCTTGGTGGATAAGAATACGGTCTCCCCCACCTTGAAGTCCCACCCTGGGCTATGTTTTTTGACGAACTGAGCCTTGTAGTCCCTTTTTGCTTCCTCCAGGTTGTCTTGTATTATTTTCCAGGATTTTTCAAGGTTCCCCCACCATCGTTGGCATTCGGGAGATAATGGCGGGTCCGTCCCACCTGAGAGGGAAGGGAACGGTTTACCATCGTAGCCATTTACTGCTTGAAAGGGGGAGACCTTGATGGAGCTATGCAAGCTGTTGTTGTAGCTGTATTCTGCAAAGGGCAGTAAGTCCACCCAATTTGACTGTTGGAAGTTTATATAGCAGCGTAAATACTGCTCCAGCAGTCCATTAACCCTCTCACTCTGGCCGTCCGTTTGCGGGTGGTAGGCTGAGCTGAGCCCTTGTTCCATGCCCGTTAATTTGCAAAACTCCCACCAGAAGTTGGCAACGAACTGTGGCCCGCGGTCACTAATGACCTTATCGGGGAATGAGTGAACCCAGACCACGTGGAGGAAGAACAACTGGGCCAGTTCTTTTGCAGTAGGGAGTTTGCGGCAAGGAATAAAATGTGCTTGTTTCGAGAAGGTGTCTACCACTACTAGTATTACCGTCCGGCCATGAGATGGCGGTAGTTCCACTATAAAGTCCATCGACACTACCGACCATGGCCACTCCATGGAGGGGAGGGGCTGTAGCAACCCCGGCACTTTGCCCCCCCTCCGTTTTGCCATTAAGCAAGTTGGGTAAGTCTGGATAAATTCCGAAATGTCTTTTTTCATTTGGGGCCACCAGAACTGCCGGTGGACTAGGTGGAGGGTCTTCACGTACCCAAAATGCCCTGCTAGTTTGTTGGTGTGGCAGTGTTGTAGGACCTCTACCCGCAGGGATTTTGGGACGTACAGTTTCCCTTCGTGGTACCAGAACCCTCCTTCCCCCTTCTCGATTCCCACGGGGCGGTTTTCCCCCTCGGCCTCTGCCTCGGTTTTGAGATTGTTCCCCCCCCCCACGGACTTGTGTCTTGGTTGATCTTTTTTGATCTGGTTTGTACTGCACCCGCTACGGCTTCGGGGGGAATTAGTGAGTCTATGACCTCTTCGCGCTTGCTTTCGTGTTGGGGAAGCCGCGAGAGGGCGTCGGCTAAGAAGTTTTTCGATCCCGAGATGTGCCGTAGTGTAAAATCGAATTTGGCAAAAAAGCCCGCCCAGCGGATCTGCTTCCCCATTAGTTTTCGGCGCCCTGTGAGAGCCTCTAAGTTTTTGTGGTCTGTCCAGATCTCGAAAGGGACCCGGGCGCCTTCTAGCCACGATCGCCATGTTTTTAATGCGAAGTTGACTGCATAGGCTTCCTTGTCCCACACTGACCAATTCCGCTGTTCGTTTGAGAACTTGCGGGAGATGTAGGCGCACGGCCGCAAGCGCCCTTCCCTATCTTTCTGCATTAATATCGCTCCCACGGCCGTGTCGAAAGCGTCGCACTGGACCATGAAGGGTTCAAGCTCGTTCGGGTGCACTAGCACCGGCTCGCTGGTGAACAGGCGTTTAAGGGTATCGAACGCCTGTTGGCATTGACTGGTCCAGTTTAACTTTGCCCCGGGTTTTTTTGCTTCGGGCCCCTTCCCTTTGGTCTGCAGGAGGTCGGTCAGGGGGAGGGCAACCTTAGCGAACCCCTGAATGAACCCCCTGTAAAAATTTGCGAAACCGAGGAACGATTGGGGCTGTCTACGTGTCCTCGGGGGTTCCCACTCTAGCACGGCTTGTATCTTTGCCGGGTCCATCGTTAATCCCTGACCGGATACCGTGAACCCCAAGTAGTCCAACTCCTTTTGGTGGAACTCGCATTTCGACAGCTTGGCATACAGTTTGTTTTTATACAGAGTTTCTAAGACTTCCCGAACCAACTTCATGTGCGAGGGGAGGTTTTTTGAGTAAATAATGATGTCATCCAGGTACACCACCACCCCCTGGAACAGAAACTTTCTTAGCACATCATTGATAAAGTTCATGAACACTCCCGGGGCCCCCTGAAGTCCGAACGGCATTACTAAGTACTCAAACTGTCCGATCAGAGTGTTGAATGCCGTTTTCCACTCGTCTCCCTCCTTAACCCTCACTCTGAAATAAGCGTCTCGGAGATCTAGTTTGGTGAAAATGGATCCCTTCGAGACCTCACTCAGGAGGTCCTTGATAAGTGGGAGGGGGTATGCATTGGACATGGAAATCCCATTAATCCCGCGAAAATAGTACAAAGTCTCAGACTCCCATCCTTTTTCTTTCGGAAAAGAACCGGCACTGCATGGGGGGCCGTAGCCAGCCAGATGAAGCCCCGCTGGAGGTTTTTGTCTAGAAATTTACGCAGCTCCTCCTTTTCGGCCCACCCCATGGAGTAGAGTTTGGCTTTGGGCAGCACCTGGCCTGGGATCAGTTCTATGGCACAGTCCGTGCTCCTATGAGGCGGTAATCGTCTGCCTCGATCTCGCTGAAAGCCCCCTTCAGGTCCCGGTATTCCCGTGGGATAGACTTTACCTCCTCTATGGTTACACATAGTCTCTCATTCTTGGGGGGCGGTTTGGGGCCCCACGCCTCTCTCCACAGGTGCGAGGTGCACCGTCAGTCAATAAAGTCTATCATGTGTTCCACCCAATCTATCTTTGGCTGGTGCCGAGCTAGCCACCCCACCCCTAACACTATGTCAAAGGAGCACGATGGGGCAATAACAAATGTTTCCAGGTCCCAATGGTCGATTATGCCCATCGGGATCTCTTGGGTCTGCTCATTACAGGGCTTCACCCTCATTCTAGTCCCGTCCATCTGCTCGAACTCTAGGGGCCGTGGTAGGAGCTCTGTTGTGAGCTCCAGCATTTCTACGAATCGGGGGGTTATAATCTCTCTGGTGCATCCCGAGTCGATGAGGGCTCAAGCGTGCACGAATCTCTTCAGTTTTACATTTAGCAAAGTCAAGGGGACAAACATAAGCTCTCCAGAAATTCTCACCCGTAGTGGTGCCGCTTTCTCTGGGACCTGCCGCTGGGCACCCTCTAGTGCAGGTCCGTCCCATTTCTCGCCAGCTTCGGCTCCCATGGGTCTTCCCCCAACTCTTCCAACATTATAGAATCCTCGTCGATAAAGCGGTGCTGCTGCGGCTTTGATTCCTTCGGTTTGGTCGGTTTCTTGAGTCCCCCCACGGGACCCTTAGCAGCTGGGGTGGTAGGTCGGGAGTGCTCAGGGCAGTTGGCGGCCAAGTGGTTCGGGTCCCCGCACTGGTAGCACTTGCGAGGCCCGGGGAAGGGTTTGGTGGTCCCCCCCCCGGGTGTCTTCTTAGCTTCCACCTTCGGGGTTGATCGGCTCTCCCGGCTGGGCTTGCCCTGGTGCCCCAGGTGTTGGAAGGCCACCTCCTTCATGTTTGTTTCGACTTCTCTGGCTAGTTGGATCCATCCGACTAGGTCGGCCGGCCTCGCTTGCTGGAGGACCCGATCCAGGATTCTGGCGTTCAGCCCTTTCTTGAAGGCCCTAATCTTCATGGCCTCGCTCCAGCCTCAGATTTTTCGGCAGTGGTTGTGAAACTCCAGAGTGTACTCCCGGATCGACCTGCCCCCCTGCCGGATTTCGTCTATCGCGGCGATGGCTCGGGTCTCCCGTAGCGGGTCCTCGAATTGGGATAGGAGGGCTTGCAGGAAACCTGGCCACGACCGGTCCACGGATCTCGTGGAGGCTCACGTACCACAGTTGGGCATCCCCCATCATCCTCGACCCCAGGTAGGCCACTCGGCTGTGCTCGTCTGGGAAAGTGTTCCCCCATAGTGCATGTAGCTGGTGGCTTGGAGTACTCCACTTTGTCGGGGGTGCCATCGAAAGTGATGTCCAGCTCCTGGGTCTTCACTTTTGGAGCGGCCGGCCCAGCCGGGGCCGCGGCTGCTCCCGTGCCCCCCCGGTTGCACCAGTTGCACGAGGATGGGGGGTGGAACCCCCCCCATGGCTCCCGGGGCTCGGGGCAGGGCCTGTTCGATTTGCTTCTGCACCTCTCGCAGCATCAGCGTAAAGTTTGCCTTCATTTCTTGCCTCAGGTCGCACGCCAGGATTTCCATCTTTCTCCGCAGGTCCTCGGTGGGGTCGCGCTTCGGGGAGGAAACCCTCGAATTGCACCCATCCTCGCCCTCCAAATCGAGTCGGCGGTCGCCCAGCGGCATATGCTCTCGGGCTCCCCCCTCTCCAACCGTGCCACTCCACTGGTCCGGGCTCACATGGTCCTCCGTCTCTCCGGGGGTGCGGAGGAGGTTGGCGTGACTCGCCGCTGCCTCGTCCATCAGGGTAGTAGAAGTTCGGGGCTTCCAGGAGGCCTTCGGGGTGATGAACAGTGTGTGGCTGCTCACCTTCTTCGCCTTCCGCTCTGTGATGTAGCACGGCGGGGTCTCCGGCGTCTGTTTGAGTATGAAAGGCTCTCGGTCGTCGAGGGCTTCTTCAGCCATTCGCTGATAAGTAACTCACGTCCGATAAGCCCCTTGTGTAGATTAGTATCAAAATGTCAGCGTAGGGGCATTGAAGTTCCAAGAATGAATAGACTTATTTTAGTTTAAAAATAAGTTTCCATTTATTGATTACAACAATGTTGCACAGTGCAGAGTCATTGATACTAATGACGAGAGGGGTTCAAGCATAAGCATTTATGGATACACATCAAAGCAAGGAGCCTTAATTTGCTTCCCATAATAAAACCTGGGCTGTCTCGTTGACAGAGAGCATTTCTTTTCTCTGTTATCTCCCCGGCATGGCCTGTCTCTCCTCCCCGCTGTGGCCTTGCTAAGCCGGCCTGAGAACTAGTTCGGTGTTTAACACTTCAAAGCTCTCTGGGAAGCCTCTCTGGCACCTGGACTATCTCTTCTCAGATATACTTCACATTTCGTTACAGATTCAGGGTTAGTAAGGCGAGGTGTGAGTGTGTGTGTTAGCATTCAGATAAACATTTAGGGTAATAAAGACAAGCTTCAATGTACATAGCTGACAAAAAACAAAAGGAACAGCTGGGATCCTAGAGGAAGAAAAACCCACAGAGAAAGGCAAGGAATTGGACTATTGGATAATCAAAAATGGGATTGCCAAGAACATCATTATGAGATTACTAGATGACAGTAATACTTTCATGTCTGAAAATTCCCAGACACCAAAATAAATGCTTAGCAGTCTAGAATAGTAATAAATCACAAGATGTATAAGAAGACCTTGCAGAACAAGGTTGTGTAACCAGGACCTGCATGTGGGAATCGGCGAACTAGGCGATTGCCTAGAGTGCCAACTCCCAGCTAGGAGGAGGGCGGGCACCCCCCTCCCAATTCACGCTGTCCCTGAGACTCCTGCTCATTTTTTCTCAACTCTGAGGGACTGGAGGAGCTCCCCGATCCCTCAGAGCTGAAAGAGTGGCATTTCCCTTCCCCAGCATCCTCTGAGGATGCTGGAAAGGGAAAGGTCAAGTGATCTGTCCCCGCTCGGCCTTCCTGTGCTGTGGGAGGGTTGAGCAGGGGGTGTTTGCACAGAGGGCTCCTCAATGCAAACAGGGCCCACTTTGGGCCGGTACTGGGGGCCCTCCCCCACTGGAGGGTGGGGGGCGAAGCCTTGCCTGCGGTGGCAAAACCCCCAGCACCAGCCCTGTGTATAACAGAGAAAATCATGAAAAATATATATCTGACCTGAGGCAGGTGTTTGAAAATATAGCAATTGGTGGTTTTAATATAACTAATGAACAAAAGGCAAATTTTATGCTTGGAACTTTGGCGGAAGATTTTCCTGTGTTTGTGAGTGCAGAATCAAAGTCAAAAGTATGACATAATTTTCAGTCAGGTACTAGAAGAATTGCAGAAAGAATGCTCAAAACAGCCTAATAAATTTGAATCACACAATGGCTCACGTTACATTTCTACAAAGGCTTTTTCAAGTTCTTTTGCTTTTTCCCCACCCAGAGTCAGGAGAAAAATCAATTGCTGTGTTGCTTTAATTGCAAAAAAAGCGGTGTCATGCCTGGGTATTTTGATATAGGATGGCTGAACAAATGTCAGGTCAATACTCTGGTCCCTCTCCATTATTTACAACCTAGAAACCACGTCCACCTTGCCATCTGGCAAAGAGTATTTAGGTATGTTACTGGGAAAGGCATGCTATGTCTGAAGAGTGCACTCCCTAAATTTCACAGGCTCCTTATCAGTTCACGACGTAGTGTGAGAATGCTTTTGTAGTGTAAAAGAAAGTTACTGCTGCACCAGTTGAACCTTAGATTTGAATGAAGCGCCTTTTTGTAACAGTTTATGATACCCTATATAAAACCATGTAACCTCTGGTATCTCAGTATTTCCAAGGACCGTGTTCCTTGGGGCACCTTTGAATTCCTAAATAAACCAGTCAATTTGAAACAAAACAAATAACTTCATTATTGGGAATCTCGGGTCTTGACATTTTGGAAATACTCCCACCTGGTGACTTAACCAAATTTGGAGACTTTTTAACGTTATGGCAGAGAAGGTCCCTGACAACAGAGAAGCCCCCACCAGGCCGGAGACACCAGTTGACGAGGATCCGAGAACCGGAGCGATCCTGAGGCCGCCCCTGTGGCACGTACTCGACGCACAGTGGCAAGTCGGGAGAGGCTCCCCACTGCACATACAGCACCTATCATCACCCCAAAAGATTGGGGCCTGCACCAGTCGACAACTCTGATGGGTGAAAGACCCAGGTCCAGAGAAGTGATCTTGGAACTCCCACCCCTACGCACCAGACTAGGGGAAGAAGGAGACCCGGGGAACTCAGAGAAAAGCAGAGGTGATGGCTGGGAAGTTCGAGGCATCGACCTGGTGCCCGAGGAGGACCAGGATCCCGACCCACGGAACTTCCTCCAGCTCATTAGATTTCAAATGGTGGAGATAGCCCATAACCTCCGTGAAGAAACACGGTCAAACAACACATTCATGATTCAAGAGATGAGGAGGCAAATCAACCAAGCCCTAAACCCTCCAGCACCTGCAGGGGCCAACCACCCCCGCCGCAGCCACCACCGCCAGCCGACTGCAGACAGGGCCGAGAGCTGACCGCTACCTTCAACGGGGACCCTGAGGAGGTGGAGTACTTTACCATACAAGCAAATAGCTTCATGGACTATTTGTTCCCCAATGAGTTCAGTCGGGTGGACTACCTAGGCTCCAAACTGAGGGGGGAGGCCAAGTGGTGGTACATGAGTCTATACGAAATGTGCAGTCCCAAACTGGACACAGTGGCGGCATTCCTGTGAGCAATCCTGATACAGTACAAAGACCCACTCCAAGAGACTCGAGCCCTAACCACCCTCCAAGATATGCTACAGGGTCCCAGGTCTGTGAGTGAATACACGGTGGAATTTCGGGCCAACACTGCAAAAATACATGGGTGGAATGAAAAAAGGAAAATTGAGCAGTTCCAGAGGGGTCTGACCACGAGTGTACTGGATCGAGCCCTCCAGCAGGCCCAGCCTACCACACTAGTACAATGGGTCCAGTTAGTGGGAGAAGTAGAAACCAACATGAAGAGAGTGGTTCTCCAGCACCAACAGCAGCAAGGGGGAAAGGGGGGACATGAGTCTCAGTTGGGGGCAAAGTCACCAGGGAAAAAAACAGTGGCTGGGGCAGGAGGACCCCAAACCCCCAGCCTCCATCGATGCTTTCGATGCAGAGACGTAAATCATCTGGCTGCAAATTGCCTGGAGAGACCTCGAGGCCCACCCTTACTTAGAAGCCCAGCGCTCCCAAAGCAAAGAAGCCAGAGGGACACCCAAGGGAACCAGTGAAAGGCAGCATCGCCACTCCAGCACCTCGGGATGAAGAGGTTATCCTGATAACTGAATCGGAAGAAGAATCCTGGGAAGACAAGCCGGTGGGAAACGGGAGCAACCTGCACTGAGTGGTGCCCAGCAGCAGGTCATGGAGCTAACGGCGCCACTAACGGTGAGAGCAACTGGAACCTCAAGCCATTTATACACGCAAGGGCCCTGCTAGATTTGGGGTGCACGAGAGACATTATCACTCCAAAGTTACTGGAGGTGTTAGGACTCCCTACGAGCCCATTGCACCATCCCATCCAGTTCAAACAGATGGATGGGACTATAATGAAAGGGGAGCCGTGTACATAGCAAACACAAGGAGTGCTAGTCGGGATAGGAGACCACTGGGACACAGAGATCTTTGCGGTAGCTCCCTTCTCTTCCTTTGAGGAAGTTTTAGGAATAGGATGGCTAGCCAAGCACAAACCCAACATCAAATGAGGAGATCAAATTATAGATTTCAAATATCCCGTGTGTAAGAATCATACATGGAGGGGGGGGGTTGGGGTCCAGATTCACCCCCCCACACCAAAACGAGAAGTTATGCCTCACCATAGAAGAGGTGAGGTCAATCCCACTGGAATGCGGAGACCTAAAGAGAGTGTTCAGTGAGGAAGAAGCCAATGAACTCCGCCCCCCCCACACACACAGAGACTGATTGTGCAATAGAACTAATACCCAGTCAAAGTCTACCCAAGGCAAAAATTTATTCAATGGGGTGGGTGGAAAAAAATGAGCTATGCAAATTCCTAGACAAGAACTTAGCGTGTGAGTTTATCCGCCCGGCTACTGCATCCCATGTCGCACCAGTGCTGTTCCGCAAGAAAAAGGATGGGAGGTTGAGGCTTTGCACCGATTTCCGAGGGATAAATGCCATCTCTGCATCAAAAGCATAACCAGTCCCCCTCATAAAAGATCTACTAAGTACAGTGTCCCAGGGGAAAATATTTACGAAGTTGGACTTGAGAGATGCATACCTTAGAGTCCGCATAAAAGAAGGGGGTGAGTGGAAAACAACGTTTAACACACCCATGGGATAATTCTAATACCTAGTAATGCTGTTTGGATTACAAGGAGTACCGAGGGTACTTATGAACTTCATAAATGAGGTACTCAGGAGGTACCTGTACCAAGGGGTGGTGGTGTATCCTGATGACTGTCAAGCATGCGGTTTCAATGACGAGTCAGGTTTGATACAAAACTACGTTTATTGATAGACCGATACTTTCAGTGTAACAGATTCTTGAGAGTGATACATTGATACAATACTTTTAAGGCATACTTCAAAAGGATTCCAAAAAGTGGGGGCGAGGGATGCGCTCTCACATATAAACTATCATAAATGTCTACATTCTCATGGCGTTATCAGGACTCCATCCTTGCTTTCCCCAGATGTGCCACACTCACTAACAGGAATGTATGGGAAGGTACTGATTACTCTTTCTCAAGTTAGTTTCGTTTCTCTCTATTTCTACTTTGCAAGCAATAGAGTAAGAAGGGGGAGGGGGAAAGAATAACAGAGTTAACAGACCTTGGTCCTCCATGATATTTCACAGGCCAGCTTTATGGGGGACCCTAAAACAATCAATTACCAATGGAATTCTACCATGCTTGACAATGACATCATAATATATTCAGAGGATCTCCCTTCACATATTAAGTTAGTGAGAGAGGTACTTAAAACCCTGTATGAGCACAAACTGTTTGCTAAGCTGTCAAAATGTGAGTTTCACAAAATGGAACTCGATTACTTGGGCTACAGAGTGTCGATAGTATCGCTAGACTTCATTGTGGAGCTACCCCCCTCCCAGAGAAAAACCATAATGCTAGTAGTAGTTGATATGTTTTCAAAACAAGCACACTTCATCCCCTGCTCTAAAATACCAACGGCCAAGAAACTGGCGCATTTATTTTTCCAGGATGTAGTGAAACTACTTCGGGAATCTCGGTGCTTGGCAAGGGGCAACTTTGGAAAGGACTGTAGAGACCCACCAACTCATAGTAGTTTTTCTGTGATGCCCAAGAAAGCACACAAGTTATATACAAACACAGAAGCAATTTTAAAAATAAAAAACATGAAGGTCTTAATGCATCATATAAAGGGGAAAGGGTTTGTTTTTGCCAATTAAATAGAAAAGCTTTATTTATGATGATGCTAAATCAGAATCAAAAGAGAATTAAGTGGCTAACAGACAGTGGAGCATCTAGTCTCAGCACACACTACAAATATTTCTTTGATGAACTTAATGAAAGTGAGAAAGGAGAAATAAAAATTGCTAATGATGAATGCATACAGATTCAAAACATAAGTACTGGCACGTTATGCAGTAGCACAACTTACAAAAAATTCCGAAATGGAGTTAAAGATCTGAATGGGTATCGAGTGTGTCTGCTTTAGACCACAAGGGCTTTGACATATATTTTGGAAATAAGAAATGTACTATTAGCAAAGACAATGTTGTATATGCACAAGATAACTAAAAGGGAAAAGTAAATGAATTGAGTCTTGCAGGTGAACAGGTGCATCTGGCATGGAATCATAGAATCACAGAGTTGGAAGGAACCTTCAGGGTCAACTAGTTCAACCCCCTGCACAATGCACTAATATCTCCTCCCACGCACCCCCAATGACCTCTGCTGCTCATCCAGAAGATGACAAAAAAAAAAACACCCCAAACCCTCCAGGATCCCTACCAAAACTGTCCAGGAGAAAAACTGCTGCCTGACCTGAAAGCAGCGAACCACATATCCCTGGACTTACATGCCAGGAGAACCAAGCACTGGTGCAACGCTTCCTGCCCTGCTACTGATCTGCCTAGTTCACAGAATCAGCATTGCTGTCAGATGGCCATCTAGCTTCTGTTTGGAAACCTCCAAGGAAGGAGAGCTCACCACCTCCCAAGGAAGCCTGTTCCATTGAGGAACTGCTCTGTCAGGAAGCTCTTCCTAATATTTAATCAAAAAAATTAAATTTAATTTCAACCTGTTGGTTCCGATCAGACCTCCTGGGGCAACAGAAAACAGCTCTACGCTATCCTCTAAAACACAGTCTTTCAAGGAATTGAAGATGGTGATCATATCATAGAATCATAGAGTTGGAAGGGACCTCCAGGGTCATCTAGTCCAACCCCTGCATAATGCAGGAAACTCACAAACACCTCCCCCTAAATTCACAGGACCTTCATTGCTGTCAGATGGCCATCTAGCCTCTGTTTAAAAACCTCCAAGGAAGGAGAGCCCACCACCTCCTGAGGAAGCCTGTTCCACTGAGGAATCGCTCTAATGGTCAGGAAGTTCCTTCTAATGTTGAGCTGGAAACTCTTTTGATTTAATTTCAACTCATTGGTTCTGGTTCTACCTTCTGGGGCCACAGAAAACAATTCCACATCATCATCTAGATGACAGCCCTTCATGTTTTGGCTTGACATCCCCAGCTACTTCAACCTTTCCTCATAGGACTTGGTCTCCAGACCCCTCACCATCTTTGTCACCCTCCTCTGGACCCATTCCAGCTTGTCTATATCCTTCTTAAAAAGTAGTCCCCAAAACTGAACCCAATACTCCAGGTGAGGTCTTACCAGAGCAAAGCGATATCAGCACATCACGTGATCTGGATACTATACTTCTGTTGATACAGCCCAAAATTGCATTTGCCTTTTTAGCCACCACATCACACTGTTGAATCATGTTCACTGTATGATCCACTAAGACCCCTAAATACTTTTCACACATACTACTGCTAAGGCAAGTCTTCCCCATCCTATAACCATGCATTGGATTTTTCCTACCTAAATGCAGAACTTTACATTCATCCCTGTTAAAATTCATTTTACTGGTTTTAGCCCAGTTTTCCAGCCTGTCAGGGTCATCCTGTATCCTGTTTCTGTCTTCTTCTGTGTTTGCAACCCCTCTCAATTTCATATCATCTGCAAATTTAATAAGCATTCCTTCTATTCCTTCATCCAAATCATTGATAAAGATGTTGAACAAAACAGGTCCAAGGACAGATCCTTGAGGCACTCCACTTGTCACTCCTCTCCAAGAGGATGAAGAACCATTCACAAGCGCTCTTTGGGTGCGATCTGTCAACCACTTACAGATCCACCTAACAGTAACAGGATCCAATTCACATTTTACCAACTTGTCAACAAGGATAGTATGTGGAACCTTATCAAAAGCCTTACTGAAATCAAGATAAATGATGTCTACAGCATTCCCCTGATCCAGCAAGGTAGCCACTTTCTGAAAAAAAGAGATCAGCTTAGTCTGTCATGACTTGTTCTTGAGAAAACCATGCTGGCTCTTAGGAATCACATCCATTCTTTCTAAATGTTCCAGGACCGACTGTTTTGTTGATTTGTTCTAAAACTTTTCCAGGTATAGAAGTCAAGCTGATGGGTCGGTAGTTACCCGGATCCTCCTTTTTCCCCTCCTAGAAGATGGGGACAACATTCGCCCACCTCCAATCTTCCAGCACCTCTCCTGTTCTTCAAGAATTCTCAAAAATAATAGCCAGAGGCTCAGAAATTACATCTGCAAGCTCTTTTAGAACCCTTGGGTGCAATTCATCTGGCCCTGAGGATAGTTTCATTTAAAGAAACTAGCTGTTTATACTGATCCTAGGTTAGAACTTCATACCCTCCTTATATGTTCTGTTTTTGCCATGTTGAGCACCATTTCCCTCAGAAGAGAAGACTGAAGAAAAGTAGGAATTAAGCAGTTCCGCCCTCTCTTCATTACCTTTTACAATTTCACTTTCTTGCTGTCGCAATGGGCCTACCATATCCTTGCTCTTTTTTAACTCTGAACATAAGAAAAGAACCCTTTGTGGTTTTTGGCATCTTTGGCCAGCCTAGGGTCTTAGTCATTATCTCTCCAGGCTGAACATACCCAGCTTCTTCAACCTTTCCACAAATGACTTGATCTCCAGACCCATCAACATCTGGACTTCCAGCTCCAGTTCCAGTCCAAGCACTGGATGCTAATTGCTCCAGGTTTATTTTATTTTTTCTTTTATCTTCAATTTTAAACACACATCGTGCAGGTCCTTTTAATCTTGGAAAAGATTACACTGTGGAGTTTTAAAAGAATTAAGTGGTTGGTGGCTGATTGAACTGGGGCAGTGGAAGATACGGATTCGCATTACTGGCCGGCGTGCCCCTAACCTGTGAGATAATAAAGCTAGTTATGTGGAAGTGGATGAGAGACTCAACCTACACAATAAAGATACAACTGCTGACTGTTTTCATTTCCAGAGATTTCTCCTCCTTTGGTCTGCTGAGTTCAGTATGAAGCCGCTTAAGAGAGTGAAAGAGGCTGACGACTATTCTCTTCCTACTTCAAAGCAAATTGTCCAGGCCGCAGCGTCTCTCCTGGGCTTGCAGCTGCTCAGCCTCGCCCTGCCCCATACCTAGTGGCCAAGAGTGGCCATGGTGCAGCCAGAGGGCTGGCGACTCCTCCCTCAGGACCCCTGGGCCCACTTACCTGCAGTGCCTCCGCTGGGCGGCATGGGTGCTGGTTGGAGTGGCCGTCCATCTGGGGCCCACCGCCCCACCACAGAACTGTCCCCTATACATAACAACCCTATACATCTAATTCTTTAAGATTCAGGCTACTTGGCAATCTTTTTCATCTCTCCATGCCGGATCCATTCTCAATATATGGGCATCGTCAAGACCTTCTCTCCATAAGAGAGTGGGAGCACATACAGCCGGGGCTGCGCAAACTGCACTGGCTGCCAGTTACATACCGGGTTCGCTACAAAGTGCTGGTTATTACCTTTAAAGCCCTATATGGCCGAGGACCTGCCTACCTGAAGGACCGTCTTTCCCCATACGAGCCCCAGAGAGCACTGAGGTCAGCAGGGAAGGACTCCTTTAAGCGGTGGAAAACCAGTCCAAGTGAGATTAATAAAAGGGAACACAGGCAGTGGCAAATCAAATGCAAGACTGTGATCAGGCAGGCAAAAAGGGACTATGAGGAGCATATTGCAAAAAATATAAAGACCAACAATAAAAATTTCTTCAAATATATTAGAAGTAGGAAACCAGCCAGGGAAGCAGTGGGGCCCTTGGATGACCATGGGGTAAAAGGATTACTGAAGGAGGATGGGGAAATGGCTGAGAAGCTGAATGCATTTTTTGCCTCCGTCTTCACCGTGGAAGATGAGAAGTGTTTGCCCGCCCCAGAACCACTAATATTGGAAGGGGTGTTGAAAGACCTGAGTCAGATTGAGGTGACAAAAGAGGAGGTCCTACAACTAATAGACAAATTAAAAACTAATAAGTCACCGGGTCCAGATGGCATACATCCGAGAGTTCTGAAAGAACTCAAAGTTGAACTTGTGGATCTTCTAACAAAAATCTGTAATCTTTCATTGAAATCTGCCTCCGTTCCTGAGGACTGGAAGGTAGCAAATGTCACCCCCATCTTTAAAAAGGGTTCCAGAGGAGATCCGGGAAATTACAGGCCAGTCAGTCTGACTTCAATACCGGGAAAGTTGGTAGAAACCATTATCAAGGACAGAATGAGTAGGCACATTGATGAACACGGGTTATTGAGGAAGACTCAGCATGGGTTCTGCAAGGGAAGATCTTGCCTCACTAACCTGTTACATTTCTTTGAGGGGGTGAACAAACATGTGGACAAAGGAGACCCGATAGATGTTGTTTACCTTGACTTCCAGAAAGCTTTTGATAAAGTTCCTCATCAAAGGCTCCTTAGAAAGCTTGAGAGTCATGGAGTAAAAGGACAGGTCCTCTTGTGGATCAAAAACTGGCTGAGTAATAGGAAGCAGAGAGTGAGTATAAATGGGCAGTCTTCGCAGTGGAGGACGGTAAGCAGTGGGGTGCCGCAGGGCTCGGTACTGGGTCCCATCCTCTTTAACTTGTTCATAAATGATTTAGAGTTGGGAGTGAGCAGTGAAGTGGCCAAATTTGCGGATGACACTAAATTGTTCAGGGTGGTGAGAACCAGAGAGGATTGTGAGGAACTCCAAAGGGATCTGTTGAGGCTGGGTGAGTGGGCGTCAACGTGGCAGATGCGGTTCAATGTGGCCAAGTGCAAAGTAATGCACATTGGGGCCAAGAATCCCAGCTACAAATACAAGTTGATGGGGTGTGAACTGGCAGAGACAGACCAAGAGAGAGATCTTGGGGTCATGGTAGATAATTCACTGAAAATGTCAAGACAGTGTGCGTTTGCAATAAAAAAGGCCAACGCCATGCTGGGAATTATTAGGAAGGGAATTGAAAACAAATCAGCCAGTATCATAATGCCTCTGTATAAATCGATGGTGCGGTCTCATTTGGAGTACTGTGTACAGTTCTGGTCGCCGCACCTCAAAAAGGATATTATAGCATTGGAGAAAGTTCAGAAAAGGGCAACTAAAATGATTAAAGGGCTGGAACACCTTCCCTATGAAGAAAGGTTGAAACGCTTAGGGCTCTTTAGCTTGGAGAAACGTCGACTGAGGGGTGACATGATAGAAGTTTACAAGATAATGCATGGGATGGAGAAAGTAGAGAAAGAAGTACTTTTCTCCCTTTCTCACAATACAAGAACTCGTGGGCATTCGATGAAATTGCTGAGCAGACAGGTTAAAACGGATAAAAGGAAGTACTTCTTCACCCAAAGGGTGATTAACATGTGGAATTCACTGCCACAGGAGGTGGTGGCGTCCACAAGCATAGCCACCTTCAAGAAGGGGTTAGATAAAAATATGGAGCAGAGGTCCATCAGTGGCTATTAGCCACAGTGTGTGTGTGTGTGTGTGTGTGTGTATGTATATGTATATATATATATATATATATATATATATATATATATATATATATATATATATATATATATATATATATATATATATATATATATATATGGCCGCTGTGTGACACAGAATGTTGGACTGGATGGGCCATTGGCCTGATCTAACATGGCTTCTCTTATGTTCTTATGTTCTTATGTTCAAGCTGACTATCCCTGGGCCAAAAGAGGCCAAACTGCAGAACACCCGCACACGGGCCTTTTCCATCGCAGCTCCATGCCTATGGAACCAGCTCCCGGAAGAGGTGCGGGCCCTGCGGAGTCTTGACCAATTCCGCAGGGCCTGCAAGACTATCCTTTTTAGGTCGGCTTTTACAGACTGCTGATTTATGATTACTAAACGAATGGATCCGCCAAAATGACTTCGCCTAGGGACCCTCGCGATCATGTAAACTGACAGAAATAGCACCAGGAACATCACTGTTACTGTCAAATTATGTCAAATGTGAATTTTAGAATTGTTTTGGATAATGTTGATTTTAAAGTCTTGTATATTTATTGTATTGTATATTTTATGGATGTTGTTAGCCGCCCTGAGCCTGCTTAGGCGGGGAGGGCGGGATATAAATAAAATTTTATTATATTATTATATAAGATTGATAGCCTTGTTTGTCACATATCAGAACATGACGCATCTCCACTGTTATACAACAAGATTATTTCCAGATGTATTGGGAAGCATCTTTTTCATTATTTCCAGATGTATTGGGAAACATCTTTTTCAGTTCAATATGTTACTTTAGTTCAAGGTTACTTTTGTTCAACTTCTGAGCCAGATATACTCTTGCTGGAAAATCCAGGCCCTTAAAAACAAACAGTCATATAGGAACACTATATATGTACAAATCCAACAGTGCCGGAGCTGCAGGCGGCACAGAAGATGATGGGCAGGCCTAACAAGGCTGCGGGAATGAGCATGCCCCAACCCCACAGTCTTCCCTGAAGGCGGGACTCATGCAGGGTGCCCCAGAAAGGGGTGGGAGGAGCCTGTTCAGAGAGAGGAATTGGCCAATGGGGGTGGGGGTGGACGGGAGAGGGGAGGAGGGGGCGGAGAACTGGAGCACGGAGGTGTGAAGGATAAAAGGGAGCAACACTGATGGCCGAGGAGGAAAAAAAGAGCAGGGAGCAGCAGGTGAACGCAGAGAGAGAGGGAACCAGAGAGTGCCTGACTCCATGGAGGTGGTGGCGGTGTGAGATTTTTGATTGGCCATGCTGTTTTTCCCATGTGCTGACATGGAAGAGAGTGTCTCAGATCAAATTTATCTATTTTGAGTAGGGAAGAGGGTCCTGTGAAAGGAGCACTTAAAACTCCCAAGCTCCAGTCTCTCTCAAGAACAAAATAGCCAGTCAGCTACATTGTGGCTGGTCAACTAGAATGCTGTGGCAAGAATATCTGACATTGCCTCTGCCTTCCAGGTTGCACCAAGTGCAAGAGTGTTAGAGTTATACTGTCTTTATTGTTTTCAGTCACTCCTTTCTCTTTTATAACTAAGCACCATCTTAATAAATTCTCTTGGGCATTTTAAAATTGCGTTTTCTTTGTTGCTGCATCACTCACAGCATTCAGGAACCCTGACACTGCAACTTCATACTACCAGACTGTGTTTGTTTTGTGTAAAACTCTCCGCTGACAGGCTTGTATCAGGCTGACAGGCAAGACAGGTCTGTGATGGGGGGTAATTGGCATTACACCCCAACCATAAGAGAACTCAGCAACAGCATAAGCTCAGCCTCAGACAGCATGGCTACATATTCAATATATGGATGCATTCAATATGTTGACACAGTCAATGTAAGTTGGAAGCCCTACTGGAGGAGAAGAGACAGGGACTTGAGGCATGTTTGTCGATGCTCCAGTTTAGAAGGGAAGTTTAAGACTTTACGGACAGAACCCAAGAAGTGCTCTTAAAAAGACAACAGGAGCAGGAGTAAATAGCACCTCAGTGAATGAGGGAGCAACCAACACAGGAGGAGGGTGTCAGTGACTGGATAGCTTACAAGTTAAGCATGATAGATCATCTACTGTCAAAGTACTGAAGTCATGTGATAAGGATCACAAGGCAGGCTGATGCAATGCCTGGAAAGTCACTGAAGTCACAATGAGTCAGCATATTCACCTGATAGGTGGGCTGAACTATATAAGGAGCTGAGTGCCAGAGACTTTTTCCTCTCTGTATTATTGGTAGTCTGGCGAAGCACTTTGAAGCTCTGTATTGTGAATATTGTAAATATACTGCACTTCTGTGTAAATATCTGTAAATACACTAATAGTTCTGGAAGAACTGGTGTGGAGTCTCTCCTTGTCGGCGTGCCTACTCTTATCAGCCTATTCAGCCAGTTCTCAGCTAACTCTCGCTATCCGTCAGGGTTATGGGCCCAGTCCGTGAGCTGCGCTGTTGAGGCTGGTCTTGGCAGTGAAGGTTTGTGTGGAGAAGAGACGTGCAGGGCAGAAGTGTGTGAACCAGTCCGAGGAAAGTGCCGAGGACATCTCGTTATCCTTGTCGGTGAGTGACGAGGGGGAGGACGGAGTCCAGCGGAGGTCAGTGATATGGCGCAACTGCAGGCTGTGCCGGTGGAGAAGCTAACCTCAAATAATTATGCTGTGTGGTCTCTCCGGATGGAATATTTTCTATGGAGGGAAGGACTGTGGGTGTTTGTTTCTAACCCTCCTGTGAATCCTACAGCTAATGAGGCAGCTCAAGAGCAGAAAGCTCTTGCCCACATTATTCTTTGTGTGAGAGATGACCAACTTATCTACATTAGAGGCAAAGCCACCGCAAGTGAGGCTTGGAATGCACTGCATGGTATGTATGTGTGCACAACTGCTGGTTCGCTTATGGCCTTGACGCGTAGAATGTACCGTACGCTGATGAGCCCAGGCAGTTGTGTAAAAGAGCATATTAAGGCTCTGACCGATTGTTTCATGGAACTGGAGACAAGAGAAAAACTGTTGCAGCTGATGACCGTGTTTATATTTTACTTTCGTCATTGCCGAGTGAATATTTGCAGCTAATTATGTCGTTAGAGGCTGTGGATAGTACAGTGCTGACTATGGACTATGAATGTGCTCGACTCTACGACTATCAGGACAGGATGACTGCAGCATCCCATTCTGGGAATGGAGCCAATGCACCTGCCTGTGGGAGTGGGCGGAGCTCTGTGCCAAGTTTGAAGCCTGTTGCGAGGCAGCAGCAGGAGGTCGGCTCGGTTGCTCTTCATGTACGAAAGTGCTATCGATGCGGATCTACAGCTCATATCAAACAGTTCTGCACTGAGGCTGGAAAGCAGCGGAAGAAGACATCATCGTCATCATCTGGGAGCCGTGAGCAAGCAAGACTGGTGACTGCAGGAGCGACTGGACTAAAGTCTGTTTGGCTGGTGGACTCTGGTGCAACCAGTCATATCTGTACTGATAAAGCTTTGGTTAAAAATGCCCCAAAGCCTGTTTTAACACATGTAAACCTCGCAGATGGGTCTGAGTCAGAGGTAGTGCGTAAAGGCCGGGTAAGTTTTCCAGCTCTGGGGTGTGAGCTGGAGGAGGTGCTCTATGTGCCGGAGCTGAAGTCTAATTTGCTAAGTGTAAGTGCATTAGCAAAAGCAGGGTTTGATGTGTCTTTCACTGTTACAGACTGCAAAGTGTCTAGAAACGGAAAAGTTCATTCCCAGGGGAGAATGACTGATGGTGTATATGTAGTGGAAAGCGTGTCTGCAAAAGCAGAGCAAGTGTCTAATATATGTCCACATGATTCATGTGTCCATTTACTGCACCGCAGACTTGGTCATTCTAGCTTTCATACAATAAACAAAACTTTGTCACTGTTACCCCATGCATCAGTGAAGAATTGCAAGGCATATTTAGACTGCCAAATATGTAAACAGGTGAAAAGTAAAGCATTCCCTGTCGCTAAAGAAAGTCTGAGAGTGTCTAAAGGGCCACTAGAGTTGGTCCATACCAACAAAGTGGAACCATTCCCAAAGAGCCACTCATCCAACAAATATCTGTTATTGATTATTGATGACTGTACCAGATTTTGTTGGTCATATGTGCTTAAACAGAAGTCTGAAGTGTTTAATTGTTTCAAGTTGTGGGCAACAAAAGTGCAAAAACAACTTGGGGTGCAGCTGAAAGCCATATAATCAGATAAAGGCGGAGAGTTCATGTCTAATCAGTTTAATACATGGCTGGAAAAAACAGGGTGTTATGCACAGAGTAGCAAACCCAGCAACCCCCACAGAGAATGGGATTGTGAAAAGGGGTGGTGCCGTGCTCCAACAAATGATGCATGCCATGTTGTCTGATGCAGATTTACCTATAGTTTATTGGGCTGAAGCAATATTGGTGGCTACATTTCTGCATAACAGACTATGGACCAAAGCTACAGATAATATTCCTTATCTAGCTCTGTATAATAAGGAACCAAGCTTAGAATTTCTAAAAGTGTTTGGCTCTAAAGCTTGGGTTAACATCCCTTTACCACTAAGACGGAAAGGAGGTGCAAGGTCCAAGAAACTAGTATTTCTAGGGTATCAGACACACATGAAATCATACAGATTCAGTGATGCAGATAAAAAGATCACATTAAGCAGATCAGCAAATTTCAGTGAGCATGGAAATTGGCAAAGAATTCATGGGACTGAGGGAAGGACTCATGTGTGGTTGCCATTAACTGGTAATAGTTCTGAGTTAGAGACTAAACCAGAAACTGAGCAAGTGCCTGTTAATGTAAAACAGGAAGTGTCTGAGCATGAGCAGAGTGCTGATCAGGTGCCGAGAGTGTCTTCCCGAAGCACCAAGGGAGTTCCTCCTGTCCGATATGGATATAATAACAGTGTTAATCATGTATAAATAACTGAGCCTGAAAGTTATAATGAGGTTTTATCACTGCCAGAGGAGGAGAAGGAAGCTTGGCTGACAGCCATGAAAAGGGAGTATTGTTCCCTGTACGAAAATAATGTGTTTTCTCACTCATTCAATGGAAGGCTATAAAACAGTCACTAGTTGCATGCAGCACGTGTGAGGCTGAATTTAGTGCGTTGAATGACTGTGTACTCAGTATTGAGTGGATTGTACAAATGTTGCAAGATATGAATATGCATTGTAAATTGCCAATATCTGTAATGAGTGATAGTTCTGCTGCCAAACAGTTAGCTGAGAGCCTCTGTGCAAAAGGAAGGGGCAAACATATATTAATAAGGCATTACAATGTAAAGGAGGCAATCAGTCATGGTGTTAGGTCATTAGTAAAATGTTCCACAGACGATAATATTGCAGACCTGTATACCAAATGTTTGTGCACAGAAAAACATGTCAAACTAACAATGTTGTTAGGCATGCATTAACTTATAACCTAAGGAGGTGTGTCAGTGACTGGATAGCTTACAAGTTAAGCATGATAGATCATCTACTGTCAAAGTACTGAAGTCATGTGATAAGGATCATGAGGCAGGCTGATGCAATGCCTGGAAAGTCACTGAAGTCACAATGAGTCAGCATATTCACCTGATAGGTGGGCTGAACTATATAAGGAGCTGAGTGCCAGAGACTTTTTCCTCTCTGTATTATTGGTAGTCTGGCGAAGCACTTTGAAGCTCTGTATTGTGAATATTGTAAATATACTGCACTTCTGTGTAAAAATCTGTAAATACACTAATAGTTCTGGAAGAACTGGTGTAGAGTCTCTCCTTGTCGGCGTGCCTACTCTTATTAGCCTATTCGGCCAGTTCTCAGCTAACTCTTGCTATCCATCAGAGGGTGCATGGGAAAAGGTAACTCATGGAAGCAGAACAATCTGAAGACATTCTGAGACTCTGTTGCTAAGCAATCGGTTTCAGGATCTCCCCATAGATATTGATTCTAGACCACTGGAACAAGGGTTACTTCCCCAGCCTTTCCAAAGCTTGAAGAAATTTCTCAGGCCCCTATGGATGACAGGTCTCCAGCTACTGCTCCCCAATATAGGAGAAGGCATGTGCTGGTAACTGCAGATTCCCTACTGAGAGGGGTAGAGCCCAAAGTGTGCAGACTGGCTTCTTATATGATGTCTACTGGGTGCAAGCAACCAGGATGTGACTGAAAGGATAGGAAGACTCATCAAGCCCTCAGATTATTATCCTTTCTTACTAATCCATGTGGGTACAAATGATTCTACCCAGCACAGCTTGGAACTTATTAAAAGAGACTATGTAGCCCTGGGTTAAGAAGGAGAATGACTTGGGAGTGCAGGTTGTTCTTTTGTCAGTTCTTCCTGTCGAAGGCTGAGGCTTAGGATGGGAAATAAGAATACGCAAATAAATGACTGGCTTTGTAGATGGTGTCATAAGGAAAAGTTTGGATTTTTGGACCATGGATTACATTTCTGAGATGAAACTCTTCTATTGGGAGATGGTAGGAAAAAAATGTGTTTGGTAAGAGCCTTGAAACCTAATAAGGAGGGCTTTAAACTAAATCCTATGAGGGAGAAAGAAAAAAATTCAAAGCCTAGTATGATGCCAATAAGTAGAGATAAGAAGGCTAAAGTTTGACAGGGAGTGGAAAATATGCTAGGTAACATTAACACACAATTAAATACAGAGGCAACAATCTCAAGGAGCATAAAACATGGATTCGGATGTCTCTACACTAATGCACAGAGCAAGCCCATAGCCAGGATTTCAAATTTTGGGGGAGCTTTTATATTTTCGGGAGGCACCCCCTCCCCAAATAGCAGAAGACCAAAGCACAGCCTCAATGTTCACTGATGCCAAAGCAACAAAGTGTTTCTCCACCTGCTTTCAATCAGTGGCCCAAGTCTCTGGCTGCCTCAAAGTGCCCACCTGAGCTCTCCATCACTCTCTGACACCGACCACAGAGAAGGGTGAGGGCAATGAAGAAAGCACTGAGGAGGCCCCCAAGGGTCCAGAGGACCCAATCTGTGCTGCCCCTATCTTCCATTAGAGATACAAGCTGGAGCAGTTCTAGGCACATTGCCTCTTAGCCTGCTTCAGTTGTCGAGTCAAGTGTTTGAGGGGGACAGATCCTTGGGTGACTGGCAGTGAGTCTGAGTGCACTGGGGGTGGGAAAATAGATGTGAAGCCCTTCCATTCCCAGGTTCTGGGCTCTCCTTACAGCACTGGGCTAAGTCCACTTCGCTTTCTCTTAACCCCCTTTTCTCCAACAGGCTCTTGTACTGAGCAAATGGAGCACCAACTCAAAGAAGATTTAAGGATGGCATGATCCATGCCAGTAATAAAATCAGGAAAGAGGAGTGGAGTCTGGGGTAGTGCCAGTTCCCATGCTCTCCTTCAGCAGAACCAGTAGAATGTGGAAGGAGGCGGCAATCAGGAGGAGGAAGGGGAGGGGTGGTGCCTGACC
The DNA here is from genome assembly GCF_032191835.1 of Heteronotia binoei. Lineage (NCBI taxonomy): Eukaryota > Metazoa > Chordata > Lepidosauria > Squamata > Gekkonidae > Heteronotia > Heteronotia binoei. The sequence goes on from NC_083236.1 coordinate 10,005,530, forward strand.
CAGGGCCTTCCCTCCCATTCTCCTCTTCTGCTTGAGGTTAGCTGGTCATCAGGCTGCTTAAATGGCATGGGGAGGCCAGCAACTACTTCTACACACCCCACCCATGCAATTTGAATCATGGGAGAGGAAGGAGTCCATGGTGGAGGCTGCAGTGAGGGAAGGTCACAGTTTGGGGGATCCAAGTTGGGGGGGCCACCAGGAGGTCAGGGGCAGGGCCCCCACAGGCCGCAGAGTATAGGAAAGAAGCAGGAGGAACTGAAATTCCTAATACAGGGATGACCTAATAGGCATTACTGAAACATGATGGGATAACACTCACAACTGAAATGTTAGGGTTGAGGGATACAACATTTAAAAGGGAGACAAATAAGGAAGAGTGGAGGAGTCATGTTATATGTAAAGGAGGTCTATACTTGTGAGGGAATATGGAAGTTTAATTCCGAGACTCTGGATAAAAATAAAAGGAGTAATCAAATGGACTTCAGGAAAGCAAATGTTGACAAACTTAAAGTTATGCTAGGTGGAATTCCATGGACAGAAGTACTTAAGGAGAAGAAAGTTGAAAAGTGGTGGGAGTTTCTTAAAAGTGAAATATTGAAAGTATGATCACAAATGATTCCTATGAGAATGAAAAATGGGAGGCGCTTAAAAAAGCCAAGGTGGCTCCATAAACAGCTCTCTAGAGACTTGAGAAATAAAAAAGACTCATTTAGGAAATGGAAAGAGGACCTTATAACTAAGGATGAATATAAACAAATCTCCAGTGCTTGTAGAGAAAAAGTTAGGAAAACTAAAGCTGACTAAAGCTTAGGCTAGCCAAAGATGCTAAAAATAACAAAAAAAGGGTTCTTTTCTTATGTTCAAAGTAAGAAAAAGAATGTTGATTCTGTGAGCTTAGGGGGAGGTATTGTGAATTCCTGCATCGTACGGTGGGTTAGAGGACCCTGGAGGACCCTTCTAACTGTGTGATTCTATTATTCTATGAATATATTTTGCCTCTCCACAAACATACAAACAGGACTGTGGTAGCCACATGTGGTAAGAAGTACCCCAGATCCTGCCGCTTTCTAGTTCTGTTCACAGCAGAGGAGGAGGAGGATATTTTTATACTTTGCCTTTCTCTACCCTAAGGAGACTCAACATGGCTTAAAATCATCTTTTCTTTCCTGTCCCCACAACAGGCATAATAGCCCAGAATAATAGAGTTGGAACAGACCTGCAAGGTCATCTAGACCAACCCCCTGCACAATTCAGGAAATTCACAAATACCTCCCCACCCCCATCCACAGTGTTTCCATGCTCAAAAGATGGCAAAAAAACCCTCCAGGATCCCTGGCCAAACTGGCCTGGAGAAAAGTTGCTTCCTTACCCCTTCCTTGTGAGGCAGGTTGGGCTGAGAGAGTTCTAAGAAAACTGTGACTGGCCCAGGGTCATGCTTCATGGGCTTCATGTGAAGGGAAGTGTGGGGAATCCAACCCAGTCCTCCAGATTAGAGTCCACTACTCTTAACCCCTGCACCACACTAACTGGCACTAACAGTGAAAACCTATGCAGTTACGCCAATGTAACTATAGAAGATTGTGCTGATCATCATGCATGTTACTTGAAACATGAGCAAACTTTCAGAAACATATCCAAAAATCTACCAATAGGTTCCATGCCACATAATGGTCAGATGAGTATTTGTCAGGGCTATCATTTGACAATAATAGAGCAAAAACTGAAACAGTAAGGGGATAACAATCAATCAATCAATCAATCAATCAATCAATCACCTTTATTTGTATCCCGCCCTCCCCGCCGAAGCAGGCTCAGGGCGGCTAACAACAAGAATTCAATATACATTATAGAATATGACATTTTAGGTACAATTAAAATCAATTAAAATTCTAAAAACAGTAAATTAATATTTTTGTGCTAGGGGACAGTGATGTGACATCAATGTATTTATTTATTTTTACTCCACTTTTATTTATTTACTTTATTAATACCCCCCTCTTACTCTCCAACAGGGACCTAAAGTGGTTTGCATCATTCTCCTCTCTTCTGCTTCGTCCTCACAACAAACCTGAATGGTTCCTCATCCTCTTGGAGAGGAGTGACAAGTGGAGTGCCTCAAGGATCTGTCCTGGGACCTGTTTTGTTCAACATCTTTATCAATGATTTGGATGAAGGAATAGAGGGAATGCTTATTAAATTTGCAGATGATACTAAATTGGGAGGGGTTGCAAACACAGAAGGATACAGGATGACCTTCACAGGTTGGAAAACTGGGCTAAAATCAATAAAATGAATTTTAACAGGGATAAATGTAAAGTTCTGCATTTCGGTAGGAAAAATCCAATGCATGGTTATAGGATGGGGGAGACTTGTCTTAGCAGTAGTATGTGCGAAAAGGAACTAGGGGTTTTAATGGATCATACGCTGAACATGAGTCAACAGTGTGATGCGGTGGCTAAAAAGGCAAATGCATTTTTGGGCTGTATCAACAGAAGTATAGTGTCCAGATAACGTGATGTGATGGTATTGGTTTACTCTGCTCTGGTAAGACCTCACCTGGAATACTGTGTTCAGTTTTGGGCACCACATTTTAAGAAGGATGTAGACAAGCTGAAACGGGTCCAGAGGAGGGCAATGAAGATGGTGAGGGGTATGGAGAACAAGTCCTATGAGGAAAGGTTGAAGGAACTGGAAATGTTTAGCCTGGAGAAGAGGTGGCTGAGAGGTGATATGATCACTATCTTCAAGTACTTGAAGGGCTGTCATCTAGAGGATGGTGTGGAATTGTTTTCTGTTGCCCCAGAAGGTAGGACCAGAACCAATGGGTTGAAATTAAATCAAAAGAGTTTCTGTCTAGGGTGGCCATAATATCTGCAGGCCAGCCAGGACACCTTGAGGGAAGAACGAATGTGTGTGTGCGCACATGAAGCGCGCGCCGTCGCCAACAGGAAGTGACGTCACTTCCGGTGACGTCATGCCACCGCCGGAAACAGGAAGTGGCATCACTTCCTGTGACATCGTTTCCCCGCGCCACCTGCCGGAAGCCAGAGGAGAGCGGGGTTTGGGGAGGGGAGGGGCGTCAGTGGGGCATAATGGCATCGCGTCCACCTTCTGAGGCCGCCGTTTTTTCCTCTGTTGCCTGGGGGGGGGTCAGCAGTCATGCCGGGAAATCTGGAGGTTGACAACCGGGTTTCCCAGCTCCAGACCTCTGGAGCGGTGATTTTAAACACCAAATGATGCATGAGAGAGAGTGGCACCAGACTGCCACGAAACATGTGCAGAGGACCCCACTGAGGGGCTACCGCCATCCTCCGGGGGGGGGGCGGTGCGCAGCCTCAGATTATATAGGGAATGCCACATGGAAGCTCAGGTGCTTGTGGGGTCAGAAAGGGGAAAGAGGATGAGCCCAACATTTAAGAACAGCTTCACTGCATTGCCTTGCTCTTTGTCTATCTCTGAATGTAATAGAAGCTGAATAAGTTAAACAAGCAAGTATATGCACCCTTTTGGAATGTATTGCAGAATGTAGTTTTTCTTACAGCAGGTTGCCAGTTAACGTGTAGGCGCAGAAATTTGCTGCCACATATCCCTGACTTAATTAGGTCTTGGAAATTAAGTAAGGTTCAACCTGGTTAGTATGTGAATGGGAGACCACCAAAGAAGTCCAGGGTCACGATTCAGAGACGGGCACTGGCAAACCACCTCTGGATGTCTCTTGCCTTGAATGGCCACAGGGTTACCATAAGTCAGCTGCAACTTGATGGCACTTTCCACTACCATATGCAGTGCAATACAGACATAATTTCTCTGTGTAGCACATGCAACACACTAAACTGCACAGAAGTTCTTGCAGAACTGCACCTTTTGTGTCGAGCTGTACACAAAAGGGGAAACAAATCCCTAGAAACAGGTTCTAAAACCAGGACCGGATCTACATGGTTTCTGAGGGGGGCGGGATTAAAAAGTTATGCCCCCTTATGGGCCATTCTATCTTATGGTTCCATAGAATATGAGCACCAGCAATGCTGAAGAGAGCAACCATATCGAAAATGAAACAGAGGTTAATCAGGACATGACTAAAATTTGTAACCGCAAACCTATTCAGCAGATGGGCCTGTGGTAACATATTACTTCTGCAATTACCAGTAGAATTTACAAGTGTGATAGGATAACTATCTAGATGAGTAGAGGTGATAACATTAACAGGGTGTTAGAGCCAGTTTGGAGTAGTGGTTAGGAGCGCAGACTCTAATCTGGGATAACTGGGTTTGACACCCCACTCTTCCACATCCACCTGCTGGTGTGACCTTGAGACAGTTACAAGTTCTTTCAGAGCTGTTCTCTCAAGAGCTCTCTCAGCTCCACCTACCTCAAAGGGTGTTTGTTGTGGGGAGGGGCGGGGAAAGGAGATTGTAAACCGCTCTAAGACTCTGAGCAAAGGGCAGGGCATACATCCAATCACTTCCTCCTCATCTTCTTTCAGTAAAATACCTAAGAATTAGTTATTCCCTAAAGTGGAAACCTCTAGCAATACTTCCACAAGGCATTTTTAAAATTCATCCCATTTGTTATTTTTAAATCAGTTTTCTACCCTTCTTCCAAGGAGCTCAGCATAACATACACAAGCTTTTCATCACATTATCCATACAAAAACCCTGTGAAGTAGATTAGTCTGAGAGAGAATGACTACCCATGGCCATGCATTAAGCGTTATCACTGGGCTGGAATTTGGAAGTGTTTCTGCTCAGGAAACATGCAAAAGCTTCTAAATTTGTGGCTTGCCCAGCCACAGGAACAATCTCCACAATTGCTGCATATTTTAGGTGGCAACTGTTACAAAGTCTGTCCCAACTGCAAATGTAATCCCAATGGTGACCACGTTTGAAACCTTATAGCCATCATGCAAGAATCAGTCACAAGGGTGCACTTCAACCTCCTAGCCAGTGTTCCCTCTAAACTGAGTTAGCGTGAGCTAACTCACAGATTTTTAGCCTCCAGCTCACACATTTCTGTCTTAGCTCAGGAAGGATGACCCCAAAGCACAATAATTTATGCAGTAGCTCACAACTTTAATGCCAGTAGCTCACAGCTTTAGTTCCAGTACCTCACAAAGTAGAATTTTTGCTCACAAGACTGCAGCTTAGAGGGAACATTGCTCCTAGCCTAGCCAGGAGGTGCAAAAGCACATGGTCCTGGGGCTTCCCCTCCTCCCCGTTTCTGGCTAGTTGGCTCTGAAGGGGGGGATTGGCCTCCCAACTCACGAGTTGCTGCCACAGGAGGTGCAAAAGCACATGGTCCTGGGGCTTCCCCTCCTCCCCGTTTCTGGCTGGTCGGCTCTGAAGGGGGGATTGGCCTCCCTACTCACGAGTTGCTGCTACAGGAGGTACAAAAGCACATGGTCCTGGGTCTTCCCCTCCTCCCCGTTTCTGGCTAGTCGGCTCTGAAGGGGGGATTGGCCTCCCTACTCACGAGTTGCTGCCACAGGAGGTGCAAAAGCACATGGTCCTGGGGCTTCCCCTCCTCCCCGTTTCTGGCTGGTCGGCTCTGAAGGGGGGATTGGCCTCCCTACTCATGAGTTGCTGCTACAGGAGGTGCAAAAGCACATGGTCCTGGGGCTTCCCCTCCTCCCCGTTTCTGGCTGGTCGGCTCTGAAGCGGGGATTGGCCTCCCTACTCACGAGTTGCTGCTACAGGAGGTGCAAAAGCACGTGGTCCTGGGGCTTCCCCTCCTCCCCATTTCTGGCTAGTCGGCTCTGAAGGGGGGATTGGCCTCCCTACTCACAAGTTGCTGCTACAGGAGGTGCAAAAGCACATGGTCCTGGGGCTTCCCCTCCTCCCCGTTTCTGGCTGGTCGGCTCTGAAGGGGGGATTGGCCTCCCTACTCACGAGTTGCTGCCACAGGAGGTGCAAAAGCACATGGTCCTGGGGCTTCCCCTCCTCCCCGTTTCTGGCTGGTCGGCTCTGAAGGGGGGATTGGCCTCCCTACTCACGAGTTGCTGCCACAGGAGGTGCAAAAGCACATGGTCCTGGGGCTTCCCCTCCTCCCCGTTTCTGGCTAGTTGGCTCTGAAGGGAGGATTGGCCTCCCTACTCACGAGTTGCTGCCACAGGAGGTGCAAAAGCACATGGTCCTGGGGCTTCCCCTCCTCCCCGTTTCTGGCTAGTCAGCTCTGAAGGGGGGATTGGCCTCCCTACTCACGAGTTGCTGCTACAGGAGGTGCAAAAGCACATGGTCCTGGGGCTTCCCCTCCTCCCCGTTTCTGGCTAGTCGGCTCTGAAGGGGGGATTGGCCTCCCTACTCACCAGTTGCTGCTACAGGAGGTGCAAAAGCACATGGTCCTGGGGCTTCCCCTCCTCCCTGTTTTTGGCTAGTCGGCTTTGAAGGGGGGATTGGCCTCCCTACTCACCAGTTGCTGGCACATGGTCCTGGGGCTTCCCCACTTCCCCGTTTCTGGCTAGTCGGCTCTGAATGGGGGATTGGCCTCCCTACTCACCAGTTGCTGGCACAAGGTCCTGGGGCTTCCCCGCTTCCCGTTCCCCCCCCCCCCCCAGGCAGCTGATTGGGGCTGGAATCAGCCTGGGAAAACGGAAGAAAGGCTGCTGCGATCCGGCTGGGTGGGAAGGGAAGGGCAAGGAGAGAAGCTGCTGGGATCGGAGCTGGGTGGGAAGGGCGGCCATTCCACCACCACCCTCCCCCTCCTCCCGCTTTCCAGATTGTTGGCCAGCGGGGGGAGCAGGCTCCAAATCGGGGGTCCCCGCCCAGGCTGGAGATTTGGGAAGCCTACCTAAGGAGAAGGAAGCCACATGAATCCATCAAGATGAAAAGGAGGAGAAACGAAAAGCCACTCACCAGCCATTTTGAAAGGAACATGGGTGGGGAGAGAAGGCGGAGAACCGAGCCGGGAGAGGAAGGTGGGAAGGAGGAGCCGCCCGCGCTCCCTGACCCGCTGCTGAACGGAACCGCACACATGCTCCCCTCACAACAACCCCCCAACCTAAGCTCCCGCTTCCCTTCAGAAACCGCCTCTTTAGTCCCCTCCCAAGGAAGCATAATAATAAATGTTAACAGGGCTTGGGGGGGGGGGGGAGAGAAATATAATAAAAGGCTTCCCCTCCCTTCCAACGTTATGTGTGTCACAGTGAGGGGCAGCTGGGGCGAGGGGCGAATCTCACGGGGGGGGCTGACCGGACTCAATGGCCCTTCACCTTAATGTCAAGGCTTACACTCCTCGCCTCCGCCAGGCACAGAAGCGCCGTTGATGGTGATGATGCTGCTGGCGCCGAAGGGCTGCGCAGGGAGAGCTGCCGCTGAGGAAGCCAGGGAGGCAGGCTAGCCCCGAGGGCTTTGGAACGTCCTGTGGGCGCCGCCACCGCCACAGACCAAGGCCAGAGCCCCCGCCCCCAGCTTTTTAGCCCCTCTGCCCTCCACCGAGCGTCCGAAGGAGGGGAGGGGAGCAGGCCAGCCCGCTCGGCGCTGAAGTGCTAATGGCCGCTCAGCGCATGTGGCGGCAGCGAACAGCGGCAGAACGGGGAAGCGGAGCTGGAGGAGCCTCACCATTGGATCCATTTTGGCTAAAACGGGATTTTTAATGGTCCCGGGATAGCCAACCCGGGAGGCGGGAATTTGGGGGCAGGGGCGGGACTTTCCCGGGTGGTCGGGACGATCTGGCCATCCTATTTCTGTCTCAACATTAGGAAGAACCTCCTGACCATTAGAGCGATTCCTCAGTGGAACAGGCTTCCTCGGGAGGTGGTGGGCTCTCCTTCCTTGGAGGTTTTTAAACAGAGGCTAGATGGCCATCTGACAGCAATGAAGATCCTGTGAATTTAGGGGGAAGTGTTTGTGAGTTTCCTGCATTGTGCAGGGGGTTGGACTTGATGACCCTAGAGGTCCCTTCCAACTCTATGATTTTATGATTCTATGAACCCTGTGGAGTAGGTTCAGCTGAGAGCATGTGACTGGCCTAAGGTCACTCAGCAAGTTTCCATGGCATGAGTTTGGATTTGAACGTGGGTCTCCCAAATACAAGTCCTAAATTCTTAGCCGCTATACCACATTAGCTCCCCATGCCCTTATTGCTCCTAAAAGATTTTCTTGTCTAGTGGAAACCCCAAGCAGTTTCCAACATCACCTTCTTGTCCTACATTTTATCCTTACCACAGTAATCCTGTATGTTAGGTTAGGGTGAGAAAGGTGGTCAGCCAGTGAACTTCCACGGCACAGTGGGGATTTGATCCAATCCTAGCATTTGATCCACTCCATCATGCTGGCTCTTAATTATGGTTGCTATCCTGTACAGCTTCTTTCGAAATTAGCATTTCAATGGCAAATGCAACTAACATGAACACTAAGAATTAAAGGAGGAGGAGGAAGAAGAGATTGTATTTATACACCATCCTTCACTACCCGAAGAAATCTCAGAGTGGCTTACAATCTCCTTTCCCTTCCCCTCCCCACAACAGACACCCTGTGAGGAAGGTGGGACTGAGGGAACTCTGACAGAACTGCTTTTGAGTGGAACAGTTCTGAGAGAGGAGGAGTGAGGAATCAAACCTGGTTCTCCCAGCTAAGAGTCCGCGCATTCAGCAACTACACCAAACTGGCTTTCTAACTAAGCCATGCTACTGGCACAAAGAAACTGTGACATCAAGGACACACATTGTTGGAGGATGAGAAGATGAAATCTAAGGACATACAAACTGACCCAGTCAAACCAGAAGTACCTCACCCGGAGGGGCAAAAGCTTGTGCTTAGCTTTGTAACAACACAAAGGGACTAGTGAGATTTGAGATGCTTTGTAGAATGGGAAGAGAGGGAAGTGATTGCCAGACACAGCTGCCCTCACTCCTTGGGACTACAGGGAGAATATTGGGCCTGGGGGACTGTCGACGAAGCAGAGGGACCCATGAGAGGGGCTTTGTTTAGTCACCCTGGTGAGGTCCCGCCCGAATGGTTGCAAGAGAGCCTACTGGTACATGGCCAGCACAAGAGGATGAGGAACCATTCACAAGCACTCTTTGGGTGAGATCTATCGACCAGTTACAGATCCACCTAATGGTAACAGGATCCAAACCACATTTTACCAACTTGTCAACAACAACAGTATGTGGAACCTTATCAAAAGCCTTATTAAAATCAAGATAAACGATGTCTACAGCATTCCCCCGATCCAGCAAGGCAGTCTCTTTCTCAAAAAAAAGAGATCAGGTTAGTCTGACATGACTTGTTCTTGAGAAACTCATGTTGGCTCTTAGGAATCACATCCATTTTTTCTAAATGTTCCAGGACCGACTGTTTGATGATTTGTTCTAAAACTTTTCCAGGTATAGACGTCAAACTGATGGGTCGGTAGTTACCCGGATGCTCTTTTCTCCCTTTCTTGAAGATGGGGACAACATTCACCCACCTCCAATCTTCTGGCACCTCTCTTGTTCTCCAAGAATTCTCAAAAATAACAGCCAGAGGCTCAGAAATTACATCCACAAGCTCTTTTAGAACCCTTGGATGCAGTTCATCTGGCCCTGAGGACTTAATTTCATTTAAATAAACTAGATGTTTATGTACTGTCCCAAAGCTGATCCTAGGTTGGAACTTCATATCCTCCTTATATGTTCTGTTTTTGCCATGTTGAGAACCATTTCCCTCAGAAGAGAAGTTGGAGGAAAAGTAAGAATTGAGCAGTTCTGCCCTCTCTTCATTACCCGTTACAAGTTCACATTCCTGCCCTCGCAATGGACCTACCATGTCCTTGCTCTTTTTCTTACTCTGGACATAAGAAAAGAACCCTTTTTTGTTGTTTTTAGCATCTTTGGCCAGCCTAAGCTCATACTGAGCTTTAGCTTTCCTAACTTTTTCTCTACAAGCACTGGTGATTTGTTTATATTCATCCTTGGTTATAAGACACTCCTTCCGTTTCCTGAATGAGTCTTTCTTATTTCTCAAGTCTTTAGAGAGCTATTTATGGAGCCAACTCGGCTTCTTTAGACTTTTTCCATTTTTTCTTCTCATAGAAATTGTCTGTGATTGCGCTTTCAGTATTTTGCTTTTAAGAAACTCCCACCCCTCCTGAACCCCCTTCTTCCTAAGAATTTCTGACCATGGGATTTTATCCAGCATAGTTCTAAGTTTATCAAAGTTTGCCTTTCTGAAGTCCAACCTATAAGTCTGACTACGTATAGCTTTTCCCTTCCCTAAGACTGTAAATTCCAAAATCACATGGTCATTACTGCCCAGGGTGTCCACTATTTCCACTTCTTCAATCAATTCTTCCTTGTTGGTGAGAATCAAATCCAAGATAGCAGATCCCCTTGTTTCCTTCTTCACTTTCTGGTAAAGGAAGTTGTCAGCAAGAAAAGTCAGGAATCTATTTGACTTTTCATTTTTAGCAGAGTTGGACTTCCAACAGATGTCTGGGTAATTGAAATCTCCCACGATCACTGTATCTCTTCTCTTGGAAAACTTTGCAATCTGTTGTAGGAGTATCTCATCCAAGTCCTCTGCCTGGCTTGGTGGTTTATAGCAGACCCCAACCATAATATCACTGTTTTTTCTTAATCCCTTTATTTTTACCCAGAGACTCTCAACTGAGCTTTCATGTTCAGATTCACATATTTCCTCACAAGTATATACCTCCTTCACATATACTGCTATGCCTCCGCCCTTTCTCATTTGCCTGTCCCTTTTAAATAAGTTGTACCCCAGAATTCTAATATTCCAGTTGTGGGTGTCATCCCTCCAAGTTTCAGTGAGGCCTATTAAGTCATAGTCTCCTTCCCGTATTAGGACTTCCAGTTCCTCCTGTTTGTTTCCCATACTCTGTGCATTAGTGTAGAGACATCGGAATCCACGTTTCATGCATCCCAAGGGTGTAGTTTCCATACAAACCTACAAGTTAACATTACCTAGCATATGTGCCACTCTCTGCAAATCTTTAATGTTCTTATCTCCAGTTTCTGGCATCATACAAGGTTTTGAATTATTGTCTTGCTCCCCCATGCGATTTAGTTTAAAGCCCTCCTTATTAGGTTAGCAAGATTGTTACCAAACACCCTTTTTCCTACCGCCGTAAGGTGCAAACCATCTCCCGATCCTGTGAATTCAGGGAGAGGTATTTGTGAACTTCCTGCAATGTGCAGGGGGTTGGACTTGATGACCCTGGAGGTCCCTTCCAACTCTGATTCTGTGTGGCACCTGAGTCACAATTTGGCCATCCCTGGACTAGATGACCTGTATGGCCCCTTACAACTCTGTGATTCTATTATTTTTTACACTACTCAAGCACTTCACAGCATGGTATGTTTTACATATGGAACTAATTATAAACTGTTCCATTTCTCTTGTAACTGTACTTAGAATGTTCACAGTCCTTTTGTTGGGCCCATGTAGCACCATAAATCCATGAAGGTGCCACTGGAGATAACTTGTTAAACCTCTCACAGTTGCTTCTCAGATTTTCCGTCCCTGCTCTTCAATTTGAAAACTGACTGTTTTGGCTGCGATTCTTCATATACTTGATAATCAGCCCTGTAACCCTGACATTTTGCAGTAGTAGAATGTCAGAAATTACTGTAGGAACACAAAAGGATTTTGCTGTGAAAAAAAAATCAAACTTCGCAATTAAAACATCTTCATTAAATTCATCTACAATTCTGTCATGTGGTCCCCAATATAATACTAGCATGTTTTTTTCACCAGATGCTTCAATGCCACCTTTTGTTCTGTGCTTTGAGACTTTTTTATGCAGTAGCTCCGAAATCCTTGTTGTCAATTTGCATTATTCCAGACTTTTACATATACCACAGAATGCAGGAGTGGATTTCTAGTCTTTTGCCACATTCACAGCAAAGACAGGTTAGCTGTCAAGCTAGAGAATTTTAAGCACTTTTAATATTGTGTGGATTTTTTAGTCAGTACAGGTTGTAATGATAAATCTGAGAAATAACAAAATAGCTCTAGGAGATCCATATCCTCTGCTACAATAACTTGATTGGAGCACTCTTCCCTGGTTTTTAACTGCATAACTAATTTCAAGTCCAGTAGCACCTGTGAGTTTTATTAAGGTTTTATTTAAGGTTTTATCCATTATCCTTTGTTACCATAAGTAGATTGGAGCACTCTGGGCATCTTCTTCACTGCATAGCGAAGTTCAAGTCCAGCGGCACTTTATGTTTAAATATTTTATTATTTTAGAAAGTGGGGGGGGGAGGGGGAAGTGGAAGGTGAAAAAGATTAAATTGCTCCGTAACTGCATTATATAATAAACGTGTAAAAGAGAGAAAAACATCAATCTAACCAAAGTTGAAAACAATGACTATAAGTATTAAAATACATATAAGTCTTAAAAATACATCTTAAAGAGTATTTTGGATGGGTTACGTTATGAAGCTTCTTTCTGCTAATGTAATATAATCAGTGGAATTATAACAATGTATCAAACCACGTATAAAAGGTTCCCAAAGGGTTTTTTTTTGTATCTTGTATAGTTTTGCCTTTCAATAAAGATGAAAGTGAATCCAGTTCTGCTGTTTCAATTATTTTTTTCAATCAGTTCTTGCTTTTTTGGCATTTCTGGTTGTTTCCAGTTTTTTGCAATTAAAATCTTTGCTGCTGTGATGATGTGGACCATCAAATTTTTTATTTCTTTCAAAAGCGGCGGGCCGGGTCAAGAGCCTGGGAGTCCTACTGGAGCCTTCACTATCAATGGAGGCCCAGGTAGCGGCCACTGCCAAGTCGGCATTTTTCCACCTGAAGCGGGCAAGGCAGTTGGCTCCTTTCCTGGAGCGCCGGGACCTGGCAACAGTGATCCATGCGACGGTCACCTCAAGACTAGATTACTGCAATGCCCTCTACATGGGGCTGCCTTTGTGTCGAACCCGGAAGCTGCAGCTAGTGCAGAACGCAGCGGCCAGGCTGTTATTAGGACTCCCGAAATGGGAGCATATACAGCCGGGGCTGCGTGGACTGCACTGGCTGCCAGTTACATACCGGGTCCGATACAAAGTGCTGGTTATCACCTTTAAAGCCCTATATGGCCGAGGACCTGCCTACCTGAGGGACCGTCTCTCCCCATATGAGCCCCAGAGAGCACTGAGGTCAGCAGGGAAGAACATGCTGACTATCCCTGGGCCAAAGGAGGCAAAATTACAGAGTACCCGGGCACAGGCCTTCTCTGTTATAGCCCCGTGCCTTTGGAATCAACTCCCGGAGGAGGTACGGGCCCTGCGGAATTTGGACCAATTCCGCAGGGCCTGTAAGACCACTCTTTTCAAGCAGGCCTTTGTAGACCATTGATAGGATGGCTGTTTAATCCACCAACGATTTTATCTAGTGACCCCTGCCATAATATTAATATACAGAATAACATCAAGAAGATCACCGCCGTCTAAATTATGGAACGACCCAGACAACTGGAACTGGTTTTAGATTGTTGTTTTTAAACTACTGTATAATTTAATTGTTGTTTTAATTTACCTTATATTGTATAATTTTATTGAACTGTTGTTAGCCGCCCTGAGCCTGCCTAGGCGGGGAGGGCGGGATATAAATAAAATTTTTTATTATTATTATTATTATTATTATTATTATTATTATTATTATTATTATTATTATTATTATTATTAATAGAAACAGTTCTGGATTAAATTGGATCCGTATTTTCAATATGCTTTGTAATCTCATGAACCATTTTCCAATATTTTTTCACTACATCACAGGACCACCACATATTGATAAAATGTTTGTGTCCGGTGGATACATTTCCAACATTTGTTAGATATGTTAGTGTACATCACAGACAATTTTTCAGGAGTTATATACCATCTGTAAAACATTTTATACAAATTTTCTTTAAAATCTCTGACAGAAAAGAAATAAAAAGCATGACAACAATGATAGTATCTTCACGTAAAAGGTTTTCAGACATCAAAGAATATGTCTCTGTGTGGTTGTCATCTATGTGCCATATGTTTGGATATTGATAAGTCTGTAAAGTCTTCAATCCATTGGGTTGTGACAGATGCTGTAATATGAGTCCTTAGAAATTTTTGTTAGCCTTCAGGAAACAGGCAAATAGTTTAAAAGTACTTTCCTTTCAGTTGTAACATTTCTGGTGCTCAATGCAAAACACAGTTCTGATTTATATTGCAGGCTCATCAGATAATCTGTTAGCTAGGCACAAAGCTCAGTCTGAAAGTCTTCTTCAACAGCTATCATTCTTTAAAACACAACAAATAGATTCAGCCCTATCAATCTGCCACTTTCAGTTGTTGTTTATACTTTGATGGATTCTCTAAAATGAGCAATCCTGTTGATTTTCATAGTTTCTAGTATTTTGTATTTAGTCTTATTTTATCAATAGAATAGAAGCCACAAATTAATTGACAATGCTCCTTATGTGAAATCCATTTTGAAGCAGAAAAGAGCAAGAGTCCAGTAGCACCCCAAAGACAAAACTTGTGGCAGGGGATGAACTTTCATGAGTCTTTGATCAATTCTTCAGATAATTGGTTTCTGTGACCCCAGAAGGTAGGACCAAAACCAATGGGTTGAAATTAAATCAAAAGAGTTTCCGGCTCAACATTAGGAAGAACATCCTGACCGTTAGAGCGATTCCTCAGTGGAACAGGCTTCCTCGGGAGGTGGTGGGCTCTCTTCCCTTGGAGGTTTTTAAACAGAGGCTAGATGGCCATCTGACAGCAATGAAGATACTGTGAATTTAGGGGGAGGTATTTGTGAGTTTCCTGCATTGTGCAGGGGGTTGGACTAGATGACCCTGGAGGTCTCTTCCAATGCTATGATTCTATAATTCAACTAGTAATAAGGCTCATTTTGGGAAGAAATACAATGGACACTAGAAATTTGTTATGGGTGAGTTTCATGGCATTGGGATAGGTTGCTGGGGGGGAAGGAAAGATAGAGGGAGGCAAGATATGTCAAGAAGGCTGTTTGTTGGGAAGGGAAATTGAAAAAGTGTGGAAAAGTTGGGGTAGGTTATCAGAGATGGGTATCTTGAGAAAGAAGTGATGGGGCAAAAAAGATGGGGGTAGATTGCTTTCCATCTCCTCCCCTCTCCCTGCAGCCTCTATCTAGGAAAAGTGCATTCTTTCTCTGGAGTGGGGACCAAAGCAATTTATATTATTCTCCTCTTCCCCCTTTTGATCTGCACAACAACCCTGTGAGGTAGGTTAGGCTGAAATTCTGTGAATGATCAGAAATCACCCAGTCAGCTTCCACAGTACGCACCTGGGTCTAGCAAACCCTGCCCTAAAGCATTGACTGTCACGTCACTGTGGCTGTCAAAGTTATTGTTGGCTGAAACCATATGTAATACTTCCACTTAAATGTACTTTAAATATGATAATTTTAAGAAATGAACTGGATTCTATTTCTAACATTTACTAAATAATTGCAGCACCATCCCCTTCAATGACACATGAATGAAGTATTTAAAACATTTAAAAAGTATTTAAAACCTTTTAAAAATCATACCAGAAACTTATTTCCCTGAGAAGCTAATTAATTGTATTAATCTTTACTATACCAGTGAAGCTTTACTGTATCACTATATCTTATATGTTTAAGAAAGAAAAATCCAAGGCACAGTGGCATGGAGTTATCTAGAATAGTTTTCTTTAAGTAAAGTTAGTTTTCAAGGTTTTTGGAGAGCATTTTGACAGTAAAATTCAGAAGGCTTTTGTATCTAGTTAGAGAAGAGGTTCGGGACTGGCATGCTCCTAAATTAAATACTTAAGTGGTATTGAGAGCATTTTGCCATCAAAATTCAGAAGGCTTTTGCATCTGGTCAGGGAAGAGGTTTAGGACTGGCTGGCTCCTAGTATAAACATATAAACACTTAAGTGGGTTTGAGGGGTATATTTTTGATAATAATCAAAAAAAAATTTTTAGTTATTCATTTAAAAATTTTAAAAAATTATCCACTTTTATCCAGCTTCATGTTGTATATTGCTATAATCACCATGGTTTATTCCAGGATGAGAAATTCTGAATAAAATAAAGAGGTCACAGAGAGCATTTTACCAGCCAAATTCAGAAGGCTTTTGCATCTGACGTTAAGGCCTGGCTGGTTCCCAGTATTAACACTGAATTGTAATAAGAAGCTGATAATGTTTAAGAAAATAGAAATACTCCTGAGGAAGACTTTTGATGAACTGAGCCTACATCCAGGGGCTCATTAGATGGACTTTTCTTTGTAATCTTGTAAAGCTGAACTTCTTTATAATGTGTTTAAAAGAATTTATATTACTTTTTAAAAATGTTTTACTAAATGTTAGCCAGTATTTATTATTTATTATTTATTTATTATTTATTTAGTAGGCTTATATTCTGCCCTTTCCCATAGCAGGCTCAGGGGGGATCATGACATAAATATATCACATGCTTTTTAAAAAATTTTCTGAACAGGAGCAAGCAGCCAGGCCTAGTTAAGTCATGCCAGTCAGGTGGCATCAAGTCACCCAGAGGGTGCTGCCAGGCCTAGAGTAGGAAACCTCCAGGAGGAAGCTGAAGATACCCTGGTATCACAACTGAACTCCAGACAACAGATCTCTTTCCCCTTAGAGAAAATAACTACTTTGGAGGGTGGACTTTAGTTGGGGCCTTTCCCCTACCCAAAGTCTGGCTTCTGTAGATTCAACCACAAAATATCCAGGTATTTCCCACCAGCCTGGAACTGGTAGCCCTAGTCAGGACTGGCCCCAAATAGTTCTCCCTCAAAGGCCAAAATAGGCCTGGAAAGGGCCTCTTCCCCCAGCCTGGCAGAACCAAGGTTGGCTGTAGGGTTGCCAGGTCCAACTCAGACAATACCTGGGGTCTTTGGGGGTGACCTTCCCATTCCACCCCAAAATAAATAAAAATACAGCAATGCCATTTCCATGAATACAGTCTTCATTTTCTCATCCCCCTGCAGCTGACTGCCCTTCCACTAAATGAAAGTAAACACACACACACACACACAAACTCATGCAAAGCAGCCAAATTAACACAGTTTGCAAACACACACCTTTGTGAGCTCACTGGGGCAATTCATCACTGGAGCAATTTACTCACTGGAACTGATGAATGTAACCATCTGCTGTATTTCAACCAGCTTCTTAAGATTAACAAGAAAATGAAAGCAGAGCAGCTCCAAACAAACAGAGGGACTCTGCTCACTTCTTTTCCTTTTACACACTCCCCAGGAAGACCCAGGAGCAGTGTTCCCTTTAAACTGAGTTAGTGTGAGCTAGCTCACAGTTTTTTCACCTCTGGCTCACACATTTTTGTCTTAGCTCAGGAAGGATGGCCCCAGAGCAAACTAACTTAAGCAGTAGCCCATAACTTTAATGCCAGTAGTTCACAAAGTAGAATTTTTGCTCAAAAGACTACTCAGACAATTTGAGGAAGGCTTTCTGTGGCTGTTTCCTTCCTCCTGCCACTCTCAGCCAATCAAGGGAAGGCTTTCTTTCTCTCCTCTGCAAAGCAGAGCCTCAATCCTCAGTCAATGGAATGCAACAGACCAGAAGAGCTGCAGCCTACATTTATACACCTTGCCCATGATAAACATCAAGGAATTGTACAGACTAAACAATGACTGTGAGATTTGTATTGGTGGCCTGGGGTGGATTCTCAAGCAGAAGCAGTCAGTAAGACTTGTGACATGATAAGACTGCAGTAACACACCTAGCACCATTGCAGCCAGTCCCATTTCCACATTATGCATGGGAAAAGGTTGCAATTGATATTGTGGGACATTTTAGTATGGCACCCATTGAGTGTCGTTATGCTATTACCTTAATAGATAATTTTAATAAATGGTCAGAGATAATAGATCACCAGCTACTTCTGCTGCAGTGATCAAGTTTTTGGTTGTAGTTTTCAGTAGGCAAGGAGATGCTAAGGAGTTAGTGGTGCTCAATTTACTTCTTTAGAGTTCAGATCTTTACTTGCAGAATGAAATATTATACATAGGAAGTCGTCAGTGTATTATCCAAAAAATGAAAGGAAAAATGAAAGGTCAAACAAATTCCTGACTTCTCTTGTTGACGAGTTTATTTTCTAGAAAGTGGATAGGGAAACAAGAGGATCTGCTATCTTGGACTTCATCCTTACCAACAGGGAAGAACTGGTTGATGAGATGAAAGCAGTGGACACCTTGGCTACTAGTGACCATGTAATTTTGGAATTTACAGTCTTGCAGAAAGGGAAAGCTGTATGTAGTAAGACATAATTTGGACTTCAGGAAAGCAAATGTTGACAAACTTGAAGTTATGCTAGGGAGAATCCCATGGACAGAAGTACTCAAGAGAAGTAGGACTTTCTTAAAAGCAAAATATTGAAGATACTATCACAAATGATTTTATGAGAAGGAAAAATGAGAGGAACCAAGGTGGCTCCATAAACAGCTTTCTAAGGATGAGGTATAAAAAAGAGACTCATTTTAGAAATGGAAGGAGGGCCTTATAACCAAGAATGAATCTAAACAAATCACCAGTACTTGTAGAAAGAAAGTTAGGAAAGCCAAAGCTCAATATGAGCTTAGGCTGGTGAGAAATGCTAAAAACAACAACAAAAAAGTTATTTTCTTATGTTCAAAGTAAGAAAAAGAGCAAGGACATCATAGGCCCTTGCGGGGACAGAAAAGTGAAATTATAACAGGTGCTGAAGAGAGGGCAGAACTGCTCAATTCCTATTTTTCCTCAGTCTTCTCTTCTGAGGAAAACAATGCTCAACAATGCAAAAAGCAGAACATATTATAAGGGAAAGGAGTTGCAGCCTAGGATCAGCATAGGGGTAGTACATAAACAGTTCCTTTAAATGAAACTAATTCCTCAGAACCAGATGAACTGCTTCCAAGGGATGCAAAAGAACTCATGGATGTGATTTTTGAGCCTCTGGTCATTATTTTTGAGAATTCTTGTAGAACATGTGAGATACCAGAAGATTGAAGGTGGGTAAACGTTGTTCCATCTTCAAGACGGCAGGAAAGGAGGATCCAGGTAACTATCGACCCATCAGCTTGACATCTATACCTGGCAAAGTTTTAGAACAAATCATCAAACAGTCAGTCCTTAAGTATTTTAAAAGGATGACTGTAATTACTAAGAGCCAACATGGATTTCTCAAGAACAAGTCATGTCAGACTAACCTTATCTCTTTGGAGTAAGTTACTACCTTGCAGGATCAGGGGAATGCTGTAGAGGTAGATATCGTTTATCTAGATTTCAGTAAGGCATTTGATAAGATTCATAGAATCATAGAGTTGGAAGTGACCCCCAGGGTCATATAGTCCAACTCCCGGCACAATGCAGGAAATTCACAAATACCTCCCCCTAAATGCACAGGATTCCACATAATATTCTTGTTGAAAAGTTGGTAAAATATGGTCTAAATCCTGTTACTGTTAGGTAGATCTGTAACTGGTTGACGGATTGCACTCAAAGAGTGCTTGTGAATGGTCTTTCTGCATTTAGGTAGGATGGGAGAGACTTGTCTTGGCAGTAGCATGTGCAAAAAGGTTCTAAGAGGCTTAGTGAACATGAATCAGCAATATTATGTGGTGGCTAAAAAGGGTAGTTCAGTTTTGGGTTATATCAGCAGAAGCATAGTATCCAGATCAATTGAAGCAATTATACCTCTTTGCTCTGGTTAGACCTCTAATTGAGCATCACAATTTAAGAAGGATATAGACAAGCTGAAACACGTCCAGAGGAGGGCAACAAACATGTCCAGGTTCAGACATGTGGGGTCTGAAGACCAAGTCCTATGAGGAAAAGTTGAAGGAGCTGGGTATGTTTAGCCTGGAGAGGAAATGACTGAGAGGTGATACTTGAAGTGAATGTCCTACAGACGATGGTGCAGAGTTGTTTTCTGTTGCCCCAGAAGGTTGGACTAGAACCAACAAGTTGAAATTAAATGAAAAGCGTTTCCACTAAACATTAGGAAGAACTTCCTGACAGAACTGTTCCTCAGTGGAACAGGCTTCCTCGGGAGGTGATGGGCTCTCCTTCCTTGGAGGTTTTTAAACAGAGGCTAGATGGCCACCTGACAGCAATGCTGATTCTGTGAACATAGGTAGATCATGAGAAGGAGGGCAGGAAGGGTTGCACCAATGCTTAGTTCTCATAGTCCCTTCTTACACACCCAGGGAAATGCTGTTCTCCACTTTGGGGTCAGATGGCATTTTTTTCTCCAGGCCAGTTTTTCCAGGGATTCTGGCTAAGGGTCTTTTGTTTTGTTTTTTTGCTCTTTACTGGACATGGAGCAGGTGTCACTGGGGGCGTGGGGGGATGTTTTTGTGAATTTCCTGCATTGTGCAGGAGGTTGGACTAGATGACCCTGGAAGTCCTTCTACCTGAATGTCCTTCCAAGTGAATGGAGAAATAGACGTTTGAAGACTAGCTTGCAGACACCTAAACTTGAAGGGCTACTTTTACTACTGATTTTAGGGCAACGTGACATGCTACGACAAAATTACATGCGAGAGGGATGTGTACTAAGTTAAATGTACTGGATTTTCAAAGGTAAGGTCTGATGTATTGTTAGAATCTAATCCGAGAGAAAGAATGGTTCAGAATCAAGAGGAATATAAGGCTTACACAGATAAAAATAGGGGTCCTAAGGATGTTAAGTATGAAAGTGGTTCATTTGTTAGAGGAAGAAGACCTGGGATCCTGCAGAAGGAAGGATGTAAATTTGCCTTGTTTCTTAAGGTTGTGGAGAAGAAAGAACCTATAGATTGTCTGATGTCTTTGGCCATTTTCCCACTGAGCTTACCTCGGAGCGGCGTCCCTCTTCACCGCGCAGCGTCTGCGCGGATTTCCCACCAACTGCTCCGAGGCTGCTCCGAGTAACCAAGTAGAGTCGCGGCTTTTGCGTCGCTAACGTAAACTGGTTTTTAGCGGTTTCCATTTGCGACACAAAAGGTCGGGAACTTCCTGGTTCCTCGGAGCAGTTGGTGGGAAATCCGCACAGACGCTGCGCAGTGAAGAGGGACGTCGCTCCGAGGTAAGCTCAGTGGGAAAACAGCCTTTGTGTCCATTTCATACCCATGGTTCTAAACCAGATGACTCTTTTTTGTTACCTGTAATCCAAAATGAAGCTGGGCCTGATCATGATCGCGTCTATTCAGGTCTTCAGTTGGCACCTTGAGATATGTCTAAAGAGAAATGACCATCATCTTCATCTCATGTTATACCATCTGCTGTATGTGTTGAGAAAAAAGAAGCAAGAACTAAACCACCTGTTTGGATGAAGGACTATGTTATGAGTTAAGAAAGGGGAGGGGGAATCTGATGTAGGTGTGTGTTTAAGAGAATTATTGTTATGAGAAGAGGTATATATGTTGATGTAGGAAGTGGGAGTGAATACAGCTGTCAGAATGTGTTTTAACTGCTATTTGGCTGAGACCTTAATAAACAGACTGTGGAATTTGGCTTGGAGGGATTAGTGAACAGGCATAACTAAACAGGCATAACATCAAGCCAGACATGCGCTGTGAGTTTCATGTCCGGAGTGATTTCGCTGGCATGCTGATTTAGAAAAAAAAAGAGTTCTCAAGGACCACTGAACTCCTGTTTAAGAACAGTTTTAAAATCATTGAGAGATACAGCACATGCCTAGTTTGGTGGATATCCATAATAGTGCCAAGGCATTTCTTGAAAGGAATGTCTGTCTGTCCCCAACAAACTTTTCTTGCAGGACTCTTATTCTTTTATTTGCCCAATGGGGTCCCAAAGCAGTTTACATCATCCTCCTTTCTTCCATTTATGCTCACTACAACCCTGTGTTAGGCTAAAAGTGTGTGACTGGCCAGCCAGCAAGCTTCCTCTAGCAGAGGTGGGCTCCCAGATCCTAGTCCAACACTCTAACCACTATCTACACCTTACTGGTTCCCACAAGGCACACACAAATCTTCAGAGGGGAGACCTGGTTGTTAACTAAGTTAACAAACTCAGATCTCAGATCCTGCAACCTGTGTTTCCCATTTGCAGGGTCGTGACCCGGTACAGGGCCATGAAAGCCTCACTACCGGGTCACAAGAAAAGCCAAAGCTAGCCCCACCCTCAGCAAAGCTAGCCCCACCCCCAGCAAAGCATGACCTCTTCTCTGCTTCCTTCCTTCCTCCCCTCTCTGTTGTGCAGAGAAAAGCTAGCCTTGAACACTGACACAGGCTGCAAAGCCTGCACTCCATTTGGCTTTCTTCCTTCCCCCCATCTCTCTGTTGTGCAGAAAAAAAGCTAGCCTTGAAGACTGACACAGGTTGCAAAGTCTGAGCTCTGTTTGGCTTCCTTCCTTCCCCCATCTCTGTGTTGTGCAGAGTGGAGCTGGGCTGCCTCTCCTTCTTTCTCCCCCCCTCCCAGCATTTAAGAGAAAAGCTGGAATTCACTGGCACTTTAGACACATTAAGTGTTCTTCAGGGTATGAGCTTTCATGTGCCTTGCAGTATGGTCTTTTGGGGAGATTTCCCCTGGGTGGCAAAGAAGGGTGCATGTGTTTTTTTTCAGCCAGGAGGGGCAGGGAGTGGGCATTCCAGTAGCTATTTTTTTTACCAAACGACCCCTGAGAAGAATTGTTGTTGGCTGGGGTCATCTGATGGTGAGAAAGGCTTTTTTTTCCCTCCCCCCCCCCAACCTTCTTTCTTTCCCTGCAAGTGATGCTCTGTATGTACTCTTGGTGCTGGGAGGGGGGGAAGCAACAGTGGGGGGGCTTCTAGTGCCATGACCCCACTGGTGAACATTCTAGTGCTTTTTAGGCATTGTATGAGAGAATTTTGGACTGGATAGTCCACTGGACTGATCCAACATAGCTCCTCTTATGTTCTTTCTTTCCATGTCTTCTTTTCCTCTCCTTCCATTTCATTCTTTCCCTTTCTTTCTTTCCTTCCATTTTTACTGGATGAAACTTTTCTGTTCATTATACTGTTGTTGTAGACATAGGAGCTCTGCCAATGAAAAGTTGGCACCCCCAGTTAAAGTCAGCTGACCTTTCTATGAGATTTCTGTGTGAGTGAGAGTGAGAGGTGTGGGGCAGAAAGAGATTATTGGAGATTACTGCAGTATATCTCAACAGCACTGGAA
Source organism: Heteronotia binoei (assembly GCF_032191835.1). Lineage (NCBI taxonomy): Eukaryota > Metazoa > Chordata > Lepidosauria > Squamata > Gekkonidae > Heteronotia > Heteronotia binoei. Next base: position 10,028,601 of record NC_083236.1, read on the forward strand.
GTGATGGTACTATGAACTTGGCAGCATTTTACTGGTCTTGCTTTTAACAGCTGTCTGACACCAAAATTAAACTCCTCCTGTAGATTTTGAAAAGGATGAAAGAAGTTCACTGGCTAAATATCTGCAAAACAGGTTGCTTTTAAAGGCATGGGAAACACAGCCAGTAAAATGCTGCAGGCCCCTCATAAATATCCTTTTTGGGATAACTACAGAAAAGCTTGTATGAACTTCATATAACTGGAAATTAATTCATTAATTGCAGTACAGTTCTCTGCTACCTTTCACAGCAATTTCCCAGTGTTTCAGCCAAAGAAAAGTATGAAAAACAGCTGTCGAAAGATTTTCTTGAAACCAAGCAAGCTTGGTTATAGCTTGAGTCAGTAGCAGCTGAAGGAAGGGCCCACTAAATGTATCAGCATATTTTGAGGCAGAGCAGCTGCCAGGGCCCAGTGTGGATGATACACAGTGCTGTCATTCTTGATGGCAATGGCAGCAGCACTCCCAACTGCATATACTGGCCAGTGCTGTTGAGGACGGGGTGTGTAGGTGGTGCAGGCAATTGAACATGGGCATTAGGAGTGCAAGCAAGGTGGAGGAGAACATGCAAACAGATATGTGCATGCAGGTGTGGGAGCAGAAAGAGAGGACCGCACACTTTCCACCCCCATTTTGGCTCAGCATGAGTTTCAGATAGATTTTTCTGAAAATGAAGTTACTTCAGAAGAAGAGGCAGGTTTGGGGGAGTGCCCTGGAAGTGACGTCACAGGAAAAGGTGGAGTTTTGGTTCAGTGTACCCCGGAAGTGACATCACTTGGCCCTTGACACCACAGGAAATGACATAATTCCTTATCTTCAGGCTTTACCCCCAAAGTCTCTTGGTTCCACCCCCAAATTTTAGTGAGCCACAAAGAAGAAGTGTAAAAATAACCGGGCCAGAGGAAAGAAAAGTTTGGGAAACCCTGCTGTAACCTAATGCTCAAACAGGACCAGAGCAAATGTTATGAGTTCTTGCCTAAATTTCAGAGCAAGACACAGTCACATTAAAAACACCAATTTCAGCAAGACAGACTGAGCCTCTCTTCCACTGAAATCCACTGGATTCTAAACTGCTTAACTCTGACTGGATCACGCTGCTTCTTTCACTAGGCCTAGTTTTACAGAACTATTTCTAGACTTCGGATAGAATGCTCCCTGGGTGCACAAAAGCCTAGAGAACAAGCTCAAACTGTGTTTGCTGCCTAGCTGGCTTTCTGTGCAAAAATACAAATCTATTGTGTTTTGTTGTTAGTTTATTTATAAAATCTGTACTTTGCCTTCCTGCCCTCATCAGGGCTGCCACACCCGCTTAAAGATTTAAAACATGCATAATAAAAACACCTCCTTAAAATAATTAAACCAAATGAAACCACACCATGAAAACAATCAAAACTAACGCTGAAATTAACATGCAAAAACATAACAGTTGCCACTAAAAACAGGGCAGAAAGGCTCACTGAGGGAATGCGAAAGGGAACAAAAAGGTCTTCATCTGCTTGTGAAAGGTGGGAACAGGAGGGGAGGGACCAATCTCCCTGGGGACAGGGTTCCAGAGCCTTGGTGCCACCACTGACAAGGCCCTCTTCTGAATTGCCGCCTTCCTGATCTCAGAAGGCACCTGGGACACCTGAGGAGAGGGCCTAAAAGATGACTGTAGTATTTGATAGGTTCTCACAAGGAGTGGTTGCTCCCCCAGCTATGTTGGTCCCAAGCTACATAGGACTTGAAAGGTCTATTCATTACATGGAAGAACATCTCAGGGTTCTGTGAACGGCGGTCTGCAGTTGGAAATGGATTAATAAAAACAGGCTACAGTTGGGAGGAAGTACCCTTTGACTTCATCAAGTTATTCTAGAAAGCCACCTCAGTTTACACTTGCCTTAGGCAATCGGATTGGAAAGACACTCTGTTCAGATGTGAACTGGTACATACTGGAGGTGGGGGTGGGAAATCACTTGCAGATTCTGTTGGAGAGAGGGAGAGATGTCCTTGGGCAAAGTGCATTTTCTTCCCACTCTTCCCAATGAGAGTGGCTGTTTACCGCACTTTTCTCCACTCCCCACACCCCGCCCGCCCCCGCAGGACATCCCCAGCCAGACCACGTTTCCGGGGTGATCCTCCGTCCAGGGCTTGGGACCCATGAGAGCCAGGCGGGAGGAGGGCTTCTGTTGGCTGCCCAAGGAGCGAGCGAACAGTCTGCGTAGCGGCGCTCGACGGCCAGCTTCAGGGATGGCGAAGGAGAAGCCAGGCCACGGAGAAGGTCAAGCGAACTTGCCAAGATCGTCCCCGGCAGGCCCGGAGAGGAAGCCCTTCCGCTGGCTAAAGGGGAGGATGGCCGCGGGGGCGAGGGCGCCCGTCCAGGTGGGACTTCTCTTCTCCGACGCACGCTCTGGCTCTCGCCGACGGGGATCCCGTGTTGTCTCCGACGGCCTCAGCGCGGGCTGAACGGTATCCGCCTAACACCTCTTCCCATCCCCCCCCCTTCCACCGCTGACCACCGGGCAGGAACAAAGCCCGGCTGGAGCCGACGGTCCTCCAGGAAGGATCCACCCGAAGTCGCCTTTCCCAGCCCGCCGGAGAAGCTCAGTTGGGGCTCCAGGTCCTGAGACACCAGAGGTTCTGCTGGCCTGGCAGGCTGTCCAACAGATCGCTGCTGTTGCCCCGGTATCCTTCACCCCACCGCCAGGCACACGGCTTGCCCAGTGCCCCCGCCTCCCACATGGCCAGAGCCTGGTGCCCCCCGCCGTGGGCCGAGCGGGCAGGGGAGCTCTGAAGTGCTGCCCGAGGTACCTTCCCTCGGACTTGCCCCAGTGGACCAAGGTGGCCTCGGGGAAGGCGCCGAGCGCGCTCCTTTGGGCTACCGGTCCGGTGGGCGCCCTCTTCTCCCCGGGGCCGCGGCCTCTCTTCAGCTCCGGTTGCAGCCCTTTCCCCGACGTGAAGTGGTCCTCTTCTTGGCAGCGGGGACTTGACGGGAACAAGAGCGGGGGGGGGGGGGGCTCCCAGCGCCCCTCTGGAAAGAGGCTTCGGAGGCTGGCTGGCTGGAGAGGGGTGGCCGGTGGAGGAGGGTTGGGGTGAGCCGAAGAGGCGGTTCTGATCTGCGCCTGGGAGCCGCGGGCCTGGGGATGAGGGGATTGGCGCCCTTGCCCGCGAGGGGTTGGGGGGGGGCTCCCTCTCCAGGCCTTTGGAGGGGGGGGGCGGAGGCAGGGCTAAGGAGGCGAAAGGAGCACCTGCGCGAGGCGGCGAGGGGGGGGGGGGGGTCGCTTGAGCCTGCTGACTGGGGGCCCTGCCCGGAAGAGGTGAGTGCCTGGACGATTGGGACGGAGTCCAGGTGGGTCTCCTCGGGGGGAGGCAGTCTGGTCTGTGTGGTCGCTCCGCCCCGCGATCCCGGCGCCGCCAGCCTGCCTGCCGTTGCCTCCCCGGCCAGGGGGGGGGGGAGGGGGAGGGGGCGGGCCGGCGCGCCTCCCCCTCGGCGTGGCCGCCTTCCAGCGCGGCGGCGGCGGCGCTCAGCCCCCTTCGGCTCCGGGCCAGCCAGCAGCGAGCCCCGGGCCGGCCTGCCGGCACGCCATGTCGCTCAGCCCCAAGCCCACGACGACGCCCTTCTCGGTCTCGGACATCCTCAGCCCCATGGAGGAGACCTACAAGAAGTTCGGCGGCGCCCTGGAGGGCAGCCTGGGAGGGGCCGCCGCCTACCGCCAGACTCCGCCGCAGCCGCCCCAGCAGCACCCCATGGCCGCCCACAACTACCACCCCATGGCGCACGCCGCTGCCGGCGTCACCCAGTTCGCCCACGGCCCCGTGGCCGGCTACTGCAACGGCGGGCTGGGCAACATGGCCGACCTGGCGCCCTACTCCGACGGCATGCGGGGCAGCTCAGGGGCCTCCAGCTGGTACGGCGCCAACGCGGACCCCCGCTACCCCACCAGTAAGTCCTTGGCGGGAGAGGGCGGAAGGCAGGGGGGAGCATGCAGAGGCTCGCCGGCGGTCCTCTAACCGGCCTTGTGTGTGTGTTCAGTTTCCAGGCTGATGGGCACGTCGGGGGGCATGAACGTGGCCGGCATGGGCGCCCTGTCGGGGATGGCGGAGGTGGCCAAGTCCTTGGGCCCGGGGCTTCACGCGGCGCCCCGGAGGAAGCGGCGGGTGCTCTTCTCGCAGGCTCAAGTCTACGAGCTGGAGCGGCGCTTCCGGCAGCAGCGCTACCTGTCGGCGCCCGAGCGGGAGCACCTGGCCAGCCTGATCCACCTGACGCCCACGCAGGTGAAGATCTGGTTCCAGAACCACCGCTACAAGATGAAGCGCCAGGCCAAGGACAAGGCGGCCCAGCAGCAGCAGCAGCAGCAGCCCGACGGGGCCCAGGCACAGCCCTCCGCTCAGCCCGCAGCTCCCGCCGCCCCGGCCTCCTCCTCCTCCTCGCCCAGACGCGTGGCCGTGCCGGTGCTGGTGAAGGACGGCAAGCCCTGTCCGCACAGCGTCGCCGCCGCCTCGGCCGCCCCGTCGGGCCAGCAGCATCCCGCCGCCACGCTGAGCCAAGCGCCGGACCTCCAGGAGCTCTCGCCCAGCCCACCGGCCCTGCCCAGCCAGCTGGGCGCCCTGGCCCCGCTCGACGCCGGCGACTACAGCGGCGGGCTGGTCAACGCCAGCTTGCTCTACGGCCGGACGTGGTGAGGGGCCTCCCGTCGCCCCGGCCTTCCCGCTGGCTCCCGGTAGACCCCGCGGCGGGAGGCGGGGGGAGCCGGCGGGCTTCGGAGCCGGGGCTGGGGACGCGGGAGGGGAAGCCCCAGCGGGGCCAGCCAGGGCCGCCTGCGGCGTCGGCTCCAGCCAGGACTGCTTCGGAGGCAAAGCCGCCCCCAAGAGACCAAGGAGGGCGTCTGGGAGCTCATCACCAGCTGGGAAAGGAGTCGCGAGAGGAGACCCTTCGCCTCGGGAAGCAGGTCCTCCTGGCCTGAGAGCGGGTCGAAGGAGCTGCGCCAAAGACGCCGCCGGTTCCGAGTCAGCAGGATGGACGCGGGGAGGGGGGTGGTGGTGCAGGATTGGGCCCGGTTGGCGGATCTTTAAAAGAACGTTTAAAACTTCCACCGGCGGGATTTTTTGTTTAAAGGCGGACCAAGCGTTGTTGTTGTTCTTTCGGACCTCCCGGAAAGCGTCGCTGGCAAAACCGCAAGCTGGACCCCCCCTCCCCCTCCCCCTCCCGGCGCGAGAGAGCCACGAGCTGACCGTCGAGCCGGAGGGCCCAGAAGATCCGGGGCAGGTTTCATGCGGGATTCCGCAGGCCAGACTCCCTCCGGGGCGAGCTGGACAAGCGCGGTGGGAGCTCCGCACCTGCTGTTTCCCGCTCTCGCAAGGGCCCGATCCCCCGCAGTTTCGGATGGACTCAAAGGTGGGGCATCTTGGAGGCGGCGCTGCTGGCCGCGGGCTGGGGGGGCCCCCGACGGGAAGGCTCTTCCACCCTCTTGAACGCAGAAGGGGGGGGGATACGATGAATAGGGGGAGGGCGGAGAAGAAGCTGGAGGGGCCTCTTTCTCTCCTGGGCTCCTTCGCCAAGAAGGAAGCTCTCCAGAAGGGAACCAGGGCCGGCGCAGCAAGGTGAGAGCCTGCCTTCCCGCAGAAGAGGGGAGGGGGGGGGCAGGTTAAGCAGCCTCGGCCCTGAGCTGGAGGATCGCAGCCCCAGACCCGCAAAGGGCTTTTCTGCTTGGCTCGGCTGCCTCTTTGGGGCGCTTCCTTCCCCCGAGAAGGAGTTCGCCCGCTTCAGACTCCGAAGGGACTTCACTCCCCAGCGGCTTGTCGGTGGCTGGGCGGGGGGGACAAGGGCGGCGAAGGGGGTGCGGGCCCTCCCCAAGAGCCCCGCCGGGAGAGAGCGGCCTGCCGCCGGGCGGGGGCCAGGTGCTCCGGGCGGGGCACGACGGCTCCTTTCCCAGCTGCTCCCGAGGAGCCCTTGCTCGACTCCCCCGCGTTTGGACGACCCCGGAGAACTTCCCCTTCCACTCCTTGTGGGAAGGGATGGCTCTCGGGACCCTCAGGAAATCCACCCAGATCCTTTCCAAACTCCGGATTCCCGCTCACTTGCGCCGCACTTGGCACACTGCCGTGGAGGTCAAGCGGGCTGGGTGGATCTCCTGACGCTTAGCGGGTCGTGGCACCACCCGGGTGGCCCCAGCTTTGAAGCCGGAAGGCCGCGATCCCCTCCCGCGGGGCTGTCTCTCCCGCCCGCCAAGGCCCTCGACGGCTCTCCCCGGCCACACGAAGGCGCCGGCCTGCAGGAAGAGGAGGCTGCCGAGAAGAAGGGGGGGCGGAGGGGGGGTGTTAAACGTTGCATTTGGCCCGAGGGCGCCCCAGTCAAGGGAAGCGGGTCGCCGCCGCCCTACTGGATTCGCTTGATGTACTGGGGGCTCTCTGGCCGGCCCTCCCCTCCCCGCGGGGCTTCTGCATGCGAGGCTTTGAGGAGGGGGCCTCTCAGGATCGGCTGGTATCCAATGCTCCAGCCCTCTTCGCCCCCGTTATTGTATTGCATATCTTAAACATACGTTTTAATAAAACGTATTTTAACCATTTACAGAAAGCATCTTTTCCTTGTGCGCACGAATTATTCCCCCCCCAGCCTCGGCGGCGTCCAAAAGACAGTCCAGAGGAAAGCACGGGCGATCGAATAAGGCCTGGGGGGATAAACGCCAGAGATGAAGAACTTCGGGGGAAGGCAGTTTCTACCCTTGACAGAAGATCCTCTCTCGGTGCACATTTGAAATGTTCGTCTGCATTGCATCCTGCCCTCACTTCTGTCTTGCTTCCTAATATCCTTAGCGGTCTACACGGCTTTTCTTGAATTGGCACCAAAAGCGCTTTCACCCCGGAGTTGCTCCTCACTTTACAAGAATACTTTTGAACAGGAGTTTTCTGCAGGCGGATTCATGCTCACAAAATCAGAATGAGCCTTAAGTGTAGAAAGAACCCGGCGGTGTACAAACTCGTGGCTTTGGAAAACAAGCCGCGGCGCGGAGCCTCTCCGGCTTCGGGGGCAGCAAATCCGCTTCAGAATAGCTTCAGGGCGCGATGGGAGCCTTTAAAGAATCCTTCTGGGTTTAAGGACGCAGGCTTACTTGGAAGCAAATCTCATTGAAACCAGTGGCATTTACTCCCAAGTAAATGTGCGTGGAATAGGAAAGGGCGCCGGCAACCCCTCGCACTGGGCCGACTCGGAGTCCCGCTGCCTTGCCGGGCCTTGTCCAGGGCCCTCCTTTCACATGAGCCGAAGAACGTCCTTCCCGTCCATTTCTGCGACGTCTTTGCAGGTGTCTCCTGCCCTTGCCCGCGGGGGAAGCGGGCTGCAAAGCGCCCCGAAAGCCCCTTATTTCGCCTGCTGTGAAAACTCGCGACCCTCGCCGGCTGTAGCAGCCCAGGCGGCGGCGGGACTGGGGAGGGTTACTGTTGAGGCAAAGGGACCCCCGACCCTTCTCTTGCTGGCCCTTTGGAGCTGCGCTCTTCACCCGTGCAGCCCCCCTGCCCCCCCCTCTGAGGAAGACCTCCGGGGCCGGTGGGGCGCGGCCAAAGGCGGCTGGGGCTGGGACTCAGCGGGCCTGCCGGGGCGGGGCGGGGGGGGACTTTGTGGCGCCCTGGAGGACTCCTCCTTCCTTCCTTCCTTCCTTCCTTCCTTCCTTCCTTCCTTCCTTCCTTCCTTCCTTCCTTCCTTCCTTCCTTCCTTCCTTCCTTCCTTCCTTCCTTCCTTCCTTCCTTCCTTCCTTCTTTCCTTCCTTCCTTCCTTCCTTCCTTCCTTCCTCCCTCCCCGGCCGGCCCGGGCTCTTGGATGCCGCAGGAGGAGGGCGCCAGGGAGCCCCGCCGTCGGGTCTACTCTTGGCTCCAGTAGAGGCAAAGCGCCCGGTTGCTTTCCCGCAGGCCGCTGCCGCCGGAGCCGCGGAGCCATCCCCAGCCCCGCAAGGCCTTCTCCGCCGCGTCCAGGAGGGCAAAGCGAGGGGAAGGTACTGAGGGCTGTGCCGACGGAGCTGCAGAACCGAATGGAGACCCGCTCCGAAGGGAGGCCAAGCTCCAGTTCTTTCCAGCGCCAGCTTGCCCGGCGGAATCGCACTAGGAAAGGGCAGCTTCGTCGAAGAAAACAGCCGCGTCTCCCGCTGCTCAAGAGCCGCGGCTCCAGGCGTTTCTAAAGGTACCAAGAGGCAGGTTCTCGTTTCACGGTTGCCGGGGAGAAAGTTTTCTTGCCAAGAGTTTCCTGAGTCCGATTGGGGCTTGGAAACGGCCGGACGGGCCGGAGCCAAGAAAACTGGGGAGAAAGCAGTGTAAGAGCGCAGCTAGATTCCGGTGGGTCTCCCTGCGGGTCTGGAACAACAGAACAAAACTCAAGCCCAGCTGCGCCTTTAAAACCAACGAAGTTAAATTCGCGGTATAAACTTTCGTGTGCACATCTGTATGTACGCATGCAGCGGAATGTATCCGAAGAAGTGTGCGTGCCCACGAAAGCTTCTCCCTTGAATAAAACGTCGTGGGTCTTAAAGATGCCCGGGCCTCTTTGTTGCGTAAGAGCGCAGAGACAACGACGGAAACAGGACGGTCTTTTCACGACGTCTAAAGAAATTGGAATCTGTGATTCCTCGAGGCGCAAAAGCTGCAGCAGGGAGCGATCCTGCCGCACTTGGGACCGGGAAAGTTTGGGGCTCGATGCGCAAATGGAAGCGTTTTAGAGGACGCCTGTTCAAGAGTCCAGAAATCCTCCTTCCGCCCCACGGGCACCCCAGCAAGCGCCAGGGAAAGGCTGAGACGGCAGCGGAGCACCTTGGAACCCGGAGCGGCTGCTCAGAATCTCACTTCTCCCGCTAGCGGAGCTCCAGACCTGCCCTGCGCCTGCCCCAAAGAGAGCTGCCAGCAAAGGGGAGGGAGGGAGGGAGTCAATTCTCGGGCTTCGGGAGGTCCCCATGAATCCAATAGAGCAATAAAACAGCCAGGGATTCCGGGGCAGGTATGCAGGAGCTCTGCTCGGGAGAGTTTTCCGGCCTGGCCCAGCCTTCTGCCTTCTGCGCACAGCTGCGCTCTCCCCAGCGCCGGGGAAGACGAGAGGAGACCTGCGCGGAGCTTGTGCTGGGCTGGAGAGCAGTGCCGGGGGGGGGGGGGGGGCTGCGGCCACACACGCGAAAGAACGCTCGCCCGATGCGCTTTCCCACTGCATTTGCCGCTCCCCACAGTAAAATCCAGTTGGGAAGTGGCTTGGAAGCACATTCTGTCGTCTGTGTGATGCGCAGCCAGAGAGCCCTCCAGCCCGCGGCTCCTGCAGACCCCCGGCGCCCTTCTTCGGGAGCCGGCTTGGGCAAGAGGCGGCTGCAGGGCCCTTGAATGCGGCGGGCAGCTGACGATGTGACGAGGCGGCCGAGGGGGAAGGGAACAAAGGCCCAGCGGCTCCGCGCCTCCTGCCCCCGCCCCGTCCAGGCTAAGGACGGCTCCAGCCGGGATGGGTTCTCGCAGCGCTGGGGTGCGAAGTTAGGTCAGAGTCCGAGCATCTGTCCCACCCCCCCCACGGCCCCTGCTGCAGCCTGCGGGCCCTGCTTCAAAGCTGCGGGGGAGAGGCAGAGCCAGGCAGCAGCCGCACCGGGCAAGCGGGGCAAAGAGCAGCTCCGTGGTTGGCTGCAGGCGCAGGCTGGGAGCGCTGCAAGCAGGGGGAGAACTGGGGCTGACCCTGGGTCCCTAAAGGCCAACTCGGCCTAATCGTTAACCCGGCTCTGGGTTCTCTGGAGGCCTGGCCGAGGCGCCCCGCCCTGCTCCACCCGCGCAGAAATGGCCCCCACAGCCCTTGCCAACAGCCGCCCTCCGGGGGGGTCAGCCCCAAGACGGAGACCGGAAGAGCCTGCCGGGGTCTTTCTCCTCTTTTCAGGGGTGTCCCAGGCTGCTGGGATCTCGGACTGCAGCTGGCTTGAACCCAGCGCTGCTTGAGCACAATTCCAGGGAGCCCCTCCAGAGGCCTGAAGGAATCTGGCCCTCCAGAGCAGAGAGGCCAGCAGGAGAGAATTCAGACCAAGGGCCGGGAAGCTTTGCCAAGTTACAACCCATTTTTAGCTGTACCCTTCCCAAATATGAAGACGAGGGGGTGTATGATATCATCAGCCCGGTTTCTCCATTTCCAAGCCCTTCAGCGGCCCTAGGCTCCAGATTTGGATTTGTAAAAGAGACACTCGGCTCAATTTGGTTGGACTCCAGGGAATCTCAGGCCTGAACAGTTCTTCCACTGGAAACAGTAGGGCAACGGTGAAATAAGAAACAGTAAAGATTGATGCAAATAAAGAAACAGCCCTAACGCGACTATCTATACATTCCTTTCCTCTACTGCCAAAAACTCACCACCTCCCTAAGGTGAGGGAACCCTCCTGCTGCAGCTTATCCAGAGAACACTCCTCTGTCTGCAGCCTCTCCAGAGAGAACAACTCCCTTTCTAGCCAAGCCTATTTATGCTTTCCTTCCAGGTCCCCCTCTCCCTTGGTGAGTTTTCCCTCCAAAACTCTGCTACCCAGTCAGAGGGACAGAAGGGATCCTGGGAGATGTAAGCCCCTATCTACTCCTAGACATGCTTCTCCCTGGCCTCTAGGCTGGACTAGACCTCAGATCATGACAACTATAAACAGAAGGACCACCCTATAGCTGCACTTTAAAAAACTCTTGTGGCTTTCACAGCAAATCACTCCCTGCAGACAGCCTGGAAGGAGCAGGAACCCCATAATACATGCCTAAAACTACCATGACATTTGCTAGACTCAATATCACCTTTTATGGAACTACAAGATGACTTCAGAGTCCAGCCATCTAGCGATGAATGCACACCCGCTGACCAGCCACTAATTCTAGATTCAAATGCAACCAATATCCACCACCATTGGAGGAGCCCCCAGTGACTTGCTTTTCTGAATCCCTTTCTTTCTTTCAATTCAGTCTGGTGAATAGCCTCTGGTCTTGATTAAACAGTGGGTACCTGCACTGTTTGAATACCCCCTTGAAAATAGTGTCTTTTGTCAATTAATGCTATAAGGGTTCTTTTTTTGGGGGGGGGGAATGGGCAGAGAAAATAAATATCCATCACACAGTAAGATCTAGTTATGTTCATGCAAAGAAATGGTAGCATATTGAAATAGTTAGAAACAGACTCCCCCCCAATACTACAGGTGAGGATTCAGTGTTAAATGCTTTCCTGTTTAGCAGGCTAGGATAGCACTTTCTTCCTTATGTTCTAAATCAGGGGTGTCAACCGTGCACTCTGGGCCAAATCAGGCCCCTGGAGGGCTCCTAAAAGGCACGCGAGCAAGTCTGTTTCCTTCTCTCTTGCTTCCTTCTGAATCACAGCTTGCTTTTCCAGGCTTCCTCAATTGCACAGGAGCTACAGAGCAAAACCTCCATCTTCTCCATTGGTGGAGGCTCCTCCCTCTGGGAGGGAGGGAGGCAGAGCTTGCTTTGCCAGGCTCTCAATTGCACAGCAGCTACTGAGTCAAGCCTCTCTTTCTTCTATTGGCTGAGGCTCCTCCCCTTCCTTGTCCCCTGGGGAGGGATGGAAAGAGCCAGAGTTTCCTTTACCCAGTTCCCTTGATCACACAGGAGTACCTTTAAGGCCAACAAAGTTTTATTCAAGATATGAGCTTTTTGCCTTGCTACAGAGATCATGATTTTTCTTGACTCATTATGCTAGGTGCAATTGAGTTTGCCTACCCTTTTCACTGTATTCATGTCTTTGTGATCCAGTTTTTTTTCAGTAGGAAAGCAATGTGAACTATTTAGATGAGGAATAACAACAAGCCAGTGAGGTGGATTAGGCCAAGAGTGTATGTCTGGACCAAATTCACCCAGCAAATTTCCTTTGTAGACTGGGGATTTTTAACCTAAGCTTCCCATGTAAGTAGGCTGATAATTATCACTATCCATTGCTGTCTCTATATTCTTGCACTGCATCACAGAAGTTGTAGTTATTTGTATAGGGACTATAGTTTTGTAGACAAAAACATAGCCCTCAGTCTGTGTCAGGTGCCTTCACATGTTCTTGACCAGCACATGAAGCAACTTATGTACAAAAGCTCACAATGCCCAGCCATTTCATGTTTTCTCTGGGTCACAGGCTCAAAGCATTGACCATGAGTTTTCTGTAACGAATGTCAATATATCAAAAGTAGGCTTGCAATTTACAGATACATACCAGAACAACATCTGAACAGCATACTAATTACTGCTATAGTGCAGGCAGTCTCCAGATTTTGATGAAATAATTCAGAGCAAGAGTTGTCATTTATCAGAGACTGTTAAATAAAATATTGTAAGAGTGCTAATGTTTTAAGCATGTTTATTTAAAGGTTTTTTTTTAAAAAAAAAAAATCTTTGTGTTTGTCTGTGTTCTTTATAAAGCTTATATCCTTGCCACCACCTCACATTACATTTTATGACACACATGGCCCAGCCTGACAAGGTCTCATTTATGTCAGATCTGGCCCTCATAACAAATGAGCTTGACACCCCTGTGCTAAACGTTCCCTTGCAGGGGAAATTTATCATGTAAGAAAGAAAGTGCTAAGCCAGCCTGCTTCCTGGATGCTAACTTTCTACTTGTGGGAAGCTTGTACAAATTTGTAGCCAATGTACATTCCTCACCTGAAGCAATATAGACTGCTCCAGGGTCATTTTGTAGAAAAATAGGTGGTGGAACTCATTCGCATATGCTGCCCCCACACAGCCAAAAGCAACCCAACGCAAGAAAAGAGAGCCCCAGGTAAGCGAGGTCTGCTTGGGTTGGCTAGAGATCCAGCCAGCCCAGGCAGGCCTTGCTCACCTGAGGCTCTCCTTGGCCACCCCCCCCCCCCCAGTCAAAAAGCCAGCAAGCCACCCGCTGCCCAGAATCACATAAGAAGTGGAGAAAGGGTGGAACGTTCTTCTCCAGAGGTTAATGAGAGTGTCTGGAGATGTGGCAAAGCCCCTGGTGGCTGGCTGGCTGCCTGATCTCCTAATCCAAGAATTGTTATGCAGCTGCACTTACTATTCAAAGGACAAAGAGGAGGGGGGAACTATCAGAAAGATTCAGGAGTTGCACTCCGGTGAGCTCCTCCTGAATTAAAGGCTTGGGCTGCTCCATCACGCTGGTATTCTACCTCCTGGGGCTGCATATGTGTAAACTAGCCCTAGTGTGAAGCAATTCAAAGCACATGTATTTAGGATCAAGACACAAGGAGAACTGGAGATCAGCCAGTGGTGAATACTGGAAAAGTGTGATGTAACCACGTGTGGTGGTTCAATTTCCTTCAACAAATCGGTTCTCACTCTCCCACAAAATAATTGCGAAAAGTACATCAAGCAGAGCAGTTAGAACTGGATGTTAGGGAACTAATAAAAATCCTGATTTTTCATGGCCCTGATATGTGAACACTGAAAATTCATACACTACCCCTTTCAGATAACAGGTTGGGGAACTGAGGTGTGTGTTCACCAGACAGTTGCACTAAACCTCTGAAACCCAGAGCCACATCAGGGAAAGACCACGTCCTCTCTGCCCTGTTGCTGGCTCTCCAGAGGAACTGGTTGGCCACTGCAAAAGACAGGATGTTGGACTAGAGCGACCACTGGTCTAATCCAGCAAGCCGCTTCTTACATTCTTATCCTCCTCAAAGGCACAGTCGCCATATTCTCCATGAACCCAACTAATTCCCTTTAAAAGCTATTTATTCCCACCGTCATCACTACATCCTGTGGCAGCAATTTCACCATTTCAATCACTCTCTGTGTAAATAAGTATTTCCTTTTGCTGGCATGAATCTACTGCACATCAGCTTCACTGGATGCCCTTGAATTCTAGTATTTTGTCAACTCTCTCCACACACACCCCAGGCATAATTTTTAAACCTCTAAAATGTCCCTCCCCGGTAAACAACCCCGTTGTCTCTTTTCTAAATTGAAAAATCCCAAATTCTTCAGCCTTTCCTCCTCTAACTCTCTAATCATCTCAGTTGCCCTCCTCTATACCTTTTCCAAATCTGTAATGTCTTTTTTGAGATACAGTGACCAGAACTATACACAGAATTCCAAATGAGGCCACACCATAGATGGGCATTGCAATATCAGCCATTTTATTCTCAATCCCATTCCTAATAATAGAGTTTGCCCTTTTCACTGCTGCAGTACACTGGATGGACACTTTCAGTGAGCTAGCCACTATGACCCCAAGATCTTTCCCCCTCTGTTTTAGCAAGTTCAGACCCCCTTAGCCTATACTTGATGTTGAGATTTTTTTTTTGTCCCAAACTGCATCACCTTTCACTTTCTCTCTTTGCCACATTGTTGCCCACTCACCCAGTTTGTAGAGATTGTCTTGGGAGTTCTCCAGTCAGCCTTGGTTTTCACCATGCTAAACAATTTTGTGTAATCGGCAAACTTGACCCCTACATTAGTTCTAGATAATTTATGAGTATCATCAGCCCCAATACCGATCCTTGTGGGACCCCCATTGCTTCCTTCCTTCCATTGTGATAACTGTCCATTTACTCCTACTCTTTGCTTTCAGGCATTTAACCACTTTTTAATCTATAAGAGAAGCCATCCTTATTCCATGACTGCTAAGTTTTCTCAGGAGTCTTTTGTGAGGTACCTTATCAAAAGCCTTTCGAAAGTCCAAGTATAGAATGTCTACCAGGTCCCCATTGTCTACAAGCCTTTTCACTTTCTCAAAGAAGTCCCAAACGGTGGTGCTGTGGGACTTCCCTCTACAGAAGCCATGCTGATTTTCCCTCAGCAGGTTTTGTTCCTCTATGTGCCTAACAATTCTATCGACTACATTTTTTACTAATTTGCCCGGGAGAGATGATAGACTATCTGGCCTGTAATTCTCTGGTTCCCCTTTGGATCCTTTTTTTTTAAAAAAACCGTTGTAACATTTGCTACTCTCCAGTCTTCTGGTACAGGAGCTGAATTTAGTGATAGGTTACGTATATGGGTTAAAGTTCCAACTATCTCATATCTGCATTCCCTAAGGACTCTCAGGTGTATGCTATCAGGATCTGGAGCCATCAGTTTTTAATTTTCCCCGAAGGTCTAGAACTTCATCTCTGATTACCTCAGTTCTTCAGATTCCTTTTCTGAAAATAGTAGCTGTGGCATTACTTTCCAGCAAACACAGAAGCAAAAAATTCAATGAACTTCTCTGTCATTTCTCCATCTTTCCTTACCAATCTTGTTACTTTTGTTATCCAAAGACTCCTCCGGTTGGTTTCCTGCTCCATATATATGTATGGAGCAGGAAACCAACCGGAGGAGATATATATATATCTCCAACCAACCGGAGGAGATATATATATATCTCCAATATATATATCTACAGGCCTTCTTTTAGACTTCCAAAAAAAGATATATATATATCTCCAACCAACCGGAGGAGATATATATATATATATAAAATGTTTGTCTGGACGCTTCTAGCAAGCCGTTCCCCAAAATCTCTTTTTGTATATCTAATTATTTACATTTATTTTGCCAGAGCTCGTGGTCCCTTTTGTTCAGTTCATTGGGACAGACCTTACACTTTTTAAATGAAGACTTTTAATGGCTTTCTTGACTTGTATTGTTAACCCTACAGGCCTTCTTTTAGACTTCCAAAAAAGAAACACTGGGAAATACTGCTTACTACTTAGCCTAAAAATTTATCACAAATGTAAAAAAATGTAAAAAAAAAAATCAACAGTTCATCACAAACATCCACAATAAGGACTCATAAACCAGAATGTGCTCACATACAAGGGTGCCCACAGAATAACTCTTACAAAACTTGCTCACACTTGCATTTCTTAAAGGTGCCACAAAGAATTTTCCAGAATCCTTAAAGCAAATATTTCACAAGTCAGTTCTCCAATGTGGCATTGACGTGTGAGGTTGGAGAACCTCTTCTGTTTATACAAAGAATGAGCTTGTGCCTGGTATGGAATTGACAGGAAGGATTGGTTCTACTTTAAGCCCCAAGTCTTGAGAAAGACAACAAAATGTATCACACCGGTTTTACATGGACTGGCTTTATATGAATAGACTTTTCTTCTCACACATCAATGCCACATTGGAGGACTGACTTGTGAAATATTTGCTTTAAGGATTCTGGAAAATTCTTTGTGGCACCTTTAAGAAATGCCAGCGTGAGCAAGTCTTGCAAGAGTCTTTCTGTGGGCTCCCTTGTATGTTTATTGTGCCTGCGAGCACATCCCGGTTTAGGAGTCCTGATTGCAGACTAATGATGAACTGTTGATTTTTTTTTTGTCATTTTATAACCTTTTGTGATAAATTTTCAGGCTAAGTAGTAAGCGGTATTCTTTGGAATTCTACTTCTACGCAGGGAGTTCCCCCCTTTTTTCTCTCAACTTCTTTTAGACTTGGCATCAGGCCCGTAGCCAGAAAATGTTAGGTGGAGGGGGCCCCGAGGTAAGACATTTGGTGAGAGGGCCATGGGGCAAGATGGCTCCATTTGTATCAAAGGCTCCTCTTGAGAAGCCCTTCGTGCAAACTCGACCCCCGGCCCCCCACTGGACTTTCCCATGGTGTGAGAAAGGGTAGCAGGGCCAGACTGCCCTGTTTGCATGAGGTCATCTAAATGCCACCCCCGCTGAGCAGCAGCAGCCCTGGAGGCCCTCCAACAGAGGGGCCCTACAAGGGGAAGGGGTTTTTTTAATAGAGGGGCCGGGTCGTCCTGTGGCTACGGACCTGCTTGGCATGCATTCCACACGTTAAGAAAGGCACTGCTACCTGGGGCTCAATTAGTGCGGTTTTAAATAGCTTCCAAGCATGCTGTAGGGATTTGACTGTTTCCTTTCAGCTTCCTTTTAACTATTCCCTTCATTTCTGTAAGGTTCCCTTTTCTGAAAGCAAATGTTACAGTTTTGGACTTTGGGGGTAACTTTCCATTGATCTGAATGCTGAATTTAATAACATTGTGGTCACTGTTACCAATCAGTGCAACAACCTCTACATCTCTCGCCAGACTTGAGACCCACTAGGAACCAAGTCATTTATGATGTTTAGGAATCTAATGTCAATGTCAATGTTGGCTACCCAGCATGCAAAGGGGCTTCAGATGATCAGCTTGCTCATAACACAACAGACTCTTGCAGTGCTGCACTGCACTGTCGTTTGGATGAGCTGGGTATATCTAGGTGCACACACACACACACAAAGGCAATCAGCTAGGTAAGACCGCCCCCCCCCCCGGTCATGTGTATGTAAAAACCGGCACACACAATTCAAGCACCCAATCATTAAATCAGGCAAGTTAATGCTTCAAGGTTAGTAAAGTTAGTCAGTTGTTTATTTGGACCTATGAATTAAATGTTTCAAAAACAAGATTTTAAAAACACACATACAGAATGGGTTTTTTTAGCCAGGTATCATTAAAAAGTATGGTGCAGATGAAATTGACATTGGTTTTTAAACCAATTCTAATGCAATTTGACCAGAATCCTGCCAAACCACTTATCGTTTTTACTTGTGTTATACAGGGTAAACAGTGTAAGGAAAACCACACCAAAAAGTTGTGAAAGTAGAAACTCTTTACTTGGCAAGTTTGCCAGTCAAGTTTTCAACACATCAGCGAAGCACTAAAGAAGGAATATGGACAAAAATGTCTTTTAAAATGTTGTGCTATCTAAGTATCTTCCACAATTTTACAAAAAAATTATTTTTGTGCACCCTTTCGAAAGCTATTTTCTTCAGGGTACTTACTTCCACTTTAAAGTAAAGGATATTCTGGTGTGAAGCTGAAAGGCATCTGCAATGTCATGGACTCAAAGCCTTACATCATCAAGACAGAAGAGCGATCCTGCTTCTTTAGACATCTGACACAAGCAATTTGTTCACCTGCATTTGGCAGTCCAGTTTCAAAGCAACATACATGTCATGTCAAATCTTATCAGTAAAAATGTACACAATTTAGAAAGGAAGTGTATCATCTGGAGACTACTCGGAACACAGCTGATGATTATAAAAACAGGTTGTTTAAACGGTGGAAAACAGCCGATGCCTAATTCCAGTTGTATCTTCCAGAGGAGGGTGGTAATGGGTAAGGTCTTCCGTAACCCTGCAAAAACAACGACCACGTTATTTCAGAAATTCCTGTCAAGGAACTGTTGCCAAAAAGGTATCAGACATCAGTCTGTAAGTAAATAAGTGAAATAAGACATGCAAATGAAGGCCCAGCCCAATTACGAACAAGCATCACTCTTCTACTGAAACGGGGTGTGTGTGTGCGGACTTAAAATTGTTTAACTTTCCCACTGAGTCTTAACTGTGCTTTGCTTTCGCTTGGTTCATGGACGTATTCTGAAATGCTTTGGAATTTAGTATAACAGCCCCAACCCCCTGAAACCATACTGTTCCCCACCAACAAAGCAGTTTCTGTCCAGCTTTATTCCGTGAGAAAATAATCATCATCTCCTTTCAAATGCCAGTGTGCATCTGAGAAAAGACTGCATCTTGATTTCATGAGGGGCGCTTGCGTAAGATGGAACTGCTAATGTGTTCATAATATTCACGGCCTGCACTTTTAGGCGTGTACCAAAAACATAATGCATGAAGAGATCTTAATGTGGGTTGCTGAGTATGCGGCAGAATGGACTGAATCACTACAAAGTGGTCTCCTCTCTCTTTTGGAAAGAGAGTTTGTCTCTGAAGACACAAAAAGCCTCACAATGGGAAACCCAAAGCAGATCTCGCAGACCAATTCTGCTAATGACTTGTGCCAGAGGAAGGCGCTTTCATTTGTGGATGAAAGCTGGATTGGATCTGACTGGATCCAAGGGATTCAACCTGCTGGAAATGAAGCATTAGAATCAAGCAGAGGAAACAGAGTAATTTTTTTTTGAATATTACTTTTGCGCAACCTGAGAGACAGATCTTGTTACATGAACTACAGAATGCAAGGAGCGAACTCAGAAACAGAAAAGGTAACTGGGTCAGTTTTTGCAGATGTGTGCATAGCGTTTCTTTATTTTGATGTTGGCCCAGCCCACCCATTCCCCAGCCCCCCCATAACCTGAGTTGCTGCGCAGGGACCTACCTGAACAATTGCCAGTATGGTATAGCAGTTACAGTGAGAGATTAGGATCTAGGAGGGCCACGTTTGCATCTGCACATACGTGGTATTTCAAATGAAGCCCGCATCTGAACTCAAAATGGCTTTGACATCCTATCTCACTTGCCTTTGAGAAGCGACAAAGGGTGAAAGTAATCCTCTAATCACCACTATGATACTGGATTGGATCTGGCTGCTACATGCAGTGCCTCCCTCCAGATGAAGAGCCACACGTGCTGGAGGAGCGGAATGGTAGGATTCTTCGCAAAGCACTTGGTGAGTGATTTTGCAGACTCTCATCAACGCTCCTGATGCAGACAAGTTTTCTAATAGGAACGAGATGTATATCTGGGTGATGCTTGCATGAGTATCTGGATAGCTGTACCCTCCAATGGGTTTCTCTCTGGTTAGAAGCTGCCACCAAGCGCTCAGGACAGCTTGTTAACATCATTCTGCTGTTTCAACAGAGATTTCCAAAGTATGTGTCCTGAGCAATGATCTCTGAAACACTCTTGGGCAATTAGCTCAGCAATTGTCCAAGGGCAGGCTTGAGTTATCAATGGTGCACGGAAGTGCAAGATTGAGAATGCATTTTTGTCTTTCAGACTGGGTAAACTTCTTGATGTATGAAATCAGGAGTGCAATGGGGCAGGGGCGGAGATATGTGACTAATCAACCATCAGGACAAGTAGGAATTCACCCTCCCAAGAGAGACCTGTACTAGAGAAAACTGCCCAGGAAGCAGCTTTAAAAAGGAGAAGGTGACCATACTTTACAACTGAGAGGATAATTGCTCTTAGGAGGAGAGACCTCGTTGCACAGCTAGCAGCTTCAAGATAACTAGTCAGCTCAGTATTGTCACGTTCTGTTTCCAAAAAGGAAGACAATGTTTGGCCCTTTAGTCATTCCAATAGCTAAGTTTAGTGACATCAAGTTGCTCAAGAGTTTTTGCACCAAGGTATAGGAACTGAATGTTCCTTAAGAAGTTTCAGGTGGCTAGGGTGGAAGAAAAAGGAACGTATTCACTTATTCTGACAAGAGGGCTACAAATTCTGCCCCTCCCCCAAGGCGGGGCAATGCACGTGAGAAATGATTTGCCTTCAGGGTATGGAGGAGAGGGAGTAGTTAAATAATGACGACAGTCCAGTCATTGAAAAGTGGGCTAGAATTGGGTGGGACAAAAAAACCCAACTGATAGAAATGTTATGCATTAGGAAAAAGACTCAATTGACTTCCAGAAAAACATCAGGGTATACATGGTCTCAAAAGAGCCGGGGGGGGGGGGGGGACACCTGGGAAAACAACAATGAAAAATGGAAATAAAAACTATAGGCAGAATTTTTTTGTGAAAATCAGGGGATAAGCTGAAATACTCAGGGAGCCAAAACTGATGAAAAACTAGCGGGGAAACCTTGGAAAAGGCAAAACAAGCTCAGAAAAGGGAGGTCATGTTGTAGGGGAAGGGCAGGCATCTACTTTAGGGTCTTATCTCAGCTACAAAGTTGTCACTTCTGAAAGAGTAGCACAGAGGCCACTGACTGACCACAGTCATCTGAGCTCTGAGAAGGAGCAGGAAAGAAAGCTGCTGAAGTGATGAGTGGGGGGGGGGGGGGTTTGCCTTTCCTTAACTGCTGGGGAGAATTAGCTGAGGTTCCTGTTTGAGGGTGCGTGAGTGTGTAGTCTGCTGGAGAGTGGTGCCTGTTTGAGTAACTGTTGTTTCTGCTTGGTTTTTTTTGCCTGAGTTGTTGCTGATTGCTGGTCCTGCTCTCTGCTGGGTGAGCCTTGAACTGTAAGGCTTCTCCTTGCCAGAGGCAAGAGCCTTTGGCATAAAAACATAAGAGAAGCTATGTTGGATCAGGCCAATGGCCCATCCAGTCCAATAGTCTGTGTCACACAGTGGCCAAAAAACCCAGGTGCCATAAGGAGGTCCATCAGTGGGGCCAGGAAACTAGAAGCCCTCACACTGTTGCCCCTCTCAGGAGAGCCAGTTTGGTGTAGTGGTTAAGTGTGCGGACTCTTATCTGGGAGAACCGGGTTTGATTCCCCGCTCCTCCACTTGCACCTGCTAGCATGGCCTTGTGTCAGCCATAGCTCTGGCAGAGGTTGTCCTTGAAAGGGCAGCTGCTGTGAGAGCCCTCTCCAGCCCTACCCACCTCACAGGGTGTCTGTTGTGGGGGAGGAAGGGAAAGGAGATTGTGAGCAGCTCTGAGACTCTTCGGAGTGGAGGGCGGGATATAAATCCAATATCTTCTTCTTCTCCCAAGCACCAAGAGTCTGCGGCTCTTAGCCTGGGGAATCAGGCCTGGGGACCCTGTAGGAATCTGAGTAGTTCTTACATCTTATATGTGTTAAGCTTTTTTTGCTTGTGAAGCAGTTTGGCAGGGGAGTCTTGTGAGGCAGTTTGGCAGGAGAGTTGTCAGGGAAGTGCAAGGAAAACTGAACCACTTCTGCAATGGAATGCAGCAGCATGGCTTGTGAGAGAGCTGAGGCAGTGATATGCAAGGACTGTTGCTTGTTCATATTCTTACTTGAAGGTAACAGCAATTACACTTGCAGCAAGTGTTAAGTTGGTAGCCCTACTGGATGAGAAGATACATGCTTGTCCACACTCCATTTTATAAGTGAAGGTGAAGTATTCATGGAAGAAGAGATTGGATTTATACCCCGCCCTTCACTCGGGAGTCTCAGAGCAGCGATATAATCTCCTTTCCCTTCCCCTCCCCACAACAGACACTCTATAGGGTTACCAATTCCCAGTTGGGGGCAAAGGGTCCCTCATTTTGGAGGCCTTCCCCCTGCTTCATGGTTATTAGAAAGCAGGAGGGAAATGTCTGCTGGGTACTCCATTATACCCTATGGAGACCAGTTTTCAAAGGGCAGGAGTGGCCAAATTTGCTTAACGTAAGACCCACACAGAATAAATGGCAGATATTTCAGAGTCACAAGACATGAACAAATATTACACACACATCTTTATTAAAATGCTTAATATTTCCTTTGCAAAGAAACATAAAATACACATATGTATGTACTTTACAACACAACTATGCTAGAAGGAGACTTTTTTTTTAAAAAAAAAGCTGGGAATAATAGTCCCCATAAGACCGGCATGGGGAAAGATTAGGGAATTATTTTTTTATACCAGTGGGAGAAGAAAACACACATGTACCATATTAATCACTTACCTCTGTTTGCATCATTATGCATCTCTATTTGCCTTGACACCAAGGTTAGTAAATACAGCTCCTACAAGAGCTATGTGTCAAGAATTGGTTCTTGCCATAAATTAATATAATCTGATAGCCATCATAGACTATGTTTTATACATGTTTGCTTTTGCACTATTTGCATTACCATGTCTTTGTAACATTGTTAGAAGTAATCTTTTCTGCCCTGGCTAGCACAAAGCCTGTTTGTGAGTTATTTCACATTTTTCTCATAAGCTGTGAAGGTAGTTGGTTATCTGTCTAGCCAGAGACTTTTAACTTGGGGTTTTAGAGAAACATTCTGAACTGTGGAGGGAAGATGTAGAACGTCTATCTTTTAATTATATTGGCACCTTTAATTTCACGCCAGAGCTTGTGCGTCTGAGTGCCTGTGTAATTAATGGTCACAGTAATGTATAAAGGTGTAGCCTGACCTGGGGAGGCCAGTTCTAGCAAGACCAGTCTTTGCTGTGAACCTGCTTATCATTAAATAAAGCCTAATTTAATTTATATTAAAAAGGTGGAGTTAACGAGCGCTGCACAGAATCTGACACTATGAAACTAAAGAGGAACCCTGTGCAGCCCTTTTTAATTCTGTCCCTCCTTCCAGTGGTTCCCTTGGCTCTTGTGCTCTCTTTCTCCACTCTAGGTCTCTGTGCAACCTCTGTGGTGAAGAAGAAGTGCTTGCAAGCCTGTCTATTTTCCCTTCCTTCCTTGCTTCATACACAGCAGAAATAGTCACCTACCTAGAGTCAGTGCTCAGAGGCTGCCTGAGGTCCATATGCTTATCTGAGAGTGAGCATGCATTAAGTTTCTCCTTGACCTGCACAATATTGTGAAAGAGCTATATGTGGCTCCTGATCAGCAGTTTGGCCACCTCTGCCACAGGGTATAATGGAGAATCAATTTGTGGATATCTGTGACTTGAGAGGGGGGCTGTTTTTTTGAGATAGAGTCACCAAATTTTCAGCATAGCATCTGATGCCTCTCCTCAAAACCACCCCCAAGTTTCAAAAAGATTGGACCAGGGGTCCAATTCTATGAGCCCCCAAAGAAGATGCCCCATCCTTCATTTTTTCCAAATGGAAGAAAGGCATTTAAAAGGTTCGTGACCCCTTTAAATATGATTGTCACCACCTTGATCCTAGCTCCACCCCCAAAGTCCCCAGATATTTTCTGAGTTGGACCTGGCAACCCTAACACCCTATGAAGTGGGTGGGGCTGAGGGAGCTCTCTCGAGGACTGCTCGAGCAGAACAGCTCTGAATTATGACTGACCCAAGATTACTCCAGCAGGTGTATGTGAAGGAGTAGACAAACCCGGTTCTCCCAGATAAGAGTTCACACACTTAACCATTACGCTAAACTAGTTCTCCACACCAAACTGACCAGAAGGCCTGAAATGCTCCTGAGAAGGCAACAGGAGGAGGAGGAAAAGCTATCTCAGCAAATAGTGTCCAGATCACATGAAGTGATGGTATCGCTTTACTCTGCTCTGATAAGACCTCACCTGGAATATTGGGTTCAGTTTTAGGCTCCACATTTTAAGAAGGATATAGACAAACTGGAATGGGTCCAGAGGAGGGCAACAAAGATGGTGTGTGGTCTGGAGACCAAGTCCTATGAAGAAAGGTTGAAGGATAAACAGGTTGCTTACCTGTAACTGGTGATCTTTGAGTGGTCATCTGTGCATTGACATCCATGGGATGAAGCTCCAGCACCGATCCACGATCGGTAGTACCAAAGTCCGAGATTTTTCAGCGACCCACTGTGCATGCTCCCAGGTGTGGGCGCTACAATCCCACAAGTTCCTTCAGACCACTCCAGTCCAAGAATGACCGGTAGCAGAAGGGAAGGAGGGCAGGAGGTGTGAATGCACAGATGACCACTTGAAAATCATCCGTTACAGGTAAGCAACCTGTTCATCTTCGTGGTCTCTGTGCTTCACACCCATGGGAGAGTAGCAAGCAAGGCTTACCTGGAGCTGGGAGCTGACAGTCATGCTGATAGAACTCACTGAAGAACCAGATTGCCCAGCTGCGCTCTATGATGTCTCCGAACATCCAGGGCGTAGTGCCGCATGAAGGCATGGGGTGACGCCCATGTAGCTGCTTTGCAGATATCAGCCAAGGAGGCACCTTTAAGGAATGCTGTGGACGTGGCCAAGGCTTGAGTAGAGTGTGCACGAACTGGACTTGCTAAGGGCCGCTTTGCTAACAAGTAGCACAACTTGATGGCCTCAGAAATCCACTTAGAAAGTCTCTGCGCCAGGACCCTGAGACCCAAATGCGGGGGAGCATAGGAGACGAACAGATTCACATCCTTCCTAAGGCTCTTTGTACGATACAGAAAAAATAACAATGCTCGCCTTACATCCAGTGAGTGCAACAGCCTTTCTTCCTCCGACGATGGAGAAGAGTAAAAGGAAGGAAGAGTTATGTCCAAATCAAGGTGGAAACCAGACACCACCTTGGGTAGGAAAGAAACGTCCAGGAACAGAGATACTCCACTTTCATGAAAAGTGATGTAGGGAGGGTCACAGCGTAGGGCTACAAGTTCCCCCACTCGTCTAGCCGAAGTAATAGCAATCAGAAGAGCCATTTTCCAGGATAGGAGATGCAAGGGACAAGTGGCCAACAGTTCAAATGGCCGCCATGAGAGCCTGTCCAGGACCAGGGGGAGGTCCCCAGCTGGAGGGGTTGCCCTAGATGGAGGATATCCTCACGAGCCCCTTCAGAAATCGTCTGGTATGTAGATGGGCTAAAACTGACTTGCCCTCTACCAGGATGTGGTAAGCTGAAATTGCTGCCAAGTAGATCCTAACAGAGGAATGGGTAAGCCCAGCATCCACTAACGTCAACAGGAAGTCGAAGACAAGGTCCAGTTCCGCATCCTGGGCTGGTACACCTTTCTTCCCGGCAAAGGAGGCAAACCTCGCCCATTTGCCAACATAGGAGCGACGAGTTGATTGTTTCCTACTGTCCAGTAAAACGTGCCTGACTCTGGTGGAGAAGGATGGAAGTTGATCCTCCAGGCTGTCAGCTTGAGATGGGGTATGTTGTGATGAAACAAGGTGCCCCCCTGTGCCAGGATAAGATCTGATTCCGGGGGGGAACAGGTAGTGATGGCCCTTCCCCAGAGCCAGCAGGATCGGGAACCAGTTCTGCCAGGGCCACCATGGAGAGATCAGGATGCATTCCGGCTGCTCCTTCATCAACTTGTGGACCACTCTGGTGATGAGAGACAGAGGGAAGAGGTAAAGAAACTCCCCAGACCACGGAAGCAGAAGGCCATCCCCAAGGGAGCCGAACCCCGTTTCCCCTCTGGAGCAAAATCGATTGCACTTGCGGTTGTCTACCGTCGCAAACACATCTATGGTGGGATGACTCCAGCGTTTGAAGAGGGGAGAAAGGTAGGACCAGTTCAGTTCCCACTTGTAGGCTGATGCCGCTCCCCTGCTCAAGGAGTCTGCTTGGGCATTGAGCTCTCCGAGCAAGTGCATGGCAACCATGAAAATCCGTGCCTGTAAGCAGTCTTCCCATAGACGCATTGCCAGGGCACACAATTTCTTTGACACTGTCCCTCCCTGGCGGATGACGTAGCTCAAAGCAGTTGTATTGTTCTTGAGGACAGCAACTGTCCTGTTTTCCAGGAGAGGTCTGAATGAACGGAGAGCTAGCTGGATAGCCGTTAATTCCAGGAAATTGATATGGTGCTGAGCAAAGGTTAGGGGCCAAGGCTCACCTATGTTAAATTCCTCCCCCACCCCCAAAGGGATGCATCTGTTGTAACAGTCATAGAAGTGCCGCTGATCCCGCGGCACTGTAGGCTGCTCCAACGGGGCTGATCAGTCTTTGGGGTGCTCGGTGTCGAGCTCCGACGGCGAGCCAGAAAGGCTATTCCCCTGGGAAGCGTCCTTTGGGGAGATCGATCTCTGCATCAGGTCGATCTCTGGTTCCAAGCCAGAGAAATAGGTTGGGCATCACCCGGACTCCTCGACCATGCCGGGGAAGCCAGGAGCTGCTTCAGTGGAAGGAGCAGAACGTTCATCGGGTCCGGAACCTTCTTCGGCGGCGGGGAAGGAGTACAGCGTTCCTGATGCTTATGCTTCTTCTTGTGTTTCTTCACTTTCTGAGGACGCTTGCCTTCTCCCTTAGTCTTTTTTGTTGGGGTAGTAGGTTCTGACGCCAACACTGAGCCCGCGCGGTTGGGGGGGGGGGCGTTCAGTGTTAAACAGCTGAGTTGGCAGACTTGCTGCCGCTGCTGATGCCAACATCATTGGGGCTGTAGATGTTGATGCCATCTGTGGAGTTAGGGCCGATTTGAGTAACACCGCCGAAAGTCTTGCTGCTCTGTTTTTTCTCGTCTGCTTCGAGAACTTCGAGCAGTGATGGCAGGATTCCGCTCTGTGCCCCTCTCCCAAGCACAGCAGACAGACAGAATGTCCGTTGGGAGGGGGAATTTTACTTCAACAGTAAAGACAACATTTAAAGAAACCCCAGCCCTTCTCCACAGACATACAGGGTAGCGGGGGGTGGGAGACCTCGAAGGGTAACAAACTTTACTAACACTATTTTTTTATTTATTTTTTACTAACAGCTAATGACTAACTAGGGGAAAACTACAGGAACGCCCGGAGAAGAACAAGGTAAATACTGACTGGAGAAGTCCAAACGTGACTGTCTGATGCGGCGGTCAAGAAGGAACTGGCGAAATCATAGCGCCCACGCCTGGGAGCATGCACAGTGGGGCTGGTGCGCATGCTCGCAGGAGATGGTTGCTGAAAAATTCTGGACTTTGGTACTACCGATCGGGGATCGGCGCTGGAGCTTCATCCCATTGGTGTGAAGCACAGAGACCACGAAGAAGATCTGGGCATATTTAGCCTGGAGAGGAGGTGGCTGAGAGGTGATGTGATCACCATCATCAAGTACTTGAAGGGCTGTCACACAGAGGATAGTGCAGAACTGTTTTCCACTGCCCCAGAAGGAAGGACCAGAACCAATGGGTTGAAATTAAATCAGAAGAGTTTCTGGCTCAACATTAGGAAGAACTTCTTGACAGAGCGGTTCCTTAGTGGAACAGGCTTCCTCAGGAGGTGGTGGGCTCTCCTTCCTTGGAGCTTTTTAATCAAAGGCTAAATGACAGCTCCCTAAGTCGATGAACTTAGGGAGAGTAATTTGTGAATTTCCTGCATTGTGCAGAGGGTTCGACTAGATGACCCTGGAGGTCCCTTTCCAACTCTTATGATTCTATGAAATGGAGGCCCAGAAGGAGGGCGAATGCAGGAAAATCAGGAGATGTTCTGAGCTTCTGTTGCTAAGCAATCGGTTATACGTATTTATACCCTGTTTTAGCCAGTATGATTGACTGCTCTGATGCACTTAAGGTCCATAGACTCTTGAGAGCCAGTTTGGTGTAGTGGTTAAGTGTGCGGACTCTTATCTGGGAGAACCGGGTTTGATTCCCCACTCCTCCACTTGCACCTGCTGGAATGGCCTTGGGTCAGCCATAGCTCTGGCAGAGGTTGTCCTTGAAAGGGCAGCTGCTGTGAGAGCCCTCTCCAGCCCCACCCACCTCACAGGGTGACTGTTGTGGGGGAGGAAGGTAAAGGAGATTGTGAGCCGCTCTGAGACTCTTCGGAGTGGAGGGCGGGGTATAAATCCAATTTCTTCTTCTCACATATGCCCTAGAGAGCTTTGTGCTCCGTAGACCAACAGCTACTGGTAGGTCCTGGCCCTAGCCTGGTGGAATTCACTCCCAATTTAAATCAGGCCCCTGGGGGACTTGTTACAGTTCCATAGGGTCTGCAAACTGGAGTTATTTCACCAAGCCTTCAGTTGAGA
The DNA here is from genome assembly GCF_032191835.1 of Heteronotia binoei. NCBI lineage: Eukaryota > Metazoa > Chordata > Lepidosauria > Squamata > Gekkonidae > Heteronotia > Heteronotia binoei. The sequence continues at coordinate 10,056,736 of NC_083236.1, forward strand.
CAGTGGATGTCTTCATCATCTCAGCCTCCCCTGCCCATGGTAAGCCTATAGATGCTTACTATCCTGCTAACAGGAGGCATACTGGACTGCCCTGCAGCAATGTACGTTTTTCTGTTGCCATCTTGTTTTATTTCATTGCTTATATTTCTTGTTTTAATTACATATTTATTGTATTTTATTTATGTTGTGAGCCGCCCTGAGCCCATGGCATGACCCTGGGCCTAGTGAGGCCTACAGGCTCCAGGGAAGCCTGTCTAGGAGTTATTACAGGAAGCATACATTTTCCAGGACTCCTTCTGTCCCTCTGGGTGGCAAAGTTTTGAAAGGAAACTAGCCCAGAGAGGGGTGGGACCTGGGAGGAGAGCATAAAAGGGCCAAGCACAGACAGGGTGTGTTCTCCCTGGAAAAGGCTGCAGAAGAGAAGGTAGCAAAAGAGATCCCTTACCCAAGGTGGTGAGTTTGGTATTATTGCTGGGAATGTCTAGTTAGTTGCGTCAGGGCTTCTGTTTATTTGCACCCACTTTTACTGTATATATATTTCACTGTTTTTACCCACTTATTATTGACCACTGTAAATAAACTGTTGTTGTTATACTGCTTGGGTCCTCATGTCTCCTTGGTCAGTTAAGAGGTATTTACTGGCAAGGCCCGTGGTGTGGATGGGATTTTTAAGAAGTATGTGGACTGGTGGGCTATTCCACTGGCAAACCTATTTACTCTTATTGACCATAATGCAAACATCCCTGAGTCCTGGTTAAGATCATTAATATGCCCAATATACAAAAAAGGTAATTTGGCTTCCCCTGGAAACTATCGCCCAATCAGCCTACTTTCCATCTCATGTAAACTGCATTCTAAACATCTTGAACGTCACCTATTAAATTGGTTAACCAAAGAGAAGATAATTGGTCCAGAACAAATTGGTTTCCTCAAAGGGAAATCTACAACTGATCATTGTTCCACCCTTGCCTTCTTGGCAGATAAAATCTGAAGCCTAAAAGAGGGAAATTGCATGCAGCCTTTATTGATTTAAAGGGCGCTTTCGATTCAGTCACCAGAGATCTGCTATGGGATAAACTTAAAATCCTGGGGATGGAACCACGCCTACTTTTCTTAATCAAGAAACTACATGATACTACCTCAGGTGTTATTAAAGTATCCCCTGATGGTCAACTCTCTTCCAGTTTCCCAATTACTAAAGCAGTAAATCAGGGCTGTGTTCTTGCCCCTTATCTCTTTAATCTGTTTCTGAATGACTTGAACCAACATATGTCCGCTGTGAATGGCCGCCCTCCCTTCTTAGAACAATTAGCAGTGCCCTTACTGATATTCGCTGACGACACTGTTATTCTTTCATGTACCAGACTTGGCCTCCAAAAATACTTGAAAGCCCTTCACCAATACTATAGATTGAATAGACTGGTAATTAATTATGAAAAATCAAAAATCCTGGTCTTTTCAAAGACCTATTTAAATGGTGCATTGGTACAGAAGCAATCAAACAAGTGAAGGCTTACAAGTATCTGGGAATTACCTTTAACTACAACCTTAGATGGCCAAAGCATTGTAATAGATCTGTAAGTTTAGTAAAATGTTCCCTGGCGCAAATTAAAAAGTTCTATTTCTTAGGAGGTAACCAGTTCATTCCAGCAACTCTGAAAATTTACAATGCCAAAATCCTTCCTCAGTTGCTATATGGAATACTTTTGTGGATTGGAGCCTTTAGTCCCTGCGTGGAGACTGTACAATCATCATTCTGCCGTCAGATTTTAGGTGCTCCCAAATGTGTCCCCTACTCATCCATTTGTGCAGAGCTAGGTTTACACCTTCTAGAAACCAGAGCCTGGATTATGGCTTTTAAGTTCCGGTTAAAAATTCCTTTCAGAATGGATTCAGGAAGTTTATTATCCTACCTGATGAAAGACAGGCACAGCATTACGTGGCTCTCTGCATTTACCCACAAACGACAAAAACTTGGTATTGAGGCGGACACTCTTTTCTTATGTGACGAATTATATATCTTAAGAACAATCCAACTGAGGCTTATGGATCACGAATACCAAAAAGTGTTCCCCTCACATTCCCCTGTTTGCTCTGCAGACAATCTAGGTATATCCCAAAGACATGGGAAGATACCCATTATTTTTTTACTTTAGACTCCCCATTCCATCATCGAACTTTTACTCTGCCACGTTTAAATGCCTTCCCATCAACCGTTCTCTACGGTAGGTTTAGACAGATACCTCTCCAAAACAGATTATGTACATGTGAATTTTAAAAAAAAAAGGTAAAGGCAGACCCCTGTGCAAGCACCAGTCGTTTTTGACTCTGGGGTGACATTGCTTTCACAACGTTTTCACGGCAGACTTTTTACAGGGTGGTTTGCCATTGTCTTCCCCAGTCATCTACGCTTTCCCCCCAGCAAGCTGGGTACTCATTTTACTGACCTCGGAAGGATGGAAGGCTGAGTCAACCTGGAGCCAGCTACCTGAACCAGCTTCCGCTGGAATCGAACTCAGGTCGTGAGCAGAGGGCTCAGACTGCAGTACGGCAGCTTTACCACTCTGCACCACAGGGTCCTTGATTCTATATCCCATATTATTTCCTGGCCTCACAACGCAGACAATTTTTAGCTGAATAGCTCCAACACAATGTATTTACTAAAAGCAAAACTCTAATCTACTTTTTAGAAGATGTTAATCCCCAAATTACTACATGTGTTGCAAATTTCTTAGTAGAAGTCTTGGGAGATTTCAGTTACTTAGATGTGTGTTGGGAGTCCAACTCCGCTAAAAGTGAAAGATCAACAAATTCCTGACTTGTCTTGTGGACTTCATTTCCTTTAAAGTGGAGAACTGCTATTCTGGATTTGATTCCCACAACAGGAAAGAACTAACTGATGAAGTGGAAGTAGTGGGTACCCTGGGTAGTAGTGACTATGTGATTTTGGAATTTACAGTGTTGGGAAAGGGGAAAGCTGAACGTAGTCAGACGTATAGGTTGGATTTCAAGAAAGAAAATTTTGACAAACTCGGAGTGATGCTGGGCAGAATCCCATGATTAGAAATACTTAAGGAGAAGGGAGTTCAAGAGGGGTGGGAGTTTCTTAAAAGTGAAAAAATACTAAAGGTACTATCACAAACAATTCCTATGAGAAGGAAAAATGGGGGGAGCTTAAAGAAGCCAAGGGGGCTCCATAAACAGCTTTCTAAGGACATGAGGAATAAAGAAGACTCATTTAGGAAATGGAAGGAGGGCCTTATAACCAAGGATGAATATAAACAAATAACCAGTGCTTGTAGAGAAAAGTTAGGAAAGCTAAAGCCCAATATGAGCTCAGGTTAACGTTCAATATAAAAAAAAGAGCAAGGACATGGTAGGCCCATTGTGGAGCAGCAGAGTGAAACTATAACAGGTGATGAAGAGAAGGCAGAACTCCTCAGTTCCTATCTTTCTTCAGTCTTCTCTTGTGAGGGGAAAAGGTGTTCAACATGGCAAAAACAGAACACATGATGAGGGAAGGGAGATGCAACCAAGGACTGCTACAGGAGTACATTCTTTAAATGAAAATAAGTCCCCAGGGCCAGAGGAACTTCAGCTAAGGGTACTAAAAGAATTTGCGGATGTAATTTCTGAGCCTCCATCCATTATTTCTGAGTGTTACTGGAGAACAAGTGAGGTGCCAGAAGACTGGAGACAGGCAAATGTTGTCCCCACCTTCAAGAAGGGGAAAAAAAATAAGACCCCAGTAACTACCGACTTGTCAGCTTGATGTCTATACCTGGAAAAGTTTGTGAACAAATAGTCTTTGAGTATTTAGAAAGTTTGGCTATGATTACTAAGAGCCAGCATGGGTTTTTCAAGAACAAGTCATGTCAGACTAATCTTATCTCTTTTTTTTTTTAAAGAAAGTGACTACCTTGCTGGATTAGGGGAATGCTGCAGACTCTGTTTAACTATTTCAGAAAGGCTTTTGATAAAGTTTCATATAGTATTCTTGTTGACAGGTTGGTAAAATGTGGTTTGGATCCTATTACTGTTAGGTTGATCTGTAACTGGTTGACAGATCAGAGAGTGCTTGTTACTAGCTCCTCATCCTCTTGGAGTGACAAATGGATGCCTCCAGGATCTGACCTGGAACCTGTTTTGTTGTTGTTGTTATTATTATTTGATTTATGAATTGCCCAATCTTTGCTACTGCAGGGCTCTAGGTGATGGGCAATAACTATAAGAACATCAAGATAAAAACAATTAAACAAGATTAACCACATATTTGTAAAAGTCAGATGGCAAATAGTAATTATTCCAATTATAGACAGCCTCCATATTCAAGGAGGCATCCAAAATCACTCCCAAGCTCTTAATGGACTATGCTGGTGTCAGCGGTGTCCCAATCAAGAGCAGGCAACCTATGCCCCAGCCCTGAAGCCCCCCCCCCCCCCGCCCACAGAACTTCTGTCTTAGATTTCCAAGCGGAGAGAGAGACTGGCATGAGATAGATGCATAGACAGCCAGCTACTTAGCAGGCAGGGACGCAGAGGGTGAGGCAAGTATGAAAAGCAGAAGAGGGTGCCAGCTAAGATGGAAACCATTGCTGTCCTCAACTAAAGGCCTGGCTGAACATCTCTGCCTTGCATGCCTTGTGGAATTGCATAAGATCCTGCATGGCGATGATGGTGTTTGGCAGAGAGTTCCACCAGGTTGGGGCCAGGATGAAAAAGGCCCTGGCCAAACACAACTGGATGTGTTTCAGGTCAGGGACCATCAGCAGGTTGCTTTCCAATGAGTGTAACACCCTCCAGAGTGTGTGCCATCGGTGATGTTCCCATCAGAACTTGCACTGCCACATTCTGGATCAGTTGGATCTTCCAGGTCAGTCTCAAGGGTAGGTCAGCATAGAGCGAGTTACAGTAGATTAACCTGAAGGTGAATGATGCATGGATTACTGTGGCTAGGTCAGGGTGTGACAAGAAAGGGGCCAATTGCCAAGCCTGGCACAGATAGAAAAATGCCAGCCTGGCAATGTGCATGACCTGGGCCTCCATATTCAAGGAGGCATCCAAAATCACTCCCAAGCTCTTAATGGACTATGCTGGTGTCAGCGGTGTCCCAATCAAGAGCAGGCAACCTATGCCCCAGCCCTGAAGCCCCCCCCGCCCCCCCTGCCCACAGAACTTCTGTCTTAGATTCAGTTTCAGCCTAACCTAGGTAACACCCTGGAAGGACTAGATGACCCTGGAATCCTGTTCCAACTCATTGATTCTATGACTGGCCAAACCTGTTCTTCCAGTGGCTGTACTTTGGAGTTTAGAGGTGGCAGGAGTTTACAGCATAGGGTGTGTAGAAATTACTAATACATTTGTAATTGGCCAAAGAAAATACCCACTGAAATCTACACTAGAGATTAGCCAAAACCCCATAAATTCAAATAGCCTACAACTTACTTTCTTCAGATTATGGATCCTGAAAAACCTCCCATGCTCCGACCATTTCAGAGTGTTTCTGCACCCTTCACTAAAAAGAGGATGTAACACATCTAGGCACATGTCAGAAGAGTTAACCTTCCACTTGCATTCCCTTGGCCAGAGGCAACACATTTCATAAGCTATGGAACATCCTAGCAGTTTACAGGATTATGACTGTATTAAAGTTTGAATTCTCTTCATATACTGGGCTGTATCCCACCACTGCAGAAAGCTAAGGGTGGTCACATAACACTGATGCAGAAATGCCTTTTGCTGACACACTACAATACAAGCACAATGCTAGGATAAAAATCTATAGCTTGCAGGGGAACCACAGAAACAACAACCCTCCCCCCCAACCCCCCCCCCCCCACACCACATTTTGTTACCTGTCTTCCCTGTTCCCTCCGATCATTGGGCCTTTGTGGGTAGTTCATTGGCCCCCCAGGTCCTTGGTAGTGGTTCTGCTGGTAGGAGGGGCCTTGGGAATGAGGCATACGGTTCCAAGCCAGAAGAGGAGTAGCTCCGGAATTTCTAAGGAAAGGACATATAAATCACAGGTACTGAATTCCCAGTTCCCGTTTATGAAGGCTATATTCAAACAGCATGGCACACTTTGGTTCTATCTAGCATGCCACTCAGTTGCATAAAGATTCAGAATCTCTCCAGTTCTTGGCCCATTGTTCATATTCAACCAAAACTGTTGCTTTCCTAATAACAGGCCCTGTACAAAACCCTCTGCGTTGCCCTTTCACTCCCTGATGCTCACTGGCAACAAACATAAGGATTTTTTTTTTAAAGGAAATTGTCAAATTCAGATTCAGTCTGTTACAACCTGGAAAAAAAGAGCCTGTCCCTTTGGTATCCCCAGCTTTCCAGCTGCCTCTCTGCAGTGACTCAAAGTAGAGATTTAAGACAAACCTCATTTGCAGGACTGAGCATTATCTCAAGAGCAAACAAGTGCAAGGGTGAGGCTTTATTTATGGGATGTCCAGGGTAATTCAGGAAGCCCATTCTTTGCACTTAATTGCAAGTTGCAAATGAATTCTTACTGCTGAGGAGTTTGAATCCAGGGCAGGGGCTTGGGGTGTTTTTTCCTCCAGTCCATTATTCTCTTCAACATGTCAGAAAGACCTGATCAAGAAGAAGCCTTCTCAAGCTCTATTGAAGTTGTTTTCAATTGACCACAGTGACCTAGCAACATAAGCGCTAATTGGCACAGACTGACTGACATTTGGCGTACAGTTTATATGGGAACACAAACACAATGTCCATTATAGACCCAAACACCCATCCTGGATGATCAACAGGAAGGAATGCTTTAACTACTGCTAAGTGTCCTGGTTAACATGACCAATGGGAAGTAACAGATAGATATGTGGACTGCCCATGACACCGTAGAATAAAAATACAGGCAAAAACCCAGCAATTCTACAAGACCTCTCTGGAGCAGAGCTTCCTGAAAGGTGAGATAATCTTAATAATAAAATTCAAAACACAAAACAAAACATGCCCTGATTAGAAGAACGCTGCTTCATTAGCAGTACAAGATCCTGAAGAGTGGATGGGGGATGTCTGGTTAGCTATCGTGATCACTGTCATCTGATTATGGTTTGTCCTCACCTGGGGGAAAGGAGTACACATTTCCCCATGAATTGTACTCTGGGTAACCTGCATCAAAGGGAACAGCTGATTCTTCAGCCCATATTTTAAACTGCCAAAGAGCAATACTTTTTTAGCTGACTAAGTTCAACGGGGTCTCGTTTCTCTTGGACATCCTCTAAATGACAGCCCTTTGGATTTGGAAAATCTGGTAGATGATGAGATGCCCTTCCCCTTCAAACAAAAGGTCTTCTACATGGTTTCAGTTGCTAAGGTTTTCAGACCAGTAGGAATCATAAAAAAGGCAAAATGTAAAGAAAAAGGAAAGGCCCCCTGTGCAAGCACCAGACATTTCCAACTCTGGGGTGACGTTGCTTTCACAACATTTTCACGGCAAACTTTTTATGGGGTGGTTTGCCATTGCCTTCCCCAGTCATCTACGCTTTCCTCCCAGCAAGCTGAGTACTCATTTTACCAATCTCAGAAGGATGGAAGGCTGAGTCAACCTCGAGCCGGCTACCTGAAAACCCAGCTTCTGCTGGGGATTGAACTCAGATTGTGAGCAGAGCTTAGGACTGCAGTACTGCAGCTTTAACACTCTGTGCCACAGGGCTCAGAGTGGTAAAGGTAGTGGTAAAAAGGTAAAGGTAGTCCCCTGTGCAAGCACTGGGTCATTACCAATCCGTGGGGTGACGTCACATCAGGACGTTTTCATGGCAGACTTTTAGAGGGTGAGTCGCAGACCAGATATGACAAAATGTTGTCGCTGTCTCCAGCTGTAGATCTGGTAGAACATCTCTGTTTTACATATCTTACGGAACTGTGTTAGGTCCCGCTGGGCATGGATGTCAGTAGGTAGAAAGTTCCACCAGGTATTAGCCAGGGCCCAAAAAGTCCTGGCTATGGTTGAGAACAGATGAATATCTTTTCAGTCTACTAATATTAGAAGGCTGAATATTAAGCCATTAAAAAGTTCACCTTTCAAAAGCAGTTTAGCAAGAAAACTGAAATGGAGTTTTAAGAACAGGAATCACAGCTGTGATTTTTCAGCTGTGACTTTTCAAGCAAATATATTAATTTAACACATTGAGAAATCAAAGACTGAAAAAATATAAACAGGTTTCCTACCTGTAACTGATGATCTTTGAGTGGTCATCTGTGCATTCACACTCATGGGATTGAAGCGCCAGTGCCGATCCCTGATCGGTAATTCCAAAGTCCGGGATTTTTCGCTGCCCAACCCCAGTAGGCATGCGCGACAGCCCCAGTGCACATACCCACCGGGTGGGCGCGAATATCCCGCCAGTTCCATCCCGCCGCCACCTATCAAGAGTACCATGACCAGCAGCAGAGGGGAAGGAGGGCGGGTAGTGTGAATGCGCAGATGACCACTTGAAGATCATCAGTTACAGGTAGAAAACCTGTTTATCTTCTTTGTGGTTTCTGTGCTTCACACTCATGGGAGATTAGCAAGCTAGGCTTACCTGGAGGAGGGAGCAGGCGATTATGCAGAAGTAGCGGCTTGAAGGACCAGGGTACCCAGCTGTGCTCTGCGATGCTTCCGGACATCCAGGGCATAATGTCGCATGAAGACATGAGGAGATGCCCAGGTTGTGGCCAAACAGATGTCCACCAGAGAAGCACCCTTCAGGAACTCCGTGGATGTAGCCATAGCCCTAGTGGAATGTGCACGGAGTGGCCCCGGCAAAGGGTGCTTCGCCAATAGGTAACAAAGTTTAATGGCTTCCATGATCCACATAGAAAATCTCTGTAAGGAGATCCTGAGACCCAACCTAGGCGCCGCATAGGAGACAAATAGATTGGGATCCTTCCTGAAAGGCTTGGTACAATGCACAAAAAACAACAACACCCTCTTAACATCCAAGGTGTGCAGACGTCTCTCTTCCATCAAAGAAGGAGAAGGGTAAAAAGTAGGCAAAAAGACTTCCAAATTAAGGTGGAAACTAGACACCACCTTAGGGAGGAACGAGATGTCTGAGGCCAAGGACACCCCATCGTACTGAAAAGAAATGTATGGAGCATCACATCGCAGAGCCACGAGCTCACCTGCCCTCCTGGCCGTAGTGACGGCCACTAAGAAGGCAGTCTTCCAGGCTAAAAGATGCAACAGGCAGGTAGCCAAGGGTTCAAAAGGCTGCCTGAAGAGTCGGTCCAGGACGAGTGTCAGATCCCAAGCAGGAGGAGGAACCTTAAATGGCGGGTGAAGCCGCAGAAGACCCTTCAAAAAACGTTTTGTATGCTGGTGGGTAAAAACAGAAGCGCCATTCACAGGGTCGTGATGAGCCGAGATGGCAGCCAGATATACCCGAATCGAAGAATGATTCAGTCCAGCATCAACAAGAGAAAGTAAAAACTCAAACACAAGCTCAAGACTAGCAGAACGTGCATTGATACCCCTGTTCTGCAGAAAGGACAGGAACTTGGATCACTTTCCCGCATAGGAGCGGCGAGTTGACAGCTTTCTACTATTCAACATGACATGCTGCACTCTGTCAGAGAATTCTAAAACTTGACCCTCCAAGCCATCAATTTGAGGTGAGGGATGTTGTGGTGAAACAGGCGGCTGCCCTGAGCCAAAAGGTCTGGTTCCGACGGGAACCTGTGGTGACACACCCCTGCCATGGCTAGGAGAACAGGAAACCAAGTCTGTTGAGGCCACCAAGGAGTAACTAGGATACACTCTGGACGCTCATGGGTCAATTTGTGGAGCACTCTGGTGAGAAGAGGCAAGGGTGGAAACAGGTAGAGGCACTTGGAAGCAGGTCCGCCCATGGAAGCAGGAGACCGTCCCCTAGGGATCTTGGATCTGTCCCTCCCCTGGAGCAGAACTGTTCGCACTTCCGATTGTTCACCGTGGCAAACACGTCTATTCTGGGATGACCCCACTCCTGGAACAGAGGTTCGAGGTATCTCCAGTTCACTTCTCATTCGTGATGGGAGACCTCTCCCCTGATCAGGGAGTCCGCATGAACATTTAACTCCCCAGGTAGGTGGGTGGCTACAATGAAAGTCTGCAAAGCTATGCAGGTCTCCCAAAGCTGCATTGCCAAAGCACACAGCCTTCTGGACACAGTCCCCCCTTGGTGACTTATGTAACTGACAGCTGTCGTGTTGTCTGACATCACAGCTGATTAGGGGCAGAAACGACCTCAAGGCCAGATGAACTGCCATGAGCTCTAAAAAACTGATATGATGGTGAGCCATTGATGAGGGCCATGGGCCACCTATGCAGAGATCTCCGAGATGCACTCCCCACCCCCACAGCGAGGCATCCGTTGTTACCATGAGTGAGGAGAGAGAGATGAAATGGAGCTCCTCCGCAAAGATTAGATTTCAGCTTCCACCAATCCAGAGATTGAAGGAGCTGAACCAGGGAGAAGATATCCAACGCCCGGGAATCTGGAAGAAACGCCAGATGCTGGGTGGTGTCCAAAATCGCTCCGATAAACTCAACTCTTTGCACTGGGACCAGGTGAGATTTCTTCTCGTTCACCAGAAGTCCTAGTGCACTCAAGAGGCTGAGAACCACCTGTAAATGTGCTCTGACACAGCAACCACCAACCAATCATCGATGTAGGGGAAAAGGATGATACCCTGGAGCTGAAGGTAAGCCACCACAACAACCATGGTCTTTGTGAAGACCCTGAGAGCCGTAGAAAGCCCAAAAGGGAGCATCTGATATTGAAAATGGTGCATCCCAATGGGAAACCGAAGAAACCTCCTGTGATTGGGGAGAATGCTGATGTGGAAGTAGGCATCCTTCAAGTCCAGGGTAGCCATCCAATCTCCCTTGTTGATGAGTGGAAGGATGCTCAGCATTCTGAACTTTAGGTAAGTGATGAATTCGTTCAGGCCCCTCAGATCCATGACTGGATGAAGTCCGCCGTCCCGCTTAGGAACCGTGAAGTATCTGGAGTAGAACCCTTGGCCCTTGAGATGATCGGGAATGGGTTCTATTGCTCGCTTGCTGAGCAGATTTTGGACTTCCTCCAGCAAAACTGCTGTAGGGTGTGTGACCACCCAATCTGGAATGCGAAGGGGGCCGAACAAATTCTATTGCATAACCCTCCTGTATGATGGACAGGACTTGTCGGTGGTAATCTGACACCAGGCTTGCAAGAAACTGTGGAGGCGGGTGGGTTCCGAGGAGGAGGGGGGGAAAGAAAGGGGGATATCGAATCTCTGACAGAGTGCAGCATGTCATGTTGAATAGTCAAAGTCCCTGCTTGGGATTCCTGCCAGTCTTAGATTTTCCCATATGCGAGGAAAAAGAAGAGAACTTGGTTTTCCCTCCTGAAGCGAAGGAACCTTTAGCTTCATGCTGTCCCGTACGCAGCTTCCACGAACCCTCAGGGGATTTAGCGTGGTAGGACTTCTTAGGCCATTGTTTGGACAATGGGCAAGACTTGCCAGGGAAAGAGGAAGATGAAGGTACTCCCACGTTACAAGACGTCTTTATACTCTTGTCCATCTCCTGTAGGACCGTGTTCATAGTGGAGCTGAATAAACCTTCACCCTCAAAAGGAAGATCCTCGACCCAGGATCTTGTGTCCAATTGGAGAGCGATGGACCTAAGCCAAGAGTGATGACACAATGTAATAGCCGAGGTAAGAGTTTTAGCTGCAGTGCCCACCATATGTTTGGAAGCCTGCAGCTGTTGTTTTGCCAGGAGCATTCCCTCCTTCTGAGCCTTCTTGGCCAAAGTACGCTTATCCTCAGGTAGTGAAGCCAGGAGCGGTGAAAGCTGCTCCCATAGGGAATACTGGTACCTTGCCATGCATGCAGAATAATTAGAAATCTTGATCCCCAGAGTGCCTGCGGAACAGATGCGCCTGCCAAATGTATCAGTCCTCTTCCCCTTTTTATCTGGAGGTGAGGCACGGGTCTTCTTAGCCTTGGAGGTGGATGACACTACTACAGAGTTGGGGCGTGGATGGTTGAAGAGGAACTCTGCGCCCTGCTCCTGGATCCTATACATATGATCCATGCGCTTGGAAGAGATAGAGGTTGAGGCAGGCTTGGACCAAGGATCTTTGATGGCTTGCAAGATGACCTTGGTAATGGGAAGGGCTACTGCTGTTGAAGTGTCCTTCTGCATAATGTCAAAGACTGTATCGTCAATGACTGGTTGAGGCTGGACCACAGGCAAAGACAAGGAATTCACCATCCTTTTAATGAGTTCTCCATAGAACTTCAAATTCTCTGCAGGAGAGATTGGAAGGTCCTCGGCTATTCTAGATTCTGGTGACGATCCCTCCTGATGGCCCGATTGCTCTTCCCCATCGTCATCAGAGGTCGATGGCAAGGATGATACGCTCCCAGCTGATGGTAGACCTGGGGCTTCAATGGCAATCCTAGTCAAGGTAGTTTTCTTGATGTCGGGACTGCTGGAGCGTGACGGCTTCCTAACCAAGCTCTGGGTCAAAGTCAGCATCGATGCCTCTCGGCAACATGGTGGAGAGTGTGCCGAGACTCTAGAGTGGTGCGAAGCCTCCGAGTGCTGATCCCAATTGGGGTACCACGGGAAAGTACCACTGGTATGGAGAATAGTAAGGGTAGCCACCAAACGGGTAAGCCCACGGTTGCGGGTCCCAGTTGGGCAGAGGATGAGGAAATCTAAAAGGGTCCGAAGGCTCCCCGAATCTCTTGGGCTGGATCAAGGGCATCGTCGTGTCGAGCGGTCCCTCGGCTACGAAACCTCTACGTCCGATGCCGAGCTAGGATCGCCACCCTCCTTCGAGTCTGCTGACTGTTCTATCGGGTCGACCTCCTGGTTGGAGCCGGAGAGGGAGGTCTGCAGAACATCCATCGGACCCAAGGGGCTCTTCAATCGAATTGGAGAAGCGAGGATTTTCTTCAGAGGCTCCCCCGAAATGATCTCTGGGTCCTTCAGTGGAGGAGAAGGAGTCTGCCTGTCTTGGCGCCTCTTTTTCTCCTTGTGCTTTCTAGGCTCAGCAGAGTATGAGTTTTGGGTCCCTTTGGCCTTCTTGGCCGGGGTCGATGGTTCCGAATGGGATGTCAAGCCCGCACGCTTCTGGGGGCGGTCGACTCCCTGGAATGATTGGGTCGGTTGGCTTGGCAATGAGGCTGGAACCGATATCAATGCCGGGGCAGCCATCAAAGTGCTTGTCGACGCCGATGTCAAATCTGCGGTGCAAGAGCCTATTTCACCAGTGCCGCCAAAAGTCTCGCTGCTCGGTTTTTTTGGTCTGTTTGGAAAATTTTGAGCAGTGATGGCAGGATTCCACCCGATGACCTTCTCCGAGGCACAGCAGGCAAAGAGAATGTCCGTCCAGAGGAGGGATCTTGCTCCCACACTTAAGGCACCGCTTAAAAAAAACCCAATGCTTTTCCATAGACAGGGATGGCGGGAGAAGGGCAGGGGAAAAACCCCCGAAGGAGTGAACAACTAATAGTCTCTAATTTATTTATATATATATATATATATATATAAATAACAAGGACAAGGAGAAAACCGAAGGAACGAAGAGAACCCGGAGAAAGAAAAATGTAATAACTACTGACCGGAGTGACGAAAAACAAGTCTATCCTACACGGCGGTAAAGAAGGAACTGGCAGGATATTTGTGCCCACTGGGGTTGTCACGCATGCCTACCGGGGTCAGGCAGCAAAAAAATCCCGGACTTTGGAATTACCGATTGGGGATTGGCGCTGGCGCTTCATCCCATGAGTGTGAAGCACAGAGACCATGAAGATTGTGTACTTTTCTAACTATAAGTAACAAAAAGCTGTATAAATCATACGTTTATTATACAGTTTAATTATATTCCAGTTTAGAGTGGTGTGGAATGCAAGCAGCCCAAACAATGGTTTGGTAGTGAATGCTAAGCTTATAATACTGCCATCCTAAGCAGAGTTCCATGATTCCTACATTCACCGAGGTTCAAGGGCTTAGAAAGCTGCAACTCTGATGAACACAGCTACCGACCTGAATCTACAAAATACCGTGGCCTCAGCAGGGAAAGAAATTTTAAAAGCAGTGGGACAAGAGACCTTAAGTAATCAGGTGCTTTTATTGTTCTTGAATGTGGTGAAATGGGTTCTGGGAATCAATTTGGAGTTCCAGATAACATCATTAATGTTGTAACCATCCAGCCCTTGTTGTTCTATTTGGGTCCATACTGGCTTGGGATCTGCTGATCCTGTCCGAAACAATGCTTCCAAATGTGCAGCCTCATAATAGTATATCAAATCAGGAACATCCATGTCACCCTGTGATATTGCCTTGTGTAAAGTATTATAATTAATTCTGGGGCGTTTATATGCCCACCAGAATTAAGATCCTTTTGCCATGTTTTTAATGTTTTAGTAGGAATTTCTAACGGTAGGGTCCTAAAAAGAAATAAATATCTAGGAAGAATAAAATTTTTAATTAAATGAAGTCTGTCAAGGTCTGGGTGTTCCATTTTTTAATTTGGGATTTAATATCCTGATGTAGCTTAACAAAGTTTTGTTGCAACAGTTTACTTGGATCAAGAGGTATATTAATTCCTAAGTATCTGCTAGAAGATTGAGTCCATTTAAAAGAGAAAGTGTCACGAATAAAAGATGTTGATTCCTCAGACAAATTTATTGGGAAAAAATTCTGATTTTGGAGGGCTTATAACAAATTGTGAAGTTTTGAATTTCTGGAAGTGAGGTATTAGGGTTTGTACAATAAAGCATTAAGTCATCAGAATATAAACTGATTTTGTGAATCAAGTTTCCAACTGTGATGCCTGATATGTTAGGGTTTGATCTGATATATTCTGCTAGTGGTTCAATTGCTAAATTAAAGAGTAAGGGTGATAGCAGACATCCTTGTCTAGTGCTGCGTTGCATAACAAATTTTTTAACCCTAATTTGTGCAAGGGGATTATGATAAACAGCATTAATCCCATGCATGATGTGTTGTCCAAAGCCTGTGAGATGTAAGAATTTTTTCAAGTATGCAATTTCCAAACTATCAAATGCTTTCTGTATGTCCAGTAACATGAAAATTGCTTCAGTATTCCTCAGTTTGCATTTATGTATCAGGTTAAGAGTTTTCCTAATATTATCCGAGAGATTATGGGAGGGCAAGAATCCAGTTTGATATAGCAAGGCAAAATCTTCATCAATCTATTTTCTAATAATTTAGTAAAAAATTTTCTATCAGTATTGAGTAACGCTATCGGTTTATAAGAAGCCATTTTAGCAGGGTCTTTATTTGGCTTGGGGATGACTACTATGGTAGATTCTGACCAAGATGGTGGCATGAGACCAGTTTCCAAAATACTAATACAGAGGAGCATTAATTCGCTAGCTAATTCTTGTTTAAAGGCTTTGAAGAACTCATTTGGGAAAGCGTCATTTCCTGCTGTTTTGTTATTCTTGAGTGAACTAATAGTATCTAGAATTTCTTTTTCTGTTATTTTCACCTCTAACATCTCTCTATCTTCAATTTTTAGGTTAGAGATTAAGTTGTTGTTTTGTAAGAAGTTGGTAATAGAGGTTTCGTTAGGACAAGGTGAGGTATACAATTTTTTATAAAATTCCGCAAAGCAATTTGTTATGTTGTCTGATTTTGCCTGTAGTTTCCCTGCCATATCCTTAACTGAGTGAACATGATTGGCCAGTTGTTTTTCCTTTACTTTCCATGACAATAATTTTAAAGATCTGGGGGATTTACACCAATATTTCTGTTTGATATATAAGAATTGTTTCTGTGTTGAAGACGTTTCAATCGCTTCCAGAGTTTTACGTTCTGTAAGAAGGGCTTGGAAAACCCTTTCAACTCCCTGTTTTTTTTACGTTGGGTTTCTAGGTTTGCAATGTTTTGTTGTAACAACTGATTTTTTTTCATTTTTTTCCCGTTTAAGGGTTGAAGATATGGCAATTAATTGTCCTCTGATAGTGGCTTTTAATGCCTTCCAATTAGTTGTATGAGAAGTATCCTCGGGGTTGTTTAAGTCCAAAAAATGTTTACTTTCAGAAGCAATTTGTAACCTAACAGATTCTTGCATTAACAAAGACTTATTCATGGACCATCTATATTCTGTGTGTTTATCTGAGATTTTTATTGAGCATAGAACTGGAGTATGGTCTGAATGTCACACTCTTCTTGACAGCAGCAGTTGTCCACTCAGAACACGTTCCATGGGCTGACAATCAAGTCAGCTAACTCACTCTTTTCCAAGCAGTATTGCCTCTACGCAGGCTTCTGCTTGCTGTCCATCACACCATGGATTTACAAAATAGTGGAATATAAGTATGTTTAACAAATTAATTAAATAAGCACAACTCGGTGGTTTATGTACATTTAGAAGACTAAATAAGATTTATGCTAGAGAGTGTGGTTTAAATGCACTACGGTTTGTTGCGATGTCTGGACACAGACTAATTCTATGATTCAGGGGTGTCAAACTCACTGTTATGAGGGCCAGGTCATGTGTGTCATAAAATATAATGCCAGATAGCAGACATAAAACTTTATAAAGGACACAAAAACAATTAAAGATTTTTTAAAAAGATTTAAAATATGCTTGCAATATTTTATTTATTTGATGAATGACACCTCTTGCTCTGAAGTATTAAAATCTGGAGACAATGTCTATGCTGTAGCTATCTTGAGTATGGTGTTCAGGTGTGTGCGTGTAAGTTTTGATTTACTGACATTACAGAAATCTCATGGTCAATGCTTTGAGCCTCAGTCCCAGAAGTGCTCCTGTTAACGAACCTTTACTCCCTTCCACCATAGACACCTAGTTACCTGCTGCCTGTTTGTGTTCATGACAACCTGAACACATGAAGTGGCTGGGCATTGTGAGCTTTTGTACATAAGTTGCTTCATGTGCTAGTCAGCCAATAGAGAAAATAGAGGCTTTGCTTTTTAAGTCTTGTGCAACTGAGGAAGTCTGGCAAAGCAAGCTGTGATGTAGAAGGAAGCAAGAGAGAAAGAAGGAAGCAGATGATAGCAAGTTGCTCACAGGCCTGGTAAGAGCCCTCCGGGGGCCCGATCTGACTCTTGGGCTGCACATTTGACACCCCAGCTATGACTAGGGATTCTCTGTACTCCAGAAATTGGTTGGAGGTGAGAGAGAGCAGCACATACAGGGAGAAAACATGCCCTACTCCGTTTGTGAATATATATTATACAGAGTCAGACCATTCCTCCCTTTAGCTCTGTGCCATCTACTGTAGCTAGCAATGGCTCTCCAGTATTTTAGGCAGAGAAAAGTATTTCCAAACACCTGCCCATAAGAAATGCTTTTGCTGGAGATACCCAAGATGAAACTTTGGTCCTTCTGTAGGCAAGCCCCTGCTATTGGGCTATGACCCCTTTCCCTTATGCAGCTGCCTGCAGGAATCACATGGCCATGAGTGGGAGGACAGCTTTTTCTAGGCAAATATTTTAGGAATATTAAGTCTTTTTATTTGTCTTGCCCTATTCCTGGCATGGAGGCTCACAATGACAAACTAGTGTCCTCCACCCCCATACCACACTTTATGATTCAGTCTTCATACTGTAAAAGTGAATATCCATGAGGCCACATCAATGCTTGTCATAATAACAAAAGAGAGCTGATATATATTAAATAAAATTGACACAAATATTCTTCAGGTTTACACTAGCAACAGACAACACAACAAGTTATGGACCAAGACACCACGCTATTTTTTAACCACCTTCAAAACTGTCTAAAAGGAAGTGCAATGCTTAGAGTATAAAAATGTGGAGGAGTGATCTTGCATAGAAAAATGTAAAAGAGAATTGATGGACTGACGTAAGAGCTAGAAGTCATTATTGGAGAAATATGGTTCAATATTTTGTTTGCAATTGTTCTTTTTTACCATGGAGTCAATACAATGTGCAGAACATATATGCTCAATGACCATTTCGCATGTGGCCTTACTCTGCATTTCAGATGTAACAGAATTATTCAGAGGAAGCCTGGAGTTTGCAAAGTGTATCAGGTTTAAGGGCATACAGCAGGCTTATCGATGAAGGAAAATATATTATCAAACATCCCTCATTATCAAACCATGTCACATTCTCTCTGTTCCATGGCACTTATTGGACTGCAGATTCCTTAATCCTTCCCTGAGTCCCTCCTGCATTTAATTCAGTTCAGTCTTAAGTAGTTAAAGAAACTGTTTTCAGTGGCAACTAATAACTACTGACCTACAGTGACACAGTCGGACAATAGACTTGTCAAGCCTGAAAAAGCTGTACCAAAGAAGCTGATTAGGACTTCAAGAGGTTTGTAGCAAGAATCAATGGCAGGTCTGTACTAATGCTGTGGATCCAGCACAGCCCGGATAAAAGTGGACCACCGTTAGTTATGCCTCATTAAGTTCCACGACTTTCCTAAAAAGAAATTTGTTTAGCCTGTCCAAAACCTAATGTAGTTTTAAGCTCTCTGTGCTGAAATTCATAGTACCTCAAAAGCTTCAATGAGATACAGACCAAAGAATGAAAAATGCCACAAAGGACAAGCATCAGGTGGTAAAGTTAATTCTGAAGCTTGATTATTAACAGGGAAACGCCATTCTTTTTAAAAATAATCACAAAATACATCTCTAGAGAGATGGTGTATTTTTTTTAATGGCAACAATGTAAACATGGAAAGTGATCTCTGAGATATATGTGCATTTTTAACAAAGCAAAAGGAATTCAATAGAAGAACTCTTTACTGTACCTGTCATATCTCTGCAGTGGCTGTTGAAACAGAGGTGTAGGCCCTTGCCAGGAGTCTTGGGGTCTAATATCTGTCAATTAGAAATACCAAACAAACAAAATATAATAGATTAAAATAGGCTGGTACATTTATTTTAAAACTTGTATGAATTGTAAAAAAAACCCTATGTGCTGGGAAATGTTCTTAATAACGTTCAATTTAATAAATGAAAACCAACACACAGACAGACAGAAAGGATATCGTTATTTCTTTTGATTCTTCTTATAGTAACACACCAAAACAAAACACAATGATCACAACTTATAGCCTCATCAATATTTTCTCTTACGACTTCATTGAAGTATCAGCTGATTAAACTTACAGGTTAACACTTCAGGCTTAAATAACAAGAAGATGTATTTTTGTCCCTGGACTGGTCATCAGGGTTGAAACTTCAAAGTTACAGCTCTTGAGACAATCCCCTCCCCCCAGCACTGTCCGAAGCGAGAGACCAGGAGCTGCTTTTGGACTTGTGCAAAGGCTAGGAGTTAATTTGCAAAGGGGAATTAATTTAGATAAACACTTAATTTGTTTTGGGGGCATTCTGTGCAAACCCAGGCTAGAACCTAAGTAACCCACGGTATGCAATTTCCAGATAAAAATATCCTGTTCGTGTAGCTGAAGACACCAGGTACTAAAAGCTGTTTGGTGCAACTGAAAGACCACCCACTTAAGGTTGCTTAATACAAAAGTACAACATACTACAAAGACGCAGCAACAACAACATCGCTTTAACAAGCAGTTCAGTTAAACAGCTGTTCTCCTAAATAAATGGACCAGTACAAAGAATGAAAGAAATATCTAGTCAACAGCTTCCCGGCCAGTTCAAAACTCTTACACCGCATTATCAATCAAAAGTTTCAGCGTCGTCTCTGATTGTCTTCAATGGTGTTTAACTGCAACCTAATTATAACAGCTGGTTTCAGGAGTTGTCTAATGGAGAACTCTGAAATCCGATGGGAAGGTTCCCCATTAAATTGTTAATATTAAATGAATATTAATATGTAGGTCAGCAATAAATTGCACGGCTTTTGTCA
Source organism: Heteronotia binoei (assembly GCF_032191835.1). Taxonomy (NCBI): domain Eukaryota; kingdom Metazoa; phylum Chordata; class Lepidosauria; order Squamata; family Gekkonidae; genus Heteronotia; species Heteronotia binoei. Next base: position 10,076,581 of record NC_083236.1, read on the forward strand.
ATGGCAGCATTTTTTAAAAAAAATGGCAGGAAAGAAACTTGAACTCCTTCAGTGTCTGCAAACAAACTGGATAGCTTTCAGTTTTAGTGTTTAGACATCAGTTTTAGTGTTTGGACTTTACAGTGCAGGCAGGCAGGTAGGCAGGCCTGGTGGGACACAGAGGTAACTTTCCTAGTGAAATTCCACCCTCATTTTCAACACTTGGGCAATTCTGGCCTGGTTTGGAATGTCTTTTGATCAAGAATCATTCAGAGAGACAGGCAGGGCACCTCACAGTACTTGGTTCATTAGTGATGAGAGAATGGGGGGGGGGGGGCATGCCTATTCCTATTCTGAAACATGAGCAAATCTCTCACAGAGAATAGAAGCAGTTAAAAAAAATTAAACTTCTGTCTCTTTAACTGCCGAGACAGCGTTACTATAACCAGTGAAATTCCAACCACACAAATCTTTTACTAGAGAAAGCGACCATGACTACATTGGCAATCTAATCTCCAGAATTCAAAGATGCCATCCCCAAAAGGTCTCTGTATATACACAAATATGTCTATGTCTATTAGAATCACCTTGATAAGTGTTCAGTCAGAGGCCTGAAAAACTATCATCTAATAAGCCATAAAGGGACACAACAGTATACTCAATGAAAAACCAATTCACATACTCCTTTTTACTGAAGACTGGCAGGAGGAGGGGGGCATAATTTGCACAGGAAGGCTAGGGCTCTGGCCCTTACGGCCCTCCCCCACTGCTCCCATCCCACCTACATGAAGAGGATCAACCATTTTGAGAAAAACATAAAAGGGATCAAGCATTTTGCAAAGAGAAAGGGAAAACAAAAGGCGGGCAGCTAGAGGTTACAAAGGAGGGGGCGGGACAGTGAGGATTTGGTTTACTTTGGATGAATGGCAACATCCTGTGTAAACCTGCAAGCTCTTTTTAAAAAACTCTACTGAATTTGTATATTAGATATGAAAAGCAGCTTGTAACATGACACAGGAATAAAGAGAAAAAGGCACAAAAGCCTTTCTGCTGCCACTGACCCATCTTGTGCCAAAATTGTCCAGTAAATTGGTCCAGTTTGTCGAACTCAAACACTTGACTAAGAATAAACTGTTCTAGATTAGCCAGGTCTCTTGATAAAAGCTCCCTTTGGGAAGGCATCTGTAACTACTTAAGAATTTTTTTTTTTTGTTTCTATATATTTTTTTAAAATATGCTGTTACAGCATTTTGTATCCTTTGGTAAGAAATGAAGGAGTGTAATTGTCTAGTTTCAATTCAAACATCATCCCAAAGGTGGCTATGGAGATCACTATAGTTGCCATTATGTCCACTACAGTCAACCAGGATGTGCAGTGCCCTGCCCCCCCCCCCCCCCCCACAACTGAGAATCAGAAACCAGTGCTTGTTCTAACTCTGGTTTGGCATCATATCCGAATGGCTGTAGCTATGGTCTGTCAATCATGAGGCCTCCGGTGTCCATCGTGTCAAAGAGAAGGGAGTACTAAGAGAGGAGGACACAATTCAAAAGGCTAACATGGTTTGTTCAGCTGGGAGTTAAAATTTTACTTATCTACTTATTTTATTAATGAGATTTATATCCCACCCATCCCACTAAGGCAGACTCAGGGCGGGTAACAACGTAAAATATACATTGATCCATTAAAATCATCAAACCAATAAATCACAATAAATAACATTAATTAAGCACAAGACGGCTATAATCGATAAATCTGCTCCAGACATGCTGATGATAATTACTAGCCCAGATGTTCCAAAACAATGAGCAAAGGCAGGTCTGGCCAATATTCAGTCAGTGTCCAGCAGGAGGGGCAGATGAGAACTAGTTGGCTGTCTTACACTGAAGCTAAAATAAGATCCCTGGAGCTATCTTTAGAATCCTTATGCTTGCTTTCTGAGTCTGAGGCTTTTTAAAAAATAAAATCTAGTCTACTGAGCTCAGAGCTACAAACTCTTTATAGTCTTGCCAACAGAAAGACAGGTTGCTTACCTGTAACTGTAGATCTTCGAGTGGTCATCTGTGCATTCACACTCATGGGATAGAGCGGCCACGCCGATCCCCGAATCGGTACCTAAAAAGCCCGGCATTTTTTCGCGCTTGGCACCAGTAGGCATGCACAGGCGTCCCAGTATGCATGCTCACTGGAACCAGCGCGAGGATCCCGCCAGTTCCTTTCTGACCGCTGGAAGGCCCTAACATAGGGAGACCGTCAGCAATGGGGAAGGAGGGCGGGTAGTGTGAATGCACAGATGACCACTCAAAGATCTAGTTACAGGTAAGCAACCTGTCTATCTTCTTCGTGGTCTCTGTGCTTCACACTCATGGGAGATTAGCAAGCCAGACATACCTGGAGGCAGGAACAGACGGTCAAGAAGAGACAGCTTGCAGCACCACAGCTCCCAGACGAGTCTTCTGCTGAGCATGCACATCCAAAGCGTAATGCTTCATGAAAGCATGAGGAGAGGACCAAGTGGCAGCCTTGCATACATCCATCAAGGAGACACCCTTCAGGAACACCACCGACGTCACCATCGCTCAAGTAGAATGTCCACGAATGGGTCCAGGCAACGGCTTCTTCACCAGCAAGTAGCACAGCTTAATAGCTTCAGTAAACCACTTTGAAAGCCACTGAGACGAAATTTTTGAACTCAACCGAGGAGCAGCATAGGAAACAAAAAGATGCTGGTCCTGACGAAAACTCTTAGAACGACTCAGGTAAAAAAGTAATGCACGCTTGACATCCAAAGCGTGCCACCGACGTTCCTCGTTCAAGGAAGGCTTGGGATAAAACGTAGGTAACCAAACGTCCAACTTAAGGTGAAACTGGGAAACCACCTTAGGGAAAAACGAAACATCAGGAGCCAACGAAACTCTGTACTCATGAAACACTAAGTATGGGTGGTCACAAGGCATAGCCATGAGCTCCCCTACACGGCATGACAACGTGATTGCCACCAAAAATGCAGTCTTCCAGGATAGAAGCTGCAGGGAACAGGTTGCCATTGGTTCGAAGGGACGCCGGGTCAACCTGTCCAATACTAATGGCAGATCCACAATTGTGGAGGTGATCTAGACGGAGGATGCAATCTGACTGATCCTTTCAGGAATTGCTTCGAATGAGGATGAGCAAACACCGAATGCCCCTCAACAGGCTCATGGTGAGTTGATATCGCTGATAAATAAACTTGAACAGAAGAAAAGAAAAGTCCAGCATCCACCAAAGACAACAGAAAGTCAAAAATCACTGGTAGACCCACCCGTTGGGGTGAGACTGCAGGAAGAAATTTCCCCCATTTCCTGCCATAAGAAATACGGGTAGACAACTTTCCACTATTCAGAAAGACGTGCTTGACTCTGTTTGAAAATTCGCAGGGTCGATGAACCACGCCGTCAGCTTTAAATGAGGTACGTTGTGGTGAAACACGTGCCCCTCCTGGGCCAAAAGAAGGTCTGGTTCCGCCGGGAACTGATAAAAAACTCCCCTCGCTAAACGGAACAAAATTGGAAACCAGTTTTGCCGAGGCCACCATGGAGTGATTAGTATGCACCTCGGTTTTTCTCTCGTTATCTTGTTGACAACTTTCGTCAGCAGTGGAAAAACGACTATGCCTTGAAGCCGGAAATGTGCGGCTACAACACTCATCATCTTGGTAAACACCCACGGTGCAGTACACAGACCAAATGGAAGGGCTTTGAACTGAAAATGGCTGGAGCCTATCGCAAACCAGAAGAAATGCCTGTAAGATGGATGGATGCTGACATGGAAGTAGGCATTCTTTAGCTCCAACGTCGCCATCCAGTCCCCTTGGTTGATGAGGGGAAGGATTGTTTGCAGAGTAGACACCCGGAATTTCTGGTACATGATAAACTTGTTCAGATTTCGAAGGTCCATAATTGGTCTCAATCCCGTTTGGGGACCAGGAAATAACGAGAATAGAACCCCCCCCCCCCATTCTGGCCGCTACAGGGACCGGTTCTATGGCTTGTTTCTGCAAGAGGTTGCTCACTTCCTCTAACGGGGGGGGGGGGGGGGGAGGTGTGATGACAATCACTGACTGAGTCGGAACCTGAACAAAGTCTATCTTGTAACCTTTTGATATGATGGAGAGCTCATCTGTCTGTGGATATGGACTCCCAAGCCGGTAGATGTTGATGGAGGCGGATCTGAGAAGAAGGGGCGGTGATGTGTGCGGCAGAAAAGTCAAAGGCCCTGCTTCTGAGGGCGGGAGCCCTTGGATTTGTTAGTGGCCATGGAGGCCAAAGCAAAGCGAGACTTGTTATTTCCCCTATAAGGATATCTACTCTCCGTCTCTGAAGAGCGAGGTCTCCAAGATTGATCAGGGGGAAATTTCTGATAAGGCCTCTTGGGCCAAGGTTTGTGCCACTGCTTAGGCTTGCCAGCCCGAGTAACCGCAGGGATGCCAAGGTTCCTCGAGGTCTTAATACTTTTGTCCATCTCTTGCAAGACACTATCAGTTGTCGAGCTGAAAAGACCTTCACTTTCAAAGGGAAGGTTTTCAACATAGGCTCTGGTGTCAGGCTGAAGGGGGGGGGGGTAGACCGTAACCAAGAGTGACGGCGCAGGGAGACGGCGGAAGTGAGGGTCTTGGCAGAGACATCCACCATGTGTTTTGATGCAGCCAGCTGTTGTTTAGCCACAGCAAGCTTTGCAGCTTCTTCAGCGAAGCCCGCTTTTCCTCACTCATAGATGACATCAACGGTGTGAGCTGTTCCCAAACCGAATACTGGTAGCATGCCATACATGCAGCATAGTTGGGAGATTTTTATTCCCAAAGCTCCCGCTGAGTAGAACTGTCTGCCAGCATTGTCTATCTTCTTGCCCTCCTTATTAGGTGGGGAAGAGTGGGTCTTGCGCACCTTGGAGGACGAAGAAACCACCACCAAACTGGCACCACCGAACTGTTTGCAGAATGACTTTGGTCACAGGAAAGGCCACAGCTGTCAATGTGTCTTGCTGCATTATATCAAATACAGTATCATCGACGAATGGCTGCGGTTGGACCACCGAGAGGGAGAGAGACTGTATTATATGCTTCACCAGATACCCATATGACTTGAGCTCCTCCGAGGGGGATATTGGAAGGTACTCAGCTATGTGCGAGTCTGGAGAAGGTTCCGCTGTCTTATCGGGATCATCAGAACTGACCTCAGAATCCGATGTCGAAGAATCTCTTCTCCCAGAGTGTACCGATAACATTGGGGTCGAAGCACGTTTGGGTAATCGAAGCGATACCGACGGATGAGCCTGCGGGTCCCCAGACCACTCTCTGCATCTCTCAGGAGGAATCGACACCAATGCCGAAGGTGCATGACGAGTGGCAGAGTGATGCGAAACCCTCGAGAAGTGTGAAGTCTCTGAGCGTTGGTCCCACTCCGTTAACTCACAGGGAGGGTACCAAGGATATGGCGATGGATATGGGTAAGGCCCAAATGAGCAAGGCCACTGATGTTGGTCTCACATAGGAGGTGGCAGGAACTGTCGAATTACAGCACTCGACTCGATCTCTCTCCGTCCTGTAGTAGGCGGAAGCGGTGCTAAAGGTTCGCTCGGTGCCAAAGCCTCGACCTCCGATACCGAAGCAGTCGCTTAGACAACGCGATCCCGACCTGGACGAATGAGTCTGCTGGTTTAGGTCGATTTCCTGCTCTGATCCTGAAAAATGGGTCGTTTGAGAACCGCATCTCCCCAATACTGATGGGCTTCGGGGACTAGGAGACGTCAGAATTCTCCAAGGTGGAGCAGTTTGCGCTGACAATGACTCCATCGAAACATCCCTAGAAGGGGAAGGAGTGCGGGAAAGTCTGTTCTTCCGCTTATCCTTCGATTTCGACTTCTTTGGGAAAGACTATCGGGTCTCCGAATCGTCCTGGCGTTTCTTAGTCGGTGTGGGCTCCACTAACCCTTTAGAGGGTCGTTTTGTGGATCGACCCTACTCAGTTGGCATACCCATCTGTGATGGCGATGATGGATCTATCCATGTCGAAGTCATAGACTGGGTAGCGTCCCCCATCGATGCTGACGGGCCCGTAGCCATTTTCGGCGGACGAAGAGCTGATTCGACTAAAGCCGCCGACAGCCTTGCCACCTGATTTTTCCGCGTCTGCCTTGAAAACCTCGAGCAATGTGGGCATGAGTCAACACCGTGTCCCTCGCCCAGGCACAACAAGCAGAGGAAGTGACCATCAGGGGGTGCGATTTTGCTGCCACACTTCAGGCAGCGCTTAAAGAACCCCCAACACCTTTCCATAAGCACCGGAACCCACGAGGGAAGGGGGAAATTATGGCCCCGAGGGGCAAAGTACAACACAAACTTCTATTTATTTTTTTTAACAACTAACAAGGCTAGGGAAAAACAAAAAACGGCAAAAAAGGGAAAATCCAGAAGGATTACCAGGCACCGACCAGAGCAGTCAAAGAGATATCCTTTCAACACGGCTGTCAAGAAGGAATTGGTGGGATCCTCGTGCTGGCTCTGGTATGTGTACTGGGACACCTGCACATGCCTACTTGTGCCAAGCACGAAAAAATTCCGGGCTCGGGATTGGCGCAGGTGCTCTATCCCATGTGTGTGAAGCACGGAGACCACGAAGAAGATCCTGTTCTCCCCTAAATTCAGGGATTGTTTTGAATGCAAATATTCCAGCTATATATATCAACTTCTAGCTCCAAATGTGTGCAGAGCCTTTTCCCTTGGCCAGATTCAATGCCCTTCCATCAGCCATTTTATTTGGCAAATTCCAAGGCACTCTCTAGTCAAGTAAGTGCTGTCCCTGTAAAATGGATTGCGTTGAGACTGTCGCCCATGTTCTTCTCCAATGTCCTCTCTATTTGGTGTCCCGCCGGGATCTTTTATACCCCATATTGGCTGAAATTTTAGAGACCTCTGATAATTTTAAGGTGCTTTTTTTGCTTGATAATTCTGATCCAGAAATAACTGAATTAGTAGCACAGTTTTTTTATAGAGCTTTGGTTACTCATCCTGATAAGTAGTACTATGTATCAGGTTTTACTGTGCTGCTACTTTGTTTTATCTTTAATCCTTGTTTTTTTTTTGTTTTACTTTGTAATCCTAATTTTATTCTGTATGGATTTTGTACCCTTTTAATATGTAACCTGGCCAACCTATCTTATATATGCCAATAAAGGCTGTCTTGTACTACTAGATGAGAATCAGATGTCCAAATCTCACTGAAAGGCCTGTCAGAAGAGCTCAGTCTTACAGGGCCTGCGGAACTGCAATAGATCCCACAGGGTATGGGGAGCTCATTCCACCAAGCGGGTGCCAGAGCTGAGAAGGCTCCTGTCCTAGTAGAAACTAGGTGGACATCTTTTGGGCTGGGGACTACGAGTTGACATTGATTGGCTGATTTTAGAGTCCTTTGAGGGACATATGGGGAGAGGTGGTCCCATAGGTATGTTGGTCCCTGGCCATTCAGGGTCTTGAAGGTCAAAACTAAGACCCTGACCTGATTCAGAACTCCACTGGCAGCCAGTGCAGGGAACCGGCTGGATATGTGCCCATAAAAGTGCCATTGCCAGCAGGCGTGCTGTTGCGTTCTGCACCGGCTATAACTTCTGTGTCAGGTACAAGGGTAGGCCCATGTAGAGCAAATTACAATAGTCTAATCTGGAAGTGACTGTTGCATGGATCACTGTGGCCAAGTAGTGGGAAGAAAGGTAGGAAACCAGCTGCCAGGCCTGCTGAAGGTTTGGCAGCCATTGTGACCTGGACTTCCATAGACAAGGTGGCATCCAGCATCACCAAAGATACCTCATCCAAGGCTGGGAGCTGGATCCCGCACCCCCTCTCCCAACCCTGTGGCTCAGGAACAGGACCTCTGTCTTGGATGGATTTGATTTCAGCCAACTCTGCCTCAACCAAATCAGAGTTTTGTGCCTAAACAATGACTGGTACAAATCATGGTGGGCAAGGATGTCTGAACTGAGCTGCTGCTTGCCAGACAAAACCAGAAAAAAATGTAAACTGTGACCTCTGACCCTTCTATGTATGGCAATATACCTTCGTTTTGTGCAAGCTTGAGACAACAACTGATAGTTACCCAAAGAAAACTAACATGGACATGCATATAATTATATTAGCTATTCATATTACAACTTTTCCAGTGTACCTTAATAACCTCCTCTGAGGATGTATGTCCGTGGGGTTGCCATAGGGAAGGGAAAGAGCCCACCATGGTACCTTCGACTTCCCCTTGTCACTCCTTGAGACTCCCAGGTTGAAAAATCTAGCTGCCACCACCAAGGTTTCAACATGCAGGAGAGGGGACCACCTTGGTTTTTCTTCCACCTCCAGTTTTGTGCAAGGATCCCAACTTTCTCAGTCTCTCTCTTTAGGTTGTGCCACATAGCAGGCTAATAACCATTGGCAACACAATCCCTGTACAGGGAATTCCTCCCATCCCTCCTCACAGTCCCTTAATATAGCACTGGGAAGAAAAGAAGGAATTAAGAGATAAAAAGAAATAGGAATAAGGATGAATTAACACAAACAAAAATCCCCAAAGTGCATAGCGGTAAAGTCAAAAAACAAACAACAGACTACCAGCTCCTGACCCGGTGCGCCGCTTTCAGTGACACACCGTCAAAAACTGGGAGAGGAATTTCTCTTCCCAGAGTGTCACGACCCACGCAAAGGACCTCTGTCTTCGTTGGATTCAACTTCAACCTACTCGTTGGATTCCACTTCAATGAAACAATAGCTCAGTAGACCAACTGCATGGAGATTTTTTCCCCCCAGACTCAAACAGCTACTCATTCATCACCTGCATCAAATAAAATCTACCCCTAGCAAGTGGGCAGGGACACTGCCTGTTGTAGATTTTCTGGGCTGTGTGGCTATGGTCTTGGCATTGTGAGACCTGATGTTTCACCAGCAACTGTGACTGGCATCCTCAGAGGTGTAACCCAGAAAACTGGGTCAAATGTGACCACGTCCACACCGCCCTGAAAATCTACAACAGCTAATGGATTCCGACCATGAAAGCCTTCGACAACATATTGGGCAGGGACACTTCACACAAGTTGGCAAACTCCTTTCAGGCTACAAAGAATTACTATGAACAACCGTGGACAATATGTGTGTGTGGGTTGTGGGCTGGTAACTTTTGTATACTTATTTATGAAGCTTTTCCAAAGTTCTGCATTGCTTCAGTGAGACAGAAGAATCACATGATCAAAGATCAGTGCTCAACTAAACCAAATAGACTACAGGATGTATTACGGCCCCAGTCATCTTGTCACATCAAGTCTGGGAGCAGAAAGTGCAGAAATCACTGTCCTCCACACAATCTACTAGCACAAGTTTCATCAGCCAGGAGCCCACATTCAAGGAAATAGTAACAAAAACACATGAAGCTGTCTTATACTGGTCAGACTGGCAATATCTCACCAGGTCTCAGATGGTCTTCCATATTACTCTTAATTGGAAATGCCAGGGACTGACCCTGGCACCTTCTGCATCCCAAGCAGATACTCTCCTACTGAGCCACCACCCTTCCTCATGCACAAGGAACACAGTCAGTTTAGGCAATTTTTCCTCTAATTCCCCCCCCCCCACACACACACACAAGTGAAGCAGTTCACATCCTGAGCAGAATATAATTGCTGTAATTTTAAAATGGACAATGGACAGCGCAAGACCTTCCATGGCTCCAGATTGCTGCTGAGCAGAGCTTCTTGAGTTAATGAGTGGCCAATCATGTACACAGCTTAGAGGGAACCCTGCTTGTGAGTACTACTGGCAAACAGAATTCATCTAAAGCCCTTAATAGTCAGGGACTGCCTCTCCTGGTATGTTTCTCCAAAGGGCATCTTTTTGGTGGTCCCTGGCCCAAAAGATCTCTGGGGATTCTCCACCCTGGCCTCAGCTTGGTGGAACTCTCTGCTGAGTAACATCTGCAGAATGTCTGATTTTATTAAAGTTTCATGGGGCATGTAAGGCAGAGGTGTTCTGTCAGGCCTCTGGTTGAGGCCAGCAACTGTTCTTCACATCTGCCTGGCACCCGCCCCCCCCCCCTCAAACTGAATACTAGCTGTAATGAATACTATTAAATGCTCTGAATATTTTAAATATAGTTTTAACTTGTTTTATATTGTACTAAATCTAATTGTTGTAAACCACCCTGATCTATGTGCTAGTGGGAAAGGTTGTTAAAAAAAAAAATCTAATTTAATAATAAATAAATAATGGAAACAGTTCAACACTACCTTTTTACTATTCATTACAGCTTATTAAAAAACTGACTGAAAGGAGGGCCATAACAATGACCAGAGACAGACACTTCAATGAGGGACACACCACAAGAGGAGAAGCGACAGTTACTTATTCCTTTTGTTGAAAATGTAAGCAGATCCTAGAATGATGCAGCAATTCAAGCCACCTCCTCTAGTGGCAACTTAAGTGATGCTTTGTGTAATCAGCATAGTAATCAAAACCAAGACTTCATGTTTACTGATTGGAATATGCTTTTTTTTTTTTTATTAGAGGAAAGGCAGTTAATTGACAAGTTTACTGGCTGAAAAAGAAGTAATAAAAACAGGCACTCTTGACAGCAGCAACCAAACCTGCTGTTCTCATAGCACGCTATCAGACTGCACTTGACTTCCTGCAACTATCAGCATACAATTATTCATCAGCTAAAAATTGGCATGTCAGGGTCAAATTAGGGAATAAGGCCCCCCACCCATGAGCTCCAAGAGAGCTTAGATTGGATGGGCTATTACCCTGCTAGACTCCAGTTCTGCTTCATTAGTAACAACTCCACCTAGAAAACATATAGCCTTGTTCACCAAGTCCACAAGCTAAATTTCATTGCTTTTCTTGAACATTAAGGGGGGGAAACGCAGAAATGAATCATTTTGCCAGACACATTTATCAGATGAACTAAATGCCACAAATGTTATTTCTTTAAAACAAATGAAAAAAGAACATTCTGTGAGGTACACAGTTTATAGAGGGTCATGCCTCGCCAGAGCTCCTCTCCTCTGTGTGCATGCCCCTAGAATGCTCCCCATAATTTTCTGCAACACAAAAGGGCTTCTGCAGACAAAATGATGGGGATAGAATTCCCTAAAAGCAGAGAGTTTTTGTTTGTTTGTTTTTACTAAAGAGGTCTAGACATTTAAAAAGCCGCTTTAGCACATAATTTCCTAGCCCATTACTGTATCTTTCTCATTGCTAACTTGAATCGGTAGCTGCAGTGCACAAAGTAATAAGCACACTTTAGAATTATAGCAAGTTCAGAATAAGCAAAAATCACTACACAGTATCAATATAGCAATAGTGCTTTAGACATGTATCAGTAATCCCTACAGCAGCTCTGTAAGGGATTATCCACCATATTGCAGATAGTAGCCTGGGAGCATCCTCAGAAAGCTCATTCTACAAGATGGGGACTACTGTAAAGACACAGCTCTAGTAAATGCCAAGTGAGCCACCTTAAGTGGAGGAACAACTAGAAGACTGCAGAATGTGCACAAGGACCTATAGGGAAAGATGGTCCAGCACTAATCTGTTTAAACCTGTGAAGCATTAAGGGCCAACTGAGTTGTACTGCAGGAGGGCTGGGATCATTTTAACAAATGCCAGGGAGGAAAAGCAATCAAAATTCCATCTAATTGCACTGACACCTAGCCAAAGAATGAAGTGAAGGAATAAAAGACAAACTTACTCGACAGCAGTTTTGGAATCTGTTGGGGTCTACTCAGCAGTGGTCTGTATGAGCTTCCCTGATTGTAAACACTAGGAGGACCAATATTGCTGTAAACTCCACTGCCAGATTGTCCTCTGTCCCTTGGCATTGTATGGCTGCATTACAGGGGGAAAAAGGAATGGAGTTATTCATTCATACAAAACTTAAAGTCAACCATTTATGCTATGTAGGACATACATGAATTTCTCTACATTTGCTTCTATTTAATCAATGTTAAAAGGCCTGAACATACTCCACTTCTGAGAAAAACAGGTTGCTTACCTGTAACTGATGATCTTCGAGTGGTCATCTGTGTAGTCACACACATGGGTTTTCCGCCTGGAACGAACCCGACCTCGGAGAATTCAACAATCTTAGGCATTTATTTTGGCGCGCATTCCTTCTCGGTCTGGGGAGCAGGCATCCACTGCGCATGCCTGGAGCGAGAGGAAGGTGCTCCGCCCACCCAGTTTCTTCTAGCCGCTGTATAGAGAAAAATGTTAATAAAGGAGAGCATAAACCAGCAGCGGGGAAGGCTGGGCGGGTGTGTGTGACTGCACAGATGACCACTTGAAGATCATCAGTTACAGGTAAGCAACCTGTTTATCTTCACTGTGGTCTCTGTGCACTCCCACACAGGGGTGACTGGTAAGCTGACATGCATGGAGGCGGGTGCTGGTTCTGTAATAGAAGGGCATAAGTTAAATATACATATGGAAAATAGAAGTATTGTACTTACAGGGTAGAGGACTGGGGACATCAGTCAAAAATGGAACAAAGTACGGCCTGTCCGAAGGACGTGTCACGCCAAGCACAAACGTCTAAGGCGTAGTGCATGGCAAACGTAGATGGAGAAGACCAGACCGCAGTAGCACAGATGTCTTCCATCGGGATGCCTCTACAGAAGGCTGATGATGTGGAAACGGCTCAAGTTGAATGAGCTCGCAATTGGTAGCATAAGGTAATGGCAGCCACAATCCATTTTGAAAATTTTTTGTGTTGAGATTTTGCGTCCCTGCTTGTGGGTTCCGTATGCCACAAAGAGTCTACGGTTGTTACGGAAGGGATGTGTCCTTTCAATGTAGAAAGCAAGGGCCCTACGTATGTCAAGATTGTGTAGGGTCCATTGACCGGCGTCAGTAGGTCTTTGAAAGGATGATAGAGTGGTTGGTTTTCCCAGGTGAAAAGGTGAGACGACTTTTGGCAGAGGGGTCAGGGCGTAAAATTACTCTGTCATGGTGAAAAATAGTATACGGAGGATCTGTTTGGAAAGCACAAACGTCACTGACTCTTCTGCCAGATGTGAGTGCCACCAATAACGCAGTCTTCCATAACAAGAGATGTAATGGAATGGATGCCATAGGTTCAAAGGGGGTTTTCATTAGTTGGCTCAGCACAAGGGATAAGCTCCGTGTGGGATGTAGTTGGTGGATAGGAGGTTGGAGATGTAACATCCCTTTTAGGAAGGCCTTAGTCGCGGAGTGGGAGAAAACGGTGCATCCTTCAATGTGTGGATGAAAGGCTGAAATGGCCGCTAAATGCACTTTCAGGGAAGAGTAAGTTAGACCTGAGTTCGAAAGAGACAAAGTGTAGGTTAGAATCTGAGCTATAGATGATAGTTCAGGATGAAAATTACGTAGAGCAGTGTATGCTGAGAAGCGTTTCCACTTAAGGGAGTAGGATTTTCTAGTGGAAGGTTTCCTGGCATTAAGCAGAACATGTCTGACCTCTTAGGGAAAGTTCAGAAACTGATTTTCCAGGCAGTCAGTCGTAGAAGTCCCGGGTCGTGATGCAGGGCTTTGCCTTCCTGTTGAGAGATTAGGTCCCGAACTTGGGGAAAACGGAGAAATACACTGTTTGATAGAAGGAGGAGAGTGGTGAAACATGGTTGATGGGGCCACCAGGGAGTGATAAGGATACAGTTGGTCCGATCCAATTGGATTTTCTGTAGTGTTCTTGTTATCAGTGGAATAGGTGGAAATAGGTAGTGTAGTGGTCCCAACCAGAAGTGGAGAAAGCCATCTCCCGCGGATTGCGCAATGGAGGGCCCCAAGTGTAGAAACGTGGGCATTGGGCATTGTCTGGAGAGGCAAAGACGTCTATTGCCGAAACCCCGAATGTTTTGAAGACTATCTGAAGATAATGACGGTTGAGGGTCCATTCATGATCGTTCACGAGATGGCAACTTAGTGTGTCTGCTTGAACATTTTGGATTCCCAGCAGATGTACAGCTGTTAGAAATATGTTGTGAGCAATGCTCCAATGCCACAGGGATAAGGCTTGTCTGCAAAGGCAGACAGAAGCAGTGCCTCCCTGACGATTGATATAAAATACGGTCGCTACATTGTCCGAAGTGACCTGTATGTGCTGACCATGGAGGGATGGTAGAAAAGACCTTAGAGCTCTGTGGACCACCAAGAGTTCCAGGCAGTTGATATGAAGGGATTTCTCATAGGCTGTCCACTGGCCTTGTACTGATAGTGTTCCGAAATGAGCTCCCCAACCCCACTTCGAGGCATTGGTCATGACAACAATTGACAGGGGTGACCGTATGAACGGCATTCCAGACAGAAGCTGATGTTCCATCTTCCACCATTCCAGGGTTGGAAGAATGCGGCGTGGAACAGTGAGTAGGGTCATTTGGTGTTGTCGATGTGGGCAGAATGTCTGGACAAACCATAATTGTAGAGGGCGCATGTGGAGTCTCGCAAAGCACAGGACAGAAGTTGTGGCCGCCATGAGACCCAACATACGTTGGAAAATGAACACTGTTTGGGTAGGGTGCATAATGATGGTAGCGACCAGAGATTGGATGTGAACTCTGTCTGCCGGAAGGTAGGCCTTGTGCAATAGTGTCGATAGGTGTGGCCCTATGAACTGAATGTCCTGTGTAGGGATCAGGTTAGATTTTGTCAGGTTGACCTGAAGGCCTAGTGAAGACAGAAGAGACAAAATGGTAGAGATGTCCCTTTGGAGTTGCTCTTTGGATTGGGCCACAACGAGCCAATCGTCTATGTAAGGGTATATGGAAATTTTTTGTTGACAGAGTGTCGCTGATACCACTGCCATGCATTTTGTGAAGACTCTTGTTGCGGTTGACAAACCGAAGGGGAGAGAACGGTAGTGTTGGTCCCCGTCGGCAAACCTGAGGAATCTTCTGTGGTGATGGTTGGTGGAAGTAGGCATCTTGAAGGTCTATCAATGCCATCCAAGCCTCCTTTGGGATCAGTGGTAGGATAGACTGCAGGGTGATCATGCAAAATTTCTTGTATAGGATGTGGCGATTGAATTTGCGCAGATCCAGTACTGGGCGTTGTCCCTCATCTCTCTTTGGAACCAAGAAGTATCGAGAATAGAACCCCGTGCGATGGAACTGTGGTGGAACTGGTTCTATGGCCGCCTTGTCCAGCAAGGTGATCTCTTCCTGAAGTGGGAGGGAAGAGGGAGTACATATGAACCGATGGAGCCTCGGGGGGCGAATAGAACTCTATGTTGTAGCCCCTGTGAATGATCGTCAGGACCCATGAATCCGATGTTATGGATTCCCACATGGGGTAGAATGGACGCAGTCTGGTGCTGTCTGTGGGGCGTTGTGGTATTAGAGAGTCAAAGAGACTGTTTTGACGCTGGGGTCGTCTTTTTTGTGGTTTGTGGACGGGCCCTTTGATGGAAGGGTTGTTTAGCTGGAGGAACCTTGCGCTTCCAGAAATCAGTTTGTCGAGGTGAGCGAGGACGTTTATAATAGGATGGCTTCCAGACTCTCTGTCGGTTAGGTTGAGACTGTTGTTGATTGACTCCCAACCTTCTAGCCCTTTTTCTACTGTCATCAACAGTGGTCAGGATGTCATCAGTTGTAGCATTGAAGAGCCATTGACCATCGAGGGGAAAGTCTTCAATTTTAAGTTTGATGCCTGGTTGCAATGAAGAGGAGAGGAGCAAGGCATGGCGGCGTAGGGTGATAGATGTGGCCATGGTTCTGGATGAGCAAGCAACAGCGTGGTGAACTGAATTGATCTGTTGTCTGCTCACTCGGGAGAGCTCCTGTAGAATATGTGATGCCTGTTTCTGTGCAGAGTCAGGAAGAGAAGGGACCATTGTAGTAAGTTGGGATGTCAAATTAAAGGTGTAGGCTGAGAAATATGCTAAATAATTATGAATTTTGGAGGTAGCATTAGAAAGGGAGTCGATTTTTCTCCCTAATGTGTCTAGCTTCTTCCCTTCCTTCTCAGGTGGAACCGGATGACGTGTTTACTTGGATGAGGAATGAACGATCATGGGGTTGGGTGTGGGGTGATTAAATAGAAATTTAGAATCCGGAACATGGATCTTATATAAGGATTCAATCCTTTTGGAGGTAGGTGGAACCGATGCGGGCTAATCCCAAGCCTCCTTTAAGTCTTTGAGGTGGACAGGAAGCATCGGGAGGAAGGAGTCTGCAGGTAGGTCTGCATGGACCAGATCATGGACTACATCTGATACTCTTGGCAGGTCAGTGGTGAGTTTTATGTTAAGTGTATTAGCCATGTTGGTAAGTAGGTCCAAGTAAGCCTTGGATCCCTCTGATGGTGAGAGATCAGCCGGCTTGGTAATGTTGGAGATCAGCAAAGGTGGTGCAGAAGCTGTTGAATGTGAAGAGTCCGAGTGTTCAGTTTCGGATTCTTCTGGGGCATCAACGGGAGTCGTGTATGTGGGCTTGGTAGGAACCGATATGGACTTACTCGGAATGGTAGATTGGGCAGGCTGTTGTTTCAATGTGACGGATAAAGTGGATGTAGACTGGGCTGGTGATAGTGGTTTTGACACTAGACTGTAATGCTGGGGTCAGTAAGGAGATGGGCTTTCTTGGAATCAAGGATATGAAACGTCCTCACTGTACCGAGACCGATAGGTGTCCTCGTGGTGTCGAGACTCATGGTAAGTAGGCTGGTAAACTGTATCACGGTACCGAGGTTGGTATGGATCATCACAGTACCGAGGTCGATGTGTTTCACAAGATGGCGAACTGTAGTATTGTCGGTATCTACATGGAGATGGTGACCTGGAGTGTGAAGGGCTGTAGTAGTAATAATTATCCCTATGTTGACGTGGGGATTGCTCAGCATAAATTTGAGTGGACGGATCCCTGGGCGTCGAAGGCTCTCGTTGGAGTAGAGAGACTGTCGGTTCCTTGGAAGTGCAAGGCATTGAAACTTCTCGAAAGGAGTGTGCTCCAAGTAAATTAACTCGCTGACTTCGAAGACGTGAGGATTCCAACGATTTGTTGTCCAAGATGTTTTCTGGTAGGGATTCATCAACCGATGGAGATAAACAGGTTTCCTACCTGTAACTGATGATCTTCGAGTGGTCATCTGTGCAGTCACACTTGTGGGAGTAGGCGCCAGCGCCGATCTCGATCGGTAAACTTCAAAAGCTGTGGATTTCCGTGCCGCCGGCCCAGTGCGCATGCCCCGAAGCCCTACTGCGCACGCCCACTGGGACGGCCGCGGACATCCCGCCAGTTCCTTCTGGCCGCCACGTTAGCCCCACGGAGGGACCGGCAGCAGCGGGGAAGGCGGGCGGGTAGTGTGACTGCACAGATGACCACTCGAAGATCATCAGTTACAGGTAGGAAACCTGTTTATCTTCTTCGTGGTCTCTGTGCATCACACTTGTGGGAGATTAACAAGCTCAGGCCTACCTGGTGGAGGGTACGCCGGTCCATCACGAGGAAACCGACTGTAAGACGGCACGGCCCACGGAAGAAGCTTGTCTGTGCCTCAGGTCCAAGGCGTAGTGCGTCACAAACGTGTGAGCCGAGGACCACGTGGCTGCTCTGCAGATATCCTGCAGGGGGACTCCCTTCATGAACGCCTCTGACGTAGCCACCGCCCTGGTTGAGTGGGCGCGCAGTGGTCCAGGAAGAGGCCGCTTCCGAAGGAGGTAGCACAGTCGGATGGTCCCTGTAATCCATTTGGATAAGCGTTGGGAGGAAACGCGCTGTCCTAAGCAGGACGTTGCGTATGAAACGAACAGCCTGGTATCCTTCCGGGAAGGGCCAGTGCGGTGCAGGTAGAAAGAAAGTGCCCTCTTAACATCTAGGGCGTGTAGCAGTCGCTCGGAGTCATTGGCCGGAGAGGGGAAATAAACCGGTAGGTAAATTTCCGAGTTAAGGTGGAAGGGAGACACCACCTTAGGCAGGAAGGTGATATCAGGGCGCAGCGTGACCCCTTCGGGCGAAAACAGCAGATAGGGAGAGTCACACCTGAGCGCAGCGAGCTCCCCCACCCTCCTCGCTGAGGTGATAGCCACAAGGAAGGCCGTCTTCCAGGCCAAGAGGTGGGGCGGGCACGTCGCCGTTGGCTCAAACGGCTTCCCTGTCAGTGCTTTAAGGACAAGCGGAAGGTCCCACGCAGGTGCAGGTGCCCTTACTGCCGGGTACAGTCTCGCCATGCCCTTGAGGAAGCGTTTAGTGTCCGGATGCGTGAAAGGCGAGTAGCCTTCAATCGGTCCGTGTTCTGCCAAGATAGCAGCTAGGTAGACCCGCACCGAAGAGGGCGCCAGGCCCGCGTCCAGTAAGGTAATTAGGAAGTCCAAAATTATCGATAAGTCCGCCCTCTCGGGGACCACAGAGAGGTCTGCAGCGAACTTGGCGAACCTGGCCCATTTAGCCGCATACGACCGTCTCGTGGAGGTTTTCCTACAGTTCAAGATCACGAACTTGGTCCTGTCAGAGAATCTGGATCCAGACGCCATGCCGTGAGGCGCAGGTGCGGAATATCGTGGTGCAGAACCCGGCCCTCGTGAGAGAGCAGGAGATCCTGCACCTAGGGAAAATGATGGTAAGTTCTCCCCGACAGGCGGAGGACCAGGGGAAACCATGGCTGTCGGGGCCACCAGGGCGTTACTAGAATCCCCTTCGGCCGTTCCCTCATTATCTTCTGTACTACCTTGGCGAGTAGTGGTACAGGAGGGAACAGATACACCTTGTGGTGCCTCCACGGTACAAGGAGCCCGTCCCCCAAGGAGAGAGGGTCCGAGCCCCCCCTGCAGCAAAAGAGGCGGCATTTTGCATTTTGCCTTGTAGCGAAAACGTCCAGGTCCGGGGTCCCCCACCGGCTGAAGAGTGGTCTCAGGAACTCCCAGTTGAGCTCCCACTCGTGGAGGAGAGCTCCACCTCGACTACGAAAATCCGCCTGAACGTTCCTGTCCCCCGGAAGGTGGGTCGCTCGAAGGAAAATCCCTACGGAGATGCACGTTTCCCATATCAGGGAGGCCAGCTGGCAGAGCCTCCTGGACACCATGCCCCCTTGGCGATTGATATAGGCCATTGCCGTGGTATTGTCCGTCATCACAGCCACCGACCGACCCTCCAGAAGAGGCTGGAAAGAGCGAAGCGCGTGGAAGATGGCCAGTAGCTCCAGGAAGTTTATGTGCTGGTGGGCATGATGGCTCGGCCAACGGTCCCCCACACATAGGCCCCCTGTGTGAGCCCCCCATCCCCAGAGGGAGGCATCCGTGGTGAGGGTCAGGACCGGTTCCGGCTTGTGGAAGGGCGCCCCTTCGGTCAGGCGACTCTTCAGGCTCCACCAGGAGAGGGACGACAGGATCTCTACAGGCACCGTCAGCAACCGGGATGGCTTCTCGACGTTGCACCTGAAGTTCTGAAGGAACCAAAGCTGCAGGGGCCGCATCCTGAGCCTCGCAAACGTGAGGACGGAGGTAGTCGCTGCCATAAGTCCCAGGAGCCGCTGCAGCATCCTCACAGGGACAGTCGGGTTCTGTCGGAGAGAGGACACCAGCTGCACAATGGCGTCTGCTCTGTCTGGAGGGAGAAACGCCTTGCACACTCGTGTGTCGAGGATCGCTCCAATGAATTGTACCCTCTGAGAAGGCACCAGGTTGGACTTCTTTAGATTGATCTGGAGCCCCAGATCGTCCACCAAGGCCAGGGTGATGGAAATGTGCCACCAGGAGCCAATCGTCTATGTATGGGAAAAGTGTCACACCTTGCAGCCGCAAGTGAGCAGCAATGACCACCATGGTCTTGGTGAATACCCGTGGGGCCGTACAGAGGCCGAATGGTAGAGCCCGGTACTGGTAATGGTCGCCCCCGACTGCGAAGCGTAGGTACTTCCGATGTCTGGGATGAATTGAGAAATGGAAGTACGCGTCTTTTAGGTCGAGGGTCGCCATCCAATCCCCGTTGCCCAAGAGGGGAAGGATGTATGGGAGCGATGTCATTCTGAACTTGTCGCACCTCACAAAGGCGTTCAGCGCCCTCAAGTCCATGATCGGCCGGAGGCCCCCGTCCCGTTTGGGGACCGCAAAATAACGGGAGTAGAATCCCCGACCTTCCTGGTCCATAGGGACCTTCTGGATGGTTTGCTTCTGGAGGAGCGACTGGACCTCCTCGCAGAGAGTTTGCAATGGTGCAGTGGAAACAAACCTCGGGGTACACGGGGGGTGGAGGAATTCTATACAATAACCCAGTTGGATTATTGACAAGACCCACTGGTCCGAGGTAATACGGGACCAGGCAGGGAAAAATTTGGCAAGGCGGATAGAGTCCAAGTCCGGCGGGCCAAGAATGTCCGGGAGGAAGTCAAAGACCCTGTTTGCCTTGCTTCGCCCCCTTCTGGCGGGACGTCTGGGTGGAAGGGGGAGAGTACTTGGGCTTCGACTGGTAGGAAGGGCGGGTAAAGGAGGCCGACTTTGATCGCCACTGCCTCTCTGGCGACTTGGTGTACGGCTTCTTCTGCCAGGTTTTAGGCCACTGACGCTTAGGTTGAGGACGTAGTCCGGATACCCCCAGGTTTCTGGACGTTTTGATGCTTTTATCCAGCTCCTGGAGGACTGAATCAGTCGTAGAACTAAATAAACCCACTCCGTCAAATGGCAGGTCTTCGACATATGCTTGTGGGTCGGGTTGGAGCGCCGTAGATCTTAGCCACGAGTGCCTGCGTAGAGAGATAGCCGTTGTTAGGGCCTTCGCGCAGGTGTCACCTGAATGCCTGGCCGAGTTTAACTGTTGCTTAGCCAGGATCATGCCTTCCTTCTGCAACTTCTTCAGAGCGTTGCGGCTTTGCTCGGGAAGGGTGGCCATTACAGTGGAGACCTGGTCCCAGAGTGCATATTGGTAGCGGCCATAGCATGCCGCATAGTTGGCGATTTTCACGCCCAGGGAACCCGCTGAATACAGCCGTCTACCCATGGCATCCAATTTTCTGCCCTCTTTGTCCGGTGGAGTGGAATGTGTCTTTCGCGCCTTGGAGGACGACGATACGACCACTGAATTGGGTTTAGGGTGGACATATAAAAATTCTGCCGAAGCTTCCTGGATTCTATACATATGATCCAGCCTGCGTGAGGAGACAGGCGTGGAAGCAGGCTTGTCCCAGGAGGCCTTGGCAGTTTGGAGCATGACATTCGTCAAGGGTAGAGCCACCGCTGTGGATGTGTCTTGTTGGACTATGTCGAAGACAGTGTCCGTTACTGTAGGTTGTGGCTGGACTGTAGTGAGCGAAAGAGTCTGAGCCATTCTCTTTATGAGGTCACCATAAGACTTTAGGTCCTCTGAAGGCGATATTGGCTGCTCCTCAGATGTTTTCCTGGGGGGGGGAGGGTTCGCCACCGGAGGAGACCTCCCTTTCGGGCGAAGAGTCGTCAAGAGACCTGGGGGATACCTCTGGCGAATCGGAGAGCTCAGATTGGTGCCGAGGGGGCAGCTGCGGGGCCACTGGTATAAGCTCCTTCACAGACGGGGAGCGTTGCTTGGGTGCTTTTTGGGCCGACCGGTGAAGCTCAGGAGGCTTCGATGCCGATGCCGACGGGGCATCCCTCTGCGTCCTGTGAGACGTTCGGGATCGATACGAGGTCTCGGAGGCTTGGTCCCAATCCTTCTGGCGTTGTTGAAGCCACGGAAAGGGGGTTGCATGGGGTAGGCCCCATAAAGGTATTGCCACTGTCTCTGGTCCCAGGGGATCTGGGCCGGCTGGCTTCGTGGCGAGCGCTTTTCTTCCCGACAGCGAGGAGAGTGGCTGCTGGAAGATCGGTCCCGACGATCATGTCGGTGTCGAGCAGGGGAGCTTCGAGGCTGGGAGGTCGATCTGTCGAGTGGACTACTCCCGGTACCGACACACTGCGCCGACTCGATCTCTGAGTCCGAATCGGAAACGATGAGTTGAGTCGGCATCGATGCCAGTTGCGAGCTCGGCTGCCGGATAGGAGAGGCAAAGAGCTTCAGTGGCAGGACGACCGGTGCGGTCAGGTCGACCGGGGATGCCGGAGAAGACTGGGTAGCCGATACGCGTTTGGGCTTCTCAGACTTCTTGTGCAGCTTCTTTCCGGAAGGCATCCCTTTGTCCTCCTTGGGCCTTTTGATCGGCACCGAGGACTCCGAGGCGGCTACCGAACCGGATCGTTTCCGAGGACGGTCGGTATCGATGTTAGCCCGCCCGGTATCGAATGGCGTCGACGGTGGTGGGGCCTCCTGGCCTGCCGATGACTCGGCCTGTTCGGTTCGCGGGGAAAGTGCTCGCTCCATCAGGGCCGCCGCGAGTCGTGCCGCTCTGTTTTTTCGCGTCTGCTTAGAAAACCTGGCACAATGGGAACAGGAATCCGGCCTGTGCCGCTCTCCCAGGCACAATAAACACAGGGAGTGCCCATCTGGTGGGGCAATCTTACTCCCGCACGCGGAGCAGCGGTGAAAAAATCCCCACTTTCTTTCCATACGAGGAAAGGCAAGACGAGAAGAAAGAGAAAGGGAGAGGGGTCCCCCCCCGAAGGGCGGGAAACAAAAACCCGCTCTCCTCAACAATAGGAAAAAAAACCTACTCTATCTACACTAACTAACAATACTAAAACTATGTAGAGCTAACTATATAATTTCCGAATGGAAACAAAAGTTCACCGACCGTGGCAGAGAGATCAACCGATCAGCGCGGCGGTCAGAAGAGAACTGGCGGGATGTCCGCGGCCGTCCCAGTGGGTGTGCGCAGTGGGGCTTCGGGGCATGCGCACTGGGCCGGCGGTGCGGAAATCCACAGCTTTTGAAATTTACCGATCGAGATCGGCGCTGGCGCCTACTCCCACAAGTGTGATGCACAGAGACCACGAAGAAGATCTAGATCGGATGTGGACGTCATCATGTATGACATCGCTGGGAGTCGAGAGCTCTGCCGGAACAATCGGTGGCATCGAAGTCGAGGTAGGTGCAGCCAGGTGCGATGTTGAATTCATGGTATGGTCGGAAGGCCTGGGATCGAAAGACTGATGATCTGTCTTCAGCTTCTATCTTGAAGGTGTCAAATCCGAGAGATTTTTGGAGGTCGATTCTAGTTGGTGTTTCTTCCTAGAATCGTCGGACTTCTTAGAGTGTTTTCCAGACTTATGCTTACTGGGAGCCGATGCCACGGAAGCTGCTGGTCAAACCACGTCCCTTTGCAGAGTTAGGGAGGATGGTGAAGTATGGGATCCCGAAGCGTGGGACATTGCAGGCCGCAGCGATGACTCTAAAAGGTGGCTTTTAATTCTGGCCACACGATTTTTTCTGGCCTGTTTCCCAAACTGGCTGTAATGGAGACAGGTATCGATTCTGTGGGTCTCCCCCAGAAAAAATAGGCGGAAAGAATGTCCGTCCATAGAAGGAATTTTGGCCCCACACTGGGTATACTTTTTAAATGTTGTTTTGGAATCTTTCCCTTCCATCCGCACGGGGGGGGGGGAGGGGGTTGGGAAAGGAAAGGAAAGGGAAGAAGGTAAAGTGTTTTTTTTTTACAATACCAGTCGGTGAAATAGAAGATGATGATGAAAAATCGTGAAGGGCCGAAGAGAAAAATGGTGAAGATCGCAATGAAGTTAAGGAGACGCAACGAAGTAGGTGTTTCCCGAACGGCGGTAAAGAAGAAACTGGGTGGGTGGAGCGCTTTCCTCTCACTCCAGGCATGTGCAGTGGATGCCTGCTCCCCAGACCGAGAAGGAATGCCCGCCAAAATAAACGCATAAGATTGCTTTGAATTCTCTGAGGTCGGGTTCGTTCCAGGCAGAAAACCCATGTGTGGGACTGCACAGAGACCACGATGAAGATTAATAGTTTCTGTCAGCTTCTGAGTTGTCCTTAAGTCAAGTAAGTCAAGTCCTTAAGTCAATATTGGCATATATATATATATATATAAGCAAATTAGTTTAAAAAAGTAAAATGGAACAAGTGAAGTTGTCCTCAATAATCAGGCCTGTTGCAGAGATTCAGAAAAGGTTTTTTTTATAGATAGTCACATTCCAGGAGGTATGACTCTTTGTGTCAGATCTGGATATGACCCTCAGAGCCAGTTCACCATAACTTTCAAGACTCTGGATATGACCCTCAGAGTCAGCTCTCCCAGGCCAAAATTCACAGTAAAAAGCTTGTGCAAAATCCTTCTTCTCTTGCCCGGTTCATTTAGACCGTTGACATTAATTGATATTATTTGTACTTCAGTCTTGGTATTCATTTTAGCAAGTCTACACTATCTGCCTTAACTTTGGATAATTTTTTGGTTAGCGTCCTTGTCTTTACTCTTTTGTTCTGGAACTTCTGCCCAATTTCCTCTTCCACTTTGCTTGAGTCCTCTTCTTCTTCTTGGTCTTCTTGCTCGTCCCCCGTTTCGGATTCCCGGCTACTTGTGTCTACGTACTGATCCCAGAATTCCTCTAGTTTTTCCAGTGAGGTTATGTTCTGTCTTTTTGTATGGTATGTAAAGAACATCCCTTCTGGCACCAACCATTTAAATTGCACTGAGCGTCGTGTCAGCCACATTGCTAATTTTCGATATTTGGCTCTACGTTGCCGAACTTCCCAGGGAACTTCCTTCAACACCTTGATATTAGTCTCCTTCCACTTCAGCTCCCGATCTTTAGTCTTTTTAAGGATTCTTTCGCATGTTGCAAGGCGGGTGAATTTGACTTGTACTTCTCTTGCTAATTTATACTTCCTCGTATAATTGGAGGAGACTCTTTTTACCCACTCAATATCTCTCCTTCCTTCTTCCAGCCACTCTTCATCTTCAAAGGTTAACAATTCTATAATTTTCTCTGTTAAATTTTCACCTTTTTCTTCTGGCAAGTTTTGAAAGCGTAATATATACGCTGCCTTCTCCACCTCAAGTTTTATTACCCTTTCCTCAAGTTGAGCCACACTTTCTTTGTTTCCTCTCGCAATATTGGATACTTCTTTCTCTTTTTCCACAATTTTATCTACCTTAGCAGTCAAACAATGAATCTGTTGGGTATTCCCTAATAATTGTTTTTGGAATTCTTCAAGTTGTTTGTTCGTTTTTGTTATCTGTCCCATTAAGTCAGTTTTCATATTTTCTAGTGCCTCTTGATTTTGCCTAAAACCCTCCATCACAATGCTCTGCAGCTTTTCAATAGCCTCTTGATTTGTTACCTCTGGTGTTTTTTTAACCGCTCCTGTCGCTGGGGTAGGAGAAGGAGTACCTTGCCCAATTTTTTTTGGACCCATTTCTGTTCCACCAGGGCTTTCAGAGTAGCTAGCTTAATTATTAAATGTTAGGCTATGTTAGTTGGACAATTGGTTCCACCAGATTCTCTAACTCTTATATAAAATTCAAACCATTCAATTCATTAATACCTTAGTTCATTAATTAAACCCAACAATTTATCTGCACCTTAACTGGTTATCAACCCCTTAAACTCATTACATTAAACAATCAAGGTTTCAAGTTAATTGGTACAGTCCTCCTAGTTTCCTACTATATGGTTCACTAATACAGTAAGGTTTTCAATAAGTAACACAATACCTTAATCTCTCAGAAGCTCTATTCAATAACAGTTACTTTCCTTGATACACCAGTTATATATTATCCTTCTTACCACTATACAGCAAATTTACTAACCACAGCAATCTTCAGTTCTTTGTCAATCAGTTCAATTTCTTATCTATAATTTGTCCTACAGTCTTACAGTCTTACAGTCAGGTCCTCTTCTATTCACTCCAGTCACTCTCTCTATCCCCCTCCTTTCTCTTCCTCTTCCCTCGTTCTTCTTTTCCCACACCGCAGTTCCTTCTTCTATACTTCCTTTGTTCCTTCTTCTTTTCTTCTTTCTTCTCTTCCTCTTCCCCTCTACTGTTTAGTATTAGTTTTTGTTAATTCTCAGTCCCCGAGTTAATCCAAAAAGCCTCCAAGCAGTTTTCAAAAAACCCATCTTCAGCGGGGAGACAGCCGCGGCGCAACCGCCGCTAAAAACCTCTCCCCACCCTTTGCAAATTGTACACCTCCAAGGTCTTTTATATAATTTCTCTTTAACACCGTTCTAAGCTGTTCACCAGGTCTCAAAACCTTACCTATTCACTCTCCACACAGACGCCATTCTTTTCCCTTCTCTTACTTTCACTTTCAAGCCACATGGCAATTTCAAACGACTTCCCTTTTTCTTTCTCCTTCTCTCTCTTCTTCTTTGTACCTTCTTTCCACTCGACCACTACTGTTAATACTATGTTGTTAACTGCCAGTCACTGTAGTCCAAATTATTAGATAGTCAAAATTCTAGTCTCTCGGGCTGCACAGTTCAATCTCTCCCGTCACAGCCACAGCCGCGGTCGCTGTCCGCCATTGATTTTCTCTCCGCTCGCCTTTTCTTCAACTTGCCCGCTCCCCCTTACTGTAAGCGTCTCAGTTTCCCTCCTTCTTTCAATCTTTTTATTTCTTTCCCTCGGCACAGTTTATCGTGGACTTCCCTCCACCTCAGCCCACCACAGTCTCGTACCTGTTATGTTTCGTGTTGTTATTTTCTTGCTTTTCTCCCCGCTTCCCTCCGCTTCTCTCCGCTCTCCGCCGCTGTCCGTTCTCCGTATTTTTTTTTTTTTTTTTTTTCCTTTGCCGCCGCCGGCGGCTGGAACTCCGGCGCCAATACAAGTTAGCAAGAGCTGGGATTTCAGTTTAGTTTAGTCCTTTTTTGTTCTTTGAAAGGAATGAATCTGTTGTCTCCTTTCACTCCTTGTCCGGTGGCCCGGTTGATCGCTGAAGCGTCGCTGAAGCATCGGCTACAGGGACAGTTAAGGTTGAAAAGAGGAGCCTCCGCTCCCCCCCCCAAACCCCAGAAGCTCCCCAAACTTCGATGTGGCTTCCGCCACTTCTTAAGGTGGTGCTCCCCGGTGGAGAGCCCCCCTCAAATGCTCAGCAAACTGAGTCGTTTCCCGAGACTCGGGAAAAGCCGCTCAGCCGCACCACGCCATTACCGGAAGTCTTTGTGTCAGATCTGGATATGACCCTCAGAGCCAGTTCACCATAACTTTCAAGACTCTGGATATGACCCTCAGAGTCAGCTCTCCCAGGCCAAAATTCACAGTAAAAAGCTTGTGCAAAGCAAACTGTTTCTCACCCAGCCCCCCACTGCATGCTAGCAGGTGTTGAGACAGTCTGTTAGAAGATACCATGTCCTTGAAGTTCAGACATAAGCCTCCCTACCAGGGCAGAGTGGATACGTTATGTGTTACAGGCAAAAGAGAAAGCAAGCAGGAAAAACCAACCTCATGCATCTTCCCATAACATTTCCATCAGAGTTACAGAAAACAGGGAGGCCTACAGCCTCAGCAAATACATGCAAAGGTCCCTTAACAGGTTCCCCCCTTTCCCGTGCCCACCAAAAGTCTTCTGAATTAATATAAAGTCCTTTCTCAGGCCTCAGTGTTACCTCCCATCAAGGTCACAATCCAAGTATTCTTTCTTTTTCGGCATTGCCCAGGGAGACCAGATTAGAGCCGTCTCCCTGCAGCCCTCTTCCACCTGCAGGCCCAGAACATCCCACTACACATAAAATACTAAATTCCTAAAGAAAATCAATGGATGTTAATATTTGTGATTAAAGTTACAATATGTGGTTAGTAACTTCTAAGGGCCAAGATACAATTATAATTTTTATTGTTCAGTCGCACAAGGATACTAATACAAATAGCAGTAAGACACTGAAACCATAACTGTCAGGGACTTGTTCCTGACAGAGGGGGAAAGAGTTGCAGGATGGATTAAAGCCATGAGCAGGCTGGTTCTGGCCCATGGGCCATATGTTTGACAACCCTGCTTAAGGTTAGAAGAGTCACTTGATGGAGAACATGAGGGACACAATCAGTCCTGAAACAAAGTTGACTGGGCAGCCTTCCGGGACTCACCGAAGTTGCTCACGCATTTGGTTACCCATTTCACACGCATAAGTCAATAATCAATAATACTATCAGGAAAGCTGTGTAAGATTAATCCACTCTCCGTTTCTGCATGCCCCAGGCCAGTTTTAGTATGAGAAGAGATCTACATTTTCTTACTAAAAATGAGCAGTCGAATGAATACGATAAGAAAGACTGTGAAACAAAAAAGAGCGCCACTTACCCTAACGTCCGGAATGCGGACTGGTCCAAGTGAACTTGTCTCCTGTCACGGTTAAAACCCAGCTGTGGCCTCCAGGGTCGGCCATCATGGTTTGTTTTCTCCCAATCACCTGGTTTCAGAACTGGCTGTGGTTTTCTGCGTATCAAAGAAGACAAAGTTCATCAGAAACCAGAACCACAAATCTGGACAAGGCCAAAAGATGGATTATGCTAGTTCTCTGAAACAGGAATTCCCACTGGATCAACTCTACGCTGTCTACAACACAACAGCTGATACAGAAGAACCAGCAAGCAAAAGGAATACTTACTTTGCCCCAGGTAATACCACCGCCTTAAAAATAAAATCTTCTTGGAACTGTGGGTCTTTGAAGCTGATGCTAAGGATGGAAATTTTTGGAAGAGTTACAAAAAAGTTAACAAACAGCCACACAATATCAAATCCAGCACCTAAACTTTTTTCTTAAGACATGCAGCCAGGTTTTGAGACACTTCTATCTTCTACCACTTTTTCAGATGTATATCAGACCTGCAGGACTTGTGACCATCCAAAACAAGTATCACAAAGTAGCCTGGAGATACTTGACAACCACTCTGCCTTTGCCACCCTAGAGAACACAACAAAACCTGGTTTACTGACCTAAAATCAGATTTGGAGGGCCACCTAGTCCAACCCCCTGCTTAGCAGCCTAAAGCATACCTGACAAGTGTTAATCCAGCTGCTGCCTGAAGACTACCAGTGAGGGCCCCAGTGAGGGACCTCTCAGTGGATCATGTCTGGCCAAATTGGTCCCATCCCTAAGTAAATTTAGCCAGTACAAGCTAAGAGAACAGTCTTCTCGTGGTTCAGGAAACAGTCAAAAGTGCAGGAAACCAGGGCTACAGGTAATTGGATAAGTTTTACAATTGAGGGAAGTGGGCAGAGGGATCCACTCAGGGATCTATATCAACTCCAATTTGATCATAAAAGATCTTGAGTCTGGGATAAGCAGTAAAGTAGCTAGAAGACATCCAAGTAATTCATGATGATGAAAACAAGAGCAGATTGCAAAGAGCTTGAAGAGAATCTTTCCTGAGAGGGCAACAACATGGTTAAGGAGTCAGTAAAGGATTTTGGTTCTTTGCAGAACTCTGGCCAAGGAGGCCTGTGCAGAGAAATCTTGACTAGGCCTTCCTTGGCTGCAAAAGCCCTTTCGCACAGAGATAACTGGTAAGTGACCTTGAAAGCAAACTGCCTGCACCTGGGTGAAGCCTGGTACCATCCTTAACGAGGGTTTCTTAATTGGCAAATTCCACACATCTGAGAAAACAGCCTCAGACACTGGGAAGCAAGGCCATATCTGCAGCACATGATCTTGTTACTTGGTAACGAGGGGAAGAAGTTACCTCATCCCTTGGATTGCGATTGGCTCCAGGGCTCAGAGGCAACTAGAATCTTTTCCCATATAAAAATAGAATAATATGCAGTAAATTGCAATTAGAATTTAAAATCCAGTTAGAAATTCCCTGGAAAGAATATTTCCAACTACAGCATTTATGTAAAACATTAAGGAAGATTTGTTAAAACCTGTTACTCCCTTTGAATAATCACCAAGTACTCAATTTACTTCCTCAAAAGGTTCGATTTTGAAATTTTATATCTTAATTAGATATGGTAGATCTACCTCATTGTCTTTCCATAAAGCCTGGATGCATGACTGAGAATTCTCCAACACACTAAATTTTGGGGAAAATTTGATCTTCTCATTCTCTACATTCTAGTTCTTTAAATTCTGAGTACCAGTCATATCAATTTATCACCTGATGGTATTCTACACCTACTAAAATAGTGCATATAAATTTGAGATATAGTTCTCATTGTTGGCGATGATGTGGAGAGGAAGGAACTTACATTCACTGTTGGTGGTTTTGTCCAATTGTTCTTAAATTTTGGGAAGATATTGCGCAGCAAATAACTTATATCACTGGACATATAATTCCTTTTATGAGGCAATCAATATTGTTGGATGTTTGACCTGACTTAGATATTCCTGACATACAAAAAAAATTAATTGAAACATTATTACTAGTAGCCAAGAAAGTAATTGCCTCCCAATGGAAGGCTTCCCAGCTCTCTGAAAGAGTGGTATATGTGTTTGTGGGATTACATAATTTTTGACAAAATAACAGATGTTAAGAGGTTAAATGAATATCCTGTGTCTGAGTCAAAGTTTCTGAGTAAGTGGTACCTAATTCTGGAAAAACTTTTAAATAATAAAGATACTCCACATTCTTCTAGTAATCATCGTTACTTTAAATTTATTCATGAATGTAATAATTAAGATCTACATAAGAATGGTAGTATTATTTCTGTAGCAATTTTAACTCTCTTGTTGTTGTGTTGCGTTCTTATTAAAAACTACCTCTTTTTTTTGTAAAGGTAATATTGGCAGCACCTGGAATTTAACCTAGAAGATGATTGGTAGCCAGTGCAGCTGTTTCAACACAAGCTCTAAACAGTCTTAGCACCCTGCCCCGAACATAAATAAATAATAAAACTATTATTCATTAAAAATAAGAAGAATCCTTTTCAATAAGTTAGCTAACCTTTAGCTTAGGAGCTAGCTGGGAAGCCACTTGGCAAGCCAATATGTCAGTGGCAGTTCAGCTCAGTTGCTGTTTCTATGGCTAGGGCCTTACCTTGTCTCTGAGAGGCAGAGTTGGATGCTGAACTTAACACCTGCTTGGAACTTTGTGGTAACTATATTCTTTTAAGTTTAATTATGCTGGAAAAGCTTAGTTTATTGTTTTCTGTTTCCTTCACATGTCATGTCTTTTAAAATATCTTTGCACATTTAATAAAACAAATATCTATTTTTTTTTAACCTGATGTGGATTCTTGTCTCTTATAGCTTCAAAAGTTAAAGCCATAAGTCTTGGATTGCTCGTTCGCAGTTAATGGTTTAGTCTGTAAACTCAGAGCTGCAAACCAACCTTGCAGGGTTGACTTTCTGGAATAATTCTATGAAATGCTCAGAGATTTGTTCCTTTACTCTGAAGCTGTAGGGAATAGTCAAACGGACTGGTGGCAGCTACTACTTTAGTCTCTCTTTAGGACTTTTGTAACTTATTGTGGGCTTGGGAGAATAGAAATCCATGACAGAGTCTCAGTGGAAATTTCTGTCAAGTACTGCACACAGTTGAAGCAACACAGCCTGACTGGTGGTGACCAGGGTGAAGCAGGCGGCCCACCCTATTGATTTTGTTGGGCCCCCTGGGCCAAGTGTCTCTGTGTGTATGCCAGAGAGAAAGAGCCTGCATCAGTGAGAGGTGAGCCTCAAAACAGCCACTGCAATGCAAGATGAAGTCCTGGCCATACAGACTGGAAGAGAGCTAATCAGGCTGGTGCCTCATTCCTGCTTTTGGGCACTGAGCTACACAGCACCCTTCCTCGGCAAGAAGGCTGGCAGCCTTGAGCAACTCACCTAGCACGTTACAGAACGTTGCCTAACCTTTTCGCTTCTGCGGAGCAGAGACTTCCTTTCCAGCACCAAGCTGCCTGTCATGGTTACAAAACTAGCTCTCCCCATAGCATTGAAGCGGGTTTGCCTGCCAGTTGCAAAATGCAGCTCTCAGCCTAACAAGCAGAGTTCCTAGATCCCAGAGCATGGCTCCCAGGGAATCCCTTGCCCCAGCATGCACCTGGTTTCCTGCAGCCTCATTACCCAAACCAAGCGGTGAAGTTTGGACTGTGGGGTCCAAAAATTCATTTTGATTTAATTAGCCCTGTTCCCCCTATGTACTCCAAATGCCCCCTAACAAAAATATTCCTAGCTATGGTGACTGACCAGCAAGAGAAATATTGGGGTTGGTGGAACAGCTTGTAGGTGTTCAGGAACACCTGACCAACCACTGTGGGATGCTGGACGAGATGGACTTTTCTTTGATCCAGCAGGGTCCATTATTTATCCAGGCGAGACAAGATGAGTGACTCACAAGTAGATACAGAAGGCAGCTATCTCCACCTCCATATATGGGTTCTTTGGAATGTCACAGTACCCTTAAATTTATTCCCTCACAGTGAACCATGGTGCACACAGTTTAAGAACTATTGCACTGGACAGATTATGCAAGTTCCATGCACCACAGCAAAAGACAAACCAGCTCCATGTCAAATCAGCACAGACAATTCAGAAACAGAAAGCCATCACTGCTCCTAAAGAAGCTAACCAAAGAGATAGAGCAGTTTTGAAAGGGAAACTTGTAGTTTCGAACACCATATGTTTAAAATATGCACCTAGTTCAAAACAGTGCATTTGGTATGTTATTCTTACACAGAGCTGATAATTTCTGAGATATTAGAAGTATAGTTACTGCAAGCCCACAGAACCAAGAGGACAGGAGCTAAAGCAGATTCCTTGGCCTTTAGTTCTTTCCCCTCCTTCCCACCCTCAAGAGGAGAAGTGATGCACACCACAGCCTTGAGCTGTTTTGCACTGTGATTGGTAAAATATACAGAAGTAACTTAAGCTGACTTCACCCAAATACAGTTTACCTTATTGCTGAGTTCTGTGTCAGGTCACGCAACAATGGCACAGGAGAGCGGACTGTCCTAATGGATATGAAGAGAAAACAGCAATGGTTCATATTTTTTAGCCTTTAAAACTCTTTGGCTGCAAAAGGCAGGAAAGTGAAAAATAAGGAAAACTGGCAATGATGACTGTATGGGACAGCTGTCACATGGTAGGTGGCCACTTTAGAGTGATCAAAACATTTTAGAGGTCTGAAGGGAGCAGGAGATGATGCTTCACAGAGCAAAAAGTCCAGGAAGTGGAATAAGATTAACTAAAAAAACCCAGGGGAATTTAGTGGAAACATTTCTTACTTGTCAAAGCTAAATATCTCAGTTTACTCATGCTTGTATCGTCAAGTCAACCATTTTCTTAGTACACTAGGGTTGGGTTCTAATTTCTTCTGATTTCTCTTTCCCACTTCAGAGCTATGTCATTCCTCAGGCTCAGGGTTCCCATATCCCCATGGAATAGCATTTCAGTGGGCAGCAGTGAGAGGGAAGAGGCCCAAAAGTTCCATTCTGCCATGGGAATATTGAGTCTGTATCCAACCCATATGCGGTGATGAACACTTGTTTCTTGAGGAGAAATTTAATTTGGTTAAATATTCTAATGTTCTAACATCTGTAGAACATTAAAGCTCTCCCATTCTTTAGAGAATACCCTATTTGTAAACCATACTTACTCATCTGGAAGAATTGGATTTTCATTCAGAGAAAGTTTTCCTTGAATACCATGACACAGTTCAGGAGGAAAGTCCACTGGCTGTCAGGAAATTCAAAACCCCTGATCAGCTGAGCCACAGAAGCATTCATGACAAATGCAATTTCATTTAGAACAAACTTAACAAACCTCTTTGTCACCGGACTTGTACAGTTCATGAATAAAATCATGAAGCTGGTGATGTTTCCCAACAAAGATAACATCTCCACCAAGATTATTCCTTCTGGCTAGAAAAAGAATTGAAGCGCATTATACTTCAACAACAATGAAGTTTAGGAATAAACTTACAAGACAGATCCAAGTTGTCTACCTGCTACACAACTATCAGTAACTAAGAATTATCCCTAAGTAACTAAGAATTATTCAGAATGTAAGCTTTTGAATACATGAATACTTCAGACAAGGAAAAAGTCTGCATGCTTACAAAAGCTTACATTCTGAATAAAACTTTGTTGGTCTTAAAGGTGCTACTGGACGCCTACTTTGTTCTATTGACCACAGCAAGTTAGTCTCCTTGGGCATAATTGATACTTTTCTTATAACATGTAAGGAACTGAGGGGCTCACATTTGGAGATGGGCGAATGGCAGAGACCAGCTGATTACTCACCACGCCTCCTCAGGAGGGCTGATCACACATAAGGGAAGTGTAGTATTTAAGTCGACAAACAGAAGCCTTGTATGCCAATGAAGGTATTGAAACTGAAAACAGAAACTTTTGAGCAAAAGTCTTCTAATCCAGAGAGTCAGAAGACCAGGAGTCACCAACAACTTTCTGACTACTCCTCTACAAACCTCATTGCCTGCTTGCCACTCACCTTGAAATACCCCAAAGACTACAAGCACTGTGCACTCAACCAGCAAGGACCAAAAGAAGGACTCCACATTAATACAGTTCCTCAGAATTCCAGGGCCAAGTTCTATCACTAAATAATTATTTGCTTCTCAAAGGAAACACGACCCATTCACAATAATCTCCGTGAAAGCATCTATTTTGGGTTCCCCCACCTTTTAAAGTCAGCAGGTACCTTTGGAATTCTGACACAATATGGTGGGCACAACCACAAAATGGCTACCACAGGAGGTAAGAGTCAACTACGGACAGGTTTCTTACCTGTAACTGGTGATCTTCGAGTGGTCATCTGTGCAATCACACATATGGGTAATCCGCAGGATTGGCCCCGACCTCGGAGAGTTCAAAGCAATCTTGATCGTAGATCTGGCGCGCCTCCCACTTGTCCTGGGAGGAGACAGCTACTGCGCATGCCTGGACAAGGGGGAGGTGCTTAGCCACTCAGTTTCTTCCCGCCGCCGGATAGGTGGAAATAACTGTGCTTACTAGCTTCCAGCAGCGGGGAAGGCTGGGTGGGTCTGTGTGATTGCACAGATGACCACTCGAAGATCACCAGTTACAGGTAAGAAACCTGTCCATCTTCTTCGTGGTCTCTGTGCATTCACACATATGGGTGATTAGCGAGCCATTTCTTCGGAGGTGGGTGCTGGACCTGTAAGAACATGAAGGGTTAGAGCGTAACGTAATGATAGTGGTACTCACAGTGGTTAGTCGAAGATCGATCGTAGCACTGCTTGTCCGAAGGAGGCATCTCGCCGGGCACGGACGTCGAGAGCGTAGTGCGAGGCGAAGGTAGATGTGGAGGACCAGACGGCTGCAGCGCATATGTCCTCTATAGGGATGCCTTTCATGAAGGCAGACGAGGTAGCCACGGCTCTGGTTGAGTGGGCTCGTATATGTTGAGGGATTGGTTGCTTTGCCAGCTGGTAACAGAGTTCGATGGCAGCAACAATCCATTTGGAGAGTCTCTGGGTAGATATTCTGCTGCCCTTATTATGGGTAGCGTAGGTGACAAAGAGTCTAGGGTCTTTACGGATTTGGCGGGTTCTGTCTATGTAGAAGGCTAGGGCTCTCCGTGCATCCAAGTTGTGGAGTGCCCTTTGTCCCGCGTCCGCGGGGTGCTGGAAGAAGGCTGGTATAGTGGACTGTCTTCCTAGGTGAAAGGTAGAGACGACCTTGGGTAGGAAGGTCGGGTCAGGTCGGAGGACCACCGTACTGTTATGAAATATCGTATACGGTGGGTCTGCTCTGAATGCGCAGATGTCACTGGCCCTCTTGCCTGTGGTGAGGGCCGTAAGTAGTGCCGTCTTCCATGACAGCAGGTGTAGTGGGATGGAGGCCATGGGCTCGAAGGGTGGTTTCATGAGTTGGCTCAGGACTAGGGACAGGCTCCAGGTGGGTAGAACTTGTTTGATTGGTGGGTGTAGGCGAATGATGCCCTTGAGGAAAGCTCTGGTCGCGTGGTGAGAGAATACCGTTGTGCCATCGATGCGGGGGTGGAAGGCAGAGATGGCTGCCAGGTGTACCTTCAGGGAAGAATACGACAGACCCGCTCTGGATAGCGTTAAGGTGTAAGTTAGTACCTGAGGTATAGTGGCGAGGTTGGGGTCGAAGTTGTGCTGTGAGGCATAGTGTGAGAAGCGTTTCCACTTAAATAGATAGGATTTCCTAGTAGATGGTTTTCTGGAGTTCACTAGGACCTGACGGACCTCCGGAGGGAAGTCTAGAAACTGATTCTCCAGGCTGTTAATTTGAGCGATGCCGGGTTGTGGTGAAGGACCCTGCCGCCCTGTTGAGAGAGGAGATCCCGTGTTTGAGGGAGCTGGATGAAGGTATTGTTGGACAGGAGCAGCAAGGTCGTAAACCAGGGTTGGCGCGGCCACCATGGAGTTATGAGGATGCAGTTTGTGTGGTCTACCTGAATCTTCTGTAGAACTCTGGTGATAAGTGGAATGGGCGGAAAGAGGTAGTGGAGTGTTCCTTTCCAAGTTTGTATGAAGGCATCCCCCCTGGAGAGGTGGGATGGAGGACCTCTCATGTAGAAGCGGGTGCATTGGGCATTTGACGGTGAAGCAAATACATCTATCTTCGGTTGTCCGAAGATGCTGAATATCTGTCTGATGTATCGGCTGTTGATAGACCACTCGTGGTTGTTGGTGGAGTGGCGGCTCAGGGCGTCTGCCTGGGTGTTCTCGGCCCCTGGTAGGTGTACGGCCGTGAGGAAGATGCCCTGGCTTATGCTCCAGTGCCACAGGGCTAGGGCTCTCTTGCAGAGTCTGACGGAGGCGGTGCCGCCCTGCCTGTTGATGTAAAAGACTGTGGCGATGTTGTCGGAGGTGACCTGGACGTGCTGGTTCCTTAGCGATGGGAGGAAGGACCGCAAAGCCTTGTGCACTGCGATGAGCTCCAGGCAGTTTATGTGGAGAGAGCGTTCGTAGTCTGTCCACTGGCCCTGCACCGTGAGGTCTTCCAAGTGGGCTCCCCATCCCCAGTTGGAGGCATCTGTGGTTACAATCACCGAGGGCGGTGTCTGCTTGAATGGCATGCCCTTGTAGAGGTGATGTTCCTTGGTCCACCATTTGAGGGATGGTACAATGTGTAGTGGAAGGGTGAGCAGTGTGGATTGATGTTGTGTGTGAGGGCGGAAAGTTCTTACGAACCACATTTGGAGGGGACGCATGTGCAGCTTCGCAAACCGCAGAACTGCTGTGGTTGCTGCCATGAGGCCTAACATTCTCTGGAAGGTGAGCGCTGTTTGGGAGCGCTGGGCGATGATAGTGTTGGCCAGTGACATTATGGCGAGTGCCCTGTCCTGAGGTAGGAAAGCCGTTTGTGAGAGCGTGGAGATGTCTGCTCCTATGAATTGGATCCTTTGGGTAGGGACTAGTTTGGATTTTGAGAGGTTGACTAGGAGGCCTAAGGTGGCCAGGGTGGAGAGGGTGGTCGAGACGTCCAGTTGTAGTTGCTCCCTGGAATGGGCGACGATCAGCCAGTCGTCTATGTACGGGAAGATTGATATCTGTTGCTGGCGTAATGTGGCTGCTACTACTGCCATGCACTTGGTGAAGACCCTTGGTGCTGTGGAGAGACCGAAGGGAAGGGAGCAGAACTGGAAGTGCTGCTTCCCTATGGCAAACCTGAGGAATCTTCTGTGATGATGGTTGATTGTAATGTGGAAGTAGGCGTCCTGGAGGTCTATGGACGCCATCCATGCTCGTTCTGGGATGAGCGGGAGGATTGCCTGAAGTGTGACCATACGGAATTTCTTGTAGGTTATGTGTAGGTTGAGTTTGCGGAGGTCGAGAATGGGTCGGAGTCCTCCGTCCTTTTTTGGCACCAGGAAGTACCGGGAGTAGAAGCTGGTGCGATGGTATTGGGGTGGGACTGGTTCTATCGCGCCCTTGTCCAGCAGAGACGCGATTTCCGTCTGCAGGGGTGCGGACGGGGGTGTGGTGAGGAACCGGTGGTGCTTTGGAGTGGACGTAAACTCTATTAGGTAGCCTCTTTGAATGATGGCGAGGACCCAGGCGTCCGATGTTATGGTCCTCCAGGCAGTGTAGAATGGTTGTAGTCGTGTTGATGGGTTTGGCTGATGGAGGGAGACTGGACGGCTCGGGGCAGGGAGGTCAGAGAGACGGTTTGGGTGTGGTTGAAGGTTTCTTGGTTGTTTGGCGTCTGTGTTGAAAGGAAGGCTTGGACTGCGGTGGTTTGCGCTTCCATGGTTCCTGTTGTCGTGGGGATCTGTTCCCTTTGTATTGGTTGGACCTCCAGTTCCTTTGTCGATTGGTTTGGGTCAGAGGTTGGGAGACTCCCAGTCGTCTTGCCCTCTTCCTGCCATCGTCTACAGATGTGAGGATGTCATCTGTAGAGGAGCTAAACAGGCCAAGGCCATCAAAGGGCAAATCTTCAACTTTGTATTTGATGTCTGGTTGGAGGGAGGAGGACCTGAGCCACGCGTGTCTGCGGAGTGCTATGGCTGAGGCCAAGGTTCTGGAGGAACACTGTGCAGCGTGACGGGCAGTGTTGATTTGCTGTTTGGTTACTCTGGCCATCTCCTGCAGGGTCGTGGTGGCTGACTTTTGGGATGCCTCGGGCAGGGATGGTACCAATGCGGCGAGGGAGGTGGTCAGGTTGTGGGTGTATGCGGAGAAGCATGCCATGTAGTTGAGGATTTTGGTTGTGGCTGTAGTGAGGGCGTAAATCTTTCTTCCGATGGTGTCGAGTTTTTTGCCCTCCCGTTCTGGTGGTACCGGGTGTCTAGTCTGCTTCGACTTCGAGGACGAATGTACAATGATCGAGTTCGGAGCCGGGTGGGTGAACAGGAACTTGGAATCAGGTGCGTGTATCTTGTACAGCGCTTCAACCCTCTTGGATGTTGGCGGTACCGATGCCGGTTTGTCCCATGCTTCTTTGAGTGTTTCTAGTAGAACGGGGAGCATTGGGAGAGAAGAGCTGGATGGAAGATCCGCGTGGACTAGATCAAAAACGACGTCCGAGACTCTGGGGGCGTCCGTATTGAGCTTTAGATTTAGCGAGCTTGCCATGTTTGCTACCAGGTCGAGGTAGGATCTTGGGCTTTCAGACGGTGATAAGTCTGCTGGCTTGGCTATGTCGGAGTCTGGGGATTGTAGGTCCGAACCCGAAGAGTGGTCGGAGTCGGAGAGTTCCTCCTCGGATCCGTCGTCGGTTCCTTGAGGTAGGTCGGGCTGAGGTGTTGTCTTGGGAGCCGTGTGTAGGGATTCTAGTGGTGACGGGAGCTTCGGTTCGGCGCCGAGGTCCGTAGGGTCGTCATGGTGAAGCGATTCGATCGAAGCAGTTTGGAGTCTGTGTGTGCGATCTCGGTAGCGCGGAGACTCTTGGTAGCTGTGGTAATGGCGATCATGGGATGGTGATCGTCGGTGCCGTCTTCGGTGCCGTGGGGATGGAGACCTAGATCTCGATGGAGAGTAATAGTAGTGTCTCCCCCTGCGGTGGCTGCGAGAGCGCCGGCGGCTGCGGGACCTGGTGCGGCGGCGACTGCGGGACCTGGTGCGGCGGCGGCTGCGGGACCTGGTACGGCGGCGACTGCGGGACCTGGTGTGTCGGCGACTGCGGGACCTGGTGCGTTTGCGACTGTGAGATCGAGGTCTAGTCAGGGGATCTCTCGGGGTCGAGGGTTCTCTGGTGAGCGCGTGGGCGTCTATCGGCTGTGAGAGATCTACGAATTTAGTGGGGTCGAGAGTGTGGGTCCTAACGGATGCGGTAGAGTGCGTATCCAGCAGCTGGTCTGGTGGGGAATTCGGAATGGACGGCGACTTTGATGAGATGCGGATGATTTCCAACGGAGTGATTGACGGTGTTGCCGTCGACTTCGACGTCGGAGTCTTCGGCATCGATCCGGAGGCAGTGGCGGTCGGGTTCGAGGCCTTCGGTTTGGTGGTCGGGTTCGAGGCCGAGTCGAGAGGGCGGGTCTTATGCTTTTTTGAGCTAGTGCTGCCCGTCGGGTCCGAGTGGGCGGAATCGGAGCGGCGACGCTTTTTGGGGTCGTCCGACTTCTTAGAGTGCTTGCCGGTCTTAGGCTTACAGGGAGTCTGTGCCACGGAAGCTGCCGACTGCGCCTCTCCCACGAGGTGTGGGGAAGATGGCGCGGGTTGTTGTTGTCCGCCACGCGGCATGGCCGGTCGGAGTGAGGTTTCCATGAGGTGGCTCTTGAGTCTCGCGGCGCGGTTCTTGCGGGCCTGTTTGCCAAATTGGCTGCAGTGCACGCAGGAGTCTGGACGGTGTGCCTCTCCAAGGCAGAACAAGCAAAGAGAGTGGCCGTCGGACGAGGGGATTTTTGAGGAGCAGCTGGTACAGCGTTTAAAGATTATCTTGTCCCTTCCTTCCATCCGCCCGGGAGGGGGGGGGGGGGAGGGAGGGGGAAAGTCCAGAAAGATAGTAAGAGGAGGCTTTTTTTTTTTTTTTTTTTATACGATACCAGGAGAAGTAGAAGATGAAGAATTGAAGCGAAGAGAAGGTAGTTGTTGGAGATTGCAATGAAGAAGTTGGAGATCAACGAGGAAGGTGCGATCCGGTCGGCGGTAAGGAAGAAACTGAGTGGCTAAGCACCTCCCCCTTGTCCAGGCATGCGCAGTAGCTGTCTCCTCCCAGGACAAGTGGGAGGCGCGCCAGATCTACGATCAAGATTGCTTTGAACTCTCCGAGGTCGGGGCCAATCCTGCGGATTACCCATATGTGTGAATGCACAGAGACCACGAAGAAGATAAAATGGTTACTGCAGTTTACTTTTAGTCACACAGAG
The DNA here is from genome assembly GCF_032191835.1 of Heteronotia binoei. Lineage (NCBI taxonomy): Eukaryota > Metazoa > Chordata > Lepidosauria > Squamata > Gekkonidae > Heteronotia > Heteronotia binoei. Next base: position 10,117,093 of record NC_083236.1, read on the forward strand.
AAGATATTTGTGCTGTGGTGGCAGAAGCTGCCAAAGCAATGGTTTTTCTTTTTAAATCTGTACAAACAATCAGCTCTCAAAAGGCCAATCAGAACCTTTGCTGCGCCAAAGCCTTACATGGTCCTGCCCACTTTCAAAAAACACTTTGCAGGCACCAGGAAAGATGTTTGTAGGCACTATGGCTTCCACAGGCCCAATGTGGGGGAACACTGATCTGTCTTCTAACAGGTGCAGTAAACTGTAGTCCAAATCCTTTTAAACTCTGAACAGTCATTTGGTACAAGCCCTTCAAAACTGGGCCCTGAAACAGACATTAAAATGACACATCAGGATTGATGTGGCGTACTTATTATATAAGCATATAATGTATCCTTAAGTGTTTATTATATAAGAGCCTTGGTTACATAAAAAGGAGGGTTTTAAACTAAATTGTATGGGGGAACAAGACAATAATTCAAAGCCTGGCATGATGCCAATAACTAGAGATAAGAATGCTAAAGTTTTGCACGGAGTGGTACATACACTAGGTAATATTAACCCACAAGTACTGTTGAAATGTTTTAATTATTTTATTGTACTTTGATTTTAACACTGTTATTTTAACTGTTGTTAGCCACCCTGAGCCCGTTAGGTGAGGGTGGGATATAAATGCAATAAAATAAAATGAAATAAATAAAAGTACATAAGAAAATAAAAACCTCAGGGAGCATAAGCATGGATTCCGATGTCTCTACACTAATGTGTGAAGTATGGGAAATAAGCAGGAGGAACTGGTAGTCTTAATACAGGAAGGGGACTATATCCTAATAGGCATTACTGAAACAATGGGATGACACTCACAATTGGAATATTAGGATTAAGGGATACAACTGATTTAAAAGGGACAAATAAGGAAGGGTGGAGATGTAGCACTGTATGTGAAGGAGGTATAAACTTGTGAGGAAATTCGTGAATCTGAGCATGGCAGTTCAGTTGAGAGTCTCTGGGTAAAAATAAAAGGAGAAAGAAATAACAGTGATATTATGGTGGGGGTCTGTTATAGTCTACCAAGTCAAGGCAGAGGTCTTAGACGAGATACTATACTGTCAATCTAGAAGACTGCAGATTTATACCCCATCCTTCTCTCTGAATCAGAGACTCAGAGCAGCTTACAATCTCCTTTATCTTCTCCCCCCACAACAGACACCCTGTGAGATGGGTGGGGCTGAGAGGGCTCTCACAGCAGCTGCCCTTTCAATGACAACTCCTATGATAGCTATGGCTGACCCAAGGCCATTCCAGCAGCTGCAAGTGAAGGAGTGGGGAATTAAACCCAGTTCTCCCAGATAGGAGTCAGCACACTTAACCACTACACCAAACTGGAGGAAGTCTTTCAGGCAGGAAGGCTCAGACCATGGTGAGAAAGGGGGTTGCTTTCGACCCTAATTCCTTCTCCCACTGCTCTAGGTAGAGGGTTTTGGCTTTTGAGAGCCAGGGAAGGTACCTCCTTCCTTTTTTCTCTGAGCTTCTGCTTTTGTCCTCGCCTCAGGCCACTTCCCGTCTACTCTAGTTTATTCTTCCTCGTCCTCTGCTTCTTCTGTCCCAAAATTTCTATCCTCCACCTCCTCCCCCAGTGACTCTTCACACAGGTGGACCCAAAAAGCCGGCTATTGGTGGGATTGGGGTAACACAGAGTGTGCCCAGGTGCTCCAGCGAAGGAGCTATCCACCCCGCTGAGTAGCTGTCAGCATCCTACTTTCTCTCCCTTGCAGGACTCGCTGTGGTGTCCTCCTGCTGCCCCCAAAGGGGAGGCTGAGCCCGGGCCCCAGCTGGGGTCTGGACACATCTACTTTCCTGGCTGTTTGAAAGCAAAACAAAAACCAAACTCAGTTCTGGAACATGGATGCTTTGGAAGATGGATATTATGGCATTGTATCCTACTAAGGTCCCTATCCTCCCCTGTATTCACACCAAAATCTCCAGGATTTTCCCAAACTTGAAACCCTAGCACTGAGGTAAATATTGGGAGGCGATTCTAAAACTGAATATAGTTGTACTACCACAGTCTTGACAATTTGACTTATTTTGGTAACATTCTCACTTACTTTCTTCAGAAGTAAGGTCTGGATACACCTCCGCTAAAGCAGCTCTCAGACGGCGTTCATCAACAAATGGCAACAGAGCAACACCTACAAAGAACAAGGCATTACATCCCATGTTTTCTCCCATTGTCAGGAAAGAAAGGATAACAGTGACAGGAGACTTTGGGAATAGTAGGCCTATGTGGTTTCACAGCTCACTGATGTCACAGGATGTAAATGGCACTGACTTCCACAGTGGAAAAACAGGACAGAAGCGCCCAGTGAATGCAGTTAATGCCTTGGATCAAAGAAAACATTTCCACCAACTGAAGGCTTTTCACCAATAGATCACCACTTCCTCATACCTCCTCCTGTTGTAGCCCTACCCCCTTGTAGAACAGGCCGCTCGAGGAGGTCACGAAGCCTCCTACACTTTCACCTTTCTGCAGAATGTGCAGAACAGAAATGTTGAGGACGGCATTTGTATAAAATAATTAGAACTACAGTAGAACAGAACAGTCCGGAAGTGCACCTTTTTATTTTATTTAATATACAAACACAAAGACAGAAAAGTGACAACCATGGTGGCAGGCCTGCACAGAAAGCTTCTTCCTTTTGGGAGGTCACCTTTTTAATGAAAGAAGATTGTAGTCTGCAACTATTATTGTAGACGTCACCTGCTTTTAATGCATTGTCTTAGAAGTCTACTTTCTGCCATGTTTGTGGTGTTATGGTCAGATGGTTTATTGCTTTAATTCTTTTCTAATTCTGTAAGCTTAGTCCTATTGGTTGTCTGATATTCTGTCATTCCCCTGGAGACTCGGTGAGAAAGGCAGGGTAGAAGTAAAAATAAATGCCCTCACTCAATACTGTTCCCAAGGGAGTAGCAGTTGGGAGGTAGGACTTTGAATTGCAACTGGAGAGGAGAGGCAAGAAAGGTATTCTCCGCTGAATGAAACCCCTCTATCAATGGAAATGCCCCCATGTGAACCCTACATTAAGCTGTGCAAACTGGAAACCAAAAGCAAAAGCTCACAGGCAACTGCTGTAAAAATATGTGTATTTGTATTTTTACAAAATTTTGAAGTGCTTAAATTTAATAGTGCTATTTTTACAAAATCATTAATACATGGGCTATATGCAAACAGCCTACAAATGCTCTATTTAGACTCCAATTTTTGCAGCAGTTGTCTGTGAGTGTTTGCTTTCTCTTCTCTCCCCAGCACCAAAATAAAAAATGGCAACTTCCTATGAACTATTTATTTTATTGAGAAGCACTTAAATCCATAACCTGTCCCTGCACACTATTCATACTTCCAGCATTAATTCTTTCAAGCCGGTCAATCTATAAAATCAACAAGAATATCTGAAGTAGCTTACTTATGGAGATAAGATAGAATCACAACATTACATTTGAGTTTCTGTATAAATGTTCCATCCATTGCCTCTTAAAACTATATATTTCTTACAAGAATCATATCACACCTTTCTGCCATGCAGAATGGGCTCAAAATATTAAATTAAAACAATACAGCACATTTTTTAAAAAATCTGATAAGCACTGCCGTGCGATTTCCTAGTTTATCTAGGAAATTTCCTGGTTCACCTAGTTGTCTAGAGATATGCATTTTCAGTCAAAGACAATACAGAGCACAATTTAGCCAAAGTTAATAGGAGCTTATTTATGATAATAAGCCACCAAAAAAAATGAAGGCAAGTCAGTGGGGCTTCAAGTTGTTGTGCCTATGGGTTTCTGTATCAAGATAAAAATACAAAAAAAAATCTCAAGATGAAAATACAAAAAATGAGGATAAGTTATTTCTTTCTAGTTTAGCCAACACAGATGTTCTTACAACTGTAAAAACGCCTCAAAGCATCTCTAAAATAGGTGAAGAGAAGATACAACAAACTGATATAAAGGCAAAGCTCTGTTACATAAAGAATGAATTCATTTTAGTGAATATGTTTTAGACAGAATATTGAAAATAGTGAATGTAATAGTTTCAGACAGACAAACTGCCAAGCCAAGGCCAACTGGTTCAGCCATCTGTCCTTGCTTTTTAAACTTGACAATAAAATCATATAACAAAAAATCACTTGGGCTTGGGCAGGAAACCTATTTATGAAATAATCTCTTTCCTCTTTTGTTCAAATTATTTTAAAGATCACCTGAACAAGTATTAAGACTTTGGCTGTGAAAAACCTCCAATATTACCTTGCCAAGCGAATTTCTTTCCATTCAGATCAATAGCAAAATCTTCAGGGTAGAAGTCAATTATACTTGATTCCTAAGTTTAATGAAAAGAACATTACAACAACCTCAAAATGTATGCAGTTCTGGATGATGCTATTTGATTCTTTCCTCCCTTTTGAGTGCAGGTTGAAATGAACAGCAGTTCACAGGTATTTTCAAAATCTAACAAGGTAATTACACTCCTGAAGTTTTTACAGGACATCTGAAACCTTGAGCGCTTCCAGCAGACATCAGTCTGGATGCCCCACAAGACCATAGCTAAACAAACCTAAGCACAGTTTGGTGCATTGTCTGAGCTGACAACTCTGGTTTATAATCTGCTAGCAAATCAGAAGCCATAAAGTGGGTTTACAAACCATGGTTTATCAAAACCACTGAATGGACAAAAGTCTGACTCACAGTTATTGTTTAAAGCTGTCTCAGATCACACATTCCACTCCCACCCTGTAGCAGATCTCCTTCCTCCCCAATAAGCAGCAGTTGTTATAAGTCAACACATACTCTTTATCTACAGGGCTTCTATTTATCTGTGGGCTTCTATCCGGCTCATGAAGAAGTGCCTGTCATCTGCTTCCTTCTCCCTCACCTAGAATCACAGAGTTGGAAGGGACCTCCAGGGTCACCTAGTCCAATCCCCTGCACAATGCAGGAAACTCACAAACACCTCCCCCTAAATTCACAGAATCTTCATTGCTGTCAGATGGCCATCCAGCCTCTGTTTAAAAACCTCCAAGGAAGGAGAGCTCACCACCTCCTGAGGAAGCCTGTTCCACTGAGGAATCGCTCTAACGGTCAGGGAGTTCTTCCTAATGTTGAGCCAGAAACTCTTTTGATTTAATTTCAACCCACTGAAATTCTGGGGCCACAGAAAACAATTCCACACCATCCTCTCTACATGACAGCCCTTCAAGTACTTGAAGATGGTGATCATATCACCTCTCAGCCATCTCTTCTCCAGGCTAAACATCCCCAGCTCCTTCAACCTTTCCTCATAGGATTTGGTCTCCAGACCCCTCACCATCTTCATCGCCCTCCTCTGGACCCATTCCAGTTTGTCTATATCCTTCTTAAAATGTGGTGCCCAAAACAGGCAACACAATACTCCAGGTGAGTTATTACCAGAGCAGAGTAGAGTAAACCTGCTTCCTTTGTCACCATTTTTATATTTCTTTCGTGTGATGCAGTCAAGCAAAGCAGCCTCTGGCTCATTCCCTTTCCCCCCTTTCCTCCTCCCCCAAGAGGAGGAGCCCCAGCCAATGAAAGAACTTGGCTCTGTAGCTCTGCTGTGTGATTGAGAGAAGATGATGATGATATTGGATTTATATCCCACCCTCCACTCCGAAGAGTCAGAGCGGCTCACAATCTCCTTTACCTTCCTCCCCCACAACAGACACCCTGTGAAGTGGGTGGGGCTGGAGAGGGCTCTCACAGCAGCTGCCCTTTCAAGGACAACCTCTGCCAGAGCTATGGCTGACCCAAGGCCATGCTAGCAGGTGCAAGTGGAGGAGTGGGGAATCAAACCTGGTTCTCCCAGATAAGTCCACACACTTAACCACTACACCAAACTGGTTAAGAGTCTGGCAAGCTACAGTTCTCTCAATCAAAGCTCTAGCTGTGCCAGGCTCTCTCAATTGCACAGCAGAGCTACAGATCTAAGTTTCTCCATTGGCTAAGGCTCCTCCTCCCTTGGGGAAGAGGGAATGAGCCAGAGGCTGCTTTGCTTAGCAGCCTTAATTGCAGTTGGGAGTAAGCAGCGAAGTGGTTAAGTTTGCGGGTGACACTAAATTGTTCAGGGTGGTAAGAACCAGAGAGGATTGTGAGGCAGTCCAAAGAGATTTGTCAAGGCTGGTCGATTGGGCTTCAACATGACAAATGAGGTTAAATGTGGCCAAGTGCAAAATAATGCACATTGAGGCCAAAAGTCCAAACTATAAATACATGTTGATGGGGTCTGAATTGGCGGAGATTGGCCAAGAGAGAGATCTTGGGGTCATAGTAGATAACTCACTGAAAATGTCAAGACAGTGTGAGACTGCAATAAAAAAAGCCAACGCCATACTGGGAATTATTAGGAAAAGAATTGAAAACAAATCAGTTAGTATCATAATGCCCCTGTATAAATCGATGGTTTGGCCTCATTTGGAGTACTGTGTACAATTCTGGTCACCACACCTCAAAAAAGATACTGAAGCACTGGAAAAAGTGCAGAAAAGGGCAAATAGAATGATTAAAGGGTTGGAACACTTTCCCTATGAAGAAAGGTTAAAGTGCTTGGGGCTCTTTAGCTTGGAGAAATGTCGACTGAGGGGTGACATCATAGAGGTTTACAAGATTATGCATGGGATAGAGAATGTAGAGGAAGAAGTACTTTTCTCCCTTTCTTACAATACAAGAACTTGTGGAAACTCAATGAAACTGCTGAGCAATTGTGTTAGAATGGGTAAAGGAAGTACTTCTTCACCCAAAGGGCAATTAACACATGGAATTCACTGCCACAGAAGGTGGTGTCGACTACAAGCATAGACAGCTTCAAGAGGGGATTGGATAAACATATAGAGCTGAGGTCCAGCAGTGTATGGACCAGTGATGCTCTGTATTCTTGGTGCTTGGGGGGGCACAGTGGGAGGGCTTCTAGTGTCCTGGCCCCATTGGTGGACTTCCTGATGGCGCCTGGTTTTTTTGGCCATTGTGTGACACAGAGTGTTGGACTGGATGGGCCATTGGCCTGATCCAACATGGCTTCTCTTATGTTCTTATATTCTTATGCAGGGGAGAAATACAAAAAGCAGCTTTAAGACCAATACAGTTTTATTAAAGGTAAGTGTTTTCTGCCTCGCTACAGAGTGTGTGTAGGTGCTGTTAAGCTTGTTTCGTCAGGGCTGTCCTATGTGCAACAGGGTTCCCTCTCCCTTTTCACTGCATTCATGCCCTCATGATCCAGCCTTTCTCAGTAGGAAAGTAGTGCGAACTATTTAGATGAGGAATAACAAACCACCAGTGAGGTGAATTAGGCTGAGAGCATGTGTCCAGCAGACTGAGGATTTTGAACCCAGGCTTCCCAGACAGTAGGCTGATACTGACTACTGTACATTGCTGTCTCTCTGTTCTTGCACTGCCTCATAGGAGCTGAAGTTATTTTTCTGGGGAAGACTATAGTTTTGTAGATAAACACAGCCCTCAGTCTGTGTCATGGTGCCTTCACATCTTGTTAAAGAGCACATAAAACAACTTATGTAGAAAAGCTCACAATGCTCAGCCATTTCATGTCTTCTTAGGTGCTAGGGCCCAGAGCATAGATCATGAAATTTCTGTAATGAATGTCACTAAATCACACGTAAGTTTGCAACTTACAGATACGCACCTGAATAGCATACTCAAGATTGCTACAGAACAGATATTGTCTCCAGATTTTGATGCAATAATTCAGAGCAAAAGGTGTCAGTTATCAGAGACTGTTAAAACAAAATTCTGCAAGCCTGCTAATGTTTTAAGCATGGTTTAAGTACAAAAATAATAATCTTTAGTTGTGTTTGTCTGTGCCCTGTAAAGTTTAAATCTCCACTAACTGGCATTATGTTTTATGACACACATGGCCAGGCCAGGTTTCATTTATGTCAGATCCGGCCCACATAACAAATGAGTTTGACACCCCTGATCAGCTTGCGCTAACTAGCCATCAACTGGAGAATATTCTAAATTCAAAACCAGTATTCTCCCCCCCCCCCAAGTCAACTCCCCCCAACAAAAAAACCCTCACTAAATAGTTTTTGCTGACTCTTACTCATAACACTTTAGGCATTAGCAACTCTGTCTACTGGCTTTTCAGGATTCTTGAAAGGCATCATCAGTGTGTCCCTGTAACTTTGGGGAAAACTGGGCAGGCAAGCTGAGAATTCTGCCATGCTACTTCTGACATACTTTGGTGTTCCACAAAAAATAAAAAGGATGCAACACTGGGAGAGCAAGTCCTTCAATAGCATTGGAGCCTAGAAAATGTTTTGCTTACAGATTCAAAAAGGGAGGAAGGACAGAACATTTTCTGTCTATCTGTCCTTTTATTTAGCAAGTTTATTAAGCAGAACATGTAACATTTGTTTCCTTTATGGTTGGACACAGGCAGGGAGATCAAATTAGGACACGCTTTTTACCGGCGATCACAAGAAATCTAGTGGACACTCCAGTTTCCTGTCACTCAGCCTAGAATAGCCCTTCCCTAGACTGGCTTCTTTAAGACCTGGGTCACTCAGTCAAGTGCTAAATGCTAAGATCACTCAGTTACTGAAGGGCATAGGCTAGCCTGATGAGCGTCTGAGCCTTAGAAAAATGTCTACATGAATGACCACTTATGGACAGTAATAACTAGTCCTTCCCTGAGCAAATGTTAATTCTCATCTCAGTTGGGAGCTCATCAACATTACTGAAAGCCACAGATAGTAGTCTCTGTCAAGCACGCTCATTTCTGTACTGCATTTTGCTATGCAGAGAGCAGGACATCAGCTCTCCATTTCTCCCCCCTTATTTACAGCCAGAGAGCAAGTAGAAAAACCATCTGGCCCTGAGATGTTTATGTTACAGACTGGCCATTAGTACCTTCAAGTTGCCTCTCCCACGGTTTCACACAGACAATCCTTATCTCTCCCCAAAGTGTGAGAAGGTTTGATGTTTCCAATAGCCTAAAATTCCTTAGTAATAAAATAGACAGTTGCTTAGTAACCTTTGAACCTGTGACTCCAGTATGCATCTGTATTGTAACCTTTGATGATATCCTATACAGTAACCGTGTAACTGTTTGTACTCCATTACTCCCAAGGCTTGTGTCCTTGGTACAGCTTCTGAGTTTCTAACAATAAACCTACTTTTGATTTAAAACAAAGGACTTGGTTATTGAGAAATATCGGCGCTTGACAGTCTCAAGCTGTGCAACCAGTAATGGCTACACTCACCACAATTCTGGATGCCATCTCTCTCCAGTCATACCTTATCATACCAGGTCAAGTCCTTACCACTTGTTTTGAGCACTAGCTCCAAGAGGCTTAACTAGATTGGGGGTAAACTAGAAGAGCCATTTTGTACAAGTATAGATTGTAAGTCTGTCTTGAGTGGATGAATACCTACATTCTTCAGGATAGGCTGGGGTTGGCAAGAAAACACACTAAAACAAGCATTCATGTTTCACCCAAATGAAAAGGAAACGTTCAAAGCATTTTTTTTTTTACCGGATCAGTCATAAGTTTTCGCCAAGACGGTGGGAGAAAGTTACCACTGGCTGCTGGAAATACCCCCATAAGTTGCTCCAGAGGTTTGAACTGTCAAAAATAAAAACCATCAGCGATAGGTACCTTGAACCTCCAAAACAATTTGTTAACTCAAATCAGTTATAAGGTAAGCTGTAAATCCTACCGGTTTTGTTCCCTTTTCAAAGTCAGAGGGCATGTCTGCAATTGCTTCAAAATCGGAAGCAAACGGGGCATAGTGGAAAGGATAATACCATTTCCAGGAGGCACATCCCTAGTTTTCAAAAAGCAAGAAGAATCCAAATTAGACATATAAGATAGAGCGACAACTTATTGCTGTAGGGTCTAAGAAGCACTGGAAGGCATCGGTTATCATTGGAGACTAGCTCTTCATTGGAGACTAGCTCTTCATTGGAGACTAGCTCTTCATCACACAGACCAGTTAAATACTAAAATGGCAGAGGTTCAAGGTTACTGCCAACTCAGTTGTAATTACTTGACTAATTTTAAAGTTGTCGCTCTTTGCTCTGCAAGCAGCACAGGAACTGTACGCTGAAAATGCAGCCATTCTGTCTACGAAACAGTCGAATATAGAGTACACTGTAGAGATACTTGAACACCTGCCAGTTTGCCTCACTTCTGGTTTCCCAAGTGGTGATCAGACAGCCAAGTAATCCACAGGCTGTTCAGCTGTTCACAAACTGTCTACATTTGCAGGAACAGACTATTTGCAGCCATCGGGTAACTGCTGGGAGTCAGCTTCTAATCTCCTGCTCAGGAAATTTTGCTCAGTACCAAACGCAGTTTAGAGCCAGTTCCCAAATGATCGGCTGTTAGTTGGCGTCTTCTGATATTTCCATCCTGGAAATGCTGCTGCCTTCCCAGACTTGCTGAATTATAGCATACTTGGGGTGGGGTCACTGATCAGAAGCCCACCTGATTTCCTTTCTTTCTTCCTTATACCAAACTACAGAAAAAAGGAAAGAAACAAGCTGTTTCTCCTCTCCTTTAAAGAGAAGCTCAGAAGCATTGTTTCTGTCCTTGCCCAGTTTTTTTGGGGGGGGAGGGGGGATCTTTTGCCCCAACTAAGCTTGGGGGCAGGAAGGAATAAGCTCTTTCTCTTCCTCACTTTTCCCATACAGAGATTATAGACCACTTTTGTCCCTACTAGATTGAGGGGCGAGGGGGGAGAAACCAACTCTTTCTACTCTCTCCTGGGCAACTTCACTTCTGAAGCTGCTGTGGTGCTGAGCAGGTGAGGTCAGAACCAAACTCCCAGTTAATTCTCCCATCACTTGGCTTCTAACCAAGGGGCAGCTGCAAACTGATACAAGCTGAACATATCCCTAATGGGATCAGTTGCTCATGAGTGCTCAATTGGGTAACTCAGGGTACTCAATAGGCTCACCTGGAAATTTGCAGCATCCCTAGTACAGTGTACTACACTTAAATTACAAAGTTTCATATCAATAAAAATGCAGATATTGCCATACCTCTGATTAACTTTCATATAAATCTCTAAGGTAAACCACCAAAATTTTGGCCATTCCGAAGCACCAGTTTGGTGTAATGGTTAAGTGTGTGGACTCTTATCTGGGAGAACCGGGTTTGATTCCCCACTCCTCCACTTGCACCTGCTGGAATAGCCTTGGGTCAGACATAGCTATGGCAGAAGTTGTCCTTGAAAGGGCAGCTACTGTGAGAGCCCTCTCAGCCCCACCCACCTTGGTGTCTGTTGTGGGGGAGGAAGATAAAGGAGATTGTGAACCGCTCTGAGATTCGGAGTAGAGGGTGGGATATAAATCCAACATCATCATCTTCTTCTTTTCAGCCTCTGTGTCACGTTCTCAGGGTGCAGGCAGGCAGGAGTCCAAAGTCAGTCCAAGGTCGAAGTCCAGGAAGTTAAGCAGGAGCCAAGGCACCAATGCAGAATCACAAACCGGAATCAGAAGTCAATGTCCAAAAGCCAAAAGGTCAGGGTGCCAAGGAAATCAAGCAGGTCAGGATCAGGAAGGAGCATGGATGCAAGCCAGAGAAGAGACTTGTTGCTTCCACAAGGTTACCACGTCCAGGGTGGGAGCTATATGGGCGTTTCAATCAGCCTGCTCCCTGGGTGGCAGTGACTCTGCTAGAACTCAGGGCTGAGAGATCTGAAACATCGGTGTGCCTCACGTCTTCACTCTGAAAGTTCTTTACGGAGTCTGCTTCAAACTCTTGAGATGGGAGGAAGAGAGCTTGGAGGAGATTGATCGTCAACAGCTGACACTGGTGCCTGGAGAGTGATTGATGGGCCAGTTGCTGTTTGTTCAGGTGAAGAACTGGCTGGCAACTCTTCCAGGTCTGTCAACCCTTTCAGCTCCTCGTCAGGGCTCATGACACTATCCCCCCCCCCACAGGACCCGCCCCACAGATGGGCTAGGCCGGTCAGGGTAGGCCGTGTGGAACTGTTGCACGAGGTCAGGGGCATGTAGGTTGTCCACAGGTTCCCAGGAACAGTCCTCGAGGCCATAGCCTTCCCAGTTCATGAGGTACTGGAGGACCTCGTATTCCTCTTCGTCATCAATCAGGACAGGAGGAGGTGGCGCTGGAGGCAGCAGTCGGATGGGATCCAGTGGTATAGCAGGAACAAGGAGGGACCGATGGAAGACCAGGTGGATGCGGAGGGTGGCCGGCAGCTGTAGCTGGAAAGCAATGGGGTTGATTTGGTCCATGATCAGGTAAGGCCCAACAAAGCGAAGGTCCAGCTTGCGAGACTGGCCAGGACGACACAGGTAACAGGTGGAGAGCCAGATGTGGTCCCTGGGCTACAGTGGGGGACCCACCTGTCGCTTTTGGTTGGAGGCTGTCTTATAGGCCTCTTTAGCCTGTAGGAGCTGCTCTCGGAGGAAGTCCTGGAGAGCCTGGAGTTCCTGCAGGTGCACATCAGTGGCAGGAACTGCTGTGGAGGGGCAGGACTGCGGGGAAGAAGCGAGGATGCATGTATGGCGTTGTTGTAGACAAACTCGGCCGGGGTAGCAAGGCGGCCAGTCATCCTGCTGGTAGCTGGTGTAACAACCCAGGTATTGTTCCAGTGTGGTGTTGGTGCATTTGGTCTGCCATCCGTTTGGGGATGGTACGCTGAGGACGAATGCACCTGGGTGCCTAAGCTGGAGTGCAGGGCTTGCCAGAATCGGGAGGTGAACTGAGGACCTCGGTCTGAGATCAAGTGCGCCAGGAGCCCGTGCAGGCAAAAGACATGCTGGAGGTAGAGCTGGGCTGTTTCAGGAGCCGTGGGCGGCTTGGGACATGGAACAAAGTGAGCCATCTTGGTGAAGAGGTCCACCATCACCAGAATGCAAGTGTGCCCCTTGGACCTCGGGAGCTCAGTGATAAAGTCCAGGGAGACGGTGTCCCAGGGTCCTGCAGGTGTGGGTAGGCAATGCAAAAGCCCTGGGGGCTTGGCTGGTACATCCTTGGCCCCCCAGCAGACCTCATAGGAACCGACATAGCGGGCCACGTCAGCACAGACGCGAAGCCACCAGAACTCCCACGTGAGCAGGTGCAGGGTCTTGTGTTGGCCGAAGTGCCCCGCAGGTGGGGAGTCATGAGTCAGGTGGAGCACGTTGGTCTGGATGGGCCCCGGAGGCATGTAATGCTGCCCATGGTGCAGGAGGAGACCTTGGCGGGTAGAAAGGTTCCCGGTCGGGTCGTCTTGCACGTCCAGGAGGCATTGCTGAGCCCAGGGGTCTTGGGCCTGGCTGGCCTGGATGTCTGCAGCCAAGGTCGGGCGAGTCGTGGTGGCAGTGAAGACCGAGGGTGCAAGGATGAGCCCAGTTGCGGTCTCCTCCATTAGAGGCACAGCGTACTCCGGTTTTCGGGAGAGGGCGTCCGCTTTCCGGTTCTGGTTCTACGGGATGTAGGTGATCCGGAAGTCAAACCGGGAAAAGAAGAGGGACCACCGGATCTGACGCTGGGTGAGGCGTTGAGCAGTCTGTAGATGCTCCAGGTTCCGATAGTCAGTCAGGACCTGGATGGGGTGTCGGGTCCCTTCAAGGTGATGCCTCCAAACCTCGAAAGCAGTCTTGATGGCCAGGAATAAATTAAAATGTCATCTAAATAAATGATCACAAAGCAGTTGAGCAGATCACGGAAGATGTCGTTCATCAGCCTTTGGAAGACAGCAGGGGCGTTGATCAGGCCAAAGGGCATCACGAGATACTTGTACTGGCCATAGCAGGTCCCGAAAGCTGTCTTCCATTCGTCTGCTGCGTGGATCCGCACCAAGTTGTATGCGCCCCAGAGGTCCAGCTTGGTATAGACCTGGGCCCCCTTAAGGCGATGCAGTAGTTCTGGGATCAGTGGCAAAGGGTAGCGGTCCCGGACAGAGATTTTGTTAAGGGCCCGGTAGTCAACGCAGGGCCGGAACTCACCACCTTTCTTCTTGACAAAGAGAACAGGGGTGGAATGCGGGGACATGGATGGCCGGATGAAACCCCGTTCCAGATTTTTGGTGAGGAAGTCCCGCAGGACTGCTAGCACCGGTTCAGACATGGGGTAAAGCCACCCCATAGGCAGGGGTGCCCCTGGTACCAAACGGATGGTGCAGTCATAAGGCCAGTGTGGGGGGAGCTGGTCAGCCCCTTTTCCTCAAAGACATCTGCAAAGTCTGTGTAGGCCAGGGAAAGTAGAGGATCAGCAGCTGGGGCGGCAGCCAGGGTGGCCGACCGGGCCTGGTGAGGACAAGGGTCCTTGAAGCTCAGCTTTCCCTGTGCCCAGTGCACGAGGGGGTTGTGTTTTACAAGCCAGGAGTCCCAGAATGAGGGGAAAGTAGGGCATGCGAGCAACATTGAATTGTACTTGCTCGTGATGGTGTTGGACCTGGAGCATGACCGGGTGGGTCTCCTGGGTCACCAGAGCAGAGGAGGCACCCATCGATGGCTTTGACCGGGGTCGGGGTGTCTTTGTCCTGCACCGGGATCTGGTGTTGCTTCACAAAGGCCACATCGACGAAGCAGAGGGCAGCCCCTGAGTTGACCATGGCATAGATGAACAGCCAGTGTCCAGCAAGCCGAGTGTGACGGGTACGAGGAACGGGCCCTGGCCGGTAACACAGGGTTCAGGGACCTGACTAGGTGCCCCAAGATGGGGGAGGGGGGCCCGCTCAGACTTGGGGCTAGTCTTTTACTGGCAGCGGTGCCACGATACTGGGCTGGATGCGCTTTGTGGGGCAGCCGAAGGAGAAGTGCCCCACCCCTCCACAGTGTAGACAGAGATTCTGTGAGCGGCACCGTGCTTTTTCCTCGGGGATGACCTGCGGCCGTGCAGCCTCAAGTTGTTTGGGCTCAGGGTCGTCAATCTTGGGACTGGTGTGCATTGGGGCTGTCACCGTTGCTAGGCGGTAGGGCAGCTGAGAGGGATGGGCACTGCTTCGTGCTTGGCGGTGGCTTTCCAGGCGGCCATCAATGTGGAGACACAGCGTGATTAGGCCTTGCAGCATGGCCGGTCGGTCTACTCATGCCAGCTCATCAAGGACTTCGTCAGCCAGCCCCTCCGTAAACTGGTCCATGAGGGCAGCCTCATTCCAGGCCAGGTCTTGGGCCAGAAGCTTGAACTCGGTGGAAACTGAATCCCTACCCTGCTTCAGGGTCTGGATCTTCCAATTGGCGGTGGCTGCTTGCTAGGGGTTAGCAAAGGCTACAGCCATATGATCCAGAAAGCTCTCGTAGTCAGTCAGCAGGTACGATGGGGCTAGAAGGAAGGGGGTAGCCCATTTAGCTGCCTGCCCCTTTAAGAGGCATACCTTGGTCTTGTCGTTGGAGACGCTCTGGCACGTAATTCAATATGCAGCTTGCACTGTGCCAGGAATGCAGGAAACTCCTCCACCTTCCCAGTGAACTTCTCTGGGGGAAGCACCCAGCACTTGGGTGGGACAGCGACAGTGGCTTGCTGCTGCTGTTGCAGGTGAGCCACCATTTAAGTGAGGTGCTGTACCTGAGTGAGCAAGGCTGCCAGCTGCCCAGAGCCTCCGTCTGCCTCCTCATCCATCTTGTGGAGTGAGTGTGTGGGTGGAAGCAATCTGTCACGTTCTCAAGTGCAGGCAGGCAAGAGTCCAAAGCCAGTCTAAAGTCAAATTACAGGAAGTCGAGCAGGAGCCAAGTCACCAATGCAGAATCACAAACCGGAATCAGAAGTCAATGTCCAACAGCCAAAAAGTCAGAGTGCCAAGGAAATCAAGCAGGTCAGGATCAGGAAGGAGCATGGATGCAAGCCGAGAAGAGACTTATTGCTTCCACAAGATTACCAGACCCTGGGTGGGAGCTATATGGGCGTTTCAATCAGCCTGCTCCCTGGGTGGCAGTGACTCTGCTAGAACTCAGGGCTGAGAGATCTGAAGCATCAATGTGCCTCATGTCTTTGCTCTGAAAGTCCTTTCCGGAGCCTGCTTCCAATTCTTGAGATAGGAGGAGGAGAGCTTGGAGGAGATTGATCATCAACAGCTGACACTGGTGCCTGGAGAGTGATTGATGGACCAGCTGCTGTTTGTTCAGCTGAGGAACTGGCTGGCAACTCTTCCAGGTCTGTTAACCCTTCCAGGTCCTCGTCAGGGCTCATATGATGCCATTTCTACCCCCAGACTGTAAGCCGAAATGCCCTCAAAACGAGGTTGGGGAATTAGTTAGGTGGACACCCGGCTTAATAGGAATCTTTTTACCAAATGTATACCAGGCTCAACCATCCAGATAGTAAATGCTCAATAAAAGGACTCTAATTTTAATAAAACCAATTGTAATTTATTTAGAATAATAGTTCTTTCACACAAGGATAAAATACACAACAAACACACATTCACACAGGTCTAGGAAATACAGATAGATTGATAGGGGAACATATATGGATAAACAGACAGGGCAATAATTACCTCTCGCAGACTCCAAGGAAGACTCCGATGGCGACAAGTGAGGGAATGGGGGAGGACCCGAAACTGATCAGGGATCAGGGATGGATCTACACAGCGGGAAATGGGTTGCTGAATAGAAGCACACCTGTGGGTAGCTAGTCCACAGGTTATAAAGAGTCACCTAAGTCCCGAGGGGATGGGAGGTGATTAGGAGGGGAGATGGGAGGTTCTGCTGATGACCGTGAAGGCTGGACATCGGCTGAACCAATGGTGAGTCTTTGGTGACACCTGATTGGGTGTTTGCTTTGACCAATGAACTTCACCTTCGTCCTGGGCATCCTGGAAACTTCCAGGTTGCGACAGGGCCTGAGGCGGCTCCGATGGTATCAGTATGGAAATGGTTGGGTGCTTGGGATGAGATGGGATTATCTGGGAAGGTGACAATAGGGAATCAAATACTGACCTAGGTATCCCCGGTGTATACAAAAGACTTGGATGTGACAGGAGAGAGCCTTCCTCTTTTCTCATCATCTCCTGGGTAAGAGTTATTGTTCAGGATATTGCTGAGCAATTAGGATCAACAGTTGAACTGTTAATCTATTCATAAAATGGATAGGTTGCTTGCGGGCTAGGAATGACTCAGGGTGTGTACGTGAGATTCCCACTAAGAAGGAATGAAGTCCAACCTGGCAGGAAGATGGCTACAAGTGGTGTTAGCGAAACACAGTGGTTTCCATGCTTAGCGCTTCAACACCGGTCGCCTGGACAGCTCCGTGGCAGCGCAGCTTCTTCCTCACCATGGCGGGCCCACTCAGTGACGGGAGCAACGTTCGTGCATGTTGGCAAGCACTCTGTGCCTGTTTAGAATGCCTGCACACTTATGCTGCTGGTACACATGAGTCCCATTTGGTTCCTGGATGGCTTTACTCGCACTCTCTGGCCAGACGGGTGCAAGCTCACTTCTCCAGGCGCCCTGGCAACCATGCTTGTGACTATAATATTTGGGAAAGAGGGGTCGTTTCCTCACAAGACCTTTCTCCTGCTGGTTCAGAGAGCAAAAGCAAGAGGACATGCCTACCAGCAGGAGCCCTCCGACCATAAGTGGGCACATAGCAATGCTGTTGTGCACATATGTGAGAGGGGCTGGATTCCAACCACAGGTTCTAATTGAAGAATTCCTTTCTCCAAGTTTGATGCCAAGGGAGTCAACTATCTGCACTCTATATAGTTTCATAAAAAAGATGATGATATTGGATTTATATCCCGCCCTCCACACTGAGTCTCAGAGTGGCTCACAATCTCCTTTACCTTCCTCCCACACAACAGACACCCTGTGAGGTGGGTGGGGCTGGAGAGGGCTCTCACAGCAGCTGCCCTTTCAAGGACAGAGTCTCAGAGCGGCTCACAATCTCCTTTACCTTCCTCCCCCACAACAAACACCCTGTGAGGTGGATGGGGCTGAGAGGGCTCTCACAGCAGCTGCCCTTTCAAGGACAGAGTCTCAGAGCGGCTTACAATCTCCTTTACCTTCCTCACCCACAACAGACATCCTGTGAGGTAGGTGGGGCTGGAGAGGGCTCTCACAGCAGCTGCCCTTTCAAGGACAACCTCTGTGAGAGTTATGGCTGACCCAAGGCCATTCCAGCAGGTGCAGGTGGAGGAGTGGGGAATCAAACCCAGTTCTTCCAGATAAGAGTCCGCACGCTTAGCCACTACACCAAACTGGCTCTATATCCTGGCAATAAAAAAAGGCTATATGAACGATCACCTAAACCAACAGCAATTATATAGTATACTCCATGCAATATCAGGCACTACATGATGCCCAAGAGGTGTACATTTCCCCCCTAGAAAGTCAAATTGGGGAACAAATCTTTCTGACCTCGGGAGCAACTTGCAACTCCTAGGCATTATTGGGTTCCTAAATTTTAGCACCATTCGCATTTTTGATCTAAAATCCAAACCATGCAAAGAAAACGCTTACTAGAATTCCTGAGTATTGGCTCCCCCCCTTGTAATCAGGAATTAGTTTTCTTTAATACTGATAGTTAACATAGTTAAATACCTGATAATAGTATCGGAGAACCCAACAAAGCCCTTCCACATAAGATTGTACCACTTTACGACGGAATTTATTGTCAGACACATCGACATCAAATTTGTTCTTGTAATATCTCTGCTTCCAGCCAGCTTCCCATAACCTATAGAACAATACAATTTTTTTTTAACAGTGCATAACATACAAATAAAGCCAATAGTTTTAACACAGTACATTCACCTGAACAAAGAGTATCGAGAACATGAAAGACATTCCTACACTGTTCCTGAGGGTTTTCTGATTCAATTCCATCCTGCCCTCCCATCAGCAAGGAACAGGAACAAATCCACTGGCTGGGTTCCAAAGGACTCTCCATTCAGAGGGCTGGATCTTACAAAGCACAAGGGCACTCACAAAATCAGTTCTTTCCTAATTGTAACCACAAAAAAACCTGACGTTAGGGTTGGGGTTGAGGACCAAACCTGGTAGTGAAAGTGCATCTCCCTCTGCGATTGAAAAGAGAGGAGGGGAAAAAACCATCCCACAAACTGGAGACACTGTAAGCGGTGTTCCTGCCTCCCATGGGATGGCGAGCTGGGAAACAGCAAGTCAGATAAGATCCAACACTTGGATTTTGACAGTGGCTGAAAGTGGTCAGTTAGAAATGAGAGTTGACGGAGTAGGTTAGCTCAACAGCAGGTAGAAATAAGGGTAAGATTTTCATTAAGGCATCCTTACAATCTGTCACTGAGGGAACTGCTTACCAGGATTCTGTGTTGGCCGCTAATATTTCCCTCCATTCTTTGTTATTTCAAGGCAACTAGTTCTTGCTCACATTTGAAAAGAAAAACCATCTTCCCTCTGTCCAGTTTAGCTTGCTGCCTCAATTATTGGTGGCAGGCTTGGCTGGCCTTTATATCCAAACCAGAATTCTATCACAGAACATTATTCCCA
The DNA here is from genome assembly GCF_032191835.1 of Heteronotia binoei. NCBI lineage: Eukaryota > Metazoa > Chordata > Lepidosauria > Squamata > Gekkonidae > Heteronotia > Heteronotia binoei. The sequence continues at coordinate 10,136,510 of NC_083236.1, forward strand.
GGTTGGAAAGTAACAAATCCTGCAATGGCTTGTAAAATGAAGCTTGTAAAAAGGTTGAAGGAAACTGTCACATCTTTTAACCCCATCATCAGATCCTTATCCACACCTTATTCACAGAATTCAAACCGGTATTTTCTGTGCATGCCAAGGCTTTTGACACACCCCACCCCAGTCCTGCAGACTTTTGTGCCCTATCCACAGAATTGTTCTTGCAAGGCTTGCTGAGGGGCATTTGATAGCACCACTGGAAGGAAAATTCATGTGTGCATGCAAATAAGTGCTTTCTGGATCTTGGACACTAACAACACATGTGTAGCCATGAAACTCCATTGGAGATCTTATGCAAAACTTCAGTGAAACCTCTTTCAAAAGTTAAAACTCCACTCTGTGCTCTTCAGAGGATAAGTGGGATACAGATATTACTATACACCAACAGAGAGTCAAAATATGCATGAGTTAAAAGAAGTTGGCATTGTTATCCTATCTCCTCCTTTTATATAATGAGCAACCAGCCTAAGAGTGAGAAATATATAAAACAAAATATACTTTTGGTTCTGAACTAGTTCTCTCCCCATGTACATGTACCTTTATGTACACATAATGAGAATGACTGCAGCCCCTCACATCCCACCAAAACACACAGCAGAGTCCCCCAAACTTTGGGAGGGCGTTTTTAAGAGGCTGCTGCTGGGATGGGGCAGCAAAATATTTCTCATACGCAAGTAATAGCAGTCATCATATATTCTAATTACCCAACCAGCTAAATTTGAGGCTATTTAAATCCTGTGATGGGAGCTGTGAATGGACATGACACATCTTTCTGCAAACCTAAAGAATGACCCAAATTGCAGCCAAATCGGAAACTGAAAATAATTACATTTGGGGGGGAGGGGTGTTAAAAAAAACCCCAAATGATAAAAGGAGTGTCTGAAGCTTTAAAAAGAAAAGGAAGATGCCAGTGGCCACTGCTAGGCAACCACAGTATTCCAAGCTTGGTTTTTGTCAGTAAAAGTCTAGGGGAGGGTGCAGGCCCTTTCCAGGGCTTTTTTGGTCTTTGAGGAAGGGCTCACTGGGGCTGGCAGCAACCACTGGGCATCTACCTTGATATCACCTGACTTGCATGACTCCCCCAGGCCTTGCTGGTTTACTATTGTTCAACAACAGCCATCCTATGAAAGCCAGCAGGATGTAGAAATTAGAGGTTCAGAGCAGGGAGACCCAAGTTTAAATCATCCGTTTGCCACGGAAGCACACTAGGTGCTTGATCAGGGGAATGCTGTGGACACAGTTTGCCTTGATTTCATTGAGGCTTCTGATATTACATAGAACCTTTGGTGATCCTGTTTGGATCCTGTTACTGTTAGGTGAATCTGTAACTGGTTTACAGATCGCACCCAAAGAGTGCTTGTGAATGGTTCCCTCATTCTCTCAGAGAGCAGTGATAAGTGGAGTGCCTCAAGGCTCTGCCCTGGGACCTCTTCTGTTCAACATCTATTTGGATGAAGGAACAGAGGAAATGCTTATAAATTATTTGGTGAAGGAACACAGAAAATTTCCTGCACTGTGCAGGGGGTTAGCTAGATGACCCTGGGGATCCCTTCCACCTCTATGATTCTATGATATTAGGCCCATCAGAAAAGAATAAAAGTTTTTATATCCTGCTTTTCTCTATCTTCAGGAGTCCCAAAGTGGCTTAAAATCCCCTTCTTCACCCCACAACAGGCACCTCATGAGGCAGGTGGGGCTGAAGAGAATTGTGACATACTTTCAGCGTAACCTGCCTCACAGTGTTGTTGTGAGGAAAAAAAAGAAGAGAATTGTCAAGTCGGCTGGATTCAATAACGAGTCTTTGGTTGAAACAAAGTTGCTAGTTTATTGAAAGTAGAGCTGAAGACCATGATAGAGATTGAAGGACTGGGGTACATAGACATTAACCAAGCTTTTAAGGTATGGATCAAAGGATTCCTACGGGCGGGGCACTCTATGCAGTATATCTTCACACTAGAATGTTACTCCCTCGTTCCCAAGCTAAGGCCTTGGCGTTTCGCACTCCCACAGACACCCGGCTTGAGAAGGCTCAACTATCTTGTTCACATATCAGCATTTCAAAGCAGGCTACACAACAAAGGCACAGCTAAGAAGAGGGGGGAGGGAGAGGTAGCTAGCAGCATATCGGTGTTCAGTACAAGCCCAGAATCCCTTGCTTCTGAACCAGAGTTAAGCAACATGTTCATAAGAAATATAGCAGACTTGACAAGAATGATGTAAGATACTTTGGTCTCCACTGTGGAAAAATGCAAGGCATAAATGAAGTATATAAGTAATAGATATAGCTGATGATGGGATGCAGGTAAAAGGTGGGCTGGACAATGGCTTAGGAGGAGAGAAGGGAAATGGAAAGGGATACAGAGGCTGCCGGGAGGAGAGAAAGGAAGCATAGCAGGGAGGGGGATACAGGGGGAACTGAAGCTCCTCCTTTAAGTCTTTGCAGATTCCTTATCATGCAAGAGGGCCAGACCCAGCAACTAGAACTGGGCCACAATGTTCCTAGGTAGAGGCTGTTGGGGTGCAGGAGAGACAGCTGAAGACAAGACAAGATAAAGGTAGAAGTCAGCAGGAAAAGCCTATAGGGTCTTTAATGAAAGAGAAAGAGGAAATAGAGGAGGGGGAAATTAGATGCCTGTGCATGTCATTGTGGGTTCCCACTTGACTTATACTACTTGGGATCCAAGCTTTTATAGGCAACTTATTCAGATGCAGAAAAGATACATGGAGCTGGCATTCTCAGGCCACTGATCAGCCTAACTCAGTCCTGTCTGGTCTACTGGAAGTGGATCTCTGAAATCTCTGGCAGAAAAGGTTTTTACTGGTCCTGCTAAGATCCTTTCAGCTGGAGCTGAACCCAGGGGGTCTTGTCGCTTGAAGTATACACTTCCCTACTCAAAAGGAAAAGCCTGACCTGCATATGGCTGCAAAACTGAAAAGTTTAATTTATACTGCAAAAGAATGACACTCCACTCAACTGAATACCAAACCACTAGCTAATCTGGAGCAAGGTCTCGAAGGGAGTAACTGCTTTTAGGGCAAAAACCTGCACGCATACTAATGGAGATACTTAAATTTAACAGCTACAAGCAGACACATCTCGCTGGAATTTACTGAGTATCCCAGCCCTCCACATTAATTATCGGTGGATAAAAAGATAATAGAAAAGCATTACTAATATACAGTAAACAGCATTAACGAGCCAGCATCCCTTTTGACACTGTGTTAACGAAGTACCAAATGTGTTACCTGATATTATCTTCGGGCTCAGGTTCACTGTCGCTGTCCTCTGCTTTACGCTTAATGCCTCCTGGCGTACCATCAGATGAGAAGCTTGTGTTAGGAGAAGATGAAGGAGTCTGGGGACACAATTATTTTGCAGAGAATTAAAGGTAAGGTCTTTCTACATTTTTAAAATTAACGGTTTTGTTACAAGGAACTGAAAAAAAAAATCCCACCCATTATATGCCACCCCAAAGGCTGCCACCCCAAAGAACCATGTACTATGAGCTCCATGCACCCAAGGTTTGTATTTCTCAAACAGCACCCATCTATGCCATGTTGCAAACAACTTCTAAAATGGTGGGGACTTTCAAAAGCAGATTGTTTTATAACAAAGGATTGGTGGTGGTCTTGTTAATCAAAAGGAAGGAGGAAGAATTACATCGAAGCATACTTAAAGTAGCTCTCTGGATTGTGGCCCACAAAATATGAATGATTCAAGATAGGGCTTCCCTAGCTTCCTTGAGCCTGTGAACACTTTTGGAATTTTGAGACGGAATGGAGAGGACCATCTCAAAATGGCTGCCACAAGAGGTGAAGGCAAACCCACATGAGGTGCAGCCAAATGTAATCCTTCCCTACTTGCATCTCAGAATGGCTGCACGCCTCCTACAGCTGTTTTGGCACATGAAGATGCATGTGGGAGGAGGGGACAAGAGGCCCCAGTCAGGATTGGATCCTCAGTGCATTTTAAAATCACTTTAGAATGGCCGTGGTGATCCCATGGTTCTGGGAGTAGAGTCCAATTGAGGTTCCCTAAGCTCAGAGCATGCTTTCCTTGGAACCGTAGAAATGTACACAAGAAATATCTATATTTACAGATTTTGTAAATACACAAGTCAAACATGGAAGCTCACAGTCATAAGTTTTAAGGTGGGGAGGCATGAGTATTGGGAGGGCAGGTGTGGAGACTCAATAGGCAGGGCTTGATAATATGAGGGTTAGAAGCTGGTGATGGCACACTGAAAAGCAGTATTAACAGTTCTTCCACACATTGCTAGGCACAGATCATACAGTATCTCTATGCAGTCACAATCATGTAGCTTTGTAGAGAACAGCTATTCAGCAGACTTTTAAAAAGTTGCATTTATCTGTAACTGTTGTTCATCAAGTGGTAACCTGCGCAGCCCCACATAGGTTACTACATATGAGAGAGATTTTGAAGAGCAAAAACTCTAGAGGGCATTCCATTTCCCCTACTTCATGCTGCTTTCCCACCGTTTCCAGTGTAAAAGGAGAGGGCAAAGCATCACTGCCTCAGTTCCTCATTGCCACTGTTGGAGAGAGCGAGCTTTATTTATTACAAACACTGGAGCTCGCAGTTGCACAGAAGGGAGGGATGTGTGACTGCACAGGAGACCATTCAATCATAGAATCACACAGTTGGAAGGGACTTCCAGGGTCATCTAGTTCAACCCCTGCACAATGCAGGAAATTCACCAATACCTCCCCCACACTCTCCCCCCCCCCCCCATGCCACTTGCTCCATGCCCAGATGATGGTAGAAAAATCCTCCAAGATTCCTGGCTAAACTGGCCTGGAGAAAATTACTACCTGGCCTAAAAGTGGTGAACAGCATTTCCCTGGGCATGTAAAGAAAGGGTCCCGTGAACTAAGCACTAATACAACCTTTCCTGCCCTCTTTCTCATGATCTGCCTATGTTCAGTGAACAGTAGTTTCAGATAAGTAAAAAAAGGTAAAGGTAGTCCCCTGTGTAAGCACCAGTCGTTTCCGACTCTGATGTGACGTCGCATCACGTTTTCACAGCAGATTTTTTATGGGGTGGTTTGCCATTGCCTTCCCCAGTCATCTACACTTTCCCCCCAGCAAACTGGGTACTCATTTTACCAACCTCAGAAGGATGGAAGGCTGTGTCAACCTTGAGCAAGCTACCTGAACCCAGCTTCCATCGGGACCAAACTCAGGTCATGAGCAGAGAGCTCGGACTGCCATACTGCAGCTTTACCACTCTGCACCACACGGCTCTTTCAGATAAGTACCACCCCATTTTTCATTGTGCAGTCCACCCTGGGAGAGTAGCGAACTGACTTGAAAGACAGGTGTGAGGTCCTAGTTGAAAACTTACTAGAGCAGGGGTGCCAAACCTCTTGCCCCCAGGGCTTTAATCTGGCCCACAAGTGGGAGTCTCATCTCTTCTCCCCCTGCTCTAGCCTTGCCCTTCTGAGCAGAGGGGAGCAGAGGATGGGGCTGTTGGAACTCTCCAGCTTGCTTGGTCTCATCTTCACCAACCTCTGGATGGAAATTTCTCTGGGCCCATGCCATCTTGCCAATTCTGGCCTATGACATCACAGTGCCACCTGTCACCTCCTGGAGCCACTCACTCCCATGACCCTGTCTCTAGGTTGTGATAGGTGGGACAGGCAACCAGTGACCACCACAAATGGGGAATGGGGGTGGGGCCAGAGAACAGTCATGAGTCAGAAGAGGCTGGTCTCCAGCTTGTACGGGAAGAAAGGTGGAAGAAAAAGAGCAAGAGAGGAGCATGAAAAAGGGCGAGGACTCCTTATCTCTTCTGGGAGCTTCCTGAACTGAATAGCAGAAATGGACAGCCTTAGCCAAGGCCAAGTTGAGCCTGGGAAGAAGAAATGGCGTGCCCCGTATGGAGATTGCAAGGGATTCTTGCATTGTCTAAAAAGAAGGCGTTTGCTCTCAGGAGCAAGCCAAAGCACCCAAAAGAGACCGGTGGAGGTGATTCCTCCTGTCCAGTCAGCTTCCAAGGAAGGATGAGTGATTGGATGCCCAGGAGGAAGCAGGTTGAGGCCCTGCTTCTCCTTCCAAAAGGGATCTCTTTGCAGCTGCTTTTGAGTAGCATAACTAGGGGGGGAGGGAAAGGGAAGGTCAGCTACTTTCCCTACTTGTTGCCTTTGAACCTGGAAGGAGGCAGAAGTTTTTGTTATTTCCTTAGGAAGGGCAGGAACACATCAGGGCTGGGTTGACTTTGCATTTCTGGCCTCGGGCTGTTGGTGACATTTTCGCTATTACTCAGCAGAGAGGGAGAAAGAGGCTGGTCAGGGAATCTCCTTGCAAAGGAGGCAAACAAACCTCCTTTCCTTCTCACTGCATGCAAAACTTGGAGAAGTTTTTGAGGGGAGGCACCAGTATACTGTAAATCTGATGCCTCTAGATCAAAACACGGACACGCACCAAGCCGAAGATACCCTCAGACAGACTCTCCATTATAGCCTAAGGGACCAGTGACTATATAATAGTCTCCATAGACTACAATGGAGTCAGAGAAAACCATTTATTTGCACACCCCTATTATACTTTTCAGTATGATTTGTAAGCTGCCTTAAATCACAGCAAAAAGTGGGATATAAATATTTGAATAAATAAATAGTTCGAGTAACATTTAAGCAACTTCCTGTTTCTTAGGTTAGGCAAAGCAGGAGTCAAGTAGCACCTTTAAGACCTCCTCAGTTATACTTGAACTGTAATGCTGGTTGTCACATTTCACTAAAAAAGAAGACAACAAAGCAGAGGAAAAGTAGACTGCAAGAGTCCCCCCCAAAAAAGCTGGCATGTTTTCTAAGGCTCAGCACAGGGCAACAGCCCAAGGCCAGATCCACCACATAGGAGCTCTGCCAATGAAAAGTTGGCACCCCCAGTTAAAGCCAGCTGGCCTTCCTATAAAATTTCTGTGTGAGTGAGAGTGAGAGATGTGGGGCAGAAAGAGATTATTGGAGATTACTGCAGTATATCTCAACAGCACTGGAAGTGATGGTACTATGAACTTGGCACCATTTTACTGGTCCTGCTTTTAACAGCTATCTGACACCAAAATTAAACTTCTCCTGTAGATTTTAAAAAAGGATGAAAGAAGTTCACTGGCTAAATATCTGCAAAACAGGTTGATTTTAAAGGCTTGGGAAACACAGCCAGTAAAAAGCTGCAGGCCCCTCATAAATATCCTTTTGGGGATAACTACAGAAAAGCTTGTATGAACTTCATATAACTGGAAATTAATTCATTAATTGCAGTACAATTCTCTGCTAACTTTCACAGCAATTTCCCAATGTTTCAGCCAAAGAAAAGTATGAAAAATAGCTGTCGAAAGATTTTCTTGAAACCAAGCAAGCTTGGTTATAGCTTGAGTCAGGGTTCCAGTAGTAGCAGCTGAAGGAAGGGCCTACTAAGTGTTTCAGCATATTTTGAGGTAGAGCAGCTGCCAGGGCCCAGTGTGGGTGATACACAGTGCTGTCATTCCTGATGGCAATGGCAATAGCACTCGCAACTTCATACACTGGCCAGTGCTGTTGAGGAAGGTGTGTGTAGGTGGTGCAGGCAATTGAACATGGGCATTAGGAGTGCATGCAAGCTGGAGGAAAACACGCAAACAGATAGATGCATGCAGGTGTGGGAGCGGAAAGAGAGGACCGCCCACTTTCCACTCCCATTTTGGCTCAGCATGAGTTTCAGAGAGATTTTTCTGAAAATGAAGTTAATTCAGAAGAGGCAGGTTTGGGGGAGTGCCCTGGAAGTGACATCACAGGAAAAGGTGGAGTTTTGGTCCAGTGTACCCCGGAAGTGACATCACTTGGCTCTTGACACCACAGGAAATGACATAATTCGTCTTCGGGCTCCACCCCCGAATTTTCGTGGGCCACGAAGGAGAAGTGTAAAAATAACCGGGCCAGAGGAAAGAAAAGTTTGGGAAACCCTGTTTTACTGTATATGCAACCCCTCCTTACTATCACCTGCAAATTTAATAAGCATTCTCTCTATTCCTTCATCTAAAATTTATAAAGATGCTGAACAAAATAGGTCCCAGGACAGATCCTTGAGGCACTCCACTTGTCATTCCTCTCCAAAAGGATGAGGAACCATTCACAAGTACTCTTTGGGTGTAATCTGTCCAACATAGTATGTTAAACCTTTTTAAAAGCCTTACTAAAATCAAGATAAATGATGTCAATAGCATTCCCCTGATCCAGCAAGGTAGTTACTTACTCCAAAGAAGAGATAAGGTTAGTCTGACATGACGTGTTCTTGAGAAACCCATGCTGGCTCTTAGTAATCACAGCCATCCCTTTCAAATACTTAAGGACTAACAGATTATATGTTCTAAAACTTTTCTAGGCATATACATCAAGCTGACTGGTTGGCAGTTACCCAAATCCTCTTTTTTCTTCTTGAAGATGGGGACAACATTTGCCACCTCCAGTCTTCTGGCACTTTACCTGCTGTCCAAGAATTCTCAAAAATAATGGCAACAGGCTCAGAAATTACATCTGTGAGTACATCTGGCCCTGAGGACTTAGTTTCATTTTTTAAAATCTAGGCATTGGTATACTACCCCTATGCTGATCCTAGGCTGCAATTCCCTTCCTGCATAATATGTTCTGTTTTTGCCATGTTGTGTACTGTTTCCCTCACAAGAGAAGCCTGAGGAAAAGTATAAATGGAGTAGCTCTGCCCTTTCTTCATCATCTGTTACAATTTCACTTTGCTGTCCTTGCAACAGGCCTACCGCATCCTTGATCTTTTTCTTACTTTGTATGTAAGAACCAGTTTTTGCTGTTTTTATCAACTCTTGCTAGCCTAAGCTCATATTGAGCTTTAGCTTTCTCAACTTTTTTTCCGTTTATATTCATCCTCGGTTGTAAGGCCCTCCTTCCAGTTCCTAAATGAGGTTTTTTTAAATTTCCCATGTCCTCAGAAAGCTGAAACAGGCCCAGAATGGAGATAAGGAAAAATAATTATGGGAGGTGTGGGAGGGCATGACAACAGTCACACAGAGGCTGAAGCTCAGCATTCTTTTTGTTTGCAGTGAATTTTTGCAGTCTTTTCCTGTCATATTTGGCCTTGTGGCGTTTAGCATCAGTGTGTACTTGTGGCATGATCTGGGGTTTTTTTGTGTGTGGCTTGGTTGTGTTATGTCATACCATAGAGAAAGCACCTCAAGGTGACTGTTTTCTGTAGGGGAAATTATCTGACTTCAGCTTTCCATCCCCTCCCCTCTCCCTGCAGCCTCTACATAGGAAAAGGATAGTCCTTCTCCAAAGTGGAAACCAAAGCAGCAGGGAAGCAGCCTCAGCAGGTTATAATGACAGAGTCCACCCTGCAAAGCAGCCACTCTGCAGGGATGAACTCTGACAGGCTTTGGTGTAAATGATAACGGGAACAAACTTCACTGAAAAACAATGTAACATATACACTTTATACGTACTATATAAGACAAAATAATATAACTCTTTGCTGTAGATATATCCCACTTCAATATAAATGGTTCAAAGTCCACAAAAGCAACAGGCAGATGTTCCAGAACTGTGCACTTAGGAAAAATTTCACAGAAGTCCAAAACTGAGAGAGAAAGAGAACTCATCCTTTCCAGAACTTCAAGACAGTTTCCATGTCCTGATCGCCTTCCCCTTCCTTGCAGCCTCTACACAGGAAAAGGACAGTCTTTCTCCAGTGTGGGACGGGGGAACAAAGCAGCTTACATCATTCTCCTCTAACAACTCTTTCTCTTGTATGTGTGTGGTTTGGATAGACACTGGTAATCATGGCACTATCAGGACAGCGTCCTGTCATGGGTTACTGCAGCTTCAGTCATATATATTTACATGAGAAGGGATGCAGGCAGATAAACTAGGGGTTTGCCATGGGCACTGGAAGGGGGTGAGCCCAAATTGGCGCCCCCCACCTCCCTGTGTCCAAGGCAACTGCCTAGTTTGCCTAGTGGGCGAGTCGGCCCTGACTGAGAACTTTCAGTCATATATATTTACATGACAACCTGTATACTATAAAAGGGGAGAAATGATGTTCTGTTGCTTCGTAGTGTAAATCCAGCGCTCTGCTGCTACATAGGTTATCTAGTTGCCATGGAGATGAGGCTCTGGTGCCCGGATGTACAGTCTCCCTCCCATGACCAAGGGATGTGAACTGCCTTAAAGGTGCGAAAAGAAAGGAATGTGGTGCTATTTGGTGATATACAAAATGTTGTGTGAAAAGATGGGAGGGGGAAAGAGTCACAATTGCTCATGTGATTTGTCTCTTTTATGTCTGTCTGTAAACATTAACTTCATTCCTAGCAAGCAAGCCTCTGTGCTGCAATCTCTCCTCACCGCCCTCCCTCCAGCACTGCAAGTCACTGCCCTCCTTCCCTTTGTCGCCCATTCCTCCCCCCCCCGCTGGTCCTTCCCCGCCACCGCCCTCCTTCCCTTCATCACCCATTCCTCCCCCCCATGGCTGGTCCTTGCCCGCCGCTGCCCTCCTTCTTCGCAGCGCTGCAAGGCAGCCTTGTGCTCTGTCACCCTCACCGCGGCTGCTCCTTACTGCCTTGGATGCGGCTGGCGTGGCTTCATATCCTTTGAACAGCCCGCAAGAGGAGAGATTGCTCTCCCTCCTAACCGAAACTGGAAGTGAGGGGGTGCGATGTCTCCTCTCGTGGGCTGTTCAAAGGATAAGAAGCCACGCCAGCTGCATCCAAGGCAGTAAGGAGCAGCCACAGTGCGGGCTGGGGGGGTGAGGGAGGGCAGCAAGGGGCAAGGACCAGCTGCAGGGGTGGGGGGAGGAATGGGTGACAAAGGGAAGGAGGGCTGCATCAGGCAAGGACCAACCTCAACGAGGGACGGACGATGACGGGAAGGAGGGCGGAAGTGGTGGTGGGCAAGAACCAGCGGGAGGGGAAGAATGGGCAACAAAGGGAAGGAGTGCGGCGGTGGGCAGGGAGCCTGCCTAGGGTGCCACGTGCCCACAGGCTGGCGCTGTTCTCAGTGGTTGGCCATCAGAGGGGTCAAAGCATATGGTGAGCTAAAGTTGGCCAGGGAGGTTCAATACAACAAGAAAATCTTCTGTTATGTGAAGAGCAAACACAAGATAAAAGGGCCCATTGTTGGGTGATAATGGAGAAACTGGCAGAGGACACATACACTTCTCCAGACAAAATATTTTCTAGAGCTAATACATACATTATTTGCACATTTTGGCATTTCAAAGTGCACTTCCTGAAACAGATATATTCTAAATAAAGACATGTATAATTTATTAAATACATTGTAACTCTTTAAGAAGTATAACCAAGTGTTTTCATAGCAGAAGAATATTTTAAAACCCTTATTTTCTTTGTATACTACAACAATACTGAAGGCACAAATCCGTCCCATATAACCAATGTTTGTTTTTGTGAGCAATAAGGGTTCACCATTCTCCAACTGCTATTGTGGGATGCCCAACTCCTCCCAACATGTAATGAGACAGCTCAAGGTTGTCAAGAACTCTTTTTCAAATTGGTTTTCATGAGGCCAGAGATCTTTGTAAACACCAGTGACCATGAGACTACATTACCATGCACTTTTCTTGAGGCTTCTGATCAACAAGGAACTTTAGTTAGAATGGTACATTTGGGTAAACCATAGGGTTTCCAGCCTAGCTCCATACAGTGAAGGGAGCATTTGTGGGACTCTGTGATACTGCTTCCAGCCAAGAACCTGGAAGCAACATCATTATGGTCACTGAAGGTTAAAAAAAAAAAGATCAGGGAACTTCCTAGAGTGCCACATGGCAGATGTGGTGTCACTTTCAGGTTCCAGATGGAAGTGGTACAGTGTGGCACCATTCTCCCCCCTTCGTTTTTGTTCCCGTTACTGAATGGAACGGCAGTTGGCCAGAGCCCACGGGCAGGAGGTTATCTGCCATAATGGGCGAGCTGGTACCCTAGTTATTCAACACGTTACCATCTCAAAATAATTCCTTCCATATATCATGGGTGAAACTTGCCCAGGTGACCTTGAAAACTATTTACAAGACTGTGGTCATTACTTGGTTATGGGGCCCTGGGGAGGCCAAAGTACTTTCTTCTCACCCACTTTACTTTTTCACTTCACAGAAGCAACCTCATGACTGAAATGGGGCTAAGTATGTGATCATCCTTATTCAATCTTCTCCATTGTTCCCGGAGATCTGAGGAGGGATCATGAAAACCCGAGACCCACTCCTAGAATCATTGAGTTGGAAGGGAGCTCCAGGGTCATCTAGTCCAACCCCCTGCACAATGCAGAAACTCACAAACAACTCCCCCTAAATTCACAGGATCTTCATTGCTGTCAGATGGCCATCCAGCCTCTGTTTAGAAACTTCCAAGAAAGGAGAGCCCACCACCTCCCGAGGAAGCCTGGAGAGGAGGTGGCTGAGAGGTGATATGATCACCATCTTCAAGTACTTGAAGGGCTGTCATATAGAGGATGGTGTGGAATTGTTTTCTGTGGCCCTGGAAGGTAGGATCAGAACCAATGGGTTGAAATTAAATCAAAAGAGTTTCCGACTCAACATTAGGAAGAACTTCCTGACAGAGCAATTCCTCAGTGGAACAGGCTTCCTCGGGAGGTGGTGGGCTCTCCTTCCTTGGAGGTTTTTAAACAGAAGCTAGATGGCCATCTGACAGCAATGAAGATCCTGTGAATTTAGGGGGAGGTGTTTGTGAGTTTCCCGCATTATGCAGGGGTTGGACTAGATGACCCTAAAGGTCCCTTCCAACTCTATGACACTGTTTCTAAGCCTGTTCCACTGAAGAATCGCTCTAACTGTCAGGAAGTTCGTCCTAGTGTTGAGCCGGAAACTCTTTTGATTTAATTTCAACCCATTTCTTCTGGTCCTACCTTCCGGGCCCACAGAAAACAATTCCACACCATCCTCTAGATGACAGCCCTTCAAGTACTTGAAGATGGTGATCATATCACCTCTCAACCACCTCCTCTCCAGGCTAAACATCCCCAGCTCCTTCAACCTTTCCTCATAGGACTTGGTCTCCAGACCCCTCACCATCTTCGTCGCCCTCCTCTGGACCCGTTCCAGCTTGTCTACATCCTTCTTAAAATGTGGTGCCCAAAACTGAACACAATACTCCAGGTGAGGTCTTACCAGAGCAGAGTAAAGTGATACCATCACTTCACGTGATCTGGACACTATACTTCTGTTGATACAGCCCAAAACTGCATTTGCCTTTTTAGTCACAGCATCACACTGTTGATTCATGTTCAGCGTATGGTCCACTAAGACCCCTAGATCTTTTTCGCACGTACTACTGCTAAGACATGTCTCCCCCATCCTATAACAATGCATTGGATTTTTCCTACCTAAATGCAGAACTTTACATTTATCCCTGTTAAAATTCATTTTATTGGTTTTAGCCCAGTTTTCCAGCCTGTCAAGGTCATCCTGTATCCTGTTTCTGTCTTCTTCTGTGTTTGCGACCCCTCCCAATTTCATATAATCTGCAGATTTAATAAGCATTCTCTCTATTCCTTCATCTAAATCATTTATAAAGATGTTGAACAAAACAGGTCCCAGGACAGATCCTTGAGGCACTCCACTTGTCACTCCTCTCAAAAAGGATGAGGAACCATTCACAAGCATTCTTTGGGTGTGATCTGTCAACCAGTTACAGATGCACCTAATGGTAACAGGATCCAAACCACATTTTACCAACTTGTCAAGAAGGATAGTATGTGGAACCTTATCAAAAGCCTTACTGAAATCAAGATAAACGATGTCTACAACATTCCCTTGATCCAGAAAGTTAGTCACTTTCTCAAAAAAAGAGATCAGGTTAGTCTGACATGACTTGTTCTTGAAAAACCCGTGCTGTCTCTTAGGAATCACAGCCATCCTTTCTAAATGTTCCAGGACTGACTGACTGAAGAAGGGGAAAAAAAGTATTAAAAATGTAGTCAGAAGTGATATGCATGATTAGACGAAAGAAGGTTACGGTTTGACATAAATTCTAACACTGGTTTCCAAATGGCTATGAACTTATTGTAAGACTTATTAGAGCAAAAATGAGCATAATCAATAACCATTAAAATCTTCAATGGGGAGGGACGGTGGATCAGTGGTACAGCATCTGCTTGGTAAACAGAAGGTCCCAGGTACGCAGAAGGTCCCTGGCATCTCCAACTAAAAAAGGTGCAGGCAAATAGGCATGAAAAATCTCAGCTTAAGGCCCTAGAGAGCCGCTGCCAGTGAGTAGACAATACTGACTTTGATGGACCGAGGGTCTAATTCAGTATAAGGCAGCTTCATATGTTCATATATATGTTCATGAATATGTATATGTTCATATGTTCCACATTACAAACTGATCCCAAATTTTATCAAATCAGTTTTGCCGCGTAGCAGCAGATGATGATTTCCAACATGAAGCAATAGCTAAATGTGCTGTAGCGAAAAGAATCTGGATTAACTCCCTGTCGAGAACATTTGAAGGCAGGTCTTAATAACATAAGAGAAGTCATGTTGGATCAGGCCAATGGCCCATCCGGTCGAACACTCTGTGTCACACAGTGGCCAATATGTGTGTGTATACACACACAAATATATATATACACACACACACACATACATATTGCGGCTAATAGCCACTGATGGACCTCTGCTCCATATTTTTATCCAATCCCCTCTTAAAGCTGGCTATGCTTCCCATATGTTTAAAAGAAGAAGGTCAGGAGACATTGGTAAGGTTTGCAAAGTAATTATAAAAATTTGTTGCATTACATCCTGCCAGAAGTGCAGAATGACAGCACATTCTCACCAGCACTGAAGGTAAGTGCCTACAAAACTGCAGTTCTTCCAGCAAAGCGGGCTTAGCTGTGGGTTAATCAGATGAAGTTTTCTCGGGGAATAATACCAACGTACCATAATTTTAAAAAACTGAAATCAGATATTGAATACAGGAGAAGAATTTACAGGAGAGTTCCAAACATTCTGCCAAGTATTAAGGGAGATATTTTTATTAAGACCTACTCTTCATCTACCTGCAGCTTCAATTTCCAGGACTAAGGAAGGTCTTGCCAAGGGGAAAACTAATCCATTAGTAAATGACACCATCTTCATACATTTGTATATTTGTTACTTTCACCAATTCTGCAAGAAAGTTTGCACAATCACTTACTGTGTTCTGTCTGTCCTGCATTCTCATTTCAAAGGCTGTTTGTCTTGGATTATTGATTGGCTGATGGCTTGATCTATTTCCCTTCCCCAAAGGCTGTGGCGTGAATTGCCCACCAAGTATAGAATGTTGTTCTCTCTAAAGGGAGGAAACACACAATTGCACAAGTATTGATTATACATTACCAAACGTAAGCAGTGAATGTAAAGCAGACTTGCAGGGTTCCAAAATGTACAAAGCTAGTCTAGGCAGTGTTTGGGACATGTATGCATATGGCAGTCTGGCAGTTAACTGGAACATTCTGGAGCGATGATATTGTGGGAGATCTTAATTGGTTTGTACTTGGGCCCAGTTCAAGGTGCTGTTACTGGCCTATAAAGCCCCAACCAGGAACCAGGGTATCCCCCTATATCAAGATGGCTAGCCATGTTAGCCTGTCTGTAGCAGTAGAAAAGTGTAAGAATCCAGTAGCACCTTCAATCAGTGGTGTCAAACATGCAGTCCGTGGGATGGATCCAGCTTCTGCAGCACTCAAATCCAGCCTGCAAGAAATTTCCCCCTCCTGCTTCCCTTTCTGAGGCTGCTACTGCAGCTGCACTGTAGCTCGCATTTTCCCCAGCTCCTTGCATTTTCCCCTAGCTCTTTGCTTCCTGCCTCTTGCCTCCCTTCCCTGCAGGACTCTGTGGCTGCTTCCTGCTGTAGAGATACAAAATTTCTCTCTCTCTTTCACACACACACACACACACACACACACACACACACAGAGCTTCTTCTACTTCCTTCTCCAGGGCTGCTTCTCTCCCTTGGGGAGGAAAGGAGGGAGAGGAAAGAGAGAAAGAACAAGTTTGGAATCCCATGTTGGTTTAAGACCAACAACATTTTATTCCAGGTATAAGCTTTTGTGTGCAAGCACACTTTTTCAGAGGGAGGGTGGATGGATTCTTCTGACAAACACAATGTACATTGCGGAAATTATTTTTGGCTTATTCTGACAGGGTTTTTTTTTTTTTTTAAAGACTGGATCTCTGTATTGCTATTTGGATTTTGTTTTCTTTCAAAGAGTCCTTGATTAGGAATTAGAGCACTTGGATTGGTCATATCTTTGGAGAGTGGAGTGATTTCAGATGCCAAATGAAAATACCACACACTGGTAAGGAGACAGGAAAATTAGCTCTTAGTTCAGTCCTGGAGGATGCATTGTCTTGAGCTTCATTATCAATTGCAATTCATCACTCTCTCTTTCTAATCTCCCTTTGAAATTCCTACTACTCCTCTTAGCTCAGCAACTGAATGTTGTACTTTCTAATGTCAGATTTAAGTTCATTCGTTCTTTGCATCCTCCTAGACAGAATTCTCCTGGATGCGATTGAGACCAAGGTTACCCATCTCATTACCAGTGCTGATATTGCCATGCCTACTGTCCCCTCTGCATATTACACCTAATCCAATCAAGCCTACTATTGTCATTCACCTGCTATTGCCATTTGGCATCTAAAATCATCTTTATAAAGTTTATATTTCTAGTACCTAGCCTAACTGACATTTATGTCAGATCTGGGCTTCATAACAAATTAGTCTGACACCTCCACTCTAGGCTGATTCTGTATTAAGCAGGGGGTTGTACTAGATGGCCTGTTTGGACCCTTGCAACTCTGTGATTCTATGAATACTCCTGGAGAAAGACTTCAAAAGCTTCAAAAGGTTCTTTCTCCAGTAGCATTAGAATATGGAGCTCCTGGAGGAGGTTTTGGTACACAGGCAGATTGATATGGGAGGACTAAAAAAGAGTCCAGTAGCACCTTGAAGACTAAAAAGATTTGTGGCAGGGGATGAGCTTTCATGCGTCACAGCTCACTTCTAAAGATATTTGAAGAATCTTCAGGTAATCTGAAGAAGTGAACTGTGACTTTCAAAAGCTCATATCCTGCAACAAATTTTGTTAGTCTTTAAGGCAATGGTGTCAAACTCATTTATTATGAGGGCAGCATCTCACCTAAATGAGACTTTGTGGTGTCAGGCCCCGTATGTCATAAAATGTAGTGCCAGGTAGTGGAAATATTCCATTGAAGCCCCACATTAGGAGGAGGTGTGTGTTAAAACTAATATTTAATCAGCAAAACTAGAGTTCCTTGAGTTTGTAAAACTCTATATTAGGAATCTGCATGATCCAGCAAAAATCCCTGGTACATGGAGGTCCAGGTCCATGGGGTTCATAGATCGCCACCCCCAGACCACATGGTTTTTAACAGGCATTTTATGAACATTCAGTATGTTCATACACTTCTGGATGAACTGGAAGAGGGTGAAGTCGCTGCTTGGTCTCCTTGCAAAGCCATTTAAATTTTAAATGGTGCCGTTTGTGAGTAACTGACTTGTAACTTGGTGTATAGTTTATGGAGCACTGATTCCAGGTAAAAAAAACTTTCAGACTACCGCTTTAGAAAATAATTGTCTTGGAAATTGACATGCACATGCATATAGAATGAACTGAGCTGTGGTTCCAGAAAATTTATTATTTGTCGGACGAAGAATCGTCATCAAAACACCGGAAGCGTGTCACAAATTGCATTTTTCTGGATCAAAGTTCTTCTGATACCTTGCAAACTACTGATTATTGTGAAAATATTGGACTTTTTGCCTCCTTGTACATGTCAGTGGACTTCCAAGTTGGTATCTGTGTACATGTTTTGTACATTTTGTCTAGTTATCTATGTATGTTCATAAAGAAGTTCAGTTGTTGGGAGGGGGGCATGGTGACTGAGCTTCAGGCCGGTTGCATCCCTCCTACGCTCCTGCTATTCCTGAAGAAGATTAACAACTATTCCCAGCAAACACAGCCAATTTTGGAAAGAACATCAAAGTCAAGCATGGGAAGGAGTAGAGCAAAAAAAGGTACTAAAAACCCACCCAATAGACCTCCCAGAAAGGGTAAAACTGACTTAGAATCTGAAGATTCTGACCTGGAGATTTCTCTGTTAGAAGAAATGGCGGCCGAAGGGAGTAATGCTCCCCAAAGTGAACAGATTAAGATATTGCAAGCCCTTACAGAGATAAAGAATTAAATTAAGAGTGATTTAAGGTCTCTTAGTGGAGAGGTTGGACAATTAAAAAAGGAACTTGAACTTCTCAAACAGTCAGTCGAACCAATTAATAAGAAATTGGAAGAATTCACTGCAGCGTTGAAAACAACGGATAAGAAAGCTGAAGCTGCATATCAGACGGCAAAAAAGACAGCAGAGGATTTGAAAAATTTTAAGGACTTTGAGTCTTGGGCCAAAAATAAGATTATAGTCCAGGAGTTAAAATTAAGAGAAAGAAAGGCCAAACTTCATGGAATATCTGTAAATTTTGGTGAGACGGAAAACCTTACTACAGCTTTAAATAGATGGCTGAGTCAGACTCTTCTCACAGAAGGAGCAGAGTCTTCCCAAGAGATTGTTACCACTGCCTTCCGATTAAATATTTCCAAAAAGGCTCCTGATAACGTTTCCCCGGACATTGTTGTTGAATTTAAACAACTATAGATGAAGAACAAAGTGTTTAAAATCGCCAGGGAAAAACAAGGACTGTGCTTTGAAGACATGACAGTTTTTTTATTTCCTGATATCCCAGATGAAGTAAATAATGCAAGGAGACTGAAAGGAACAACAAAGATTCTTCGTGACAAAGGAATTATGTATTGATAGTTACCATTAGGCCATCTAGCGGTTAATATGAAAAATTAAACTTTTACTGCTTATAATGAGGCATCTAGCTAGGAACTAATAGTGTAATCAAACTAAAGTCTGGAAGAGTTTGAATTGAGAAAGTATGTTTTGAATTGGGAAATTATGTTTTCTTGAGGAGTATTAATAGAATATGTATATAGTTAGAAAATAGGATAATATATGATAAATGGGAATGGAAAATGGGAAATTAATTGTTAAAGCTAATGGAGTAGCAAGGAGGTGGTGGGTGTGCCTCCCCCCCCCAGACCTCCAACTGTAGAGATTTTTCTACAGCACCCAGTTCTGGAGGTAACCCTGTCCAGCTTTCTTTTGCAGCCATGAGAGAAGATGGTTAGAGTTTTAAAAATTAAGTATGAAAAGATGGAAGTCCATGAAGAAGTAAAGCAGCTTTGGAAACAAAAGAAAGAATATAACTATGATTAGAATGATTAGGAAAAGTGGTACGGGGATCGGGTGAAATCGGGTAAAGAAAGGAAATAAATAAACCCCTTCCTCTGAATTTTATTTATTGTTAATATTCAGTTTGATTTGTAGAATGTAATAAGCAAAAAAATGAAATATTTATTTGAGATGTATAAATAAGTTGATAAATGCACACTTAATAAAGTATTAATACTGGAAAAAAAAGAAGTTCAGTTGTTTGCTGGATTTCATGTACTGTGTATTGAATAAATTTTTGGAATAGTGTGACTAGTGCATCTTGAATGATACAAGCATGGTTTTCTCTTAGTCTCCATCCTATAACTATGAATTGGATTTTCCCTACCTAAATGCAGAACTTTACAGTGCGGCGGAACCGGCCCGATTCTACCTTCAGGCCCGGTCCCGTCAGCCCCCTATGGAGTCGCCAACTCCTGGAGGGAGCTATTTCTCCTCCTGCCCCTTGGGCTCGCTGCCACCACCTGCTCAGTCCCGGGGTTCAGATTGAGAGGAACAGGACTCCCAATTACATTTATCCCTGTTACAATTCTTTTTATGGGTTTCAGTCCAGTTTTCCAGCCTGTCAAGATCATCATTTTTCTGTTTTCTATTGCATTTGCAACCTCTATCAATTTAGTATCATTTACAAATTTAATAAGCATTCCCTTTATTCCTTCACCCAAATCATTTATAAAGATGTTCAACAAAACAGGTCCCAAGACAGATCCGTGAGGCACTCCATTTGTCACTCCTCTGCAAGAGGATGAGGAACCATTCACAAGCACTCTTTGGATGTGATCTGTCAGCAAGTTACAGATCCACGTAATGGTAACAGGATCCGAACCGCATTTTACCAACTTGTCAAGAAGGATAGTATGCGAAACCTTATCAAAAGCCTTACTGAAATCCAAGATAAACTACGGTATGTCTACAGCATTTCCCTGATCCAACAAGGTTATACCTGGAATAAAAAAGATAAGGTTGGTCTGACATGACTTGTTCTTGAGAAATCCATGCTGGCTCTTAGGAATCACAGCCATCCTTTCTAAATGTTCCAGGTTTGACTGTTTGATGATCTGTTCTGAAAAGTTTTCCAGGTATAATGTCAAGCTGACAGGTTGGTAGTTACCTGGATCCTCCTTTTCCCCCTTCTTGAAGATGGGGACAACATCTGCCCATCCAATCTTCCGGCACCTCACCTGTTCTATTTATGAGATCCTATGAAGTGGTGGTGAAGGCAGCGAAGAAATTTATGCCACCTCCATCACATCTTCTAGGTCTCACCCAGCACAATTATTTAGCGTAATTAGATCTTTAACATCCCTCTCTGAGGGAGGTGAAAAGGTTAGAAATTTGGAAATTAATTGAGAAGTGAGGTTTTTTGCAGATAAATTCTTTGTTGCTCTGCCAGGACCTGCCTGCCAATATTGATATAATAAGAGAGTAAGAGAACTGAAGGCTCCTTGGCTATCTTCAGGTCCAACACTGGATCAATTCAGCCTGTTCTCCTAGGACAATTCTAATAGGATCTTGCATGCTACAAAACTGACTGCTTGTCTCCTGAACTCATGATGGCTGATTACAGTCAATCCAGATGTAATATGGGGGCCCCTGGCAGACATTATAAATCTGTCCCTAAGTTCAGGGGTCTTTCCCTAGAGTTTAAAGGAGGCAACAGTATGCCTGCTCTTAAAGAAACCTTCACTGGATCCTACTGATTCACCCAAATACCATTCAGTTTTGAACCTTCCGTTTCTGGGTAAGGTAACTGAGATATTGGTGACAGAACAGCTTCAGGGTTTCCTAGAGGATGCATATATACTAAAATATGGCAGGGGAAAGCTATGGCTGGATGGCTGAAACGGAGCAGGCTGAAACTAAATCCATCAAAGACAGAGGCCCTGTGGTTGGGAAGAGAAATTTGGGATTGGGTATTTAGCTTCAGATTTTGGACAATGCCTTCCTGAAACAGACACCAATAATGAAGAGCCTGGAGGTGATCCTGGAAACATCCTTGTCTGTGGAGGCCCAGATCACAAATGTGGCCTGATTGGCACTGTTCTACGCAAAGACCGTGTCACATGCTGCTGACAGACTGAGTAGCTGGCTCCCTTCCTATCTCACCAGGATTTAGCTATTGTGATCCATGCAATGGTCACCTCCAGATTGGACTATTGTAATTTACTCTATGTAGGGCTACCCTCGAGACTGACCTGAAAACTGCAACTAGTCCAGAATGCAGAAGCAATAGTCCTTACGGGAACTCCTCACAGAACACATACTTATGGGAACTCCTCACAGAGCACATCCCAGCTGTACTGGCTCCAGCTGAATTCTGGATCAAGTCAAAGGTGTTGGCTTTAACCTTCAAAGCCCTTCATGGTCTGAGACCAACCTATCTTTGAGATCGCCTCTCTTGGTGTACCCCTCAAATAGCATTGTGCTCCTCAAATAACAACATGATGATGGTCCTGGGCTCAAGGAATATTTGCCTGGCCTCCATCAGAGCTACAGCCTTTTTGGTGGTAGCCCCAGCTTGGTGGAATGCCCTGAGCCTGCTTCGGCAGGGAGAGCGGGGTATAAATAAAAATTTATTATTATTATTACTTCTGAGAGAAATCTGATCCCTGAAGGACTCAGCTCAATTCTGCAGGGCCTGTAAAATGGAACTGTATCTCCAAGCTTTGGGGTGAGACGGGGATACGGGGCTCATTTTTTAGCAGGAGCTCCTTTGCATATTTATGTATTTTATTTATTCTATTTTAGGCAATTTATATTCTACCCTTTCCCAACTATGGGCTCAGGGCAGATAACAACATAATAAAAACAATCCAAAACGCAGTTAAAACCAGACCAATATGAACAATTTAAATAGATCATAGATAAACTATAAATGGTGGCTCAGTTGGGCATATATTATATACACTGAGGGTCTAGAACAGTAATTAGAAATAAAAGATAGTATCACAGCAGAGGTGCTATCACAGCATAGGGCCAGTTGATGGAATAGGACACTTGCTGCCTCAACCAAAGGCCTGGTAGAATAGCTCTGTTTTACAGGCCCTATGGAAAGGTAGTAATTCAGTGAGGGCCCGGGTCTCTAGAGGGAGCTGATTCCACCTGGCCCTGGTTGAGGCAAGTCCTTTGGGCCAGGTACAGTCAGCAGATGTTGTAAGCTGGATTGCAGTGATCTTTGGGGCACATATGGGGAGAGGCGGTCCCATAGATATGTCGGTCCCAAGCCATGTAAGGCTTTAAATGTCAGAACTAGAACTCTGAAACGGATCTAGTACTCAATTGGTAGCCAGTGCAGTTGAAGCAGCGCTGGCTGGATGTGTACTGTTAGGCCTATCTATTAGGCCACACACACCCCGATGTAGCCAATCCTTTAAGAGCCCTGTAAGCTCTTGGAGGATTGGTTACATCAGGAGAGTGTGGCCTAATATGCAAAGGAACTCCTGCTACAAAATGAGCCCTGGATATTCCCTATTTAGCCTTCTTATTCCTCTCCTCCTTTTTCTCCCCCAGGAAGAGTTTATTACATTAATGTCTGAAGTTCTATTTTATTTATTTTAATTATATTCTATACTATCTGCTCTTCGTTGTAATTTGCCGAGCCCTATGATCGTGGGTAAGAGCGGAATAGAAGTCGGAAATAAAAGTATGGCAAGCCTGACCTTTAAAAATTCAGGGACGGTAAATAAGTTGCTGAACAGGGAAAAAGATCAGCAAATGCCACGTTGAGGTTTCACCGTCTCCATAGGGGGGCACTTTATTCCTACAGCCTTAGAATTATATAAAGCCTAAACTCTGGCACATTTGCTCTATGGAACTTTCCTAGGTACTAGCCCATCCTGTTTTATACAACAAGAAGGAGTATAATCTAAGTAAAATGAACAATACTTTAAACAATAAATAAGTTACCTTATTAAATTTGCAGATAATGCTAAATTGGGAGGGGTTGCAAATACAGTAGAAGACAGAAACAGGATACAGGATGCCAAGAACAGAATGATAGTAAGTATGCGCTGAACCTATGTAAAAATATTGCACACTGTGGTTCCGTGAAAGGAACGGTGCACACGAGAGAGAGAGAGAGAGAGAGCAGATGAAGGCTGCAGAACTGCCACAAAGGTCTAGATTTGGCAAGTTCTCCCATCCTCTCCTGTGATCTTTTCCTGTGGAGTTACTGTTTATTTCTACTAGTATGGAATCTTCAGTGACCACCACCAGAACACTGGATATTTTTTCCCCTTTATTACATGCATGGCATCATCTAAAAACTTTTCAGTTTAAAGAGACAGTTTGTTTCAGTATACCACAGGACTACAGAAGCTATTTGTCTTTTTATAAAGCTGTACTTGGCGTTTACTTATAGTGTGAGAAGGTGTTCATATAAATCAAATTAAGATAACTTATTAATCATTTAAAAGTATTGTTTATTTCGGTGATTTTTCTCAACATTGTCAGAATTGGCTTAGCACCTGAGGTACTTTTATCCTGTGGAACTGACCACACAAAATAGCTGTGGAGGATATTGAATGTCCATCCAACATCTCCCAAGTATTCAAATCTGGCATGTTCTTAAATGACAAATATACTGCTGAACCAGCAGTGCATTTGGCTTCTTTGGAAGTAAATTACTTCAGAAGGGCGTTCTCTTTGGCAAGGAGTCTTACACTCCCTTCTGCAGTTCTTGAAGGCAAGTATAAAAAGTATTTAAAAAGTATTAAAAAAGCAAGTATAAAAAAACCACTAGGAAAGGCTATGCTCATATTCTTTAAAGGAAGTGGAGTCTCTGGAGCACACGTTTTTCAGTTGCACTTTTTATAATTATCATTATTCCCTTGTTGAACAAGATCTCGGGCCATACAAATAAAGCCAGGCTAGGCTACCTCCTATCTGACATAAACCCTAAAATAACCTATCAAGTTGCCAGATTTTGTGTGCTGATTATGAGGCTGCAGAAGATGTATATTAAACAGGTTTAAATTCTGGGCATGAAAAATCGGTATATTTTATATCCCTCCTCTCTGCTTGTATATATAAGAATGCAAACCTTTCAACTTTTATTTTTAACTCAAGTTTTGCATTTTTCTTCTTCTGTATATGGATGGTCTAATGACTAATAAATATGACTGATTAACTAGAAACTCAAGCTTAAAATGGTGTTAACTGTTTATTAAATCAATTTACAGAAAATTAAACTCTTAATCCAGGCACTCCACTAAGAGGCACATCTTCTACATTTTTCACCGACTACTACTAACATCCTTGCTGGTAACCAGACTGCACAGCCACTCTCTCTGAAGAGTAGAAAAGAGTCAGAAGTCTAGCAGCACCTTAAAGACTAACCAAATCTGTGGCTGGGGAAATCTGGTTAGTCTTTAAGGTGCTGCTGGACTCTGGCTCTTTTCTCTTGCTACAGATTAACACGGCTATCCATCTTGATTTTTCAAAACTGGCAATATCTTTAGGAGAAGATGCACATAAGGGGAAAAAACCCTCCCCTGCCCACTCTTTTTTCATTGCCCTAGAAGGCATTATTCAGTAGATGAAATTGCAGCATTTACTATACGTATTATTATTATTATATGTTGACTATTTTATACACAGCTTTAATCAAATACATACAAACACACTCAACATTAGAGTCCGTGCTTTCAATACAGTCTTTAAACCCTCAATCAAGCGGGACAATCCTAGAGCCACCATGCCCCCCCTCCCCCGTTTCTAGAGGCACCTGCTGCTAGTGCACATCCATAGAGAGCAAGGGGGCCTCACCATCTGCCTCTCCTTGCATGCACACGGATGACGTGATGTCATTTGGGGCACACAAGATTCCTTTTTAGCAAAGACAGGACTTTTCCTATTATATGACAGTGTTCTATGGTTATTTCACAATTAGTTGAAAGCAGTTTCCACGAGTTACAAACTAAAATAAAATTTTAAAACACTGCCTTAAAAGCATTTCTCATCATTTTAGAAAAAATATTTCAGAGGTTTTTCTCCCCCAAACCGATCATCCTTCAAAGCCAATGGGGAAAAAAACCACAACTGATTTATTCTGCTGTTGAACTTCTGATTTATTCTGCTGTTGAACTTCTAGCTACATCTGAGAAGCCTTCTCCCCCCTACACCTCTTTCCAAATAATAGGAAACGGTGACCTCCTAATTTATTGAAAAATATGCAATGACTGGAATGTAACATGGGGCATATTAAGATGTTCAAGGGGGGGGCGGGGAGTCCAAAATCCCACTGGCTCTATGCATAGGCTTGAACTAGCCCTCAGCAGCTTTTAAAATAGTGGTGGTGATGGAAAGTGCTGCTAAGTTGCAGCTGGCTTATGGTGACCCTTAGTGGGATTTTCAAGGCCAAACCTGTTTAGCTTCTGAGATATGACAAGATTGGACTAGCCTGAGCTATCCGAGGCAGGCCAGCTTTTTAAATAGCATCTTTGAAAAATTGTCATTTTGTTTTGTTTTGATCAATGCCTTAATTTTCTAGGGGGGAGATCTAGATGTTATATTTACCTTCATTCTTTTTCTTTTCTCTTTCTGTCTTCTTTTGAAATTTTCCTACAATAAAAGAAGAAAATATTAGAAGAACTGAGTAAAAAATGATAACTTTCTTTGTACAGTAGAATTTTTTGTATTGCAGTGGAACTGTACTAAAACTGGACTAAAACATGTAAAAATTGAAGTACTACTCTGTACAAATAAGTAACAGACAAGTTATTAATAAACAGTTCTGGAGCACAGTATTGGTGTAATATTTATACATGCGCAGATTTGTATTATCTATCCTTCTTCAAAGAATGCCATATAAATTCCACTAGAATCCTATTAAGCACACACAACCACTCAACCAACAATACTCAACAGCATCCATTTTCTATCCAGAGGCTTTCCCAATACGTGGCTCTCAATGCAGCTTTCAACGACACAGTTAAAGCACGAAAGAAGCCCTGTTTGCGAGTTGCAGCTGAATATACGTTCAGTCCGCGTACTTTTGTTTTTCATATAGTCACTGAGTACTTCTCATGGTACGTTCAGGATATGTACAGTTGGATGTGTGATTTAAACCCCTCATTTATCCTGGTTCCTGGTAACATGAAGCACAATGACTCTTTCTTACAAGCAGGTGTGAGCCCACAGAGGTGTTGTATGTGCATTTGCTGTAACATGAACAAGGCTTATGTTTACCAGAATTCTTCTTCAAATAAGAGGTTAAGGAAAACAAGAATCCCTCCAAAAACAAAGGAAAAAGTTTATTATATATTTATTTCATTCCAGTTATATCCTGTCCTATCCTGCAAGCGGTCTCAAAGCAGCTCAGAATCTTAGGTTAGGAATCTTAATGGTTTACCATCCATCTAGGGTTCCAATGACTTCCCTACCTCTCATGGATGATGGCTCCTAGCCTCATGTTAGTGATGCCCCTTCCCCTACAACTAGTGGTTTTGGGGATTCCAAGATGTATGTAGAGTTCCCTTGTATGACCATGTTTGGGACTTTACAGCATCCATTTCACTGTCCTGGGTGGTTTTGTGCCCAACACATGACAAAAAGGGGGTAGTTGCTACAATGAATTTTCTGCATTATGGGTGATCTGCCTCAGGGATTAAACTTAAGATCTTTTTCATGGTACAGCACAGTCATTTTCTGCTTAAGGCCTAGGTGCTGTTGATACACTAGAAAACAAAAAATAGTAAAGCAAATTGATAAGATTTGTTGAAAATGCACATTGGTCTATCAAGGTGTTCAAACCGCACTAGTTTTTGCTGCTTAAATAAAAATATATATATATATAATCACAACACACACACACACGACCAGTCATGTTTACCTCATCATCTTTTCGCTTCTTAAAAATGCTATCTTCAACCTCGCCAACTGCTAACATGATCATCTGTACTCTTTGTAGGTTGACAATGCCATTTTCCGTAAGGTACCCCTGTAAATTGTTAAAAAATCTAATTATTTTTCTTCACAATTTTTAATTAACATTTAAAGGAGGAAAAAAACCCAACTTACCCCAGTTTTGTGCACAACGTTTTTATATATATTCACAAGACGATCAATTGCTCCTTCCCTGTAATAGAATAATTTTATACATTATATAGACAAAAAAATCACTCAACTTTTTTAAAAAAATGTACAGAGTCTGAATTGGTCTTTTAACTACTGACCCATTGGGTTTAACATCTGCCATTCCTTTGGCTAAGAAAGCAGTGTCTTCTGCTTCTGATATAGAACAATATGATGTTTATGTGTAACTAGTGTTCTTTGGATGGTTATTTGTACAGTACAACATGTTGATTCTGTGCTTGCAGGGAAGCAGTTGTGGAACATTCTGAAGCTTTAGCCAAAGAAACATTGAACTCTAATCCCAGATTTTCTGTGTCTCTGGACACGCACCAAGAAACCAGAGCTGTCTATGTTCAGTTCTTCAGACTCACACATAGCTCTGCCAGATCAAAAGAGGTTGGAAAGGAGGGGAGTGATGGTGGTGTTGTAACTACAAAGGTTTGAATGGAAAATAACTGGAACCAAAAGAGGAGACT
This sequence comes from Heteronotia binoei, assembly GCF_032191835.1. Lineage (NCBI taxonomy): Eukaryota > Metazoa > Chordata > Lepidosauria > Squamata > Gekkonidae > Heteronotia > Heteronotia binoei. The sequence continues at coordinate 10,164,461 of NC_083236.1, forward strand.
GCTGCTAAAGTTGTAGCACATGATGAAAGGGGACATCCTTCAGCTTCAACAGACAAGTAGATGCTCTTCCTGATGCTCTTCACTAACAAAGAAATATGCTAGTCATCAATAGTATTCAGAGTTTTTTGAAAGGGATAAAATGCTGGCTGGAATTGAGCAAATGTTCTAAGTATGGTGGCACTGCTATCTAGTCACAAGTGGCACTGCTATCTAGACACAGAGACAAGACAATTGGAAATTCATACAATGTCACTGAATAAAATTACAACGCAGTATATGCTCTTTCTTCTTAGTGGGGGCAGAAAGAAGGGTTTGCCTGTTTTTGCGTTGGAAAACCTAAACCACCACCAAGTTTGGAGCTAAGAATGTGAAGAGAAGGCACAGTCTTGCAGTTGAATCCTCAGGGCCATTAATCATAGCTGATTCCAAAAATCTTTCATTGCAATCATAACAACCGCAAGTATATTCAGAGCAGTAGCCAACATAGCATGGAATGGAATCAGCTAACAGACTGGACTTATAATGAAGAGAGAGGAATATGATTTAGTAGGCATGGAAACTTGGTGCGATGACTCCCAGGACTGGAATGTCGTAGTGGATGTGTATGAATTGTTCAAGAAAAACTGAAAGGGTCAAAAAGGAGAAGTGACACTGTATGTTAGAAGAGGGTTTCTTAGTCAGGATACACTAGAGAAGGAGAGTGCCAGAAAGACTGTTCCACCTGCTGAAGGTCGTGGCTAAGGAAGAGAAAGAAGAATACTACAGATAAATAACTATGTAGATGCGGTCATCAAGAAACGTTTGGATTTTTAGACCACAGACTATGCTTTCAACGTGAAGATCTTCCATCAGGAGACGGTTTGAACCTCACAATGTTAGGAAAAATGGATTTATTAACAACCATGCAAACGGAATAAGGAGGACTTTAAACTAAATCTTTTGGGGGATCGAGACAAAAATTCAAACCCTAACACACTGCCAAAAACTGGAGATGACAACGGTAAAGTTTTGCGGGGAGAAGCACATAGGCTAAGTAATTTCTGAGCCTCTGCTATTATTTTTGAGAATTCTTGGAGAACAGGTGAGATGCCGGAAGATTGGAGGCGGGTGAATGTTGTCCCCATCTTCAAGAAGGGGAAAAAGGAGGATCCGGATAATTATCGACCCATCAGCTTGACAGCTATACCTGGAAATGTTTTAGAACAAATAATCAAAACATCAGTCCTGGAACATTTAGAATGGATGGCTGTGATTACTAAGAGCCAGCACAGATTTCTCAAGAACAAGTCATGTCAGACTAACCTGATCTCTTTTTTTGAGAAAGTGACTACCTTGTTAGATCAGGGGAATGCTGTAGACATCGTTTATCTTGATTTCAGTAAGACTTTTGATAAGGCTCCACATACTCTCCTTGTTGACAAGTTGGTAAGATGTGGTTTGGATCCTGTTACCATTAGGTGAGTCTGTAACTGGTTGACAGATAGCACCCAAAGAGTGCTTGTGAATGGTTCCTCATCCTCTTGGAGAGGAGTGACAAGTGGAGTGCCTCAAGGATCTGTCCTGTGACCTGTTTTTGTTTAGCATCTCTATAAATAATCTGGATGAAGGAATAGAAGGAATGCTTATTAAATTTGCAGATGATACAGAATTGGGAGGGGTTGCAAATACAGTAGAAGACAGAAACAGGATCCAAGATGATCTTGACAGAAAACTGAGCTAAAACCAATAAAATGAATTTTAACTGGGATAAATTTAAAGTTCTGCATTTAGGTAGGAAAAATCCAATGTATCATTATAGGATGGGGGAGACATGTCTTAATAATAATAATAAATTTTTATTTATATCCCGCCCTCCCCGCCAAGGCAGGCTGAGGGCGGCTTACAAGACATGATAGTTATACCATGATATAACAATAAAATACAATTAATACAATAAAATACAGTTAAAAACAGGTTTGTAAATTTAAGTTAAATAAATAATTTAAAACCGATTTAAAACCGAATGTGCTACAGTTCCAGTACATATATAAAGATGGCTTGGTATCATTGCCAAGATTCCATCTTAGAAGGCAAGTTGGAAGAGGGCGGTTTTACAAGCCCTACAGAACTGATTAAGATCCCGCAGCTCCTCTGGCAGCTGGTTCCACCACTGGGGAGCCATTATCAAAAAGACCTGCTCCCTTGCTGTTTTTAGCTTGGCCTCCTTTGGCCCAGGGATTTTTAGAAGATTTTGCGAACTAGATCTCAGTGCTCTCTAAGGAACATATGGTGAGAGACGGTCCCTTCGGTAGGCAGGTCCTCGGCAGTAGTATGTGCGAAAAAGATCTAGGGGTCTTAGCGGATCATACACTGAACATGAGTCAGCAGTGTGATGTGGTGGCTAAAAGTCAAATGCAATTTTGGGCTGTATCAACAGAAGTATAGTGTCCAGATCATGTGAAGTGATGGTATCACTTTACTCTGCTGTGGTAAGACCTCACCTGGAGGACTGTGTTCAGTTTTGGGCACCACATTTTAATAAGGATATAGACAAGTTGGAACAGGTCCAGAGGAGGGCGACGAAGATGGTGAGGGGTCTGGAGACCAAGTCCTATGAAGAAAGGTTGAAGGAGCTGGGCATGTGTAGACTAGAGAGGAGGCAGCTGAAAGATGATATGATCACCATCTTCAAGTACTTGAAGGGCTGTCATATAGAGCAGGGGTCTTGAACCCCTAGTCCGTAGACTGGTGCCAGTTCGTGTCCTGTTAGCAACCGGGCTGTGAGCTGTATAATTACTTCATTATATATTACAATGTAGTAGTAATAATAAGAAGACGATGACATTGGATTTATATCCTGCTCTCCACTCCAAATCTCAGAGTGGCTCACAATCTCTTTTATCTTTCTCCCCCACAACAGACACATTGTGTCATGGGTGCTGGGGACCCTTCAGAGGAAGTTGAGTCTGATGAGGAAACTGTGCCCCTGCCACCTGCACCAGTGCCCCTGCCTCCTGCTGGAGAAGATCCCAGCCCCCCTGCCTCGCCCTCTCGGGTGGCTCGTGTGCGTGACCGCCTCCGGCAGGACCTCAGGGATCGGAGGAGGGCGGCACGCTCACAAGCAAGACGCTCCCTGAGCCCTGAGTTCTGAGAGGATTCTGGCCCTTCTAAGAGCAAGGATGCTTGAGTGGTAACAGGATCCTGGCTGCCTCCCTGAGCCAGCAATTAGCCCAAACGGGCAACAGCCAGCAGAGGGCTATATAGCTGTGGGCTTTGGGAGGAAGCTTTGTGGAAGCAACTAGTCATCTCCCTGACATTCTAGCATCCACTCCGGCTTGACTTTGGTTCCTGACTCCCTGACTTTGGCTTTGGACTTCTGGACTCCCTGACCTCGGCTTCTGGACCTCAGACCTACGATACTTCTACAGTGATTCGGATTTGGCGCCTCGGACCCTCCTGCTTACTGGCTACAGACCTCGGACTGCCTCTGGACTTTGCCTGACCCGGCCCCAGCCGTGACAGATTGCTTCCACCGACAAACACCCACTCCACAGGATGGATGCTGAAGCAAGTGAAACCACAGAACTACTGGCTGCGCTCCAAGCCCAGGTACAGCAGCTAACACAGGCAGTAGTGCACTTGCAGCAACAACCTGCGGCCAGTGCTCCAGCCAAGTGCCCAGTTCCCCCACCTGACAGATTTGGGGGTGCCGTGGAAGAATTTCCTGCCTTCCTAGCACAGTGTCGGCTGTACTTTGAACTGAGAGCACGGGACTTCCTCAATGACAAAACCAAGGTGTGTTTCGTCATCAGTCTGTTAAAGGGGCAGGCGGCCAAATGGGCCACACCCTTACTGGTCGCGTCCTCTCCCCTACTGACTGATTACCAGGGGTTTGAGGCCCACCTGTCTGCTGTTTTCTCAAACCCAGTCCAAGCAGCCACAGCCAACCGGAAGATCAGGGCACTGAAACAAGGCAACTCCTCGGTGGCTCAATATGCCACTGAATTCAAGCTCCTGACCCAGGACTTGGCGTGGAATGAGGCTGCCCAGATGGACCAGTTTACTGAGGGGTTGGCAGAGGAGGTCCTGGATGAACTGGCCAGGGTGGAGCAGCCACCCACGCTCCAAGAACTTATCACCCTCTGCCTCCGCATCGATGGCCGCCTGGAAAGTCGCCGCCAAGCCAAGACCAGAGGGCGCCAGCTCCCTGCGCCGTGCTACCTGGCTCCTCGCCCGTCCCCAGCTAGTACCAGCACCAAGGATGAGCCTATGCAGCTTGGAGCTGCTCGACCCCGCCTGACCCCAGAGGAAGAGACCAGACGCCGCACGCAGAATCTGTGCCTCTACTGCGGCACGGCAGGCCACTATGCCTCTGGCTGCCCTGCTAAGCATCGGATACCTGGACCTTCGCTGCCACCGCCGCCAAAAGGGCAGCCCCAGGCGTAAGTGGACCCCCCAGCCTGGGGCGACTAGCTGGGTCCTCCGAACAGCGGGCTGATACCCCAGGGCCATTCCTGCTACCAGTCAAACTCCGTCTGCCTGACGAACGCTGGCTGTTCGTGTATGCTATGCTGGACTCGGGAGCGGCCCACTGTTTTATAGATGCCGCCTTTGTGAAGCAGCACCAGATCCCTGTGCAGACAAAAGGGATTCCGTCGCTGGTGGAGGCTATTGACGGGCGCCTCCTCCGTTCTGGCCCCGTCACCCAGGAGACCTGTCCCATCACCTTCCACGTCCAGCAGCACCAAGAACAGCTGCGGTTTGATGTCGCCCGCATGCCTCGCTTCCCGCTGATTCTAGGCCTTTCCTGGCTGAAGCTGCACAACCCCATCGTGGACTGGGCCCAGCAGGAACTACGCTTCCGAGACCCATGCCCCCATCTGACTCCTCCCACCACTCTAGCAGCTGGCATCCCGAGTGGTGGTCCTCAGCTCCCTCAGAAGTATGTGGACTTTGCTGATGTCTTCGAAGAGACAGGAGCTGATCAGCTTCCCCCTCACCGGCCCTACGACTGTGCCATTGATTTGGTACCTGGGGCACCACTCCCGGTGGGGCGTCTGTACCCAATGTCGGAGCCGGAGTTGGCAGCTCTGCGAGACTTCCTGGACAAGAACCTGAAACGCGGATTCATCCGACCCTCAACCTCTCCCCTATCTGCTCCAGTGCTCTTCGTGAAGAAGAAAAGTGGGGAGCTCCGGCTGTGCAATGACTACCGGGCCCTGAACAAGATCACCATCCGCGACCGGTACCCTCTACCACTGATCCCTGAACTCTTGGATCGCCTAAAGGGGGCCCAAATCTACACCAAGCTGGACCTCCGTGGAGCGTACAATTTGGTGCGCATACGGCCCGGAGACGAATGGAAGACCGCGTTTGGGACCCGATACGGGCAGTACGAGCACCTGGTAATGCCCTTCGGACTGACCAATGCCCCCGCTGTCTTCCAGAGGTTCGTGAATGACATATTCCGGGACCTGCTCGACCGCTTCGCGATCATATACCTGGATGACATCCTAATTTACTCCCGCAATCCTGCCCAGCACGCCGAGCACGTCCGCCAGGTCCTGCAGCGCCTACGAGCCCATGGTCTCTACGCCAAGCTGGAGAAGTGCGACTTCGACCTGCGCTCCGTCGAGTTCCTTGGGCACATCGTGTCACCGCAGGGGATCCTCATGGACCCGAAAAAAGTAGAAGCGGTCCTGACCTGGCAGGCTCCTCAGAATCGCAAAGACCTGCAGCGGTTCCTCGGTTTTGCCAACTACTATCGGCAATTCATCCCGGCCTACGCATCCCTGACCACACCCCTGACTCAACTACTCCGCCCCAAAGAACCCTTCCACTGGTCCCCAGAGGCCGATAACGCCTTCTCCACCCTGAAGACTCGCTTTGCCACCGGGCCACTCCTGAGATACCCCGACCCCCAGCTTCCCTTTACGGTGGAAGCTGATGCCTCCAACGTGGCCCTGGGAGCAGTGCTGTCCCAGCGCGAGGAGCCGTCCCAGCCACTACAGCCCTGCGCCTATTACTCGCGGCAGCTCACTGCTGCAGAGAGGAACTATACCATCTGGGAGAGGGAGTTGCTCGCGATCAAGGCGGCGTTTGAGGTTTGGCGACATTACCTCGAAGGGGCTCGCCACCCTGTTCAAGTGCTCACCGATCACCGGAACTTGGAACACCTCCAGACCACCCGCCGTCTCAACCAGCGCCAGATCCGGTGGTCCCTATTCTTCTCTCGCTTCGACTTCCGGATCTCCTACATCCCCCATACCCAGAACCGGAAAGCAGACGCGCTCTCCCGGAAACCGGAATACGCCCCTGCCTCAACTGAGACCGCGCCCGCTGCTCCAATCCTGCCGCCCTCAGTATTTGCAGCCACCTCCACTTCACCAGCACTCGTGGAGGACATTCGGGCTAGCCAGGCCAATGATCCCTGGGTCCAGCAATACCTCCAGGCTCTCCAAGATGACCCAACAGGGGAGTTCACGACTCGAGGCGGCCTCTTGCTACACCGCGAACGCCTCTATGTGCCGCCCGGGCCCTTGCGGGCAGAAGTGCTACGCCTGACCCACGACTCGTTACCCGCCGGGCACTTTGGACAGCATAAGACCACCCACTTGCTGACAAGGGAATTCTGGTGGCCACGAGTTCGCGCTGATGTTGCCCGCTATGTCAGCTCCTGTGACGTCTGCCGACGGGCCAAAGACATCCCAGCCAAACCCTCAGGGTTGCTGCAGCCCTTGCCCACATCTTCAGGACCCTGGGATACCATCTCGATGGACTTCATCACGGAACTTCCACGCTCCAAGGGTCAGACTTGTATCTGGGTGGTCGTCGACCTATTTACCAAGATGGCCCACTTTGTTCCGTGCCCGAAACTCCCCACAGCTCAGGAGACGGCCCAGCTTTACCTGCAACACATCTTTCGTCTGCATGGACTCCCAGCCCATCTGATCTCCGATCGGGGCCCTCAGTTCTCCTCTCGGTTCTGGCAAGCCCTCCATTCCAGCCTGGGTACTCGAGTGCACCTGTCCTCGGCCTACCACCCACAGACAGATGGCCAGACAGAGCGCACCAATGCCACGCTAGAACAATATCTCCGCTGTTACACCTGTTACCAGCAGGATGACTGGACCACTCTATTGCCCCTAGCGGAGTTTGCATACAACAACGCGGTCCATTCATCCACCCAAATGACCCCGTTTGCTGCAACCTACGGGTACCACCCTCGGTTCTTCCCAGCGATCCTACCACCCACGAATGTCCCCGCCGTCGATGCCTACCTGCAAGAACTCCGTGCCAGCCAAGACTTGCTCCGAGAGCAGCTACAGCAAGCCAAGGAGGCATATAAACGGGCTGCGGACCGAAAGAGGCAAGAAGGCCCTCCAGTGCAGCCGGGGGATCAGGTGTGGCTCTCAACTCGCTACCTGCGCCGGCCTGGTCGGTCTCACAAGCTGGATGCACGGTTCATTGGACCCTACCCCGTCGTTGAACAAATAAACCCCGTCGCCTTCAGGCTCCAGTTGCCACCCCACCTCCGCATTCACCCCGTGTTTCATCGCTCCCTCCTTGTTCCGGCTGCACCCCCTGACCCAGCTCGGACTCCTTCCCCACCGCCGCCACCACCAGTGTTGGTGGATGACGAGGAAGAATATGAGGTGCGCCAGATCCTGGACTCCCGGTACCATCGTGGAGGCCTCCAGTACCTGGTGGACTGGGAGGGATACGGCCCAGAAGACCGGTCTTGGGAGCCCGAGGACAATCTTCATGCCCCGGACTTGGTGCACCAGTTCCACAACGACCACCCCGACCTTCCAGGTCCCTCGACGGAGGGGGGCCCTGGGGGGGGGGATAGTGTCATGGGTGCTGGGGACCCTTCAGAGGAAGTTGAGTCTGATGAGGAAACTGTGCCCCTGCCACCTGCACCAGTGCCCCTGCCTCCTGCTGGAGAAGATCCCAGCCCCCCTGCCTCGCCCTCTCGGGTGGCTCGTGTGCGTGACCGCCTCCTGCAGGACCTCAGGGATCGGAGGAGGGCGGCACGCTCACAAGCAAGACGCTCCCTGAGCCCTGAGTTCTGAGAGGATTCTGGCCCTTCTAAGAGCAAGGATGCTTGAGTGGTAACAAGATCCTGGCTGCCTCCCTGAGCCAGCAATTAGCCCAAACGGGCAACAGCCAGCAGAGGGCTATATAGCTGTGGGCTTTGGGAGGAAGCTTTGTGGAAGCAACTAGTCATCTCCCTGACATTCTAGCATCCACTCCGGCTTGACTTTGGTTCCTGACTCCCTGACTTTGGCTTTGGACTTCTGGACTCCCTGACCTCGGCTTCTGGACCTCAGACCTACGATACTTCTACAGTGATTCGGATTTGGCGCCTCGGACCCTCCTGCTTACTGGCTACAGACCTCGGACTGCCTCTGGACTTTGCCTGACCCGGCCCCAGCCGTGACACACTGTGAGGTGGGTGGGACTGATAGAGCTCTCCCCAGAAACTGCCTTTTCAAGGACAATTCTGCAAGAGCTATGGTTAACCCAAGGTCATTCCAGCAGCTGCAAGTGGAGGAGTGGGAAATCAAACCGGATTCCCCTAGATAAGAGACCGTGCGCTTAATCACTACACCAAACTGTCTCTCTTTTAACTGATGTAAATCCACTCATCCCCACCCCCCGGGTCCGTAGAAATACTGTCTTCCACAAAACCATGCCAAAAAGACTGGGGACCGCTGATATAGAGGACGGTGTGGAATTATTTTCTGTGGCCCCAGAAGGTAGGACCAGAACCAATGGGTTGAGTTTCCAGCTCAATATTAGGTAGAACTTCCTCATCTAGAGCGGTTCCTCAGTGGAACAGGCTTCCTCAGGAGGTGGTGGGCTCTCTTTCCCTGGAGGTTTTTAAACAGAAGCTAGATGGCCATCTGACAGCAATGAAGATCCTGTGAAATTAGGGGGAGGTATTTGTGAGTTTCCTGCGTTGTGCATGGGGTTGGACTAGATGACCCTGGAGTGGAGGTGCCTTCCAACTCTAGGATTCTATTTCAGAAACTTGGTGGAATGAGAGGAATCAGTGGGACATGGTGATTCCTGGATATAAATTATAGCAGAAGAATAGGGAGGGAAGGGTTGGAGGTGGGGTGGCTCTATATGTCAGAGAGGGTATACAGTCCAGTAGGACTGAGAAGGTAAGAGAATTAGATTCCCTTCTAGAAATGTTTTGTGTCAAAATAGTGGGCCCAAAAGAAAGTTTAACTCTGGGAGTTTGTTATCGCCCACCAGATTAAAAGATAGAGGATAATTATAAAATGATGAAAGAATAGATGACCCTGGAGTGGAGGTGCCTTCCAACCCTAGCGGCTAAACGTAAAAACTATGTTGTAATAGGTGATTTTAACTACCCACGTATCGATTGGGACAATATGTGTTCCAGCTGGAAGAAAGAGATTGAGTTTCTACACACTCTCAATGGCTGTGCCTATGGAGCAGATGGCCACAGAACCTACCAGGGGTGGGGCGATCCTGGATTTGGTCCTAAGTAATGTCCAATCAGTGATGAGAGATGTAAAAGTGATGGCACCCCTTGCGAACAGTGACCGTAATGTTCTTGATTTCACTAGTTGTATAAATAGTATAAATAGGGAGAGGCATGTGAAGAGGAAAGTGAAAGGAAAGATAAACAAGGTCAAAACTTGGGAATTTTGGGGAAGCTTGAAGGCTATTTAAAACTACAATCCTAGAAGCTCAAATAAAATATATATCATGAGTCAGGAAAAAGCACAAATAGGTCTTTTTAAAAAGCCTGCATGGTTAACAAACAAAATAATGGAAGCTGTAAAAGGTAAAAAGGATTCTTTTAAGTGGTGGAAAGCTAGTCCAAGTGAGGTTAATGAAAGGGAACACAGGTTGTGGCAAATCATATGCAAGTCTGTGATCAGGCAGGCAAAAAGGGACTGTGAGGAGCATGTTGCAAAAAACATAAAGACAAACAAAAATTTCTTCAAATACATTAGAAGCAAGAAACCAGCCAGGGAGGCAGAGGGGCCCTTGGATGACCAAGGGGTAAAAGGGCTACTGAAGGAAGACAGGGAAATGGCTGAGAAGTTGAATGCATTTTTTGCCTCCGTCTTCACTGTGGAAGATGAGAAGTGTTTGCCCACTCCAGAACTGCTGATTTTGGGAGGATCTTTCGACCTGAGCCAGATTGAGGTGACGAGAGAGGAGGTCCTGCAACTGATAGAAAATTCAAAAACTGGTAAGTCACCAGGCCCAAATGGCATACATCCAAGAGTTCTGAAAGAACTCAAAGTTGAACTTGCAGATCTCCTGACAAAAATACGTAATCTTTCATTGAAATCTGCCGCGGTTCCTGAGGACTGGAAGGTAGCAAATGTCAACACCATCTTTAAAAAGGGTTCCAGAGGAGATCTAGGAAATTACAGACCAATCTGACTTCAGTACCGGGAAAGTTGGGGGGAACCATTATTAAAGAGAGAATTAGCTGGCACACTGATGAACAAAAGTTACTGTGGAGGACTCAGCATAGATTCTGTAAGGGAAGATCTTGTCTCACCTGTTAAGAGTTCTTCTTTTTTTAAAATTTTAAACAATTTTATTAAGATATTTCAGGGAATTACATATATGAAAATAATACAATTGAGTTATAAGAGTTATAAAAAGCAATTGCTATGACATAGTAAGGTGAGCCTAGTTATAACTGCTAAAAACATATATAGAGCTTTGCGCAATAGAACGCTTTATAAACATTAAGAAACAATTCCATAGGAGACATTATAGGGAGCTGATCAGCAGTAGATGTTTTAGATAAAAATCTGTAAGTAGAGGGACTTGGGAAAGAGGCAAATCATAAACAGTTAGTAAGATCAAATAAACCCACAGAGAGAAGAAGAACACAGACAAACAAACAAAATCGTAAGACAGTATGAGCCACTCCTGTGTACAGAAAGAAGTGAAGGAGGTAAAGATATGACATTAACAGATTAAAAGTAGGCATAGACGTCTGTGAAGAGGTGTAAGGAGAAATTTCTTGAGAAGTAATGTAATCAACAAAAGGAAGGCACTTAGCAGAGAAATTGGAAGAGTTGGATTGCCGTAAATTGGACTGTATTTTTTCCATGATAAAATGCTCCTATGCTTTAGAAAGCCAGGTAGTGACTGTAGGAGCTGTGGGTGCCTTCCAAAAAGAGGCTGTCAATGCTTTGGCAGCTACCAACAAGCTAACAATAAGGTCTTGCCTCACTCTGAGGATAGTGAGAGAGTCCCAAAAATTAAAAAAGATGACAGCAAGAGGAATCTGATAAGTTGTGATACGGTTAATCATGTTTAAGACATCTGTCCGGAATTTTACTATTGTCAGACATTCCAATCAGCAGTGTGCAAATGTAGCCATCTGGCCACACTTCTTCCAGCAACGAGGAGAGGAGGATTTCAAGAAGTAGGCTAACCTCATAGGGGTGAGATACCACCGACTGATAATTTTAAATGTCTGTAGCCTAGTATTGATCACCAACGTGGTGCATAGAGGAGATGAATATATTCCGGCTCACTGCTCTGGAGATAAAGAAATATTGCAGTCTTGATGCCACAACAACTGGTGTTCCATGGGCTTTGAACTATCCAGGCGGAGTAAAATATCGTAAATTGCAGAGATAAGGCCTTTGTTATTGGAAAATGAGTGTTGGAGGAGGCATTCAAAGTCAGTGAGTGGAGCGCAGTAGATTTTGCTAAGATCCAAAGTATTGAAGGTATGGTTCAGCTGTAAGTAAAAAACCAAGGTAAAGGTTTACCAGTTTTCTTTTCCAATATGGATTTCGAGAAGAGGCCCTATGCACAGGAAACATCTTTGAGTCAGGAAATATGTGCTGCTTTCCAGGCGTGAAGAACAGAAGAGTGGCCGGGAGGGAACCAAGCCTGGTTGGAGATAGAGGAGAAGCGAAAGAGTTCAGGTACCAAATGTTTACGGTAGGAGTCCCATATTTTATAAATTGCATTCAACATAGGATTTCTTTTAAGTCCAGCAGGTCTATGATTAAAGTCAAAACTGAGTCTTGAGTAGAGAGTGATAACAACATAGTTCTGATTGGTTTGGACCACTCAGCAGTGTCCCCATATTGAGCTAATTTTACTATATTGGTTAATGATGCTGTTCTATAGTAGAGTGTTAGATCAGGAACACTAAGCCCTCCATTGGTGTTGCAATGGCATAAGACATGAAAGCCAACTCTGGGTTTTTTATTATTCCATAAAAGAGTTAAATTACGCTTGCCACTTGCGAAGAAGAATCAAAGGAATAAATATTGGAAGAGTGCGAAATAGTTAGTTTCGGGAATGCAAAGGTTTTCAGGAGATGTAAGCTATCTACAAATGAGACAACCCATTTATCCCACTTGATGAAATCTGAACAAATTTCTTGAAACTTTGAAGTTAAGATGAAGCAATTGTGAGAGGTCATTCGGTAGCTGAATGCCTAAGTATAGAAGTGAAGACTGGGACCACTGGAAGGAGTAGTGCTGCTTCAGGAATCCCTCAGAAGTAGCTGGTAAGTTCAGAGGAGAATATTTGATTTGGATTGACTGATATGCAGACCCGACACTTGACAAAAAGAAGATAGGAGGTCTTGAAGAAGAGGAATAGACGATTCAGAATTGGAAATGTATAGCAACATATCATCCGCGAACATGCTGAGTTTCATGGTATGGGTACCGCAAGTGATGCCTTATATGTTGTCATTACTTCTTATCAATGTCACCAAAGGTTCTATTGTTAATGCAAATAAAGCCAGAGACAGGGGACACCCTTGCCTCATTTCCTTTTGTAGGTTGAAATTGTCCGATGCTTGGTCATTAATGCTGATGGGTTTAAATATATAGCCCTAATGGCATTAAGGAAAGATCCTCCAAAGGACATGTGCTCCAGAAGAGATAGCAGGTATGATGGTTCCAGGGAATCAAATGCTTTCTCGATGTCGAGAGAGAGAAAAACTTCCGCTGACTTGGAAGACTGGCATGAAGATATGATGTGCAAAGTCTTGTGTACACTGTCAGTGATCTTCCTGCCAGACATAAAACCAGCCTGGTCTGGATGGATGTACCTAGTTATTATTGAGTTGAGACGCCTGGAGAGTGTTGCAGTGAAGATCTTGTAATCTGAGTTCAGCAGCGATATAGGATGATAGGAGTCTGGGAGCGTAGGATCCTTACTAGATTTAGGCGGCACAACAATTGAGGCATCATTCCACGTAGAGGGAAGAGAACCAGTTTGGAGGATTTCATTACATGCATCGGTCAAAGAGTCGGCTAGTATATGAGCATATTTTTGGACGAATAGCCATCTGTGCCTGAGGACTTATTAGTCTTTAAATTCTTTATGGTGTTTAGTATTTCAGATGGAACAGAAGGGCAATCAAGGAAGTCTCTATGTCAGTACATAAACGCTCTATTTGAGGGTGTTGGGACAAAAACTCAAGAGATCAAAGACGACGATGGTTTCCTGGAAGAGTATAGATGTTTATAGTAATCCATGAATGTTTTGAGTATTTCTGAGGTCTTGTTGCACAGATGACCATCCCTGGTACGAACTGCGTGGATCAATTTAGATGCAGACTTGTTTTTAACTCTCCAGGAAAGGAGCTTTAGCGATTGGGGAGAGTTGAACCAATACCTTTGCTTCAAGTATAGAAGGCTCTTTTGGATCTGGAAATTCTTCAACGATTCCAAAATTTCCCTTTCCATAAGCATTTTTTTAATATCTTCTTCCCACCACACTCTTTATGGAGAATCTCCAATTGCTGAATTCTGGAAAGCACTTCACTCTTGAGAGCTTCACAACGTTTTGTTAGGGATGACGATAAGGATATCAAATGGCCCCTGAGCACTGCTTTGAGAGCTGCCCATCATGTCAATGCAGATGTGTCTGAGGCACCATTGTTGTCCAAATACTGCTTAATATGGGACTCAATTTGTTGTGCACACTCTTCATTCAGCAATAAAGATTTATTCAGAGTCCAGCGTTTTGGTGTTGATTGAGAGCTGTCAGAGTTGATGGAGCAATAGACCCATGCATGGGCCAATATCAATTTCGTAGCTGCGTTCAGGAGAGAATCAGATAGTAAGATGTAGTCGATTCTAGTATGCACATCAAACTGAGATGAGTAGTATGTATTATTCCTGTCAGTGCCATGTTGAAGGCCCCATACATCCAATAGATGAAATCTTCTGAAGAGTTCCGATAATTTGGCTTGGCGCCTATGTCGCTGAGGATGCCGAAGATTGTGATGTGAACAATCCAGATTGTAGTCATTGATGAGGTTAAAATCACCCCCGATAATGGGGTGGTTAAAATTGATGAGGTTAAAATCACCCCCCAGCTTGAAAGTCATGCAAAGCAGCGGAAGTCTCTTCCAAGAAAGCCATTTGGTCACTATTTGGCGCATAGATTGAGGCAACTGTAACTTGCAAGTCATCAAGGATGCCCTTAATAAAAACGGAGAGTAAGATCGAAACACCTTGAGAGTTGGAGCTCTCAGCAGCATGGTATTGAGATTGAATCCATGAAGCTTTCAGTGAGACATCAGATGGGTTCCTTAAGTGAGTTTCCTAGAGCAGACAGATATCGGTATGTAGTTTAGAAAGATTGGTCAAAATACGTTCCTCTTAATGGGGCTATGTAGACCTCGGACATTTAGTGAGGTGATGTTCCAGGCGTGGCTCATGACATAGCGACTGATAGGCAAAGAAGAGGAAAGGATTGGATAAGACTAAAATACAGAGAAAGAAGACAAGGTGTTCACAAAATGAGGTAGGAAACAGACTGAAAGTGCAGAAGACACAGGAGTGGCCCAATCAAAGAGCAGGAGCAAAGCTGGCAGACAGATAATTAAAAAAACACACACACCTAAAAAATCACTACAAAGAGAGATAAGAGAGGCAGATCAAGATTAGTAAACTACATAAGGGGGCTAGGAAGAAGTCCAATTCAAAAATACAAAATTAATTACAAGGTTAGACACTCTAAATGGTAGAGACAAGTTACAACTTTCTAAAATCTAATGAACGATCCCCCCCTTATAAAATATAGCGACACAAATCAATAAAAAGTTGATTCACCCCAATAAGATCAAAAAGCAATGAATTAATTATATACCAGCTACTAATTGAACAGTTTAACCGTAAAAACTATGATTTATAATTATAGAGTCAGAGCAATTACTGCAGGGAAAAACCTAATGGATTCTAAAAGGCTACTCAACTTGTGCTGAATTAATTACTAACAATCAAGAGATATTAATTTTCTACCAAAGAATTTGATTAACTGTAAAAATTCAGAAAATTTGTGATGAATTATTTATGAATAATCAGAGCAAAATTGATTTTCTAAAGTATTAAAACAATTTTAAATCGAGTATGATTATGTTAGGTAAAAACTTTTCAGAAGAGAGCTTAGTACACTATTACAGACCTCTACTGTGAATATAGGTCTCCAAGAAAAACAACTGTAAAAACAAATTGTGCTAAATTGTAATGTTAATTTCAGTAAGAATTAGAATTTTATAAAGCTTCACAGAGCTATTCTAAGCACAAGGCAAGACTTAATATGCAAGCAAATACTATGAGATAATATATGCAAAGATTAACACTACAAGATAAGCAAAGCTCTATATAAACTAAGTTAACTGTCAGATGCCCAGTAGTAGCCCAACAAGAACACACAGATATGAAGCTTATAGTTAAGTGGTAGTGATTACTGTAGCAAACTGAAAACGTAATTATCAAGCTGAAGTAGAAGACGATAGTCTCACGAACTCCAGGAGAAAAAGAAATGAAAATGAAAATAAAACCCCGACCTGGAATTAAAGGGACGAAGTCCTATACAGAGATGATCAAAAACACGGAGGCAAACCTGAGAAGCAATCCCCTCCCCCTGAAACCCGATAGTAACTAGAATCAGAACATTGCAAAAACGTTAAAGCCAATAATTAGCGACAATAATGAACAGCCAATGTATATAGCTTGCATAGAACATGGGAACTGAGTACTTGACCACAGACATGGCAGCGTTGATATTAATTCATTTCATCATTGGAAGACGACGTGGAAGCGCGGCGCCGTTTCGAATTAGCTTTTTGACTGTCGGCAGCAGGCTTAATATTGAGAGTTTGAAGAACCTTCATTCCCAAAGCTAAATCATCCACAAAATAAAGTTTGTCCTTAAAAGAGATCTGCAGGCGTGTCAGATTTTTCCATTTATAGCGAACTCGCGCCTGCCACAGGGCTTCAGTGATGCTCTTCAGGGCTTGACACTTGCTGAGTACCGCAGGAGATAAATCTTGAAAAACTCAAATACGGTCCCCTTTAAACAGAAGATGGCCTTGGCTTCGCGCAGTTTCTAGAATTGTTTTTCACACTCTGATATCAGGGATGACTGTGATAATATCCCATGGGCCCTGTCATGCAGGACTGTGAGGGAGACTCAGGCGGAAGGCATTAGAGAGCATAGGAGCTGTAATGTCAGGCAAATCCATAGTATTTTCTAGCCAGTCTGTAACAAAAGCCACCAGGTCAGCATTTCATTAAAACCTCGGAATTTGTCAGTCAAAAGCCCTGTTTGGGTGCTCTGGAGCCCTTAGATTGAGAGGTCACTAGAGAAAATTTAGGTTTGGAGCAAAAGGATGATGTGAAAGATGGCAGAGATGATCTTGGTCTCCAAGACTGTTCCAAAGATTGCCTGTTGTATGAGCATTTGGACCAGGGTTTGTTCCAAGATTTGGTCTTAGTGGAATGTGATGGTGATGAGAGTCCCCTGTTTTCTGATGTTTTGATATTCTTGTCCATCTCCTGTAGGATCGAATCCATAGTTGAGGTGAAGAAGTTGTTGCTGTCAAAAGGTAAGTCCTCCACATATGCTCTGGTGTCTGGCTGGAGGGCAGTAGAGCGAAGCCAAGCAGGGCATTTAAGAATGATGGCAGACATAAGAGTTTTTGTGAAGACATCAGTAATACGCTTGGAAGAATTAAGTTGATGTTCAGTTAAAATCATTCCTTCTTTTTGGATGTGTTTGGCAGCAGAATAGTTGTCTTCAGGCAGACCATGGGGCATACTGGTATCTTCCCTTGCAGGCTGTATAGTTGGAAACCTTGATGCCAAGTGTTCCTGTGGAGTAGTTTCCTGACCAATTCATCCAATTTTTTACCCTCCTTATCAGGTGTAGAAGACTGTTCTGCGAGCTTTGGATGATGAAGACACTACAACAGAATTGGGTTTGGGGTGCTCCACACCTATTTATTTGCCATCGGATTGCTATAATGTTCATAACTTGCTTTTAATTAGTTTTTATTTTGTTGTGATTTTATATATATTGTCCATCACCAAGAACCCTGCAATAGCAGGGACTGGGTGATTTAGAAATACAACCACCACATATCCTGGGCCCTATACATGTGGTCAAGTCTGTGAGAATATATATGGGTAGAAGCCAGTTTATCCCAGGAAGCTTTTGTTGCCTGGAGCTTGACAGTTGCCTTGGGTAGGGCAATGCTTGTTGAGATGTCCAGTTGGATGATGTAGAAAACTGTATCAGCAACAGGTTGAGATTGAACTGTGGAGAGAGTCAGGGTACATGCCATACATTTAATGAGGACTTCAAATCCTCCAAAAGAGAAATTTGAAGTCCTCCAAAAGAGGACTTCAAATCCTCCAAAAGTACTTGAAGGGCTGTCATATAGAGGATGGTGCAGAGTTGTTTTCTGTTGTCCCAGAAGGCTGGACTAGAACTCACAGGTTGAAATTAAATCAAGAGTTTTCAGCTAAATGACTTCCAGGTTTGGGTCATGGAGGATTGAGCTGCTTCTCAGCAGAGGAGCGGATCAGAACCTCTGTTTTGGGCAGAGAAGGTGATCTTAACACCTGCTGCCTACTTCTCCCAGGCAGGGAGAAGGCCAAGACATGCATATGAAATTCTGAGGGGATTTACTTTGGCTGACAACGAATCCCAGTGGGGTTCCTTTTTGCTTTGAAGAGTCCCCGGAGACGGATTGCATTCCAACGTCTACAGAGGACTTCTGGGGTCATTAAATTGACTTAAATTCACCAGGATTCAAAGCTTCTTTGGATTAACATTTGATTAACATCTATTTTTGAAGAGAACGGTGTTCAAAAGGATAGCAACTTTAAAGGGAAAAGATCTTTATCTATCACTCCGGGACTAAAATAAAACTAATCTGAAATAAAGACAAAGGTCTGGATGCAACTAAGTTATTTTAAAGGAAAGAAGATAAAGGAGGGGGTAAATTTGGGACTAATGAAATTTGAGAAAACAAGGTTAAAAGAGGAAAAACAACTTTTGTTTTGAATACCTGTGGTCAGGTCAGACAACCCCCTCCGAAACAGAAGCTGACTTGGTGAAGACGTCACAGGAAATGATGCCATAGAAATAACGCGAGACTTCTCAACCATCGAAAACGAGACTTCGTGGCAAGAAAGGAAGGAAGCAGCCATTAAGAGAAAGGAAAACTGCAAGCCTCCTAGCCCTCTCTAGGACCATAAATCATAGAGAAGTACCGGCGGCCATTAAAAGGTCAAAATTTCAAAAAATTTTAAAAAGAAAACAGGACTTTAAAAAATAGCGGAGCCAGCAGATATCATCATTAAAAGGTGAAATCTATTGGATTATATACTTTGAACTAATTTTGGAGCATTCCAGGAGAAAAAGGGGGAAAATTTTTTTTTAAGGGACAGAAAAGCTGCGGACGCCATTTTGAAGATAATAAAACTTTAAAAAATTAATATCTCGACTTAGGAGCCTCTGGGAACAGCGATTTTGGGCTCATCTAAAAGGCCATGCTTTAATCTATAAGACTGCAATTGTAAATCAATTTGGTGAGGTCAACTTCAGAGCCTATTTTAACAATGGGCAGGCAGTGATGTCTGTGCATAAATCAGGAGCAAAGCAGATTCGTACGAGGGCTAGGTCACTTGAAGAAGCAAAAATGGCTAAATGGCAGGAGGCAATAGAAGCTATGGAGGCAAGATTGGCAAAAGTAATAAAGGAATCAATAACAGAAAGTAAGAAGGAATTAAAAAAAGACATTGAATCCAGTGCAGAGGAGGCTAAAAAATAAATTAAAAAAGAAATTGAAGATCTCAGGAAAGACTCCCAAACAGTGTTAAAGAAAGTGCAGGAGGTAGAAGAAAAGGTGAAAGACCAAGACTCAAGAATTGATAAAGTGGATTCCACTCTAAAAAAAATGCAGGAGAAAGCAGTGCTACAAGACTGTAAAAAAAAATGGAAAAATTTCCAAAACAAGATAGAACGATAATTTGGTACATGCTTTCAGCTGCACGGACATTGTATGCGCAGATGTGGAAGCAAGATAAAATACCAGAAAAGTGGGACTGGACTTCAAAAGTTATGCATTGGAGTGAAATGCACAAGCTTACAAGCATCTTAAAAGAATATGATCTAGAGAAGTTTAAAAATGCGTGGGGAAAATTTCAAAAATATGTTGAAAAACAATGGAAGGTTAAAGGATATCTGGCGATTTTTGACAATGGTTGATCTTTAGAGGAATAATAAATAGACTACAGTCAAAAAGTGAGACTATGTGAACGTATTTTTTTCAACTTTTTTTTTATAAGGACTAAAGGATTACAATGAAGATGGATTATAATTATAACATGGTTTTTTCTTTCCTTTTTCTTCTTGTTTTAAGAATTTTTTAATGAAGATTCTTTAACTGATAAAATTACCTTTTATTTTTAACAATTCAATTACAATACACCGTCGGGGGTCATGAAAAGGAGGGGAGGGAGGAGAAAAATGTAATGTATTCGTATTAATTTTTTATAAGTATTATTACAATATATTGCAGTATAATAAAACTGTTTTAAACGAAGAGTTTTCAGCTAAACATTAGGAGGAACTTCTTGACAGAGCGGCTCCTCAGTGGAACAGGCTTCCTTGGGAGATGGTGGACTCTCCTTTGGAGGTTTTCAGAGGCTAGATGGCCATTTGACAGCAAATCTGATTCTAAGAACTTAGGAGGAGGTGTCTGTGAATTTCCTGCATTGTGCAGATGAGTGGACTAGATGAACCTGAAGGTCCCTTCCAACTATACAATTCTATATGCCATTGATCCCAGAAGTAGGTGGCTGTGGTGGTGGATTGAGCAGGAGGGATTGGTCTTGATTCTGAACTGGAGGTGATCGTTGTCAAGGAGACTGCCCTCAATCTACGGGTTGTCTGTCTTGTATCCGCTGGTCATTTGGTGCTGTGTGATGTTGTTGTTCCAACAACTGACTGTCATCACTCTGGGTACAGGATTGGGAATGTGAATGTGAAGATACCTGAGTTAGATTGATCTTGTGTTCTGACTCAGAGGACTTGATCAACTGGGTCTGGAGTGATGCCAGCACTGGGGAGCTGGGCTGATGAATGGGCAATGCAAAGAGTTGCAGAAGTGGCACAACTGGTGGAAGCATCAGCTTCAGTGCTGGGCGTTTCAGAAAGGTGGCGGTGGCAGGCAGAGAGTCGTGTTTCTGATGTTTGTCTGACTCATATTCGTGCTGCTTTTTATCCACCTTCACTCCCTTATCCTCTCTGCTTTTCTTAGCAGGTGTTGAGGACTGCCTTCGCACCATCCTCAACATCCACTGGAGTGACTTTGTGACCAACACTGAAGTCCTCAAGAGGGCGGAGGTTACCAGCATCGAGGCACTGCTGTTGAAGACGCAGCTGCGCTGGGCAGGGCATATTTCTAGGATGGAAAACCACCGCCTTCCCAAGATTGCCCTGTATGGCGAACTCTCCACCGGCCATCGAAATAGAGGGGCACCAAAGAAGAGGTACAAGGACTCCTTGAAGAAATCCCTTAGCACCTGTCACATCAACCATCACCAGTGGTCTGACCTAGCCTCAGATCGCAAAGCATGGAGGCACACCATCCACCAGGCTGTCTCTTCCTTTGAGAACGCATGCATAGCTGGTCTTGAGGACAAAAGGAGATTGAGGAAGAATCGCACTGCTACAGGACCAACCCTAAATCAGACTTTTCCCTGCAGCCGCTGTGGCCGGACCTGCCTGTCCCACATTGGTCTTGTCAGCCAACGTGGGCTGCAGCAAACGTGGGCTATTGCACCCTTCTTAAATCTTCGTTCGCGAAGCCAAGCCGAGAGAGAGAGAGTGAGGACTCTGCCTTCAATGCTGAGCCCTGTTGTTTCAGAGGGCAGTTGGCACTGAATTGGTTATGGCTCCAAGAGCCTTGGTCTCCCAATGTTGATTTGCCCCTTGGCATCAATTCCGATTTTTGGATTGGAAAGTCTATCAGGGTTGAAGACATCAACACCACTGGGCATGGGGACAGCGCCGATTCCAATAATACTGCGGGGTCAAGCTGTCCTGTTCTTCCTTGTCTGCTTTGATAATTTAGCACAATGTGAGCACGCTACAATGCAGTGTGCTTCCTTCAAGGCACAGAAGACAAAGAGAATGACTGCCAAATGGCAGGAGTTTAACTTCCACACCTCACACAGCATTTGAAGAAGCCCAAACATTTTTCCATAAGCTATACAGGAGAAGGGTGGATGAAGGAAAGGGGGAAGGCCGTGAAGGGCAAGGAGCAACAGTCTAACTTTCCCTCTTCTCTCTCTCCCTCTTTTCCCCTCCAGAAACAAGAAAGGAAATGGAAATAATAGCTGATGAGGAATAATCAAAGAAAAGCTAGACAGGTTTACTGACTGTGGCAGAGATCATCTGATCAGTGCAGCAGTCAGAAGAGAACTGGCAGGATGTCTGGTGAGCATGTGCGGTGGAACTTCTGCGCATGTCAGAGAAAGGGCGCGAAAATCCCTTTGACTTGATAGGTTACCAAATGGGGTTAGTGGAGGCACCCTATCCCACAGGTGTGATGCACAGAGACCATGAAGACCTTTTTGTAAAAAAACCCCAAAACTAACAGACTTCCATTTACAAAGTCTCAGATCATCTCAATAGCTAACTTTTTGCAGGGTTCACTGGACCTGGAACAAAGCTGTACAGCTGGGCTCCAAAATGAATGTATGCCTAAAAGGAGGCTTCAGGACACTGGATTTTTTTTTTGTATTGCACCGACATATGCCACACAATAAATCACTTCTGAAACTTTGAAAACCAGAGTATGACAAGGCACAGAGGCCTACCATTACATGGGTAAAAATCCCACTGTACAGATTCAGGGGCACCAAAAGAAGCTGTTTGGAACCCATCTGGCACTTGTCATCTTCAACACGCCACCTTCCCTTTTACTGTAACTGTTGAGTAGCTTAGCATGTAAAGGGGTTTAACGTTTTATGCAGAAAGGGGTTTTATGCCACCTCAGAGACCCTGTATAGGTATTAAGGTGGCATATTAATTTTTTTAATTAAGTAAATAAATAAAATAAATACCTGATCTCTAATGATGGCAAATGTGGAAGGAAGTCATTTCCCACAAAGAAACACATGAACACCCAATCATCGATACTTCTCTCAATATCAAAAGCAAAAGGCAAACTGGCCATCGTCAGCTCTTTTTCCAAATACTAGAATTATTTGAGAGAGATAAGAAAGAATAAATTTCTATTAACATCTATGATCCTACCCCCATTTACTAGAAAGTAAGTCCTCCTGTATTCAGGACCACAGCACTGGCTCAAAAGCATTTCACTTACTTCTTTCAAAACACTTAGGCGGATAAAAATAAATTCTTGCTCCTGGCCAAGAGAACAATCTGCAAACTGATCATGCTGCAAACAGAAAGGGAGAAAGAGACTGGATTTGTATACAAGCTTTATTTTAAAAGCGGCTTGTCTCTTATTTGAAATGAAAACGAAAGGAATTTTAATCAAGATATGCTTTCCCCATTTCTGGCCCACAACGTTTGTACACATATCACATTGACAATCATATATTTTACAGAGAAGAGGTGAACTGATGTCCCATAATTTGTTATCCCCGGGGGTGGGGTGGGGGTGTGAGGTGAAATGGCTTGCATCCAGGGGGTGGGAACTACCATCGAGTCACAGCTGACAAATGGTGACACCGTGGCCAGCGGGTGGGAGCAGGCAAGGTAGGCGGCTGCCTCAAGCACCACCTCACCTACACAGTGCCTTCAGGCGCCCTTTTCCAAAGCTCCGCCACTCTTGGCTTCCTGGGTTGCAGACCTGGGAAGCTGAGGGTGGAAGGACTGCACGCCAGTGTGTGCTCTCCTCCAAGCCCAGCTTCCTATCCAGGGTTGGAGTAAAGTGGCCTTGCTCTGAGGCTGTGCAGCCTCGCTCCCAGCTGCCTTCCCTGCAAGGGGAGACAGCCTCAGAGTGAGGCACAGCAGCCCCGCGGCCCCTTTTGTCTTCCCGGCTCCCAGATGGACAAAAGAGGGGCTGCAGGTGTGGGGGCAGCCTGGGATGGCAGAAAACCATTTTCAAGGGAAGAGACTAACAGATGTTTTGCCACTGCCTGCATCTGTGTAGCACCCATGGACTTCCCTGGTTAGTCTCCCATGCAAGTACAGAAGAGGGCTGACCCTGCTTAGCTTCCCAGATCTGACTAGAATGGGCTAGCCTGGGTCATTCAGGTCAGGGCACGTTGCATCCTACCTCTCCATGAAGCCTCCTCCAAAGTAGCCCTACCAACAGAAGGGGACTCATTGAGAAGAGGAAGGCTCTTCAAACCAGTCTAAGCAAAGAGGTAGGAAGCAAGCCACTGCTTATTTCCAAGGCATCAAGTAACATCCAACCTTCCCTCCCCTCCAACTGGATACGTACTTCCAGGTATTTTTTAAAATCCTTGCAGCTATGCAAAGATACAGGTAAAGGTGGTACATTATAATTTACACAAGACCATACAGTAAACTCTGTACCCACCAAGGATCTCTTTGGATCCCTCCTACCATTTCATTCTTCATGAATTATACACTGGCTCCCATAAAAGAATGACATAACTGTTAAGCATATACCTCTCCTTGCTTTTCTTTAGGCAAACCCTGGCAGTCCTTAACTTCATGTCCAAATTGGCTGCAAAGACCACATGGCTTTGGTTTATTAGGCTTGAATTCTTCTCTGATTATAGTAAAATTGGGTTCATGCGTAGCTAATCCAAGCATAATGAGGTCAGCTGTAGAAGAAAACAAAACAAAAGTCCAACACTAAGGTGCCCGAGTACACAATTAAAGTAACAGCAAATGACTGGCTATGTAGTTGGTGTCATCAGGAAAGGTCTGGATTTTTGGACCCCGGGCTACGCTTTTGAGATGAAGCTCTTCTAACAGGAGATCATTTGCACCTCACAAAGGTAGGAAAAATGTGTTTTATAAGAGCCTTGCAAACCTAATAAGGAGGGCTTTAAACTAAATCCTACCGGGGGAGCAAGACAAAAATTCAAAGCATAATACACTGCAGAAAACTGGAGGTAAGAATGCTGAAGTTTCATAGAATCATAGAATTCGATTATTAGAATTGGAAGGGACCTCTAGGGTCATCTAGTCCAACCCCCTTACACAATACAGGAAGTTCACAAATACGTTTTTGTGGGAGTGGTATATATTCTACACAACATTAACTCACAGAAATACAGAAACAAAAATACAGGAACTGGAATGGACTGGAAAGATTCAGTTATCCCTATAAATGCTTTAATTTTAAGTTACTTAGCCTACCACAAATCATGGTGGTTCCTCACATTATGTCTGATGAATGAACTGGTGGTAAGTTTAAGAAGATTTTTTTCCCTAGGAGTTACAAGTACATGCCTCTGAGAACTATAGCTGGGCCTGATCTGAACAGCCAGGGGACCTCATGCACTTACATATGTGTGTATGAAAAGATGCTGGCAGGCTTGCATAACTGCAGAGACCATGTGGCGGTACAAATTTTATGTATCAGTGCCACCACAACATGCATTCAGAGAGGCTCCAAAAAGTTGGAACAGGGAACTGCTATGACTGGCCATCACACAAAGGCATCCCTCAGTTAAAGAGGCTGTTTCATATGGTCAGCACTTTAATGCAGTCCTCACAGGACTGAAAACTTGCCAGCTTTGTGAATACCAGCTAGCATTCAAACTGAGCTGATCAAAGACTCAGGACTTGCTGAAGTCAGAGAATAGATGCCGGCTGAACAAATAACAAAGTCAACAACACAAGGAAAAACCCACCATGTACTCTTCAGTCATCTTCAACGAGCTCAAAATTCAATGCCAGACCCAAAGATTAAGTCCAAATACACCATCTTTCAAGCAAAGAATTGAGCATGAAGAGTGCAGTCTTGGGTCTTGTGGATTACTCTTCACTTAACTGGTCAAACATCAAGAGGGACTTACCATCAGCTCCACATAAACAGTGGTGAGTGTTTGGGTCATGATTTGGTTGAGCTAAACAAAAAGGGGGGGAAAACAGATATGTTCACATCAAATTGCCTCTCTCCTGCCTCCATCAGAAGAATCCCCTCAATGTAGAAATCTGAATGGATTTACCTCTTTGCCTTCGTATGTAATCCATTATTTTGTGCTCGCCTTCACCAGGAGCACTGGCATCAGATAAAATAACCTGAGAGGGGAGGGAGAGACATAAACAAAGAAAACAAAAAACAAAAACTATAGGGCACAACAGGTTGCAACAGTTGCTAGAGAACAGTACCACAAATTTCTTTAGCTACCCCAATTCCTCCCAAACTGCGAACAATCTTTCTGCATTTAAATTGGAGGCAAAATCACCCATAATCCACTAAGTGTGAGAGAGTTATTCTCAATTAATTCCCAGAGCAATATGCAGCAACTGCAGAATGGCCCAGTTTATTGCCTTTCCTTTTGTCAGGACTCAGGAATGAGACACACTTCACTGTCTAGGCTAGGGGGCCCCAGCCTTCTTGAGCTGGTGGGAACCTTTGGACTTTTGACATGGCATGATGGGTGTACCCACAAAATGGCTACCACCGGAGGCAGAGCCAGCCACAAAACAATTTCCTTACCTTCATTTCTTCAGTGGTGATGGCAGCTGCCACCAAAACAATATTATTTAAAAACTGCACAGTCAATCAAACTTCCAATACTCATTCGAAGGGCTTGGTGGGCAAAAACTCTACCTGGCCCAACCCACTTCCTAAAAACACTTGACAGGCAACAGAAAAGGTGTTGGCAGATGCCATGGTGCCCTTAGGCACCACACTGAGGATTCCTTCTCTGGCAATGGCAATGTTTCTAAGATTTCCCCATACCTATCTGCTATAGCAGGAGTACACCCTTCCTTCCTTGGAGTTATATCAGTGTATGTGGGGAGCAATTCAATTGTCCACAGGGATTTTCCACTCTGAGGGGACAGAATAGTGGATGCACCTCAGATGGTGATAATTTTTGAAGATCTATTTCAGTCCCTCCTGTTGATAAGGTGCTTTTGAAACAGTTTTAAATGTGATACAGCATTCAAAGGAAGATTACTCAATTCCACCAAGTCTACCCACATCAAAATATCTTCAGATTACCTTGGATCTTTCTAAATTACTTTGGATCTTTCTCAACTACCTTTTTAAATTAGGAATGGAGCAGAGGTGCATCAGTGGCTATTAGCCACAGCATATTATTGGAACTGTCTGGGGCAGTGATGCACTGTATTCTTGGTGCTTGGGGCAAAGGTGGAAGAGCTTCTAGCCCCACTTGTGAACCTCCTTTTTTTTGGCCACTGTGTTGGACTGGATGGGCCATTGGCCTGATCCAACAAGACTTCTCTTATGTTCTTATGAACCTCTCTTGAATTTATGACCTGAAGTACTTTTGGTTTTTCAAAAACTTCTATATTCAGATCTATACAGAAGAATGCCCTTGAAGCACACAAACAACAATTTAACACTAACAGTTACCTCATCTTGCAGAACCTGGGTACATTAAAAAGTACAAGGTAACATTCCAGTCACTGATACTATAGGGCTAGTCAGTTTTGGAATAAGAAGTGTGCAACTTACTGTTAAGTTTTTCCACCCTGGATCATTATTTAAGCGATCAGCAACATAATAGCGAAGACATTTTGCCAGATTGTCCATAAATTCTGTTCCCTAAAACAATAATAGAAGGAATTCAGCATGTCATTTAGATCATAGGCAAGAAGAAGAACTGTGCACATGTTAATCCTCCATGTCTACCAACTGGAGCTCATTTCAAACTGGTAGCCTTGGAAGCACAGCCAGCTGCCATGACCCCTGCCTGTATAAGTTTGTCAAGTAATGAACGACAGATCTGGGATTCCAGGGGGGAAAAGGAGTTTTCAGGGCCCCTCCTCCTATGGAAGCTCCGAAATAAGTCCCGCCCCCCAAATTGTAGTTCCTCTGGCTGGGAGCTGTTTGCTGTGGAAGGCCATTGTCCTTGGGGTCGTTATTCAAAGTCCGGCAAGGTGAAAAGAGAATATACAACAGCGGCCCTGATGCAAACTCCACAGAGGGTGAGAGGAAAGTGAGAGACTGCTTATCTGCAAAGATCTGCTCAGGAATGACTCAGCTGGGTTAGAAGAAGGTGCTTGGAGCTGGTGAGGTGAATGTTATGACTCTCCATGAGTTTGGATAAGCGTTTATTGCAACGCAGGAGACACTGACAAGTCAAAACTGGCACACAGCAAAACATACTCTTGAGGGGTCGTTAAAAGTGTGCACGAAGACAGTTCAAACTTAGTGGTCACAAATCTCACACACACTCACTACCAAGCATTCTACAAAACATCCCAAGAGGGGAACAGTGACCTTGGTTCCAAGCAACTTCCCAGCTCCCAAGAGGCAGGCTGTTAACTTTTGTTTCTCCAGCAGTCTAAGCATACATTCCTCAGGTTACATCAAACAGATACAGATAATTGCAAGGAACTTGACAGAAGGTAGAGAAATAAGTACTTTTCTTCCTTTCTCACAATATCAGAATTCATGGACGTTCAATGAAATTGCTGAGCAGTAGGGTTAGAACTGATAAAAGGAAGTACCTCTTCACCCAAAGGTCTGATTAACGCATGAAATTCACTGCCACAGGAGGTGGTGGTGGCTGCAAACATAGACAGCTTCAAGAGAGGATTGGATAAACATATGGAGCAGAGGTCCATCAGTGGCTATTAGCCACAGTGTATTGTTGGAACTCTCTGTCTGGGGCAGTGATGCTCTGTATACTTGGTGCTTGGGGTGGGCACAACCTCTAGTGTCCTGGCCCCACTGATGGACCTCCTGATGGCGTCTGGTTTTTTTGGCCATTGTGTGACACAGAGTGTTGGACTGGATGAGCCATTGGTCTGATCCAACATGCCTTTTATTATGTTCTTATGCTGATTGCAACTTGTGGTCAGCCAGCAATTTTTCTCCAGGCCAGTTCGGCAAGGGATCCTGGAGGTTTTTGCCATCATCTGGGCATGGAGGAAGAGTCACTGGGGGTGTATATGTGTGGGGGAGGTATTTCTGAAATTCTTGCATTGTGCAGGGGGTTGGACTAGATGACCCTGGAGTTCTCACATGCAGCACTCCACAGCAGCAGCTCCTATTTGAAAGTGCCAGTGAACAGTTTCCATATGGGGAGGGCCTTAGTCTGCCCCACCACCAAGAAGAAGGAAGAAATAGTGACCCACTGGAGGACCACCAGTTGCAGTTGTTAATGGTAAGCGGTTAAAAGGAAAAGGGCACATACCGGAGTAATGCAATTGCTGTCAAATCTTTCTTTGATTTCTTCTGGAGGAAGGTAGCCACCTTTTTAAAAATTCAAAGAGTTAAAAACTAGTTTGACTACTGCGACTGTCACATTTTTATCCTGTCTTTTCCTCCAAGGAGCTCAACGCAGCATGCACCATTCTTCTGCCTTCAATTTATCACAACCTTGTGAGGTAGGCTAGACTGTGAGTGAATGCCAGGGCAGGGGCCACCCAAATAGCTTCAATACAGAGTAGAGATCTGAACCTGGATCTCACCAGTCCTAGGCCACCGCTCTGTTCACTGAAGCCACACTGGCTTTTGACAAATGGAGTTACAATTCCATTTCATTCATTTTGAACCCAAAGGTCTATGGGAATCATGGCCTACTCTTCTGCATTTGTCCTGTTAAGAATTATGTAAACCGCCATGACCTCTTATGCTGCATGAGTTATCCTGTCTCTGTCACAGGGAGAAGCATGGCACACATAGAGCAAAGGTCCCCAACCCCCGGTCCGTGGACCTGTAGCGGTCCGTGACCTGCTAGCAACTGGGCCGTGAGTTGTATAATTATTTCATTATATATTACAATGTAGTAGTAATAATAATAAGACAACGTTGGATTTATATCCTGCCCTCTACTCCGAATCTCAGAGCAGCTCACAATCTCCTTTATCTTCTTCCCCCACAACAGACACCCTCTGGGTAGGTGGGACTGAAACAGCTCTCTCAGAAGCTGCCCTTTTAAGGGCAACTCTGCAAGAGCTATGGCTGACCCAAGGCCATTCTAGCAGCTGCAAGTGGGGAATCAAACCCAGTTCTCCCAGATAAGAGTCTACGTACTTAACCACCACACCAAAATATAGTGCACAATTGTATCATCCCAAAACCATCCCCCCATCCCAGTCCGTGGAAAGATTGCCTTCCACAAAACTGGTCCCTGGTGCCAAAAAGGTTGGGGACCACTGACATAGAGTATTGAAGCTCTCCTTTCCCAACAGCTCTTCAGGTTTCACTGGGGACTGCTCAGACAGTGTCAAACAGACCTTCACAAAGGATAAGAAAATCAGATTTACGGGAAACGAAATCCTGCACTCAATAACTTATTTGTTCAGGTTTCCTGCATTCTCACAGAATCATAGCATAGGTACAAATGTTCCTATGAGACTGGAGAAGTGTGCACTGCAAAATCTTTTGTTCCACAAGTCATTTGCCATCTGCAATATATAATTTCTCCTGCTAACTATGTGATTTTCACAAGACACAAGCCTCCTTTGAATCACCAGTGACTGAAGTATGTCTAGATACCTTTCCCCAAGATTTCTTCCCGTATCCTTTGTTTCTCTTCTGCAGCTTCTACTCCTTCCTTTGATGCTCTAAATCTTCGGGATCTTTGCTGGTTCATTTTTGCACGGGGAGCCTAAAAAAGATTAGCACAATGGTTGACAATCTGTTTCTTTCAAAACTTAGCTGTACAGCTGGACGCACTTGGAAAGTCTTAACTTGCACATTTATTTGTCAAATCTACACTATGGGGACAGCTTTATCTGCTAAGAGAAACCCTTTTAAAGAAATAAAAAAGAAAACCGGAGCTGTCAGCCAGCTGCCCTTCCTTCACTTCTCATGGGATGCACTTATAGGTAGCAGCTCAATCTGCTTTCACCTGTGCTGGATTTGCAGCATTAACTGAGCAACGTAGCCCAAGTAAACCGTTACGACTTTATACAGTCTCAAACATTCTGTACTTGGAAATCCTCCTTCAGAATGTAATTCTGAAGGCTATTCAACACATCACAGCATCTAAAGAGTTGGATGTGGAACTTCACCTTTGACCCCAGGCTTTCGGAGACCCCCTTTCCCCCAATCCCTTCCAAAATCTAAGAGCTGGGAGGGCTGGCTTTGGAATGGGTCCACATTGGGGTGGCCATTACTTGTTCTGTAGCACTGAAGGCTGGGGCCAAGGAAAGGCAACTGCACAGCAAAGGCAGGCTTGGGGAAGATGGTAATGGCAGGGACAAAATCCTGCTGCCTGGCTGGAGAGGCTCATGAGTCTTCTGCTAAGCACCAAGGCCTGGAAAACCACAAAGTCACCATTTTACTCTAATCTGTCACACTACCAGGCAACATCTCCTTTTTTACGGGTTGGTGGCTTAAACTATTAACTGGTAACCATGATTTTAACAACTGAGGGGCACCCCTATTCATAGTCGACATCAAGTTATTTCAACATGTAATTGTTTCTAGTTCCAAAAACCACATGCCCATCAAGAACTGATCACGTCATTTTAAAAATACTTTTCCCCCTCAACTTGTAGTAGTCTGAATCTCAAAGAAAAAGGACTCTATATAACATGAGAGGAAAGATGTCATGAACTCCTTCAGTGAGGCAATTAAATACTTAATTTGCATATAAAAGGAAATACTTCCTCCTCCCCTTCTCCTCTCAACTGCCCATGAAGTTGGTTAGGCTGACAATATGTGACTGGGCTAAGGTCACACACTGAGCTTCATGGCTAAGAGGGGATTGGAATGCCAGTCTCCCCAATCTTAGACAACTACAACTCTCAGTAGGAATCTCAGAATCCAGAGTAAATTCTGGCTTCTTGGATAACCCTGGCATAAACATATGGGAGCCTTTGTGTGGCCAAAACATGGTGCAGGAAAAGAAGATGATGATACTGGACTTATATCCTGCCCTAAACTCCGAATCTCAGAGCGGCTCACAATCTCCTTTATCTTCCTCCCCCACAACAGACACCCTGTGAAGCTGAGAGAACTTTTACAAAAGCTGCCCTTTCAAGGACAACTCTTGTGAGAGCTATGGCTGACCCAAGGCCATTCCAGCAGGTGCAAGTGGAGGAGTGGGGAATCAAACCTGGTTCTCCCAGATAAAAGTCTGCACACTTAACCACTAAACTAGAGAGCAGAATCACTTCACTTTCCGTATTTGGAGACCAGTTTTATCTCCCCCGCCCACCCCCGCATCCCATGTACAGATACACAGAGACAAAAAACACATGGCTAAAGACACAAACCAGCTCCATGCCTCCTATGAACTTTTTAAAGTGCCACAAACAGGACTGACTGATTCTGACAGCCTGAGGCGCTTCATGCTACATGGCAGCCCAGAGGGGGGCACCACCCCACCAGGAAATCCAAGAGCGGCTTGCAGCCCATTGTGCCCCCTCAAAGTTTATGAATCTTTATACAGTTTAATTTTTTTGTTTTGATTATTTTAATTTTGTAAACTCTGGCAGGTTCCTGAAGCAACAGTATAAATGTGTTCTAAATATATAAAAAACCCCAAGAAAGTAGTGTGAAGGAAACACTGCTTGGTCCAGGACATGAGGCTGTGTGGGTCTTTTGAAGAACCTACATTTTACCAATAAGCACCAGATGTTTTAACACAGGGATGGCCAAACTGCAGCTCGGGAGCCTTTCACACATACTGTGTGGCTCTCCAAGTGCCCCACCCTCATCCCTCAGCTGGCTAGGAGAATGCATTTGTCCCTTTAAATCATTTCTCCAAGCCAACTGGCAGATTTGAGAATGCATTTAAAGTTAAACTTGCTTTCCTGCCACCTCTCCCTCCTCCATCTATTTGCCTGCCAGCCTTCCTGGCAGTCAGTCTGGTGTAGTAGTTAAGTTTGCGGACTCTTATCTGGGAGAACCGGGTTTGATTCCGCACTCCTTCACTTGCAGCTGCTGGAATGGCCTCGGGTCAGCCAGAGCTCTGGCAGCTGCTTTGAGAGCTCTCTCTCAGCCCCACCCACCTCACAGGGTGTTTGTTGTGGGTGGGGGAGAAGATAAAGGAGATTGTGAGCTGCTCTGAGACTCGGAATGGAGGGCGGGATATAAATCCAATATCATCATCATCATCTCCTCCTCCTCTTGCAGCTCTCAAACATCTGATGTTCATGTCTTGTGGCTCTAAAAGATCTGACATTTATTCTATGTGGCTCTTACATTAAACAAGTTTGGCCACCCCTGTTTTAACAGCTTATTTGATATTCTTGACTGTTCTAAAATATTAGCATAGTGTTGATGGGTTATTATGGGGAAGCTTGCTTAAAAGTAACTGCTGGACTTCTAATCTTGTCTTCAAGGAGACAGAGGCAAGCTGAACCCAAGATAAGTTTACAACCTTGGTTGAAGGAAAACATCAGAGTCTGGAAACGGGATTTAAATGGTTCTATGAGGAACAGGTTGGGTGGGAAATTATGTGACAGTTAAGTGGTGTTTATATAAGTGGTCAAGTTTCATTTTGCTTTAGTCTTGGCAAGGCTTCAGGCTTGCCAACATGCTACAAGTCTGTACTAAGAGTTCGCTTTGCTGATTCACTTCAAATGAGCTTTTTTCTGCCTTTGCACGAGAAGTCTACCTGAGTGAGACCTTAGCAAAACCTTACAGCTGGCTCAGCCTTCTGCAGCAGCCATTTTGTAGCTGCGACCACCACACTGCGACAAAATTTCAAAGGTGCCTGCAGGTTCAAAAAGGTTGAGGACCCCTGACATATAGGATAAAAAAAAATAAGAACAAAGGCCTTTTAAGCATGAAGACCAAACACCTATTTAGTAAGAAAGACCTGTCCTAACTAATACTTATTCCAGTTTGCTCAAACCCAGAGGCTACAAAATCCACCGTGGGTCAAGACAAAGGACAAGGTATAATTTAATAAATAAAACTAAATAAATAAGCCCATCTTAATCTTAAGTATATTTTAGGATGTTGCATCTTTGGCCAGACAGAGACTATTTTGTTGTTGTTCAGTCGCACAGTCGAGTCCGATTCTTTGCGACTCCATGGACAAAGTCACACCAGGCCCTCCTGTCTTCCACCATCCTCCGAAGCCTGCTCAAATTCCTGTTTGTTACATCAGTAACGCTGTCCAGCCATCTCATGTTTTGCTGTCCCCTTTTTCTTTTGCCTTCTGTCTTTCCCAGCATCAGGGTCTTCTCCAGGGAGGGCTCCCTTCTCATTGGGTGGCCAAAGTATTGGAGCTTCAGCTTCAGCATCTGACCTTCCAGGGAACCGTCTGGGTTGATTTCCCTTAGGACTGACTGATTTGATCTTCTTGCAGTCCAAGGGACTCTCAAGATTCTTCTCCAGCACCACAGCTCAAAAGCATCTATTCTTCTGCGCTCAGCCTTCCTTATGGTCCAGCTCTCACAGCCATACATTACTACTGGGAATACCATCGCTTTGACTATATGGACTTTTGTTGGCAGGGTGATGTCTACTTTTTATTATACTGCCCAGGTTCACCATAGCTGCCCTCCCAAGGAGCAAACATCTTTTAATTTCATGGCTATAGTCCCATCTGCAGTGATCTTGGATCCCAGAAATGTGAAGTCTGTCACGACTTCCATGTCTTCCCCTTCTATTTTCCAAGGTGTGATGGGGCCGGATGCCACGATCTTTGTTTTTTTGATGTTGAGTTTCAAGCCTACTTTTGTGCTCTCCTCTTTCACCCTCAACAAGAGGTTCTTTAGGTCCTCGTCACTTTCAGCCATTAGAGTGGTGTCATCTGCATATCTGAGGTTGTTGATGTTTTTCCCGGCAATCTTAATTCCGGCTTGTGCTTCATCGAGGCCAGCATTCCGCATGATGTACTCGGCATATAAATTAAATAAGCAGGGTGACAATCTGCATCCTTGTCGAACTCCTTTTCCTATTCTAAACCAATCAGTTGTTCCATATCCCGTTCTGACAGTTGCTTCTTGACCCTTATACAGGTTTCTCAGGAGACATGTGAGGTGGTCTGGAACTCCCATCTCTTTAAGGACTTGCCACAGTTTGCTGTGATCCACACAATCAAAGGCGTTAGCATAGTCAATGAAACAGAAATAGACATTTTTCTGATACTCCCGTGCTTTCTCCATAATCCAGCGAATGTTGGCAATTTGATCTCTAGTTCCTCGACCGCTCCGAAACCCAGCTTGAACTTCTGGTAGTGCCCAATCTACATACTGCTGAAGTCTAGCTTGTAGGATCTTTAACATTACCTTGCTGGCATGTGAAATGAGTGCAATGGTGCGATAGTTTGAACATTCCTTGGCATTATCTTTCTTTGGGATTGAAATCTAAACTGATCTTTTCCAATCCTATGGCCACTGTTGCGTTTTCCAAATCTGTTGACATAACGTGTGTATCACTTTAACAGCATCGTCTTTTAGGACTCAACTGGGATACTGTCATCTCCACTCGCTTTGTTGTTAGTAATGCTTTCTAAGCCCCATTTGACTTCACACTCCAGGATGTCTGGCTCAAGGTCAGCGATTTCACTGTCATGGTTGTCAAGGACATTGAGATCCTTCTTGTTTAATTCTTCTGTGTATTCTTGCCACCTCTTCCTGATCTCTTCTGCTTCTGTTAGGTCCCTACCGTTTTTGTCCTTTATCATGGCCATCTTTGCACAAAAGGTACCCGATTTCTCCAGTTTTCTTGAAGAGATCTCTTGTCCTTCCCATTCTGTTATTTCCCTCTATTGCTTTGCATTGTTCCTTCAGGAAGGCCTCCTTATCTCTCCTTGCTGTTCTCTGAAAATCTGCATTCAGTTGGGTGAATTTTTCCTTTTCAGCTTTGCCTTTTGCTTTCCTTCTTTCCTCAGCTATTTGTAAAGCCTCCTCAGACAGCCACTTTGCTTTCTTGCAATTCTTTTTCTTTGGGATGCTGCTGATTGCTGCCTTCTGTACAATGTCATGAACCTCCGTCCATAGTTCTTCAGGCACTCTGTCTATCAACTCTAGTTCCTTAAACCTATTCTTAACCTCTATATTCATAAGGAATGTGAACAAGGTCAAACCTCAATGGCCTAATGGCTTCCCCAGTTTTCTTCAGTTTAAGCCTGAATTTTGCAATGAGCAGGTCATGATCTGAGCCGCAGTCAGCTCCAGGTCTTGTTTTTGCTAAGGAGCTTCACCATCTTTGACTGCAGAGTATATAATCAATCTGATTTCTGTGTTGCCCATCAGGTGATGTCCATGTGTAGAATCGCCTTTTAGGTTGTTGGAAGAGGGTGATCGCTGTGACCATCTTGTTTTCTTGACAAAACTCTATTAGCCTTTGCCCAGCTTCATTTTGTTCTCCAAGGACAAACTTGTCAGAGACTATAACCACCACCAATACTGAAAACGGGAGCTGGGGGGGGGGGGGTGCCCAGATAGGCCAAGAAATTTAGTGGCTTAATCTCCAATATGGATGGCAAACAGAGCCGACTGACAATCCAACAAACACAGAGCTCCTGTACCTGAATTGAGAGGATGTGGGATTGGGAATCTGGCTCCCAGCTCTCAATAGGATGCCTTTGGTGCCAGAGCTGAGTGTGAAGGGTTCTCCTGGATTACTCCCTTTCCTAGGAGGCCAACATACCCACTTTTGCTAAGTCAGCCTTTTAGCATCGTCAGCTGGTCAAGCAACTAGTTCCATATCTCACTTCTCAGGACTTAGCTATAGTGATCCATGCAGTAGTCATTTCCAGATCAGATTAATGTAATTCTCTCTATGCGGGGCTGTCCTTGAACTTGACTGGAAATTGCAGCTGGTGCAGAATGTGGTAGCACACATGCTGACAGAGTACTGGATCCAATTTAAGGTTCTAGTGTTGACTTTTGAAGTCCTATACAGCCAGGGACCTGCATGGACCATCTCTCCTTATACAGGCCCTGTAGAGCCTTGTGCTCAACAGATCAACATATTCTAATTGCACCTGGTCTGAGGGATGTCCAACTAGCCTCAACCAAGGCCAGGACCTTTTTAGCCCTGGCCCCTGCCTGGTGGAACAAGCTCCCAACTGAGATCAGGACCCTGCAGGATCTATTACAATTCTGAAGGACCCACAAGACGGAACTGTTCCACTGGGCTTTTAGTTGAGGCAGCAAGCGTCCAAATTCTTCCAACTCTTGGCCTCCCCTATCAGTAGCCAACCACCATCAGACCGCTCAGAAGGGTACATCATAGCATTGCTACCAAGTTAGTTTCTCATTACCATTTCAATTTTAATTTTCTGATTTTATACTATTTTATTGTCATAATTTATGTGACCTTGTAACCTGTTCTAAGCCCACTTGCAGAGAGGGCAAGATATAAATTGAATAAAATAAATGTAAAATATGGTACTCACAGGGGCCACAATGCACACCAATTAATTTTGGTGCCCACTTCCTTCTTCCTTAGAGCATCTGATCCCCAAACTAAGGAGCCAACCCTGGTTTCCCTCCATCTTCAAAGAACAGAGGGTGACTCAGAAGACTATAAGAAAAATCTCCTTTATATCTACAGGGATCATCCATTTGGAAACAACCACTCCATCCTAAGAGAACACTTAGCTTGCAATCTCCCAACATTCTATGACTGCTCCCATAGTAGCCATTTTGTAATCAACTGCACTTCACAGATGACAGCTGTTTTGTGGTAACTTCTGTGGAGGTATTCACTACCTGCCTTCCAAATCTCAAAGGGCCCACAGGCACAACAAAATTGGAAACCCCTGCACTAACTGAACACTTCAAAGCTAGTTGTAGTACTCTGGTCTTCCCCAGTTTACTACAGAAAGGCATGTTCGTTTTCTCTAGATAGCATCTGCCGCTTCCATATTCAGAATAAATTAATGAAACAATTCCGCAGAAACAATCATAACCTTCCATGCACTGACTGGTGCATTAGAAGCCAAAATGAATTGAACCAGTACTCAAGGTGGAACTTGAACTTTACACCAGAATAATATTCCTCATCAGTTGAAACACTTAATATAAAAACTACAGCCCCATAAAACAAGAATTTCTCATACTTACCACTCCATCTATTGCCATGTAGAGAAGCCGCCTTGGTCTCACAATGTTGAAAAGCCTATCAATGTACTCAAAAATGGCCACCATCATTTCATCTTCATTTTTGGGTGCTGGCCTGAAATGTAGGGCATCTTTTAATAATCCATCAAATGCCTAAGGCTCCCAAATCATTCAAAATATACAAGTCACTTACTTATCCTCAGGATGTGTACAGGGATGGATGATGCCATTCATATCCAAGTACAAGTTGTCAAATTCAACTTCATTTGGGTTCGGCTTGCTGGTATCGACTGGAATTTTGATCCCATTGCATTCTTTTGGCTGCAAGCAATACAGGAGCACACACACAAAGCTTACAGCTCAACATCATGTTACAATCCAAAAGGAAGTAACAGAATTCAAGCAAACCAGATGGAAATGAAAAGCAAATGGAACAATGCACAAGAAAGGACTCTTATCTGGGTAGAAATGCAGCTTTTAAACATTTTAAATAAAATAAATAGGAGTCCTGCTGGAATTTTTTTTTTGTTAAGACTTCTGTTTAAGTTTGCTGCCACAGGCTTCCATGGCTGCCCCTCAGAAAATATAATCTATGAGAAGCAAGACCACTCTCTTCCCTGCTCCTGGAATCCTTCTCTCTCCCTACTGGATCATGTGGTGGTGGAAAGTGCTGTCAAGCTGCAGCCCACTTGTGGAAATCCTGAACAGATATTCATTATGCATTCGGGGAGGGACAGTGGCTCAGTGGTAGAGCATCTGCTTGGGAAGCAGAAGGTCCCAGGTTCAATCCCCGGCATCTCCAAAAAAGGGTCCAGGCAAATAAGTATGAAAAACCTCAGCTTGAGACCCTGGAGAGCCGCTGCCAGTCTGAGTAGACAAAACTGACTTGGATAGACCGAGGGTCTGATTCAGTATAAGGCAGCTTCATATGTTCATATGTCTAAGGGGAGGGACGGCGGCTCAGTGGTAGAGCATCTGTTTGGGAAGCAGAAGGTCCCAGGTTCAATCCCTGGCATCTCCAAAAAAGGGTCCAGGCAAATAAGTATGAAAAACCTCAGCTTGAGACCCTGGAGAGCCGCTGGCAGTCTGAGAAGACAATACTGACTTTGATGGACCCGGGGTCTGATTCAGTATAAGGCAGCTTCATATGTTCATATGTTGTTTGCCATTGCCTGCCTCTGCGCAGCAACCCTGGTCTTCCTTCATGGTCTGCCATCCATGTACTAACCTGGGCTGACCCTGTTTAGCTTTCAATATCTGACAAGATCGGGCTAGCCCGGGCCATCCAGGTCAGGACCCAACTCCAGGACTTTTCGTCAGATTCCAAAGGACTTTGCACTGTACCCAGGAACCCTAGGAAACTTCAATTTAATTTATCTCATTCTCAGACTGCCAGTCTATTGTTTCACACTGTAGAAAAAATGCAATCCAAAACATAAACATTGCAATCGATACAAATACAGTTATCTAGGACTCATACTACGACCAGTATTAAACAGGAAATTTGAAGTGATACAAGTTGGAGGTTTAGAATCAAATTTCTCATTTTCCGAGCAACCCAGTACCTGGATTTTTTTCTTACAATGGACACAATTATTGCTCCAAACCAGTGTTTCATATGGTTGCTGGTATAAATGCCACAAAGCTGCAGCACCTACTGAAAAGGCAGAGTTCTTCTCAATTCACAGAAAATTCTTTTCTATTATTTATGTATTCAAGATCACCTATCCCCTTATTCTTCACTACAGATCAACACAGAGAACATATGAAACCACCTTATACTGAATAGCGTAAGGTTTTGCCCAGAATCTATCACAAGACTTCTTGAGTAGAAGCAAAAGAAGCTTTTAATGAAGAATCCTTTAGCAAACACTTCTGCATGTGCAGGTGCATGCAAGACTGATAACACTCAAAAGTCACAGCTCAGATGTAGTTTACAAATTATTGGCCCATCAACTTTCCCACCTGAACTCTTGCCACCCAAAAGTCTTTGAGTGGATTCCCAGACCACGGTGTTACTTTTTGAATGGATTCCCAGACTAAGGTCATCTTCCAGTTCTGCAGACATCTTTCTGTTGTCACCTGTCTCTCATTCCCAAGGAGACAAGATTACGCCCAGGCTTCCCACAAGAATCTGTCCTCTATTGGAGCCTCATATTGTTCTACATTATACTATAAAACCATAGTGAATATATATGAAGGTTAAGCAATGCTCTTATTAAAAGGCAGAAATTAATACAGTCATGAATATAGGTGGATAGTTACACGCATAACTATATAAAACCATACAGGTGGAAATATACATGA
Organism: Heteronotia binoei; assembly: GCF_032191835.1. NCBI lineage: Eukaryota > Metazoa > Chordata > Lepidosauria > Squamata > Gekkonidae > Heteronotia > Heteronotia binoei. The sequence goes on from NC_083236.1 coordinate 10,204,181, forward strand.
ATATATAAAATATAAACCCATGAATATATAGGAGTATATAAATGGAAAAAAATAATTATATGAATATATGTGGATACATGTGTATACTCTTAGTAACTCACCATTCATTAGCAATAACAATACTAACAGGAAAATCACTTGGTTGTTTCTCACAAATCCACAACTCAACCATTGTCAGGGAATTGTACCTCCACGGTATTTTAGTTTATTCACAGCCTAAGCCAGCATTTTAAACAGTAAAATCATACAAAATTAAAACTGAATTGACCATAAAATCATACACAAAAAGACATAAAATACTGTTGTAAAACTACAAATATAACAGAACATGGCAATTACAGCAAACAGATTGGTAAAGGTATTTAGCCGTTTCCTGACTGAATTATTAGAGTTTTCCTTATTCTTGTGGCAAGCCAGCCACACAGCACACAGGAGTCTTTTCCACTTATCTTTACAACCACACAAAGTGTGCCTTACAATCCACCCTTACAGAGGCTTCCTACAGTCCTGGGAAACAAAACGCTTGAGTATTAGAAGACGATATTTGATTTATATTCCGCCCTCCTGTGAGGAAAAGCCCCCTTTTTCCCGAACATCATAGTTGCCAGGGCGCCTGGAGAAGTGAGCTCACACACGTCTGGCCAGAGAGTGTGAGCAAAGCCATCCAGGAACCTAAAGGGACTCGTGTGTACAAACAGCCCAAGTTTGCAGGCATTCTAAACCGGTACAGAGTGCTTGCTAACGTGCACAGATGTTTCCCCGTCACTGCATGGGTCCGCCATGGAACGGAAGAAGCTGCACCGCCACGGAGCTATCCAGACGGCCGGTGATGAAGCGCTGAGCATGGAATCCACCGTGTAGCGCTGTCACCACTCGTAGCCATCTTCCTGTCAGGCCGGACTTCATTCCCTCATAGGGGAAAGCTCACGTACACACCCTGTGTCACCCTTAGCCCACAAGCAACCCATCTGCCCCATGAATGGATTAACAGCTCTACTGATGTTCCTAATTGTCTGGCAAAGCCCGAGACAAAAGCCCCTGCCCAGAAGATGATGAGAAAAGAGGAAGAACATCTCCTGTCACAGTCAAGTCTTTTGTCTACACCGGGGATACCTAGGTCAATATTTGATTCCCTATTGTCACCTTCCCAGATAAGCCCACTTAATCTTAAGTATCCAGCCATTCCCATTCTTACCCCAGTCTAACACCTTGGAGCCACCTCAGGCCATGTTGCAACCTGGAAATTTCCAGGTTCACAGGACTAAGGCGAAGTTCATTGGTCAAAGCAAACACCCAATTAGGTGTCACCAAGGGACTCGCCATTGGCTCTGCTAATGTCCAGCCTTCATGGTAATCACAGAGCCTCCCCTTTCTCCTCCCCGTTACCTCCCATCCCCTGAGGACTCAGGTGAGTCCTTATAACCTGTGGACTAGCTACCCACAGGTGTGCTTCTATCAGCAACTCACCTTCCGCTGTATAGATCCATCCCCGATTCCTGATCAGTTCCTGATCAGTCTTCCTTGAAGACTACGAGAGGTAATATCGCCCTGTCTGTTTACCCTTATATGTTCCCCTATCAATCTATCTGTGTTTCTTAGGCCTGTGTGAATGTGTGATTGTATTGTATTTTTATCTTGTGTGAAAGAACTATATTATTCTAAATAAATTACAATTGGTTTTATTAAATTAGAGTCCTTTTATTGAGCATCACCCTCTGGATGGTTGAGCCTGGTATATATTGGTAAAAAGATTCCTAGTGAGCCAGGTGCCCACCTAACTAATTCCCCAACCTCGTTTTGAGGGCATTTCGGCTTACACTCCGCTCAAGAGTCTCAGAGCGGCTCACAATCTCCTTTATCTTCCTCACCCACAACAAACACCCTGTGGGGTGGGTGGGGTCGAGAGGGCTCTCACAGCAGCTGCCCTTTCAAGGACAAGCTCTGTGATAACTATGGCTGACCCAAGGCCATTCCAGCAGGTGCAAGTGAAGGAGTGGGGAATCAAACCCGGTTCTCCCAGATAAGAGTCTGCACACTTAACCACTACACCGAACTGGCTCTCTAAGGAATTTGCCTAAAGGCATGAAGCAGCCCTCGGCTCTTACCACATTGGAAATGTTAAACTCTTCTAAGTATTATCAAAGAATTATGCTCTCATTTGGCAGCTCAAGTTTCCCTTCCATGATTTTAGCTCAGACATCTTATTTACATTCTAAAGGAATTTTTCCTACCAGTCTTTGTCAACATCGAAATCATTCCGCTCCTCCCGAATTTATACCAACATTCCACCCAGACGACAACAGAGGGACATTCCAAGAAAACACTTGAAACGGTTCAACAGGATCCATCCTTTCTGGGTGACAAGCCTAAGTTGATTACCTTGAATGAGACGTCAGCCAGCCTATTAAATGATGAAGAGCCCCCTCAACTTGACAACACAATGGAGGATGACCTGTTAAGCTCCTTTAGGGGCCTTACTTGGGAGGTGCAACAGTTGATTACTGATTGGAAGATGTTAGAACAAGACTGCTGAAAACAATGTTTCCACATGGGACTCATGATAAGGAGATTCCCCCTGTGGCTAAGGAGCCCCCCATATGCACTGCCCCTCTGAGTAAGAGGACGTCAACCACTAATACATCGGATGATGGGCACACTGGCCAGGAGAAGAAGATCCCCAGGTGCCAATGGAGATCAGATGGCAAAGTGTTCTGCCCCCCTACAGTGACTCAAAATAAAGAGTGAAATAATGTACTCCCACAGCACAGAGGGGAAGGGAATAATGGATGCTTCTTTTCAGATGCTGAGGGGACTCTGGATATTATTTCACTCCTACCATGACTGTCAAACTATCACTGGTATCTTGGAATTTAAGGGGGGGGCACTGTAGAATGAAGGCACCTAAGCGCAATTGATTTTAAGTGCAATTTTGGGACTTGTACCTAACGAATAAACCACTGGTCCACCACTGTCTACTCAGAATGGCAGCAGCTCTTTGGGGTCGCAGGCAGAGATGTTTCATACCACCAACCCGAGTCTTTTAATCTGGAAATGCTAGGGACTGAACCTGGGACCTTCTGCACACCAAGCAGATGCTCTGCCACTCAGGCAGGGACCCTTCCACAAAGAAGAGATGTGCTGGATCAGACTAGTAATCAATCTAGTCCAGCAACCCCTTTCATACAGTAGTCAACCAGTACCCCTGTAGGGCCAACAGCAAACCCCGGGCCGAGGGAGGCCAAACTAAAGGTCATCAGAGAGAGGGCCTTCTCGATTGCAGTCCCCCACTGGTGGAATCAACTGCCAGAGGAAGTGAGGGCCTTGCAGAACCTTGCCCAATGCCGCAAGGCCTGCAAGACCACTCTCTTTCGGTTGGCATTTAATTGATGTGGAGCTTATACTGTAGGAAGCCAAAGACATACCGTCGCCACGGGAGAAATATTACCAAAGAGATTAGCACCAAATTAATTTTGTTTTATTTACAGAATGTGTTTTATTTGAAATGTAATTTTATAATAAATTTTGATCTATTGTTGTGATTTTATACTGTGAGCCGCCCTGAGCCTGCTTCGGCGGGGAGGGCGGGATATAAATCAAATAAATAAATAAAATTAAGCAGGGCATAGACGCCTGAGCGCCTCATGCACTCAGATTCTGAAGTGTAGCATTATTCCTCCAAGTAAAATTCAGAGGCTCTTTGCAACTAAAACAGCATCCATCCTCTGGAGTGGACTGAAACATCTCCCAGCTCTGCTGGCTGGGCATTAGATGCAGGAAAAGTCAATATCAGTATATAGAAAACAATATTTTAACTTTTAGTAAACAAATGGGTTATTTGAAGCATGTGTAATCTGAAATGTTACGCTTTATATCCTAAAAAAATGCTGTAACTTCAAGCCTTTAAGGTCTCCTGAAGAGAAAAATACGTGGTTGCCACAGTGTCTAGGACTGTACCCTGCACTGTCTACAGACCAGTGTGGAGCTGACACAGCTGTTAAGAGAAAGCTGTGAGCCAGAAAAGCCCTGGCTGAACTTTCATGCCAGTTGTGGAATCACTGGATTGCCTTAGACAAGCCGCTCCCCCCCCCCATCTGCATTACTGGAAAATGAATATAGTTCCTGTAATGAGAAGATATATACAAAATGCTATAAGCATGCTAATTGCCATGGTGCATTTTGCGTTCTGAGTCGCTATGTGTGGCTCTGCTCACTGTACCGGATTCCTCGTCTGATAAAGAAGAAGAATTGCAGATTTATATCCCGCCCTTCTCCCTGAATCAGAGACACAGAGCGGCTTACAATCTCCTATGTCTTCTCCCCTCACAACAGACACCCTGTGAGGTGGGTGGGGCTGGAGAGGGCTCTCACAGCAGCTGCCCTTTCAAGGACAACCTCTGCCAGGGCTATGGCTGACCCAAGGCCATTCCAGCAGGTGCAAGTGGAGGAGTGGGGAATCAAACCTGGTTCTCCCAGATAAGAGTCCGCACACTTAACCACTACACCAAACTGGCTCTCGTGTACTTAGAGCACATGAAAGCTTACATTCTGGATAAAACTAAGTTGGTCTTAAAGGTGCCACTTGACTCCTATTTTGTTCTACTACTTCAGATTAACACAGCTGCCCACTTGGATCTATACTTAAAAGTAAATAGTTTTAATCCAGTGGCATCTTTAAGGCCAACAAAATTTTATTCCTGGTAACAGACATAGACATTGTTTATTCTGAACTTTGAACTCTTTAACTTTCATTTCCTATAGCTGCTTGAAGAAATATCTATCTAACCGCTACGACATGTGCAGGAGGGATGGGGAGAAAGTATGCTTTGCAGCTGATTGTGTCCCAGAAATGGCTAGTTAGCCCTTGCGCTCTAGCAATGGAGCAGGAGGACTTGGCCATTGACCTTGCAACTCTAAATAACTCTAGGTACCACCATCCATGGAAGCAAGTGCTTGGTTGGTGGGAAAATCTTTGAGTACACTTTTTTGACAAATTTTGTGTAACCATATAGCTTTCGTTAGCCCTGGCTTTGGCAGTCTATAGCACAAGTCCACAAATTTTAAAATCCACGAATTTTTCAGTGGTGCTGCACAGATGTCCCAATACACCACCATTAAAAAATCTGTGGATTTCAAGGTACCTGCAATACTTTTGCACTAGCACTGTCATAGTCTGAAATCTTTGTGAAGTTTATAGCAATTGTTTAAAATCAATGTGTAATTTATTAGAATGTGATATACTACTGCTGTTACTTGAAATTTCACGTGTTATTTAATACTTAGAAACTGGCTATACAATAACTGGAAATAGTATCTGAATTGTATTAGTAATGTTGCACGGATTTTTCAGCCTTTCCAGCTTTGTGTCTGTGGATGTCTTTCACTATCTGCCCTCCTTGACTCTGGCAGCAGATCCACCTGGCTTCGACCTTGGCCTGATCTTCTTCAGAGCTTCTTTCTTCTTCGCTCCTGGGGATGCTGCGTGGGCCTTCAGAAAAGCTGCTGCAAAATGATTATAGGCTCTACACTTCAGGCACAATCTCAACTTCATAGAATCATAGAGTTGGAAGGGACCTCTAGGGTCATCTAGTTCAACCCCCTGCACAATGCAGGAAACTCACAAAAACTTCCCCCTAAATTCACAGGATCTTCATTGCTGTCAGATGGCCATCTAGCCTCTATTTAAAAACCTCCAAGGAAGGAGAGCTCACCACCTCCCGAGGAAGCCTGTTCCACTGAGGAATCGCTCTAACAGTCAGGAAGTTCTTCCTAATGTCGAGCCGGAAACTCTTTTGATTTAATTTCAACCCATTGGTTCTGGTCCTACCTTCCAGGGCCACAGAAAACAATTCCACACCATCCACTCTATGACAGCCCTTCAAGTACTTGATGGTGATCATATCACCTCTCAGCTGCCTCCTCTCCAGGCTAAACATCCCCAGCTCCTTCAACCTTTCCTCATAGGACTTGGTTTCCAGACCCCTCACCATCTTCGTCGCCCTCCTCTGGACCCGTTCGAACTTGTCTATATCCTTCTTAAAATGTGGTGCCCAAAACTGAACACAATACTCCAGGTGAGATCTTACCAGAGCAGAGTAAAGCGATACCATCACATCACGTGATCTGGACACTAGACTTCTGTTGATACAGCCCAAAACTGCATTTGCCTTTTTAGCAACCACATCACACTGTTGATTCATGTTCAGCGTATGATCCACTAAGACCCCTAGATCCTTTTCGCACATACTACTGCTAAGACAAGTCCCCCCATCCTATAACCATGCATTGAATTTTTCCTACCTAAATGCAGAACTTTACATTTATCCCTGTTAAAATTCATTTTATTGGTTTTAGCCCAGTTTTCTAGCCTGTCAAGGTCAACCTGTATCCTGTTTCTGTCTTCTACTGTGTTTGCAGCCCCTCCCAATTTAGTATCATCTGCATTCCCTCTATTCCTTCATCCAAATCATTGATAAAGATGTTGAACAAAACAGGTCCCTGGACAGAACCTTGAGGCACTCCACTTGTCACTCCTCTCCAAGAGGATGAGGAACCATTCAAAAGCACTCTTTGGTGCGATCTGTCAACCAGTTACTAATCCACCTAACAGTAACAGAATCCAAACCGCATTTTACCAACTTGCCAACAAGAACAGTATGTGGAACCTTAACAAAAGCCTTACTGAAATAAAGATAAACAATGTCTATAGCACTCCCCTGATCCAGCAAGGTAGTCACTTTCTCAAAAAAAGAGATCAGGTTAGTCTGACATGACTTGTTATTGAGAAAACCATGCTGGCTCTTAGGAATCACATCCATTCTTTCTAAATGTTCCAGGACCTACTGTTTGATGATTTGTTCTAAAACCTTTCCAGGTATAGACGTCAAGGTGACAGGTCGGTAGTTACTCAGATCCTTTTTCCCCTTCTTGAAGATGGGGACAACATTCGCCCGTCTCCAATCTTTCAGCACCTCTCCTGTTCTCCAAGAATTCTCAAAAATAATAGCCAAAGGCTCAGAAATTACATCTGCATGCTCTTTTAGAACCCTTGGATGCAATTCATCTGGCCCTGAGGACTTAGTTTCATTTAAAGAAACTAGGTGTTTATGTACTACCCCTATGCTGATCCTAGGTTGGAACTTCATACCCTCCCTATATGTTGTTTTTGCCATGTTGAGCACCATTTCCCTCAGAAGAGAAGACTGAAGAAAAGTGGGAATTGAGCAGTTCCGCCCTCTCTTCATTACTTGTTACAATTTCACTTTCTTGCCCTCGCAATGGGCCTACCGTGTCCTTGCTCTTTTTCTTACATAAGAACCCTTTTTGTTGTTTTTGGCATCTTTGGCCAGCCTAAGCTCATACTCAGCATTAGCTTTCCTAACATTTTCTCTAAAAGCACTGGTGATTTGTTTATATTCATCCTTGGTTATAAAGCCCTCCTTCCAATTCCTAAAGGAGTCTTTTTTATTTCTCAAGTCTTTAAAGAGCTGTTTATAGAGCCAACTCGGCTTCTTTAGGCTTTTTCCATTTCTTCTTCTCATAGGAATCGTCTGTGATTGCACTTTAAGTATTTTGCTTTTACGAAACTCCCACCCCTCCTGAACCCCCTTCCTCCTAAGTATTTCTGACCAGATTTTACCCAGCATAGTTCTAAGTTTATCAAAGTTTGCCTTTCTGAAGTCCAACCTATAAGTCTGAGTGTGTATAGCTTTTCCCTTCCCTAAAACTGTAAATTCCAAAATCACATGGTCATTACTGCCCAGGGTGCCCACTATTTCCACTTCTTCAATCCATTCTTCCTTGTTGATGAGAATCAAATCTAAGATAGCAGATCCCCTTGTTTCCTTCTTCATTTTCTGGAAAAGGAAGCTGTCAGCAAGACTAGTCAGTAATCTATTTGACCTTTCATTTTTAGCGGAGTTGGACTTCCAACAGATGTCTGGGTAGTTGAAGTCTCCCATGATCACTGTATCCCTTCTCTTGGAGAACTTTGCAATCTGTTGTAGGAGTATCTCATCAAGGTCCTCTGCCTGGCTTGGTGGTCTATATACTTGGATGGGATACTCCTACAATTTTAACTGGAGTTTAACTTGAATATCTGTTTTCATCAGCTGGATTTGTGACTGACCATAATTATAATAAAACTAAACTAATCAGCTGCCAGGGTCCTGTTGACCTCCTAGAAGAGTTGGCTGAATCGGTCCTACACTGGACTGGAAGATGGTTGAGAGGCTTCCAGATCACTTACTGTTTCAAGTGGGGCTGGCAGGTCATGGCTCAGCGACAATACTTTACCTGCAAAATAGCTCACCAGTGCCTCATACCCGATTCCTTATCCTTCTGTTTCCCTTGTGGTAGGGAGATTAATGATCTTGAAAGAGTGGTTCACAATCAATCTCCAAAAGTGGGTAGAGATCCTCCCTTTTGTTGACTGTAATATCCTATTCCACAATGCTTTCCTGTCCTCACATTTTTTCATTGCCACCAGTTTTTTATAAGACGTCTTTTAATGTAAGAGGCGATGTTGAGCGCCCAATGTTTCAAGACCCTTATGGTTCCTGTAGGCTTGAAAAGCAAAATTAAGATCTCTTTTTTCTTTCTGGCAGCCATTGTCAAACCAGAGTTTGGAGGGATTCCTGTATGTCCATCTCAGGGCAGAGTATCTTGAGCAAGATGTGATTTCTAGAGCTGGAGAAGCTGGCTTAAGATGATCAATGGATTCTGATCATGGGGCCTATCCATAATTGCACCTCTCCATGTGCAGGCGTCCTTGTTCTCCAGGACCCGCTGCACTCTTAAGACCAAGAGGTCAGACCATTTGGGACGACAGTCCATCTGATGGGCTGGTATTAAGTATGGACCTGGTACAAGATCAAAAGAAGTTTAGACATCCAAAGGAGCTAGGGCTATCAAATTCAGAAGATGGTCACTTTCAGGTTCCAGTAGGATATGGAGGTATACAATCTTGGAAAGAAGTCTAGAACTCTCTAGGAAGTAATCAATGGTACTATATCTGGAGCCCACCATAAAGGTAATTTCCTCAGGATAGTCACCTGCAGAAGAACTGTATAAGTAGAGAACTCAAACCTTCTTGCCATTCTTGCTATGCACCTGCAAAATTTGCCCTGGAATCCTTCAAGAGACATTGGTATTGGACATGGTCATGGTTTACCACATTCATACACATAAAGGATTCAAAGTTCTTAGTGTCTCATCGTTTGGTCCTAGTCTAGCATTATTATCTCCGTTCCCCCCCCCCCCCAAATTAGGATTGTATCAGCATGGGTGCTGTTCACAAGATCCTCTAAATAGAATCATAGAGTTGCAGGGGACCTCCAGGGTCATCTAGTCCAACCCCCTGCACAATGCAGGTACTTCACAAATACCTCCCCCCCTCACACACACATTTCCCAGTGGCTTCTGCTCCATGCTCAAAAGATGGCAAAAACCTCCAGGATCACTTTCCAAACTGGCCTGGAGAAAAATTGCTGACTGACTCCAAATTGGCCATCAGTGCTTCCCTGGGTGTGTAAGAAAGCACCGCAAGAACTAACCACTGACAAAACCCTTCCTGCCCTCCTTCTCATGATCTACCTAATTCACAAAATCAGCATTTGTGCAAAGTAATGCACACTGGGGCCAAAAATCCTAACTATAAATACAAGTTGATGGGGTGTGAACTGGCAGAGACTGACCAAGAGAGAGATCTTGGGGTTGTGGTAGATATCTCACTGAAAATGTTGAGAGAGTGTGCAACTGAAATTAAAAAGGCCAATGCTATGCTGGGAATTATTAGGAACGGAACTGAAAACAAATCAGCCAGTATCATAATGTCCCTCTATAAATTGATGGTGCGGCCTCATTTGGAATAATTTGTACAATTCTGGTCACCGTACCTCAAAAAAGATATTATAGCATTGGAAAAAGGGCAGAAAAGGGCAACTAGAATGATTAAAGGGTTGGAACACTTTCCCTATGAAGAAAGGTTAAAACGCTTGGGGCTCTTAGATGCCCTGAGCCTGCTCCAGTGGGGAGGGCGGGATTTAAATCCAATAAATCTAAATCAAATCTCTTTAGCTTGGAGAAACGTTGCCTGAGGGGTGACATCACAGAGGTTTACAAGATTATGCATGAGATAGAGAAGGTAGAGAAATTACTGAGCAGTCAGATTGGAACTTATAAAATACTTCTTCACCTAAAAGGTGATTAACACATGGAATTCACTGCCACAGGAGGTGGTGGCGGCTGCAAGCATAGACAGCTTCAAGAGGGGATTGGATAAACATATGGAGCAGAGGTCCATCAGTGGCTATTAGCCACAGCTTATCATTGGAACTCTCTGTCTGTGGCAGTGATGCTCTGTATTCTTGGTGCTTGGGGGGGGCACAGTGGGAGGGTTTCTAGTGTCCTGGCCTCACTGGTGGACCTCCTGATGGCGCCTGGTTTTTTGGCCACTGTGTAACACAGAGTGTTGGACTAGATGGGCCACTGGCCTGATCCAACATGGCTTCTCTTATTGCTGTCAAATGACCATCTAGCCTCTGCTTAAAAATCTCCAAGGAAGAGCCCACCGCCTCCTGAGGAAGTCTGTTCCACTGAGGACCTACTCTGTTAGGAAGTTCTGCCTGATGTTTAGCTGAAAACTTTTGTTCTAATTTCAACGCGCTGGTTCTGGTCCGTCTTCTCGGGCAATAGAAAATAATTCTGCACCATCCTCTATATGGCAGCCCTTTAGGTACTTTAATATGGTGATCATATCACCTCTCAATTGTCTCCTCTCCAGGCTAAACATACCCAGCTCCTTCAACCTTTCCTCATAGGACTTGGTCTCCAGACCCACCACCATCTTCATTTCCCTCCTCTGGACACATTCCAGCTTATCTATATCCTTCTTAAATTGTGGTGCCCAAAACTTAACACAGTACTCTAGGTGAAGACTAACCACAGCAGATTAAAATGATACCATCCCTTCACGTGATCTGGACCCTATACTTCTGTTGATACAGTCCAAAATTGCATTGGCCTTTTTAGCCACTGCATCACACTGCTGACTCATGTTCAGTGTACAGTCCACTAAGACCCCTAGGTCCTTTCTGCACAAACAACTGCCAAGACAAGTCTCTCCCATCCTATTATGATGCATTGGATTTTTCCTACCTAAATGCAGAACTATACATTTATTTCTGTTAAAATCCATTTTCATGGTTTTAGCCCAATTTTCCAGCCTGTCAAGATCATCCTGTTTCTGTCTTCTGTTTGCGACCCCTCCCAATTTAGTATCATCTGCAAATGTAATAAGCATTACATCTGTTCCTTCATCCAAATAATGTAAAGGTAAAGGTAGTCCCCTGTGCAAGCACCATCATTTCCGACTCTGGTGTGATGTTGCATCACAATGTTTTCATGGCAGACTTTTAATGGGGTGGTTTGCCATTGCCTTCCTCAGTCATGCACTTCACTTTGAGTGATGAAGAAATCAGGATTCCCAACCCCGCTTTTAGTATTCCAGTGCCTGCACCAGGAATGGCCTTATTGGAAAAGGCATGGTAGCCACCTATAAGGAGCTTGCCAGCAGTCCAGGTCTCCTGGAGCAGCAGAATATCATAGTTCTTGTAGAGGAGGAAGTAGTCAGGGGTGGCCAATGGTAGTTCTCCAGATGTTTTTTTTGCCTACAACTCCCATCAGCCCCAGCCAGCATGGCCAATGGCTAGGGTTGATGGAAGTTGTAGGCAAAAAACATCTGGAGAGCTACCGCTGGTCACCCCTGGAAACTTCTTAGATGAGCCTAAGCAGCTATGTTCCAGGAAATGATTTCTAAATGTCTTGATTTCCCTGAATTACACTGGGTCGACCATCATGTTTTCAAGACTTTTGTGTGGTAGGTGGAAGTAATACTTTCCTTCACTCTCACAGATTCTTCTGTTACTGTACACAGCACTGAATCATCTGATGGAGTGATAAGATTGGTGGAAATAGTCCCTTTTTTATTGTTATGGCTGGCTCTACTGTTTAAAATGCGGCCAGCAGGTCATGGTGGAGCAACAAAACTTTATCTGCAAAGTAGCCAGCTCTTAATCTCTACCGCAACGAAAACAAAATTCTAAATGATCTAATTGTTCTAAATAACTGGGCTAGGTGAGCGCTAGCAGACACAATGGAGGCCACATAGAATTTCTTCTCAGCAGACTTTATTGCCATCTTATAGGCTTCCATAAGCATCTTATAATATGTTCTTGCCACTTCATTGCAGGTAGGCCACCACACTCTCTCTAAATGTCTTCGCTCCTGCTTCACCTTCCACAGCAACAAGGTGTACCAGGGAGCTGATTTGAAGAAGAAGAAGAAGATATTGGATTTATACCCCGCCCTCCACTCCGAAGAGTCTCAGAGCGGCTCCCAATCTCCTTTCCCTCCCCCCCACCCCCCACAACAGACACCCTGTGAGGTAGATGAAGATATTTGATTTATATCCCGCCCTCCACTCCGAAGAGTCTCAGAGCGGCTCACAATCTCCTCTACCTTCCTCCCCCACAACAGACACCCTGTGAGGTGGGTGGGGCTGGAGAGGGCTCTCACAGCAGCTGCCCTTTCAAGGACAGAGTCTCAGAGCGGCTCACAATCTCCTCTACCTTCCTCCCCCACAACAGACACCCTGTGAGGTGGGTGGGGCTGGAGAGGGCTCTCCCAGCAGCTGCCCTTTCAAGGACAACCTCTGCCAGAGCTATGGCTGACCCAAGGCCATTCCAGCTGGTGCAAGTGGAGGAGTGGGGAATCAAACCCGGTTCTCCCAGATAAGAGTCCATGCACTTAACCACTACACCAAACCGGCTCTCTCTTTGGTGTAAGAGCAAAGAGGGAACTGGGGAGCAATTCAGTTGATGGCTTCTGAGAGCTGGCTACGTCAGTCCTCCACCAGTTCATCCAATGAAACACCACGGTGCATCAGATCCTACAGAGCATTTTGGAAATCACCTGGATTCATTAAGGTACTGCCCATCCCTGGACCAAAGGAGGCCAGGCTACGCTCCACACCGGCTAGGGCCTTCTCGGTGGCAGCACCAGAAATGTGAAATGCCCTCCCAGAGGCCATAAGGGCCCTGCAGAATCTCTCTACTTTCCGCAGGGCCTGCAAAACTGAATTATTTTGACAGACCTTAAACATCTAAACCAGGAGAGGACTGCCACTCCACATCTCTAAAGACCCATGATTATTTTAGGATCACTATCAGGAAAGAAAGAGCCCACCTATATTGAAGTTGTACAGCACCATGCAATTTTTTAATTGTAACTGTATTTTATTGGTTTTAAAATAATTATAAATGTCTGAACTGACTGTTAGCTGCCATGAGTCCGCTTGCAGAGAGGGCGGGATAGAAATTGAAAGTAATAAATAAATGAATGAATAAATAAATCAAACAAACTCCACAGGCAAGCATAAATCAGCTCACCACCTAAACAGAGAGGGGTTGGGATACTTCAACTTTCAGGGCAAAGTGGTCAGACCATAGCACTGCATCTACAGCCATTGGTTTCAAATTTATCCCCACTAAAAAAATAAGGTCCAGTGTGTGGCCTGCTTGATGTGTGGGTGCTTTGACAAATGGAGAAAGTCCCAATGCTGCCAGTTCCTTGGCTGCAAGACAGCTGCTTTATCAACATGGACATTAAAGTCACCCAAGACTAACAGCCTAGGGTGCTCCAGTGCCCAGCCTGATACAGCCTCCAGCAAGCCCGGCAAGGTATCCACTAGTGTGTTAGGCAGTCAGTGCATGAGTCAGGTAGCCCACCTCACCTCAGCATTTCACACTGTGCCTACACATTCAAAGCTGACAAATTTTTGGTGAGGGGAGTGCCCTGAAGGAAAAAAAATCTCACAGATTAACATCGCCACCTCACACACACACCCCCGCCCATTAGTCTGGGACTGATGAAGAACTGAGAAACCAGGGGGAGGGGTCTGATCTGATCAGCAATCCATGCTTGAGGGGAGATGGATAGAACATAACAGGGTCCCAATGAAGCTGAATTCTGGGTTTTTGTGCACATGTTTTTGTGTGCATGTACATGAAAGCCTAGACCTACAGAATTAAACTTTGTTGGTCTTAAAAATGCCAATGGGCTCAAATTTTGTTCTCAAACTAAAGCTTCTTGAAGCACTTCAGCATTTTCCCCTAGAAAAGAACATATGCTTATTCTCAGTTGAGGTTCAGAAAATACCCCAAGTTAGTCTGTTATAGACACTTAATATTGTAAGCAGCCCTAAGAGCCAAAGACAGAATACAAATAAAACAATAGCTACAAAAATGACAAGACCCTGAAAGAAATACGATCCACTATCAGGACCCCACTGTTCTGCTGAATCAAATGGAAAAGGGCATCCTGTTTCCAACTGAGAACTCCACAAACAAGCTCCATGGAAACAACTCTCTTGTTTGTTCCCAGCATCACACTCTGAAGTGAAAACTGAAGTTCTGACAACTGAACTGCTAAGTTAATAGTCACAGGAACTATGCCCACCCCCCCCCTCTTCAAAGCCGCCCTGAGCCTGCCTCGGTGGGGAGGGCGGGGTATAAATAAAAATTTATTATTATTATTATAACATCAGCTGAGTAAGTACATGTGTATCAGTAACTGCTGCTGACATAGATCCAATTTGAATGACCCTGATTGTGTCAGAACAAATTACAAAACTAATTTGTTTTTAATATTATGAACTTTCTTAACAAACAAGATCATTCTATATACCCTTAATTACTGTTACATAAGACGACAATGTCACAGAACCATTTCAGGGACCTACCTGCCCAGAGAGCAGCACCACCATAAGAGCACCAGAACATTAATGGGATATATATGCAACGTAATAGAAAAAACAGCGACCTCCAGGTCACACATTTCTGGGCTATTAAAGATCCAACTGCCTGACGTTTCTTTAGATAACCTTTGGACCATCAAGTCCTTCAGCAAGTCAAGTAGCAGGGAATCATTGCTGAGGAAGTTGCATGCCATTATTCCAGATAAGCACTACTCATGGCTTGGCATAAATCCAACACATGAATGGCAGAGATTCAACTCCTTTCATCAAGCAACTTAACAAAGAAAAGTTTGCAAGTTCTAGGTGAGGCAGTTTCTTAAAAGAATGTCAAGAGTGCCTGTCATTCTGTTCTTGAAAACATATTGTATTTCTGATGTCTGTTACAGAGGGATGTTTTTACTTTTGCAGCTAACTTAAAATCTGTGTAACCCATGCTCGCTCATCATGTTACTAAGGCAACCGGTGTCTAGGCCCTCAAACAGATACCTTCCTAACTGTCATAACCTTGGACTGGGCTGAGAATAAGCTCATGATACTTGGTGGGAATAAATTTGAATGTCTTGAAGGTGGGAGGGAGAAGTGCCAGAATGTACCCATGCAAATGCCCTATATTTACCGTACTGTAACCGTTAGCCCCTCATTCCCGGCAAGGCTGCTCACACATAGACTGGCTCTTGCTTTTTCAGTACTAATAAACTTTATCTACGGTTTCATCAGATACGTTTGTTTGACTGATACCTGGCTGATCCTAACATAGAAACAAGAATTTACTATAACATAGTTAAGAGTCCAACAGCACTTTTAAGAACAACAACGTTTTATTCAAGATGTGACGCTTTCGTGAGCAGGCACACTACCTCAGACAAAGTTTGTTGGTCTTAAAGGTTCCATTGGACTCTAACATTGTTCCGTTGCTTCAGATCAACTACCCACCTGGATCTACTATGAACAACACTGGGTAAGTAACTCCTTTTTCTCAAGCTTCTCAGGAAGTATTTTCAAAAGGGTCTCAAATAGTAACCACAGACATCAAGTTACATCAATCTGAAGCAGCTCTCAAGGCCAGGTATGACTCCACCTCATCAGCAGTGATGGATGGAGCCAAACAGAACTCCTGCATCATTTCACTAATGCTAGATATACTGCTTGGGAGTAGCACTCTCACCATTTTAAATGGTTTTGTTTCCTGACTTTTAATAAACCTGATAAACAGAAATAAGCAGAAGTTTACAGCCCGGAAGAAGCTTCATCTGTTTAATTGCTACTTTATTAGCTTTAGTGAAAGGCAAAGAAACAGAGTTAATGAAACAAACATGGAAGCAAGCCTATCAGGAAGGAAATCCTTCTGAATTCTGTGACCCTCAGGGTAGGTTCACATGTGCATATACATTTGATAGCCAGCAATCAAATGCATAACCAAATTCTACTGAAAGGCATAACATCTCATGCAAGGTGAGAATTCTACATACATAAATAAATCCCATTCATGACAAGGTAATACAGAAACTGTGATTAACAAGCATATATGAATCTTGACAAAAATCTTTGTTCCCTTATATATCAATACTATTTCTTTCTAATCTTTTCCAGTCATTTGTAGAGCGTACAATTTTTAACACTCCAACCGCTTAATGCTACCTAGCAAACCAATTAGCAATGTATTAAATTCTAAC
Source organism: Heteronotia binoei (assembly GCF_032191835.1). Lineage (NCBI taxonomy): Eukaryota > Metazoa > Chordata > Lepidosauria > Squamata > Gekkonidae > Heteronotia > Heteronotia binoei. The sequence goes on from NC_083236.1 coordinate 10,220,666, forward strand.
AACTAGACCATATGTATTCCCAAAGATATACAGGACGGCAAATTCTCCAGAAAAAAAGAAAATATTCTTGAATACACCTATAACAAGAGTCATTGTCTGACCAAGCACACTACCACTACCACTATTACACATTACTGAAGGTTCTTCTTTACCTAACCAGCCTAGATAAAAGTGACCTGTCCGACATGTGTAGAAATGAGCTGCTAAAGCTTTTCAAGGCACAAACAGCATCAACTAATAAATATCTTCTGATTAAGCCTGTATTAAAGAAATACGGCATTTCCCCCCAAGCCGGTTGGCCTACTTGAAATGCATTACGAACATTAAAAAGGTCCCCTGTGCAAGCACCAGTTGTTTCCGACTCTAGGGTGATATCGCATCATGTTTTCATGGCAAACTTTTTACAGGGTGATTTGCCATTGCCTTCCCCAGTAATCTACACTTACCCCCCCCAAGCAAGCTGGGTACTCATTTTACCGCCCTCAGAAGGGTGGAAGGCTGAGTCAACCTTGAGCCAGCTACCAGACACTAGCTTCCACCGGGATTGAACTCAGGTCATGAGCAGAGAGCTCAGACTGCAGTACTGCACCTTTACCATTGCGCCACGGGGCTCTTTACCAAAAAATAGACACTGATCCTGAAACATGGGTACATGGCATCTGCTTTTATTGGTCACAGTGAATTTGCCTTAAACGTTAAAATGAACAGGAGCCATAAAGCAACTTAAAAAAACCCAAGATTTTATTCCTACATAAAGTTTTGTGGAACAGCAACAAGCATACTCTTATAAACAGGTAAATGTGAGGTGTGTGACACACATACGTATATATGAGGTTCTGTGATCAGGCATGAGGCCGCACTACCCTCATTAAACACATAACCCCACAGTAGATACATAAATGTTCACCTAGCAATGACCCATGTACCACATTCGATGAAGTGGACTCTAGTTGCTAGTTGGTAGCATTCACTCAGATGTATAAACACGTGTTTAACGAGAACAACTGTATTTCGGCTGTGTAGTACCATCCAAAGAAGATTTTATTCCAGCACAAGTACTTGCAGACCAGAGCAGGCTTTGTGAGATGCACGCCTGCCCAGTGAGAATCCACTCCCATGTATCTCACAAAGTGAGCTCTAGCCAAGGATACTTACACTGGAACAAAATTCTTGCTAACCTTGATAAGTGAACATATGGAGCTGCCTTATACTGAATCAGACCTTTGGTCCATCAAAGTCAGTATTGTCTTCTCAGACTGACAGCGGCTCTCCAGGGTCTCAAGCTGAGGATTTTCACACCTATTTGCCTGGACACTTTTTTGGAGATGCCAGGGATTGAACCAAGCAGATGCTCTACCACTGAGCCACCGTCCCTCCCCAAACATATTAACATATGAAGCTGCCTTATACTGAATCAGACCCCCTCGTCCATCAAACTCAGCATTGTCTACTCAGACTGGCAGCGGCTCTCCAGGGTCTCAAGCTGAGGTTTTTTCACACCTCTTTGCCTGGACCCTTTTTTGGAGATGCCAGGGATTGAACCAAGCAGATGCTCTACCACTGAGCCACTGTCCCTCCCCAAACATATTAACATATGAAGCTGCCTTATACTGAATCAGACCCCCTCGTCCATCAAACTCAGTATTGTCTACTCAGACTGGCAGCGGCTCTCCAGGGTCTCAAGCTGAGGTTTTTTCACACCTCTTTGCCTGGACCCTTTTTTGGAGATGCCAGGGATTGAACCAAGCAGATGCTCTATCACTGAGCCACTGTCCCTCCCCAAACCTATTAACATATGAAGCTGCCTTATACTGAATCAGACCCCCTCATCCATCAAACTCAGTATTGTCTACTCAGACTGGCAGCGGCTCTCCAGGGTCTCAAGCTGAGGTTTTTTCACACCTCTTTGCCTGGACCCTTTTCTGGAGATGCCAGGGATTGAACCAAGCAGATGCTCTACCAGTGAGCCACTGTCCCTCCCGAAACATATTGACATATGAAGCTGCCTTATACTGAATCAGACCCCCTCGTCCATCAAACTCAGTATTGTCTACTCAGACTGGCAGCGGCTCTCCAGGGTCTCAAGCTGAGGCTTTTCACACCTCTTTGCCTGGACCCTTTTTTGGAGAGGCCAGGGATTGAACCTGGGACCTTCTGCTTCCCAAGCAGATGCTCTACCACTGAGCCACCGTCCCTGCCCTGCTCTCCAGGGCCTCAAGCTGAGGTTTTTCACACCTCTTTGCCTGGATCCTTTTTTGGAGATGCCAGGGATTGAACCTGGGACCTTCTGCTTCCCAAGCAGATGCTCTACCACTGAGCCACCGTCCCTCCCCTGCTCTCCAGGGTCTCAAGCTGAGGTTTTTCACACCTATTTGCCTGGACCCTTTTTTAGTGGAGATGCCAGGGATTGAACCTGGGACCTTCTGCTTCCCGAGCAGATGCTCTGCCACTGAGCCACCGTCCCTCCCATGAGACTCCTGTTTTAACTGCTGCAAGGAGCCAGCACGAGGTCCGCCCGCAGTGAGGCGTTTTTAAACAACACGTGCACGCCCCGCGACTCGAGCAGCCAGGCTGGCCCCCTTCTACTCAGAGCCTGGAGATCTCCCAGAATCACAACCGATCTCCGAAGTGCAGCGGCCTCTGTGGCGCCACTTCCCCGCTGAGCTCCTCTCCCAAACTCCAGGAAGTCCCCGCCCGAAGGAAGGAAGGAAGCAAGCGGGGTCCTCTTAAGGAGGCTCTGCTGCCCCGCGAGGCCAGGAAGGGCCGAGAAGCCGCCTTCGCTCCTCCCGAAGGGCCCGGGAGGAAGCCTCGCGAGAAGGGAAGCCCAAGCCTTCTCCTGCCGGCCTGCGCGGGCGCGGAAGCAGCTCCCTTGCTCGGCTGAGCCCGGCGGCCCTTCGCTCACCTTCTCTTCCGTGCAGGAGACGATGATGGACGGATACTTGCGGCTCAGCCAGCGGAAAAACGCTGGAACCCCCATCGGCCTCCGCTCCCGCTCAGAACCGCCGAGCGACGAGGAAAGCGGACCGGAGACGGCGACCAAAAAGCTCCGGGTCACAACGCGACGCGGGGCATGACGGGAAACGGAAGTGGTGCTCGCGACGCCTGGCTCGCGCCTGAAAAGGTCGAGAGCTCGCGCATGCGCCGAAGCGGGACTGCCCTCGCTGGTTTTGAAACGGTTGAGGGCATGCGCAGTACGGTCGTTTCAAGTTTCTTATTCTTTGGGCGAGTGTTGCATGACAACGGAGGCGGTATTTTTTCCTAACATGCGAAATGTGTTTTGGGGAGCGGGAAGATGATTACTAAGCTATTTAGGAAGAAACAGTACAGGTTGCCGTGTTCGTCTGTCTGTAGCATTAAAAAACAGCTAAAGTCCAGTAGCGCCTTAAAGACTAACACAATTTGAGGCAGGGGCTGAGCTTTCGTGAGTCACTCAGGAAAGCTCCCACCATGCCACAATCTTTGTTAAGTCTTCAAGGTGTTGCTGGGCCCCTGCTTTTTTCTGTTTCTAGACTTAACAAGATCTTGTTTTAGGGTCAACTTTCATAGACCAGAACTCACTTGTTGCAACAGCAAAAGAACTGCTAATACGTCATCTGTTTCATTCACTTTTGCATACTGAAAATCTAATTCAAGTCCAAGAAATTATACTGGCAATCTAAAAGACTGCAGATTTATACCCCATCCTTCTCTCTGAATCAGAGACTCAGAGGGCTTACAATCTCCTATATTTTCTCCCCCCACAACAGACACCCTGTGAGGTGGGTGGGGCTGAGAGGGCTCTCACAGCAGCAGCCCTTTCAAGGACAACTCCTGCGATAACTATGGCTAACTCAAGGCCATTCCAGCAGCTGCAAGTGGAGGAGTGGGGAATCAAACCCAGTTCTCCCAGATAAGAGTCCGCACACCACGCTACACCAAACTGGCTCTAGCCAAAGTCCCACTTTGGAGATTCAGTAGCTGATAATGGGATATTTGGTGTTATACTAAATGAATTTTAATGTTGATAAATGTAAAGTTCTGCATTTAGGTAGAAAAATCAAATGCAAGATTATAGCATGGGAGAGAATTGTCTTGGCAGTAGTATGCAAAAAGGATCCAGGGGTCTTCATGGACCATACACAACAGGAGGCAGCAGTATGATGTGGTAGCTAAAAAGGCAAATTCAATTTTGGGCTATATCCAAAGAAGTATAATGTACAGATCACATGAAATTATGGTATCACTTTGCTATGGTTAGACCTCACCTAGGGTATTGTGTTCAGGTATGGGCATCACAATTAAACCGGAATGGGTCCAGAGGAGAGCAACAAAGATAGTGAGGGGTGTGGAGACTAAGTCCTATGTGTAAAGGTTGAAGGAGTTGAGTATGTTTAGCCTAAAGGAGAGATAACAGAGGTTGTATGATCACCATCTTCAAGTACTTGGAAGGGCTGCCATATAGAGGATGGTGCAGAATTTTTTTCTGTTGCCCCAGAAGATCAGACCAGAACCAACTTGTTGAAATTAATCAGAGTTTTCAACTCAATATTAGGAATAACTTCCTGACAGAGCTGTTTCTCAGTGGAACAGGCTTCCTCAGGAGGTGGTGGGTGCTCCTTCCTTGGAGGTTTTTAAGCAGAGGCTAGATGGCCATTTGACAGCAATGCTCATTCTGTGAATTAGGTAGGTCATGAGAAGGAGGGGCAGGAAGGGGATGTGTGGGGGAGGTATTTGTGAGGTTCCTGCATTGTGCAGGGGGTTGGAATAGATTACCCTGGAGGTGCCTTCCAACTGGACGAATCTATGTTTGTTTGTTTTAACAAAAATAGACAATGTACTTTTAAAAATGCATAGACCTTCTATGGCTCCAGAAGGGCAGGCCAGAACCAATAAGTTGAAAAGAGATTTTGGCTAAACATTAGGAAGAACTTCCTGACAGCAGAAATGTCTTCTCTCAATGGATAAAACCCCACTCCCCAAGCATTTAAGACTTACTGCCTTGTGGAGTTCTTCATCATGGGTGAGGGATTTAGAAGACTGTTCAGGCAATCCTAAAAAGAGTTATGCCCTCTTAAATCCACTGAAAGCAAGTCCTAAAAGTGTGTAGCTCTTCTTAGGACTGCAGTGTGCCTCTGTAATGGGTAATGTGATCCGCCTATGGGCACTGCCAAGTTTTCCCCAGGGCTATGTCCAGTTATTCTTTAGGTTTGCTCAACCTCATCCTTGCTACTTCTGGGCTGGGGGTTGGGGGCAAGATTAATTTTTGTTTTGGTATGCCTGTTGGCGATAGCAGAAAAATCCCTGAGTACGTTTGTTTTTCTTTCCTTCTCTAACATCTACCCCATTTCTTCTGCAGTCCCTTCTGAAGAGCTGAGGGAGGACACATCCTGGAACACAGGCACATCTGTGGCCTCTGTTTATTTCTGGCTCCAGTGAGTTGAGCAGGCCCCTATTAATCTTGCAGCTGCCTCTTCACATTACATTCTTACAACGGTTTCTAAACTGCAGTTTTCATTAACAATCCTTATAGATTTCCAAGTGTGAACAGAGGCCGTCTTGAGGCAGCACTTGAAAGATATAATAATAACAGGAATTTCTTCAAGTAGGCTTCCAAGCACAATTTTTATTATAGAAGAGACAGGACAGCAAGAAGTCCACTGCAAGACAATGTTCTGTAGATGACAGAAATATCATATGGATGTATGATTGGTGAAATTACAGTGTTAATTCCCATATACAAATCGTTAGTGAAGTCAAGGCCAAGTTATATACAAACACATGTAACAGTCATCCAATGACCCTTTTAAAACTAAAGCCATTCCCAAAGGGAGGGAGAAGGAGCTGAAGAGGAAAAGAGTACTTGACCTTTTCCCTGCTCCAGGCTTACTTCCTTGTAGTGGCTTTCAAACATTTCCATTAGAGCAGAAGCATAATCTGAAGTTTCTCATCATGGGACTACACATTACATCCATTTGCAAATATGTGCTTGGAACTCTGGATGGGTGAGAATGCCACTTGGGGAAGCACTTTTGAGTAGAGAGGTGTTTATCATATGTTTGCACAAGTTGCAGCCCCTCAATCATAGAAGTCACTAAAATCATCTTCATGTGAGCTGTGCACTTGAGGACGCAGAGCTGCTTCAATATCAGAATTGCTGTCATCAGAATCACCCCAAAAGGCTGCAATAGAAAAAAGAGAGAAAAGCATCTATAAAACTGGTATTTATTCACAATCGTCGCTATTAATAGTTCAGAAAAATAACTACAGATTTCCCAGGGCCTTATCAGGCTTAATCGTATCTGCGCAGAGGGTTGTGCCCAGTTTGGGTAAGGGTCAGAGTGTGGGCCGGACTACCTCTTTGCCTTCACATAAACAGTTCTGGGACCTGAATACAGGAAACAGCAATAGAGAAAAAGGCAAATTCCAAACTATGGATTATTTGGTAAGGGACTGAAAATAAAACTTGGGCATTTATATAAACTTATGGAATGGCCACCCTGACCTGGATGGGCCAGACTAGCCTGATCTCATCGGAATTTCACTATGCAGCGTCAGCCTTGGTTAATATTTGGATGGGAGATCACCAAGGAAGTTCAGGGTTGCTGCACAGAAGCAGGCAATGGCAAATCACCATCTCCTATCTTGGGAAACCCTACGGAGTCACCATAAGGAAGCTGGGACTTGGCAGCACTTACCACCGCCACCATGTTATGGCCATTCTTGTCTTTTGGAATGTGGAGATGGAGGTAGTATAGAAAAAAGCGTGGGAAATGATGGAGCAGCTTCCATATGAGGAAAGGCTATAACAGTTTGGAGATGGAGGAAAGACAACCAGAAACAGACTTGGTTGAGGTTCACAAAATAATGCACAGCAGAGGGGTCCATAGCCTTTCTGAGCCTGTGGCTACCTTTTAAATTTTGAGAGCGGGTGGTGAGCACCACCCCAAAATGGCTGCTACTGGAGGCAGAGACAAATGCAATTGCTCCCTCCTTTCTTTACAAGAGTACTGCAGAAGAAGAAATGAAGAAAACCCCAAGGGAAGGCAGGGAGAGAGAAATGGGGGAATAAAAAGGAGGAAAGGGTGAAGGGAAAATGGAATCACACACTGGTTAAGGAATGCTACAAGTGCTTATTCATCCTCCTGAGCCGATAGTGCTTGTGGTTGATATTACTTTGTTGAATGCTTTCATTTGAATGAAGGCAGCCAATAACAAGCCTGGCACCAAGAGAAGTATTGGCAGATACCATGATGCCCATAGGCATGTTACCGAACCCTGGCATGAAGAAAGTCTTACATTCTTATAAGCTTTGCAATTTAAAAAAATGTTGGCAATCATAATCTGCTTCTATCACCATTTTTACTCACCTTTTGATTTTGTTGTGGTCACCTTTCCTTTTTGGCTTTCATCTCTAAAAACAAAAGAAATATTTATATCAGTGTTCCTGTGACTGTACTCAAGACATATTTGGATGCACTTGTGAAACAGATGGCATAGGGGAGGTGGACACAGTCAGCACACCCGTCCTCTTTAGGTAACAGTTAGCTCTATAAACTATATCCACACACATTTCTAGCATAGTTCAGTTTCAGCTGGGGAAAAGGATGGATGTAAAAGGTGCTTCTGGGCTGGTGCTTGTGACACCACCAAACTTCTCCCATTGCAGAGCAGTTTTGTAATTGTTTATTTTTATAAGGTTAAGTGTGAATACATTTGGAATGTTCTGTTCTAGTTTTTAATGGGAGGAAGAGCTGATGGTCAAGCCTATTAGCTTATGATGTGGCATATGATGGGGTAGTACCTATCAACAGCAAACACAAGTCTGTAAATCACTTCAGAATATTAACTCCATAGGCTATATATTCCGAATAAGCTTGTATTTTGTCTGTGTGTCTTGAAGAAAGCAAATTAACTCTGAAGGCCACTTCCATAGTTATCAACCAATTTTCAAAGCCCTTTTATGCCAATTGTTGACCCTGAATTTCCTTGCTGAAGACACCTGAGTTTTTCATGAGAAAAGGAGCAACCTGGATTGTAAAAGCTTTTAGAAAAAAACCTCTTCCCTTACCTCTGAATGCATCCGTATTCCTTGGCTGAATAAGTATGACTAGGACTCAACAGTTGGGTTCCCATAGTCTCTCCCCCTATCCTTATGTAAATGTTGTAGGCATTCAGCTGCCTTTGATCTACCTTGATGCAAATGCAGTGGGCATTCTGTCCCACTAAATGAATGCTCTTGTGTGTAGAGCATCACAGGCCCTTTTGAATCTGCCAAACTAGCTGGAATCATTTTGATCTTTTGTGTGGTGCCTGCTTATTGTGCTGTGGCTGCAGCCAAATAATCTCACTAGGGGCAATGATGTAAGAGCATTAACTATTCTATTAACAGTCTTGTGGGGAAGCATTGGAAAATGGACCTCCATTACTGCAAGCGATCTAATAGAAGAGAGATGATACTTTCTGACAAAGGCTGCTCAGACTAAGGCAAACAACCTTTTCACCACACTTCGGTCCCCACCGAAACGGCATCAAGACTTTCGTTAATCTGTAGCAACTAAGTTTAAAGTTAAACTCTTGTTGGTAATGAATGGGATATTGGTCTATAGAATGTGCTGTAATACTGGAATTTTCCTCCAATCTTCACATGTAGGGCCCAATTCTGATGTTATACAGAGCATGCGAAAACATAGTGAGGTTGAAACCCATTACTATGTCGGGGGAGGGTATCTTAAGTGGATAATCCTCTTTGCCTTTAGTGGGTCTTCTCAAATGAATAAAACACTCTCGAGGCTTGCTTTTATTGGCCCAAGCAGCAGAAAGTCAGTTATTTAGTTGTGCTAATTGCAATGCTAAATATTTTTGAATGTTTATATTGAAAAGCTACGGACATTTATCCAATATTTATTTTAGTAATTTCTATCCCACCGTCTTCACCAAAGGCACAAGACAGCTTACAGATCATCATTTAAAATAATACGATTTTAAAGTATCAGCACATTAACAGCCTGAATGAACATTAATTGAAAAAAAAAAAACTAATCAGGAGAAAGCGTGGATGAAGAAGTGCATCTTTCAGCTGGTACCAGAAGCTGGTGCTTGAGTGGGTAGATGTCCCCCCACCCCAATTATTTTCGTTAGCACTAAGCTGTTCTCGACATGTTATGCTCCATCACCACTTCAGTTCTCACCAGATCATATAGTCTTCCCCCCGCCAGTTGGTTAATTTACAAACCTGTAAGCTTCTTCATACAATATGTGAATATGTGGAAACTTTCAGCTCGTCTTTTAGGTTGTTTTTTCGGGGGATAGAAGGGCATTCCCCAGTGACAGGCTCCCTGTCACGAAAGAAGCACAGAGGACAGGGCTTTAACTGTCTACTGCGGAGCAAGGTCAGATCACCCAGACCTCCTGTCAGAGTATCAGGGAGCTGGTCTCCGTTAGTCAATGGAAACATAATTAGAGTGTATTCCATGACTATGTGGAACGTCTGCACTGAAATAAAGGTTGTCTAGTGTTCTAGAAAGTCTGACAAAAGTAAAGGTTGTCTAGTGTTCTAGAAAGTCTGACAAACCAATCTGAAAATATGGAAACATCCATAGATAATGCCTGATGAAAAGCAAAGGTGTTGATCACGTGGCTGGTTTGCAGACATCTGTCAATACTAATTTCAAAGTAGTCTTGTTGACAACTTCATTTCTGAGAAACTGGAGAGGGAAACAAGAGGACGTCCTATCTTTGACTTGATTCTCACCACAGAGAAGAACTGGTTGATGCAGTGAAAATAGTGGACACCCTGGGTAGTAGCGACCATGTGATTTTGGAATTTACAGGCTTGGGAAAGGGAAAAGCTGTACATAATCAGACATATAGGTTAGACTTCAGGAAAGCAAATTTTGACTAACTTAAAAGCTATGCTGGGTAGAATCCCATGGCCAGAAATATTTAAGGAGAAGGGTGTTCCAGATGAAAGGGAATTTCTTAAAAGTGAAATAATGAAGGCAAAATCACAAACAATTCCTATGAGAAGAAAAATGGAAGGAGCCTAAAGAAGTCAAGATGGCTCCATGAACCGCTTTCTAAGGAAACAAAAAAGACTCATTTAGGAAATGGAAGGACGGCCTTATAACCAAGGATGAATATAAGCATATCACCAGTGCTTGTAGAGAGGAAGTTAGGAAAGCAAAAGTTCAGTAGGAGCTCAGATTCTTTTCTTATGTTCAAAGTAAGAAAAAAGAAACTGAAATTGTAACAGGTGATAAAGAAAGAGCAGAATTGCTGAATTCCTACTTTTCCTCAGTCTTCTCTTGTGAGGGACAATGGTGCTCAACATGACAAAAACAGGCCATCATTCTATGATGAGGGAGGGAAGGGAGTTGCAGCCTAGGATCAGTATAGGGGCAGTACATAAACACCTTGTTTCTTTAAATGAAAAAAAAAGTCCTCGGGCCCAGATGAACTGCATCCAAGGGTACTAAAAGAACTCCCAGATGTAATTTCTGAGCCTCTGGCCATTTTTGAGAATTCTTGGAGAATAGGTAAGGTGCCAGAAGATTGGAGGCGGACAAATGTTGTTCCCATTATCAAGAAGGATATTTAACCATCTCTTGCTCCCTTAACTCCATTGCTGCTGCTGCTGTGTTGCCAGAGAGCGACTGTGAGTGTGAGCTTCTCCCTCTGAGTGTAAGCTTCTCTCTCTGTGACCAACTTATGAGGAACGCCAGGGATGACGGCTTCCTCTCGGAAGGGGAATACAAGCTCCTGGAAGAGCAATCCAGCAATCGCCCTCTGGAGCTGGCATGACCCAAGCTTGGGCTGCATTGGCCTCCACATCGTCAGTGCTTAATCTCTGCAGAACAGAAAAGTGCGGCAAAAATGACTGTTCTTTACAAAGCATGTTGGCAGCCTCTATAACGCAAAGAGTCATCAGAGACGTCGTGAAGGGTGAGCCAAGCCCTTTGGCCACCTTGGGAGGTGGTGCTGGGCTATCTATTGAATCCCCTTTGATGCTTGTATTGGAAACTCTCACTACACTTTACTCACGAGGAGACCCATCAGATTCAACTCAGGCCACTTCCCAGGGGGAACTTACTCTAGTGTTACTGCCTAGGGATTTCTTTTCCAAGTTGACTGAGCATTTAAGGAAGGAAATGCAGGCCTGCCTTACAAAAAGGGGGAAGAGATGGAACAGATCTCCTTCTTCATCCTCCTCTTCGCAGCCTCCCCCCAGAAAGCACCTGCTGGTGCCTGGCTCACATGTGTCAGTGAGGGGGGGATGATCTTGAGGGCAGCCCAGGGACCAGGGAGGGAAATAGAGGATATCTCATACAGAGAAGAAGAGGAATGTTTTTCTGAGGAGGAAACTGGATATAGAGGTCCAGGAACCTTCTCAGAGGTTTTTTAAGGCTGAGGATCTCTACCTTCTCATGTGCAAATCCCTGGTTTCCCTAGACTTACATGATCCTGATGTTGAAGAGGAGGAAGATATCCAGAGTAAATGTAAGATAAAGCTTAAGGAGGGAGATTTGGAATTTTTCTCAAAGAAAACTACTTTTGCTAAGTCATTCCTTTTTCCACCATTTTTTCAGAGATAAATGAGGGCTGAGTGGAAAAAACCCTATGCTAACAAACAGTATCCAGGTTTCATTAAAAAGCTGTTTAAAATATATTCTTTCACTAATGAGTTTTTGCTCCAATCTTGGCCCTCCACAATCAGGGCTTGGTGTCAGAGGGTGATCAAGGACAATTTGGACAAGCACCTACTGTGAGTCAGCATATTTCATGGACTGATGTGATTGGCTGACTAACTGGATATATGCTGACTAGTGCCAGACGAACTCTCTCTCTCACTTCAACGACTGACTGGCGAAGCACTCTGTCCTACAGAACTGTACATTAGCTCTACTGCAACACTATTTAACATAAGGTGTTGGTGTGTGGCTCATATTTTTACTCGTGACGTCCACAGAGGCTCTTTGCTGTTCCCTGCACTCTGCACATGCTCTACTGACAGGGTTATGGGCCCAGCACGCTTCCGCTGCGCAGCGACAACCTGAGGTCTGTTTGGGACGCCGAGTTGGAAAGACGAGGAGGAGAATGCTGCAGAGCTCCAGTTACCTCTGTTGGAGAGTGACGAGGGGGAGGACGACAGCCAGCTGTCCGTTGAGGCCGAAGATATGGCTCAACAACTTGCCGTGCTTGTTGATAAACTCACATCCACAAATTATGCCGTGTGGAGTCTTCGCATGGAGTATTTCCTGAAGCGAGAGGGGCTGTGGGCATATGTGAGTAAAGCCCCCCCCCCGCCGTGTTGACGGCTAACGAGACTGTCCAGGCAGAGAAGGCTCTAGCCAATATTGTTTTGAGTGTCGGGGACGACCAGTTGATATATGTCCGGGGCAAGACCTCTGCGAAGGATGTGTGGGATGCTTTAAGAGGAGTATACATGCAGACCACTGCAGGCTCGTTAATGGCTCCGACACGCAAAATGTACCGCACCCTCATGCCTGCCGGGGGATGTGTGCGGAAACAAATCAAAGAGCTAACTGACTGCTTCGTGGAACTGGAGACTCGAGGCAAGGTGGTCACTGAGGATGGCAGAGTGTTTATCCTACTATCATCGCTCCTTGCAGAGTTTTCCCCACTTATTACAGCTCTGGAAACCGTAGATACAGCTGTGCTGACAATGGAATATGTCTGTGCACACTTGTACGACTTCCAGGCGAGAGCGGAGGCTGTTTCATGTCCAGGAGCGTCTGTCCGGGGGAGTGACTATTCGAGCGGCGGCTGCTAAGCAACCAAAGGCAGAGGCTGAGCCAAGGGCTCTGTTGGTGAGGAGGTGCTATCGCTGTGGTTCAACGTCCCATCTGCAACGCTTTTGCACAGAGACAAGTCGACAGAGAAAGCAGGGAAGAAGAGACGGCCAGCACAGCAAGAGTTACGAAGAGCAGGCTCAATTGGTGTCATCTGCAGCCTGCGCAGAATCTCCATGGCTACTCGACTCTGGAGCCACCAGCCACATCTGTAATTCCAGAGGTTTGCTGCTAAACTCCCAAGCCTCTAATCTTTCGCACGTAAGACTTGCTGACAGTTCTATGGTTGCAGTTCAATGCGAGGGCACTGTTGACTTTCCAGCTCTCGGGTGTCAGCTAAAAAATGTGCTTTGTGTCCCGTCAGTGAAATCTAATCTGATAAGTATTAGTTCACTGGACGATCAGGGGTTTGATGTGCTGTTTACACGCAGAAAGTGCAAGGTGTTAAAAGGAAACAAGGTACTTGCTACTGGTAATAGAGCTGACAAAATGTATGTTCTAGGAAGTGAATCTGTGGGGGTTGGTCATGTGTCAAATGTGCCTGATCATGATCAGTGTTTGCATCTTTTACACCGCAGATTAGGGCATTGTGGGTTCCATGTGTTGAACAAAACTCTGTCCCTACTACCAGACTTGCAAGTCAAGTCTTTTAAGAAATTTCTTGATTGTCAGGTATGCAAAAAGGTCAAAAGCAAGGCTTGCACAGTGGCCAAACAGAGCTTAAGAGTATCAAAACAAGCTCTTGAATTATTGCACCTAGACATCATCGGGCCTTTTAAAAGGAGCCATTCTGGTAACCGTTTTGCTTTAGTTGTAACCGATGACTATTCTAGATATTGCTGGGTATTCACTATGCAGCACAAGGCTGATGCTTTTCAGTGTTTCACCCAATGGGCTAAAACCATAGAGAAGCAACTTGGTCTGCAAATTAAAGCATTGCAGTCTGACAGAGGAGGAGAGTTTACTTCCAAAAGCTTTGAAGCATGGTTTAAAAATCATGGTATTGTACATAGGATGTCAAATCCTGCAACTCCTGCTGAAAACGGGGTGGCGGAGAGAAAAGGGGCGGTGCTTCAGAACATGGTTTATGCTATGATTGAAGACGCAGCTCTCCCATTTTCTTTTTGGGCAGAGGCAATACAATCAGCAGCATTTCTTTGTAACAGGCTTTGGACTAAACCAACGAATGACATCCCATATCGGGCTTTGCTGGGGAAGTTGCCAAATCTGAGGTTTCTAAAGGTTTTTGGAACGAAAGCCTGGGTGAATGTGCCATTAAAACTGCGTAGAAAAGGGGGTGACCATGCAAAGAACCTGACTTTTCTGGGTTATGAGCCAAACACTAAATCTTACAGGTTTTGCAACAAAGAGGCGAAGCTGACGTACAGCCACTCAGCTAGTTTCAATGAGCATAACAATTGGGGGAGGCTGCATGGCACTGAAAGTAAAGAGGCAGTGCTCTTGCCATTCTCTGAAAAGAGCTCTGAAACTGGAAATGATATGGTTAATCTGAAGGATGAGTCACATGGTCAGGAGGTGCCTCAGGATAAGAACCCAGCACCAGCCAAGGGTCACGTGTGTCGTCAAGAATGACGAAGGATGTTCCACCAGAGCGATATGGTTTTCCTAATGTAAATCATGTGTATGTATCAGAACCTGAATCTTACAAAGAGGTCCTAGCGTTAGAAAACAATGAGAGGCAAGCTTGGTTTCGTGCTATGGAACAAGAGTACAACTCTTTAACTAAGAACAAGGTGTTTTCGAAGGTTCAGAGACCAGCTGGAAAAAACGTTATCTCATGCAGATGGACCTACAAGGTCAAACGGTCTGTTGATGGTGCAGTACAGAGAAAGGCTCGGCTGGTAGCCAGAGGTTTTTCTCAGCGAAAGGGTTCAGACTATAACCAAGTTTATGCACCGACTCAAAGCTGAGACATTGAGAGCTGCTTTATGCAAGGCTGGGTGCTCAAAGAAAAGGGCACACCATATAGATTTTGAGACAGCATACTTGAATTCCCCATTAGATCAAGATCTGTACATGGAACAGATCCCTGGGTTTAAAGAGGGAAATGAGGTCTTGAAACTGCATAGAGCATTGTATGGGCTCAAACAGGCTGGACACGCCTGGTACCAGTGTTTACATGCAGCTCTGGTTAAAGAGGGGTTCAAACAGCAGTTAGCTGACCCCTGCATGTTTTCTAGGATTGTAGAAGGGTCTACAGCAGGGGTCCTCAAACTACGGCCCACGGGCCAAATGCGGCCCGCTGAGGACGTTTATGCGGCCCGCCGAGTTATGGCAAAATCAGACCGGAAGTGACGTTCGACCTACACTCGTGTTAGCAATGCACACTTCCGGCACTGGGCTGAGGCAGCAGAGACAGAGTGTGAGGTGATACCGAGGTGAGGTGAGTTCCCAGGTCGGGGTGTGTGGTGTGGGGAAGGGAGAGAGATGCAGAAGACGGAGAACTGACGGCCTGCGGCCTTGTACAGTAATGGCAGCCCGGCCCTCCAACAGTCTGAGGGACAGTGAACTGGCCCCCTATTTAAAAAGTTTGAGGACCCCTGGTCTACAGTTATCATTCTTATTTTTGTAGACGACCTGATTGTACTTTTTGATACTGATGAGCAGTTAAAATGGTTTCTGGACACAGCCAGAAGGTTGTTTACCATTAAACATCTTGGCCCTGTGAACTACTATCTCGGGATCGAGGTAACCAGGGACTCAGATGGTTTCTTTGAACTGTGTCAAAAAGACAAGATTAAAAAGCTGTTGACTCAGTATGGTCTGGAGGGAGCAAATAGTGTACCCACACCCATGACAACTGGGTACAGCAGGGAACCTGAAGGCGATGTGTTCCCAGACATACAATTGTACCAATCTTTGGTAGGGTCATTATTGCACCTAAGTGGCACTGTCAATCAAAAACTGTCACTCAAGGTGGGAGAAATGCCTGCATTGTATGCCTACTCAGATGCCAGCTGGGGTGATCATCCCAAGGCTAAGTCAACATCAGGATTTGGGATATTCCTAGGTGATGCTTTATTGATGTGGAAAGCTGTAAAGCAGACGTTGGTGGCTTGCAGTACATGTGAGGCTGAGTATGGATCCTTAAATGAATGTGTGATAAACCTTGAATGGATAGTACAACTTATGAAGGATCTAGAGTTATCTGTTGCCCTACCCATTAAAGTTTATGGTGATAACTCAGCAGCAAAAGAATTAGCTGAGAATCAGTGTGTTAAAGGGAGGAGCAAACACATCCTCATAAGGTACCAGAATGTAAAAGAGGCTATCGCCAGCAACCTAATAACACTGGAAAAATGTATGTCGGAAGAAAATGTTGCAGACATTTTTACTAAGTGTTTGACTGCCGATAAACGTGAAAATTGCAGGACTACTAAGCATGCTGTCGCCTATGGACTAGGAGGTGTGTTGGTATAGAGTCCATAGTGCAAAGCATGGCTAGATCTGAAGCATCTACTCTGACAGGCTGATGCAACCTTGGCAGAAAGCAGGTTGGAGCTGGACTGTGCCTGGAAAGCACCTGCTGTGAGTCAGCATATTTCATGGACTGATGTGATTGGCTGACTAACTGGATATATGCTGACTAGTGCCAGACGAACTCACTCTCTCACTTCAACGACTGGCGAAGCACTTTATCCTACAGAACTGTATATTTGCTCTACTGCAACACCTATGTAAATACCTTGTATATTGTTGTATAATACACTATTTAACACAAGGTGTTGGTGTGTGGCTCATATTTTTACTCGTGACGTCCACGGAGGCTTTTTGCTGTTCCCTGCACTCTGCACATGCTCTACTGATACTTCAGCCATAGGTTCTATGGTAGCCAGAGACTCCATTGTCTGGATGAGGAAGCTGATAGGCATGATTCCAGAAGATCAACACTGCATGATAGAGGGTGCTCATTACATCTTAAAAGCTATTTCTTTTCTGGCAGATTCTACTCTGGACTCCATGGTGTTTGCATCCAGGTCGGTAGCCTTGTCCACTGCAGCGAGACATGCCATTTGTTTACAAGCCTAGTCAGCGGACTCTCTCAAAAAATATTGTTAGCCTATCTCTTTTATGGAGGCCTCCTTTTTGGTGAAACCTTGGACACAAGACTGTCAAGAGTCACTCCATCTTTGTTCTTCTTGCCATATGTATTCATATTGCTTATTGTTGCTACTTTACAATGCTGATGCTTACGTTTGCTCTGCTAGCAAACTGCTTTGAAGCATCCCCACTGCTTATCTAGAGGGAGCAGCATGTCTGGGAACTCATGTGTTACTATGCAAACAAGGTCGAAGGAGCTGGTGGAGATGTAGCCAAAGGGGTAGATAACAAGCACCTAGGTGATGATAGAATAGGAGGGAACCTGTGCAAAACCCCCGCTTCCGCTTGGCGCGCTTGGCTTTAATTGTAACGGCCAGACCAAAGGGTTATAAGTGCAAGGAACTGGTGAGAGAGCCAGTTCCGACAATACCTGTATCTGCCTATGATGCTGGAATATAGATCTTGAACTGTACTTGTCTTTTCCTTGCCTCTGGGTCTGACAAAGACAAGCCTGACAGAGAGGGCAAGACTATGCCACACTTCTCATTGGGGCATGAATCCTTCATTCCAAAGATCAGTGGCAGGGGTCTATGGCAGATGCTTGGGCCAAAAAAAATAGACTTTCAAGACCTTTCACCTTCTCGGTTCCTTCCCTCTCCTTATCACAACAACCCAGAAAAGAGATGACGCATGCTGAATGCTATTCAACACCTCCTAAAAACTGAGGCAATTGAGCCTGTCCTGGAAGGGGAAAGGCACAAGGGGGTATACTCGATCTTCTTTACAGTGCCAAAGAGATCCAGAGAATGGGGGGGGGGGGGCGCGGAGCGTCGCTCGAAGATGGCAGACGCTCTCCTAAAAATTGAGGCAATTGACCTGGTCCTGGAAGGGGAAAGGCACAAGGGGGTATACTCAATCTTCTTTACAGTGCCAAAGAGATCCAGAGAATGAGGGGGGGGGCATGGAGCATTGCTCGAAGATGACTCTGACCCTCTCCTCTGCTAAAACGGTGATAAATCATGGCGATGGCCTATTAGGACCCTGAGATTATGAGAAGAAACTCCAGAGCTGCAGCGAAATTAAAGGCCAAGACTCCAGACTCGGTAAAAAATTATTTTGCCTCTAAAAACTCAACCAGAGCTCCTGGTAAACGCAAGCTAGCCAGTCCAATATGGCACCTGGGGAAAACCCACATAGATCTTCCACAGATCATGATGAGGGCCCGATCACAAGAAAGGATCTTTTGGAGCTGAGAGAGGGCTTATGCACCTTTTTTCAAACCTCGATGGCAGAACACCTGGCCCCCGTAAACTCCAAATTAGACACTCTTGCAGCGGAGCTAAAGGAAACTTCCATACTGGCAGAAAATACGTCAGAACTAGCAATGACTTTACAAAATGAAATTAGAGATTTACAGACATCAGAAGTGTTTCAATGTCCTGGAAGCGCAATGGCGCTCTTTTAACCTGAAGGCTCAGGGCATCCCGGAGGGTATTTATAAAGTTCTGGCTGGAAAAATCTTTCCCCTCATTGAATGATGCCAAAATTCTAGTAGCTACCACTTTTCGACTGGGTCCCATGGCGACTGCAAGAAGAGGGCACTCTTGGGACATATTGGTGCAATTTACTTCGACAATGAGAGACGCCATTCTAAGAGAAGCACGTCGCAATGAACTCTCAGTAAATGAAAGATGTGTCCTCCTGCTACTAGACCTCTCCCCGGAATCTATAGCTAAGCAGCGGTTGCTGAAACCAATCACTGTTTGAAAATCAAATAAAATTCAGATGGAGCCCTATTTCGGACATAATCGTGCAAAAGGCGGGGAATGTGTTTCAAGCCTCAGATGGCGGGGAAGGCTCTGCTCAACTCCTTGAAAGTAAGACTCACAACACAAGAAGAGGAAGAACTGGTAGCATTAGATGAACCCGCTGCAGAATGAAGGTGAAGTCTTTGAGCAAATCAGCGCTGGAAGCATCGTAAAAAACAGCTGTTGCAGTATTTTCAACACTTTTAACTTTGAAGCGAGGTCATGCAGAGCTTGTTAAAACTAAGAGCTTAGCCAAGTGTTCCCTTTTTTTTTGTAAACAAGTATGATCAAGAGCAGGATTATTGGGATTGTATGTAAGTATACTGAATGGAACGAATGATAGCATGAGTGTGTGAAAGAATGTATATGAATGTATTTATACTGGGTGTTTTCCGATTTATCCTCCAACAACACAGAAAATACATGGACAGCTGGTCTGTTCAGGTATTATACTTATTGTCTAAGATTATTAAACAACTAGGGATTATAAACTACAGAACAGAGCACAAGGAACACCAAGGAAATAATAAGAGTCCATGGGTGAAGTGATTATGAATATTTATTTTATTATATTAGGGAGGAAAAGGTTTTTGTAAAAGGGTGCATGATATGTATGAAATGGGAAAGAGTGCATGGGTAATGTGTAATTGAAGTAGTGAGAATGGTGTGAGTGGGAAGTTTAAATGAAAAACAGACAAGTGTGAAAGTAAGAATGTTTGATAGCTTGAATGCATAGTTAAGAGAGTTTGAAAGGGCTGGGGGGGAGTGAGAGAGTAAAAATTGGATATTTCAAAATTCATATTGTTGGGGTTAGGGTTTAACTGAGTAACAAAATTCATTATATTAATTTAATTATGAACCAATTATTATAGCAGTAAATCATTGTTATTGTTTATACTTCCTAAGTTATACTGTAATATAATGAATTTAATGTCTAATTTTTTAGGGGTCATTTTAAGTTCAATGCTCTTTGAAGCTTTCTTATGAAGACTAGCTATATGAGAACCAAGGGTTGCAAATGCTCTAACAGGCAGAAAGACTTCTCAACTTCAACTCTTAAAATGGTGAAGTGACCTCTAAGCTTAGGACGCTATAATGTAGGACAAAGGCAGAATAAGACAGACAGTTGAGTGGACAAATAGTTGGATCAAGGTAAGGAAGAACTATAACGTTTAAAAACAAAATTTTAATTTTATCCCTTAGTATAATTTTTGGCTAGCTCTGCTAGTTTGCTCAACCACCCACAAAACAAAAACGGGCGGGGGGGGGGAGAGGCTAGTTTTTTTTAACTATTTTTCTTGAGCCACATCCCCCCCCCCAGAAGTGGAATTTGTTAAAGTTTCTTGTCAGGGGGCACATGGGTTTCCCCCTGTAATATCCCCTTAGAAGGAATTATAGGAAACAGACCCTCAGGTTTTGAGGAGGGTGTAAACTGGTTGTAGTTTTTAAGGTTCCTGCTTTGGTTTGGGGGATCAGAGTGTAATTAAAATTTAAATAAGTTTTTTCTTGTATTTAAGTTCAGAGAAGTGATGTCTGTCGCATTAAAGATTTGTACTTGGAACTGCCATGGCCTGGGTAACCCAATAAAAAATCGTAGGGTTGCCAAACTGGTTTATAAAGAGCGTATTAATATATTATGCATGCAGGAAACCCACCAGAAAAAAAATCAGGCCCAACTTTTGAAAAATAAATGGTTTTCCCAAAATACCAAGCCCCTGGGTCCTCAAAGGCCAGGGGAGTAGCCATTTTAATTTCAAAAAACGTACCCTTTACTCTTAAAAGGGGACTGGCAGATCCCAGAGGGCATTATCTTTTTATTTCTGGGGAGTTGGATGGTCAATCAAAAACCATAGCGTCACTGTACGTGCCCAACGCACACCAAATAGAGTTTATAGAAGAAGCGCTAAAGAAACTATTTGACTTCCAAATGGGAGAAGTAATTATAGGGTGTGACTTAAATCTTATTTTGGACCCAGCAGTAGACCGGACTTACCAAAACAAAAGGTAAAACATGATTTTTCTTCATCACAGGCACTCCAAAAACTAGTTAGGGCATACAACCATGATGTTTGGAGATCACTAAATCCCACTTCGAGATCCTACACGTTTTACTCTCTGGTTCATGATGCGTATTCTAGAATTGACTACCTCTTTGTTTTGCCCTCCCTGACAGGCAAAATTTCAAATGCAGATATTGGGGACAGATCATTATCTGACCACACATGGGTAACTAGTAGTCTTAATTTTCAACAATCAGATAGAAAAGGCTTTAATTGGTCATTTAACCCTTTACTGTTGCAACAAAACAGTATTTGTGAAGACATTATAAAACAAATTCAAGAATATTTCAAGTTTAATGCTGATTGTGGGATTTCTCAAGACATAGTTTGGGACTCATTCAAAGCAGTGTTAAGAGGCAAGTTACTGTCCATCCCTTCCCACTGCAAGAAAGAAAGACAAGGGTTAGTATCAGACCTTAGAGCAACTATTAAAAATATGGAACTAAAGCATATGAAATTTGGAGGGGTCAAACTGCTTAAAAAAATTAACATAAGAGAAAAAGAAGCTTGAAGCTCTTGAGATGTCAGAGATACAAAACAGTCTGAGATTCCTTAAAAAAGAAATATGTAACACCCAGATAGGTTAAACTGCTGAAACACAGACTGGGGCAAAAAAGATCATCTACCTTAATCCATGCCCTGCGCTCCCCTAAAGGAAATATCATTAACACCTCAAGAGGGATAACTCAAATTTTCCAAGACTTTTACCAAAACCTTTACTCTTCTAATAACCCAAAACAACAAGACATTGTGGATTACCTCAAAAACATAAACTTTAATATTAAACTCTCGGAAGACCACAGTTTGGCTTTGGATGCACTAATTACCCCTCTTGAGGCGAATAATGCTATTATGAGCATTAAATCAAACAAGGCCACAGGCCTAGACGGCCTACTCATTAAATTGTATAAGAAATTTTTGCCACAGGTCCTACAACCTCTTGGTATGAGGCTAGAATGATACTGCTTCATAGACCAGGAAAGAATAAGTTAGACCCAGCATCCTACCGCCCAATCTCCATTTTAAACCATGACCTAAAAATGTTTTCTGCATTAATGGCAAACAGACTCAACAAAACAATCACGTGTTATATACATCCAGACCAATCTGGTTTTATGCTCAATAGATCAATCTCGGATAACATCAGAAGAGCCCTTAATATAGTTCACTTTTGCCAAACAAAGAAAATTGACTCTGTAATGCTTTCTCTAGACGCCGAGAAGGCATTTGACAAAGTAGAAATTCAGTACTTAAAGGCAGTCTTAGAGACCATGGGTTTTGGGCCTAACTTCCTGAATAGCATTTCGGCACTGTATAAAAATCCCAAAGTGCAATTAAAGGTAAACAATTTCAGGCCAGAGTGTTTTCCCCTCTATAGGGGTACGAGGCAGGGCTGCTCTTCATCTCCCATCCTCTTTGCAATATCATTAGAGTCATTAGTACATGTTATTAGAGCAGACCCCCTTATAACAGGCATCACAATCAACAAGCCTACAACAACAACAAGCCTTTATTGGCATAAAACAGATTTAGCAGTACAAATAACAATATAAGTAATATAAAATCCTATATAATAGAGTACGCAGGGGAGCTAATGTACATAAAATGAGTAAAATATATGTAATTTCAAGTTTAACAAAATTAAATGAATAAAACAAATAAGATATGGTCATTCCAGAGCCAGTCTCTGTTGGATTTCCATGGCCTGTTGAAGAAATTCGGCAACCGTTAAAGTTAACTCAGAGCAGGTGTCATTTAAAAGTCTGTAGACTTTGCCTGAATCAGCACAGCTCAGCATATCTGCTAAAATATCTTTCAAATATGTACGATGAATATCATCATAAAGGGGACAATTCAATAATACATCGGAGATCGTTTCGATACATTTGGGATTACAAAGACAATGTCTGGCAGAGCAATCAATTCTGTTAAATCTGCCAAATAAAATAGCAGATGGTAATGTATTGCTTCTCGTTAACGAGAAAGCATGCAGTTATTGTGGTGCTTGCAGAGAGGAGAAATATGATGCTAATTTCCCTACAGCAAGAGGAAATTCAAAATTCAGTGGGGAGCAAGTTTTGTTGGCCAGGCTATATAATGTTTGCATTTCAATATCCAAGATTCTAAGCTTAAGTTTCAAGAATGCATCTTTTAGGGATAGCATAAAAAGTGAATCTATATCAATGCCCATAGACTTAATTTTCCTCTCAATAAATACTAACCAACTTGACATATTGGATTCTGAGAGCAGTTGATATAGAAGGCTCTCCGAATCAGAGTAGAAATGTAGCTGCAACCAATATTTAAATAACATTAGCCATGCTTGTGTTTCCACAAGATTCATCCCTGTTTCTAAACATAGAACTGCATATGGTACGCACTTCGAGAATCCCAGGATTTTCCGTAGAAATTTTGATTGGACACCTTCAATGTTGTTGTCCAAGGTTGTGATCCAAACTGGGACCCCATATAAGAGCTGTGGTATCACTTTAGCCTTAAAGATTTTTAGCGCAGCTGGGACAAACTGATTGCCTCTACTATAAAAGAAGGATTTAACTTTAGGATTTCAGAAGGAATAGTATCAGGGCCTGCTGCTTTACCTAATTCCAATTGCAAAATCAGTTCTTTAACTTCATCAGAAGGCACAGAGGGCCACTCCGGAAGATCTACCTGAGATAGTTCGAAAGGTCCAGAAGTGTATAAAGTACTTTGGGAGAACATAAAAAAGAAATATTGATACCAGACATTGGGTGAGATAGCAGACATAGAAGGGGCATCAACTCTATGGGCACCTGATACAATAGACCAGAATAATTGGGTTTTTAGAGTTCTTTAAGATTACGGCCTGGAATAGCTGCTCCCATTGAAGCTTAGCATAGTCATTCTTTTGTTTATGGATAACCTGAGACAACTGATTTTGAAGATCAAAGTACTCTGACTTTTTTACATTTTTAGGTCTAGCATTTAATGAACTAAGAATGTTAGATATTAGGGAACCATAGGCTGTTATTAGCACTGAAGGATTAGTTGCATTAGTTAAAACACTTCTAAGATTCGAAAGGGAATGAGAGTTTAAAGTAACTGAGCTTCTCGTTTTGCCTGATTATTCCAGCAGATTTTTGCTAAGAACGTAGCATCCACCAAGTGTAGAGAGGGATTAAGGGAAAGGTCAGGGGAAAACTCTGCATGGAGGGTCAAAATAAGTGGAAGGTGATCACTGATAATGAAATCACCTATGCAGAAATCTTTTATATAAGATTCTAGTGAGGGAGGGACAGTAATGGATGATCTCCGGCAACATCTGGATCGAGGCGGCTCAGCAGTACTGCTGCTGTTAGACCTATCGGCCGCGTTCGATATGGTCGATCATCGGCTGCTGACCCGCCGCCTCGCCGATGCAGGAATTTGGGGGCTAGCCCTACAATGGCTTTCCTCCTTCCTTGAGGGTCGGGGACAAAGGGTGGCGGTTGGAGGAGAGATGTCCCAGAGACACCCACTTAATTGTGGGGTGCCTCAACGGGCAGTTCTCTCCCTAATGTTGTTTAACATCTTTATGCGCCCCCTTGCCCAGACTGCTCGGAGACATGGTCTGGGTTGCCATCAGTACGCTGATGACACCCAGCTCTATCTATTGATGAGCGGCCAGGCCGCTGACACCCCTATAGATTTGGACCAGGCGTTGCAAGCCGTGGCGAACTGGATTAAGCTGAGTGGGCTGAAG
The DNA here is from genome assembly GCF_032191835.1 of Heteronotia binoei. Lineage (NCBI taxonomy): Eukaryota > Metazoa > Chordata > Lepidosauria > Squamata > Gekkonidae > Heteronotia > Heteronotia binoei. The sequence continues at coordinate 10,245,105 of NC_083236.1, forward strand.
CTGAATCCAGCAAAGACAGAGGTCCTTTGCGTGGGTCGTGGCGGGCTGTGGGGGGGAGATCTCCCTACCGGCCTTTGACAGTGCATCACTGATTCCAGTGCGCACGGTCAGAAGCCTGGGGGTGCTACTGGAGTCCTCCCTGACAATGGAGGCACAGATAGCAGCCACTGCTAAATCCGCCTTCTTCCACCTTAGAAGGGCGAGGCAGTTGGCTCCCTTCCTAGAACGTAGCGACCTAGCAACAGTGATACATGCAACGATCACCTCGAGATTAGACTACTGTAATGCCCTCTACATGGGGCTGCCCTTGTGCCGAACTCAGAAACTGCAGCTAGTACAGAACGCGGTGGCCAGGCTGCTAGTGGGACTGCCCCGGTGGGAACACGTGCAGCCTAGGCTGAGGGAACTGCACTGGCTGCCAATTGTATTCCGAGTCCGCTACAAGGTGCTGGTTATTACCTTTAAAGCCCTATATGGCCGAGGACCTGCCTACCTTAGGGACCGCCTCTCTCCATATGTTCCCCAGAGAGCACTGAGATCCAGCTCCCAAAGTCTTCTAAAAATCCCTGGACCAAAGGAGGCCACACTGAAAGTAACGAGGGAGCAGGCCTTCTCAGTAATGGCTCCCCACTGGTGGAATCAGCTACCGGAGGAAGTGCGAGCCCTGCGGGACCTTAACCAATTCCGCAGGGCTTGCAAAACTACCCTCTTCCAACAAGCTTATAGGGAACTCTGAATGTGACATCTAGCCATCTGGATAGACATCCCACTGAATATAGCACCTTTAATTTACTATGGTTTTATAATTTTTATGTAACTTTTAAATTGTATTTTAACTGTATCTTTTATGAATTGTATAACTGATCATGGTATATACCATGTCCTGTTAGCCGCCCTGAGCCTGCTCCGACGGGGAGGGCGGGATATAAATAAAAATTATTATTATTATTATTATTATTATTATTATTATTATTATTATTATTATTATTATTATTATTGTAATCAATTGTGCTGCAACCTTTCTTAGAAATGAATGTAAAATCTCCAGAATGAGAAAACCTTTCCAAGCCATTTAGCCAGACCCTGTTGTGTTGGATACAGAATTTGGTAAAGCAAATGCCTGCCAAGTTTGAAAAGCTATCTTTAGCTTGCCTCCTATAGGAAAAAAAGGTGGTAAAGTAGCATTTAAATTGAGGTGAAGGGCCTTAAAAAAGATTTTTTCATCATTGCCAACTCTTGCATTAAAATCCCCTGCTATTATTATTTCAGTGGAGGGAAATTTGGTTTCCAGTTCATTCATAATTATATTCAGACGTTCCCAATGATGTAAAAAGGCCGATTTATCTAGGGCAGAAGGGATATATATGTTTACCAAAATCACAGAAAGATTCCCATCAAGCTTGATAGCTTGTTCCATAGCGCTTCCAGCCTGTAAGGGGATGCATACAAAATTATAAAGAAGAGACACAAATATAGACAAACCCATTTGAAAACGACCTCTTGAGTTGGTTCTAAAGGCTGGTAGTGAATAGGGCTTATAGCCTTCAAGGTAGATTGGACTTTGGGACCAAGTCTCTTGAAGTAAGATGACATCAAAGTTCTTAAGGTAACTAATGAATTCTGCATCTTTGGTTTTATTCCACCAACCAGCCACGTTCCACGAGATGATCTTAATATCCGATAATAGATAAGTATTTGGAATTGAAGACAATGAAGAGGATCTCAGTCAGTCATCTTGGAATAATTGGTTTGACGAACAGGAAGAAGTAAAAATCATACCTTCGTTTTCAAGGCCTCTAGAAATGTTTTTGTTAAGTTCACAAAGGCTTGGCCAGATGAGTTTATTCTTAGGATTGATGGAATTATCCATAAACGTGGTGGACGATGGATGGATCTCAGCAACGACCAGCCTTTCCAAGGGCCACCTACACACAAACCTAATCTATTTGCAGACGATGTTTTGATTTATTGTTCAAATCCTGGCCCATCACTGCAGCAGCTGATGAGTAGGATTGAGCAGATCAGCAAAGTGTCAGGATTTTCTTTTAATATTTCCAAGTCTGAAATATTCCCGATTTACCTTTCTAAAGAAAAGGCAGAAGACCTAAAAGCATAGTGTATATTCAAATGGGTCACCTCTTCATTGAAATACTTGGGAATTTTTATACCATTGCAGCTAAATAATCTTTTTAAAGTTAACTATGATCCCTTGGTGAAATCAGTTTGGTCTTGTCTGGAGAAGTGGAGTAGATTTCAATCATTACTTGAAAAGATACAACAAATTAAATCTTTCATTTTACCTAAATTTTTGTTTTTATTCCAGAACATTCCCAACCTTATCCCAGACAGGACGCTACAAGACTGGCAAAAAATCTTATTAAATTACGTATGGTCCAACAAAAAACCTCGTATTAATTTTGGCCTGTTAAACAGACCTACATCGCAAGGGGATCTTGCATTTCCACATTTAAAGTCTTACTATACTGCAGCCCAATTGAAGAATATTATCTATTATGCGTCACCTTGTTTAGACAAAGCCTGGGTTCAAATTGAAAGTCAGTATGCCTCACCGGATATTTTGTGTGAAGACTTACGGAGCAAAACAAATTATAGAAGCCCCACAATACAGAATAATCCTTTTCTTAGAACTACATTGAAACTATGGGACAAATTTAGACCTACACTGGCGCCCCAAGTATCACCGGTTGCCACCTTTCTGCGTTAAAAGTGGTTTCCAGCAGGGAGAGATCAAAATACCTTTGTTACAATGGCGAAACGAGGTTTTTAGATTAATGGACATTCATGAATCGGGCCATTTATGTTCTGAAGACAAACTTTCACATAAAATTAAATCGACCATTCCTTGGATTCAACTACACCAACTAAATCACTTATCCAGCACTAATAATCTCAACACACTGTTAAATAGGTCTTCAATGGCCTTTGAAGATATTATTAAAAAAAGATCTCCAGCGTCAAAAAGGGGTAATATTCGTTATTTATACAGCCCTTAATGAAAAGAGCTGGCAATAGTCCTCTACACAGCAAAGAGCTTGGATCAAAGATTGTAAGAAAGACTTTAGTGAGGAACAGTGGCTTAATATGTGGTCTAACTCTTTATTTAAAACCCCAGCTCTGAACCTGAAGTTGCTACATCTCAAGATTTGGACTAGAAGATATTTGACTCCATTACGGCTTTTCTATTCTAAGCTCAAAAAAGACCCACTTTGCTGGAAAGGGTGCAAGCAAATTGGTTCGTTTAAGCACTGTTGGTGGGGCTGTCCCACCATCCAAATTTTCTGGAAAAAGGTCCTATCAATCATTGATGAGATTCTTAATATTTCCTTTCCTAGAAAACCAGAGGTGATTTTATTACATGACTGGACAGAAGTTAAGCTAACTCAACACAAAAAAGAGTTGGCAGGGTTACTTATTTTAGCTGCTAAGCTTTTGATAGCTTCCAACTGGAAGAATTCTGTTAACTATACTGGGATGTATTAATCTCTGACAAAATAGCCGCACAAATCAAGGAGCAAGAAACACCTCAATTTAATAATGAGTTCCTGGAAAGATGTTTTTTTTTTCTTTGATTATATAGAAAATTCAACTTCAGCATACTGTAAAGCACCCTTGAAATATAAAAACCTTATTGTCTATTGACTGGACAGGATGTTTTAAGGGAAGATTATGTATTAGGGAGGGACGGTGGCTCAGTGGTAGAGCATCTGCTTGGGAAGCAGGAGGTCCCAAGTTCAATCCCTGGCATCTCCAAAAAAGGGTCCAGGCAAATAGGCATGAAAAACCTCAGCTTGAGACCCTGGAGAGCCGCTGCCTGTATGAGAAGACAATACTGACTTTGATGGACCGAGGGTCTGATTCAGTATAAGGCAGCTTCATATGTTCATATATTGTATGTACCTCTGATTCTTTGTTTATTGAATGGTTCTTATTTTGCAAGATTGTGCAGACTTTTTGATGTAACTATATTTTTGTAAGGTTTTTTTCTTAAATAAAGTTTAAAAATTGGAATAAAAAAATAAAGAAAAGTGTAGATCCAGAGAATGACGAGCTGTACTGGATTTAAAATTTGTCAACAAATTTGTGGCAGCCAAAGCTTTCAGAATGGAGACCCTCAAGTCTATAGCAGAGGCTCTCTAACCCCAGGAGCTACTAACTTCAGTGGATCTAACAGAGGCGTACCTTCACATGCACCTGCTGGAATGGCCTTGGGTCAGCCATAGCTTTCGCAGGAGTTGTCCTTGAAAGGGCAGCTTCTATGGGAGCTCTCTCAGCCCCACCTTCCTCACAGGGTGTTTGTTGTGGGGGAGGAAAGTAAAGGAGATTGTGACTGTTCTGAGATTCAGAGTGAAGAGCGGGATATAAAGCCAATATCAATATCATCATCAGCATCATCTTCTTCTTTTTCCTTCTTCATGTGCCCATTTTTCAGAGGCACAGACATTACCTCTCTTTTTGCTACAACAAACATTTCCAATTCAAGGCAATGTCTTTTGGACTAGCATCAGCTTTGCGGGTGTTCACCAACCTGATGATCATCCTCAGAGAACAGGGAATACACATTCATCCCTTCTTAGATGACATTCTGGTCCGTGTGCCATCAAAGGAGGAGGCTTGTTATGTCACTACCACTACCATAAAAACGTTTCAAGGATTTGGGTTTGTAGTGAACTTGCAGAAGGGTTGCCTAACACCTTCACATCGCATCGCGCATTTAGGGGTGATCACTGACACCTCCGCGCATAGATTCTTCCTCCATCAGCTAAAAGTACAGAGGATCAGAGAGGCAGCTGCTGCTATGATAAAGAGCAAGAACTCTCTACTAACACTAGCATCCTTTCACGGGTTGATGATCTCCACATTGGACATGGTTCAGTGGAGCCATCTCCATGTAAGATTTTTATAGAATTCTCTTCATCCATATCAGTGTCTTATTTCCAGGAAGAGAGATTCATCCCTGTGTGTTCCATTGGTGGTCAAGATCAGCCTTCACTGGTGAACCAGGACATTGAACTTGGTAAAAGGGAAACACTTTTGGATCCATCCAGGCCTATGTCCAGATTTACACGGACACCAGCGGGAGGCAACTTGTCAGGATGTTCCTGTTCAGGAATTCTGGTCACCACAGGAGGCCAACTTACCCATCAATGTCCTGGAGCTAAGAGCAGTGCAACTGATGCTTCTGCATTTCTCTCCAAAAGTGACCAATTCCCATGTGTTGATCAGGACAGACAACATCACGGCCAAGTCATACATAAACAAACAGGGGGGGATAGTGAACTGTTTTGGTCAACCCAAGGTAGATCTATTTGCATCCCCCTTCAATCAAAAACTGAAACGCTTCTTCACCAGGTACTTCCATCCGAGGGCAGAGGCAACGGACGCCCTGACAGCAACGTGGCCAGAGGAACTGTTGTACATGTTTCCGCCACTGCATCTTCAACCACAACTTATCAGGCAGATCCGATCTCTCAGAGTGGACCTCATATTAGTCTTATTGGCTGAGGAGGCCTTGGTTTGCAGACCTAATGGAAATGTCAATAGAACAGCCTCTGCAACTTCCACTCTCCACAGATCTACTTACATCAAGGTTCAATTCTGCATCCATGTCCAGACTGGCTCAAGCTGACCGCCTGGAAGTTGAAAGGGCAACCTATGTAGCCTACTGAGACGATCATGGTTTGAATCACTGGGGATCCGGGTCACAGGGATTCACCAAGCATTCTCCCGGAGGGACTTCCAAGGCCTGAGAAGTTCCCTGCCACTTTTGATGGCATGCTGGGCACTTACCCCAGACCTCCAGTAACCTTAGACCTCAACCCAAACGTGCAGCCCATAAGGCTGAAGGCCAGGCAGGTGCCCTTAGCCCTGAGACCAAAAACTGAAGAAGAATTAGACCACCTATTGGCCCAGGGGGTGCTGGAACCAGTAGCCAATGCAAAATGGGAGTCCCCCTGAGTAACCCTACTTAAGCTTAATGGCAACATCCGCATTTGTGCGGACTACAAATGCACAATTAATAAGGCGCTGCAGGACCACGCATATCCAGTTCCTGTGGTCAGTCATGTGATGGTGTCACTTGTGAGGGCTAAAATTTTCGAAAAGCTAGACTTGGCCCAGGCCTACCAGCAACTCCCTATGGACACCACAGCCACGGAGGCCCAAACCACAGTTACGCACAGGGGGGCTCAAGGTTAAGCGGGAGAAGTGTGTGCTGGGGGTTTCCACTATCGATTTCTCGGGCTACATGGTGGATGCAGACGGAATCCACCCTGCAAAGGACAAAATTAGAGCCATTTGCAATAAAGCAGAACTACAAAATTAGAGCCATTTGCAATAAAGCAGAACTACAAGCCTTCCTAGGTCTCCTAAATTCCTACCACGCCTTCCTCTCCCACAAGGCGGTGGTAGCGGAGCCCTTGAACAAGATACTGAATAAGAGGGCTCCGTGGATTTGGGGATGCCGGCAAGCTGCTGTCTTCCAGGCGGTTAAAACTTTACTGACTTGGGGGGCGGGGCGTCGCTTGACAATGGCGGACGCATACTTTTGAGCAGGCTCCCACTTTCCCAGCATTAAATCAAACTGCCATAGATCGGACCGAGAGAGATGAATAAAAACAAACACAGGAAATCAGCAGTTAAAAAGAACGCCAGAAACTTACGACCAACAACAGTTGAAGAATTCTTTTGGCCTGAGGAGCAGGGAAAATCTCAACCCCCCTCTACACAAGAGCAGTTAAAAATGGCGCCAACCATTAACGAAGGAAACGACGGAGATAAAGAGCAAACAATGCAAGACTCCAATACCCTTACAAAACAAGATCTTAAGGAGCTTAAGGAGGACCTGCGTTTGTACATAAAAGAAGCAGTCGATGACGTCCTGCAACCAGTTAAACTGGATATAGATCAGTTGAAATCTGCAATGCATGAAACAAACCAAATGGCAGAGCATGCAACGGAAATCAGCCAAGCAGCAGCATCCCAAGTACAAGCACTTCAAAGGTCAGAAAAAAATCTTGCAGACAGACTTTTAATTGTGGAGAACAGATGGAGATCGTGTAACCTTAAACTAAGAGGGGTGGAGGAGGACGTGGATCATAAAGGAGATTTAGCAAGCTATGTGTCTGTGTGGCTTGGAAAGGCGATTGGTGCGGAAGACAGGGTAGCTCCAGCCATTGTCAGAGCCTATAGACTGGGGGCCTTAGCTAGAGCGAAAAGGAATAGGCCTCGGGATATTTTGGTGCAATTCTTATACCCAAGAGCAAGAGATAAGATCTTAAAAGAGGCCAGGAGAACCGGAGGTCTTTTACATGAGGGAAGGAAGATACAGGTCTTACTGGATCTCCCCCCAGAAGCAATTCAGAAACGTAAAACTCTTAACTTCTTTGCTAATAAGCTTTTTACATCCAATGTGAGATTCAGATGGAGTGCGTCTTCAGATATATACGTCTTTCACAATGACTCTCTCATGGAGGCTTCGGATGTCGCTTCAGGAAGAAAGCTATTGAAAGACCTGGGGATTGTACTCACGCCAGAAGAAGAAGGGAAGATACCCAAAAACGTCCCAGAAGATAAGTGAGAAGTGAAACACTGACAACTTTAATGTGATGTCTGCAACATGGCTATATATTTTGTTTAAAGTATTTTAACCTACTTTAGATTACAGACTTTAGATATGACTTTCAATAATATTAGACTTTGGAAAAAAAAAAAACTTCTACTGATGATGATATTTCTGCAGCTGGAACACTAATGAAATGAACAGAGTGTATAGGATGGGAAGATACATAAGAAGAAGCTTTCCTTCTCATGTTTTTATTTTTATTTTATTATTATTATTATTTTACTTATAGGGTGACATACTACAACTCATAGAAGCAACTGTTAAAGATATGATGATGTTAAAAATGAAGATATCTTATAGTATAAATATCTGACTAGTTTAAGTGCCTGAGGTGTGTGGATGTATATATGTATGTGTAGGAGTATGAATGTGTGTGTGTGTATATATATATATATGGGTGTGTGTGTGTGTATATACATATATTGTGTGTGGGTGTATATACATATATGGTGTGTGGGTGTATAAACCAGTAATGAATTAATTGGATAACTACAAAATTAAACTAAAAAAGAAATGTATTGATATAAATTAACGATAAAAGGTTTTATCCCCCTCCCCATTTCTCCCCCCCCTTTTTTATTTCCTTTTCACGCCTCATTTCTTTTACATAGGTTTCTCCCTTTCCCTCCCTCCTTTTTTAACCCCTTCCCCCTCCCCTTTCTTTATTCTTCCTTCTCTCTCAGCCAACCCTCTCTAAAGGCATATGTGAATGGATAATAATAAATAAGAGTGAACATATGAACATATGAAGCTGCCTAGTGCAATGAGAGGGCTGGGTGGTGTGAATATTTATAGAAATAGATCCATATAAAGACGCATAAAACTCATAAGGATAACTGGTACAGATATTATATGGAGTTATTGGACATTATAATTATCTGACTAAAGTGTTTTAGATATATTCAAATTAGAAATGAATTAAGTAGGTAATTAAATACTTTGTGCTAAATTGGAATGAATTATCACAAATTAATGATGAATTATGTTTATTCTCTCCCCTAACTCTTTCTGTTTCATATTTTCATTTTTACTTTATTTGGCCTATGGACTTGATCTTCGATATTTTTGATACCTATTTATTTATTTTATCTCTTATTGCTTTCCATCAGTCCCTTTCTATGGAAAGATACGTAATTGATTAGTTAATTGAATTTCGATGGGAAGGTTGGTGTTTATATCATTAAGAATAAAAACATGCATGGAAATATAAGTAAAGGCAGAATGTATAGAAAGGAAAATATAGGTATGATAGATTATTGTTATTCAAGTATTACAGTTGCTAAATATAATTATAGATGTAGGTGGGAACGAAAGTTTAAATATGCATATAAGATTTAAAGGACATTAGATGTAATGTAAATGTGTAGGTTTTATTAAAATGTTTTATAGGGTCTTATATAGTATTGGTATATTTAAGAGGTTATTGGAAAATTTATGAAAGTTTTACAAAATTCTTAAAATTCTTAGAAGGTTGACATAGGCAGTAATAATACTTCTGTAAGAGCAAGGGAAGGTAGAGGACTTAACAAAGCAACTGGTTTATTTGTTTTTTATATACATAACAAAATTAAATTGCTTGAAATAAGCCCCCCCTGTAGGGTAGGGTAGGTTAGGTGAGATATCCTTTTCAGACAAGGAAGTTTTTTACTAGCTTCCTTTCTCTCCCCTTTATATAGGGAAGGAATTCTGAGAAGTATCCCTATTTAGGGGAACCACGTTTGAAGTTTTCGTGTTAAGTTGTGTTAGGTTATAATACAGTTGAGTACTCTTAAGCCACATTAAAGATGGCACATATGTACAAACTTCTTAGTTGGAACTGTAGAGGTCTTAATAACATTGTAAAACGCAAAAGGCTTCTTAACTCTATGCAAAAGGAAAAGGCAAACATTGTATTTCTTCAGGAGACACATCTAAAAAATGCTAATGAAAAACTGTTATCCTCCAATTGGTTTACTCAAAGTTATTTGGCTGCAGGGACTTCAAAATCCAGAGGTGTAGCAATTCTGTTCTCAAAATCAGTACCTTTTCATTGCCAAAAAATAAAGTCAGATCCTAAGGGTCATTATATTTTTGTCAGAGGGGAAATAGAGGGTCAGCCACTTACAGTAGCATCCCTATATGCCCCAAACGTAAACCAGAAAAAATTCATAAAGGCCACTCTTAATCTCCTAGCAGAATTTCAAATTGGTGAAACCATTATTGGGGCAGATCTAAATTATATAATGGACCCTACAATGGACAAAACACACAAAACAGGAAAAAAAGCAACAAAAAGCACTGAATTATCAAATATGATTGAGTCATTTAATTTGGTAGACATATGGCGTTTATTGAACCCGGAAGTTAAACAATACACTTACTATTCTAGTTTACATAAAATTCATACCAGAATTGACTATCTTCTTATAACTAAAAGGCTAGCCAATCAGATACAAGAGGCAGACATTGGCCCCCGCATAATCTCAGACCATTCGTGGGTAACATGTACACTTTCCACTCAAAATGATGACACGCAAGGATATCATTGGAAATTGAATAAATTGTTATTGCAAGATGAAGGGATGTGTGAAAAAATAACAGCTTCAATACAGGAATACTTTAAATTTAATTCAACCAACGATGTATCGCAGGAGACATTATAGGACGCATTCAAAGCTGTTATAAGAGGGCAGTTAATAGCAATCGCATCCACCTATAAAAAAGAGAGACAAGCACTACTATCTGAAATAACCAGTAATATCAGGCAGTTGGAACTACAATATGCTAAAAAAGGAGGTAAAAAATTGTTAAGAAAGCTAGAGCAGGAGCGTAGAAAACTAGAACTATTAGAGACTTCTCAAATACAAAAAAAATTTAATGATACTCAATCAGAAATATTTTACTAAAACACCAAGGTTCATTAGGTTACTTAGGCAGAGGACCATCCAAAAAAAGGTATCTCATCTTGTTAATAAATCTAAAGAGATAATTCAGATTTTTTATAATTATTACCAACAGCTGTATAAATCAGAGGAACCGGATCGAGCCAACATTAAAGAATACCTTAATGCTATAAACTACAATGTCAAAATAACACCTGAACATCTTTCATTTCTAGAGCAAGAAATAACACAATTTGAGCTGGATGAAACTTTAAAGCACATCAAAAACAATAAGGCACCAGGTAGAGATGGTATACCCATTGAATTCTATAAGAAATTCAAATCTGTGTTATTAGCTCCCTTAGTACAAACTTGTAATTCAGTAATGGTTAATGGAACTATACCTACTACATGGACAGAAGCTAGAATCACAGTGATACCCAAACCAGGGAAGGATAAACAATACCCTGCTTCCTATAGACCCATTTCTGTCTTAAATGACTTTAAAATATTCTCAGCTGTAATGGCTAACAGATTAAATAAAATAATTGCATACTACATTCATAGTGACCAATTGGGTTTTATTCCCACTAGAACTCTTACAGACAATTTCCGTAAAACTTTAGATTTAATCTTTGTAGGAAAGCAAAAAAAAGTGGAATCAGTTCTGTTGGCCATCGATGCGGAAAAGGCCTTTGACAAAGTGGAGGTCCCATATCTACATATCTATTACAACATATGGGCTTTGGACCAAAATTCATGACCTCTATTGAATCCCTGTATGCTAAACCAAAAGCACAAATCTATATTAATAACTATAGATCGGAGGATTTTAATCTACATAGAGGCACAAGACAGGGTTGCCCCTTATCCCCCATCTTATTTGCCCTCTCAATAGAACCATTAGCGTTTGCTATAAGAAACGATAAATTAATCAGTGGTATTCAAGTAGGAGAAGAGGAACATAAATTAAGTCTTTTTGCCGACGATGCAATTTTCTATTTAACTAAACCCTTTCAGTCAATTAGCTCATTACTCCATCAAATCAAAAAGTTCAGTGTGGTATCCGGATTTACTATAAATTATACAAAATCTGAATTGTACCCTATAGTTCTGTTGCCAACCTCCAGACAGAAATTAACAAACGCTTTTCCTTTTAAATGGGTACAAAAGTCTTTTAGACACTTGGGAATTCAGATACCATTGAATTTACAAGACCTTTATTCTGTAAATTATAAGCCTCTTGATAGCTCTATAAAATCAAACATGGAACAATGGGGTAAAATTAATCTAACCTTGCTGGAAAAAATAGATATGATTAAAACCTTTGTACTTCCTAGATATTTATTCCTATTCTATAACTTACCATGTTATATCCCTTCTAAAGAATTCAAGGATAAACAAAACCTTATTTCTAAATTTTTATGGTCACATAAAAAACCTAGATTTCAATTTAAGTTAATGACTAGACCAACAAAACAGGGTGGGTTAGGCTTGCCTAATTTAGAGGCTTACTATTTGGCCGCTAACTTAAAAAATATATTATGGTATGCAATGAAGGACTGTGATAAAGCTTGGGTGAATATTGAAGCATCCTATTTATTAGGGGACCAACTGTGGGAAGCCATCTGGAATACTCCAAATGATAGGCACTTCATTTCCAAGGACAATCCTTATTTAACCCTAACATTAAAGATATGGGACAAATACAAAAAACCTCTAATACCATCTATTTCACCGATGGCAAGCTTCCTAGGACAATCCTGGTTTAAACCAGGTCGGGGTACATATGATTTTAAAATCTGGAGGGAGGCTGGTATACATCAGTTTCAAGACATTATTAAAAACAAACGAATGTTGACTAAAACGCAACTAGAAACCCAATATAACATAAATATACCATGGTTTCAATACCAGCAACTTCATTATGTCCTACACAATCCTAGGATCATAGATATAATAGATAGACCGTTAACACCATATGAAAACCTGTTAAAAAGAAGTCCCAAACAGGCTAGAACTTTAACTTCAACTATTTATAATCTTCTTAATTTTAAAAGTTGGTCCGAAATTACTAGTCAACAAAAGGCTTGGGAAAAGGATTGTGGTATACCATTTACTTTAGAACAATGGCAGACTATATGGGAATCCCCTCTCTATAATACTTACTCTTTAAAATTAAAACTTCAGAATTATAAACTCTTCTCAAGGTGGTATCTGACGCCTAAGAAGCTATTTCTGTCACATATAAAACCCAACCCTGAATGCTGGAAACACTGTAGGCAGGAAGGGTCCTTTTTACATTGCTGGTGGCTGTGCCCGGAAATTAATAATTTTTGGAAGGAGATTAAAAAAACAGTAGACAATATTGTTGAGGGTAATATTCCTTTTACCCCAGAGTCAATCCTTCTGAACTACTGGCCAAATTTAAAACTTTCTTCAGTAAAGAAGGAGTTGGCAGCTTTATTACTCATGGCGGCCAAGCTTTTGATAGCGCAACATTGGAAGAGTGATGTGTCTCCTAATAAACAACAATGGATGTCCAAAGTATGGGAAATAGCAGCATTAGATAAACTAGCTATACAGATAAGGGTGAATGATTTACCACAGAAAGACAACAATTTTATTGAAAAATGGTTCCCGTTTTTTAAATTATATTAGCTTGGATGATGAATTTGAAAAATGCATTCCAAAAAAATACATAACCTTCTCATACTACTAAATTTCTTCTTAATTTGGAAAAAAAGATAGGATACATTGTGAAATAATATACTTGAAACATGGATGGTAAATGCTTAGATATGTATTAACAGAAGACTGTAAGAGTACTCTTTATGTTGTTTTAGTATTTATCTGTGTTATTGCTTATTATGTTTAATGTCTATGAATATTTTGTTTAGAAAAATTAATAAAAATTTAAGTGTGGAAAAAAAAAAAACTTTACTGACTTCAAACAGCTTGCTGGCGCATTTAAACGAGTGGCTACCTGTTGTACTGGCCCGCAATGCCTCTCCCTATGGGGTTGGCAAGGTCTTAGCCCATGTGCTACCTGATGGCTGCGAGGTCCTGGTGGCCTATTATTCATGGACCTCACAAAAGCCCAAGTGCAATTACGTGCAGATAGATAAAAAGGGGTTCGCTGGTTTTGCAGTGGTCCATTTTTCTTTCAGGTTGCCATTACATGACGTACAGTACTGGCCAGGGAAGGCTATGGATCACACCAATGCCCTGAATCGCCTGCCGCTGCCCTCAACAGACTCCGACCCAGCACCAGCACATTACATCATGGCGTTGGACTCGCTACCAGACCACCCAGTGCACACCAAGAACATTGCCTGCTGTTCACAAAAGGACAGAATCCTCTCCTGCGTTTTGGCCTGGGCGTCAAGGGGATGGCCTATGGGCCAGGTGAGGTCGGAATTTGTTGCTTTCGTGTCCCGCTGAGACAAACTATCAGTCCATAAGGGGTGTTTGTTATGGGGAAATAGGGTGGTGCCTCCAGTGCTGTGACAGTATGTCCTCTCAGCGTTACATGAGATCCACCCGTGGATTGTGCGCATGGAGGTGCTGGCCTGCAGTTATATGTGGTGGCCGGGACTGGACGAGGCCATTGAAGCCTGGGTAGCCCAGTGCCAGCTGTGTCAAGAAACACGTCCAGCCCCCCCTGAGAGCCCCGGTCCAACAGTGGGAGTCAACCCGTAACCCCTGATCCCGCCTGCACCTTGACTTTGTGGGGCCCTTACAGGAGAAAACATTTTTCCTTATCGTAGATTCATATTCTAAGTGGTTAGAAGTTGTCCCCGTAGCATCCACATCAACCTGGGCCACCCTGGGTGCCCTGCACAGGGTTTTCACCACCCACGGCCTGCCTGACACATTGGTCTCAGATAATGGAACGGACTTCACATCAGCCGAGTTTCAGGATTTCTGCGGCCAAAACTTAATAAAGCATACGTCGGCCCCCTTTCATCCTACCACCAACGACCAGGCAGAAAGGATGGTGCATGCAACAAAGGAATCGCTCCACTGAAGCATCCATGGGGACTGGGAAGCTCGCCTGGCAGAAAGCCTTCTAGCTCAACATTCCATCCCCAGTTCCATCACCGGCCGCAGTCTGGCCGAACTCTTAATGGGCCATAGGGTGGCTACTCTATTAGACCACATGCACCCATACCGCGCCCCTGATCTATAAGACATGCCAGAGGCGGTCCGAGCTCACTGAGGATTTGACAAGGGGATTTGGTGTTCACCAAAAACTATTGGGGGGGGGGGGCCAGCCTGTATACCTGCACGGGTTTCAAGAATCAACAGCACCACATCCCCACTGAGCTCCCTCTTCCCTATTGAGGACTGATATTTAAAGAAAATATTGAAAAGATGGTGCGGAATAAGCAAAGAATGGAAGGTATAGATAGGAGCAGCTGGGCAGTAGGGAGAGTGGGGTCTGAGTGCTCGTTTGTTCCAAATATACCTTTGCTTTTGTTATATATGTAGAATTATGTCAAGTATCTGGGTATTCCTATTTAGCTTATTGGAGCCAGAAGAACGGAGCTTGGGGAACTTGGGACAATGGGCAGCAGGATCCTGATACCTGCTGCCCTGCACCAATCATAGGGCCCCGGCCAGTTTGAATGGGCCAATAACCTGCTAGTGCGGGAACCCAGAGTTGTATATATTAAGGCTCCATTGGCCGGTTGCGCAGTCTTGTTAGTGCAGCCATCTACCATGCTGCCCCTAATAAAGAGCTGTTATCACTGTTATCTCGTCTCCTCGATGCTTTGAACCCACTATATTATAGGTTTTTCTCCCTCCTCTTGAGAAGGGGAACTGCATATAGGAGCTTCCCCCCCCCCCCATGTAAACCAACAAGATCAGCCAAAAAGGATGAAGAGGTGGGGGTAGACAGCATGGAGGTGGGTAATCAAGCAAGCTGGTGTAAATCCAAATGAGACTTTTGCAAAGGGGGGGGGGGGAAGAGGATCAGTGTCAGCAGCCCTGGGCTGCCCATGCAACTGAGAGAAGCTGGCACTTTCATAACGTCCTCTGTGCTGCTCATTCCTCCTGCAGCTCCAAGTAACAAGTGGGTGGGATTTGTGTGGGAAGGGAGCGGCTTTTGGCCCCAACCACTTCAAGAGGGAAAGAGAACCAAAAAGTGGAAGCTGCACTTGGCAGCTGAAATAATAGTTCTCTCCACCTCTCTCTCTCCCCCCTTGCTCAGGGACCGGATTAGAGACCTGGGCGGGCCAGTTCTGACCCACGGGCCATACATTTGATAACTCTGTCCTAAAATCTTTTCAAGCATTGTCTGCTTCAAAGACATAGAGGATAGCCAGTCCTGGCTATTTACTTTGGAGAAGAAGCAAGTGGATACTGTACACCACTGTGTTCCATGGTTCCCATAGGCACACATTGGAGATACCTGGAGTAGACAAACAAAGGAACTTTAGCAACTACAACATTGGAGTCAAAGCTAGAGTCAAGGGGAAGATAAAAAGGTAGCTAAATACAGAATTCTACTTGGCTATTTGCCATCCAAGCACTTTGGAAACAGCTCTCTATTAAGTTTAACCACCTTTTAGAAATAAATGTATGATTTTTCTGAAGGTAGTTAACCCAGTGCAAAATGCTACTGTTTGTTTATCAAGAGGATTAATCAAGCATGCTCATATTTCACCTGTTCTGAAACAGCTAAACAGGCTTCCAATTAGTTTCTTGGCTCAATCCAAGGTTCATGTATTGACTTTTAAAGCCTAAAAAACCTTGGATTTATTAATATGTGGTAGTCTTGTCCAGTTATAGAAAATTTTTGGAAATCAATGTTTGCAGAGTTGTTATAATAACCTAGGAACAAGTAAAACCTACCTTTGAACTAGCCCTGCTTAACTTATTTATCAATGAAAATTTCCAATGCAAACAAAAAATACTTACGAACTTGCTTTTAGTCACAACTAGGATGCTTATTGCTCAATGCCAGAAGAATGTATACTAAATTTTCCTTGGATAGGTGGCACACTAAATCAAGGAATACAGCAGAACTTGAAAAACTAACAAACACAATTAGATTAATTCAAGAGAAAAAGAAAGATGATTTTAATATAATTTTGAATAGTTTTATAGTTTATTTAATGGAATTTCCAGACTATAGTTTATTAAAGAATTTCTTTTAATGGATGTCCTTACCTGAAAATTTGACTAAGGCACTGAATAGTTATATTAGAGGATACTGTTTTTCATAAATAAAAATTATGTAAAATCTCAGTCAACTTGGATGGAAGCACCCCCCCCCACTCCCCTTTTCTCCTTTCTTCCTTTTTATCTATTCACGATTTTTCTCATATTGGTTTATATATTTTCATTGTTTTGCTTTGGGGAGTTTTTTGTTGCAACATCACCATAAGATGATGGTATCATCTCTCATACTGGATATGAGGTTATCAGATGGGTTTGTTATGTTATGTTTTGTTGTTTGCATTTGTCTTGTCTGTGTAAATAAAAATACTGTGGGGAGGGCGTAATATAAATTGACAGAAATAAACAAACAGCCTGGGGTTCTTAGCATCTTAGGGAAAAATTCCTCCCAGTTGAGCCTCTCTGCTTATTGTAAAGGCTCCATTTCACATCAATTTTACATGGAAGCAAGACTTGACCTCCACAAGAAGTAGGAACTCTTCTGTTGAGGCCCCCAAATTGTGAAATGCTTCGCTTGGAAATGCTTTTAGCTGTTTTCCCATTTTAAGATAGTTAAAACCCTTTTTCCAATTTGCTTTGCTCTTTTATTACACTTCTCTGATTTATGTTATTAGCTGATATTTTAAGCTGCTGACTTTGTTCTGGTTTTATTTTCGTAAACCATCTTGTGAGCATATTGAAAAAGTCTTATAAAATATTTTAAATAAATACATGTCCATAGCTTGGGATCACATGTAACACAGAAAAATACTCATTTAAAAACGGATTCTTATGCTTTGTGGTAAGTTACATCTGTATGTACCGTAATTGTTACGTGTCTTTAAAATAAAAAACTAAAGCATCGCAATGCTTATTAAGCAATTTACATTAAAAGTAAATTAAACGTCTTCTACTAGACTCAAAATTAAAGCAGTGGTAATTCAGCAAAGAAACAGTGACCCCCAATGGCCATTTTGGCTCTCTGCATAGGAGCCAGGGCAGTTTATCAGAAGCACATTCATTATATACAACATTTTTCAGTGGTGCCTTTAAGACCAACAAAGTTTTATGAAAGGTACAAGCTTTTGTGTGCACACAACACTTCTTCAGATATGATGAAATGGAAATAGAAATAACGGTCAGATGTATAGAGGACAATATATTAGCATACAAAATAATGGAAGTGTTTTTAACAGATTAAAAGTATGGTCAATTTAATATGGTGAAAGACAGGAGGTGGAAGACAGGAAGGCCTGGGGTGACTTTGTCCATGGGGTCGCAAAGAGTCGGACTCGACTGTGTGACTGAACCACAACAAAATTTAATATATATGGCTATCATCTGTTTAGGTTCAACTGGGGAAACAAACATAGTAGAGGTGAGTCTGTCTTCTCTAAAGCATGGAAGCAACTTGCAGCATCCTTTTCTTTGTAGTGGGGCAATTGGCTGTGTAGAGTTAATTTCCTTGTCCTCAGATTGGAGAAACAGATTTAAATCTAAAATATTTATATAGATTACTTAATATGTTACAATTGGGAGTCATTAACAAAAAGAATGGCTGCTGATAATTAGTGATACATTTGAGCAAATAAAACATTTTAAGAATTAGTTTCTGCTTAATGAGCAAATTTTGAAAATGAACTTAATGGCACATTTAGTTTTAACGTCAATAATTCTGAGACGTAGCAAACCCCCCCCCCAAAAAAAACCCTCAAAAAAAGAGATTACGTTTTGCCAAAAACTGCAATACTAGAATGCTACTGACCTCAACTGGTCAACTATATTGCTACAGAAACACAAAATGCCACACACATCGCTCTGATGGATGTCAGTTTAGAAATTAAGACACAGCTTAATGGTACCCCTTTCCTCAAAATCATTTAATTCATTTTGTTTGTTGACACTATATGACACTTCAGTTAAAAAGTTAAGGTCTCCATTTAAAACATTGTCTGTATTAAATTGTAGAAATATCGGGAGAAAATGATTTTGCAGTGGAGGTCCAACAGGGTAATATCTGCTGGAGTAGAGGAAGCAGTGGTATGCACCTCCAAACAAAAGAGAACAAGTGGCCTTCAATCAGAGAGCAGCTTCCTATTAAGACTCACTCCTTCGTACATTATGCTTTTCATCCCCACTCAACCACAAAATGATTTTGCTGTAGGAGACACAATGGCGGAAAAAGATTTACATTGAAAGAATCTTTAATAATAAACTGTTGCAGGTCTGCCTACTTCCCCCATGATTTATAATACAATAAACATTGGATTCTATTAAGTCTCATGCACTGAAGTTGCACTGGAAGGAGGGGAAAAAACCCACAACCCAAATATGAAAGCTTTCAATTCTTTCCATCTCCAGTGCCATAATAGTGAAATGAGCATGGTTAATGTGCTAAGAGTATCTCTTTGCATCTTTTATAGCTTGTGTGTATTAATCTGTAAAGCTTATTAAGAAAGTCATTGCTATGCAAAGCAGCACCCAATCTCTTTTCTCTTGCTTTTCAACAGAGCGCAGTGTTCAGCCAATAGGACTTGTCCGCTGCCCCTCATTCTGCATTCATAACATGCAACATTTGCACAATGTATCTCTCAAAGACTGCTGAATAGAAAGCCTTAATACTCATGTAAACAACTGCAAACCAATTACTTAATGAATCAGGCCCACGCATAATGAGGTGCCAGACAAAGAGCTATAAATGCATTTTTGCGCCCAAGCCTCTGCTTTAAAGTAAAATCCCTCAGCTGTAGTTTGGACTTAACTAGCACATCATAATTATTGTCTGTAGGACATCAGAGGAAGCCATTTTTTTTATTTAGGTCCATCATGGTATTTTTCGAGGTCACTCATGAGCTCAGTGACTAAATATTGCGAAGGGGGAGGTATTAAAAGTACCACAGTGATACTAGACTGTTATGTTTATTTTCAAGTACTGGGTTTCAAGACCACTTGTAAAACCAATAAAGCGCAAGAAGTGACTACAATAAGTGGAATCCTTAGACATCAGCTTGTAAGAAATTTTACCGTGTCCCAACTGCAAATAAGCACCTGCGCCATTTTCCATTCTTTTACACTTTATTCTTACATTGTGCTTTCTAAGACAGACGTCAAGTATAACGCAGCAAGTGGTATTTAACAATTTTGTCTTAAAAAGGTACTTTGTTTTCGAGTTATTCAGAAGCTATAATGCACACTATTTGATTAAGGGTAACGAAAAATTCATACTATACTAAAGTATTTGTTCCCAATAACCCAAGGGCACAAATCATCTGGTGCAGCCAATACTCCCCAAAAATCTATCTTCCATGCATACGGGATTTCAAAAATAATCACAATGCTACAGAATTTGCATTATATAAGCAGCATTTCCAGAAATGCGAGACATTGCTAGTTCATATTATAATGCAGACTGCTACCTACCAGAACATTCCTTTAAAAAAACAACTACAGTGTTTATATTTAGCCCTGTGCTTTCCGTATAAAATACAAGAACTGTGGGTTTGGAATTATTAAAGGTCAATTCCTCCATTAAAGCGAATGAAGGACAAACCCAGGCAAATGGTTACAAATAACATCTAAAGGCTATTTTTAATTTCAAGGCACTAGATATTCCCTCAATTTACTACTCTTGCAAACGGTTCATTAACTTAATAAAATGGGATTTTAACAGATATACTTTACATTCCAATCAAACTTCCCCCAAATCAGTTATAAAACACATGGCTGTTTCACAGATTTTATTTTTTGTACAGTTTTGTACAGTTCAGGAAATCAGCATGTCACCAATGGAAGTTCTAAGATCATTAAAAAATACAATATAACATCCTTGTGAATAATGCTAACTATATCACCACCACACACAAATCACGCTCCATAAATATGGGTTCCAAGTATCTACCACATAATCAGAACCAAACCAAAAAAGTGCTTTAACAATTATTATGGAACCATCTAAGGACAATTTAAAATGCCATGACTGTTTACTGCATTTCATTTTCTGCTGTTGCTCATTAATAGTGATTTGATTCCTGCTAACAGGAAAAAAATGTAACAAAAAACATTACTCAAAGAACTAAAAAGAATTCCACGTAGTCTACCCTCCACCCCCTGCCCCAACAGAGATAAACTGCACCCTTTTAGGAAAAAGCAAGGGCATTAATTAAATGCTCTCAATTCAAAATACAAAGGAGAAAGTAACAAATAATCTAGTATCAAATACTTCTTTAGAGGGCACAAAACCAGGTATTGAGCTTGAAGCTCATTTACATCTCAACTACATGCAGAAGACGACACACCACTTTATTTCTTCAAGACTTTATGTTTTACGTCTGCCCTTTTCCTGACAACTTCCATTGTCTGGTCTCTAAGTAGTCCTACTGAGAGCAGCTGTACACGCTAATTTGTGGTTCACTGAGATGTCAATTGAGTCTTAAAATGAGAACACAACAGCTGCAAAACAATACCTGGCTTTAGTGCAAATATTTTCTGAGGTGTATGAAATTTAAAGTTGTTGTTTTAGAGAAACAGAAATCTCAACCCTTAGCCCTTGGATCAAAATATTGCCGCCAGAGTGCCATTCATTTTCTAGAGGCATTTTTTTTTCCCACCAGGTTCAAATTATTCAGTGCTTTAAATGACTTTACCTTGACAAAGGGCTTCTTTTTTCTTGATATGAAAAACTAGCTTCTGAACTGGTTGCATTGCTTTTCTGTTCTTTTACACTATGGCCATCAGTATTCAAATCTATAATAAGGATAAACACCAAAAACACTTTCAATTATTTGTTGGTTAAATTGAATTAAAACCAGCTACACACAGAAACTTCTGCCTTGAAAAAGATAGTGAGAAAAGAAACTATACAAACAACAGGGTAGGAAATGTTTTGCACTTTGTACTTTGAAGAATTTTTTTAAGTTGTTCTTAATAGACCATGTCAACCAATAATCTGCAAACTGCTTCCAACAAATAATATTTTGTGTCTTTTTCCAGGGATATTAATAAAAGGCCCTGGCATATGTGACTCAGAATATATGAGCATAGCATAGCAGCTTGCCAAGAGCAAAGCTGAAATTTAAATAGAACTCTAAAATATTTTATTTTTCCATTAACAAACAAGCTAAGTCCAAAGACACATTACAGGACACAATCCCTTTTGATGTTCGGAAAACTATTTAAAATAATGAATAAGAGCATCTGACAAATATACTGCCCTTGGCTTTTCTTCAACACACTATGCTTTCTGGCTGTACAACACGGCACTGTCCTAAGCATCCTGTTTAATTGCTCAGTTACTGAACCCAATCTGAACCTTTCCAAAACATCTGTGATCTATAAAGGCATCCACTAACTGGAACCTCTTTACCCCTATTTTTGAGATAGCAAAAGAGAGAGAGAGAGAGAGAGATGCATATATGCTATTGATCAGAGATTATAGTTGTGGCACATGAAAGCATTTGTCCCTCGACAAACACACAGCACCTTTGTGGGTCCAAAGGCTACAGAATAAACCGTAGTGATAAGAATGCCAGTCAAAATTGATTGCTAAATACTTGGAGAGAGGAAACATGCAGTGGAAATGCCTTAAAAACAAAACCAGGCTATCCTGATTTTTCTTTTCCAAAAGTTGTTATTTACTGCTACTATTGTTATTTTCCAGGCATTCAATTAGAAGACACCTTAAGATTAACATACTAGGAAACAAGCCTCACTGAACTCAGAATGAAGGAAACATCCAACTACAAGTCACAAAAGAAGGACTGCAGCAAAGCAGAACACTATTTGATTTGGACCAGAATTTATGCAAACTTTCCAAATGCAAATGAATATGCAACTTGTTTTTTTAAAACACCCTTTCCTGCACACTTTTGTTCCTAAATGCAAAATGTCTTTTAGAGACTTGAAGTATGAATTACCTTATCCTATGCAAGGAAAATTCTCATACAAAAACACATTGCATTAATAAGGGAAAAACCAATTTTAAATAGAGAGTCACAGGCTTCAGCAATGATTACAAGTAGAGTCCAGGGGAAATCACTCATGCACTAATCCATTCAAATTGCACTGCACTGGAATTCTACTTATATCAGAATGGTCCAAAACTACCCAACAGTCCAAAACTACCCAACAGGCCAGCTAGCTATAAATGGAGCCTTGTTTCACTGAAGCTTGCTCACCAGGAATCATTCAACAGTATAATTCTATGACACGACAATGAAAAACATTGTTGATGTGTTTCACTGTTGTGTCGTAGAATTATACTGTTGAATGGTTTGGCTTTTTTTTTTTTGTTTGGACCTTACAGAGGCAAGCATTAAGCATCCCAGATGAGATGGTTCCTGGTGATCAAGCTATGGTGAAACAAGACTCTGTTTATGATCTGCTGGGTAGTTTTGGACAGTTCTGATATACAGTAGAATTTCAGTGGGACACAATTTGAATGGATTAGATCATGAGCAATTTCCCCTGGACTTTCGTTGTAATCATTGCTGAAGCCTGTGACTCTCTATTTAAAATTGGTTTTTCCCTTATTAGTTCAATGTGGTTTCGTATGAGAATTTTGTTTGTGCATTTATAGACATTTATACATTTTGTGATATTGAGTACATTGATGTATACTAAACGCATTGAAATATTTGAAATTATTTGTTTGCAATTTTTGTACATGATTTTGTTGCTGGTGGAATACTGCATCTCTCTTTGGTGTACTATCCTACTCAAGGAGCAAAAAAATTGATCAATATTGATTCATTTACAAAACATCCTTCTATGATTTTTTCCCTTCCAACATTAAGGATTTCTATTCCTAATTGTACATTTGTGTTGCTGTTACTTGGTCACTGACAACTTTAGATAGAGGCCACAGCTCAATGAAGTATGGAACCCGCTTCGTGTGTGTGTGCTGGGTCCAATGCCTGCATCTCTGATTCAAAGGAGGTCAGATTGAAGGGCTAGGAAATGCTTTTTCTCAAGACCTTGGAAAGTTGCTGCCAGAGTAGATGCTACTGACGTGGATTAAATGTGAGGTTGTTTCAGATATTGAAGAGTTCTATATAATGGAGTTCTATAGCTCAAGAGCAACCAATGATAATGTCTTTGCATGTTCTTGTTGATCAAACCTGGTGGCAAAGATTGTATTGTCAAATTGATGTTCTCAACTGATTAGCCACTGGAGGTTTTGATCGGCTGTGCATCAAAATCACAGGAGGTCATAGGTCTGCTGTATTCTGCCTTGGTCAGGCCTCAACTGGAATACTGTGAGCAGTTCTGGAGGCCTCGCTTCAAAAAAGATGTGGACAAAATCGAGCAGATGAAGAAGAGAGCAACAAGGATGATCGAGGGCCTGGAGGAAGAACCCTATGAGGAAAGGCTGAGGGCCTTGGGAATGTTCAGTCTAGAGAAGAGGAGATTGAGGGGGAGGGACATTATTGCTCTCGTTAAACATTTGAAAGGCTTTCATTTAGAGAAGGGCAAGGAGCTGTTCCATTTGGCAGTCAAGGATAGACCTGAAGCAATGGGCTCAAATTACAAGCAGAAGAATACCAGCTGGATATTAGGAGGAAAAAATTACAGTCAGGGTAGTTCAGAGGTGGAACCAGCTATCTAGGGAGGTGGTGAGCTCCCTGTCACTGGCAGTCTTCAAAACACAGCTGGATTATTATTTGTCGGAGATGCTTTAGACTGATCCTGCATGGAGCAGGGAGTTGGAGTAGATGGTCTGTATGGTCCCTTCCAACGATATGATTCTTTTAAACATTGTTTTGGCAGCAACTGCCATCATAGCACAAGGTTCTTAACTGTGTGAGTGAAGGTAAGCTGAAGAAGCCATTCTGTGGCTAGCTCCATCTTCTGTAAAAGTCATCTTGTGGCTGTTCCCACCATGCTGCATCAGAATTCCAAAGGTGCCTGCAGGCTCAAAAAGGGTTGGCAACAATATTCCCTCTAAGCTGTGCGGTTTTGTGAGCAAATATTCCACTTTGTGAGCTACTGGCATTAAAGTTATGAACAAGTGATTTGGCTACTGCATAAATTAGTGTGCTCTGGGGCCATCTTTTCTGAGCTAAGACAACAATATATGAGCTGGAGGCTAAAAAAACTGTGAGTTAGCTCACACTAACTCAGCAGGAACACTGGTGGGGACACCAGATTTACCCAAAAACTTTTCAGCTATATCGATCCCTACTGAAACAGGCCCAGAGCATCGAAGTAGGTGACCGCCTAAGCCTCCTCCCACCCACACCATCTTCCCACAAGGGGCACCAGTCGCCAGCATGGCTTTCCAGACTGTACCGGGGAAGCTCATAAATAAAAACAGCCAGAATAATAGAATCATAGAGTTGGAAGGGACCTCCAGGGCCATCCAGTCCAACCCCCTGCACAATGCAGGAAACTCACAAACACTTCCCCCTAAATTCACAGGATCTTCATTGCTGTCAGATGGCCATCGGGCCTCTGTTAAAAAACCTCCAAGGAAGGAGAGCCCACCACCTCCTGAGGAAGCCTGTTCCACTGAGGAATCGCTCTAATGGTCAGGAAATTCTTCCTAATGTTGAGCCGGAAACTCTTCTGATCTAATTTCAACCCATTGGTTGTGACCCTACCTTCTGAGGCCACAGAAAACAATTCCACGCCATCATCTAAATGACAGCCCTTCAAGTACTTAAAGATGATGATCATATCACCTCTCAGTCGCCTCCTCTCCAGGCTAAACATTCCCAGCTCCTTCAACCTTTCCTCATAGGACTTGGTCTCCGGACCCCTCACCATCTTCGTCGCCCTCCTCTGGACCCGTTCCAGCTTGTCTATATCCTTCTTAAAATGTGGTGCCCAAAATTGAACACAATACTCCAGGTGAGGTCTTACCAGAGCAGAGTAAAGCGATACCATCACTTCACGTGATCTGAACACTATACTTCTGTTGATACAGCACAAAATTGCATTTCCCTTTTAGCCACCACAACACACTGTTGACTCATGTTCAGCATATGGTCTACTAAGACTCCTAGATCCTTTTTCCACATACTACTGCTAAGACAAATCTTCCCCATTCTATAACCATGCATTGGATTTTTCCTACCTAAATGCAGAACTTTACATTTATCTCAGTTAAAATTCATTTTATTGATTTTAGCCCAGTTTTCCAGCCTGTCAAGGTCATCCTGTATCCTGTTTCTGTCTTCTACTGTATTTGCAACCCCTCCCAATTTAGTATCATTGGCAAATTTAATAAGCATTCCCTCTATGCCTTCATCCAAATCATGTGGAAAGATGTTCAACAAAACAGGTCCTGGACAGATCCTTGAGGCATTCCACTTGTCACTCCTCTCCAAGAGGATGAGGAGCCATTCACAAGCACTCTTTGGGTGCGATCTGTCAACCAGTTACAGATACACCTAATGGTAACAGGATCCAAACCACATTTTACCAACTTGTCAACAACAACAGTATGTGGAACCTTATCAAAAGCCTTACTGAAATCAAGACAGACGATGTGTACAGTATTCCCCTGATCCAGCAAGGTAGTCACTTTCTCATAAAAAGAGATCAGGTTAGTCTGAAATGACTTGTTCTTGAGAAAACCATGCTGGCTCTTAGGAATCACATCCATTCTTTCTTAATGTTCCAGGACCAATGGTTTGATTATTTGTTCTAAAACTTTTCCAGGTATAGACGTCAAGCTGACGGGTAGGTAGTTACCCGGATCCTTTTTTTCCCCCCTTCTTGAAGATGGGGACAACATTCGCCCTCCTCCAATCTTCCGGTACCTCTCCTGTTCTCCAAGAATTTTCAAAAATAATATCCAGAGGCTCAAAAATTACATCCGCAAGCTCTTTTAGAACCCTTGGATGCAATTCATCTGGCCCTGAAGATTTAGTTTCATTTAAAGAAACTATGTGTTTATGTACTACCCCTACGCTGATCCTAGCTTGGAACTTCATATCCTCCTTATATGTTCTGTTTTTGCCATGTTGAACACCGTTTCCCTCAGAAGAGAAGACTGAGGAAAAGTAGGAATTGAGCAGTTCTGCCCACTCTTCATTACCTGTTACAATTTCACTTTCTTGCCCCGGCAATAGGCCTACCATGTCCTTGCTCTTTTTCTTACTCTGAACATAAGAAAAGAACCCTTTTTTGTTGTTTTTAGCACCTTTGACCAGCCGAAGCTCATACTGAGCTTTAGCTTTCCTAACTTTTTCTCTACAAGCACTGGTGATTTGTTTATATTCATCCTTGGTTATAAGGCCCTCCTTCCAATTCCTAAAGGAGTCTTTTTTATTTCTCAAGTCTTTAAAGAGCTGTTTATGGAGCCACTTCGGCTTCTTTAGGCTTTTTCCATTTTTCTTCTCATAGGAATTGTGTGATTGCACTTTCAGTATTTTGCTTTTAAGAAACTCCTACCCCTCCTGAACCGCCTTCCTCCTAAATATTTTTTTTGTTTAAACAATTTTATTAATAACATTTGATAACCATGTCTGTTTATATCATTACTATCCCTAACCCGTATGATATTTTCTTATCCCCCCTCCCTCCATTTCTAGACTCCCGCTGAAGTTACATATTTAAGTTCACTTATAAAGGTACCCTTAATCAATGAAAATTCAATTTCTCCCTTATCTCATACTCATTATTACAAAATTGTCCAATGTCTTTTTATATTCCACTCTTTCTCTATATATCCTCTAAATTTTTTCCACTCCCTTTTAAACACTTCCAAATCATAGTCTCTTAAAGTTCTTGTTAGTTTGTCCATCTCACTCCACGATAAAACTTTCACAATCCAGTCCCATTTCTCTGGTATTTTTTCTTGCTTCCACAACTGCGCATACAATGTCCTAGCAGCTGAGAGCAAGTACCAAATTAAAGTTCTATCTTCTTTTGGAAATTTTTCCATTTGTAATCCCAACAGAAAAGTCTCTGCAACTTTCTTAAAATCATATCCCAAAATTTTAGATATTTCTTGTTGTATCATCTGCCAAAACTTTTTCGCTTTTCCACAAGTCCACCACATATGATAAAAAGAACCTTCATGTTTCTTACATTTCCAACATCTATCCGACATCTTTTTACTCATCTTAGCCAGTTTTTTCGGAGTCATATACCACCTATATATCATCTTGAAACAATTCTCTTTAATGCTCTGACATGTTGATATTCTCATAGAGTTCTTCCAAAGATATTCCCATGCATCCATCTGTATTTCCTTATTTACATTAATTGCCCATTTAATCATTTGAGATTTTACTACTACTTCTTCTGTAGACCATTTCAACAGTAATTTATAAATTTTCGATATTAGTTTTTCATTATCTCCAAACAGAACCTTTTCCAATTCCGTTTGCTTATGTCTAATTTTAATATCATTCTCCATCAAACTTTTTATTTGTTGCATTTGAAACCAGTCATACTTATTATTTAGCTCTTCAGCAGATTTTAATTCAATTTTATCACCTTAGATCTTTAGCAGTTGATTATATGACAAGCCTCTCTCTTCATCAGATTTAACTGTTATTTTTATTACTTCTGCTGGCACTATCCATAGCGGCTTTCTTTCATCACCATATTTCTTGTATTTTGTCCATGTATTTAGCAAGTTGTTTCTAATATAATGGTGAGAAAAAAGACCATCCATCTTTTTTTCCCATAGTACATATAAGCATGCCAGCCGAATTTATTTCCATGAGCTTCTAACAATAAAAGCTTTTTATTTAACAGTATCATCCAATCCTTTATCCACGTCAAACAAACTGCATCATGATATAATCTTAAATCTGGAAGTTGAAATCCTCCCCTTTCTTTAGTATCCATTAGAATTTTCATTACCCCTTACAAGTACACTTTCTTGCCTTGCAATGGGCCTTCCATGTCCTTGCTCTTTTTCTTACTCTGAACATAAAAAAAGAACCCTTTTTTGTTGTTTTTAGCATCTTTGGCCAGCCTAAGCTCATACTGAGCTTTAGCTTCCTTAACTTTTTCTCTACAAGCACTGGTGATTTGTTTATATTCATCCTTGGTTATAAGGCTCTCCTTCCAATTCCTAAAGGAGGCTTTTTTATTTCTCAAGTCTTTAGAGAGCTGTTTATGGAGCCACCTTGGCTTCTTTAGGTTTCTTTCATTTTTTTCTTCTCATAGAAATCGTCTGTGATTGCGCTGTCAGTATTTTGTTTTTAAGAAACTCCTACCCCTCCTGAACCCCCTTCCTCCTAAGTAATTCTGACCATGGAGTTTTACCCAGCATACTTCTAAGTTTATCAAAGTTTGCCTTTCTGAAGTCAAACCTATAAATCTGACTATGTATAGCTTTCCCCTTCCCTAAGACTGTAAATTCCAAAATCACATGGTCACTACTGCCCAGGGTGCCCACTATTTCTAATTCTTCAATCAATTCTTCCTTGTTGGTGAGAATCAAATCCAAGATAGCAGATCCCCTTGTTTCCGTCTTCACTTTCTGGAAAAGGAAGTTGTCAGCAAGACAAGTCAGGAATCTATTTGACTTTTAATTTTTAGCACAGTTGGACTTCCAACAGATGTCTGGATAATTGAAATCTCCCATGATCACTGTTTCCCTTCTCTTGGAGAACTTTTCAATCTGCTGTAGAAGTATCTCATTCAAGTCCTCTGACAGACTTGGTGGTCTATAGCAGACCCCCACAATAATATCACTGTTATTTCTTACTCCTTTTATTTTTACCCAGAGACTCTCAACCGAGCTGCCATGCTCAGATTCACAAGTATATACCTCCTTCACATATACTGCTACACCTCCGCCCTTTCTCATTTGCCTGTCCCTTTTAAATAATTTGTACCCCTGAATCCTAATATTCTAGTTGTGTCATCCCACCACGTTTCAGTAAGGCCTATTATGTCATAGTCTCCTTCCTTTATTAGGACTTCCAGTTCCTCCTGTTTGTTTCCCATATTCTGTGCATTAGTGTAGAGACACTGGAATCCACGTTTTATGCATCCCGAGGGTTTGGTTTCCGTACAAATCTGCAAGTTAACATTACCTAGTGTATGCACCAGTCTTTGCAAATCTTTAATGTTCTTATCCCCAGTTTCTGGCATCCTACGAGGCTTTGAATTATTGTCTCACTCCCCCATACAATTTAGTTTAAAGCCCTCCTTATTAGGTTAGCAAACACCCTTTTACCTACCGCCGTAAGGTACAAACCATCTCCCGATAGAAGACCACCATCTCTAAAGCATAAACCATGGTCCAGAAATCCAATGTCTACTTGTTCTTGAGAAACCCATGCTGGCTCTTAGGAATCACATCCATTCTTTCTAAATGTTCCAGGACTGACAGTTTGATTATTGGTTCTAAAACTATTCCAGGTATAGACATCAATCTGACGGGTCGGTAGTTACCCGGATCCTTTTTTTTCCCCTTCTTGAAGATGGGGACAACATTCGCCCGCCTCCAATCTTCTGGCAGCTCTCCTGTTCTCCAAGAATTCTCAAAAATAATAGCCAGAGGCTCAGAAATTACATCCACAAGCTCTTTTAGAACCCTTGGATGCAATTCATCTTGCCCTGAGGACTTAGTTTCATTTAAAAGAACTAGGTGCTTATGTACTACCCCTATGCTGATCCTAGGTTGGAACTTCATACCCTGCTTATGTATTCTGTTTTTGCCATGTTGAGCACCGCTCCCCTCAGAAGAGAAGACTGAGGAACAGTAGGAATTGAGCAGTTCCGTCCTCTCTTCATTACCTGTTACAATTTCTTTTTCTTGCCCTCGCAATGGGCCTACCATGTCCTTGCTCTTTTTCTTACTCTGAACATAAGAAAGAACACTTTTTTGTTGTTTTTAGCATCTTTGGCCAGCCGAAGCTCATACTGAGCTTTAGCTTTCCTAACTTTTTCCTAGCTTTCCTAACTTTTTCTCTACAAGCACTTTCCTAACTTTTTCTCTACAAGATGATGATATTGGATTTATACCCCACACTTCTCGGAGTCTCAGGGCAGCTTATATGGAAGTAAACAAATCGTAGATTTTTTTAAATGGCCAAGAGTCCACCAGGGCTACGGCAGAGTTTGGCGAATTATACCTGTGAATGTCCTTGGCAAGAATAAAATTATCTTGGGGATGATATTTACAATGGGAGAAAGAGGTAAACAGTTCCACCCACCCCCACAGCAGTGGCATTTAGCAAAAAACCCCCCCAAAAACATGAATCATGGAATTACAGAATATGTATATCTGCCCTTGATTGCCTGCTGGTATACCAAAGAATATGGAAGCAAAGTCACATATTATAGTCTCCTAAGCCAAAGTAAATATGACTATTATACACTGTATAGCCAGTCAATGAATTATACAAATATTTCTATCAGTTTAAGGCTTGTGATATATTACAAATTCTGCTTTATTCGGGCGGGGGGGGGGGGGGAGGTAGTCATGCCTGCAGCTGAAGCAACCGTCTTTTAGCACATAAATAGAATGGGTTGAATCCAGTCAGCTTTTCCACTGGTAATAAAATGAGAGGGGGTCCCTTCTGACCAAAAAAAGGCTATGCTAGGAATCATGGGACTTCAGTGGACATAAGCCATGTGGGGCAGGGGCCTGTAGAAAAAAGGGAATGAGAATAAGTGAAAATGTGAGCTGGATCCTACACTATAACAGGTTTATTGTGTCATAAGTGGTAAGCTGCAGTTATGCAGTCCAAGCTTTGCTCACGACCTGAGTTCGATCCCAGCGGAAGCTGGGTTCAGGTACCCGGCTCAAGGTTGACTCAGCCTTCCATCCTTCCAAGGTCAGAAAAATGAGCACCCAGCTTGCTGGGGGTAAAGTGTAGATGACTGGGGAAGGCAATGGCAAACCACTCTGTAAAAAGTCTGCCAAGGAAACGTCATGATGTGACGTCACCCCATGGGTTGGTAATGACTTGGTACTTTTACCTTTTTTAACCTTTCATAAGCCAGAGTCACTGGATTCATGATGAATCAAATCATTCCCTTTCCTCATGCTGACAGAGCAGTTTCTCAGTGGAGCAGGCTTCCTTGGAAGGTGGAGGGCTCTCCTTCCTTGGAGGTTTTTAAACAGAGGCTAGATGGCCATCTGTCACGATCCTGGGCCTAGTGAGGCCTGCAGGCCCCAGGGAAGCCTGCTTAGGCGTTACCGGGAAGAGCCTACATTTCCCAGGATCCCTTCTGTCCCCCTGATTGGGTGGCAAGGTTTTGGAGGGAAACTGGCCCACAGAGGGGTGGGGCCTGGGAGGAGGACATAAAAGGGCCAAGCCCAGGAAGTGGGTGTTCTTTCCCTGGAAGGCAGAGCTGGAGGTAGGCTGTGCCTGGAGAGCTTGAACAGGGGAACGCTCCCTTATCCAAGGCAAGCGGCGAGTGCTGGTTAGTAGTTTAGGGACTGTAAGATAGAGGCGTTTGGGCATTTGTTTATTTTCCCTTCACCCTTTTACAGGTTAATGCACCTTGTTAATTTATATTGCACTAAAATAAACCTTTTTGTTGTTGTTCACTCTGCCTGGTCCTCATGCCTATTATTTGGCCCAAGCTACAGGAGGCCTGACGGGCTTCAAAGGGTACTCTGGGCCTTCTTAAGGGGAACCCTTAACCCAGAGTGGTGGCAGCAATTGGTAATACCCCCCCGACCCTGAGTCATGACACCATCTGACAGCAATGCTAATTCTGTGAATTTGGCAGATCATGAGAAGGAGGGCAGTAAGGATTGTGTCATGATCAATGCTCCCTCTAAGCTGTGGAGTCTTGGAAGCAAAAATTCTCTACTTTGTGGGCTACTGGCGCTAATGTTGTGAGCCACTACATAAATTAGCTTGCTCTAGGACCATTTTTCCTGAGCTGAGACAAAAATGTGTGAGCCAGAGGTAGGTAGTGCTGAGAGAGCTCTCCCAGAAGCTGCCCTTTCAAGGACAGCTCCTGCGATAGCTATGACTAACCCAAGGCCATTCCAGCAGTTTTAAGTGGAGGAGTGGGGAATCAAACCCGGTTCTCCCAGATAAGAGTCTGCACACTTAACCACTACACCAAACTGACTCACACTAACTCAGCATAGAGGGAACACTGGCTATGATCCTAGGCCTAATGCAGCCTACAGGCTCGAAAGAAACCTGTGTAGGAGTGGCTAGTGGGCCTACATCTCCCAGGATCCCTTCTTTCCTTCTGGGTGAAAGCAGTTTTGGAGGGAAAACTGTCCAAGGAGGGGTGGGACCTGGGAGGAAAGCATGAAGAGGCCAAGCTACAGACAGGGTGTATTAGGGTTGCCAAGTCCAATTAAAGAAAAATCTGGGGGCTTTGGGGGTGGAGCCAGGAGACATTGGGGGTGGAGCCAAGAACAAGGATGTGACAAGCATAATTGAACTCCAAGGGAGTTCTTGCCATCACATTTAAAGAGACAGCACACCTTTTAAAATGCCTTTCTTCCATAGGAAATAATTAAGGATAGGGGCACCATATTTTGGGGCTCATAGAATCGGACCCTCTGGTCCAATCGTTTTGAAACTTGGGGGGAAGGTATTTTGGGGAGAGGCACTAGATGCTATACTAAAAATTTGGTGCCTCTACCTCAAAAAATAGCCCCCCCAGTGCCCCCAATACCCATGGATCAATTTCCTATTATTCCCTATAGGAATCGTTCTCCATAGGGAATAATAGAGTGCCTAGTAGACATTTCCCTCCCCCCCCACGCTTTCTAAAGGGGGGGAGGGCCTCCAAACTAGGGAATCCCATGCCCCCTCCCTCTCACACACACACACACACTTACCAGATCTTCCTCTGGACAACTCTACTTCCTGTGAAAACGAAAGCAAAAGAAAGGGAGGGGCCGTTCTCAGAAGCCCTTTCTGCTTCCTGCCCAGCCTTAAAGGGGCAGACATTTTGCAAACGGCTCAGGAGCTCTACAACATGAAGCCTAAAGGTATGTTCTCCCCCCCCTCCACCCTCCACCCCTGCTTCCAGAGTTTTGAAGAGCGGGAGATGAGGCTGCGAACCCAGAAGTCTCCCGCCAGAGCGGGAGGTTTGGGAAGCCTAGGGTGTATTCTTTTTGGAGAATCTGCAGAAAGAGAGCGAGTGGTTCTCTCTGGATCTGGAGGCAGGCTGCAGCCAAAGAGGGATCCCTCATCTAAGGAGGATGAGTTGGTTTGAAGTTATAAAAAGGGAACATCTAGTTAGTTGTGCCATAACTGTTTATTTGTTTCTTTATTCACTGTTGCACTGAAAGTTTTACTACCCACTTGTTCTAGAGCGCTTGTAATTAACTTCTTGTTGTTAAACTGCCTGGCCCCTCACATCTTGCTAACAG
The DNA here is from genome assembly GCF_032191835.1 of Heteronotia binoei. Taxonomy (NCBI): domain Eukaryota; kingdom Metazoa; phylum Chordata; class Lepidosauria; order Squamata; family Gekkonidae; genus Heteronotia; species Heteronotia binoei. The sequence continues at coordinate 10,279,045 of NC_083236.1, forward strand.
GCCTGTAGCTACAGTCAGGCCCTGGGGGTCCAGGCCCCACCAATCAAACCCCTGTGTAACCTTTTCTGGCCCCATCAACCAATCCTCCATTGCTCACCGCCATTCTATTCTTACTCCCCCTCCTCCATCCAGCCTGATAAAAAGTGCAGGGAAAGATGAAAGCATGTGCAGAGTTTTGTGAGAATAAAAAAAGATAGTGTGGCATTTGTTTTTTTTTTTAGGGGGGCATTCATAGGATATTTTGAGAGTTGACACTGAGAGCCCAGCCCACTGGCCCACCTAAACAAGAAAATCTTCCCTGTGGCCCCACGAAATTTGAAATCCTGCTTGCTGATAGGGAAGATATAGGGGTTGGGGGGGTGCTCTGGGCCCCCTCATACAGACACTTATCAAAGTGGTGGCAGCCAGTAGAGGCCCTCCCTGGTCCCCTGCTGTGTGACACGGTGGCCTAGCAGTGGGATGGCTAAATATGGATCCAGGGGCGGCAATAGGGCATCTGGCACCCTAGGCAGCTCCCACTGCCCCTGTGGAGGGTGTGCACGGCAGTGCAGAGAGACCATGAGGCTCATTGTTGCTCCACCTTCTGGAAGCAGAAGGCGAAGCGATGGCAGCTGGGCAGCACACAGCCTCTCTGTGCTTTGCCGCATCACCGCCCCCTCCCCGCCCTCTGGCTTTGCCCACAGGGGCAGCAGAATGGGGTGGGCCCTGCAGAGGAGGCCAGGCAGCACACTGCCTCTGCCCTGCTCCTAGGGCCTCTCCTTCCAGGTGGTATCAATCGCCCTGGAGGCAGAGGCAGGGGAAGGGCCCAATATGGTGCACTCCGGCCCATGCTCTAGGCAGCTGCCTAGGTCTGCCTAGTGGACAGGCTGCCTCTGATTGGACCCATTAAAGAGGCAGAGTGTTCAGTGGGCTTGACTTAACTTCCCACTTTTGGGAAAGGAAAAAAATCCTGTTTGCATTTTGACTGGGAGAAGCCATATTTTCTAAGCTGCTTCCCAGAGCAGGCAAGAGTTCAGTAAAGGTACTGGGCGGTGTTTTATTTTCCAGCTCTCGGTCAACAAGATAGTGAGGTTAGATAGGTAGTGTATGCTCCTCTGGCCTGGGAAAGAGAAGCCTGTGGATGTTCCCGTTCCTAAAAGCAGAACCCAGAAGCGGACTGCTGGGCTAATGTCATCTAAGGATGATACGTTGCTTGAAGCAACCATGTCTCAAACCATGGCATCCCTGAGCGAAGAGGCCTTGTGTCTCCAACTGCAACTTAAGCAGGCAGACCTTGAAAAGGCCAAGCTCGAGAGAGTGTTACAGGAGAAAGAGAATTCAGCTGAGATAGAACTGGAAAGAGAAAGCATATTGAAAGAGAAGAGAGAATGGAGCTAGGATACAGCTGGAAAAAATGAAGCTGGCACATGAGATTGAACTTGCAAAAATTGGGAAAGGGCCACTTCCTCCAGATGCTGCTGTGCGGGGAGATAGTTAAAAATACCCTTTATACAAGGAAGGAGAGGACACTGAAGCATTCCTGCAAAACTTTGAGCAGGTTGCATTGACTACAAACTCTCCCTAGATATGTACATGAAGAAGTTGAGACCCCAGCTGAGTGGAGTTTTGGCTTCTGTGTCCAGGCAGGTGGAAGGTGGAGAAAGGTCAGACTACCAGCTGTTTAAACAGAGCGTGCTTGAGGGTGGGGTTTTCCAAAGGAGCCTGCAAGAGGTTCAAGGAAGTGAAACCGGAACCCAAGAATTCCTACCCACAGTTAATGTATAGGCTGGGGACGGACTATGATCTATGGATTGAAATAGCTGATGCTAAGTCCCTCGCTGATGTTAAGGCTCTAATGTATACTGATTGGGTCTTAACTTTTTTTTGTTGGCTTTATTTTTTTTAATATATATATTATATATATATATATATATGGGAGAGCCAGTTTGGTGTAGTGGTTAAGTATGCGGACTCTTATCTGGGAGAACCGGGTTTGATTCCCCACTCCTCCACTTGCACCTACTAGCATGGCCTAGGGTCAGCCATAGCTCTAGCAGAGGTTGTCCTTGAAAGGGCAGCTGCTGTGAGAGCCCTCTCCAGCCCCACCCACCTCACAGGGTGTCTGTTGTGGGGGAGGAAGGTAAAGGAGATTGTGAGCCGCTCTGAGACTCTTCGGAGTGGAGGGCGGGATATAAATCCAATATCTTCTTCTATATGACTATTTATGTGAAAGGGCCCAGATTTCTCCAGTAAAGAATATCTGGGTCTGAGAATACATTTTGACAGAAGGTTGATCAAAGGTAACCTATTGACAAAGCACATCTGGAGGTCATTCCGTATTGTATAACCGTGAGATATTGGCGAAAACAACTGGTTCTCAAAACATCTGGAAGTGATAATATAGAGAACTTTGATAATTTGTCCTCAAAACATCTGGAAGTGATTTGTTGTGTAATAGTGAAAATCTGGTGAACAAGTTTATTAATCTTATCGAGGAAGAGAACTTTGACAATGCCCTTGTATGGAAAATGGGTTCGGCATGAAGAAATAGTGCCGAACAGCCTGAATCTTATGGAATAATGTATGGATGTTTGTGTATACCCTGTTGGAGGAAAGATGAGAAGGATAAAGGGCTGGAAGAAATGATTTCTTCTAATTTAAGGAGTTTTTACAGGGAATTATTCAATGCCATAATGAAATAGAGGAAAGGAGAGGGAATGAAAGAGAGCTTGCCAAGTGGGGAAAGCCTGTCAGAATCTAAGCATAGATACAGAGAAGGGATTTTTATTAAATGGATTTGTATAGGGCTTGTTAGATTTTCTTTATAGATATAATAGCATGATGCTTTAGGAAATTATAGATAGGGTTAGAGAACTATGGTGGATCTGATAGTTAGTAAATCATAAGTTTGAAAGGAAGAGCAAGCATAGTTACTTACATAGAATCTTTGTGGGATTATATAGGACTCCTTGTATACACACACAACCTTTTCCTTTTGATATTTACTTATGTTTACATATGGGGGGAGGGAAGATATATCTCTAAACTTCTATATGCGTAAATATATTGACTGTATGCTTTGTTATGATATATATGTATTAATAAATATGATCAGAATGGATTAGATTGGGTTCTCAAGCACCCATGGAGAATCTTTGGTCTCAGATTAGGAGAATTGGGATCCAGGGTATCAGGTGGAGATTCTCTTTTAGAGTTCATTGACCTCTCTGGTACCAATTGTCAGAGCTGATATTTGGCAACAATAGGTGGTTTCCTTATGTAACGGGCTTTTGATGCTTTTCAGCCAAAAGATGACCAAACCTAGCTTTCTTATCAAAGCGGGGGGGCAGACATTTTAGGGAAGAGTATAAATTGGGAGGAGGATCTAATGTGGCAGCAGCAATACCAAGCCTCCTGAGAAGCCTGACCCCTCCATTTCTTCCTAGACAACCACCTGAAGCCCTAGGAGAGGTGAGAATGAAATGCTCTTTGCTATCTATACAATGGCTTTGCCTTTGCCAGATGTAATAGGCTAAGGAACTTGAGTATAGGAAAGGCTGTAGCCATGTAACCATTGTAACCTTGGGATCATATATTATCCCTAATCTTTTAAATGCATGTATTGACTAAGACTTAAATAAATTCCTTATATACTTCAGAGCTTGAAGTCTGGTGTCCTTTTTTCCTGAAAGGTGTTCTTCCCAGAGTATTTGGATAAAGATCCCCTTTTGTCATATAGGGGTAAACCCTGTATATTTTCCTTGTTAACAGTTTGTTTTGGCAATTTCAGTTACTGACCTAATATAATGTTTCCAATGAAGACGACACCCAGATATTTAAAATGTGACACTTGTTCTATCCCCTTGACAGTCCATCATTTCAGGTTAGGGCAAGGCTTGGTTGAAAAGATCATAATTTTCATTTTTTCATAATTAACTGATAACCCCTCTTATGTACAGTAATCAATAAAAGCATAGGCAGCCTTGTTTAACACCTTTGGAAATGTGAATGATGTTAGTAAGCTGCCCATCCAGTTCGCAGCGAATTTGTGCGGTAGGGTTTTCATAGAGTTTATAGATCAGCCAAAGTAGTCTTTTATCTAGAGTTGTCTTAGTTTAGCCCAAAGACTGAATCTAGGGACTGAATCAAAGGCTGCCTGAAGGTCCATAAATGCTGCATAATGATATCCTCCCAGATAGGAGGCAAGATGGTACAGCACAAGACAAAGGAATTATCCTCTCCAATAGGAGGGTTGGAGCGGAAAGTGGAAGGTTGCTGTGTATGAACCCACCCCTGTGGCTATGTTTGTAGAGGAAGACTTGGCTGAACACGTACTTCGAGGGCAGGAAAGAGAAGCAGGCAAGCTGTTCAAAGGAGCAACTGAGTCAGAACACTTTCTCAAAGTGGTCTGTAAAGAGGAGGGAAAGCTGAAAATTATGAGAAGAAGAGCAGAAGATCTTCACAGGGCCAGGGTTCTAGGAATCAGAACAGTTGATGAATTGGTGGCCTGAGCTTTGAAACTATAGATGATAGTTTAAGTGAGCACTTTGAAACATGGGGCACGTTCACTGACTATGTGGCAGTGAGAGATCCACACACAAAATGTTCTCATGAGTTTGGTTTTGTAGCCTATTCTGGCATGGAGGAGGTAAATGCTGCATTGACAGCTCAGCCACATGGTGGACTAATGAGAGCAGTTTCTACACAAGACTTTTTGAAACCAGATGCCCACATAACAGGGAAGAAAATATCTGTAGGAAGAAATAAAGATACAGAAGAATGTAAATGGAAAGACTTTTGAAAAATATGGCCGGGTCAAAATTGTAGAAGTAATGGAAAATAGACAGACTGGAAAGAAAAGAGGGTTTGCTTTTGTGACATTTTATGATTGCGATCCAGTTGACAAAATTGTTTCTCAGAGGTACCACAGCATAAATAGACATCACTGTGAAGTGAAAAGAGCTCTTTTCAAGCAAGAAATGCAAACTGCTACGGGTCAGAGGCTAGGACCAAAATGTATGAGCCGGAGGCTTAAAAACTGTGAACTAGTTCACACTAACTCAGTTTGGAGGGAACACTGCCTCCTGTATATGTTCGCTATCACAGTTTTACTGCTGTTGTCTTTGTGTTCACTTAAGAGTACAGGAAGTTTGGTACACTGGGTTTTAGAGGTGAGTGCATTGCCCATGATATGTAGACCTCATTGATGGGGTCCAGATTGCCAGAACCCATGATTTGGTCTAGTGGGGGGAGTGTCATGATCCTAGGTCTAGAGCAGCCTACAGGCTCCAAAGAAGCCTATGTAGGAGTGGCTAGTGAGACTACATCTCCCAGGATCCTTTCTGTCCCTCTGATTGGGTGAAAAGCAGTTTTGGAGGGAAAACTGTCCAAGGAAGGATGAGACCTGGGAGGAAAGCAATAAAAGGTCAAGCTACAGACAGGGTATGTTCTCTCTGGAGAGTGGTTCTCTCTGGAACTGGAGGCAGGCTGCAGCCAGAGAGAGTGAGTTGGTTTTAAGTTAGAAGAAGGCATGTTTAATTCAGGAGTGTTGAACTCATTTGTTATGAGGACCAGATCTGACAAAAATGAGACCTTGACAGGCTGGGCTATGTGTGTTCCTATTTAAGATGAGGCAGCAAAGATGTAAACCAGGGGTCAAACATGCAGCCCGCAGGCCACATCAGGCTCCAATCAGGCCCTCCAGCAACTGGCTGTCTTCTGCTTCATTTTCCCTTGCCTGCTTTTTTCGGTCGCCATTTTGTGTTTTTCCTCTGACAGGCAAGACAAGCAAAGCATCCTTTCCCTCTCCTCCCTTCCTTTTCCCAAAGGGAGGATGAGGGAGGAGCAGCCTCAGCCAATGAGGGAGCTTGGCTCTATAGCTCTGCTGGGTGATTAAGTTTGCCAGGCTCAATTAATCACTGCAGTGCTACTGAGACAAGCCTCTCTTCCTTCTAATGAATGGCTGAGGCTCCTACCCCTCCTCGTGTCCCAGGGAAGGAAAGAAAGAGACAGAGTTTCTTTTGCCAGTCCCCACCATCAGAAGAGCTACAAGGAGTGCTTTTAAGACTAGCAATGATTTAGTGAAGGTATGAGCTTTTTGCCTTGCTACAGAGAGAGAGAGAGAGTTTTGTTGGGCTTGTTATGGGTGTCACTGGGTTCCCCCCCTCTTTTTCACTGTACTCATGCCCTCCAGTCTTTCTCAATAGGAAAGCATGTGAACTATTTAGAAGAGAAATATCAGCATTAGGTTGAGAGTGTGTTCCACCCCAGGTTTACCCAGCAAATTTCCCTTATTTTTTTCTTTCACATTTTTCTTTGATTGGGGGTCTTGAATTTAAACTTCCTAGATAGTAGGCTGACACTGACTGCTGTACATGGCTGTCTCTCTGTTCTTGTAATTGTTTTTCGGGGGGAAGTTGTATTTTTTTTTAGTCATTTTTCTGGGGAAAATTATAGTTTTGTAGACAAGCACATAGCCCTCAGGCTATGCCATGGTGCCTTCACATGTTCTTGACAATACTTGAAGCAACTTCTGTACATAAACTCACAATGCCCAGCTGCTTCATGTTCCTCTGGGTCTTAGGCTCAAAGCATTGACCATGAGATGTCTGTAATGACTGTTAATGAATCAAAAGTAGGTTTGCAACTTACAGATGTGCACACCTGAACAGCACATATTCAAGACTGGTACAGCACAGACATTGTCTGCAGGTTTTGATGCAATAATTCATAGTAAGAGGTGACATTTATCAGAGACTGTAAAACAAAATATTGCAAGCGGGCCAATATTTTAAGCATGTTTTATTTTAAGCAAAAAAAATATCTTTAATTGTGTGTCTGTGCCCTTTATAAAGTTTATATGTCTGCTACCTGGCATTACATTTTACGATACACATGGCTCGGCCCGACAAGGTCTCATTTATGTCAAATCCGGCCCTCATAACAAATGAGTTTGACACCCCTGATATAAAACTTTTTAAGATACACAAACACAATTAATTAAAAAAAAAAACCTTAAAACATTTTTAAAACATTGGCATTTGGTCTTAAAGGTGCTGTCTTTGTCTTTCTTCCATAGGATTCAGGGAACTGGCAAAGGAAGCTCAGGCTCTTTCCTTCCTTCCCCAGGAGACCAGGAGGGGGAGGCGTCTCAGCCAATAGAAGGAAGAGAGCCTTTGCTTAGTAGCTCTGCTGTGTGATTGAGAGGCTTGGCAAAGCAAGCTTTGCTTCCCCCCACCCCTTCCTCCCCAAGGGAGGAGTTTCAGCCAATGGAGAGAATAGAGGTTTTGCTCTGTAGCTCCTGTACAATTGCACAGGTCTTGCAAAACAAGTTGTTATGCAGAAGCAAGCAAGAGAGAGGAGGAAGGAAGCAGATGACAGCCAGTTGCTCGGGGGGGGGGGGGGGGCTGATTCGACTCCTGGACAGCACGTTTGACACTCCTGGTCTAATCAGTTGTGTCAGGGCTGTTTGTTTCTTTGCACCAACCTTTGTTGTTGTTGCTGTTCAGTTGCACAGTTGAGTCATCAGAGTTGGAAGGGACCTCCAGGGTCATCTAGTCCAACCCCCTGCACAATGCAGGAAACTCACAAACACCTCCCCCTAAAATCACAGGAGCTCCTTTTCTAAAACCTGCTTTCCTTTTGTTACTGTCCACGGGGTTTTCTTGGCAAGGATACTGGAGTGGTTTGCCATTTCCTTCTCCAGTGGATCACATTTTGTCCGGGTTCTCAGCTGTGGCCTGTCCATCTTGGGTGGCCCTGCATGGAATAGCCCACTGCCCCACTGAGCTGTGCAAGCCCTCTCACCACGTCAAGGCAGCAATCCATGAGAGGGCACCAACCTTTACTGTTTCTTTATTCACTGTTGCACTGTTGTTCTTCTAGAGCAGGGGTGTCAAACATGCAGCCAGGGGCCAAATCAGGCCCCCGGAGGGCTCCTATCAGGCCCCAAGCAACTGGCTGTCATCTGCTTCCTTCTCCCTCTCTCTTGCTTTCTTCTGCATAACAGCTTTCTTTGCCAGGCTCTCTCAATCACACAGCAGAGCTACTGAGCCAAGCCTCTCTTCCTTCTATTGGCTGAGGCTCCTCCTCCTCCTGTTCCCCTGGGAAAGGAAAGCTTCCTTTGCCCAGTTCCCTTGATCCCATGGGAGAAATACAAAGAAAGCACCTTTAAGACCGAGTGCTAATATCTTAAGGGTTTTTTTAAAAAAAAATCTTTGTATTTGTCTGTGTCATTTATAAAGTTTATATCTCTGCTACCTAATCTCAAATTATATGATATGGCCTGGCCCCACAAGGTCTCCTTTATGTGAAATCTGGCCCTCATAACCAATGAGTTCGATACCCGTTTTAGAGCACTTGTAATAAATTTCTTGTAAACTGCCTGCGTCCTCACATCTTTTCGGTCACATTTAAAAGGTACTTCAATTCTATTCAACTCAATTCAAAGACCTTTACTGGCATATCTACAATCAAAAGCAAATAAAGCACTGTAACATAGCAATAAGGTCTAGGGAAGACATTTAAGTACATTTAAAAGCAGTACTGTTGGAAATTTTAAAAAAATTCCTAAGAAAATTGGCAGCATATAAAACATTGAGCTGAGGGAATCAGGTCTAGGATTCCATACAGATTAATATAGTAAAGAACATTGCTATCTAAAATTTTGAATTTTAAGAACTTCTATAAGAAATCTGGTGATAGCATTAGTGATCTCAAGGACCAAATCATTTAAAAGAAATTGACATTTCGACTTAGTATTCAGATACCTTTTGGGAGAGAGCCAAGTTAAGTGCAGTTTTTCACGGGGTAACTCATACAGAGGACATTCCACAATTACGTGCTCTATTGTGTCCAGACAGTTAAGACTATAAGGACATAGCTGTTCTTGCCTTCGGATCTAATGGTATCTGCCATAGAGCATTCTAGAGAGGAATGCATTAACTCTTGCCAGAAGAAAGACTCTGTGTTGGAGAGGAATATCAAGATTACAGAACTTTTGGGGCACTTTTCCAAAGTGATTAGTGAGACCGAGCACAGCAGGAGAACAGATATTGGGTTGGGTGGGGAATAGCTTTTGCTGCTCAATGTCGAGTAGTCATTGTTTGGTCAATGTAGAAATATAAGATTCTTCCGATAATGATAAATCATCGAGAGGGATACCAAATTGGCTTAATTTAGATATAATCTTGGAGTTCCAGGAGGCATAGTGCAGTTCTTTTTGCAAAAGAGATAAGAGAGAGCCTGGCTCAGTTCTAAAATAGAGCCCGAGCCGATAGCGTGACGTTAAAATCCAGGCTTTGGTCTCAATTAGGTTTTGCCCAACTTCAGAGCAGATTGTAAAATAAGGCATGCAATTTAAGGACACCCAAAATTTGTCTGATAAAAATCGTTTGGATATTCTCAACATCGCAAAAGGTACTTGATGATGAAGATTCAGGGGTTGGGTAGGTGCTCCGGGTCCCCATACAGACCCTTACCAGAGTGGTGGCAGCCAGTAGAGGCCCTCTCTGCTCTCCTGCTGTGTGGCAGGTTGCATCAGTGCTTAGTTCTCATGGCCCTTTCTTACACACCCAGGGAAATGCTGATTGACCCTTTGGGGTCAGTCAGCAATTTTCCACCAGGCCAGTTTGGCAAGTAATCCTAGCGGTTTCTGCCATCTTCTGGGCATGGAGCAGGGGGTCACTGGAGATGTATGTGTGAGGGAAGATATTTGTGAATTTTCTGCATTGTGGAGAGGTTTGGACTAGATGACCTTGAAAGTTCGTTCCAACTCTGTGATTCTTTGCATACAATCATATACCAAATGGCGACCAAATTATAACTAAGTATAAGACATACAAATATATTCTAAGCACAGTATTGGACAATTTTTGGGGGTGGGGGAAGGAACTTGTGAGCTAGGGAAATGTGAAGAAGTGGGAATTAAGTCAATGGAAAATGCCAGGCTCAACACACTGTCAGTCTCTTCCAGCTGCATTCTGAGGCCACGTCCTTCAGCATTCATCTGTTAAAGGTCTATTTTGAACTCTGTTTCCAAGAATCTTTTGCAAAGCATGGCCGAATCCACATCCGAACATCCAAGGAAGCAAGGAAATCCCCCCCCCACCCAGTTAGAACTATAGTGGTAGAGAAATTGACCCACATTTCATCCCAAATAGCAGAACCTTATGTTGTTGGACACTAGGTGGTGCTACAGTTGACTGCTACAAGCCCACTCACTTTCACCTCTTACAACCTACACCAAGCTGCAAGGAACAAAGCTCCTAGCTACTGTTTACATCACATCCTGAAGCCTTGAATTGTTCTCCCTGAACACTTCAGACTTTTCCTAAACAGCCACTGCAAGCAGTAGAACCTTCAGAAACATTCCCGCGCAGAAAAACAAATTTAACTCAAAGGCATATCCACATGACAAGATGTAGTTCTGCATACAGGAGGCAAACTTGAATCTGCACACAGGGTAACTAACCTGGAACAGCAATAGTCCCCCAGCTCTACACTCTCAATCACTAACAGATTAGAATCACAACTTCACATAAAAAGCATGCACTTGGAAGGACAGGAAAAATCCACTCAATTGCTGCTTCTTATCCACCCTGAATTCAGGTACTGCTGGGGAGAAGGGAGCTTTTATTAATGGATAACTAATCTGTATTAAGTAGTCCCTTAAAAAAGGTCAAGGTAGTCCCCTGTGCAAGCACCAGTTGTTTTCGACTCTGGAGTGACCGTTGCTTTCACATTTTCACAGCAGACTTTTTATGGGGTGGTTTGCCATTGCCTTCCCCAGTCATCTACACTTTTACCGATCTCGGAAGGATGGAAGGCTGAGTCAACCTTGAGCCGGCTACCTGAACCAGCTTCCTCTGGGATCGAACTCAGGTCATGAGCAGAGGGCTTTACCACTCTTCTTTCAAAAGAAAAACCACACAAAAACCTGAAAACAGTTCTTGGTATACACAATATTATGTAAACACGTGGATGTGGGGGTGTCTTTACTGAAAGCAGTCTGCTGCTGTCCCCATGGAGCCCCATCAAAAGTTGAGAACTCTCTAGAACAGCATCCATGAGGCATAATGGGATGCCATCAGAGGGAGGGGAATTAGGTTTTTTTTTAACTTTTTAATTCTGTCCTTCCTAAAAGGAGTTCAGGGTGCCAGCCAAACCGAGTTCTCTCTCCCCCATTTTATCCCAACAACCTTGTGAGGTGAGGTTGTTGTTTCATGGCAGGATCAGGATCTCAACCCAGGTGTCCCAGATTCTAGCCCAACAGTCTACAGTCCCTCACTTTAGCAGTCAAAACAATGTTGCACATGAAAGTTTATGGGGTTTTGACAACAAAGTCCCCATGTAAGCTGGGCTCCAAACTATTCACATGCCCAGCGCTCCAAACTATTCACACACAAGCTTTTCTGTTGTTACAGACCAATTTTTAAATTAGAGCACCTGAATTTATCATCAGGCTATGAAATCATGATTATGATAAATGAGAACTCTATTGACCAGTTACCTGAAAATCACTCATCTTTTTTCAATATCACAGTAAAGATCTAATCGTAAGGAATGGCAATATCTAAAACTTAAGCACTTATTTCTCCTCTCAGTTTCTGCTATCTCAGATCCCCTGAAATCCATGTATTCCTTCAAAAGGCCACTTTCACATGACAGTTAGGCCCTTTCTACACTTCCTGACTTCAGCGGCTTTGACCAGCTACTAATTTTGCTTTGACTCTTAAATAGTCCAGATTTTCCCACCTAGGCAAGTCTTTCTACATTCTCAGCTTGTTCCTCTCTTTCACCTGTTTATCCCATCGAGAGGGGAGAAGAATGCTCTGCCTTATCTCTAGTTCACTTGCTGGCTCTCTGTTGTCAATGATTCTCCTTGCCATGAGCACTTCCATATTGGTCCAAATATTATAACACTGTGCTTATGCTGCTAAAATAGCCTGCTAGCTAATCATATACGTTATTAGGGTTTGTAGAATCTTTCGGGCTCAAGTGCCGTGTTCTACTGGAGAAAGTTTTCCTTCCAGACGTTTCGTTCTCAGCTGCGGAGAACATCCTCAGTGGCGTTGCAGCTGGAGGATGTTCTCCGCAGCTGAGAACGAAACGTCTGGAAGGAAAACTTTCTCCAGTAGAACACGGCACTTGATCCCGAAAGATTCTACAAACCCTAATGATGTTACCAGCCGTGAAAACCTGAAATCTTTGATAACATATACGTTATGTCTGTGAAACTTACAAGGAGCCTTTTCTCACCCTGAGGTATGCGGTACACGTTGGTATCGAGGTCGGCTACTCTCAGAGACTATCGCTTTTGGTTGCAGCTGGCTTTAACTGGAACTTGAGCTAAAGGGGGAAGGCTAGTGTTTCATTGGTAGAAAAAAAGTGCTTTTTGCTCAAATGAGTAACAGTCTGGATCAGCTAATATATCTGACTGACTGTAACTGTCCCCTTAGTTCTACCAAGATGTAGTCTTGCTTGTAACGTCTTCATTCGGTGAATAAAGCTATCTATGATTCAGGAACCACAGAGGTCATCATGAATGACTGTGCCGTACTTGACATCTGTCTCTCACTCATATGGAGCCAGGCAGACAAGGCGCGCACACTCACCTGTGCCTCTGCTGTCCTTCCCCCGCCCCCCCAGACCCCAAGCAGAGGAGGGGGTGGGAATCTTCCTTGCCAGGGTGAGTGTCCAGCAAGTTGTAATCCTCCCTGAATTTACACCAAACATGCTTTTAGTACACTTTTTGAAATGAAGCAAACAGCACACAAGAAGCTTTCTTTGGGAAATCTCTCTGCTGTTGAAGCTGCACAATTCTCTTTTCACAGCATCACAAAACAAACAAACAAACCCAAGCAGCCTTTTTTCCTGACTACATATCCCAAGAGGCACTGGGTGAGGGGAGGAGATGCATCCTGTAGGGTGAAAAATGGGCACATGCTCACTAGAGGTAATGGGAGGAGTTAAACACTGCGAGGAAACAGTTCTATCAATAATGCCTCTTACCACGCTTTAATTTACAGTAGTATAAATGACTCTCCAGGGCTGGATTAAACCCTGTGGAGGCCCCTAGGCAGTCAAAATCTCAGGGGGGGGGCCTCACAAATTATCTCAGAGTTGGAGCGGCCGCCCTGCCACCTGTAGCCCCTGCTGCAGCCTGCAGCCACCTTCTCAAAAGCCCCTTTGAGAAAGCTGCAGGGGAAAGGCAGAGAGAGGCAAACTTGGTGATGCATCAGCTGCACTAGGAAAGTTGGGCAAAGAGCGGCTCAGCTGCTGGCTGTGCATGCAGGTTGGGAGGGAAATGGGGGGGAGCCGGCTTGGGGCCCCTAAAGGCCTGGGGGCCCATAGGCCGGTGCCTACTTGGCCTGAACCTCTCATGACCCAGCTTAGCTTTTATCAGCCTGCTCTGCTGATCATAATAGGACACATCTTATTATGTAACCATTTCTACCCTTAGAAGAAAGGGTGAGATAGCACCAAGGCCAACACTGGAAGGTAGCAAATGTCACCCCCATCGTTAAAAAGGTTCCAGATGAGATCTGGGAAATTCAGTCCATTAAGTCTGACTTCAATACCAGGAAACTTGGTGGAAACGGCTATTAAAGAGAGAGTTATTGAGGAAGACTCGGCATGGGTTCTGTAATGGAAGATCTCGTCTCACTAACCTGTTCCACTTCTTTGAGGGGGTGAACAAACATGTGAACAAAGGAGACCCAATAGATGTTGTTTACCTTGACTTCTAGAAAGCTTTTGATAAAGGTTCCTCATCTAAGGCTCCTTAGTAAGCTCAAGAGTCATGGAGTAAAAGGACAGGTCCTCTTGTGGATCAAAAACTGGCTAATTAATAGGAAACAGAGTGAGTATAAATGGGCAATTTTTGGAGTGGAGGGTGGTAAGCAGTGGGGTGCCGCAGAGCTTAATACTGGGTCCGATGCTTTTTAACTTGTTCATTAATGATTTGGAGTTGGGAGTAAGCAGTGAAGTGGCCAAGTTTGCAGATGACACCGAATTGTTCAGGGTGGTGAGAACCAGAGAGGATTGTGAGGAACTCCAAAGGGCTGGGCTGGGCGAGGCAATGTGGCAAATGAAGTTCAATGTGGACAAGTGCAAAGTAATGCACATTGGGGCCAAAAATCCTAACTATAAATACAAGTTGAAAAGGTATGAACTGGCAGAGAATGACCCAAGAGAGAGATCTTGGGGTCGTGGTAGATAACTCAATGAAAATGTCGAGACAGTGTGCGATTGCAATAAAAAAGGCCAACGCCATGCTGGGAATTATTAGGAAGGGAACTGAAAACAAATCAGCCAGCATCGTAATGCCCCTGTATAAATTGATGGTGAAGTCTCATTTGGAATACTGTATACTAATCTGGTTACCGTACCTCAAAAAAGATATTATAGCATTGGAAAAAGTGCAGAAAAGGACAACTAGAATGATTAAAGGTTTGGAACACTTTCCCTATGATTAAAGGTTAAAACAACTGGGGATCTTTAGCTTGGAGAAACATCAACTGAGGGGTAACATGATAGATGTTTACAAGATTATGCATGGGAAAGAGAAAGCAGAGAAAGAAGTACTTTTTTCCCTTTCTCACAATACGAGAACTCATTGACATTCAATGAAATTGCTGAGCAGTTGGGTTCGAATGGATAAAAGGAAGTACTTCTTTACCCAAAGGGTGATTAACACATGAAATTCACTGCCACAAGAGGTGGTGGCGGCTACAAACACAGACAGCTTCAAGAGGGGATTGGATAAACATATGGAGCAGAGGTCAATCAGTGGCTATTAGCCACAGCTTATTGTTGGAACACTCTGTCTGGGGCAGTGATGCTCTGTATTCTTGGTGCTTGGGGGGGCACAGTGGGAGGGCTTCTAGTGTCCTTGGCCCCACTGGTGGACCTCCGGATGGCACTTGCGTTTTTTGGCCACTGTGTGACACAGAGTGTTGGACTGGATGGACCACCAGCCTGATCCAACATGGCTTCTCTTACGTTCTTAAGGCCAACTCATGTTATCTGACTCCCAGAGAATGTATGCTTTTATTTCAAGCATAGACGGCTTCAAGAGGGGATTGGATAAACATATGGAGCAGAGGTCCATCAGTGGCTATTAGCCACAGCATATTGTTGAAACTCTGTCTGGGCCAGTGATGCTCTGTATTCCTGGTGCTTGCGGGGGGGCTCAGTGGGAGGGCTTCTAGTGTCCTGGCCCCACTGATGGACCTCCTGATGGTGCCTGGGTTTTTTGGCCACTGTGTGACACAGAGTGATCCAACATGGCTTCTCTTATGTTCATATGTTCTCTCGAAAGGGGCTTGGAATGTTGGTGGAGGGATGGAGGGGAATGTCATTGGTAACTTTTGGCGCTTTGCATTTTGAATGTATAATGGACAGACCCGAACCTGTAACTGAGGGAAATGAAGCCTGTAGCCTAAGTTTCAGCAAAAGGTGTCATGTATGCTGTAGTTGCCTAATCACTTAATAAACATCCTTACTCAATGAAAAAGAAGTGGTTATTGGTAATGGCTGTACAGAACTTGACAAGTTCTAGTTCAGGAAAGTTCAGAATTTGGCCATAGGCAAATGAAATGAGCAAGGCAACAGCACTCTGAGTAGATCCAGGGCAATCAGGAACTGACAGCTGATTGGACCAAAATAGATGTAGGAGAAGGAGGAAAATGCAACAGGAAAGGGGGGCAAAAACTGCATGAGACGTGGAAGGGATTTTAAAATGTGAAGGAAAAGAACATTGAAAGAGAGGCAAAGCATAGCTGTAGAAAGGCCGTAAACAGGTTTTTGCAAGCCCAATGCCTGTAATTAAGATACTGCTTTGCAAACACTAAAATAAGCCACAGCCAATATTTATTCAAATTAGTCAGAAGTTCAATAGCTGATTCTTAATCTTGGATTTCCTTCCCTTTTCCCATGCTTTAAGCACTCTATTGCACAACTTAAGAACAGATTTCTGCTTTCTATCCTGTATTAGCTATAAGACTGTATACAATTAGAGAACAACAATGATTTTAGAGTCATGTGTGGAAGCATCAATTTATCCAGGCCAACAATCTCTCATAAAAATTTTGGAAGAACAGATTACCCTCATAATGCACCATGGAATGTTTTAACTGTACTTGTATTTTATTGGTTTTAAACTGTAAATATAAACGTTTGAACTGACTGTTAGCCACCCTGAGTCTGCTTGCGGAGAGGTCTAAGAAATCTAAGGTCTAGAAATCTAAGGTAATAAATAAATAAATGTCATATAGAGGATGGTGTGGAATTGTTTTCTGTCGCCCCAGATGGTAGGACCAGAACCAATGAGTTGAAATTAAATCAAGAGCTTCCAGCTCAACATTAGGAAGAACTTCCTGACAGAGTGGTTCCTCAGTGGAACAGGCTTCCTCAGGAAGTGGTGGGCTCTCCTTCTTTGGAGGACATCTGACAGCAATGAGGCTCCTGTGAAATTAGGGGGAGCTATTTGTGAGTTTCCTGCCATCTTCTGGGAATGGCAACAAAAAACAGGGAGAAGCCTATGTACAGAGCATACAAAGAAATCATAACTCAAATTATTTAGTGATAATATCAAAGCAATACTAAATATAGACAATAGAAGTATCAGGACTCTAAACTATCACTTCTTCTGGATCCTTTAGGACCATTGGACTTATTATTTCAACCTTCTGAAGCAACACAGTGCACTTGAAAAGCCTTTGTGATCCCTGGAGGGGCTTATGCCAATATTTATTGAATATCTTTCATTGTATACTTGTGTACATTCACTAAGATTCTTGACTGATTGTCTATATTGATTGTCTATATTTAGTATTGCTTTAGTATTATCACTAAAAAAATTGTATTTTTTTGAATTTTTGAATGTTCATAGTAATTTGGGAGTAACAATACCATTTGATACTTCTTTGCATGCATCTTCTGGGCATGGAGCAGGGGTCACTGGGGATGTATGTGTGGAGGGAAGGTATTTGTGAAGTTCCTGCATTGTGCAGGGGGTTGGACTAAATGAACCTGGAGGTCCCTTCCAACTCTATGATTGTGCCCTGCTTGCCTGCATCCTCTGGTAATTAAATTCAATCTGAAAGTAATTTAATTTAATTTTTAAAATAATTAAAATTGTCCCCTTCCCCCTCTGCCCCCCCCCCAAAGAATCCTGGCTATAGACTTGACTGTAGATATGTTAGCACTTATTCATACAAACACTAGCTTCACTGACACAATATACAGAAATAAATGAGCTTTATGGTGTGTAAATATAGCCTCAGCCATATTGCACAAAAAACAGGTAGTGAATGTATATTTTGTGTGTGTGTGTGTTGTGTAGAGAGATATCTATACATCATACATCTATGCATCATACATAATGATATCTATACACCAGGCATTCAGCCAGTCTGAGAGCTCTTTCTCTATTAAAATCAAGTTCATGTGTTTTTATCTTCTGCTAGAATCCTTAGTGAGAACATTAAAACACTCTGTTACTTTACTCATATTTACCTGGGCACAGATTAGTTAGGAAAATAAAAGATCAATGCCTAAACCTTTACAACTGATATGAATCTTTCAGACACCTTCCTTCAACAGACCCATGAATTAGTTTTGTCATTAAATAATAGTGGGCTCATGAACAGATCCCATTTACTTCAATGAAGAATGCACCAGAGAACTTCCCAGTGGAAGTTATTTTGTTACTTTGTTTGTACCCCTAAATTATCTGACTGTTGGTGAGAAAATACCTGGTATGAAGGGCACAAATCTAAGAGTAAACTTTCACAAGAAGGGCAAACCCCCCCCCCCCATGTCTTTGTAAACCCTTTTTGCATTGAAATTATAAAATGGCAGTTTAAAGACACGTTCAACACTTCACTGCCAACTCTTTGCATCTTAATATTATAATGAAAGCCCAATTTGCAAAAAAAAGTTTCCTTGTTGCAAAATAAAGTAATTTATTTGCTACAAATGGGCATCTGTCATGCATGCTAATGTTCCCCCAAGCAAAACTGCTGTGCCATCTCTGAGATTCTTTCTAAACAAACATAATATAACTGGCAGAAAAGCAGATCTTAACAAGTCCTGATGAAACCGTATTGCAAAACATTTTTTAAATTATTGCAGTTCCTTTGTAATTGAAGCACAAACAAACCCTGTTTCCTGCTCAGTGCAATTTTCCCCCTAGCTCTTAGTCTTATGATACACATTTAATGATACACATACAAACAAGAAAAGAGTCAAATCAGAAACATCTGTAGTTTGCCATATAATTACTCGTTCTTCCCCATGGAGACTGACCTGTGTAACACTGATACAGAGACCTGTAAGGCTAAAATGACCAAGGGTATTCACAAGGTTTTAAAGCATAACATGATTAAAAGGAATTAAAATAAGGACTGATATTTTGCATCTTGGTTTATGTTAACATAAGCATGGACTTTATGATCTTTGTTTAATCTCTGTGCTCAATATGTACTAACTGAATTTACTCACTATTAGAGGCATTTGGAAGCTGCTGAAATGCAATGTTTTGATTGTATAATGAAGTCAAATCCTGCATTTGAGGTTATTACACAGCCATTACTTTTACCTGAAAGAGGAATCTTTTTCACCAAGCTTTCTTCCTTGCTCTCATCTTCACTCCAGTTTGTGACTTCTGTATGTGAACACACACAATAATGAAACACATTTCAAAGTCACAGTGATCAGACCAGTTTGTTTCCTTCTCAAACCCCATTCCCTTTAATTTTTCACTTTTGTTATCTCTTATGTATTGATCTAAACTGTCCATTACAGTTCTTTACAAAAGGACCCTACTGTGAACTTTAGTCAAATAAGCTGCTACATTGTATCCCTGTGCATATATATACCAAAGAAAACAGTAAACCATCCAAATACTTTAAAACGTTTGGGTTTAAGACTTTTTTTCCTCTTTTTAAAAGGCACTGATAATTTCAGCAGATGGACCTTTAACCCAAAAGCAATATTTGATATACATTCAAAATCAGTTTAAATCAGTCCCTTTTATTGATAAAAAAAACTAGAAAAAGCAGCCTAAATGAGTTTGCTTACATTTACTGTGTAAAATATCATATGCTCTGTGATACTCACTGTGCAAGGCACCCTCTCCTGCTTCTAAATCAAATTACTTCTCTAGCAAAGAAAATTAATCTAACAGATCCTTTTTCTTTAAATTTGGAAAACCCAACAACATATGCTTTTCTGAGCATGGAGCTGTTTCTTTAAAAAATAATAAAATGAAGGGGTGTATCTATGTTTCCCCTTTACTAATAAAGCCATCACTCCTCCTCCACCCAATGTACACATTTTTCAATATTTTAATATTTCTATCCATACATTTGTTTTAAAACCTACAGCAACTCTATTTGCATATTCTATTTTAATGGTGCAACACAGGTTTCTGATTTACACCTGAAAATTGAAAAGGTGATAGTTTCTGAAAAGGAAATAATTGCTACAAAGACAAAAGGAACTTATTCAAATATAACTTCAAATAAACATCTATCCATCCACAGGATTGGGCATATGGAGCTTCAAAGGAAACACTTCAACAGCACAATATGCTCCATTTAATCACACATTTGGATGGTAGCTGATTATGTGGGGCTACCCTATTCATTTCAGAGCTCCACACATGCATACCCCAAGTGCCCACCACAGCCACTGGTCTAAAGCAAATATTGCTTGTAATTTTCACTGTTGCATTTGCAACATCATAGACTGAGATTCTGAACAGTGCAATAATAATAAATTCAGAATACATCCAGACCACTTAAAAATATTACCGTGTTCCTTTGCACCATTACTACCAACCAGTTGTGCATGATTTCTGTGCTTTATTTTGTTTTTGTGTGTCTGTGAACTACAAGATGTTGCACTGCTGCAAGATGATGATTCATCTACAAATTCTTCTGAACAGTTTTCTTTCAATAATGGCATAACCTAAAACATTTGAAATAAAATATTGTACTGTAATGTTAAAAGACAATAAATGCACATATATCTCCTCTTAGAACTCTCCAATGCTGCCACAATATTTGGAATATATACTTTTGAATTTTTTAAAAAATCAGTTTCTGCTCCTCCAGACTTTACCTTTATTCATCCATTCAAAAATATTTACAAGCCCAACATTTTTCCTAATATAAAATTAATACATTCTGAAAAGCCACTATGTTTCTCTGTTGGTCTTGTATACAGGTTACCAGTATCTCATGCATATTACAGAAGAACAAAAGGTCACTGAGAATCTGCATCCTTCCAGGAAGAATGTTAGTTGGTCAGCTGCCTCTAACTCCCATCCATGGACTTCATATCTTCCAGTTGCTCATATGTATCCCCTAAAGCACTTGCTACTAATGTCAATTTTATTGGACAGCCTGTCTAACTAACAACGTCCTATGCTTGAGTTGTAGAGGGGAGGACATAGGGATCCCAGCTCTAAGGAGGGTGCCACTGACATCATCACCGACTTTAAGGAGTCTGGGAATGATCCTGGATGCCTCACTTTCTATGGAGGCCCAGTCATAGCTGCTGCCAGAACAGTTTGCCATCACTTCCAGCTGGTCAGGCAACTAGTACCTTATCTCCCTCCTCACTACCTACACTGTGATCCTCACAGTGGTCACCTCCAGGCTGCTTCAGGCTGAGCTGCTCTTGAAGTTGACTTAAAAACTACAACTGGTTCAAAATGCAGCAGCGCGTGTCCTTACAGGGGCACCTCTGAGAGCAGATATCCACCCAGTGCTCTGCCAGCTGCAATGGCTTCCAGTGGAATACCGAATCCAATTCAAGGTATTAATATTAACCTTCAAAGCCCTGAGCAGTCTGGGATCTACATATCTACAGGATCACCTCTCCTGTTGTGTCCCTCATAGAGCATTACACTCTTCTAAACAAGAGCTGCTGGTGGTCCCTGGCCCTAAAGACATGTGTTAAGCCTTGATCAGAACTGGTAGGACACTCTCCTGAGTGAGATCAGGACCCCACAGAATCTGCTTCAGTTCCAAAATACCTGTAAAACAGAGATGTTCCATTGGCCTTTGTTTGAAGCAACAAGTGCCTCATGATTCTGGTCTCCCCTGCTCCACTCACCCCACCCCCCATGTAGCCTATTTGGTAATTTTGGGGAGTATTTGCCCACCATCCTTGTTTAATTGTGGGCATTTCTTGGAATGTTAAATTATGTCAGTTTATTTAATTGTAAAATAATTTTATTGTTTTATCTGTAATTTTAATCTATTGTGAGCTGCCCTGAACCCTGCATGGGAGGGAGGGAGGGAGGGAGGGAGGGAGGAAGGAAGGAAGGAAGGAAGGAAGGAAGGAAGGAAGGAAGGAAGGAAGGAAGGAAGGAAGGAAGGAAGGAAGGAAGGAAGGAAGGAAGGAAGGAAGGAAGGAAGGAGCTCAGTTTCATCCTAGCTCAGTGTCTGGAGAATGAAGTAGGCCTGAGAACAGAAGAGTTGGCTGTCTTTCGTATAAGAAATGCAAATTATTATAGCTGCAATCTTATGCACACTTAGTTGGAGTAAGCCTTCCATGTACGTAACTGCACAGCACCTTTTAAAAACTAATACAAAACCACCCTAATTTATACCCGGTACATATTTTCAGATTATCAGGGCAGACATGGGGATAAAACGGCAACATGTTATATACATCCTAGCTTCAAACTGACGCTTTCTGTGGCGCTCTGATCAGTACTGTCATGGAAGCTATCATCACCTAGTGACTGAAGACCCCAAGATTTCTACAATTAAATACTAACAGATCCAATATTTCTAAGACCTTACATACACACACACAGAGTACATTAAAAACAGTTAAGAAGGACTTTCTTAGAGCTTTTTCCAGATCTCAGACAGACAAAAGGATAAGACAAATTATTCAGCAAATGAAGTGAGCACTGACCAAGCCATCTTGCTTATTTCTCTCCAAAACCAGTAAGGTGGCCAACATGTCTTTCACTTCTTGTGTGAGTAAAACATTGTGCTCTTTCAAGAACAAGGCATGTGCGTTTAAACGTTCCCATATCATTGCAAAATAAGATGACAATTCAGGCCTACAGAACGACAAAAGTAAATATTGTAAGCAAAAAATCAGAAACAGCCACATTCAACATTACCCAGAATTTCCAGAAGTTTCATTATTCTGAAACTCTTGATCAGACATCCATGCTGAAATCAAGGTAAGCTGTTGCTAAAGCTACTTAGAACAAATATTTGTTATGTTTTATATTTAGGATCAAACAATTCATATTAGAAGCAATGTTGAGCAAAAGGCAAAAAATCTTGGATTCAAATCCCCAGAGCTAAGATAGTTCACAACCTAATGCAACACAGAATTGCAATACTCTAATTATATACTATTAGGATATATGCACACTAACAACAACTAATTAGAAAATTAATGCTAGTCAAATGTACTGTACATGTCATGTAAGGTTTCACCAGTTATTGACCGAACAGACCCATGCACATATGAATTTGGTCAAGGTTTATTGATCGTCAGATACAGAGCATAACCTCCTGCTTAGAAAGCCACAGCCAGGAATGACACATTCAAAACTATTAGCTATAAGTTATAGAAAGCAAAAAGCATGCACAAATAATCTCCACCCCTGTGTCTGTTGGTTCTCAAGATAGTTGAAGTCCAGAGGCTCAAAGTCCAGAAGCTCAGAGGCTGACACACTAGCTCTATTGGCATGACAACCTGATAATGCTCTTATTTGCTACTATAGCACAGGCAAGCACCCTCTTGAACAACTTAGACAGTACAATATACGATTCCCAAGACAGTTGCAAGAAATGAAAGTTAACATATTTCAGGTTATACAGAAACTATAGCAGGTCCATCCTGATACTCTGGCACGGTGATGAGAATAAAAATACCACTGATTGTGTGATACAATGTACCTTTCCAATTTTTTTGCAGGAATGCAGTTTTCATTTAAAATCTTGCTGTGTCAAGCACTCCAAAATCCAGCTCTTGATGCAACAGCAAAACCGGGCCAAAGGAAAGGCACACATGCCAGAACTTTACTTTACTTACTTACTTTACTTTATTCGATTTATATCCCGCCCTACCCCACCGAGGTGGGCTCAGGGCGGCTTACAACAATAAAAGCTAACAAAGGTCGATTTAAATACAATTAAAATTATACAATAAAATACATAAAAGCCTAAAAATACATAAAACTCACATCGATATACACTATGCTACTATTACTTAAATCAGTCCTTCAAATTTCCAATATTCAGTAATCTGTTGTTTAAGATTTAATATTCAGGCATTCTGCTCACAGTTAATTATATGCCAACCGGAAGAGGGTTGTTTTACAGGCCCTGCGGAACTGTTCAAGGCTCCGCAGGGCCCTCACCTCCTCCGGGAGCTGATTCCACCAACAGGGAGCTGCAATCGAGAAGGCCCTGTCCCTGGTCGCTTTCAGACGGGCCTCCTTTGGCCCAGGGATTATAAGGAGGTTCTGAGACCCCGACCTCAGCACTCTCTGGGGGACATGTGGGGAGAGACGGTCCCTAAGGTAGGCAGGTCCCAGACCATAAAGGGCTTTAAAGGTCATAACCAGCACCTTGTACCGAACTCGGTATGTTATCGGCAGCCAGTGCAGTCCTCGAAGCCCCGGCTGGATGTGCTCCCGTCTAGGGAGCCCTAACAACAGAAGTAAATATGCAAAACACCCACTTCCCTGCTTTTTTTTACAAAACTTACTAAACTTATTTGAAAACAGTTTTTATTATATGCATGAGAAAATAAAGAATTTTCATTTCAAAGTATGTAGCAACACTGCAAAGCATTCTAGCAACACTGTAGAAAATATGAGTTTGGAAGCAAACAAGAAGCACCAAAAGCACCTTTTGATGCACTACATTCCAATTAACAATGAAAAAAAGGCCATTGCAATTTTGGGCTGTATCAGTAGTGATGGTATTGCTTTCCTCTGCTCTGGTTAGACCTCACCTAGAGCATTGTATTCAGTTTCAGGCACCACAATTTAAGAAGGATATACAAGCTGGAACCTGGCCACAGGAGGGCAACGAAGATGGTGAGGGGTCTGGAGACCAAGTCTTATGAGGAAAGGTTGAAGGAGCTAGGTATGTTTAGCTTGGAGAGGAGACAACTGAGAGTACTTGAAGGGCTGTCATACAGAGGATGGAGCAGAGTTGTTTTCTGTTACCCAAGAAGGTCAGACCAGAACCAAAGGGTTGAAACTAAATCAAAAGAGTAGTAAGAAAAGCAGGTTGCTTGCCTGTAACTGATGATCTTTGAGTGGTCATCTGTGCATTCACACCGTGGGAGTAGAGTGCCTGCTCAGGCTCTGTTCAGTACGTAGCAAGCCCAGGATTTTCATGCTGAGACCCCAGTGAGCATGCGCAGAAGCCCCACCACACATGCTCACCAGGCCAGCTTGGACATCCCACCAGTTCCTTCTGACTGCTGGGAGATCCAGCTAAGGAAAAGGACTGACAGCAGTAGGGAAGGAGGGCGGGAGGTGTGAATGCACAGATGTTCACTTGAAGATCATCAATTACAGGTAAACAACCTATTTATCTTTGTTGTCTCTGTGCTTAATACCCATGAGAGATTAGCAAGCCAGGTGGGTGTTGGAAGTCATCCAGAAGCAGCAACTTGCAGCACTAGACGTCTCATCTTCACTTTCCGGTGCCATCACACATCCATAGCATAGTGTTTCACAAAGGTATGAGGTGAGACCCATGTGGCCGCACTGCATATGTCATTCATAATCATTATGCCATTACTGAAAGAGAACTGTTCAGATCTGACCTCCCTTAGCCAGCAGGTCTGGACTCGGCGGAAAGTGGTGAAAGAAGCTATGGGCCAGCTGGAGCAGTAGTGAAATCCAGTGTTGGTGAGGCCACCACACTGTCACCAGGATGCAACAGGGGTGCTCCCTCAGAAGTTTGCTCAAGGTCCTGGTGATGAGCGGCAGCAGAGGGAACAAGTAGAGGAAGTGATCTGACCATGGGAACAATAGACCATCTCTGAGGGAAGTGGGGTCTGCATTCCCACTGGAGCAGAACATCTTAAACTTTTGGTTCAACAGGGTGGCAAAGACATCTATGGTAGGGTGACCCCCACCTTCAGAAGACTGGAGAGAGATAAACCCAATTGAACTCCTACTTGTGTGAGGATGCTGTCCCACAACTCAGCGAGTCTGCTTCCACATTCAATTCATCTCGGAGATGAGTCGCTACCATGAACATGTGATGAGTGATGCACTCCTTCCAAAAGTCCAGAGCTAGAACACACAGTTTTCTGGACACTGTTCCTCCCACCAATTGACATAGCTGAGGGCTGTAGTGTTGTCTGTGAGGAAGAAAAATCTTGGACAAGATGAGAGGCTGGAAAGACCAGAAAGCATATTGGATCAGTAGAATCTCTAGGAAGTTTGTGGTGTGTCGCTTGGAATGCCAGCCATGGTCTCTGCACACACAGTCCAATTCATTTGTGCACCCCAACCCATAGGAAGGCGTCCAGCTTGATGGTAGCTGATGGGCTGGGTGGATGGAATGGGGCACTTTGGAGGAGATTGGATTCCACCTTCCACCAGTCTACTGATGTGAGGGCCTCCTGGGGAGAGTCCATTACCAGATGGAAGTGGTGAAGAAACCAGAGTTGCGTGTGCATGCGTAACTTCACAAAGACCAGAACATTCTTGGTGACTGCCATCAATCCTAGGAGACGTTGGAGACAAAGGTAAGCTGCTGTCATGACCGTGGTCTTGGTAAAGACCCTCAGGGCTGTAGAAAGTCCAAATGGGCAGGTTTTTCAAAAAGAAAAATTTGGAGAATAGAGCTGATGGGTGCCTGCATAAAGACAACAAATTATATATTCCAGAACCACTCCAGAAGGAGGTTTAAAAACAGTGTCATGATAACCCTCTGGCCAGACATTGTAGAACCTGGAAGAAGTACAAAGACAATTCTGGTGGCCAGGCATAAAGGACATTTCACAATATGTGGCGACTTGCCTCATTTGTATCACGATGAAGAAAAGAGGGAGAAAGGCTCCAGGGCAGCTTCAGCTGACAGCTACTTGATCCTGGTCAATAATTTCAATGGACTTTATTATTGACCTATCACCAAGTAGAGGGGAAAATGTAGTTTTGGTAGTAGTGGACACTTTTTCTAAGCAAGCTAATTTTATTCCTTGCTCTCAGTTGCCATTAGCTAAAAAGCTAGCTAAATTGTTTTTGCAACACATAGCGAAACTGCACTCCTTCTCAAGAGAAAATAATCTTGGATCAGGTCCAACAATTTGTTGCAAAATTTTGGAAGGAGATCTGTACATTGACTAACACTGAGCTCAGCTTATCACCTCCAAACCAATGGTCAATCAGAGATAATGAATCAAATTTTAGAACAATTTTTGAGGTGTTATACTAATTTTCAACAAGACAACTGGGTTGATCTGTTGCCCTTTGTGGAATACAGCTACAATAACAGCATGCACAGCTCCACTCAAGCCAGTCCTTTTCTGATTGTGAATGGTTATGAAAGAAAGCCATTTCCTGGATTACATTGTGGTGTCACTAAAGAGACAGAAGGCTTTCAAATGTGGCTGCCAGAACTAACCAAACAGTGGGAGTTAATACAAAAGAACTTGGAAAAAGCCAAAGAGAATTATAAGTCTCAGTTTGACGAACATCATGCACCTGTATGGGACATGAAGGTGGGAGACTGAGTATACTTGTACGAGGAATGAAACCCACAAAAAAGCTGCGATGGAAATGCTTAGCACCTTTCCCTACTAAATGAGTAATCAATAATGTCACAGTAGAAGTTGAATTGCCTAAGACTGAAAAATGTGCATCCTGTTTTATTATTTATTATTATTTATTTATTTCATTTATATCCCGCCCTCCCCCACCACGGCAGGCTCAGGGCGGCTAACAACATTCTACAATCATACAATAACAAGTAAAACCTTAAAATTACAATATAGAGCAATAAAACATTAAAATATTAACTTAAAACCAATCCAGTAATACAGTTGTGATGCGGTATAGATCTTTAGACCGCATTGGCGGACCCTTGGTTACCGTTTTTCCTAGCAGTCCGAGTATGCTAATTTAAAAAGGGTGGTCTTGCAGGCCCTGCGGAACTGTTCAAGGTTCCGCAGGGCCCGCACCTCCTCTGGGAGTCGGTTCCACAGGGTAGGGGCCGCGATCGAAAAGGCCCGTGCTCTGGTACTCTGATATTTAATTTCCTTCGGCCCAGGGGCAGTCATTAGGTTTTTCCCGGTTGACCTCAGTGCTCTCTGGGGTTCGTATGGGGAAAGACGGTCCCTCAGGTAGACCGGTCCTCGGCCATATAAGGCTTTAAAGGTAACGACCAACACTTTGTACTGGACCCGGTATATAATCGGCAGCCAGTGCAGTTCACGTAGCCCCGGCTGTATATGTTCCCGTTTTGGGAGTCCCAACAACAGCCTGGCCGCCGCGTTCTTTACTAGCTGCAATCTCCGGGTCCGGCACAGAGGTAGCCCCAAGTAGAGGGCATTACAGTAGTCTAGTCTTGAGGTGACCGTTGCGTGGATCACTGTTGCGAGGTCCCGGCGCTCAAGGAAAGGGGCCAGCTGCCTTGCCCGCTTCAGATGGAAGAATGCTGACTTGGCAGTGGCTGCTATCTGGGCCTCCATCGATAGTGAAGGCTCCAGTAAAACACCCAGACTCTTTACCTGGTGCGCTGCTTTCAATGGCGCACCATCAAAGGTCGGGAGAGCTATTTCCCTTCCCAGAGCGCCGCGACCCACGCATAGGACCTCTGTCTTCGCTGGATTCAACTTCAGCCCACTCAGCCTGAGCCATGTCGCAACAGCCTGTAATGCCCGGTCGAGGTTCCCTGGGGCGGAGTCGGGCCAGCCATCCATTAGTAGATAGAGCTGGGTGTCATCTGCATATTGATGGCAACCCAGCCCAAACCGCCGGGCAATCTACTTTGCTAAAGATCCTGGCTCATACCTCCAGCGGCACCGCCAGACAGTGGCTCCTCCACCAGTAACGACTGGGGGCCAAACTCATCATGAAGTTGAAGAGGTTTTGGATACCAAGCTGATGAAGGGAACACTTTATTACTTTGATAAGTGGACTCACTTTCCTGCATCCCACAATGAGTAGGTTCACTTTGATCAAATGCATGCCACCAAACTGATAAAACAATTTCACAAAAAGTACCCAAACAAACCTGGAGGGGTAAGGGACTCTTTGGGGAGGCAGAATCTCAAGAAAATGTTTCTTGCCAATTATTTTATGTTATTTGACTGCAATGGCTTTATATTGATTCTTGGCAAATATAATATGGGTTGCCATGGCTTTGCAGGGAAAGTGCTTAACTCAAGTAACCTTAAGGCTGGAACACAGTGCACAGAGGCTTCACGAGAGAAACGCCACATCCCTTTTTTCTGACCTTGAAAATCAGACACTTATCAGTTACTGCTGGAGAAACAGTTTCAAGTTTTATTTTCAATAGAAAGATACCTAGCAGCTGGGGGCGAGGGTATGGGAATATGTGTGAAATGCTGTTGCCGCTTTTTCTTGTGTGTCTAGAATTGCTTGCGTAGGTTAACTGCCATACATAGTGTATGCATGACCCTTAGGTGGGCAGTTCTAACAAAAACATCTCATGCTCTGGACATGCATTTCTTTCAACAAACACTTTACTTGAAATGAATCAAAGGCTGAGCTGATGAGAACCGCACAGAAGCTGACATATGCTTGATGATTGGTTGAGGTTGTACGGAGAGCCAGTTTGGTGTAGTGGTTAAGTGTGTGGACTCTTATCTGGGAGAACCGGGTTTGATTCCCCCCTCCTCCACTTGCACCTGCTAGCATGGCCTTGGGTCAGCCATAGCCCTGGCAGAGGTTGTCCTTGAAAGGGCAGCTGCTGTGAGAGCCCTCTCCAGCCCCACCCACCTTACAGGGTGTCTGTTGTGGGGGAGAAACTCTTCGGAGTGGAGGGCGGGATATAAATCCAATATCTTCATCTACCTCATAGGGTGTCTGTTGTGGGGGAGGAAGGTAAAGGAGATTGTGAGCCGCTCTGAGACTCTTCGGAGTGGAGGGCGGGATATAAATCCAATATCTTCTTCTTCTACTACTGTGAAGAGACAAAGTACATGCGCTTGATCAAGTCACTACAGGACTTAAGATCCTCCAAAGGTGGTATAGGCAAGTCATCCAAGACTTGAGGAACGGGAGAGGGTTCAGAGGGATTTTGATGTTCTTGATCCTCTTCACCCCATCCTGAGCCAGAGGTTGATGCAGCATCCTCTGCATCTGACTGATCTGAGATGTGAGACATGAGCAAAGTGTCAATATCGGGTATCGTGGGCGATGTTGGTTTGGCCAGGCCTGCAGGTCGAGGTTTATTCTTTTGATGTCGATCCAGGACCAGTGGTGGTGCCAATGCTGTTGCCAATGGAACATGGCGAGGAGAATGATAAGAGACATGAGAGCATTAGGAAGCTTTGGATTTTTGGTCCCAATCTCTTGAGGCAGAAACCTAGGGTAGGTGGAGTGGAGTGATGTAGTAATTTATCTTGAAACCAAAAAATCAAATAGACTTTGGCTCTGAAACCTGATTTTAAAACTCTGGTCAAGAGGCTTCTCTCTTTTAAGATTTCAGCTAGGCCTCATGTCTGTAAAACAACTGTCTGTTTTCACAAAGCTAATTGTATTGGAATGTGGCTTTCTGATAACTGGTAACCTGTGGGATTATGGTACCATTTTACCAGCTAGTCATCACTCCAATTAAGAGATTCCTTTCAGCTGAACCTAATAGTTCTCTGAAGACGTCAGAACCAAGGTCACTATTAAATCATGCGATCTGCATAGCAACTAAGGAAGGGATTATATCACCTGCTTGGCATTTTATTGGCTGCTAAGGGCCCAGCATAAGTTTAGCTATGCTGTGACCATTGTAGAGAGAAAGGGTGAGTGACTCTTGACTTGCTCTTGTCAGACACACCTCAGTCTCCACTCCATGACCAGATGGCCTGAACCTCTGAAGTTCCATCATGTCAATGGTAACTAGCAATTGAGACCCTGTGTCTGGCTGAATGCTTTGGAATACTTTGTGAACCATCCTCATGCCTGCCTGCTTGAACTATTGGTAATGAGGGAGAGATAGATAGATAGATGGATAGATAGATAGATAGATAGATAGATAGATAGATAGATAGATAGATAGATAGATAGATAGATAGATAGATAGATAGATAGATAGATAGATAGATAGATATTTTATTAATCTGTTGTGAAGTCTTTGTTCTTTTAAGTCTCAAAGCTAAGTCCAGGGATTTGATTGCTCGCCTACAGTTAAAGTTGTTATTCTGACTCAGTCTTGCAAGACAACCTTGCAGAGCTGGTTTTACTGTTAGTCTCCTGGAAAGGCTTGAAGGTTGGCCCCGCCTTCACTGCTGCTGGGATTTAGCTTCAGAGCCAGGTGGCAGCTATCTTTTGACCTACAGAGAGGACTTAGCTTCTCTGCAGAACTTTGATAACTTTTGTTCTTGACCCATAAACTGGTACCAGCAGTCTGAATAGGAATTTAGACCGCCGGTAGCTCGTCTCAAGTGGATAAGCTCTGTACAAGTATTGCCACTGCCACTGATCCCAGGGTGATGGTGGTGGAGGAGGAGGGTATGCAGAATAGTCAACCAGCTGATCCCAATTAGGTGGACTGATTGGTGCTGAAGGTTTTGATGGTGTCGAGTTCTCTCAGTTTGAGCTGCCAATGCTGTGTGAGTGCAACTGTGAGCAGGAGGAAATCATCGGCTGAGTGAGATCGCTCTCCTGCTCAGAACTGGAAAGATGAATGGGCGGGAATTGAGTTGAACCCGGTGCTGAAGGGCTATTTTGATGAGTTCGCAAAGCCAAGAGTTGGATCAGGGGTATCATCAGTACAATCGTTGGGTCTGACACCAATTGTTTTGGCAAAAGGGATGGAGTATGACCAACATGGTCATGTTTACAATGCCTCTCATCCTTCTTGTGCCTCTTAGACTTGTCTCCTTTCAACCCTTATCCACCCTACTTTTCTTGGCAGGTGTCAAGGACTCTGAGATGGTAGCCAAGCCCGTACGTTTGAGGAGGCAGTTGGCATCAGAACAGGGTTGACTCTGCAAGCCTGGGTTACCACCTGAGATCGCAGTAGACATTGATGGCAACAGTTGGGTTGAAACCACAGCCAACATCAAGGAAGTCGACTCTATTCAGGTTGGAAAAAGCGCCAAGACGAGCAAAGCAACAGAGAGGTAAGCTGCCCTGTTTTTTCTCGCCAGCTTTGAAAAGCAGGCACAGTACACACACGAGTCGAAGTGATGGGCTTTCCCGAGACAGAGGTAGCACATGGAGTGGCTGTCCAAAGGAGGGATCTTGCTCCCACAGCAGATACACCGGCCATTGACGCAGGTGGCCATTGACGCTGCTCCCACGATGGTAGCGGTGGGAAACGGCGTGGTGCCATGGAGGGCTCTAGCTCCCGTCTGCCTCTGGGTTCCATCGGGGGAGATGGATCCATCGGCGCCGAAGCCGCCACCTCTGAGATCGACCCGCTCCTACTGCGACGCCGCGACCCGGATGACGAGGATCGCTGGGTGAGGTCGATCTCCTGCTCAGACATCGAGAGATGGTGTTATTGAGTACTGCCTCTCAATGCCGATGGGCTGTGGCATGGGGACGCCAAGATCTTCCTCGGCGGGGCAGTCGGTGCCGAAACGTCGCGTGAGGGCGATGGAGTACAGGGCCTCTTCCGCTTCTCCTTGGCCTTCTTCGGGGCCGGTGCTCGGGTCCCCGAGTCATCCCAACGCTTCTTAGCGGGCGTTTCCACTGATCCATCATGGGATCGTTTTGTGGAGGAGCCTTGCTCGATAGGCATATCGGTCACGACCAGGGTCACATTGGCCGATGTGACTGTCGGGGCCGCAGTGTCTGCCATGGTTGATGCCAACGGGCCCGATGCCAATTTTTGAGGGCGGAGTGCCGATTCGGTTAGAGCCGCCGAAAGCCGCGCCGCCCGGTTCTTCCTTGTTTGCTTGGAGAAATGGAGGCAATGTGGGCAGGACTCCACACAGTGCGCTTCACCCAAGCAGAGAAGACACAAAGAATGGCCGTCTGGGGGGGGCAATCTTCTTCCCGCAGGAGCAGCAGCGTTTGAAAAAACCCCAGCGACTTTCCATAGACTCCAGTCGCCAAAAACCCGCTCAGAGTCCTCTGAGGGGAAAAAAACTTTGGGGGAAAACAAACGGAGGGGAAGGCCCCGGAGGGCAGTCCGACAGACACACACAGAAACTTTTTTTTTTAATCTAACTGACTAACTATCTATGCTAAGAAAACAACAAACGGGCTATTTACAACGATAAAGGCAAAAAGACCAATATCTCACCGATCGGGGACACGAAAGGCAAACCTCTCCACACAGCGGTCAGAAAGGAACTGGCGGGATTCCCGCGCTGGCACCGGTGAGCATGCGTACTGGGACGCCTGCGCATGCCCATTGGCGCCGAGCGCAGAAAAATCCCGGGCTTTTCAGATACCGATTCGGGGATCGGCGCAGGCGCTCTATCCAATGAGTGTGAAGCACAGAGACCATGAAGAAGATCTACTTCAAGCAAAGAGAAAGAAACTGATTCTATGGAAAAGAGGGAAGTGACGGCCAAATAAGGAATACTGGTTAGAGTGCAGGACTTGGATCTCGGAGATCCTGGCTCAAATCCCCACTCTGCCACAGTAGCTCATTGAGTGACCTCTCACTGTTAGCTTAACCTACCGCCTAATGTTGTAAGAATAAAAGCAAAGAGAATGCTATAAGATGCTTTGGATCCCCCACTAAAGAGACAAGCATGACATCAATGAAGTAAACAAATAAATGGTGGATACTTTAACTCCATGGAGCCAGAGTACGAGTACATGTTTTGCATGCAGAAGGTCCCAGATTCAGTTCCTGCTATCTCCAACTAAAGAATCTCAGAAGCAAGGCTAGGAAAGAGAGGCCCGGTGAGACGTTGGAGAGGTGGTGCAGCCACAATAAGATGGATGAACCAATGGTCTTGCAAGCGGACCACATGCTGAATTTGATCTTTGGCATGGGGATAGATGCGGACCTAGCTGCTATTGATGCAGTCCATAGTTGGAGAAGGAAATGGCAACCCACTCCAGTATCCTTGCCAAGAAAACCCCATGGACAGTAACAAAAGGCTAAAAGACATGGCACTGGAAGATAAGCCCCTCAGGTCAGAAGCTGCCCAGTATGCTACTGGAGAAGAGCGGAGGGCAAATACAAGTAACCACAGAAAGAGTGAAGCGGCTGGGTCAAAGCCGAAAGGACACTCAGCTGTGGATGTGTCTGATTATGAAAGGAAAGTCCGATGCTGCAAAGAACAATACTGCATTGGAATATCTACAACACCTTCAAGAACTAACACCAAAAAAAGATGTCCTCATCACAGGGACCTGGAATGCCAAAGTAGGAAGTCAAAAGGTAACCGGAACAACTGACAAGTTTGACCTTGGAGAACAAAATTAAGCCGGGCAAAGGGTAATAGAGTTTTGTCAAGAGAACAAGCTGGTCATAGCAAGCACCTTCTTCTAACAACCTAAAAGGTGAATCTACACATGGACATCACCTGATGGGCAACACAGAAATCAGATTGATTATATACTCTGCAGTCAAAGATGGAGAAGCTCCTAACAATCAGCAAAAACAAGACCTGGAGCTGACTGCGGCTCAGATAATGAGCTACTCATTGCAAAATTCAGGCTTAAACTGAGGGACACTGTGGAAGCCCGTAGACCATATGGGTTTGACCCTTGATCACATCCCTGAGAGGAGGCGACGGCGCACGCCTTTTCCTTCCCACTGCAGTCAGCGGCCCGGCAGCACTGGCTTTAATTGAGTTCAGCGGGGTGGGGGTGGCTTTAGATGGCCTGCCTGGGAGCACGGCGCTTCAGCGCTGGTTCCCTGGCCAGCACTGAAATTGACCAGGGAGGGGAGGGAGGAGGAAGCGTGGCCGTGGGAGGGTAAGGTCCCGCAGAGGGGGGGCAGGAGTTTGCCTAGGGCGCCATGCACCCTCGGGCCACCCCTGGAGATGATGGTATCCCAGTTGAGCTATTTAAAGTCCTGTTAAAATTCATTTTATTGGTTTTAGCCCAGTTTTCCAGCCTGTCAAGGTCATCCTGTATCCTGTTTCTG
The DNA here is from genome assembly GCF_032191835.1 of Heteronotia binoei. Taxonomy (NCBI): domain Eukaryota; kingdom Metazoa; phylum Chordata; class Lepidosauria; order Squamata; family Gekkonidae; genus Heteronotia; species Heteronotia binoei. The sequence continues at coordinate 10,313,286 of NC_083236.1, forward strand.
TCTTCTTCTGTGTTTGCAACCCCTCCCAATTTCGTATAATCTGCAAATTTAATAAGCATTCTCTCTATTCCTTCATCCAAATCATTGATAAAGATGTTGAACAAAACAGGTCCCAGGACAGTTCCTTGAGGCACTCCACTTGTCACTCCTCTCCAAGAGGATGAGGAACCATTCACAAGCAATCTTTGGATGCGATCTATCAACCAGTTACAGATCCACCTAACGGTAACCACATTTTACCTACTTGTCAGCAAGGATAATATGTGGAACCTTATCAAAAGCCTTACTGAAATCAAGATAAACTATGTCTACAGCATTCCACTGATCAAGCAAGGTAGTAACTTTCTTTAAAAAAATAGATAACATTAGACTGAGATGAATTGTTCTTGAGAAACCCATGCTGGCTCCTAGTCATCACAGCCATCCATGATTTGTTCTAAAAACATAGGTCGGTAGTTACCCGAATCCTCTTTTCCCCCCATGTTTTGCTCACCTCCAATCTTCCAGCACCTCACCTGTTCTCCATGAATTCTCAAATATAATGGCCAGAGGCTCAGAAATTCCATCTGCAAGCTCTTTTAGTACCCTTGGATGCAGTTCATCTGGCGCCAAGGATTTCGTTTCATTTAAAGAAAATAGATCCCTATGCATTTAAAGAAACCCATCCCTATCCTGATCCTAGGCTGCAACTCTCTACCCTCATTACATGTTCTGTTTTTGCCATGTTGAGTACTGTTTCCCTCAGAAGAGAAGACTGAGGAAAACTATGAATTGAGTAGTTCTGCCTTCTCTTCATCACCCCCTACAATTTCACTTTCCTGCCCCCACAACAGGCCTACCATGTCCTTGTTCTTTTTCTTACTTGGAACATAAGAAAAGAACCCTTTTTTGCTGTCTTTAACATCTTTTGCTAGGCTAAGTTCATACTGAGCTTTAGCTTTCCTAACTCTTTCTCTACAAGCACCGGTTATTTGTTCATATTCATCCTTCGTTATAAGGCCCTCCTTCCATTTTCTAAAGGAGTCTTTTTATTTCTCAAGTCTTCAGTGAGCTGTTTTATTGAGCCAACTTGGCTTCTTTAGGCTCCTCTCAATTTTTCTTGTCATAGGAATCATCTGTGATTTTGCTTTCAATATTTTGCTTTTAAGAAACTCCCACCTCTCTTAAACTCCCTTCTTCTTAAGCATTTCTGACCATGGGGTTTTATCCAGCATGTTTCTAAATTTGTCGAAGTTTGCCTTTTTGAAGTCCAACTTATACATCTGACTACGTACAGCTTTTCCCGTCCCTAAGACTGTAAATTCCAAAATCACATGGTCAGTACTGCCCAGGATGCCCACTATTTCCATCTCATCAACCAGTTCTTCCTTGTTGGTGGGAATCAAGTCCAAGTCCTTTCAAGAGCACCTCATGCGTTTTGTCAAGAAAATCCTCACCTTCCCTTATACACTGCAGTGTGGACAATCGTGCCTCCAGTCCCTGTATCTTCTCCTCCAGCAGGGCTACCAATTTACACTTGCTGCAAGTTTAATCAGGGCCGGTGTTAGGGGTTCTGCTGCTGCAGGCAAGAACCCCCACCACCCACGCAGTGGTGTGCATGTTGCCTCTGCACTGCCTCATTCACCTGCCTGGGTTCCATGCAGGCAAACGGGGAGGCAGGGCACCTCTGCACCACTCTGAGATTGCCTTGCAATGGAAGGCAGCTTCCAAGCAGCACAGAGGACACGGAAGGGGCTGTGTGTGGAGGGGGTATTTTCTCGGCTCCGAATGCCTCAGAGCCAAGAAAACAGCCCATGCCATGAGCCCACTTAGCCCACTCCGAATTGGAAGAGGCTGGGCAGGGCACGTGGCATGTTTGCTGAACTCCAAGGTGTTTGGAGCTGCTCCAAACACCTCTGAGGCAAACGGACCAATGTGAGCAGGGAGGGGACATCTGCCCCCACTCCTGCAGCCAGGTGGTGCAAGCCAGGTGGGCACGTACCTGGCCTACTCCTGTGCACTAGCCCTTAGTGTAATTGCTGCTGTGCTCAGTTAAAAATACAAACATCCCACAGACTTTACATGCCACTGCCTCAGCTCCCTCACCAGCCATGCTGCTGCAATCCATTTCAAAATTAGTTTTCTTTATCTTGACTTCCCTATAAATTCCACTGCTAAACTGCCTCTTGAGACTACTTATGAAGAACTATTCACCCTCCTACAGGACCCCCAGTCTATACCCCCATACTAAGAGCCACAGGCCAGGAACCCTTTAGATCTCACCCTTTGGCTTGCACCAAAGCCTCATGCCTCTGGCAAGGAGGAGCCTTGCAAGTGAAAGGCTCAAGCCCCCACCTCTGATACAACAGTCAGAGCTACAGTAGAGGACGGGACCAGCAACCACCCAAAGGCAAACAGGCCCTCCTCTCTCAGCAACCACCACACAAAAGGCAAACAGAATCCCCTCTCCAGCAGGCTCCAAGCACTCACAGTTGTCTCACATAGCAATTCTAGGTAATGTTCCCCAGCAGTTTTGGAAAAGCAAAATTAACACCTCACCAGCAGTTCTGTCCCAGCTCCAAGCACCTTCCTCTAACCCAGCTGAGTCACTTCTGCCTCTGGCAAGGTGGAGCCTTGCAATTTAAACCTCAAGCCACCACCTCTGACAACAGCCAGGGCAACAGTAGAGGGCCAGGCCATCAACCACCCCCAAACAGGTGCTCCTCTCTCAGCAATAACCACACAAAAAGACACACAGAAGCAATTAGAAACTCCTCTCCATCAGGCTCGAAGCACTCAAGAGTTCTCTCACACAGAAACCCTACCTGGGTAATGTTCTCCAGCAGTTTTGGAAAAACAAAATTAACACCCACCTTGCCAGCAGTTCTGTCCCAGCTCCAAGCACCTTCCTCTAACACAGATGAGTCACTTTTGCCTCTGGCGAGAAGGAGCCTTGCAATTTAAAGGCTCAAGCCCCCACCTCTTGAACAACAGCCAGAGCTACAATAGAGGGTGGGGCCAGCAACCACCCCCAGACAAACAAGCCCTCCTCTCTCAGCAGGAAAGGAAAGGTTCCCTTTGCAAGCACCAGTCGTTTCCGACTCTGGGGTGACATTGCTTTCACGTTTTCATGAGCAGAGCTTAGGACTGCAGTACTGCAGCTTTAACACTCTGCGCCACGGGACTCTTCCCTCTCTAAGCAACAACCACATAAAAGACTCATAGAAGCAATCAGAAACTTCTCTCCAGCAGGCTTCAAGCACTCACAAAGTTCTCTCACACAGCAACCCTAGGTAATGTTCCCCAGTAGTTTTGGAAAAGCAAAATTAACACTCATCTCACCAGCAGTTCTGTCCCAGCTCCAAGCACCTTCCTCTAACCCAGCTGAGTCACTTCTCTGAAGTGGGTGAAGTACAAATGCTTCACAAATACCTCAAGGCCTTCTTGTTCCAAGCTGCCAGTTTGATTATAGATTGTTGCAAAAATTGTTTTAATTGGGGGACTCGAGAAGTATGGCACTTGGACAAGGAAGGAAGGAGGCAGAGATGTGGTTATGCTTGGTCTCCTTCAGAACTTTGCCCCATCCCAAGACATGTTGGTAGAGGATCTAGGAAGACAAACCTTTCTCTGGCACTAATGTTGTACAATGCCAGATTTGTTAATAATAAGACTGCAGCTCTGCAAAATTACTTTGCAGCACAAGAAGTGGACCTGGCATGTGTGATCAAGACCTGGTTGAGGGAGAGTGTTACAGTCACCCTAAAAGAGCTGACACCTCCCCCACCCGGGATTTCTCAGTCCTTCATCAGTCTCAGACAAAAAGTCGGGGAGGAGAAGTGGCAATCCTTATCTGAGAGCCTTTCTCCTTCAGGCCACTCCCAACACCCAAGATCACCAATATTGACTGTGTTGGCCTATCACCTAGCACACCAGGAGATACCATGCTGAGCCTGTTGGAGGTGGTATCAGGCTGGGCCTTGGACCAACCAACCAAAAGTACAATATTTAAGGTTAATAAGTAATCAATGATAGGACTCAATCCTCTCATAGTGTTAGTGAAAAGTACACTTCTATAACTTAAAATTATGAAATGAGAAGTTAAAAATAGGAGGAATCGCCTGACAAACAAGAAAGCAAGGCTTGCCCTCCTCTCCCTAAACTCACTGCTCTGGCGATTCTAGGATGGGGTTTACCTCTTGAACTCTAGGACACAATTCCCCCCCATGCAAGGCTTCATAAAGAAACATAACACAGTTGTTTGAGAGATCCATTAATGAGCTTGATATTTCAACTGTATGCAGCTACCTTTTGAAATTATATGATTTCAGCATGAGTCACAGATACATGACTTATAAAGTATTAATTGCGCAAGTTCTAACAATGATCATACCTGGCTTGTTTTTCACCCAGCATCCCACTTTTGTCATTAAGTGCTTCCTCTGGTAAAAGGCATCCATTCATTGTGCTTTGTAATAATCTCTGAAGCTGATGAAGGACAAGTGCTTCACATACCTCAAGGTCTTCTTGTTCCAAGCTGCCAGTTTGATTACAGATGCTATAAAACAATAACAGGTACTTAATGAAATCTATTATAAGCAGTTCTACACTACTCTCCCGTCACATAATCAATAACAGTCTTCACAGTACATGGTTTGAATATAAATTGCCAGAAGAGATCAAGGATTATCTAGCCCAACCCCTTCTATTGTGAGACCACCAGGGTCAAGAAAGGTTTTTTCCCTGATTCCAAACACATCCAATAGTTAAGGGAGTTCTCCTCTTTTGTGATTAAAACAATTTTATTTCAGTAACATATGGTAACAATCAATTCTTCGAATTATTAATTACTTTTTATCTATCCCATATATTACTTTTTCTAACCCCCCCTCCCCCCGTTTCTTGACCCCTGCTGGTGTTGTATACTTAAAATACTAATATTTAAAGGTACCATTAATAAAACAAAAATGTCTATATTTCTTTCTTTTAAGACTTAATCACTATCAAAAATTGTCCAATGTCCTTTTATTTTCCACTCTTCTATATAATAAAACAAAAATGTCTATATTTCTTTCTTTTAAGACTTAATCATTATCAAAAATTGTCCAATGTCCTTTTATTTTCCACTCTTTCTATATAACTTCTAAACTTCTTCCACTCCAACCTAAAAGTTTCTAAATCACAGTCTTTTAAAATTCTTGTCAATTTGCCCATTTCACTCCATGTTATAACTTTTAAGATCCAGTCCCATTTCTCTGGTATTCTCTCTTGCTTCCACAACTGCGCATACAATGTCCTAGCAGCTGAGAGCAAGTACCAAATTATAGTTATATCTTCTTTTGGAAATTTTTCCATATATAATCCCAACAGAAAAGTCTCTGCAATTTTTTTAATTTCATATCCCAAGATCCTAGATATTTCTTGTTGAATCATCTGCCAATATTTTTTGCTCTTTCACAAGTCCACCACATATGGTAAAAAGAACCTTCATGTTTTTTGCACTTCCAACATCTATCTGGCATCTTGTTGTTCATCTTTGCCAACTTTTTAGGAGTTATATACCATCTATACATCATTTTAAAGCAGTTCTCTTTAATACTATGACATGTTGAAAGCTTTATAGAGTTCTTCCAAAGATATTCCCAAGTTTCCATCTGTATTTCTTTATTGACATTAATTGCCCACTTAATCATTTGAGATTTCACTACTTCATCTTCTGTAGACCATTTCAAAAGCAGTTTATATAGTTTTGAAATTAACTGGGAGTTCTCCTCTTTTGAATCCAACTGTGACAGCTAGACACATGACTTTGGAAAGCTAGATCCTCCAATGAAGTTTCCTTTGGTGCAGAAATAGATGGGGTATTCGGAACAAACTACTTCAGTTTCAGTAGCATGTTCCTCACTTCTGCCTCCCAGCTTCTTGAGTGTCGAACACAAATGGTCTTGAACCTACACCCTCAATGATATCAAGCTGGGAGCTAACAACACCAGTGCTCATTACGCACTTTTCAAGAGTGGGACATAACATACTTCTTTTAGCTGTTACTTATGACAGGAGAAAAACAGCCTACCAAGACCAGAACTGGAATCACCACCAGGCACAAATGCCACTGAATCACTATCCTACATTTTCAAATGTAGAAGCCTATGCACTGCAGCTACTTTTGGTCACATTCATGACTGGTCCTCCACTCTGATCTAAGTTGTTTCCATTACACTGTGATAGAAAGGGATCTATCAAAGTGTGACAACCAAAGTGTGAACTCACTGCTCCCGATGGCAAACGAGTATAATGTCCAAGCCCTATGTTACACAAAACTGCAGGCAATGTCAGCCCATGGAGTCCTTTAAACATGGAAAAGTTGCTTTGGTGGTGGTGGTGGACTTTGGAATACAAACTAAAGGAAGATGCAGTCCCTTCTCCAATCCCAATCCCCCCCCCCCCAGCAATTTTTTGAGGTTGTAACATGTAAAGAAGTATGTATTTCCTAGATTAGATCTGAAGCAGGGAGAACAGCCCAGAGGAAAACTACTCTATTCCTGTTCTCTACTCCTGCTCTCTCCATGGAAATCCCTTTGCTGTATTTAAATTAGGATACTCTTGCATGTAAAAGTATAGCGCACAGTTCCTGTTTAGTTAGAAACTGGAAGAAGTCATGGTAAAGGTGAAGGCTATCTATAGCAAATACATGCCAGATGCAGGGATGCAGAAGAACTTCATGGCTTTTTATTAGAAGTACTCTTTGCTTCTTCTCTACCCCATTGAGGATGTTTTGTTATAAACATTGGAGGAAAGCATTTCCAAGCTCCCCTCCCATTCTGAGGGCAGGCTTTGACAGGTGCTCATCTGGAATTTTTCCAGAACAACTCTGAAAACACTGGGATCAAGGGGAAAGGGAGGCATATCTACCAGTAAGACCAGGCCATTCACTACCCTTTTGATCTTTCCTTGGCGTTTCCTATACCTATACCCTCCCCTATTAGGTCTTCTTCCCCGTTTTTTTGCTTTTTCCCTTTTCATACAATAAGAATATTAACAATTTAAGTGAAGGAGTTTAATTAAGAACTATCCCAATCTGTCTCATCTTCCTATTTTGATGAACAATCCTGTCTTGGAAGGGAAATATTTCTCTCTGACCAAGAGACATGTCTCATGCCCGTTTGACCCTGGAAATACAAATTAAAAACATCAAGGAAAAATGTTAAAATCTGATTTTACCCCCAGGATGCCAATGCATTTCTAAGCACTTGATATTGCTACTTTTTTTTAATGAGCTGTTTGAATAAGCCAAAAGTTGCATAGTAGAACAAAAATCTGAACTTTTAGCTTACAGGGCTTGTAGGCTCTCCCCCCCAACACACACACTCTTTCTCATCTCTGTGGAATACTGATTGTATATACGATATACACTCCTACCTGTGCTGACGGGATATTTTCAGGTCCGGATTAGACCCATATAATGGAATAAACTGAACCTTTACTCCGCTGCCTGTCTGCCATCTCCCCTCTTTGCTGGGAAAATAACTTTGACTCTGATCCAAACTAAACTTCATGTTAAATTACTGTTCAGAAATTGAATGTTCCCAAAGATGCCACTTGTCTAGTTCACATGGAAACTTGTCAGATACTGAGAAAGAGAACAGAATCCTGAGAGATATAAGGGTGACCATTTATCTTCATAATCTTTGCCCTTCTTGGCTAGTCAGATCTATAAGTAAGGAAACAACACGATGGGTAGTGCAGATAAGCAATGCCTCGTTGTAGAAGAGATCCGTCTGCCCCAAAAAAAAGCAGCCAGAAGGCCTTTATTTTAAGAGATTTCTTTAGACCCCACCAGAGCTCCCTCTACTGTGCACTATCATTACTTTGCGCACCAATTTTTACTCTGCTGCCCAGAGATTCTTCTCAGTACAAGGGCACCAAGCCTGGCTGCTAGCCACATGTGTGGCTGGCCTGCTGCCTCGCATGGCCCTTGGCAGTAGCCAGCTTCCCTCTCAGATGCTGAGGGCAGCCAGCAGGGTGGAAGGCGGCTCCTCCTTGCTGAGCATTGGCTGGCCCTCCCATGCTGGTGCACCAGAAGAAAGGCACAAACAGATGTGTGGATGCAGCACTGCTGCACTCAGCGGCTTCTCCAGATGCACAGCTTCCCCATTCCAGCCCTACAAAAAAAGCCTTCTCCTTGGCACCTGTGTGCTCAAGTGCCACCCATGCACGCATGACCCAACAGTACTCCCTTCCATATAAGCAAGCTAGAGCAGCCTGAACATGTCTGGGGACACTTCCTGCCACCTAATAAAAATTAAGGTAGCACATTTTTCTTTCGTTTATCCTCCCCGCCTCTGTCCGTGGAGTTGATTCTCTTACTGAGATGCTCTGAAGATAATGACAGGCTCTTTTGGTTAATTAACTCTACTTTTAGTGTTGTGAGTGAGAGTTCTTTTGATTACAGCGCCCACATAAGGGCTTTCACTACATTATGGGAATGAAGTTAGAGGCTTGCAGCTTTTTTTTTTTAGATTTTTTCTGCCAAAAGGGTCTGAAGTCCACCCCTCCCACTTGCTTTTCACTGAAATGCTTCTCAGTTGCCTGAGTCCTGCTTCTGGCCACCTTCGATGGCATGTTAATGGTGCTTGTTGTTCCTCATTAGTCAAAGAAACGCTTTGAGCGCGTTTAGGATGAAGGACATCACAGATCCATGGAGTCAGTCCTAAAGACAGTTTCCTGGGAGTAAGCCCAATTAACACTGGAGTTACTTCTGAGTAGACCTTTTTAATGTTTGTTCTCTTAGTCGGGTATCTGGGGGGGAACTTCGACTGATTTTTCTACATTATATATCAGGGAGCATGCATATGGTTGTGATGCAAATCCAAAGTAATTATGGAATCTGAACCACCAAGCTCTAGAAGGGCTGCAGTAAAGCTGGTTTGGGATTCATTTGTCGCAATGAAATCCTGACTGTCTGCAGGGCACTGGTTGTCCTCCTGAGACTGAATAGTCTCACTCTGCCTCGGGAACTCAAAAAACCTCTCATTACAATTAAGCACCTTCTCTTAGAAGGAGAGAGAGAGAGATTAGATTTATATCTCCCCCTTCACTCGGGAGTCTCAGAGCGGCTTACAATCTCCTGGTGGGGCTGAGAGAGCTCTTTCAAGAACTGCTTTTGAGCAGAACAGCGCTGAGGACTGTGACTGACCCAAGGTCACATTAGAGTCCGTGCTCTTAACTACTACACCAAACTAGCTCTTATTCTCCATTTGGGTTAAACTTAAAGGCTCGCTTTGGAGTATCGCATCCGTTGACTTGTTTGTGCAAGTGTCTGCCTGCCCACACCACATCTCCCTACTTAATTTTATAATAATAATAATATAATAATAAAATTTTATTTATATCCCGCCCTCCCCGCCTAGGCAGGCTCAGGGCGGCTAACAACATTTATAAACATACCGTACAATAAATATAAGACTTTAAAATTAACATTATTTAAAAAACAGTCAGTATACAATTAAAATTTAACTTAGTTTAACTTAATCTGACAGTGACGGTGGTATTTCGGCGCTAATTTCTGTCAGTTTACATCGTAATACAGGTCTTTAAACAGAACCATATTGGCGGGTCCCTTTGTTAAACAGCCATAATTCAGCAGTCCGTATACGCTAGCTTGAAGAGGGTGGTCTTATTCAGTGTATAGCCCAGCCTCCCCATAGAACAGGCTCAGGGTGGGTCCAAGAAACACTGTTTGGACAAGAAATACTTGTCCAAGAAACACTGCTTGGCAAAGAACAAAGTCTGAATTCGGCAGTGAAGAGTAAATGAATGCCTACTACCTCCTGCTCTACTCTACGGAGAGATTTCCCTTGGCGTATTGTGGTGTCAGTCAACCACAATGGTTGTTTGCTTTTGCTGCGGAACTTCCCTTGAACCGGAGCTTAGATGTTCCTCCCCTTTCCTGTCAGTTCAGGGAGCATCAAGTGCACGGGTAAAAAGGTAAAAGTAGTTCCTTGTGCAAGCACCAGTCGTTTCCAACTCTGGGGTGACATCGCATCACAACGTTTTTACAGTTAGAGCTGCTTAGAGAGATAATCTCTGCGTTTGTTACTCCCATCTGTGTTGTTATTGCAGCTGTCCTCCTGTGAGTTACATTTTGTACAAAGTATTTATTCATTTATTACGTTATAAGGCAGCAGCACATGGTGAAGTTCTCTGTGCTATCTCTGCTCCAGCTCTGCTTCTCTTGCAGTCAGCTGGCATTTCAAAGGCTACAGTATTGGCTCTTCAAAGGCCGTATAGGCTTTTTGGAAATCTGGCCCCATCCCGTCAACCCTGCAAGGGGAGAGGTTGAGGCCTTGCTTGAAGTTAGCGCCTATCTGGTGATCCTGCTGGACTGGCTACTGCTGGGTAAGTTGTGAGGAGGGGGGGATGGACTTCTTTGGATGGTAGAGGGTGGTCTTCAGTCCACACTAAAAGGCAAGCCTTGGCCTTGCTTGCTCTGCTTGACTGGGCGCACTTGCCCTCGAGGGAAGGGCGGAAGCGCAGTGGGGTGGGAGGGTGATCTCTGGCCTCCATTGCAGGCCTGGCCTTGCTTGACTGGGTGCACTTGCCCTCGAGGGAAGGGCAGTGGCAGGGTGTGTGTGATCTCTGGCCTCCATTGCAGGCCCAGCCTGGCTTGCTTGACTTGGCTTGGCTGGGCGCACTTGCCCTTGAGGGAAGGGCGGCAGCAGGGGTGGGGGTGATCTCTGGCCTCCATGGCAGGCCTGGCCTTCCTTGCCCTGCTCAGCTGGCTGCACTTCCTCAAGTGAAGGGCAGTGGCAGGGGGGGTGATCTCTGACCTTCATTGCAGGCCTGGCCTTCCCTGCCTTGCACTTGCCCTCAAGTGAAGGGCAGCAGCGGGTGGAGGGGGTTGATCTCTGGCCTCCATTGCAGGCCTGGCCTTCCTTGCCTTGCTTGGCTGGTACACTTGCCCTCGAAGAAAGGGCGGTGGTGTGTGGGGGGGTGATCTCTGGCCTTCATTGCAGGCCCGGCCTGGCTTGCTTGGCATGGCTGGGCGCACTTGCCCTTGAGGTAAGGGCAGCAGCGGGGGGGGGGGGGTGATCTCTGGCCTCCATGGCAGGCCTGGCCTTCCTTGCCCTGCTCAGCTGGCTGCACTTCCTCAAGTAAGAGCGGTGGCGGGGGGGGGGGGGTGATCTCTGGACTTCATTGCAGGCCTGGCCTTCCCTGCCTTGCACTTGCCCTCGAGGGAAGAGTGGCAGCAGGGGGTGGGGGTTGATCTCTGGCATCCATTGCAGGCCTGGCCTTCCTTGGCTGGTACACTTGCCCTCGAGGGAAGGGCGGCAGTGGGGGGGGGATCTCATTGCAGGCCTGGCCTTCCCTGCCTTGCTCGGCTGGGTGCACTTGCCCTCGGGTGAAGGGCAGCAACGGGTGGGGGGCGGGATCTCTGGCCTTCATTGCAGGCCTAGCCTGGTTTGCCTTGCTTGGCTGGGCGCACTTGCCCTTGAGGAAAGGGTGGCGGCGTGGGGGGGTGTGATCTCTGGCATCCATTGCAGGCTTGGCCTTCCTTGTCTTGCTTGGCTGGTACACTAGCATGGACTCCCATGCAGGTAGGTGGTGGCGGATGGGAGAAGAAGGGGCAGTGGTGTGTATGGCAGAAAAGTCAAAGGCCCTGCTTCGGGGGTGGGACCCCTTGGATTTATTGGCAGCCGTAGAAGCTGAAGCAAACTTGGACTTATTATTCCCCCGATAAGGCGATCTTTTCTCAGTCTGCGATGAGCGAGGTCTCCAAGATCGATCAGGGGAAAATTTCTGATAAGGCCTTTTGGGCCAGGGCTTATGCCACTGCTTAGGTTTTCCAGTCTGAAAAGACATAGGAACGCCAAGGTTCTGCAAGGTCTTAATACTCTTGTGTATTTCCTGTAGAACACTATCAGTAGTCGAACTAAAAAGACCTTCACCTTCAAATGGAAGGTCTTCCACATAAGCCCTGGTGTCAGGCTGAAGGGCTGTTGAGCGCAACCAGGAGTGCCGACGTAAGGAAATGGCAGATGTTAGAGTCTTAGCAGAGATGTCTACCATGTGTTTTGATGCAGCCAACTGTTGTTTAGCCACAGCAAATCCCTCCCTTTGCAGTTTCTTAATCAAAGACCGTTATCTTCACTCATAGAGGACAGTAGAGGTGTGAGTTGTTCCCAAATCGAGTACTGGCAGCGTGCCATACAGGCAGCATAATTAGAAATTTTTTCTCCCAAGGCTCCTGCCAAGTAAAAACGTCTGCCAACATTATCAATCTTTTTACCCTCTTTGTCAGGACGGGAAGAGTGAGTCTTGCGAGCTTTTGAAGACGAAGAGACCACCACCAAATTGGGCATGGGGTGATTGAAGAGAAACTCAACACCAGCCTCTTGGACACGATACATGTGGTCTAGACGTCGCGAAGAGATCGGTGTGGATGACGGTTTTGCCCATGGCTCCTTCACTGCTTGCAAAATTACCTTGGTCACTGGAAGAGCCACAGCTGTTGATGTGTCCCGCTGCATAATATCAAACACAGTATCATCGATGACTGGCTGCGGCTGAACTACTGAGGGCGAAAGAGATTGAGCCATATGCTTCACCAGGTCCCCATACGACTTGAGATCCTCCAAGGAGAATATCAGGAGATCCTCTGTGATGTGAGAGTCCGGAGAAGGTTCAGCCTATGCCTTGTCTGGATCATTGGTACCGACCTAGGAATCTGACATCGACGAATCCTCTCTCATCTCAGAGTGTTCCAATAGCAGCGGGGTCAAAGCGCGCTCGGGTGGCCGAATTGATGCCGACGGGTAGACCTGTGGGTCCCTAGACCTCTCCTTACGCCTCTCAGGAGGAATCGCTGCCGATGCAGAGGATGTGTGACGGATGGGAGAATGATGTGAGACCCTCAAGAAATGAGAAGCTTCGGAGCATTGATCCCATTCTGGCAGATCGCAAGGTGGGTACCACGGATATAGCGACGGGTAAAGATAAGGTCCAAATGAACAAGGCCACTGACACTGGTCCCACACCGATGGTAGTGGGAACCTGCGAAGCGAAGCACTCGACTCAGCCTCTCTACTATGAAGATGTCCCGTGCTGGGACAAAGTGGTGCTAGGGGTTCGATCGGTGACAAAGCCTCAATCTCCGACACTGAACCACTGTCGCTCCGCCGACGTGAACCCAACCGAGAAGAACAAGTTTGCTGGGTCAAGTCGATCTCCTGCTCCAACCCCGAAAGGTGTGTCGGCTGTGACCCAAACCTGCCCGACACCGATGGACTTCTCCAGCAGCTGGGTGATGCAAAGATTTTTTGTGGTGGAGTGGTTTAAGTCTGTCCGGCTTCTTCCGCTTGTCCTTCAATTTATGCTTCTTTGGGAGGGACGACCAGCCCCCCGATTCCTCCCGATGCTTCTTTGGCGGGGTAGACTCCACTAACCCTTCAGAAGGTTGTTTCACAGGTCAATCTCGCTCAGTTGGCATAACCATCGACACTTGAGACGACGGACCCGCCGAGGCTGTGGATTGGGTTGCATCACCCATCGATGTCGAAGGGCCGGATGCCATTTTAGGCAGGCAAAGAGCCAATTTGACTAAAGTCGCCGACGGCCTGGCCGCTCAATTTTTCCTTGTTTGTTTGGAAAATTTCAAGCAATGTGGGGACGATTCAACATGGTGTCCCTCACCCAATCACAACAAGCAGAGGGAGTGACCATCCAGGGGTGCAATCTTACTTCCACACTTCAGGCAGTGTTTGAAGAACCCCCAATGTTTTTCCATAGGCAGTGGGAACGCGACAAGGGAGGGGAAAAAATTGCTCTGAAGGGCGAAGTATTATTATTTTTTAAAAAACAACAAGGATGGAAAAAGGAAAAAATAGACGGGCAAGTAGTAGGGGAAAAAATGAGAAAAATTGGTAAGTACTGACCGGAGCACCAAAGAACGATCCTTTCAACGCGGCAGTCAAGAAGGAACTGGCAGCACCCTCGCGATGGCTCTGGTGAGCATGCGTGCTGGGGCTCCTGCATTTGCTCACTGGGTGCCGAGTGCGAAAAATCCCAGGCTTTTTAGGTACCAATTTGGGGATTGGCGCAGGCGCTCTATCCCATGAGTGTGAAGCACGGAGACCACGAAGAAGATCATGTGTGCACAATCTCAGACGATTGAGCAGTAAGGATGTGATCCTCAGCTTCCAAGTCTGAGGCATCGGTCCCAGCCACTATCAGTTCCAAAGAAGGAGCTTGGGAACCCAGAAGTTCAGTGTGGCCCATGGAGGGCAGAAGTTGAGCAGCTACTCTATGCACAGTCACTGTTGGTTTTGAAAGGGGAATGGCTAACTCCAGATGACTGTATTAGGCTGGGGCCCCTCTGAAGGGGCATGGTTGCAGTATCCCAGTCACAGCCAGACAGCCCCTGGGAAGCAGAGACAGGATATGATTCCTGGAGAGAGGTGCTTTTGAACAACATGATGAGGTGAAATAGATTGCTGATTGATGGGATTGATGAGTGGACTGGGAAGGAAAACAGGATTGGTCATAGCATTATGGCAATGGCAACCTTGAGTCTGAGGAGCATCTCCAGAGAGTAGATTCTTTGAGGGGTCTGTAATAGGAAGAGGCAGGCTCCAGTGCATGATGGTGGTAGTATTCACTTCTGGATCAAGACTGACTGTAGGAGCGGTGATGGTGGATCAAAGTGCCAAAGGCATAGTAAGTAGCAGATGGGTAATGGTTCTCTCAATACCCATGTACTGGCTCAGATTTGAGGAAGTCTTAAAGTAGGTAGCTGCAGACCATGGGTAACTTCAATGAGATGTTAACAACCTGAGTAGGTGACAGTTGGGTATGAGCCAAAGCAAGGGAGAATGGTGGGCCCAAAGCTGGTTGTTTGGGCAGGCAAGACAGGTTGATCTGAGTCTGGTGCTGGAAATGGAGTATTAACAGGTACTAGATGCACAGTTAAGGATAGTACAGAATGTGAGTTAGTAGGAATTTGTCATGACACCCACGCATCAGGCTGAGCACACGTTAGACCTCATCTTTGCATCCGGGATTCTGGTGAACGATATCGCGGTAGAAGCAGTACCATGGTCGGATCACCTAGCCCTCAAGGCCCGTATGGAGATGCCGCCCCAACCCTGTATGGGCGGAGAGCCTATTTTGGCTTGCCGCGGAGCCTAATGGACCCGGAACGGTTCCAAATGGCCCTGCAGGATCCTTGGCCCCCTGCGATTCCCTTGATGACCTGGTGGAGGCCTGGCAAAACCGGCTGTCCAGGGCAATCAACGAGATCGCACCTCGACGTCCTCTATGCCCTCGTGTGAGGATGGCGCCATGTACACCTTATAGTTATGCCACCTGAAACAAGGGCTCAGACGACTAGAGAGCAGTGGCGGCATACTCGTGACGAAGCGACGAGAACATCCTATAGATCGTTTATGAGGTCTTATGAGATGGCAGTCAAGGCCGCGAAGAAAGCTTACTTTACGGCCAGGATTGCGTCTGCAAATTCGCACCCAGCTCAATTGTTTAGAATAATTGGAAGTCTTACTACACTGCCTCAAGGCAGACCAAACGTGAGGGAATTAGAGATAGGCTGTGAGGCTTTTGCGAAATATTTTGCAAATAAAATCACGTCGCTCTGCCAGGACCTGCCTATCACATTGCATACAGTACAGGAACTTGAGGCTCCATGCCTGTCTTCTGATTTCGCTCTGGATCGCTTCAGCCCACTCAGCCTGGAGGAAGTAGATGGTATTCTCTCTTCTGCACGCCCAACAATTTGTGATTTGGACCCTTGCCCCACTTAGCTGATTAAATCTTGCCAAAGGGAGCTTAGATGTCCTTTATGGGACATCATAAATAGATCCCTCCTGGAGGGGCATTTTCCAACACCCTTGAAAAAGGCTTTGGTCCGTCCCCTCCTGAAAAAAAGTACAGCAGACCCGGCCGAATTGGCAAATTACCGACCAGTCTCTAATTTACCGTTTCTTGGTAAAATTATTGAGAGGGCAGTGGCATTGCAGTTGCAGGGTTTTCTGGATGACACTTCCATCCTAGACCCTTGCCAGTCTGGCTTTCGTCCAGGTAATGGGACGGAGACAGTGCTGGTCGCCTTGGTAGATGATCTCCAGCGGCATCTGGACCAAGGCGGTGTGGCGGTGCTGATGTTATTAGATCTGTCGGCCTCATTCGACACGGTCGACCATTGGCTACTGACCCGCCGCCTCACCGACATAGGGGTTGGGGGGCTAGCCCTACAATGGCTTTCCTCCTTCCTCGGGGGTCGGGGACAAAGGGTGGCAATTGGGGGTGAGCTGTCCCAGAGGCACACACTTGATTATGGGGTGTCGCAGGGAGCAGTTCTCTCCCCGATGCTATTTAATATCTATATGCGCCCCCTTGCCCAGATTGCCCGGAGGTATGGGCTTGGGTGTCACCAATATGCAGATGACACCCAGCTCTATCTGCTAATGGATGGCCGGCCTGACTGCGTTCCAGGAAATTTGGACCTGGCATTGCAGGCCATGGCAACTTGGCTTAGGCTGAGTGGGATGTAGCTGAACCCAACGAAGACAGAGGTCCTTTGCGTGGGTTGCGGCGCCCCGGGGAGGTAAATACCTCTCCCAGTTTTTGGCAGTGTGCCTCTGAAAACGGCGCACCGGGTCAAGAGCTTGGGAGTTCTACTGGAGCCTTCACTATCAATGGAGGCCCAGATAGCAGCCACTGCTAAGTCGGCGTTTTTCCATCTGAAGCGGGCAAAGCAGTTGGCTCCCTTCCTGGAGCGCCGGGACCTAGCAACAGTGATCCATGCAACGGTCACCTCAAGACTGGATTACTGTAACACCCTCTACATGGGGCTGCCTCTGTGCCGAACCCGGGGGCTGCAGCTGGTGCAGAACACGGCGGCTAGGCTGATATTGGGGCTCCCGAAGTGGGAGCACATACAGCCGGGGCTACGTGAACTGCACTGGTTGCCAGTTACCTACCGGGTTCGTTACAAAGTGCTGGTTATTACCTTAAAAGCCCTATATGGCTGAGGACCTGCCTACCTGAGGGACCGTCTCTCCCCATACGAACCCAGAGAGCACTGAGGTCAGCAGGGAAGAACCAGCTGACTATCCCTGGACCAAAGGAGGCCAAACTCCAAAACACCCATACACGGGCCTTCTCCAACACAGCTCCACACCTATGGAACCAGCTCCCGGAAGAAGTGCGAGCCCTGCGGTGCCTAGACCAGCTCCGCAGGGCCTGCAAGACCACCCTTTTCAGGATGGCCTTTGCTGGCTGAGAGACCGCTGTTGGGTGACTTTCGCTATTATCATTTATAAATGGAATTAGCACCTGGAAATCTGTATAATACTTGGTTAACTGGAATGTTTTAAAGTTAATGCGATTTTAAACTCTGTATAATTTTATGAAATGTTGTTAGCCGCCCTGAGCCCGCCTCGGCAGGGAGGGCGGGATATAAATAAAATTTTATTATTATTATTATTATTATTATTATTATTATTATTATTATTATTATTATTATTATTATTATTATTATTATTATTATTATTATAGTGGAAAGGGATGGGTAGACCTGTTCTCTGGAGCCTAGGTCTACAAATTTAGCGGAAAGGGATGGGTAGACCTGTTCTCCAGAGATAAGGTCTACTAATACAGTGAACTAGGGTGGGTAGAACTGTTCTCCAGTTGTCAGGGCTACTCCCATAGAAAACAAGGCCAGGTAGATCTGGTCTCTGGAGGCCAGGTCTACCCTCAAACTGAACATGACAACTTTTGGCTCATGGCCCAGTGCTTCTGGCTCACAAAGGAGAATTTTTGCCCACAACACTCCACATCTTAGAGGAAACACTGGATCCCACATGTCTAATTTATCTTTTGGGGGCAGGATACCCAAGCAAAGGGTAAAAAGCTTGAGGTATTTTTGGAAGAAAAAGTAGTACTGCTGGTTAGTGAGATCAGCTGATTCAGATAAACTTACAACTAGCTTTTGATGGGGTGTCATTACCCTGGAAGGAGCAGTCTGAGCCATTCTTGGAGAATGCAGATCCAGACATAGTGTCTCAGTAACATTCAGACTGCATCAGTGTTGAGCTGTTTTTCGAGAAGTCTCTGAACTTTCACTATTCCAAAATGGATCTGCAGGGTTTTCCCTTGAGTTCACTGCAGCAACATTACTTTAGTGCCAACCATGTCAACTTCACTAGTCACCAACTGATTTCTGACCCCAATTCAGAATGCTGTTTTTATTTCTATTGATTAGTGGATTAAACAATTTAATTTCCTTTTCCCCTGTCAAATGGTGGCTCAAGAAAATATTAATTTTTACAGCCCTAAATGATTAAAGCCAGGATACTCAAAAGATCACCTCTATCATTCCGAGTCTTCCTGTGATCTAAAATAAGTTTCTGTTGCCCTACTCTATTTGCCCACACTGTCACAGCCAAGATTAGCAGGTCTGAGGAACATGAATTTTTATTTTTATGACACCCAGACGGTAGCATTCCCTACCTTAAGAAGTTAATCACATACCCTCCCCTTCCTGGCTTCCAGAAGAGCAACTATGAATTTTCTAAACAAAGCACTGAGTTTCAAGGCCCTTGGATCCTCTTTGCACAGCTCCCAAGTAATTGTTCCCCAGCCAATTAAGTTCTATATGAAAGCCTCCACCTCTAACTGCGAGCTTTGCCTATCACCACAGTGTCACTGTTGAAAGAACCACAGAAGGCTGATACCCCCATCCAGCCTCCAACCAGTGCAGGAGTAACCATGCCATTTGGAGGCCCAAGTTGATCTGAATTCAAAAACAGTAACCAAAGCCACTGATCTAAACAGATAAAGAGGAAGCATACTATCAGTTAAAAGGAAAATATCCATAACCTTATAAGAGCCTCCAGCTCTGCTGAGCTCACAGGTTTGCTCTCGTACAGCATAAAACAATCAGAAGCCACACCAGCTGTCATCTCTTCTATGTACTGCAACACAGAACAGAATCCTTCAAAGGACAGGCATCCCCTACAGAAACAAAAAGAAATGATGTTTATTGTCAAGAGTCATATATCTAAGCACAGTATTTGTATACCTCTTGCCATGAACTCTGTGTAGTTACCATTGCTATGCTTATGTGCTTGCTTGGCTTTCCCCCCTTTCCTTTCTCTGCACACTGCTTATCTGTGGAATTCATTATTCAAGCTGCCTTTGCCAGCCTCCAAAGTCAGATGCTGAAGAAGCAAAGATTATGCACCTGGACTTCCAAGACTTCTGGGTTTCGAAGGGGGAGGGGGCTCAGAATGGACCCCGCCAAGGTACAAGCAGTGGCAGAGTGGGTGGCACCCAAAACCCAGAAGCAACTACAAAGCTTCCTCGGGTTCACAAACTTTTACAGAGGATTTATAAACAACTTTGCTGCCATCACCATGCCCTTAACAGATCTATTAAAAACTAAAGGGAAAGGTGCCGCCGCTACTAAAGCGAGTGCCAAACTGGATTGGTCCCTGGAATGCCAAGAGGTGTTCGAGGACCTCAAGCAACGCTTTATTTCTGAACCTTGCCTCATCCACCCCGATGAAAATAAAAGATTCGTGGTGCAATGTGACACAAGCGATGTGGCCCGAGCTGCCGTGCTGCTCCAAGAGGGGGAGGACGGGAAACTCCATTAATGCGCGTACTTGTCTCAGAAATTCTCCCCCTCGGAGCGAAACTGGTCAGTGTGGGACAAAGAGGCGTCTGCCATCAAATTGGCCTTAGAGAAGTGGCACCACTACTTAGAGGGAGCGAGGGAGCCATTTGAATTATGGACGGCCTATAAAAACCTCGCTTTGCTAATCACCACCTGTAAACTCACAACCAAATAAGTCCGATGGGCGAGGTCTTCCCACAAATTCAAATTCATGCTGGGGCACATCCTAGGGAGGCTGAACTCCCTAGCTGACGCATTGTCCCGCCTACCCCAGCACAAAAGCAAGAGGGAGGTGGTTATAGACTCGCTGTTTACCCCCACCCAACTAAGCGCTCTGGTTACCACCAGAGCACAGGAACTGAAAGGGGCAGGCCCTCCAGATTTGTTCCTAACTTCCCTTAAAGACACCTTAGCAACGCACCCGCCCGATAACTACTCCCATTTCACTCCCTTCCCCGAGGGTCTCTCGCACAAAGACACTAAACTGTTTGTTCTGGAACCACTACGAGCGGAAGTCATGCAATGAGCTCATGATTCCAAGTTGGGGGGGAGGCATTTTGGATTTGTAAAAACTATTAATTTGGTGCAACGACAATTTTGGTGGCCAGGTCTGCAAAAGGAAGTGTCACAATATGTAACCAGCTACCTGACTTGTATAATGGAAAAAAAACGAGGGGGACTCCCTCTCGGGAAGTTGCAACCGCTTGCCCCAGCCTCCTGGCCCTGGGAATGCATTTCCATGGACTTTATAACCTTCCTCCATCCCAAGGGAAAACTTGTTTGGGTGGTGGTGGACACTTTCTCCAAACAGGCTCATTTTGTTCCATGCAAGCAGCTGCCTACCGCGTATGCGTATAACAACAGTGTCCACAGCACGACCAACGCTAGCCCCTTCTTCCTAGTTAATGGGTATGAGGGCAAACAGTTCCTGGAGCTCCCATCACCACCTACTTCCCTTGTTGACTTCACAGCGTGGTGGTCTCAGATCTCGCAAGGATGGGGAGCTATCCAAAACAATTGACTAGGGCTAAAGAGGACTATAAGAAATACTATGATAGGAAACATTCTGAACTGTGGGACCTCAAAGTGGGGATACAGCGTAGGTTTCCACCAAGCACCTCCCAAACACTCAGAACTGCAAAAAACTGGGGATGAAATATTTGGGACCATTCCCTATCAAAAGGATTATAAATAATGTGACTGTGGTAGGATGCATGGCAGGGAACTCGGAGCTTCCTGTCATGCAGACTTGGAGCAAGGGGGAGGCATTTTGGTGGTAGGAGGTGCACAGTAAGAGCACACAGCACTAGAAGGCAAGCACTCTGACACCCAAGGAGAACAAAGTCTATACTTTGTGGCTGACCTCTCCTATTTCAGAACCCTAACAGGTACACAATATTTGGAGGCTCAACACACAGGGGCACTTGCACTTGCACAAGTAAGCACAGGCAAGCTTCTCAAACTTGCTCCCACTCTCTCTTTGCTTGATGCTGGGTGGCGTGATAGCATCTCCTGCCCTCAAGCCCAGCATTGATCTCAGGCATGAGGTGGCACAAGCCACAGCCACTTGGCACCATGGCCTTTGACATGCCTTGGGAAAATGACCCTGGGAAGTTTTCCATGAGATGGCCTGCAATTAGCCTGGTTCCCACCCTCAGCAGGACGCAGGGTGTGTTGGGGGGGGGGGGAAGGGTCTGGCAACTGTTCACTGCTGGAGGTGAACTAGCTCAGCAAGTGTCTCTTGTCAAATCACAGCCTTGAGCCAAAGCTGCTGCAGTGGGTGGATTGCAGTCACTCCAGGGGCACCTCAACACAAGATGGGTGAGTGTAAGTTGACTGGTTCCATCATGTGCTTCACAGGAACGAGGGGGTATGGCGAGACCCTGTCAGGACAAAACATCCATGGCTGAGGCTGGATTCAGGAGCACAAGTTATTTAAAAGGGACAGACAACTAAGGAACAGAAGAGTAAGAAATAACAGTGGTATTATTATTATGCTGGGGGTCTGCTATAGACCACCAAGCTAAGCAGAGGACTTGGATGAGATACTCCTACAACACATTGCAAAGCTCTCAAAGAGAAGGGACACAGTGATGATGGGAGATTTCACTACCCAGACATCTGTTGGAAGTCGAACTCTGCTAAAAACGAAAGATCAAATAAATTCCTGACAACTTCTTGCTGACAACTTCCTTTTCCAGAAAATGGAGAAGGAAACAAGGGGATCTTCTATCCTGGACTTGATTCTCACCAACAAGAAAGAACTCAATGATGAAATAGAAATAGTGGGCACCTTGAGCAGGAGTGACCATGTGGTTTTGGAATTTACAGTCTTAGGAAAAGGAAAAGCTCCATGTAGTCAGACGTATAGGTTGGACTTCAGAAAGGTAAACTTCAACAAACTTAGAAGTATGCGGGGTAAAATCACAAGGTCACATATATTTAAGAAGGGAGCTCAAGAATGGTGGGAGTTTCTTAAAAGTGAAATATTGAAAGCACAATTGCAGACAATTCCTATGAGAAGAAAAAATGGGAGAAGCCTGAAGAAGTGAAGGTGGCTCCATAAACAGCTCTCTAAAGACTTTAGAAATAAAAAAGACTTATTTAGAAAATGGAAGGAGGGCCTTATAACCCAAGGATGAATATAAACAAATAACCATTGCTTGTTGAGAGAGTTAGGAATGCTAAAAGGGAACACAGGCTGTGGCAAATCAAATGCAAGTCTGTGATCAGGCTGGCAAAAAAGGGACTATGAGGAGCATATTGCAAAAAACATAAAGCCCAACAATAAACATTTCTTCAAATACATTAGAAGCAGGAAACCAGTCAGGGAGGCAGTGGGGCCCTTGGATGACCAAGGGTTAAAAGGCTTACTGAAGGACGATAGGGAAATGGCTGAGAAGCTGAATGCATTTTTTGCCTCCGGAAAGAAGATGAGAAGTGTTTGCCCACTCCAGAACTGCTAATTTTGGAAGGGGTGTTGAAAGACCTGAGTCAGATTGAGGTGACAAGACAGGAGGTCCTACAACTGATAGACAAATTGAAAACTGATAACTCACCAGGCCCGGACGGCATACATCCAAGAGTTCTGAAAGAACTCAAAGTTGAACTTGTGGATCTTCTGACAAAAATATTTCGTTGAAATCTGCCTCCGTTCCTGAGGTCTGGAAGGTAGCAAATGCCACCCCCATCTTTAAAAAGGGTTCCAGAGGAGATCCAGAAAATTACAGGCCAGTCAGTCTGACTTCAATACCAGGAAAGTTGGTAGAAACCATTATCAAAGAGAGAATGAGTAGGCACATTGATGAACAAAAGTTACTGAGGAAGACAAAGCATGGGTTCTGTAAGGGAAGATCTTGTCTCACTAACCTGTTAAGAGTTCTTTTGAGGGAGTGAAGAAACATGTGGACAATAGATGTTGTTTACCTTGACTTCCAGAAAGCTTTTGATAACATTCCTCATCAAAGGCTCCTTAGTAAGCTCGAGAGTCATGGAATAAAAGGACACGTCCTCCTATGGATAAAAAATTGGCTAAATAGGAAGTAGAGAGTATAAATGGGGAATTTCCGCAGTGGAAGATGGTAAGCAGTGAGGTGCCGCAGAGCTCAGTACTGGGTCCCATGGTCTTTAACTTGTTCATTAATGATTTAGAGTTGGAAGTAAGCAGTGAAGTGGCTAGGTTTGTAAATGATACTAAATTGTTCAGGGTGGTGAAAACCAGAAAGGATTGT
This sequence comes from Heteronotia binoei, assembly GCF_032191835.1. Lineage (NCBI taxonomy): Eukaryota > Metazoa > Chordata > Lepidosauria > Squamata > Gekkonidae > Heteronotia > Heteronotia binoei. Next base: position 10,336,686 of record NC_083236.1, read on the forward strand.
GAGGTACTCCAAAGGGATCTGTCAAGGCTGGGTGAGTGGGCGTCAATGTGGCAGATGAGGTTCAATGTGGCCAAGCGCAAAGTAATGCACATAGGGGCCAAAAATCCTAGCTATAAATACAAGTTGATGGGGTGTGACCTGGCAGAGACTGACCAAGAGAGAGATCTTGGGGTCATGGAGATCTTAGGGTCACTGAAAATGTCAAGACAGTGTGCGACTGCAATAAAAAAGACCAACGCCATGCTGAGAATTATTAGGAAGGGAACTGAAAACAAATCAGCCAGTATCATAATGTCCCTGTATAAATCGATGGTGTGACCTCACTTGGAATACTGTGTACAATTCTGGTCACCGCACCTCAAAAAAGACATTATAGCATTGAAAAAAGAGCAGAAAAGGGCAACTAGAATGGTTAAAGGGTTGGAACACTTTCCCTATGAAGAAAGGTTAAGACGCTAGTGGTTCTTTAGCTTGGAGAAACGTCGACTGCAGGGTGACATGACAGAGGTTTACATGATTATGCATGGGATAGAGAAGGTAGAGAAAGAAGTACTTTTCTCCCTTTCTTACAATACAATAAATTGTGGGCATTCAATAAAATTGCTGAGCAGTTGGGTTAGAACTGATAAAAGGATAAACTGTAAGATTTCTTACATCCTACACCTGTAAATTACTATAAGCACAGTAGGCTACTACAAGAGTTTGAGCTGGTGCCAATTTTAATGTTATCCAGTGTGTAAGAAATTGGATGTAAGAAATATTGAAGGTTCTTTCCTTAGACTGAATGTTTGCTCTTGACAAAGCTGAGGTTGCCCTGTGCAACCCCAAAATGCAATAACTAATTACCTGCAAGCACGTAGAGGAGGAGAAGACATATTCCATTGTCGTTTATTGTGCTGGAATATTTTTGAACTTTGGGTTCCCGGTGCAGGGTCAATCAGCGAAGGATTGCATCCTTAAGAAGACATCTATATGGACGTTTGAATTGGGTATAGACACGGACTTGTAAGCTACTTACCTTACTGCGGATTTCACGCCATTAGAGACTTGTTTGCCTTTTGAGCTTTTGTCCTCTTGTGAGCGTGCATCAGTAATGTTTCAACTTTGATAAAATCGTTGTTACGTATTTATATACAGTTTGTAATTTGTCGTGTGGTTTTCTACTGTGTGCTGCTTATTACCCCACCATGAGCTTCTCTGCCTCCCCCAAATAATACCTGCAATCACAATGTATGGAACAGAGAAGGTTAAAGAGGAAATAGAGCTGCTGTTTTGAGCCAGAGTCCCATATCGGCAATACCTTCCCATTCCAGTACACACACATACACCCGAGAATGACAGCAGCAGCAGCTATGCAACTGACAACAAAAGTTGTCCTGACATGATTAGTAGAAGTTGGATTTTAAACATTCTACTGCAAGTTATTTACTGGGGAGTTTTTTTAAAAAATGAGAAGAAATCGCATCCATCAAGGTTTATTGAGGTACTCCATGGATCTCAGATGCAAGTCTGAATGATGAAATTGCCAGCTACAAATTAAATAATTTAACATCTAGCTCTTTCTAATTTTACAGGATCCAAACTTTTATTTAAAAAAAAAATTCTATACCTATATGAACAAGAAAATCTAGAGGCTATCTACAACAGGAGAGATTTTAGTAAAAACAATTCCTCCTATCGTGATGCAAATTAAGATTTAAGCATTTTAACAATAGGGCACTGCTAATCCTTTTACAGAGGTGTAAATAGCTATTCAGACTGTGTGCTTTGTTCCAGCCTTCAACAGCAGAAGTCCACAAAACAATCACACAGCTGGCCTATAAGCCATACAATAACAACATGCAGAAGCACTGTCAAAGTTTTTTTTTCAGATGTCTGAGGACATTTAAAGTATGTTGTGAAATACTCACATGAGAGCTGTAAAATATCCCCCCAAACTGCTGGACACCAGGGCAATGAGTTTCCACAACAGTGAGAACAGCAGAGAATAAAGACAGTGTGGGAGCAAAGTTCTCAAGTTTAGACTTAACACATCGAACTAACAAGAACACACAAGCAGTTCAACAGCGCTTTTCACCACACTTGTCTTAACAAAATCTCTATTTCAGCCAGCTCATTCCCTATTGTGTTTCTCCCTCTGGGTGGTCTTTCCAGGGTGCCACTTGAAGGGAATACATTAATAAAAAGGATGGGAAGGAAGGGAGACATAAATAAAGAAAAGCAAAATGGATGACATGATGCAGCAGGCTATGGATCAGGGGTCAACAAACAAGGGGTCTTTCTGTTTTACAGGTTGCTTCCTGGAAACAGTCTGATTAAACTGACAGCTTGAATTATGTGTTACATTTTGTAATGCACAATCCATCTGTGCTAAGTCCTCTTGAATGCAGCCGATGCCACACAACCAAAAGGTCTTGGCCTTGTTCCTTCTTAAACATAAGCTTGAGATATTCATTATCTTCCTAAGTGCTAAATCCAGGCTTTGGGTGTTTTAAGGTTCTAAATGAAGCATAGGTTAGTTATGGGAACCAGTAAAGCTCAGGACAAGACTTCAGTTCCAGTAGACTCCTAGTAAATTTTGCAACTTCCAATTCACCATTCATGGCCTTTTTTACTTATGGCCCTGTAGTTTGAAGCATTGGTCATAGTTTTACAATTACTAGACATGCAGATGTTCTACAGGAAACCCAAAGCACATAAATCTATGGAGGAGAAATATCTGGATGTTCAAGGAAGTTCTAAAATTTAAAGATGTGTCACAATGGCACAATGCATAAAAATTAAATATGGGATTTCTCAAAACAACATTTAAAAGAACAAGGCTGCAATCCTGTGCCCCACCAAGCTGCTTTTAAACACCATCAAAGGCAGTGAGATTTAAGCAACCTAACTGTGCACACAACAAAGCCTTAAACAGCTTTATTTTGGGAAGAGAAGCAAGGGTACAGACACAAGAGACACAACCAGTCTAACCACCTGCATACAAATTACCTCTATTTATAACAGCATAGCACTTGAACTAAACACACACAAATTTCACTTATAATAGAGTTAAGGATGATTATGTCATTTTCTCTTCCAAATGCGATGTCTGGAAATGCTAATTAAGCTCCAAGACTTCGGATGATCACTGTGTATCAGAGATTATTCAGCTGGTAAAGAGCATGCAAAACTATGTTAAATTGTATGCCAAGAATAACAAGAAAAGTGAAAGTTAGGCAGAAAGCTCCAGGTCATGATACAGTGCATTTAACAGAGACGTGGACCAATTTCGCACTAGGGCTTGTTCCAGGCAGAGAGCCCTTTTGCCCCCGGGGCTTCTCTCCATTTTCACATTAGCTGCCACAGAGCTGTGAGTTGGTGCGTCGCTTTTCCGCAGCAAGCAGAAACCGCTTGTCAGAGGATCTCGCTTGTTGCGGAATAGCGGAGCAGCAACTTGTGTGAAAATGGAGAGAAGCCCGGGGAGCAAAAGGGCTCTCCACCCAGGACAAGCCTAGTGCAAAATCGGTCCTGAAGGTGATTTCCCTGAAACACTGAATGTTAGACCATATTTCTCTAAGATCATACTACACCAGAGGTAAGCAACTACTGATCCAGCTGCTATGTACAGCATATCAATTACCTGGAGTGGAGGAGAAGGGGACGTAATAGCAATAATTATAGCAAGCAGAAGCCGCAAAGCATCCTCGTACCTGGCAGCCCTATGTGCAGACAGGCAGGAGTATGCAGCACTGGAGGTATTAAACTCTGACTAAAGTTCAGAAAGGTATTTTTGTGGAGGAGCCTGCAGAAGGACTGAGAAGACAGGCAGGACTGGGACTTGTTAGATAAGATGATAAATGCAGGTCCTTGAACGACAGAGAGAGAGCACAACACAGGGCTTTGCCCTGCTCACAGAGACCGACAGGAGGCACCAGGAATCCACATTGACTAGACGCCATCTATTTGATTGGACTGTAACTCAACTTTATCTTTTAAGGTTAATTTTGTTTAATTTGTTGTTTCTACTTAAACCCTAACGTTGCATTGTTGTTATGTTTTTGACTGACATGTTGTGACCACCCTGACCCACTTGCAGGGGAGGGTGAGATACACATATAATAAATCAAATCAGCAAAAACCCAGGGCAGACCCAGAAACGGTTAAGTGAGGACAGGGCAAATCAATGGGTAGGCGGAGCTATGCTGGAATCTGGGAGGATAATTGGCCTTCTGGGAGGATAATTGGCTTTTGGCCTTCTGTTCATGAACTCAAACTGCTTGTTACAAGACATGGGAACAAAAGTCAGGAATGCCAGCATTCTGAGTCTTTATTGCCCTTGGCCACAGAGTAGATCCTACCACTATTCCACCACTCCACTGAGCAAAGCATCAAAATATTTATACCCCACATCTTTTGACTTGTTATATAAGAGGATATGAAGCCTTCCTCCAATCTAGGAGACTTCCTTTAAAAATTAAGCAGCTACTTCATTGGAAGAAGAAAGGCTATTTAGGCTACCAGGAGCACAGCTGGATATACCCGAGTACCATGTGCTATGGCAGCATCACTGCAGACCTGTGCCAACAAGACAGATGCTTACTTACTGGAAACCAGCATGACTTAGGGGGAATGATTGCAAGCCCATTAAGTGGCCTGAGGGTCTAATAAGGCACCCAACCCCAACTCATGAGGTGTCCCACACTGGCAATAGAAAATGAGGCTTCCTGTGCCCACACTGCTGAGGCTTCCTGTGCCCACACTGCTGCCTCGGTTTTTACCTGGCTAGGGAATCAGGAGGTGCTTCTGCGTTGGAGGTATGAGAACACTGAGGTCCTTCTTCCTTGTTGTGTGTTGCATTTGCTGTCTCTAAAGAGGTCTTGCTGCTGACATCCCCCATTCTTTTCTGCTGCTTTAATGGCTCCTCCTCCTCCTTGCGCAAGGATACTGTAATGTCACTGCTTTCATCTGAACTTCTGTTTTCCTCCACTTGTGCACCACTGGCAAGCTGCAGACTGTCCCCCAGAACTGAAACACAAAGGATTAACCCTATTGCACTACATGAAATGTATTACAGCATAAAACATTTAGGGTGATACCGGACAGGTGTTTAAAGCCACCCGAGGGATGGGAGGTAGGCGAACCAAAAAAGTGCGTCCACATGCACACATTTGCCTCCCATCCCTATCCCACCCTGGTTCCACCCCTGGCTTGCCGGGAGCCTCTGAGGAACCTCCCCGACCGTCTGGAAAGCCAGGAGGTGCCCAGAGAACGCCGGGGGAGCCACAGACGGGATGTGAGAGCACTCCAGACACTCCCTGGGCAGCCATGGCCCACCCTTTTTCTAAGCACCATCTGGAAGTTCAGGGGCACTCCATTTCTGGCTGGCTCTCTTTGGGATGGCTTGAAGCCAACCCAAACCAGCTGTCTGATATCATCCTTATTGACATCATAAAGACTTAAGAAGTTTAACCAAAACAAATGGTCCAGCAAGCTAGTGTGGGTAAGTTGCCACAGGCCATGATGTTCTCTCCCCCCAAATTTGACCATCTCCCCCCTCAATGGTCCAAAGTAAAATATATCAAATGAATATCATAAAACCGGACAAAAATCTTCAACTGCATGCACTAAAAAAAGGAAACATTTTGAAATTTCAACAATCTTTTTTTTTTAATGTCCACTGGGGGAAAAAAACAGTAGAAAGAATCAAAGAGTTGGGAAGACAGCTGGGCCCTCTCCATTCACCTTCTGGGACCAGCTTCCCCCAGGGCCATCCTGTCTCAAGTGACAACCATCAGCCACCCTGGAGCCAAGGAAGGGGTGAGACCTCAAATCCTGTCTCATCAGCCTCTTTTGACTCATTTGTATATTTTGTGGATTTTACATTAGCGGTTTTTAAAAATGCACACACAGTATAACTATAAGCACACACAACAACAAGAAATGACATTAGAAATTCCAAGCACTGAATGTGCTGCTGTGCATTGAGCAGTTGACATTACTGTAATTATAAATGCTTATGACTCTGCCTCCCGACAGGAACATTCCCCCCCCCCCAATTAATCACTCAATGCACAGCAGCCAAGAAGGTCTGAGCGCCTGCTCCGGCTGCAACGCCACTGAGGATGTTCTCCGCAGCTGAGAACGAAACGTCTGGAAGGAAAACTTTCTCCAGTAGAACACGGCACTTGATCCCGAAAGATTCTACAAACCCTAATGGTAAACTCTTAATTTGCTCTTTTTCCTTTGTCATATAGCCCAGGTCTACCTGAAAAGCAAATAATCTCAAACAGATTCAAGGGCCAATCAGCATTCTCCATGAAATGGGGGGGGGGGATGTTCCTGTCGAGAGGCAGGGTCATAAGCATTTATAATTACAGTAATGTCAACTGCAGAGATCAGGCATGCAAGAGGAGCAAGAAATCATCCAGATGGACAACAGCCGGGATGACCTACTGTGTTCTGGGCCCACTACATCCAATCATAATGTGCAATTGACAAAGTTGTTCTTTCCTTGCACAGAAAAGCAGCCTTTCGCAAGAGGATCACAAGTGATTGAAAAATGATTTTGATTAAGGAATGGTTATTACATTTGCAGATGATACTAAATTGGGAGGGGTTGCAAATACAGTAGGAGACAGAATCAGGATACAGGATAATCTTGACAAACTGGAAAACTGAGCTAAAACAAATAAAATGAGTTTTAACAGGAATAAATGTAAAGTTTGGCATTTAAGTAGAAAAAACCCCAATGCATAATTATAAGATGGGGAAAGCTCGTCTTGGCAGTAGTATGTGTGAAAAAGATCTAGGGGTCTTAGTGAACCATGACTTGAACATGAGTCAGCAATGTGATGCCATACGCTAAAAAGGCCAATGCAATTTTGGGCTGCATTAACAGAAGTATAGTGTCCAGATCATGAGAAATGATGGTATCACTTTACTCCACTCTAGTTAAACCTCACCTAGAGTACCATGTTCAGTTTGGGGTACAACTATTTAAGAAGGAACATGTCCAGAGGATGGCAACAAAGATGGTGAGGGGTCAGAAGACTAAGTCCTATGAGGAAAGGTTGAACAAGCTTGGGTGTTTTTAGCCTGGAGAGGAGACAACTGAGAGGCGATATAATAACCATCTTCAAGTACTTGAAGGGATGCCATATAAAGGATGCTGCAGAATTCTTTTCTGTTGCCCCAGAAGGTTGGACAAGTACCAACAGGTTGAAATTAAATCAAAAGACATTTCAACTAAACATTAGGAAGAGCTCCCTGACAGAGCAGTTCCTCAGTGGAACAAGCTTCCTTGGGAGGTGGTGGGTAGGGATGTGCAAAAAAAAAAATTCGGAATTACACGGATTCGGAAGTACACGGGGAAAAAAATTCGGATTCCCCGTGTACTACTGAATACCGTATTTGGAATAGCCGCATATACAGTAATGCGCGGCTATTTCCGAATATACGGCCCTATTATACCCTATGGGCCATTGAAATCAATGGCAAATAGGGTATATTTGAAGCCGGTTTAAGGGAGAGCCCCCAAATTTGCAGGGGACCTGCAGGGGACTCTCCCATCCAACACCCCCAAGTCCCAAAAAGATTGGGCCAGGGGATCCCATTCCAGGGGCACCCAAAGAGGGTGCCCCTATTCCATCATTATACCCTATGGGCCATTGAAATCAATGGCAACATAGGGCATAATTAGAGGCTACTGGGGGGCAGGGGGTTGAGGGAGAGCCCCCAAATTTGCAGGGGACCTGCAGGGGACTCTCCCCTCCAACCCCCCCAAGTCCCAAAAACATTGGGCCAGGGGATCCCATTCCAGGGGCACCCAAAGAGGGTGCCCCTATTCCATCATTATACCCTATGGGCCATTGAAATCAATGGCAACATAGGGCATAATTAGAGGCTACTGGGGGGGTAGGGGGTTTGAGGGAGAGCACCCAAATTTGCAGGGGACCTGCAGGGGACTCTCCCCTCCAACCCCCCAAGTCCCAAAAACATTGGGCCAGGGGGTCCCTGTCTTTGGGCTCCCCAAAAGGCCCATTGCCAACAATGATGGGGAAAGCCCAATTAGCCACTTCCTCCACTACAATTGCTGTGGGAAAAGTGGCTTTGGCAAGAGGGGGGTTTGAGGGAGAGGCCCCAAAACTGCAGGGCAGCTTCAGGGGACTCCCCAGCATGCAACCCCCTGGCCCCAAAAGACAGCACCCATCTGTGGGCACCCCAAAAGGAACACTGCTCCCAATGGTGAGAAAAAACCAATTAGAGCCACTTCCTCACTGCAATTGTCGTGGGAAAAGTGGCTCTGGGGAGCAGGAGGTTTTGAGGAGAGCCCCCCAAACTGCTGTGCAGCTTCAGGGCACTGTCCCACACAAAACCCACAAGGAAAAAAAAAATTGGACCGGGGATCCAATTTTTGGGGCACCCAAAGCCAAACCTAACTTCACACCAGAGAATCTCTATAGGACCCAAATGCACTACATCCCTCTATCTACTCTATGAGCCCCGCAGGCCCCTGGAACCAATGTAAACCCAGTTGCCAACGTCACTGCCACACAAAACACAATCTGCTCAAGGTCTGCTCTGCAGACCTGGCTGCAGCAAACCCAGATGCCATCTCTCCAGCCCTGCCCCAAACAACACGGGGGGAGCTGGCCAACAACAAAAAGCCTGCTGTTTCTGGGTCTCTCACCCAGGTGCCAGCTTCCCTGCCACAGAACACACAATCTACAGATGCCAGCTCTCCAGCCCTGCCCCAAACAACACGGGGAGAGCTGGCCAACAACAAAAAGCCTGCTGTTTCTGGGTCTCTCACCCAGGTGCCAGCTTCCCTGCCACAGAACACACAACCTACAGATGCCAGCTCTTGAAGCCCAACCCCAACCCCAAATAGGCTACCCTACCCACCCAGTACTCACCCACCCAAATCTGGACAAGTAAAGGGACTCTAGTCCTTTTACCAACAAAAACTAAAACAAGAACCCCAAAACTGTCTTACCTTGTCTTCTCTGAGTCCAGGGAGATCTCTGGTAAGGCAGTGAGAGAGCAGCAGGCAGGAGCTGAAGCCAAGGGCCAGCCACCAGCAGCAGCACAATCTCTCTCACACCAACCCACATACACCAACACAGCAATGGAGGAGTCCCGCAGGAAGACTCCCTAAAAAGGTTCTCTGGCCCTACAGAGAGCAATTTCAAAAAATAGCACTGCTCTCTGATTGGCCAGACAACAGTGCTTACTTGGATACCCAAGTAAGCAAAAGATCAAAAATAACAACAATGTAGCTGATGGCTGGGCCATCAGCTACACAACAGCCCTGCAAAGCATGCATTTGCAATGCATTTTGCAAATGCATGCTTTGGATTGGCTGCTGGGGCTCCTCTTCCCCCTCCCCCCCTCCCTGATCCCAGGGAGGCTGGGAGAGGCGGGAAGAGGCCACTAAAGGCGGGAAAGCAGCTCCTTTGAGGCTGCAGAAGCCATTCCCGCCTTTTTCTTTGACAGCTTTGACAGCCGTATACTTCCGAATAGCTATTCGGAAGTATACGGCGAGCCATATTCGGCTGCCGCATAATAGGCGGCATTGGCATTCGGCTGCGGCCAATTCCGAATACAGCCGAATCAGTGTTGATTCGGCTGTATATTCGGTTCGGCCGAACCCAATGCACATCCCTAGTGGTGGGCTTTCCTTCCTTGGAGGTTTTTAAGCAGAGGCTAGATGGCCATTTGACAGCAATGCTGATTCTGTGAATGAGGCAGATCATGAGAATGAGAGCAGGAAGGGTTGCATCAGTGTTTACTTCTTGTGGCCCCTTCTTACATGCCCAGGGAAATGCTGTTCACCATTTTGGGGTCAGGCAGCAATTTTTATCCAGGCCAGTTTGGCCAGGGATCCTGAAGAGGTGGGTGGGGTTTTTTGTCATCTTCTTGGCTTGGAGCAGGAGTCACTAGGGAATGTGTAGAAGAGAGGTTCTTGTGAATTCCCTGCATTGTGTAAGGGGTTGGGTTCAACAATCTTGGCGGTCCCTTCCAACTCTGATTATAAGTACCATTTTAAGATTGTATTTTTTATCCTAATTTCAAAATCTCCTTTTAAAGCAGATTATTTATGTTTACAGCTGGAAGTGGAAAAAAACCAAACCAGAAATCATGGGTTTTAATCATCCTAATGACTTTTATCCATGAAAAAAACACAGATCCATGAAAAAAACACAGATCCAGCCTTTGAGAGAGCCAGTGACTGTCTGCCAGCCCAATTCCCCCTGAAACAAAGGCTCTCAGGTACATTCAATTATTTTCTTATATAACCTAAAACAAGGGTGTCAAATGTCTGGCCTGTGGGCCTGATCCGTCCCCTAGAGGGTTTCTATGTGGCCTTCCATGGTCTGCTTCCTTCTCCCTCTCTCCTGCTTCTGTCATCACCATTTTTGTTTTTCTCCGTAGTAGTGAGGCAGCCAAGCAGAGCAGCCTCTTCTTGCTTTTTCCCTCTTCCCCCTCCTTCTTCCCCAAGGGAGGGGGAGAGAGAAGGATTTTCAGCCAATGGAAGAGCTTGGTTCTTCAGCTGTGCTGTGTGATTGAGATGGCCTGGCTCAGCTAGAGCGCTCCAAACAAAGCTCAAGCTGTGCCAGGTTCTCTCAATCACACAGCAGATCTAGAGAGCTAAGTTTTTCCATTGGCTGAGGCTCCTCCCTCCCATTCCTTTGGGGAAGAGAGAGAGCTGCTTTCCTCAGCTGCCTTACAGCAGCTTTAAAACCAACAATGTAAGTAAGAGGTTTGCCTTGCCCCCCACCCCTCTCTAGTTAAGCTGGGTTTTCCTGGGTACAACTGGGTTCCCTCTTCACTGTATTCGTGCCATTATCCAATCTTTCTCAGTAGGAAAGCAATTGTTCAGCAATTGTGAATTGTTTAGATGAGGAATAACAAGAAGCCAGTGAGGTAGAAATATGGGGATTTTGAACTTAAGTCTTCCCAGATAGTAGGCTGATACCGACCATTATACATTGCTGTCTCTGTATTCTTGCACTGCCTCATAAGAGTTATTTTTCTGAGATAAACACATAGCCCTCAGTCTATGTCACTGTGCCTTCACATCTTCTTGAGCAGCACATGAAGCACCTTATGTACGTAAGTTCACAATGCCCAGCCATTTCATGTTTTCCCCTGGGTCCTAGGGCACAGAGCACTGGCCATGAGATTTCTGTAATGAATGGCAATAAATCAGAAGTAGGCTTGCAACTTATACACACCTGAACAACACCTGAGCAGCATACGCATTGCTAGAGCACAGACATTGTTTCCAGATTCTGATGCAATAATTCAGAGCAAGGGGTGTCAGTTATCAGACTGTTACATAAACGAAATATTACAAGAGTGCTAACATTTGAAGCATGTTTTATTTTGTTTTTTTCAAAAATCTTTAATTGCATTTGTGCCTTTTATAAAGTTTACATCTCTGCTACCTGACGTTACATTTTATGACACACATTGCCTGTTCCAAAAAGTCTCCTATGTCTGATCCAGCCCTCATAACAAATGAGTTTGAAACCTCTGACTTAAAAGCAACAAAGGCAATAGGGAGAAAAATGCAATGAAAAAAAATGTCCCTTTACCTAAACATGAAACAGAAATGGTTTAGAAAGCGGCACCCCAAAGTTGCAGCTAAAAGGCTCAGAAGAAATTTATCTTGCAAGGACTCTCACTCCAGTAGTTCAGACAGTAAATCAAACTTAATGCAAGCAGCAGATACTGCCCGGTTGCATCCATTGCCCTCCTTGGATTTAAAAATGGAGCCACTGCAATTTCCTCTTACTGCGACGGGCACCACTGTAAACATCCAGCTTAAAGAGAACAGCTTTCTTTCTCCTCCCAGCACGTCCCCCACTGGCCATTAGGTAAACATCACCATACCTGAAAATTTCTCTCTTGAGTACTCGTTTTCAGAAACAGCTTCCTCAGGGTGAAACACCAGTGAGATTGGCCTCTTAGATCCCTGGTCATTTAGTGCAGAGTGTGCATGTGTCAGTACTTCTCCCACAGATCTGCAGAAACTGTCGTTTTTTAAACTGATGGCTTTGTTCTCGGGACTTAATCTTCCATGCAACAGGGTGTTAACTTCAGGAGATGCTTTGCTTTCCAATAAATTACGACTGCAATTATTTGCCGGGCGTTCAACCGTTATGCAGCAAGTTCTCCCATTCTCAGATGATACGCCAGATGTGAGTGGCATTTTGGCACTTGCTGGCAGATATGTCTTCCCATATGTTTTGTCAAACTGATTTAAGCACTGTAGATCACTATTAGTTTGCACTACACAGCTGTCTATCATGTCGCTACTCTGCGATGGCTGCCTATGTGCATGCGGGTCAGAAATTGAAAAGCTCTTTATGAGCTGCGAAGATTTCTGCAGCGCAGCAAAATCTTCGGTGTTTGAGACAGCTGACATTTGGCGACCCATAAAGATGGTTGCTGTGTGATACAGTCCTCTTGACACGGCTGTTCTGGTGCTAACTCCTGCTTGTTTTGCTTCTGACATCACCTGGGGAAACAGAAGTGAGAACAACTCAGTAATTTTGCTTTTGTTGAATTAGATGGGAGTTGTCAACGGCATTCCTTGGAAGTCTCTGATCCAAATACTAACCGAGAGCTGACAAGATCAGATTAGCCTAGGCTATCCAAGTCAGGGTAGTATGTCCCTACTGGTACATAAAATTCTGCACCATTGACTACATTGCGCTTAAACATTCTAGATCTTTACCAAAATCCTTAGACGTGGAAACACTTAATATTTTTACTATAGAAGATGGCTACAAATTAGTGGCCTACCAAACCAGAAAAGAGCAAACCAACAGGAGTACATTAAGCTGTCTAATACACAGACGACAGGGTCTAGTATCATCTTCTCTGATTGAAAGTGGCTTTCAGGCCAAGGTCTGTTCCCAAACTTTCTGCCAGAGATCCTGTGTAGCTGGAGATGCCAGGGATGGAACCTGGTTCTGCACTAGGATACAAAGTTCCCACCGAACTCTTACTTCAACAATCATAAAAAGCTAAGTTTATTTAAACAGTATGAGAAGATACTATAAGATACCTTGAATCCCATGAACAAGTTTCATGTGCATTAGATAGACTCAAGGTAGGTTTTCAATGAGCCTTGTGCAAAAAGAAGTGCCAGTGCAAGCAAAAGCGGAAGTGCACTCTGTGACAGAGGGCGTTTTCACACAGTGCTTACCCCGGAGCGACGTCCCTCTTCACCGCGCAGCATCTGCGCGGATTTCGCACCAATTGCTCCGCAGAACCCGGAAGAGCCACAAAGTCCTGCGGCTTTTGCGTCGCAAATGTAAACTGGGTTTTGGTGACGCAAAAGCTGCGGGACTTTGCGGCTCTTCCGGGTTCTGCGGAGCAGTTGGTGCGAAATCCGCGCAGTCACTGCGCAGTGAAGAGGGACGTCGCTCCGGGGTAAGCCCTGTGCGAAAACGCCCAGAGACTGCCATACATACACAAAGCTTCTTCATAAGGTCCAAGCCACTATTTTCCACATGCTAGGGAAACTGGAAGATCCACAAAAAGATGGACCGAATCAATAAAGAAAGCCATAGCCTTCGGTTCGCAAGCCCTGAGCAAGACTGTCAGTGATAGGACATTCTAGAGGTCATTAATTCATGGGGTCACCATAAATCAGAGCAATTTTGAAACTGAAGAGCTTCCAAGGCAGTTTGGTATCCAGCACAGTATCCAGCACAGTCTAGAAAGCAGTCTAGCATCCAAAGGGGAAAAATGACAAATACATCACTGGGCATGCACAAGCTCATGCACACATTACATTCTTGTCATGCTTACAAAAATATTATGCTTTTTTAATACTAATATTATACATTTTGGATGGCTCTGTCCCAACTCATTGCAGCAGTTTAGGGCAGACAGCAATAATATCAATTAATTATACAAATACTAATACAAAGCCTGCCATTGCATTAAGCAGAAAATTGGGAGGCGGGGGGGAATGACACTATACACTGCAAAAGTGCAAAGACAATCTTAGTGACGGTGAAGGTTAAGCAATCCTGTGTTGCAGGACAAGGTTTTGCTCTTACTGCATTGGTGGTCCAAGTGCAACACTTATTCCCATAAGAGTGAATGACATTCTCCTACAAGGAAAGATACAGCAGCACCCAGAACGCTAATAGGGTGAGATTTAACCTCATTACCCTGCCCCCAGAGAATGTTCTATGGGGTACATTTTCAGTCTCCTCTCAACCCATTCCCAGCAGGGATTTCTTGGTCATCCCTAGAGTATGATAAAACACTTCCGCTGCAGGCCAAGGGGAAGAAGTTACAGATTAAAAACCCAACAAGTATGATAGCAGAAGTATCTAGGCTGAAGCGTCAAAGGCAAGGTGAAAGGCCTGTGGGTATAAAAGGTCTTTCCAATCAATCAAGCAGGCAATCAAGGTACATTGAAAATATCTGTATTACAGTCCCAATCCCGTTCATGTCAATGGACTAGTACAGAACTTGGGGAGGGACACTGGCTCAGTGGTAGAGCATCTGCTTGGGAAGCAGAAGGTCCCAGGTTCAATCCCTGGCATCTCCAAAAATGGGTCCAGGCAAATAGGTGTGAAAAACCTCAGCTTGAGACCCTGGAGAGCCGCTGCCAGTCTGAGTAGACAATACTGACTTTGATGGACCGAGGGTCTGATTCAGTATAAGGCAGCTTCATATGTTCAACTTTCCATAAATTGTGCCCTCCTCTGAATGTTCAAGCAGTTATGTATTGGTTTCCCAGTCTGTCCAGTCACAGATGACAGTTGGTAACATTCTGGAAAAGGGGATCCTATTATAACTATGAGGACAGGTGTCAGGATGTGTCCTGCCATGCCATGTTTTATTGCCCTGCCCAGAAATGTTTTACTGTCTTTAATCGCTGTATGTTTAGTGTAACCCAAACGCTTGATTGCTAGCCTGATATGGAGAGGGGGAGGAGGTGATGCTCCTTGCTTTGTAGTTTTAGAAGCTCTTTATGATTGAAATCTGGCATCTCTAACTCATGACTTATCTTGTTACCATAAGAATGACGACCTGGCACCTCCTTTACCTGGAGTACATGAGCGGCCTTGGTTATGTATGAACCAAAAGGACTGTGTTGTCTCTGGCTGATATACAACTTGATGTGAGAAACAGGAGGAGGGGAAGAGCCAACTTTGCCCGCACGTTTCAAGTATATACAGAGAGGATTGTGAGGAACTCCAAAGGGATTTGTTGAGGCTGGGTGAGTGGGTGTCAACGTGGCAGATGCGGTTCAATGTGGCCAAATGCAAAGTAATGCACATTGGGGCCAAGAATCCCAGCTACAAATACAAGTTGATGGGGTGTGAACTGGCTGATCAAGAGAGAGATCTTGGGGTCGTGGTAGATAACTCACTGAAAATGTCAAGACAGTGTGCGATTGCAATAAAAAAGGCCAACGCCATGCTGGGAATTATTAGGAAAGGAATTGAAAACAAATCAGCCAGTATCATAATGCCCCTGTATAAATCAATGGTGCGGTCTCATTTGGAATACTGTGTACAATTCTGGTCACCACACCTCAAAAAGGATATTATAGCATTGGAGAAAGTCCAGAAAAGGGCAACTAGAATGATTAAAGGTTTGGAACACTTTCCCTATGAAGAAAGGTTAAAACACTTGGAGCTCTTTAGCTTGGAGAAACGTCAACTGCAGGGTGACATGATAGAGGTTTACAAGATTATGCATGGGATGGAGAAGTTAGAGAAAAGTACTTTTCTCCCTTTCTCACAATACAAGAACTCATGGGCATTCAATGAAATTGCTGAGCAGTCAGGTTAGAAC
Source organism: Heteronotia binoei (assembly GCF_032191835.1). Lineage (NCBI taxonomy): Eukaryota > Metazoa > Chordata > Lepidosauria > Squamata > Gekkonidae > Heteronotia > Heteronotia binoei. Next base: position 10,352,505 of record NC_083236.1, read on the forward strand.
AGATAAAAGGAGGTACTTCTTCACCCAAAGGGTGATTAACATGTGGAATTCACTGCCACAGGAGGTGGTGGCGGCTACAAGCATAGCCAGCTTCAAGAGGAGGTTAGATAAAAATATGGAGCAGAGGTCCATCAGTGGCTATTAGCCACAGTGTGTATATATATATGTATATATATAAAAAAATTTGGCCACTGTGTGATACAGAGTGTTGGACTGGATGGGCCATTGGCCTGATCCAACATGGCTTCTCTTATGTTCACTGTCTGTATTCTTTACACTCATTCCTGGCAATTCTTACCAGAGGGTCAACACCTGTATCAAAACTATTAAACTCTACCTTATTCCATAAGCAAGAGTCTGCTTGGATGATACCTAGATAAGAACATAAGAACATAAGAGAAGCCATGTTAGATCAGGCCAATGGCCCATCCAGTCCAACATTCTGTGTCACACAGTGGCCAAATATATATATATATATATATATATATATATATATATATATATATATATATATATATATATATATATATATATATATATATATATATATACACACACACACACACACACACACTGTGGCTAATAGCCACTGATGGACCTCTGCTCCATATTTTTATCTAACCCCTTCTTGAAGGTGGCTATGCTTGTGGACGCCACCACCTCCTGTGGCAGTGAATTCCACATGTTAATCACCCTTTGGGTGAAGAAGTACTTCCTTTTATCCGTTTTAACCTGTCTGCTCAGCAATTTCATCGAATGCCCACGAGTTCTTGTATTGTGAGAAAGGGAGAAAAGTACTTCTTTCTCTACTTTCTCCATCCCATGCATTATCTTGTAAACTTCTATCATGTCACCCCTCAGTCGACGTTTCTCCAAGCTAAAGAGCCCTAAGCGTTTCAACCTTTCTTCATAGGGAAGGTGTTCCAGCCCTTTAATCATTTTATTTGCCCTTTTCTGAACTTTCTCCAATGCTATAATATCCTTTTTGAGGTGCGGCGACCAGAACTGCACACAGTACTCCAAATGAGACCGCACCATCGATTTATACAGAGGCATTATGATACTGGCTGATTTGTTTTCAATTCCCTTCCTAATAATTCCCAGCATGGCGTTGGCCTTTTTTATTGCAAACGCACACTGCCTTGACATTTTCAGTGAATTATCTACCACGACCCCAAGATCTCTCTCTTGGTCAGTCTCTGCCAGTTCACACCCCATCAACTTGTATTTGTAGCTGGGATTCTTGGCCCCAATGTGCATTACTTTGCACTTGGCCACATTGAACCGCATCTGCCACGTTGACGCCCACTCACCCAGCCTCAACAGATCCCTTTGGAGTTCCTCACAATCCTCTCTGGTTCTCACCACCCTGAACAATTTAGTGTCATCCGCAAAAATGTAAGATGATGCTTACATTTTGCCTGTAAACAATATCTCCTTGCCCCTGGTGACACTGAATAAACCCTGAACCAGGCTATGAGTGAGAACAGAAGTGGGGCAGGTGCATCAGACCTGGGGAAGGAGCAACCCAATGTACCCAACAAGAAGCCAGACCCAACCCTAAGGACCACAGGCTTGAAGAAGGGGGGGCGGGAGCACAACTCCTACTGCCCCAGCCCAACACCCAACGGAGGACAGTGTCTAGGTCTATCTGGTGGGAGTATGACCTGATGTACTGGTTCGAGAAGACCCTCCTGCATTAGGCCATCTCAGTGGCATTCGCAAAAAAAGATGCCCGACAGAAGGAGAGGTGCAAAAGCAAGTATTTGAGGGGGCAATGTCTCCGCTGAGGAGTTCTTCTTGGAACAAGAGGAGGAGGAAAATAAAGAAGAGTCCGATGAAGCGAACTGGGAATGAGCAGCCAGAGCCACCACTACCAGCAAGCTCAGCCACCTGAGAGCAGAAATGAACAAGATGAGGGAGGAGATGAGGCAAGAGATGCTGGAAATCATGAACTTCATGAAGGGGATGCTGAGAACAGCAATGAATATCGCAAAGAACCCACCAGTCCTGCAACAGGGGCAGAAGCAACTGCCCCAAGGACCCCCTGATGGCCAGCAACTGCCGCCAGCACAGGTGCCTCCAGATGGACAAACAATGCCAGAAGGAGCTACAGCAGTTCCAGGTCTGCTGCCTCAGCCACTACAGCCCCCAGTTGCCACAACTGGGCCAAGCCCAAGACCTGTGGGCCCCGTGGGGCAGCACAAGTTAGAGGCAAAGTTTGAAGGAGACTCAGAAGAACTTGGGTACTTCCAGGTCCAAGTACAACAGTTCCTGAGATAATGGGGGCCTACCTTCCCTAAATGAAGTGAGTCAAGTGAGCTACCTGGGATCTCGGCTGGGGGGCCCAGCAGCAAAATGATATGTTATACAAAGCCTGGTTGCTGGAGCTCCACACAGTCCAATAGTTCCTGAGAGCCCTAAAGGCACAATTCAAAGATCCCTTAAAGGAAGAACAAGCACACATGAAGCTAAAGAGGATGCATAAGCAGTACCAGTCAGTGAGCAAGTTTTTGGCAGAGTTCCAAGCCTATGCAACTACAGTACACAATTGGTCTGAGACAGTCAAAATTGAATTCTACTGCACTGGGCTGAACCCAGACTTGGTGAATAAGGAGACAATGCAGGACAACCCCTGCACCCTCCTGGAATGGATCCGAGGACAAGTGGTGAAACTCTTGTGCCAGAAGTACCAAGCAGGGCACAGGAGAAGCAGTGGCGAGTCCCAGGGAGAGGTGAAATATCAATCCAAAAAGACCCCCTCAATGGCAGAGAAAGAGCAACAGATGAAACAAGGATTATGCCTAAAATGTGGGGCAGATAACCACTGTCGATTGCCCTAAAACCAGCAAGGCCCCCACTGGGACGAAGAAGACGGATCCCTGCACAAGGCCTCTGAGAGAGCAAAACTGGACAGCTCGGCTACATAAGCTAGCAAGGGTCCATGACTGCTCAAGAAGCCAGCAACCAGGAGGATCTGCAGTCGGGCATGCCATCAGAAAGTGACAGGAGCGAGGCCCAGTCGTCAGGAAATGGGTGAGACCTGCTATGAAAGGCACAAAGCAACAGGCATCGACACACCACCTTGGGTGAGAACCAAGGGGACTTTGTTCTATTTCCCTATAACTTTCAATAACCCCAAGATGGGAACTCGTATGAGAGTGCATGCCCTGTTAAGACTTGGGGTGCAGTAGGGACTTATCAGCCCACAACAGTCACAGGACTGGGGCTAGACATGATACATCTCTCTGAGCCCATCCAGTTCGAGCAGATGTATAGAGCCTTGATGCGGCAAGATCCTTGCATGCTAGAAACTGAGGAAGTGCCAGTGGGGATGGGGCTCCACTGGGAAGAACAGACTTTTGTAGTGACCCCATCAGCCCAGTTCTCAGTGGTTTTAGGAGTGCACTGGTTGACAGACCATTTCCCCTATGTGTAGTGGAGTGAGCACCAGCTGTTTCCCAGACAACCAATGCAAGGAGCACAACTGGGATCCAGCTTGGGGCCCCACTCCTCCCCCTATTCCAGAAACTGTGTGCTTGAGTTGTGAGGAGTTGGGGGGAGATTCCTCCCAAGTATAGAAACTTAAGCCAAGTGTCTGAAGAAAACGGGGCAGATGAACTCCCGCTGCACACTTATTGACTATGCAACTGAACAAACAACAAACAAACAAAATTTTATTTGTATCCCGACCTCCCCGCCGGAGCAGGCTCAGGGCGGCTAACAACATAATTCAGGTTTAATTATACAAATAGATAAAAATACGTTTAAACGTCATGAACATTTTAATTAAAAATCTGCTTAAGTTTTAAAAATTAAATTAAATTAAATTAGTAAAAGTGCTAATGCTATGTTTACTTTTTATGATGGCGGTTTCCTTAGCAATTTCCATTTTCATCAGTGAAAGCCAATCGGAAGAGGAAGGTCTTGCAGGCCCTGCGGAACTGTTCAAGGTCCCGCAGGACCCGCATTTCCTCTGGAAGTTGGTTCCATAGGCTCGGAGCTATAGAGGAGAAGGCCAGGTTACGGGTACATTGCAGCTTCACCTCTCTCGGTCCGGGAATAGTCAACAAGTTTTTCCCGGCTGACCTCAGTGCTCTCTGGGGTTCATATGGGGAGAGACGGTCCCTAAGGTAGACAGGTCCTCGACCATATAGGGCTTTAAAGGTAATAACCAGCACTTTGTAACGAACCCGGTATATAACTGGCAGCCAGTGCAGTTCGCGCAGCCCAGGCTGTATGTGCTCCCATTTAGGAAGCCCCAGCAACAGTCTGGCCGCTGCATTCTGCACCAGTTGCAGCTTCCGGGTTCGGTACAGAGGCAGCCCCATGTAGAGGGCATTACAGTAATCCAGTCTCGAGGTGACCGTTGCATGAAGCACCATTGCCAGATCTTGGCGCTCTATGAAAGGAGCCAACTGCTTTGCCCGCCTTAGATGGAAAAAGGCTGACTTGGCAGTGGCTGCAATCTGGGCCTCCATTGATAGTGCAGGCTCCAGTAAAACTCCCAGGCTCCTAACCCGGGGCGCCGCTTTCAGCGGCGCCCCGTCGAAGACAGGGAGAGGTATTTCCCCTCCCCGAGCGCCCCAACCTAGGCAAAGGACTTCTGTCTTTGCTGGATTTAGTTTCAGCCCGCTCCTCCTCAACCAGGTTGCCAAATCCTGCAGGGCCCGGTCTAAATTCTCTGGGACGCAGTCAGGCCGGCCGTCCATTAGCAGATAGAGTTGGGTGTCATCTGCATATTGATGGCACCCAAGTCCATGTCCCCTGGCAATCTGGGCAAGGGGGCGCATATAGCTATTAAATAACATTGGTGAGAGAACTGCCCCCTGAGGCACTTCACAGTCCAGTGTGCGCCTCTGGGACCACTCGCCCCCAATTGCCACCCTTTGTCCCTGATCCTCAAGGAAGGAGGAGAGCCATTGCAAGGTAGACCCCCTCACCCCTACATCGGCGAGGCGGCGGATCAGTAGCCGATGGTCGACCGTCCATCAACATCAGCACCGCCACACCGCCCCGATCCAGATGCCGTTGGAGATCATCTACCAGGGCAACCAGTACTGTCTCCATCCCGAAAGCCGGACTGGCAAGGGTCTCGGATGGAAGCGTCATCCAGAAAGCTCTGCAACTGTGACCCCACTGCCCTCTCTATGATTTTACCTAAAAACGGTAAATTAGAGACCGGTCCATAATTTGCCAATTCAGCCAGGTCTGCTGTACTTTTTTTCAAGAGGGGATGGACCAAAGCCTCTTTTAGAGATGATGGAAAGCATCCCTCCGAGAGGGATCTATTTATGATGTCCCGTAAAGGACATTCAAGCTCCCTCAGGCAGGATTTAATTAGCCAGGAGGGGCATGGGTCCAAATCACAAGTTGTAGGGCGCGCAGAGGAGAGGATTCCGTCAACTTCCTCCAGGCCGAGCGGGCTGAAGTGATCCAGAGTTAAATCGGAAGACAGGCACGGGGCCTCGGGCTCATGTACTGTATCCAAGGTGATGGGCAGGTCCTGGCAGAGCGACGTGATTTTGTCTGCAAAAAATTTCGCAAAAGCCTCACAGCCTATTTCCAATTCTCTAACGTTTGGTCTGCCTTGGGGCAGTGTAGTTAAATGTCCAATTATTTTAAACAATTGTGCCGGGCGCGAATTTGCAGATGCAATCTTGGCCGCGAAGTACTTTTTCTTCGCGGCCTTGACTGCCATCTCGTAAGACCTCATAAGCGTTCTGTAGGATGTTCTCACCACTTCGCCACGAGTGCGCCGCCGCTGCCTCTCTAGTTGTTGGAGTCCTTGTTTCAACCGGCGTAGCTCCAAGGTATACCAAGGAGCCAGCCTTGAACGAGGATGCAGAGGACGTCGGGGTGCGATCTCATTGATTGCCCCGGATAGCCGATCTTGCCAGGCATCAACCAGGGCATCAAGGGAATCGCAAAGGGGCCAAGGATCCCGAAGAGCCGTTTGGAGCCGTTCCGGGTCCATCAGGCTCCGCGGGCGAGCCAAAATAGGCTCTCCGCCCTTACAGGGTTGTGGCAGCGTCTCCATACGAGCCTTGAGGACTAAGTGATCCGACCATGGTATCGCCTCCGTTGCGATTTCGTTCACTTGAATCCCGGTCGCAAAGATCAGATCTAATGTGTGCCCAGCCTGGTGCGTGGGAGCCGTGACAAATTGGGAGAGTCCCAGTGTCGCCATGGAAGACACTAGGTCCATCGCCTGAGTGGAGGCCGCGTCGTCGGCATGGACATTGAAGTTGCCCAGGACCAAGAGCCCTGGGTACTCCAGCGCCCAGCCGGACACCGCCTCCATCAGGGATGGGAAGGCGCTGGCCGGTGCGTTAGGCGGACGGTACACCAGCCAGATCGCCAACCTCTCCCCGACATCCCACGCAAGGCCAACGCACTCAATACCGTCGATCTTTGGGGCCGGGAGAGCCCGGAAGGAGTAACCCTCCCGAATGAGTACAGCTACCCCACCCCCCCGCCCGCTAATCCGCGACTGGTGAAAGACCGAGTAACCTGGGGAGGTCATCTGGGAGAGTGCCGTCGTCTCCCCCTCTTGAACCCAGGTCTCCGTCACGCAAGCCAGGTCAGCGTCCTGCCGAAGCAGGAAGTCCCTAATGGTCTCGGTCTTATTATTTATAGACCTGGCATTGCATAACACCAATGTCGGACGCGGGCAATTTCTCTTGATCCCACAACTTGTCACCGTTGGGATGGGAAGTAGACTAGAAGGGGGCCGAGCACTGTTTTGTCTCCGCCTCCTTCTCTCGCATCTCCGTCTATTCCCACCGTCATATCTTCCCCTCCCCAGGAGCACTGGAATCCCCTGACCGGACATCCAAACCTATTCTCCCAATGAATGGATACTGGGGGAGGGAAGTTGTACTCTATGAGCCCAGTTGAAAGGGTGGAACTGACAAAAAAAACTAGTGCAGGGCTTCATCCACCCCGCCAGCTCCTCCCACATGACACCAGTCCCATTTAGGAAGAAAATGGATGTCAGCCTGAGATTGTGCAAAGACTATCAGGGAATAAATGCTGTTTCATCCTCAAATGCCTATCCAGTCCCCCAGATTAAAGACCTGTTGGGGGTAGTGGCAAAGGGAAAGATTTTCACCGAATTACAAGATACTTACTTCCGAGTTCACATCAGGGAAGGAGACAAGTGAAGGACTACCTTCAACACCCCTTTGGGACAGTCTGAATATCTGGTGATGCCATTTGGATTACAAGGGACACCAGGAGTGTTCATGAACTTGATCGACAAGGTGTTACACAAATTTCTATACAAAGGGATGGTTGCTTAGCTAGATGACACGTTGATTTATTTGGAAGATCTCCCTTTGCACGTAAAGTTGGTGCAGGAGGCCACCCATTACAAGAACAAGCAAAAAGTCCACCAGATGGACCTAAATTGTCAAAACTGAATTTCACAAAGAAGAGCTGGTCTTTTTGGTGTACAGAGTATCTCGGGAGGGCTTGGGAATGGACCCAGCCAAAATCAGAGATGTACTGAGCTAGGAACCCCTCCCCCCCACCCCCCAAGACCAGGCAGCAGCTCCAATCCTTGAGGTTCACCAATTTCTACCACCCCTTCATAAAGAACTTTGCCCAAGTGGCACTACCCCTTACAGACCACCTCCTTAAGAATAAAGGGAAGGGTTTTGAAAGGATGAAGCCTGGGGCACTAAAGTGGATGAATGAATGCCGATGCATGTTTGAGAGACTCAAGCCGTTGTTCACCTCTGAATCTGTGCCGCATCACCTTGACAAGAAAAAAAAATCACTCTCCAAGTTAACACCAGTGATGTCACTATGGACATCCTACAAGAGGGGCTTGAGAAAAGGTTACATGCTTACATCTCCCAGAAGTTTTTGGAGATGGAACAGGACTGGTCAGTATAGGATAAAGAAGCCACAGCTGTAAAATAGGCCGTTTTAACTTGGTAGCACTGGTTAGAAGAGGCCAGAGTGCCATTCGAAGTCTGGACAGATAATAAAAATTTGGAAGCTTTATGCTCCCCCCACAAGCTTGGAGCAAAGCAACTGTGGTGGGCGGAGTTCTTTTCAAAGTTCCAGTTTACACTGAAACACCTCCCAAGGAAATCTAACCTCCTAGCTGATGTGTTGTCATGCTTGCCCCAGCATGAGAGTAAGAGGGGGAATATCACTGACTCTTTGTTCACAATGACCCAACAAGGGAGGGCAGTACTCACTTGCCACCAAACTATGAAATGGGAGAGCAGCCACCCCCCTTTACCATGGGCAGACAAAGTGAATGAAGCTCTGGCTCAGGAGGGTGATGCAGACACTGGGGAAGGATGGCTGCCTGTTTAGGAGTGCCTGAATCCCTGCTGAGCATATGTGTCTGAATCCCTGCAGGGAGAAATTCTGTGCCATTTCTATGATAATAAACTAGCGGGGCAATTTTGGGTTTGTAAAGACATTACATTTGGTCCAGAGACAGTCTGGGTGGCCTTGTGTATGCCAAGACATCTCCCGATATGTCTTATCCTGACCAGTGTACTTAATGGGAAAGAAAAGAGGGAGGAAGCCCACAGGATTGCTACAACCTGATAGGGAGGGACAACTGATAGGGGAGGGATGGTGGCTCAGTGGTAGAGCATCTGCTTGGGAAGCAGAAGGTCCCAGGTTCAATCCCTGGCATCTCCAAAAAAAGGTCCAGGCAAATAAGTGTGAAAAACCTCAGCTTGAGACCCTGGGGAGCGGCTGCCAGTCTGAGAAGACAATACTGACTTTGATGGACCGAAGGTCTGATTCAGTATAAGGCAGCTTCATATGTTCATATGTTCAACCATTGAAGATGCCTTCATGACCACAGGCAGTGATTTCTATGGTCTTTTATCACTGACCTTCCTCAAGTAAAGGGAAGATGGCAATTCTAGTGGTAGTAGATACATTTTCTAAGCAAGTCCATTTCATGCCGTGCACACAAGTACCACGGCCAGGAAGCTGCTTTATGAACATGTTGAAAGACTACAGTCTTTTCCAGATAAGGTGATTTCCGACTGCAAGTCCCAGTTCATGGCTAAATTCTGGAAGGAGTTCCTTAAACTGACTAGTATGGAGCAGGGTCTCAGCTCAGCTTATCACTTCGAAACTGACGGACAGCCAGAAAGGACCAATCAGATATTAGAACAGTTCTTAAAGTGCTACATCAACTTCCAACACGACAACTGGATGGACTTGCTGCCATTTGCAGAATATTGCTATAACAATAGCATCCATAGCTCGGTGGAGGCTACCCCTTTCAAATAGGTCTGAAGGAAAACTGTTCCTTGGACTGCTGGGAGGGACACCCAGTCAGGCAGGAGACTTTACGGACTGGTGGTCCAAGTTGGCTGCACAGTGAAACCAAATTAAAGAGATATTGGATAAGGCAAAACAGGACTACAAAACGCAAGCAGACAAAAAGAGATCCCCACCCTGGGAGCTCAAGGTGGGAGATTCACTGTATATCTCCACAAAGAATCTGAAAGGACTACAACCCACAAAGAAACTGGGGTGGAAATACATAGACTACTTTAAGGTGATGTATTTAATAAACAAAGTGATTGGGTTGCCTAAAAACCTAAAAAAATGTTCATACAACTTTTCATTTCAGCTTGCTCAAGCAGGACCCTGGAATGGACTCATGGTACCAGCAGCCCATGCCCCCCCTATCTTTGATGGTAGGTGGCCAACCCCACCAGAAGGTGGAGTGTATTTTAGACTCTGAGATCAAACAAGGATTTTGAATTTCCTAGTGAAATGGACCCAATTCTCAGAGGCTCATAACGAATGGGTCCGTGTTGATCATATACAGGCACCCAAATTAATCCGTGCTTTCCACAAGAAGTTCCCAGAGAAGCAGGGAGGAAAGTGATGGGGGGGGGGGGCAAGAGTCAGAATGTGTCCTGCTATGAGATATTTTATTGTCCTGCCCAGAGATGTTTTACTGTCTTCAATTGCTACATGCTTAGTGTAACCCAGTTGCTTGATTGCTAGTGTGGTGTTAGAGGGGGGCAGGAAGGTGATGCTCCTTGTTCTGTAGTTTTAGTAGCTCATTGTTTATGATTGGAGTTTGGCGTCTTATCTCGTTACCATGGAAACGAATAATAATAATAATAATAATAATATTTTATTTTTATATCCCGCCCTCCCCGCTAGGCGGGCTCAGGGCGGCTAACAGACACGGGAGTCTCATGATTCACATTAAACAATAATAGACATGGGAGTCCCGTGATTCATAAAACATAACAACTTAAACATTAATTACAATAAATTATTTAAAATACATAAAAACATATAAACATATAAGATATAAAAATAGGTGCTAAAATGATGTATTTAAGATGGCTGAGTGTCTATTCATTCATTAATCAGGTTCCGTCTTAGTTGCCACATGGTGACTCAAATGCTAACTGAAAAAGAAATGTTTTGCAAGCCCTGCGGAATTGGTTCAGGTCCCGCAGGGCTCGCACCATCTCTGGGAGATCGTTCCACCAGCGAGGGGCTATCACCGAGAAGGCCTGCTCCCTAGTGGCCTTCAACCTAACTTCTCTTGGCCCAGGGATTGTTAATAAGTTCTGAGAACCAGACCTCAGTGCTCTCCGGGGTACATATGGGGAGAGGCGGTCCTTTAGGTAGGCAGGTCCTCGGCCTCCCTTGCCTGGAATATGCACCTGGCACCTGGCGCCTCCCTTGCCTGGAATATGCAAGCAGCCTTGGTTATGTGTGAACCAAAAGAGCTGTGTTGTCTCCAGCTGATATACAATTTGACGTGAAAAACAGGGAGAGGGGAAGAGCAAACTTTGCCCACGTGTTTGAAGTATATCTTCATTGTATTCTTTACACTCATTCCTAGCAATTCTTACCAGAGGGTTAACTCCTGTATCAAAACTATTAAACTCTACCTTATATCATAAGCAAGAGTTTGCTTGGGTGATCTCAGTGATCCTTACAATGGGTCTGCACAACTTATACAAATATGAAAAGCTACCCACCAGTTAGTGAAACAGTGGCAGCTGAGAGTCCAATATCTTCTTTTGGTGAGAGGAAGTCCATCAATTAAGGGAGCCCAAAAAAACAGGCCACCGTTACTTTGCCCCTTCCCTCTCAAAACACGTTCCTCATGGTTGATACAAAGAGATCTAGCTATTTGGGGACCATTTTTATAACACATACATCACAATCAACGCCCACAATCAAGGGGCTTTCAAGGCATGCGATTGCCTTCCTATGCACAATCTTCCTTCGTGGCTCCCCATCCAAGTACCAAAGCGGCTTAATATCCGAGATTTGATGAGATCAGGCTATACCATGCAGCCTGCCCTCCACTTATGCAATAATAGGGGGGGGGGAATTCTGTTCTTTAGCTTACCTCTTTGAGAGAGTTCAGTTGTTCAAAGCATAAGCACTGTAAGCCTTAGAAATAGGACAGGATGTAATTTTTGTAAAATTATTATTTGGTTGGATCCAAAAGACTGCAAGAAGAGCTTCCATATCCAAATGCAGACTCTTCTTACAGCAGCCCTTTTACCTAGAAAAGTCACTCCTAATCGAAGGGACCCTTCAGATAGCGCATGATGAGATGGGGGGGGGGGGACGGGACAACAGAGAGATCCTGCATCCAGCAGTGGTTGGGTTATTTGGATCCCAGCTGTTTTTAATACAGTACTTTCACTGTACATAATATATGAAAGAAAGCAAGTAAACACTTCTATAAAATAGCAGGCTTAGTAACAATAGACATTATAGGAGTATGCCAGTATTACAGGCATTCCAGCATTTAGGTTAACTGACTACAGCAGAAAGTAATGCAGTTTTCTTAAAATCAAGAACTCTAAAGACAAATTCTTTCAGAACGTATCTCCAAAACGAAAAAGAAAGTTAGCATTTCATATATATCTGAACCAAAAGCAATTCATATATTGTTGAAAACCTACTTATATAGGTCAAGGTTGGTGAAGCTCATTGCTCTGCATATTTACGAAGAACGGCCTAAATTCAAGGTTTCCCTACTTTTAAAAATTCACAGCATGGGGAAAAATATCTATAAACTCAGATTAATGTCGGCTAATGCAATGAAGAAAGAAAAATGAAAACCTTCCTCCTACTATTTAAACAACAACAATAACATACATGCATGTTCACGCGCCCACACACACACACACAGAAAATAGTGCAGCCTCTGTTTCTTTTCTGATAAGAGTCTTAAATACCAAACAGTTAAATGCATAATAACATTTACTGGCAGCAAGACAGCCTGCTTAGCTGATACATAAAGCAGGTAAAAGGAGGAAAAGTTAATTTCTTGGCTGAATGATTCCATCGGTAGCTATAGGGCAAACTAGAAAGTCTTTTAGTAAAGTAGCAGTTGATTCTTCTATCAATCTGCAACACACATACTCTTCCAAGGAATGCATTAAATATGAAAATCATATCCTGTTATCATCTGTTTCCAGCTTTCCGCCAGTAAGCTTTCCTTAATGAATGCTCTAGCCTAAGGGACAAGCATGCTGTTGGCTTTTCTGAATAATGGAGAGATGCTCCCCATTCTGGCTTATTACAATATCAACTAGCTGAGGGGGTTTCACATATAGTCACAAGTGACTACTCTTGCCAGCATGCTCCAAGTTATTACAAGATGTTTTTAGACATTTCATCTAAAAGAGCTTTCCAGCTTTTAGGGAAGAAAAACAGCTCTGGTCTTGAACTGTATCATTTATATGGAGATAGAAAGAGGGATTAGAAGCCTGCATTACTGCAGATATATGGCAGAATATATTTAAGTATTCCTTGTCAGCCTTTGTCTGTGGTTTAGATATGCAATCTTTTCCCAGCTTTTGTATGTGTGTGTCTTCTGGAGGTGGAGGAAAGGTCAAAATGTACAAAATTATAAATGCTACATGTTCATGCTTTAAGTTTGGAGATGGTTTCCATACTTTTCTGAGTTTAGAACAAGACCCACAAGACAAATAGAGAACAAGGGGCAGAAGGGGTTTCCTACTGTTTCATGATCACACAGTGAATAATTACACTATTGCTTTTCCAGCAAGTGTTATGCAGTTTAAACTGAATTGTGAAAGGAACCGCATTTAACATAGTTTTGCAACGAAGTCTGAAACAAAGCAGAATAAAATAAAAACTAGTGAAAGCTCCTTATTAATAAAGATTATGGGTAGAGTCCAGCCAGAGCTAAGTGGTTTTAAGATCCATTGATTTAAATAACAAAAGACTTCAATATGTGCTTAATTTTCCCCTAAAGATCAATGGGACTTAAATATTTTAACATTAGTTGGATGTAGCTTACCTGCTTCCATTTTATTCACTTACCAGCTGTTTAACATTATCTTCCCCATCATCTTTTAATGTACTATGTTTCTGAAGTTCCAGCCTACTTTTAACTTTTTTTTCATACTCTGCCTAATACAAAGAGAGAGAGAGAGAGATGTTATAAATTAAGATTTTTTTAAAAAAACAATTTTGTTTAGGCAAATTGTGATCTAGCTGAAGTTAAGCAGGTATACATCCCATGGATACCAACTTGGGTGAAGCGAAATTATTACACTCTCCCATTGAGGTCAACAGAATTTCAAAATGCCTTGATTCAGCTGAACTCTATCTGCACATTAATATAAAGAATTATAAATACACACCACAGTATACAGTAACAGAAATATTTAACAATACACACACAAACACTAAACTGGAAAAGTTTTAATTTTAATGCGCAAGTATCATAACCACTCAAAAATTCAAACGCCTTTAATGTAAAACATCAGCATTTACAATATTATATAATTTTGTCCTTCATGTATGCACAACCATGTGCCAGATCTTCCATATACATTCACTTATTTCTATATTTATACCCCACCTTTCTCCACAGTGGAGACTCAACGCAGCTTACAACATTGTCCTTCCCTTCTCCATTCTATCCTCACGGAGATTAGGCAGAGAGTGGCTAGCCCAGGGCAATACAGCAAGTTGTTATGGCAGAGGGGGATCTGAACCTGGGTCTCCCAGATCACACCTAAGGTACAAGACCAAACAGGCTCTCTGCCTCATTGGACACAATTATCTTAATATATTCGGCAGTCACATACTATCTAAGGAAAAAGTTTTAGACTCACCTTCAGAGTCTGCAGACTATACACAAAGTCCAACGAGGCAATTTCATTAGAGTTTAAATAAATGCAAATTAATGAAATAAATGCAAGCGGTTACCCTTGAAAATTACTTTCAAGTGAAGACTGTGCTGGAGCTAGGCATTTACAAAAAGCTAAACTCTGAACTCAACATCAAAATGAATTTCAGCAACATTTAAGTGCTGATGGGCCAGAAACCAGTGAAGGACAACATAGCTACATCTTCAGTAAAACAACCCATCGTTTCAAGCAAACACTTCTTATACCACACTGGAAAACAACATGTGTCGGGGAAAACAAAGAGCACAGAAAGACAATCATTCATTAAAGCTATTCTAGAATGCTTCAACAAGCCAGTAAAATTAAAAATCAGATACCACACACAGAAAAGACATCACAAGGAATTTTAATGACATACCTAGAGAGATTTTACCCAAACTTTATTATTTTAAGTCCAATTTAATTGGTCATAGAACCAAAGTATCAGATACTTGGCAGGTGCAACAGGATGGGCATACTATTCGAAGTCCTTTGTGCTCTCAATCTTGCCCGATTCCCAAAGCTGCGAGGGCACCTTGGCTTATCACAGGAAGTGGATGATTGCTTTTGTTACACAAAAGCCAACCAATTATTCTAAAAAAAAGTATTAGGATTGCCTGGCACAACGAGTCCCAGCACAGTCTGGTTTCATCAACAGTATTGCCGATATTTATTACAGAATGGAACGTAATACCTTCAGCTTTTGAAGAGACTCTGACCTTGAAGCAAACTTTCTAATATGAGCTTCAATACAATCAAATTCTTTCAACAAATCTTGGTTTCGGAGCAGAGATTTTTCCTGACGTTCACATATTTCTTTTAAGTATTTCTTAAGCATCATGTGTTTCTGCTTAGATCTACAAAGGGAAGAAATTTTAAAAGCTGTTATTGCAAAAAGCTATGTGGCACTGAACGCTATCATTGTATTTTCAAAAGGTATTTTGCTGCCACGGTTTTTGACAGAAATTCTGTCTAAATCGCTCAACCTTAAGAAAACCTGTGGATGAAAAATTCCAGTACAGAAATATTTTAGTCCTTTACAGTTTAAAAACAAAAATAAGATTTTCTTCAACCTGCTAAAAGCCAGTTTTTAAAATTGATTTAAAAAAATAAACTAAGGACCCAGTCTACACTAAATGCAAGCTTGAAGATCTCCCAATACAACCCCAACATCCCATTTCCCCAGATCTTTGTAAAGGCCTCTTCAGCTACACACAGAGGCAGCTAAAGAGGCCATTACAAAGATCAGGAGGTCCATACATGCCACGCATAGCTGCATCCAACCCTCAATCTTTGTGTCGTTCAAATTACTCATACACTGAAGGATCTCTTTTATAGTGTAATAAGGAAACTGCACCATCATCATCTGGATTGGACCCCTAAGAATTTTTAAGGCATTGTAAACAACAAGGTAACTGCACAGAAATATCTGGTTATCGTTAATTATCAAAAAGACCTCCCCACAAAGAAAACAGACTGTCTTCTTTAGAAAACCATGGGCACAATCCAGCCAAAGTTAAGTACTTTCACGTTAAATCTTCCCAATGAACTGTGTGAATAAATTTAATAAAACTCCCCAAAATAGTATTTTTAAAAAATACTACTACTAATAAATACTAATAATTCTTGCACTTGAGAGGCAAGAGATAAGGACCTTGTGATAGTTGGAAGAGAAATAAAAGAATTTAAAAATGTAGCCAGAAGTGATATGTATGATTAGATGGAAGAAGGTTATGGTTTGACATAAATTCCAAGGCCCAAATGGCTACGAACCTATTGTCAGACTTATTAGAGCAAAAATGAGCATAATGTACAACCATTAAAATCTTCAGTGGGGAGTGACAGTGGCTCAGTGGTAGAGCATCTGCTTGGTGAGCAGAACCCCGGTATCCCCAATTAAAAAGGATCCAGGCAAATAGGTGAGAAAAACCTCAGCTTGGAGAGCCGCCGCCAGTCTGAGTAGACAATACTGACTTTGATGGACCAAGGGTCTGATTCAGTAGAAGGCAGCTTCATATATGTTCAATTCAATAGAACGCAAAAAAGCTGAATTTTGGCTGATTCTATACTGTTTTCCAATATTTTGCATTTTGGGGGACTATTTTAATTATATCAACAACAAGACTCTCACACCGTCCATACTTTCTAAAAAGATTATCCTTCATCCATTTAATACAGCAACATTTGTTCCTTATTTCAGAAGATTTGTTGCGTTGTTACACATTTATACATTCTAGTTTCCTAGCAAAATTTCCTACTAGTTAAAATACAGACACTTGCAAGTTTCACCTTTGCTTTACCATAGGTTTTTGGGTAGATTTCCTATATATTTATAATTTTATGTTTAAAATATGGGAAAAGAACAGATACCTGTCACTGTAGGAGGCACACTAACGTTATATGTACACAGAGTGGGAGAATTTTAAAACTACGGAAATATAAAATTGCACTATTTCATTCGGCCTGACACTAACACTAGAACAAAGCAGTAGTCAAGTTGAACCTTTAAGACCAACTAAGTTTTATTCAGAATGTAAGCTTTCGTGTGCTCTAAGCAGACTTCATCAGAAAAAAACGGAATGGCAAGCAGTTCTAAATATAGAGAAAGTGGGCAGTGAGTTAGTATGTAGAGTCATGAAAAAGTTTTTGGCAGATTAAAAGAATCATGAATTGGGGTCTGGGTTTGTTAGTGTTGTTAACTGGGCTGAAACAACAATGGAGGGTGATAAAAAGCAGATTGATGTCATAATAGGTGTGAAGTGCCATAAATAAGAGTTTGTTGTTAGTTCTGTGTTTAAATAGAGGGCATTAGTTTCTCAAGAAGTTTTAACATCATTCTAGTTTGCCATTAGAAAAAAAGAATACATTAAAATATAGTGGAAGATGGGTTGGTATATGTAATAAGATAAACAGCCAACATCCCTTATTTGAATGTGTCAATACAAAAAAAAAACAATATTCAGATACACTGTTCTAAAAGAGAAATACATTCTAGTTTGCCATTAGAAAAAAAGGGTACATTAAAATGTAGTGGAAGATGGGAGAGTGGGCACTTGGATCTGCCCACTTGGATCTATCCAAGATAGATAGATAGCTGCTCACTTGGATCTGACACGAACACTCTTTCCCATTCTAAGAAGTCTTTTTTCCCTACCAACATATATAGTTTTCCAGGGCATTTTTTATAGAAAAAGCCCAGCAGGAACTCATTTGTATATTAGGCCACACACTCTGACATCACCATTTTTTCACAGGGCTTTTTTGTAGAAAAAAAAATCAGCATGAACTCATTTGCACATTAGGCCACATGCTCTAATGCCAAGCCAGCTGGAACTGGGTTCCTGTGTGTTCCTGTCAAGAGGGTCTCTTGCCATGGCTGATGGTCTAGACCAGGGGTGGCCAACGGCACCTCTCCAGATGTTTTTGCCTACAACTCCCATCAGCCCCAGCCAACATGGCCAATAGCTGGGGCTAATGGGAGTTGTAGGCAAAAAACATCTGGAGAGCTACCGTTGGTCATCCCTGGTCTAGTGTATGCACTGTAGTAACCTCATGCATTGTTTTGCTATCATACTCTTTTGTCGCTAAACGCTCTCTTTCCTTTATAACAAGCACAAGCATTGCTCTGCCTAGTCCATGGGCAGCTCAAAGTCACTGTCTGCTTCCCAGGGATCTAGTCTGCAACAAAGCATGAGAATGGGACTCTGGGGGAGGGTCAAAGTGCTTGGTGCCTTTAGCTCTGAAATGTAATGGACTAATTAAGGTATATGAAAGGATAGCAACCGCCAGAGCCAGCACGTGGGAGTTGGTGAGGTAGGCGGCCACCTGGGGCACCACCTCACCATGGGGATGGGAGTGGAGGCAGGTGCCCCCTCCCCGCTCACGCCAAGGGAGCTCGCTTCAGAGTTAGCTGGTTGGGCAGCGGCTGCCCACGTCCTTCTTCCTGCGTTCCGAACGCAGGAAAAAGCACACGTGTCAAGCGCGCTTATTTCTGTAATATAATGGGTTATAATATAATAGACAAAGAGCAGGTCACCAGCTCTCTACTGCTCCCCCCTTATTTACAACCATTGGGCAAGTAATAAATCCATCTGGCCCAAGGATGTTTATGCTACAGCTTGGCTGGTACCGCTTTCAAGTCGCCTCTCCCACAGGTTCACACAGACAACTCTTCTCTTCTGCTAGAGAAGTGTGAGAATGGGAGATGTTTTTAATAGCCTAAATTTCTTAGTAATAAAAGAGATAGTGTGTAGTAACCTTTGAACCCGTGACTCAAGTATGCATCTGTAATGTAACCTTTGAAGATATCCTATATAGCAACTGTGTAACCCTGTATACGTCATTACTCCCAAGGCTTGTGTCCTTGGTACAGCTTCTGAGTTTCTAACAATAAAACAGCTTTAATTTAAAACAAAAGACTGCTTATTGAGAAATATCGACGCTTGACAACGCAGGTGGCTACTGTCCAGCCAGCTCCCTCTGAAGAGGCAGAGGGCTGGGCAAGGGAGCCCGTGCACTTCTTTCTGTATTCCGAATTGGAAGACATGAAAAAACACACAGCGGCTGCTACCCAAATAGCTCCTTCTGAAAGGGGGGAGAGGGCTTGGGGATGGGCGGGACACCAGTCCCTCACCCAGCCCTCTGCCGATTTGGAATGCAGAAAGAAGCGCGTGGGCTGCCACTGCCCAGCCGCACTGTTCCGCTTTGGAGGGAGCTGAGCAGGAACTGTGGCGGGCATTGGTTTTTTTGCTCCGATTGTTCAGAAAAAAAAAACACCCCCCCCCGCCCTCTGCTCAGTTCCTTATAAAGCAGGACAGGACTGCTGGGGGGGGCACGCTGGTGCAGGGCTCTGCCAGGGGCAGCAGAAACCCTAGCACCTGGCAACCGTGCCATTGTCAGTTTTTGCAAGGCCCATCTTGCCTTGCAACTCCAGTTCATCAATAAAGAAATCTTGCTAACTTCAAGAGTGTGTTGTTAACTGGAAGTCCAGGGACTTGACAGTTCCTGCTCAAAAAAATCCCTGCAGTTTTCTGGTATTTCTTAGGGCATGCAAGAAAGCCTTCAACCCCCCCCCCCTCTTTTTTTTCTTCATTTCCTCCCCCTCCCTAAAAAAAAAAATTCAGAGGATAAAATATTTACAGTAATAACTTGAATGCCCATTCTAAATGCAGACTCACAAATAACATAAGAGATCCCTGATGAACCTAGGCTACACAAAAATTAGCTGCTAATCAGATAATCAGATGAACAGATTTTTCAGTGCAATCACACTGTTGTCCAAAATGTTGTGGGGCCATGTTAGAATCATAGAATCATAGAGTTGGAAGGTACCTCTATAGGGTCATCTAGTCAAACCCCCTGAACAATGCAAGAAACTCACAAACACTTCCCCCTAAATTCACAGGATCCTCATTGCTGTCAGATGGCCATCTAGCCTCTCTTTAAAAACCTCCAAGAAAGGAGAGCCCACCACCTCCTGAGGAAGCTTGTTCCACTGAGGAATCGCTTTAACGGTCAGGAAGTTCTTCCTAATGTTGAGCCGAAAACTCTTGATTTTTCAACCGATTGGTTCTGGTCCTACCTTCCGGGGCCACAGAAAACAATTCCACACCATCCTCTAGATGACAGCCCTTCAAGTACTTGAAGATGGTGATCATATCACCTCTCAGCCACCTCTTCTCCAGGCTAAACATAACCAGCTCCTTCAACTTTTCCTCATAGGACTTGGTCTCCAGACCCCTCACCATCTTCGTCGCCCTCCTCTGGACCCGTTCCAGCTTGTCTATATCCTTCTTAAGATGTGGTGCCCAAAACTGAACACAATACTCCAGGTGAGGTCTTACCAGAGCAGAGTAAAGCGATACCATCACATCACGTGATCTGGACAGTAGACTTCTGTTGATATAGCCCAAAATTGCATTTGCCTTTTTAGCCACCACATCACACTGTTGACTCATGTTCAGCGTATGATCCACTAAGACCCCTAGATCCTTTTCGCACATACTACCGCTAAGACAAGTCTCCCCCATCCTATAACCATGCATTGAATTTTTCCTACCGAAATGCAGAACTTTACATTTATCCCTGTTAAAATTCATTTTATTGGTTTTAGCCCAGTTTTCCAGCCTGTCAAGGTCATCCTGTATCCTTTTTCTGTCTTCTGTGTTTGCAATCCCTCCCAATTTAAGATCATCTGCAAATTTAATAAGCAAATGATTGATAAAGATGTTGAACAATACAGGTCCCAGGACAGATCCTTGAAGCACTCCACTTCTCACTCCTCTCCAAGAGGATGAAGAACCATTCACAAGCACTCTTTGGGTGCGATCTGTCAACCAGTTACAGATCCACCTAATGGTAACAGGATCCAAACCACATTTTACCAACTTGTCAACAAGGATAGTATGTGGAACTTTATCAAAAGCCTTACTGAAATCAAGATAAATGATGTCTACAGCATTCCCCTGATCCAGCAAGGTAGTCACTTTCTCAAAAAAAAGAGATCAGGTTAGTCTGACATGACTTGTTCTTGAGAAAACCATGCTGGCTCTTAGGAATCTCATCCATTCTTTCTAAATGTTCCAGGACCGACTGTTTGATGATTTGTTCTAAAACTTTTCCAGGTATAGACGTCAAGCTGATGGGCCGGTGGTTACCCGGATCATCTTTCTCTCCTTCTTGAAAATGGGGACAACATTTGCCCGCCTCCAATCTTCCAGCACCTCTCTTGTTCTCCAAGAATTCTCAAAAATAATAGCCAGAGGCTCAGAAATTACATCCGCAAGCTCTTTTAGAACCCTTGGATGCAATTCATCTGGCCCTGAGGACTTAGTTTCATTTAAAGAAACTAGGTGTTTATGTACTTCCCCTATTCTGATCCTAGGTTGGAACTTCATACCCTCCTCATATGTTCTGTTTTTGCCATGCTGAGCACAGTTTCCCCCAGAAGAGAAGACTGAGGAAAAGTAGGAATTGAGCAGTTCCGCCCTCTCCATGTTAATAGAGTAATAAATCTAACACCTAAAGGCAAAACTGATCACTGCACCAGAGAAGCTTCTGGGGTACTACCTGCTTTTTGCCACCTGGTTCATTAAGGTGGCACAAGTTGCTGACTCACTGAGGCTCTTGGCTCTTCCACAGCTACCTGGCCTATTTAAACAGGCCCTCATGCTGAGGTGTGAGCGAAAGAACACTTATCCTGTGACCACATGAACTTCAAAACCCTGGATATGACAAGCTGCAATGGCCTGGAGAATACTGCTTCTTGCATGTGGAGTGAAGCTAAGCCTGAGCCACCATTTTTATTCCAGAGGGAGGATGAGGGTATGCATTTCTGTTCTACTGAGATGATCTGCCCCCATACTCTGATGGATCCAACAGGTTTTTGGATGGCATTAGAGATCTTCCTGCTGGTACGGTCAGCACTCCTGTCCATGCTCTGGTTGACCTCTGAAATGGGGTAATGACCTGGGCAAACTGACACAATTGCACCTTCTCTCAAATCTAGGAGCCTGAGCACCCCCTTGATATACTGAGGGACTGAGGACAATGAAAATACGGAGGAAAATGGACAGAGCAATCGTGGAGAACCAGGATGACTGAGACAAGGCATAGACTAGAGCTCATTTTAAAAGCTACTCTGTACCAGTGATAGTAACAAAGGAACAATACTTCTCCACCACCATTGCAGCTGCACAATACAGACCTGCAGAACAATTCTGGGTGGCCAAGGGCCTATTGGGTTCTGGTTAACAGGAGGAAGTAGACTGCTCTGCAGCCCACTGTGAACATTTTGCTAAGCATTTTTCAGGTGAAATCTCTCACACCTGTTCTGACTTGATATTACAAGCACCAGAACAGATGTTTCCAGGGTGTGGTATGTCCAGTTGTGTGGGATATCTTTGAGTTTGTGCAGTCTGAGAATGTGGACAGGATTCTTGGAAGTTTGAAACCTATCCTCAACTTGTACCACCTTGCCCCTTCTGGGTGCTTAAATCTGCTGGAGGGTTTGTGGATTGGGTGTGGGAGACAGTAAATATCTCCCTGAGAAAGGGCGTGGTCACTCCTGTCTTGAAGCGGGCAGTGGTGTGTCCACTCCTAAAGAAACCTATTCTGGATCCAGGAGAACTGTACAACTTCAGGAATTCCTGTATGAAGCGGATTATTGGGATCCATTCTAATTTGATTTCAGACCTGGCTATGGGACTGAAATGGTCTTGGTTACCTTGGTAGAGAACATGTACTGGGAGCTGGACACAGGGCTGCAACCATGTAAAGTCACCTGGACTTCCAGGCAACTTTTGAAACCACTGATTGTGGTATTCTTCTGGACTGCATTTCAGAACTGGAACTGGGAGGCACTTTTCTGTAGTGGTTTCACTGACAGTAGGTTTCAGTGTGCTGTGCTCAGGGACGGCTGCTCCGGAGGCAGTTTTGCAATAGATGAGAGCTAACAAACTGAAACTTAATCCTGACAAAATGGAGGTACTCCTGGTGGGGAGAAGATCTGGCCCAGGAAGTGGGTTATCTCCTATTTTGGAAGGGGCTGCGCTCCCTCTAAAGGAGCAGGTTCATAGCCTGGGGTGATCCTAGATCCTGCACTTCTATTGGATAAACAGGGAGGAGTGGCGGCTAAGGATGCCTTTTACCAGCTTCAGCTGGTGAGCCAGTTGTGGCTCTTTCTGGGCAGGAAAGACCTTGCCACTGTGGCGCATGCAGAAAAAAAGATATGGGTTCGCCAGTGAGTAGGAGGAAAAAGGAACAAGGTGCAAGGTTGAGAGTTCTATTAGATCTTCCAGATCCCATGATCACCGTAACATCTAGAACCCATGCCCTGGTAACATCTAGATTAGATTACTTCAATGCAGTCTATACGAGACTACCCTTGAATACTGTCCAAAAGACACATTTGGCACAGAATGCTGTGGTCAGAGTGCTGATTGGGAGAAAGCTGAATGGAGGAGATCATCAGGACCATGTCACTCCAGCCTTGTTCCATATACACCGGCTCCCAATCTGCTTCCATACTCAATTCAAGGAGTTGGTATTGACCTTTAAAGACCTGTACAGCCTGGGACCAACACAGGCCCCTTCTCACATATAAACCTATCAGTTCACTCCACTCATCTTTTTAAAAAACTATTGCAGATATAAAGATTTAAGAAATCAACATTTCCAAGTTACGTTTATAAACCAGAATTTACTGTTAATTAAAAACAGTGCAATATAAATTCCGTTTAAAATGGACTTACAAGCAGACATCAGATTGACGATATTTCAGCATTTTTCGTTCCAATTCCATCCTCTTTGTTTCACTGAAAGAAGTACAAAACAATCAAGTCAGTGTATAAATAGTAGTGCTCTAGAATAAAGAAAAGAGAGCCAGTTTGGTGTAGTGCTTAAGTGTGTGGCTCTCATCTGGGAGAACCGGTTTTAATTCCCCACTCCTCCACTTGCAACCGCTTGAATGGCCTTGGGTCAGCCATAGCTCTCACAAGAGTTGTCCTTGAAAGAGCAACTTCTGTGAGAGCTCTCTCAGCCCTACTCACCTCACAGGGTGTCTGTTGTGGGAGATGATGATAAAGGAGATGGTAAGCCACTCTTGAGGCTCTGATTCAGAGAGAAGGGCGGGGTATAAATCTGTGGTCTTAATATTATCATTATTATTTACTTCTATATATCCCCATCTATATATCTTTCTCTATATACCTACATATATCTACATATGCCCCATGGTGCAGAGTGGAAAAGCTGCAGTACTGCAGCCCAAGGTCTCTGCTCCCAACCTGAGTTCAATCCTGTTGGAAGCTGGGTTCAGGTACATGGCTCAAGGTTGACTCAGCCTTCCATCAATCCAAGGTTGGTAAAATGAGTACCCAGCTTGCTAGGGGGGAGTGTAAATGACTGGTGAAGGCAATGGCAAACCACCCTGTAAAAAATCTGCCATGAAAACATCATGATGCGATGTAACCCCAGAGTCGAAAACAACAAGCGTTTGCAAAGGGAACTACCGTTACCTTTAGAATCATAGAGTTGGAAGGGACCTTCAGGGTCATCCAGTCCAACCCCCTGCACAATGCAGGAAACTCACAAACACTCCCCTCTAAATTCACAGGATCCTCATGGCTATCAGATAGCCATCTAGCCTCTCTTTAAAAACCTTCCAAGGAAGGAGAGCCCATTACCTCCCAAGGAAGCCTGTTCCACTGAGGAATCACTCTAATGGTCAGGAAGTTCTTCCTAGTGTTGAGCCAGAAACTCTTTTGATTTAATTTCAACCCATTGGTTCTGGGGCCACAGAAAACAATTCCGCACCATCCTCTAGATGACAGCCCTTCAAGTACTTGAAGATGGTGATCATATCACCTCTCATCCGGCTCCCCTCCAAGTAAAACATCCCCAGCTCCATCAACCTTTCCTCATAGGACTTCGTCTCCAGACCCCTCACCATCTTCATCACCCTCCTCTGGACCCATTCAAGCTTCTCTATTTCCTTCTTAAAATGTGGTGCCCAAAACTGAACACAATACTCCAGGTGAGGTCTTACCAGAGCAGAGTAAAGCGATACCATCACATCATGTGATCTGGACACTTCTATTGATACAGCCCAAAACTGCATTTGCCTTTTTAGCCACCGCATCACACTGTTGACTCATGTTCAGCGTATGATCCACTAAGACCATGCATTGGATTTTTCCTACCTAAATGCAGAACTTTACACTTATTCCTGTTAAAATTCATTTTATTGGTTTTAGCCAAGTTTTCCAGCCTATCAAGGTCATCCTGTATCCTGTTTCTGTCTTCTACTGTATTTGCAACCCCTCCCAATTTAGAATCATCGGCAAATTTAATAAGCATTCCCTCTATTCCTTCATCCAAATCTTTTATAAAGATGTTGAACAAAACAGGTCCTAGGACAGATCCTTGAGGCACTCCACTTGACACTCCTCTCCAAGAGGATAAGGAACCATTCACAAGCACTCTTTGGGTGCAATCTGTCAACCAGTTACATATCCACCTAATGATAACAGGATCCAAACCACATTTTACCAACTTGTCAACAACAACAGTATGTGGAACTTTATAAAAAGCCTTACTGAAATCAAGATAAATGATGTCTACAGCATTCCCCTGATCCAGCAAGGTAGTCACTTTCTCAAAAAAAGAGATCAGGTTAGTCTGACATGACTTGTTCTTGAGAAAACCATGCTGGCTCTTAGGAATCTCATCCATTCTTTCTAAATGTTCCAGCACCAACTGTTTGATGATTTGTTCTAAAATTTTTCCAGGTATAGACGTCAAGCTGATGGGTCGGGAGTCTTTTTTCGCCTTCTTAGATGGGGACAACATTCGCCCGCCTCCAATTTTCCGGCACCTCTCTTGTTCTCTAAGAATTCTCAAAAATAATAGCCAGAGGCTCAGAAATTACATCCACAAGCTCTTTTAGAACCCTTGGATGCAATTCATCTGGCCCTGAGGACTTAGTTTCATTTAAAGAAACTACCGTAGGTGTTTATGTACTTCCCCTATGCTGATCCTTTTTTGTTGTTTTTAGCATCTTTGGCCAGCCTAAGCTCATACTGAGCTTTAGCTTTCCTAACTTTTTCTCTACAAGCACTGGTGATTTGTTTATATTCATCCTTCGTTATAAGGCCCTCCTTCCAATTCCTAAAGGAGTCTTTTATTTCTCAAGTCTTTAGAGAGCTGTTTATGGAGCCACCTCGGCTTCTTTAGGTTTCTTTCATTTTTTTTCTTCTCATAGGAATTGTCTGTGATTGCGCGTTCAGTATATTGTTTTAAAGAAACTCCCACCTCTCCTGAACCCCCTTCTTCCAAAGTATTTCTGACCATGGGATTTTACCCAGCATAGTTCTAAGTTTATCGAAGTTTGCCTTTCTGAAGTCCAACCTATAAGTCTGACTACATATAGCTTTTCCCTTCCCTAAGACTGTAAATTCCGAAATCACATGGTCACTACTGCCCAGGGTGCCCACTATTTCCACTTCTTCAATCAATTCTTCCTTGTTGGTGAGAATCAAATCCAAGATAGCAAGCTACTTGATTCCATCTGGACACTGCACTCTGTTGTTTTGTAATATCTGGAAGACGAAGCTGCACTAAGTTAGCTAGTTATAATTTACAATGTCTTTGTTTTTTATGGCTCACTTATCCAATGCTTTTGTTATGCTTAATCTTTAAAATAAACTTTCTTATAAATTTACCCTTTTGTTGTTTGCTTTTGAGGTCACAGCAACGTTGCAAAGCTTACCCATTAGCCTTGGAGTGCCTACTACCAATTCTTAAAAACTTACTTTGGGAACCCCTTGCTGCAGTTGTGTGGCTTGGTTTTCCCTAGTGCGCCTCTATTAGGCAGAGGTTTGATTGGGGGCCTGTGTGCTAGAGATTAACTCAGTTTGGTGGCAGCCGACCCTTCTGGTGTTTCCGGGGTGAAATACCAGACTTTGTTTCTGTTTGTACTATCAGTTAACAGGTCTGCTGGCAAAACTCGGCCTGAAGGTTGGCAGACGGTTACGATGACGATGACAGGAACAGCCCCTGCACCTACTGTTCAAAGAAATTCACTTTCGCCAAGCAGAACTGGTCTGTATGGGACAAGGAGGCGTACACTGTTAAATTTGCCTTGGCAACATGGCGCCCCTGGTTGGAAGGGGCCGAGGGAACCATCTGAAGCATGGACGGACCACAAAAACTTAAGAGGCCTTGAGAGCTCAGTGCAAACTAACTGTAAAGCAGATTTGGTGGGAGGGATTCTTTGCGCAGTTTGATTTTGTGTTAAAGCACATCCCCCGGAAAAAAACCAATTTCCTAGCTGATACATTGCCCCGCCTCCCTCAACATGACAGCCAAAGGGGAAGATTATAGACTCGTTATTTGCCCCCTCTCAATTGGGAGGGGCAGTTACAACTCGCTCCCAAACAGCCCGCTTACCTGAAATGGCTCAATGGGGGAAAGACTGAAAAAGGTTATTGAAGCCGAGGAACCCTCCATGTGCGCCCCCCCCCCCCAAGTAAATCAAGGGGATGGGAGATTTTGGTTTAAAGATGGGAAATTGTATGTACGAGAACAGCTGCACAGAGAAGTGCTTCAACACTGCCATGACAGTAAAATAGCTGGGCACTGTGGATTTGTAAAAACCCTACACCTGATACAACGGCAATCCTGGTGGCCACACATGAAAAAAGATATTTCGGAATATGTGAGTTCTTGTCCCATCTGTTTAATGGCAAAAAAGAGGGGAGGGAAACCCCCCCGGAATATTATGCCCTACAGAAACAGCTACCCATCTGTGGTCTATAGTATCCATGGACTTTATCACGGACCTGCTCCCCTCAGAGGGAAAAACAGTAATTCTGGTGGTGGTAGACACCTTTTCCAAGCAAGCTCATTTCATTCCGTGTTCTAAGCTGCCCACTTCAAAGAGACCAGCATACCTGTTTTTCCAAGACGTGGTGAAACTCCATTCCTTTCCAGATAGGGTGATCAGCGACCGCAGACCCCAGTTCATTATTGCATTTTGAGGAGCTTTTTGTAAACTGACACAAATGGAGCAGGGGCTCAGCTCTGCCTACCACCCCCAAACTGATTGTCTAACAGAGAGAGTGAATTCTGTCACTGAACAGTACTTATGGTGCTTAATCTCCCAACAACTATCAGACCGGGTAGACCTCCTCCCTTTCGCAGAGTATGGTTACAACAGCACCCACAGTTCTATGCAATCCTCTCCTTTAATGATTGTCAATGGATATGAGGGAAAACCTTTCCCGTACTTGCCGGGGGCGGGGGGACCAAAACCTCCCAGAGGACTTCGCACAATGGTGGACTAAATTAAGTAGGCCCTGGACAGTCATTCAACAGAACTTGGATATTGCAAAGGAAAAATATAAAAGGCATTATGACAAACATCATTCCCCCTTGAGGGACTTCAAAGTGGGGGGACTAGGTATTCCTGTCAACGAAAAATCTGCCTTTGTCACAACCTTCCAGGAAATTGGCTTACAAATATATTGGGCCTTTTAAAATCAAATGGATAATCAATGAAGTGGCTGTTAAAACTAGACCTACCCAAAATGTTCAACAAAATTCATCCAGTCTTTCATTCCAGCTTGTTCAAGAGAGATTCTGGTGGATCCACGTGGCACCCACATCCCCAAGTTCCAGCCCCCATCCTGGTGGGATACCAGAACCATCATGAAGTGGAAGAAATCTTGGACGCTCTTGTTAAAAAAGGGTCACTACTTTCTCATTAAATGGTTACATTTCCTCCCCCCCTCTCACAATGAATGGGTTGCAAAACAACACATGCTTGCTCCTGACCTTATTCAAAAATTCTTCAAAGCCTTCCCAAATAAGCCCAGGGGCTAGGTTAAGGGGCAGTATGACAAGATCCCTTGCCATGTTAATGCCTTGTTCTATCACTGTTCTGTGCTGAGACACCTGCTCTGCTGCTGGGAAAACAAAAGTATGTGCGCCCTCTAACAGTGTCTGCCTCTCAAGGTCATTACTATCTGTTAGAGTGTTTTGCTAATGAATTTCATAGTGTGAGAATGTCTGCCGTGTAACAATTTAATATTTTAAACTTACCTTGGGCTAGAAAATCAGGCACACATGTAACAGCTAACTGCTTCTATATATATTCACTCACCTGCAATCCGCCTTAATTTCGTCACTGGCTTTGCCAGTTGTACTATCCTGTCTTACAATAAACACTAATCCTGATGAAATGGAGAGTTGTTGTTATTGAATATAGTCGTAGACCTGACAACAGTATTCTCTGGAAGGCCATTCAAAGTTTGTATTTGTCTCAAAAAGTCTGTGGTGTTGCACACATTGCTGGGAGCACAAGTGGCATAGGGTCTTGGAACACTGTCCATATATCCAGATACCCCCTCAGTGATACTTCCTATGCTTGAGATAATGGGCGTCCTAGGTTGCCAGGCTTGCGTATTTTGGGGAGAAGATAAAAGGTACCTGGTTAAGGTTCCTCTGGTGTGTCTGAAATGATTTGTTCCTGAACGTGCAGTGGTAATTCCATTATAATCTTTTGTTCTTTTCTGTATTCCTGTGTGGGGTCTGAGTCCTGTTCTTTGTAAAAAGTAGTATTTGAGAGTTGGCTTTGAGCCTCCTGGATGTAATCTAGTTTATTCATGATGAAAACAGCTTGAATAAAACTTTGTTGGTCTTAAAGGTGCTACTGGACTCTTACTTTATTCTGCTGTTTCAGACCAACATGACTACTCACCTGGATCTAAATTTATCTTTGTGATATTTATATAAGCAGATTTCAACATCCAAAAACTTGTGATTATACATATTTTTCTTCCACTCACAACATATATACCAGGATTTATTATATTTTAGTTTTCAACAACCTTGCGATAAATTGCTACTTAAAGTAGCAAGACCTACCTCTTCAAAATAGCCTTCACCTAATGCCGAGTCAAGAAAGTCTCGCTGGACATATTTTAGTCACTGAATTTTACTAAAGACCTAAGTTATAGCACCACAATGTTAATTTTAATGTAAGTTGCTAATGTTTTAATGATTTTATAATTGTAACTGTATTATGTATGGTTTTATTGTATATTATAT
Organism: Heteronotia binoei; assembly: GCF_032191835.1. Lineage (NCBI taxonomy): Eukaryota > Metazoa > Chordata > Lepidosauria > Squamata > Gekkonidae > Heteronotia > Heteronotia binoei. The sequence continues at coordinate 10,382,303 of NC_083236.1, forward strand.
TCATATGTTGTGAGCCGCCCTGAGCCTGCCCTAGCGGGGAGGGCGGGATACAAATAAAAAGTATTATTATTATTAAAGTATCAGACTTGAAATTTGGTCAGCCCACGCCTGGGTAGAATGCACTTTATCTCAAAAAGAACCAATACCCAAATTGAGCTGGGTATTAAATAAAGCCCTTTTATTAATCAGTCTTTTGCAGATATAGAACATGAAATACTAGAATATTTTAAACATAATACATATGAAAATACATCTCCACTTATTATTTGGGATATGGCGGAATTTTGGGTTGGGTCTCTTATGAAATGGGCACTAAGCTCTTCAAACACCTTAGAAGCCTCTATATTTCTCTATGATCCTTTGCTGCAGTTATGAACGTGGCCACTAGAGGTCTAAGTCTTTCAGCACCTTAGAGTATCTATATTTACTTTTGGTATTAGGGCTAAATTAGGTCAGTGGGTGAGAGTTCAAGCTGCCTCTCCAGGCAGGAAGACCATATTTGGTTTGGTCCTTATTTGGTATGGCAGGAAACAAGATGGAGGAAGCCTGCTACAAAGTGGGTCGAAGGTGAAAGTAAACTGAAGACAATCTGGGCTCTGATTGTTTAATTGACTGCAAAATTGTTTACATCAAAGATGCAGCTGTGAGCCAATAGATCTGATAAAGAGATGGGTTGAAGACTTTATAAACCCTGCACTTTTGAGCAGAAGGGGCTGACTGTATGAGAGGCAGGGACCTTTTTGTCAGTCCAGCTAAGAAATTAACAATCCTTGTTAATTTCTGTTTGGGGCCTCAAACATGCTCAAACATAGAACACAGAGCATAGCTCAAGGAAATGGGACTTGGGACTTAGATTTCAAATGGGAAAATGTAGACCAATAAGGTAACGTCCCTGTTGCTTTTGGGACTTATAGTTTTCATTATGCTCTCTGCTTTATTGTAGAACTATGCTTTATGCTTGACTGAATTCTAACTGTGTAATTGTTTTCTTAACATATGTTCCCCAGAGAGTGCTTGGATCTGGCTCGCAAAATCTGCTGACAATCCCCTGGGCCGAAGGAGGTCAAATTGAAAACAACGAGAGAGAGGGCCTTCTCCGCTACAGCTCCCCGCTGATGGAACCAGCTACCAGAAGACGTATGGGCCTTGCGGGACCTTAACCAGTTCTGCCGGGCCTGTAAGACCATCCTTTTCCAGCTAGCTTTTTAATGTGGAAATTATACCATCACTACGCAAGCTATGTTATATCTGTAGCACCAATTAATCTGTAGTTTTAAATTTTGTTTTATTGATCTCTTAATTGCTTAACTGAGTAATAACTGTACATTGGGATATTTTATTATTTTATCATTGTAATGTTGTAATGTTGTATTTATACTATGTGAGCCGCCCTGAGCCTGCTTTGGCGGGGAGGGCGGGATATAAATTAAAAATTATTATTATTATTATTATTATTATTATTACTACTACTAACTGTACTAAGTTTATCCAACTGTTTGCTTTTCTATCCATGTATTTTAAGACTTCTGTATAAAGGAGAAACTTGGAGTCTAAAAAACTGTTTTGCTTTTCCAAACTGGGAGACTAATAAAATTTACCTACGAGGTCATAAAACTTATTACTGAGTATGTATTAGCCTTCTGATCTGCAGGTTGTTTTGGTTCCTGGAGGTGTATTTTGGGTTTATGCTGCTGGGGGAACGAAAATCCCCCAACAATTTTGGCGACCCATCAATATGATTTCAGAAGCTCCTGGTTGTTTCGGTAATTGGAGGTACAGGAGCTGTGCATAAACGAAAGCAGTTATCCAGGGAAAATACATTTCCATGGCAACCACCTATAAAAAGAAAAAATATTTTAAAAATGAAATATTAGCTAAAATCAGTGTCTCAGAAACTAAACAGACTGGAGGGGAAAAAACTATATAGACAGTTATTGGCAGAAAGGAAAAAACTCTTGAAATACCTAATTTTTTTTTAAAATATAATAAAAATGTTGGCACTCCAATTCTACAAATATGTTTATAATCCTGGAAAGTATGGAAAACAGGCATGAAAACTTTATTAGAGACAACTATGGTCAAATACATTCAGATCCAAAACAAATAATACATTTGTTAGCTATTATAAACATCTACAAGTCAAGTAACCCCTCCTCTGTTGATAATAAAAAATTATTTTGCATCCACTAAGTGTGTTGATAAAATTTCCTTTGCACATAAAAAATATGACCCCCAAGAAATCATATCTAGTATTAAATCTCTTCAAAAACCATTTAGAAAAATCCCCAGGTATGGATGGCTATCCTCCAGAATTTTAAATGAAATATCGCCATATCCTAGCATCGCCATTAGCTGTAACTTGGTTTTAGAGAAAGAGAGAGCCAGTTTGGTATAGTGGTTAAGACCTGGGTTTGATTCCCCATTCCTCCACATGCACCTGCTGGAGTGACCTTGGGTCAGTCACAGTCCTCTCAGAGCTATTCTGCTCAAGAGCAGTTCTTGAAAAGATTGCTCTCAGCCCCACCTACCTCACAGGGTGTCTGCTGTGGGGAAAGGAAGGGAAAGGAGACTGTAAACTGCTCTGAGACTCCTTTGAGTAGTGAAGGGTGGAGTATAAATCCATTCTCCTCTTCTTCAGGAACACAGTCGGAATCCAACATCATAGTTATCCCCAAAAAGGATATTTTTTTAAAAAAAAATTGCCTCCTACAGACATATCCCCTTTCTAAATCAGGACCTCAAAATATTAACAGCTGCTATAACCTCCAGATTGAAGCAATTCATTGCTTATTATGTTCACCATGATCAGTGAGGGATTATACTCAACAGGGATATATTTGGTTAATATATCCATTTTGAAGAAATATGCATATAAATATATATGGATATATTTAGTTATAATGAAATTTTAGTGGGTTCTCTGAATTCTCTGGTTTCATAAAAACGTTAGTCTCTAGTTCTGTCCCTTGCCTTTGTCCTTAATGTTTTTTTTTAAATAAATGCTGGGAATTCAGAGAACCTGCAAACCTTTCATTACAACAGTATATCAATATTTTAGTACCATTTTTTTTTTAAATGAAACCACGCGTCTTCGGGGTGGGGGTGGGGAGTGGTTTGATGAGCAGAAATCAGTGGATTAGCAAAAGCAGTATAGGGCCGGAACTGATGAAAAAAACTCATGCGGAAAAGCCATGGGTATTGGAGTATTTCTGATTTTGTGTGTGTGGTCTTGAAGCAAAGTATCTGAAAAAGGGATACTTTGTTGTGGTCATCTCTTTTATTTTTCTCCTGCTCTTTCACCAAGGAGTTCAGGGTGGTATACATTGCTCTCCATCATTCTATCCTCATAAACTTGTGAGGTAGGTTAGGCTGAGAAAGACTGACTACCCAAGTTCTCTTCATAAGCTCCCATGGGAGAGTGGGGATTTGAACCTGAATTTCTGAGGTCCTGATCCAAGACCCTAATCACTGCACCTCACTAGTAATTTATTAGCAGTTTTGATCATTGAAGTTCACTGAAGATCACTGAATAATCAAAATTCTAGCGTGATACGTTGTTCTCTAGACATAAGATCAAACAGATCTAGCTACATTTGTTGATATGACACCAGTATTTCCTGTATGGAAAGAACCATTTTTTGAAGTGCCTGCCAATGGAGTTAAATGAGCTTGCCACCAGATAAAGAAGCTGGATCTAGATACCCCTGGATGAAACCAAGTCTGACCTAAAAAGGTCGTTAAGGGAGATAAAGGTGAAACAAGATTAGACTCCAAAAATACTAGCTAAAAACAGATTAGAATCAGTTCCAAACTGATTCATGTAGTTTGTTTTGTGTAACATAATCTTGTTTGACGTGTTTCTAATCCGTTGTGAATTTGGGATTTAATATTCCAATTACGGTCTTTAGGTGAGATGCTTCATAATAGCATTTCAGGTCTGGAACATTAAGGCCTCCTAATTTAGTTGGGTGACAAAGAATTTTAAAGCTAATTCTCAGGTTTTTATAATTCCATAGAGATTTGTTTAATACTATTTGCCAAGAATTTAAGATTGTATCTGGAATATAAAAGGAGAGGTCTCTACAATAGAAGTTTTGGGAATATTATTGTTTTAATTAGATTTATTCTGTGTGGCTTAATATGCAATTCTGACACCAAGGCAGCTGGAACTGCATTCCTGCGTGTTCCTGCTCAAAAAAAAAAAAACCCTGAGCAAAGGTATTTAAAATACAACAGCCAACAGATCTATGGTGCAGCCTCACTTGGAACTTTTTTATTTTGATCACTGCATCTAAAAGAGAAACTTGAGAGCTAGGAAGACTGCAAAAGAGATTATTATGGCACTGGAACACTTGGCTACGGGGCTGGAGCACACTATAAAATTTTATACAGAATTATGCATGGAAGTGGATAGAAATTTTCCTTCCTCACTCAAAATATTAGAACTTGGGGGCACCCAATGAAATTTTTAGCAAGGGATTCAGGATGAACAGAAGGACATGCATCTTTACTCAATGATTAAATTGTGGGATTTACTGCCCGCTCGGTCAGCCTCAACAGATTCCTTTGGAGTGCCTCACAATCCTCCATAGTTCTCACCACCCTGAACAATTCAGTGTCATCCACAAACTTAGCCACTTTGCTGCTAACTCCCAACTAAATCATTAATGAACAAGTTAAAAAGCATTGAACCCAGTGCTGAGCCTTGCCGTACCCCACTGTTTACCATCCTCCACTGTGAAAACTGCCCATTTATACTCACTCTGTTTCCTATTAATTAGCAAGTTTTTGATCCACAAGAGGACTTGTCTTTTTACCCCTTGACTCTTGAGCTTACTTAGGAGCCTTTGATGAGGAACTTTATCAAAAACTTTCTGAAAGTCAAGGTAAACAACGTCTACTGGGCTCCCCTTGTCCACGTTTGTTCATCCCCTCAAGGAACTCAAACAGGTTAGTGAGACAAGATCTTCCTTTTCAGAACCCATGCTTTGTCTTCCTCAACAGCTTTTGTTCATCAATGTGCCTACTAATTCTTTTTAATAACAGTTTCCACCAATTTTCCTGGTATTGACATCAGACTGACTAGCCTGTAATTTCCAGGATCTCCTCTGGAACCCTTTTTAAAGATGGGGGGGGGGGGGACAACATTAGCTACCTTCCAGTCCTCAGGAATGCAGGCAGATTTTAAGGAAAGATTGAATATTTTTGTCAGGAGATCCACAAGTTCACATCTGAGTTCTTTCAGAATTCTTGGATGTATATCCAAGGCCTGGGGATTTATCCGTTTTTAAATTGTCTATCAATTGTAGCCTTTTCTCTCATCACCTCAATCTGATTCAGGTCTTTCAACACCCCTCTCAAAATACAGTTCTGGAGTGGGCAAACAGTTCTCATCTTCCACAGTGAAGACGGAGGCAAAAAATGCATTCAGCTTCTCAGCCATTTCCCTATCGTCCTTCAGGCCAATGTCAGGTTACTGGCCCTGATGACTAAAGGGAACCTCCACATCCGGTCTGCCTCTATGGGGCAATATCAGGGGAAGGCTTTGGCCTCTATGCCATGTTTGATAGCTCTCTAGGGTAACTTGTTGGCCACTGTGTGAAACAGGATACTCGACTACTGGTCTGATCCAGTAGGGGTCTTCTTTTGCTTTCACAAAATCTCTGCCAATTTGACCATGCAGATTCTTGCAGCGGTTTTTGAAGAATTACTATGTTATAAGAGCGGGATAAAATTATCTAACTTCACTCCACAGATTTGTTCAAATCCAGTCCTTAAAGTAGGTGCCAAGCATACATGCCAAAATTGTGACACAGAAGTAGTGCTATTACATTTTACATGGCCTGGGACCTGCCTATCTGAAGGACCGTCTCTCCCCACATGTTCCCCAGAGAGTACTGAGGTCGGGAACTCAAAATCTTCTCGCTATCCCTGGGCCAAAAGAAGCCCGCCTAAAATCAACTAGGGACAGGGCCTTCTCTGTTATGGCCCCTACATGGTGGAATCAGCTGCCGGAGGAGGTGAGGGCCCTGCTGGACCTTATTCAGTTCCACAGGGCCTGTAAGACAACCCTCTTCCGGCTAGCTTATACCTAGTCTACATCTAACTGATACGGGAAATTATATGTAGCTTTACCAGTTCTCTGTTATGCACATTGCTGTACTGTTTAATGTTTTTAGGTTTTAAATTCTTGAATGTTTTAAATCTTTATATTTTAAATGCTAGTTTAAATTATGTTCAATTATCTGTTGTGAGCCGCCCTGAGCCACTTTTGTGGGAAGGGCGGGATATAAATCATAAAATAAATAAATAAATAAAATAAACCCTGACCCACAACAGCCCTGACTAGTCAGATCTCACAAGCTAAACTGGGATCAGCCTTGGGGTCAGTAGTTTGATGGAAGACCACCAAGGAATATCATAGTCACGATGTAGAGGCACACAAAGGCAAACCACCTCTGAACATCTCTTGCCTTGAAAACCCCACCAGAGGTCACCAGAAATCAGCTGCAACTTGACAGTAAAAAAATTAAACACACTTTAATGTAATGCAAGATAACTAGACTATGCTAACGCACACAGCATGCACATGCCTACAATCATTTTCACACAAGGCAGACTACCAATTTTAAACATGCATGTTCAAACCTGTCCTATCCTTTAATTCTCACGCGGCCAAACCCTGAATAAATAAATGCCACAGTAGCAATACCCTCCTTAAGGCGGTAAATGCTAAAATAATATACAAGATTGGGGGCGGAGGTTTACCTTTGTGCACAAAATATAAAATTCAGGGCTGAGGAAAGCAATCTCAGCAGCAGAAGATTTTTACAGGCTCACAGTACAAGTGTGCCCATCATCAAAGCCCACCATTTGACCTTGCAGGATGAAACCAAGGTTCATCTACTGCAACATTCCATTTCCAAAGCAAGCAGCCAGTGAGATACCTATAAGGTAATGGTTTGCCCACCGCTTATCTCAGGATCTAGTATTCAAAGGCAAATTGCTTCTGTATCTGCAAACTCCACTTCATTATCCCAGTCAACTGATGTTGACAGATCTATTCACCCATGACGATAGAAAGACAGACATTTCTTTCCTATATACTGCCTTACTATATACTAAGGCTTTTTTTTATTTTAGAGGATTGAATACTCACCCTTGAATGTTAAAGTGGCACAGTTCAGAATTCTGTCATTTCACTTTATTCTGTATACTCTAAGTTGCCCTGAACCTGCAGCAGTACAATTCCATGGAGCACCCAAATGGCAGTGTGTTGTAACACTGCAGCCCAAAGGAGGATATTATCTTTAAATGTTCCCTTGCATCAAAATACACACAACAGACAGATCAGACAGCAAATGCTGCATAGTAGTTAGAATACTGGACAAGATCTGGGAGACCCAGATTCAAATCCCCATTCTTCCACAGAAGCTTGCTGAGTGACCTGGCACCAAACACACACACTCAGCCTAACCTACCACACAGGAAAAGGAAAGGTCCCCTGTGCAAGCACCAGTCGTTTCCAACTCTGGGGTGATGTTGCTTTCACAACGTTTTCACAGCAGACTTTTTACCGAGTGGTTTGCCATTGCCTTCCCCAGTCATCTACACTTTCCCCACAGCAAGCTGGGTACTTATTTTACCAACCTTGGAAGGATGGAAGGCTGAGTCAACCTCCAGCCAGCTACCTTAAAACCCAGTTTCTGCCAGGGATCAAACTCAGGTTGTGAGCAGAGCTTGGTAAAGCAATACTGCAGCTTTAACACTATGCGCCACGGGGCTCTTCAACCTACCACACAGGGTTGTTGTAAAGTTAAAAGGGAAACAGGAAGCCCTGTCCTGGATAGCCCAGGCAAGCTTGATCTCATCAGATCTTAGAAGTTGAGCAGGATCAACTCTGGCAAGTACTTGGATGGGAGATCTCCTTGAAATACCAGTAGTTGGGAGGACATGGATAGGCTCTATTCAGCCACCTCTCTGAAGAGCCTCCAGGCCCCCAGTAGCAGTCAGTCACCAGAAGCCACCATGACTTCCAGGTACACACACATAAAAAGAAAAAAGGGGAAGAGGGAGAATGTTATACGCTACTGTGGATCCCCACTGGGAAGAAAAGTGTGGTTTAAATGAAGTAAGATGCTAGAACAGTTTTACAAACATACCTACACATTTTGCTGGTCACTCTAGATATGGTATTTTGTCTAGGCAGGAAGAATGGAATCTGAAGATGGAAGAAATGACAACATTTCCTTTGTCATAGACAGATCACTATGTGCTTGAGTTTGTACTTACAGGGATACCAAGGCCCTGAAGGGGTGGGAGATCTACTAATATTGTCCTCCCCGGGAGACAGATGGATCCAAAAAGCTTTCTGGTGGCTATGAAGGATTTTCCTGTTGATGTGGCTGGTGCTCCTGTTAATGCCCTCCAGAACAGAGAAATTACCTGACAGGATCAAACCTAGGCTTCTCTCTCAAGTCTAAGGGTCTAAGCAGCACCTTGGTTTACTGAGGGGCTGAAGGCAATGAAAAGACAAGGGAGACAGCTAGAGCAACAGTGGAGGAAGACCTATGGTGAAACTGACACAACATGCACAAGAGGTCATTTTAAAGCATACTCTGTGGCAGTGATGGCAGCAAAGAAACACTTTTCTACCACCATTGTGTTTACACAGTGTAGGCCAATAGAGCTATTCTGAGTGGTCAGAGGCCTGTTGGGATCTGGCCAACTGGAGGAAGAGAACTGGTCAGAGGCCCACTGTGACCATGGTGCCTACACATGTTCTTAACCAGCACATGAAGCAACTTATGTACAAAAGTTCACAATGCCCAGCCATTTCATGTTTTCCCCTGGGTCTTAGGCTCAAAGCATTGACCATGAGATTTCTGTGTCATGAAATCAAAAGAAGGTTTGCAACCGACAAATATGCACGTGAACAACATCTCAATAGCATACTCAAGATTGCTAAAGCACAGACATTGTCTCCAGATTTTGATGCAATAAATCAGATCACCAGCTGTCAGCTATCAGAGACTGTTCAATTTTTTTAAAAAAATTGCAAGAGTGCTAATATTTTAAGTATGTTTTATTTTAATTTTTTTTAAAAAAATATTTAATTGTGCTCGTGTCCTTTACAAAGTTTACTTCTCTGCTAACTGACATTACATTTTATGGCACACAGGGTCTGGCCCAACAATGTCTCATTTATCTGGCGCTTATAACAAGTTCTCTAAATGACTTGGGATCAATATATCTGAAGGAACCCCTAATCTCCTATAAACTCAGCCAACCATTAGGGTCATCTTTGGAGGCCCTCCTTTCAGGTGCCTCCACCTTCTAAGATTAAACAGGTGGAAACCTGGGAGATAGCCTTCTCAGTCATGGCACCAAAGCTCCATTCTTTCAAAGCAATATTTTAATGTTTTAAGTATGTTTCCAACTCTTCTAAAAACTGTTCTACAATGTATGTTTTGGAGGGGATTAATTTTACCAGTTTTATAATGTAATTTATCATGGCTGTTTTAAATTTTTAGCCGCCTTGGTGACCCATGTAAGATCAGATAGGCGGAATAAAAACTGTTAATAGCAATAACACCTCATTGCTATATTAACAATCATCCCAACCCATAAATGCTACTTTTATTACCTTATTCTCATTTACAAAAATCCAAGTACACACACCATATCTTTGTATTTAGTTCACACCCAACTTAAAATTCCTGTTTGCCCCTCAACTCAGAAAAGCTTCAATTTCAAACAAGGATGGGAGTCCATCGTTGATTGCACAGAGGTCCATCATTTTTTAACAGTGATTTCGTCCACTGGCATGTCGTTCCATATCTTACAGAGTCAATATTCAATATCACGCACTTGCCCTTGCTTCCAGCTTTTCGCTAGAAGGAGCCACCAGCATTTGCCCTATTAAGAAACCCAAGGAAAGCCGTTTCATTAAAGCCCAGCATGCACATGAAAGGTGAAAATAGATTCTTTTTCCCCACCTTTCTCCAGCAGCACCTGCTCGTTATAGCCTGCTGGCACTGAAGAAATCAGCTGTGCATAAATCCCAGTAACTTCACAGACATGGTTACTCATATAGAGGAAAACTATAAGCTCCAATGCTACTTTTTCTTTTCTTCTTTTAACCTCAAACTCAGTTATCTCCCACCTTTTCTGGAGCAGCAGGGCTGCACAACCCGGCAAGAAGCGCCTCCCAGCTCAAGCCTGACCCGCTGCCCAGCAACGACACGCAGGCTACACCCCTGCCAGACGCATGAGCCACTCTGGACTATACCAACCTGAAGCAAAGGAGAGAAAGGAAGAGCGCTCAGGTAGAAGGTACCATTTCCCCGGGGGGGGGGGGTTACTAGGCTGCCGGCCGCCTTACCTGTCTCGTAGCTGCACCTGAATTCGACGGACCTGCTCGTTATAGCCGGAGTCCCCATCACCGGAAGCTGATGGGCTGGAGGCCCCGCACATGTTTATCGCGCGGACACCACCTTCAGCCACCCACCCTTGTTTACTTTTTTGAGGCGTCTCTAAGCCAGAAGCTGCTTCCCGACGTGCACCGCGGCCCGCCCCGCCCCCCTCCTCCCCGCCAACCAATCGCCACTCAGAGGAGCCCGTCCTTCCTCCCTTTCTGGCCCCGCCCTCTTTTGAATGCCGGCGCGTGGAAGAGAGTGAGGTTGCGTTCCGTGTTCCTTGGGAGGAAGTTGCGTTGCATTTCGAGTACGCTTAGGCTGGAGTGCGGCGCTTGCTCAGAAGGAAGCGCCGCTGAGTTTGCTCCCTCGAAAGGGTGCTGGAGATCTGCGCTTTGAGTATATGTTTCTCAGACGCATTTAGTAATGCATATTGGTAGTTCAGCTGGTAATCATGCAGTTTATAAGGCTGCCAGCTCTGGGCGAGGAAATTCCTGGAAGGGCGGACTTTAGGGAAAAGAGGAATGGATCACTGTGGTCTGCAGTTCAGTTATAATTCCAGGAGAAATGCCTCTTTTTTTGAGTCTCTGCAGCAGGCTTATCTTCAGTTTGCTTGCCTGTGGAATGTTTGGAAGAGGGTGATGGGCCCAGTATGGTGCTGGGGAAGCCATCCTCCAAGAGTGGGGTATAATGCCATAGAATCCATCAACTAAAGTCAGTTCTCTAGAACAAAGTTTGCGTCCTGTGACACCTTTAAGACCAACACAGTTTAATTCTGGGTTTAAGCTTCATGTGCATACATGTGCTTATACCCAGAAATAAACTTTGTTGGTCTTAAAGGTACTACTGGACTCCGACTTTGTTCTGTTGCTTAAGACTGGGGGGGGGGGGGGGGGGTGGCCAAACTTGCTTAACATAAAAACCACATCAAATAAACATCAGATGTTTGAGAGCTGCAAGACATGAACATCAGATATTTGAAAGCCACAAGACGGGAAGGAAGGAAGGCAGGCAGGCAAACAGATGAGGGAGAGGTAGAAAGAAAGCAACTTTAACTTTAAATACATTCCAAGCCACCAGCTGGCTTGGAGAAGTGATTTAAAGAGAGAAATGCCTTTTCCAAGTTGGTGGGGGCTTTGAGAGCCACACAATATGTGTGAAAGAGCCACATGTGGCTCCCAAGCATACATGTGGCTTCAGACCAACACAGCTACTTGAATCTCTGCTCTTCAGAGGAATGGATCACTGTGGTCTGCAGTTCAGTTATAATTCCAGGAGAAATGCCTCTTTTTTGAGTCTGTAGCAGGCATATCTTCAGTTTGCTTGCCTGTGGAATGTTTGGAAGGGGGTGATGGGCCCAGTATGGTGCTGGGGAAGCCATCCTCCAGAAAGTGAAAGATACTGAATGATTTCTGTGTGCATACTATATAAAAAGGTAAAGGTAGTCCCCCTGTGCAAGCACTGAGTCATTACTGAGCCCTGGGGTGACATAGGGCTGCCAATCCCCTGGTGGGCAAACCGGAAACTGCAGCGTACTGCTCAGCAAACACTAGAAATAAACCACTGCTTTTTTATGTTGCAAATAAATGCTTAAGCAATTTCTTTCATGATGATGCAATTATATTATTATCATCACAAACCAAAATTCATTAAATGTCCATAGAAAAATCAAAAAGTTATTTCACACCGCTCTTGTAAGGTAGTACTTTCAAAATCAAAATGTTATTTCACATCACTCTTGTAAGGTATGTAAAGTACTACCTTACAAGAGCGGTGTGAAATAACTTTTTGATTTTTCTATGGACATTTAATGAATTTTGGTTTGTGATGATAATAATATAATTGCATCATCATGAAAGAAATTGCTTAAGCATTTATTTGCAACATAAACAAGCAGTGGTTTATTTCTAGTGTTTGCTAATCCCCAGATGGGAGCAGGGGATCCCCTGGTTTGGAGACCCTCCCGCCTCCTTCAGGGTCACCAGGAAGTGGGGGGGAGATCTGCCAGTCACTCAATTATTCCCTATAGAGACCGATTCCTATAGGGTAAAATGGAGAATCGATCCATGGGTATCTGGGGCTCCGGGGGGGGGGGTGTTTTTTAAGGTAGAGGCACCAAATTTGCAGCATAATATCCAGTGCCTCTCCCCAAAATACCCTCAAAGTTTCAAAAGGATTGGACCAGGGGTCCAAATCTATGAGCCCCAAAATAAGGTGCCACTATCTGTCATTATTTTTAATGGAGGGAAGGCATTTAAAAGGTGTGCGGTCCCTTTAAATGTGGGGTATTTTGAGGAGAAGCACTGGATGCTATGCTGCAAATTTGGTGCCTCTGCCTTAACCACCACCACCCCCCCCCCCCCCAGCCTTTGGCGTTCAATTGTGCTTGTCACAACCTTGCTCCTGGCTCCATCCCAATGTCTCCTGGCTCCACCCCCCCAAAGTCCCCAGATATTTCTTGAGTTGGACTTTGCAACCCTAGGGTGATATCACATCACAACTATTTCTTGACAGACTTTTTCTTATGGGGTGGTTTGCCTTCCCCAGTCATCTACGCATTATTGTAGTCAGATAAGCTCATTTCTCAGTTTCTGCAACTATTTTGTCCTGAAATATTGTTTCAGACCTAATGGTTTTTAGCCAGGGAGGTAAGCAGTTGAACCTAAAGCAAGGGCACTGCAAACAGAAGTAACTAGCCTCCAGGAAATCTGATATACAGATTTTGATTCCAAAATCCAGATGAGACTGAGAATCTAATTTCTGACTTCCATCTTCTGTTTGCCCTGCTGTTGAAGTAATTTTTTTTAAAAAAAATTGTTTTTATGTTTGATTTCTGTGTGCATCTAGTAACTACCCCTCCTATCAGAGCACAACTGGAAAAAAAACCCGCCCCTCTTTTAAATTGATGGTTATGCTGGTAGTTGTGTAAAAGATATGTAGCACATCTGCATAATGCCCATGTAAGACTTCTGTTAATGAATCATGTCTTAAATGAAGAGCACTATAAATACATTTGTAATCAAAGAGCAAGTTAGCACCAGTGATCATATCTCCACAGAGCAATTATGGGGATCCATTCCTTGTGTCAGTTGATAGAAAATGGTCCTAATTAACATATTGAATTTGATGTTTAAATTTTAATAAATTTAAATGCAGCAAAGCACTTTCATTTAGGGTTACATTTCTTTGAAACAAAAATTGCTTTCTTATGATGTACAAACAGCATACATGTTGTTTTATTGGGGGAGGGGAGTGTATTTTGCATACTGCAATATTAGTCAGCGGGGCTTTTGTACTTCTCAGTTTAGAAGAAGCACATGATAAAAAGCAGCAAGTGTTGAAACTCGAAGAACAAGGCAAATTATTTTTAATCTTCAGACATTTTGAAGGAATCTCAGGGACTAGAAGCCAGAGCAATTACCCAGTGACTCAATACCCATTGAGAATAAGTTTACACGTGCTCCTTAGGAAACAAAGACCAGTTAGGAGCATGAAGATGATTTATGGTTAGTGTTAGGTACTAAGTTAATGGCTGAGCTTGAAGAAAACGTCCATTGCAGACCAGGATCCCGATGCCTGCATTCTAATTGGCTGTTCTGCTAGAATTGGCCAATCAGGAAATGAGGCATTTCAGAAGGAAATGCAAATGAAGGATCTTAGATGGCACAGTGGGATTGGTGAGTGCCTGCCTGAGGGGGGGTATGGTTTTCTATGTTCTAATTGTGTATAAATTTGTTCACTGCCAGTTTGTGTTGTGACTGTTTCTCAATAAATGTGTTCTTGTTACAAAGAGCTGACTGAGCCCACTTTATAACACTGGTGATGAGAATTGGCTATTAGGCAGCCCCTGAGTAATCTAGCTGAATTACTATGGCCATCGAGGAATTGTCACCCCAGTTGACCAGGACACAAGCAAGCAGCCATCCTGCCACTCCGATTGGTCAGAGAATATGGCTGCTAAGGGCCACATCGAGCCATTTGACTCATCAGCAGATGACTGGGACTCCTACATTACCTGGTTCAAATTCTACCTCACAGCCAATGGGGTCACCGAGACTGAACTGAAAAAGGCTACCTTCTTCAGTGTCTGTGGGCGACCCACCTTCAAGATTGCTTGAGCATTTGTAGCACCTACTCAGTTCAAGATGCACTTTTCGACATGATCACAGACAAGCTCCAAGGCCACTTCTCACCACAACCATCAGAGATTGCCTGCTGTCATGCCTTCTACAAGAGAGATCAGGCCCAAAGTAAATCATTGACAGACTTTGTAACCACCCTATGGCAAGTGGCACGTCATTGCAACTTTGAAGATCTTGAAACTACCCCGTGAGATCATTTGGTGTGCGGCCTGCAGAATGAGAAACTATAATGGCAGCTATTTGCAAAAAAAAACTTCAAGAGGGGATTGGTTGATGAGTTAATAAAAATTCTTTCTTTGGAAAAAAAAAGGGGGGGATTAGATAAACATATGGAACAAAAGAGTGGCTATTAGCCACAGCGTATTGATGAAATTCTCTGTCTGGGGCAGTGATTCTCTGTATTCTTGGTACTTCAGGGGGTGGCAACAGTGGGAGGGCTTCTAGTGTCCTGGCCCCACTGGTGGACCTCCTGATGGTGCCTGATTTTTTGGGGCCACTGTGTGACACAGAGTGTTGGACTGGATGGGCCATTGGTCTGATCCAACATGGCTTTTCTTATATTCTTAAAGAGCTCACATTCAAAATAGCTCTCAAAGAAGCCATAGCAGCTGAAGCTGCTGACCAGTTCACCTGGGAGGTCCACTAGATGCATAGTCCAAGTCCAAGGCTGTTCACCAAGAAAGACTAGAGGAAGAGTTGGGTCTTGGTAAGGTGAAGAAGAAGAAGATATTGGATTTCTATCCTGCCCTCCACTCCGAAGAGTCTCAGAGCGGCTCACAATCTCCTTTACCTTCTTCCCCCACAACAGTCACCCTGTGAGGTGGGTGGGGCTGGAGAGGGCTCTCACAGCAGCTGCCCTTTCAAGGACAACCTCTGCCAGAGCTATGGCTGACCCAAGGCCATGCTAGCAGGTGCAAGTGGAGGAGTGGGGAATCAAACCCGGTTCTCCCAGATAAGAGTCCGCACACTTAACCACTACACCAAACCAGCAAGCATACAGACTCACAGCCCTATGACAGTGTGCCCTGTGCCTGCTGTGGTGGCCCCCACCTGCAGAAGTCATGCTGATTTCCGATGTACAATGCCGGGACTGTGGGAAAACTTGGCACATCACCCATGCTTGCCAGGCTGCTAAATGAAGACTCTCCTCAACAAGCAACACACTGACCCTGGCCTGATCAAAAGGGACCATCCAGGTCTGAAGAATGCCACACCATTTCACAATGTTCCTGCCCTGCCCCAGATGCCCATAGTTCGACCTTCTGAAGTACTCAGGCAATTTCCAGCTGCTAAATCAGAAAAAAATCAAGGTAACAGTGAGCATGCAAGGCATGCCAAGTGAGATGGAAGTGGACTTGGGGTTGGTGCTCTCCATCATCTCCATGGGCACTTGCCACCATTTCTCCCCAAAGATGTCAGAAAAATGCCTTGATCCTGTCAAGCTCCGATACTCCCAATAACGATATCCTTTGTTTATTTCAAATAGATTCATTTATTAAGACCTAGAGATGCTAATAGGACAGGTAACTGAAAGAACTGAAGAATCAAAGCACACACAGATATATAATGGGGGTTCACAGAGAGGAAGAACTGCATATCAAAGAGATAAGGGTGTTTGAAGTTACTAAGGCTCTTCTTCTCACACTCGGGAGACATAACGATACTTCATGAGAAGTTAAAACCCCCCTCCCCTTTGCCAGATGGCCCTGGCTATTAGGTAGTAAATACTACAACCCAGCTTCTAAGAGAAAGAGATATGTAGGAGTTTGACAACCTGCAATCGCAACTTGGACAGGATGATGACTCAGTTCCTCCACAGCAGGTATTCTTTATGTACTGACAGTTCATGCTGGTGGGAACCGAAGGGCTGGAACTTGACATCTAGATGGACCATTGGCCACCCCCTCCACCCCCACTCTGGAAAAAGTGCAGTCTTTGGCTGAGTCAGTGGCCTCATCGGAGGTGTGGAGAGGCAGCAACAGAAGATCCTCCAACAGTGTGATGCTGTGAGCAGGATATGGGTCACTGACTGAGTCAGGCAGATCTAGGTAGCTGAGGGCTTTGGCGTGGCCCAAAGCCCTGTTGGGATGGTAGGAAAGGGTTTAGTCATATGACAGCAAGAACAAAGACCAATGCATCATCTGAGGCGACAGGATCTGCAGGGTCTGACGATCTGAAGCAAATAACCCTAGGAGAGGTTTGTTGTCAGTGATTATCTCAAAGTGCTGTCCATAGACATAGTCATGGAACTTTTTCACCCCAGCCACAGTGGCAGGAGCCTATTTGTCGATCTGTGCACAGTTGTGCTCAAAGATGACAAAGTCCTGGGAAAATATGCAACGGCTGCTTCCTGCCCATCTAGCATACAATGGCTCAAGATAGCACTGGTCCTTTATGGAGATATGTTGCAGGCAAGGACGATTGAGCATGTTTTTGACAGTGGTGAATGCTGGAGTGTTGGAGTCTAGAGAGGAATCCTGGGAAGAAGGGCCATCGGGAAATGAGAGCGACCTGCACTGAGCCGCACCGAGCAGCAGGTCGGAGATCAAACAGCGCCCCTGAGGGTGAGAATCATGGGAACTTTATTTTTCATCCCACTGCCCAAAAACGCTTCATGCATGTAAGGGCTTTGCTGGACTCAGGGTGTACTAGAGACATAATTACCCCAAAAATGGTAGAGGTTCTAGGACTAGCCAAGAGCCCTCTACACCACCCCATCCAGTTTGAACAAATGGATGGGACAATAATGAAGGGGGAACCCTGCACCGAGCAAACCCAGTTGGTAGCAATGGGGATAGAGGACCACTGGGACACAGAAATTTTTGTAGTAGCCCCCTCGGCCTCGTTTGACTTGGTGCTAGGGATGGGCTGGCTGGCCAAACACGAGCCGAACATTAGGTGGGGTGACCAAATCATAGACTTTAATGACCCAGCCTGGGACAGCCATAAGTAGCGAGGCGACTGGGGTCCCGATCCACCCCCGATGAATGAGAAATTATGCTTGACCAAAGCGGAACTAGATTACTTGGGCTACCAGATGTTGGGGAAAGGATTGGCGATGGACCTGGCCAAAGTACAAGCGGTTTTAGACTGGCAGCCCCCCAAAACATGGAAACAATTACAATCTTTTATTGGATTTGCGAACTTTTATCGTAATTTTATCCAGGGGTTTGCCCAAACCATGCTACCTCTAAAGGGAGGGAAGGGTCCCTATACAAAAAAACTAAACCAAAGGGAAGGGTCCCTATACAAAAAGCTTGGGGCGAAACTCACTTGGACGAACGAGTGTCAGAAAGCATTTGCAGTTAAGTTCGCCCTAGAAACTTGGTGCTCCTGGTTGGAAGGGGCTCAAGTTCCCTTTGAAATATGGACTGATCACAAAAGCTTAGAAGCCCTGACAGGTCAAAGGAAATTAACTGAGAAACAAATTCTGTGGGTGGGCTTCTTTCCCAAGTTTGATTTCAAATTAAAACACATCCCCGACTCCCGCAACTTTTTAGCAGACGCGCTCTACCGACTCCTGCAGCACAATAGCCAAAAGGAAGAAGTAATAGATTCCTTGATCTCTCCTTCCCACCTCGGAGCGGCTGTAATGAGGAGATCTCAGAAACTCCGTTTACATGCGGAGGAACATTGGGGGGAGAGGCTAAAAGCGGCAGTTGAAGCAGAAGGTGAGAGTCGACCCAAGGAAGTGTGCCGCGGAGAAGGGGGGTTTTGGTACAAGGACAAGAAACTGTATGTACCCGAGAGTTTGCGCAAAGAAATTTTACAACATTGCCGTGATAATAAGACGGCTGGTCATTTTGGGTACATCAAGGCACTATATTTCGTAAATCAGCAGTTTTGGTGGCCGTGCATGAAAAGGGAAACCTCCAGGACTGTTACAAGCCCTAGAAACAGCTAGCCGGCCATGGTCGGTGGTCTCCCTGGACTTTATAGTGAGCGATCCGGGAAGGCTCCCGAGAATCGCTCACTAATCGGGCAGCAGAGGGGCTTCGCAGCATTGAGGGGCTCGATTCCTGGACCCAGGGAGGGTCTGGGAAGGCTGGCAGCTTGACAGCACAGAGTGGGATCAACAGCGGTGGCTGTTCCCCAAGCCCACTATCGCTGCAAGCCTCGCTGCCCCAATTGCCATTTTAATGGCATCGTGGTTGAACACCGGCTTTCTTCTTCAATTTCAACTTTAAATTGCTGTTTGGATTACTTCCTTTAGACAAGTGGATTGTAAGTGCCTCTTTATATTTTTACTTATTTTCAAAGCGGGATAGCTGTGGTGATGGGACGTGGAGAGTGGGCAGTTCAAGTGGCGATCGTAAAGGAGAAGAGGGGGGAGAATCCTCCAGATCCTATTCCCTGCTTCTGAGGCCTCCGAAAGACTTGCCCTGAAGTTTGACTTTGTTATTATAACTTCGTGCCTTGAAGATTGTACTGGCTACCAGTAATTTTAGCATGAAGATTATCTAACTGATTTATACAGACTGGATTTGATTTGCTTCATCATATAGCCCTTTATCTTTCTGTGTGTGTGGAGTTGTGGTCAAACCACAAGGAGTTGAAGGATTGGCAAGCGTATTGGGCTGAGAAGACTAGTTGCTATATAGCCTTGGATCTAAAACTTTGACGCCAGAGAATGTCTTTTAGAGCTTATCTGTAACGATTTGAGGATACAGATTCTGAATAAAACTTTGCTGGTCTTAAAGATACAAAAGATTTCCACGGCTGTGCTGAAGGGAAGGCATCTATTCTGAATAAAATTTGACTGGTTTTAATTATATATACATGGAGCTATCTGGTGTCTCCAGTGGATTATAAAAATAGCTATTGGGCTGACTTTGATAAGATTAATTGTGAAGTTTCCAAACCTTTAAGTGGATTACAAAAATATTTGATGGTCTATAAGGTTTTTAGCATTTTTTTTCTTGTTCTTTAAACTTTTTAATGGATTACAAAAAGCTGGCTGACTGAAGGGGATCATTGCATCATTCTCAATTTTTCTTTTGGGTTTTCTGTGTTTTTTTCTTTTTTTTTCTTTGGTGGGGGACATTTGGACCTTTTTTTTTCTTTGCTTTTTCTTTAGTATTATTTTTAGTTTCCTCACTTGGAGATTACTTAAATTGGGCATCCAGCCCTGGATTACAATTGTCAGAAATCCTACATCTCTTCATTTGGGGATATCTGAATGGACTCTTGAAAGACTAGTCTGGTTTGACCTATTTATGTGGAGAATGCTTTTTTAGTGAACTGTTATTGTGAGCTAGACTGCTTGGTATCTGAGACACTGAAAGGTTGGTTTGGGTAAAAAGGTCTTGTTTAATATACTGCTCAGTATTGTTTGGGGTTGCTTAAATTGTTTCTTTAAGCAAGAAGGTTCTGTTCCCAAACAAACTGCTACTTTCTCATATCATAACTGCTACTTTTGTTGAACTTTGGGTTTGTAGATACAAAAAAGAACATTGTGTTCCAAACAGGTTGTCTAAGTGAAAACATCCAAAGTAGCATTGGTGTAAGGACCAATATATTAAAGGAGATGGACAATAAAGTAAACATTGGGTTTAAGGAGCCACAAAGGAAAAGGGAGAATAGAGAAGGTAGACCCTTGACCCCTTCGCCCAGCTTTTCATCTGGCCCAGGAAAGTTCACACCTGCAGCTATGCCGGATGACATGAAAGAAATGCAAAACACTCTTTTTTCTGCCATAGCACAATTGACTGGTAAAGTAGATAATATAGGCAAACAGATGGCAGCGATCAAAAATGAACTTCAAGAGAATAGAAAGCAAACGGCAGAGACTAATAAAGCTTTGAAGGTCTTAGATTCACAAGTGTCTGATAATACTCAAAAGGTGGAACTGGAAAAAGAGCAGAAAGTATATGATAGTAGATGTCTTCAATTGGAAATGGATAGAGCAGTTTATATGCTGCGGTTCCAAGACGTACTAGAAGAAAAATCTGAAAATTTACAAAAAATATTAAGCGAAGCTTTCTCAGAAATCTTACAAGTGACACCTGATAAAATGGAAGAAGAGTTTGATCAAGTTAGGTGGGTACCATCAAGCTTCACAAGAAGACAGCGCCCACCCTGTACGGGGAAGTGTCGTAGGCCAGAATGACGGGCAGCTGCTTGTTGAAGTGTGCCAGCAAGCTGTTCAAAGTCAATATGTCTTTTACCACCTGAAAAGTGGCGGCTTGCCAGCGACCCCAAACCAACGGGACCCGTTTGTCCAGAAGCCTGTGTAAGGGCTCAACTACTGCCACCTTGTGGGGGAGGAAGGCATGGTAGAAATTTAGAAGACCCAAGAAAGCTTGTAATTCTGCCTTGTTTGTGGGGGCAGGTGCCTCCCAAATGGCCCTAATTTTGTCCTTTGCTAGGTGGATTCCGTCTGCGTCCACCGTGTAACCAAAGAAATCAATAGTGAAAATCCCCAACATGCACTTCTCCCTTTTGACCTTGAGGCTCGCCCCATCGAAACACTATAGCATGGCCCAGAGTTGCAGGGTGAATTCCTTTTCAGTGGCTGCAGCGAACAGCACATCATTTTTTCCCCATATTTTTATTGTTTATTAATTAAAATATACAATTTTTCATTGTCTCATTGTTCCATTATACATTTCTTCTTCCCCATCCCTCCCCCCCTCAGTCTAAACTTCTTTTTTCATCCAGGGGCATAGGGCTTGAAGCTTCCACTGAATGTCTTCCTTCCGTTCCAGTTCAGGTAAAGCGACCATTTTTCTTTGATCCTTGATGTTTTATCTTCCCATGGCAAATCCCGGTTTATTATGTCCATTATCTCTGATTGAACAAATTCAAACAGATAATTATGCCAAGTTCTTTCTGTCCATTTATTTTTATCTTTCTACGCTATTGCAATTACTGCTTTACCAGCTAATGTCATTGCTTTTAATAGATCTTGATTTTTTTCCTACTATTGCATTGCCTAAAGTGCTCATCAACATCAACTCAAAATCTATATTTAGCTTAAC
Organism: Heteronotia binoei; assembly: GCF_032191835.1. Classification (NCBI taxonomy): domain Eukaryota; kingdom Metazoa; phylum Chordata; class Lepidosauria; order Squamata; family Gekkonidae; genus Heteronotia; species Heteronotia binoei. Next base: position 10,403,840 of record NC_083236.1, read on the forward strand.
ATGAAAAAGCTTATTTATTGTTCTTACTATATTTTCCCATACTTTTTAAACTTCATGACACTCCCACCACATGTGGGAGTACCATCCCTTCACTTTTCTACAATGCCAACAGTTTGGGCTTAGTCCTGGAAACATATTACCTAAGGTGGCAGGGGTTCTGTACCATTAATTTTTTAGCTTTTTGCTCTGTTATTTGAAATTCTGTACTCCATTTTCTTTGAAGGTGAGCTATTATTCCTTCTTCATCTGAGGTCATTTTCTAATAAATTACACCTACCAATCCTTTTTTAGTTTTTTCCATTAATTTATAAATCTCTTCTATAGATTCTTCTATATTTATGTCACTATTTTCAATTTTTTTAAAAAAATTTGTATATAAGCCTGCAGCTTTTAACCAGTATTTTGTACCTACTGCCTCCCCAAGAGCTTGAAATGGTTTAAAATATTTGCAGATAGCAAGTCCTGTACTCTACTATATCCTTTTTGTTTAAGTAGTTCCCCCCATTTATAGTCTATACCTTCTTCTTCCAAGATTTCCAAAGGTGACCATCTGGATATTCGTTTTAACCATTTTGGCTGCCACTTTTTCCAGATCATTAATGTACTTTTCCTTGGTCCTGTATCCAATTTAAGATCTCTAGCCCATTTATTTTTTTAAAAACCAAATTTCCCTACCCCTTTGTAGGTTTCATTTTCAAACCTAACCCATTTCTGATTCCCTTCTCTTTCTATTTCTAATAATGCTTTAAGTTGAAAAGCTTCATAATAATTTATTATATCCAGTACTTCCCATCCTAGTTTGGAGTTATGATTATATACTACCTTTTTTGCAATTCTAAATTTCTTAGTACCAAAAATCCATTCTCGTATTTTTGTGTTCCAGATACTCATTTTTTGTTTGTCCATTTCTAATGGTATTGTTTGAAATATAATAATTTTGGTATCCAAAACATTTTAACATTTACTTTAGCAGTTATACTCATGGTCTTCCTCCTCCATCCCTTCATAGCTCTTGTTATCTTTTCCCATAGCTTTTTATATTTTTTTCCACTATCTTATTAGTATTTTTATAAATTTCTATTCCTAAATATTTAAATTTCTTGACTCCCATTCCTATTTTGGTTAACCTATTAATTTCCTTCCTTTCCTTTGAGTTCACATTATAATATATTATTTCTGATTTATCCATATTAATTCTTAATCCTGATATCGCTTCAAAATCATCTAGTATGATTTTCGTTTCCTTAATTGCCTCTTGGGGATTTGTTATAATCATAATTATATCATCTGCAAATAAATTAATTTTCATCTCCTCCTTGCCCATCCTGCATCCTTCTATCCTACCTGAATTCCTAATTCTTCCAGCCAATTGTTCCATCGCCATTATAAATAAGGCTGGTGAAAGTGGACGGCCTTGCCTTACTCCCCTTAAGATTGGAAATTGTTCCGTATGTTCATTGTTCACTCTTACAACTGCTGTACCTTTTCTATAAATTTCCTGAATTGTATTTATAAATGGCTGGCCTATTCCATATTTCAACATTTTGGACCACAAAAATTCATGGGACAGTGTATCAAATGCTTTGTATACATCTAATTTAAGTAATCCTAGTTTCTTCCCCTGGTTATGGCATATTACATTTAATATATTTCTTATGGGGTGAGCTATACTTCTACCTTTCACGAACCCATACGGATATTCTTTTATTATATGAGGTATTACATTTCACAATCTGTTTGCCATTATTTTAGCAAAAATTTTATAATCTTGATTTAATAAACTTATTGGTCTGTATGAGCCCACTTCTTGAGGGTCCTTCTGAGGCTTCACTATTAAAGTTATTTCCACTCGCCTCCAAGTATTAGGAGCCCTTCCTCCCTTTAGAATAGTATTAAACACTGTTTGCAGTTCCGGGGTCAATATTCCTTTCATCTCCTTATAGAATTCTGCTGTAAAGCCATCTAATCCTGGAGATTTTCCAGTTTTTAACCCTTTTATTACCTCATCTATTTATTGGATATTTCCTTCTCTAAGCTTTCTTTATCCTGATCTTTTAAATTTGTTCCAACTTGCTCCACAAATTCAACTATATCTTTTTTTTGCATATAAAGTTTTGTAAAAATCCAGAAAGGCTTCTCTAATCTCCTTCGGGTTCTGCGTTGTATTTGCATGTATTCTTATACTTTTCACCCTTTGCTTATGCCTTTTACCTTCAAATAATTTGCCAATCTCCTATTTGAGTTTATTGTGATCCTCTGAAATTCATTCCTTACCATGGTTTGTTTTTTCCAAAGTGCTATAGAGTCAAGAGAATCTAGCTGTCTCTTAAATTCTTTACTTAATTTTTGCCTATCTGGGCAAAATTTTCTTGCTTGGTGTCTTTGTAACATTTCCAGTTCTTGTATTTACCCTGTCTTATTAGAAAACCATTCTTTTTTAATTTCCTTTTCCTTCATTATACATTGTCCCCTAATGACTGCTTTAGCTGCATCCCAAAGAATATCTGTGGCCACTGTCCCCCTATTTTCCTTAAAATATAATTTTAACTGATTTTCCATAAATTTTTTATCTTTTTCTTTAGTCATAATCATATTATTATATCTCCATATTCTTTTAACCTGTTCACCTTTTATTTCTATTTCTATACTCAACGGGGCATGATCAGAAATCCAAATTGCATGTGTTGTTATTCTTGGCAGTTCCCAATTATTTGATCTTTGAAAGATTATATGATCTAAGCATGAAGCTGTTTTGTGCCTGCTTGAAAAGTGAGTTGGTTGGGGGTTCAAACCTAAGGCTTCGTATGCTTCTATCAAATTCCACTTTTTCCACCTGATTGTCTTATCTTTAGTAACATCAGTGTTGAAATCTCCTGCTATTATTAATTCTCCTACAGAGAACCTCTGTAACTTTTGTAAAACCTTTACTAAAAAAATTTTCCCTCCTTTGTTTGGGGCATAAATATTTATCAATGTTATCAATCTATTTTGAAAGGAGCATTTAGCCAAGAGATATCTTCCTTCCCGGTCACTTAACACATCTATGAATTTAATATCATTTTTTTTGTGTACCAAAATTGCCACTCCCCTTGCTTTTGCAGTACCTCTTGCTTCAGCCAGAACCTCCCACCGTGGGTCATTAAATAATGGTTTAATATCCCTTTTGGCTTTGTGTGTTTCCTGTAAGCACATAATATCTATACTTTGCCGCTTTATAAGTCTAGCAAGTCTATACCTTTTGAGATTAGAACTTAAGCCATTGACGTTCAGTGAAAGTATCTTCAACATTCTAACCATATTCTTTTACAGTAAGATTCTCCCAACCCTCTGGATGAATATTTACTTTTTTAATCTTTCCCTTCCCATTTCCCAACTGCCCTCCCCCCCACCCCCTCCCACCTTCCCCTGACATAGAGCTTGTAACTGGGGGTGATTCCTCATTCCCTCTCTATGCCTTTAGGTATGCACATCCCCCCCTCCTTCATATTTAATTATATCCTTAACTTATGACCTTTTATTTCATGTTATGAATACTTCCCTTTTCTTATGAGGACGTCCTTTGCCGTTTGTCCTGATGTGTAGAGGGTTCTCCTTCCTCTTGTTCCAATAATGAAGTCTCCTCTATCGGCTGGGAGCCTATGTCTCCTGGGTCGATTCCAAACTTCTCTAGTAGTTTCACTGCTTCAGCTGGATTTCTTGCCATCAGTCTTTTCCCTTCTCTGAAAATTACTATAAAAGCTGGATAAGTCCATGTAAACTGTATTTTATTCTGGAAAAGCCTCTCAGCATAAGGTTTCATTAAGCTCTTTTGTTGCAATGTTTCCTGACAGAAATCTTGCCTTACAAACACCTTTTTCCCTTTATATTCCAATTGTTTAATTTTTTTTAGAGCTAGAAATACTTGCTGTTGTAATTTCTCCCTTGCAAATTTAATTATCACGGGGCGTGGTTCTCCCCCTCTTCTCCTACTCTGCAATCTGTGAACTCGTTCTATCTGCTGTTCATTTATTTTTATTCCTTGCTCTGAAATCCATTCCACCATGCTCTTCTCTAGGTGTTTAGCATCCACTTCTTCTGAAATCCCCTGTACAATTAGATTGGCCCTTCTATTTCTGTCCGAAAGCTCAATAATTTGTTTCTTCAATTGAGTAATCTGCTCCTTATTCTCTTTTGTGGCATTTTCAGCTCTTAATGCCATTTCTTTAACTCCTTTTAATTCCATATTTAATTGGGAGACTTCTTTCCTCACTTCTTCAATTTCTGCTCTTATCTTCTCATTAGATTCTAACATTAAATTTTGGAATTGCGTCATTTGCTCCGATAGCCCTTTCACGGTCATCGCGATTTTAAACAATCACTGTTAGTGTCTACTCCTTATCTTGAAAGTTAAATAAAAGTTTCCTTACGGCACGCAGCAGCTGAATTTTCAGGTCAGACTGTTCTCTGTTTCTTAATCACACTCCTCTTTTATCTTCACGCTGTAATAGAGATGTTTACATTCCTTTTAGGTCGTAAATCTTTTTCTTTCTTGGAGGGGGAAGGCTTCGGCTTCTTACTCACTAGAGCATGCACACCCGAGAAAAGCGATCAGCATATCATCAAAGAACAGTTGGACCCTTGGGATACCTTTTAAGAGAGTCCATTAAGTTCTGGAAGATCCCTTGGGCCACATGGACCTCAAGCTGCAGCCACTTGACCCGGAAGGCCCCCCTGTGAGTTACGATGGTTTGGGCTTTGCTGTGGCAGCATCCACGGAAGCTGCTAATAAGCCTGAGCCAAATCCAGCTTCCCAAAATTTTTTGCTCCTGCCAGCGAAGCCAGCATGTGACTGACTACGGGGACCTTGCAGCGCCTTGTTAATAGTGCATTTGTAGTCTGCACAAATGTGGATGCTGCCATTGGGTTTAACTGGAGTTACAATTGGGGTCTTCCATTTTGCATTTGCTACCAGTTCTAGAACCCCTTATGCAACTAGATGGTCTAACTCTTCTTCGGTCTTTGGTCTTAGCACCAGAGGCACTCGCCTGGCCTTCAGCCGTATGGGCTGCACATTAAGGTTCAGGTCCAGGGTTATTGGAGTCCCTGTGTACATCCCCAAGATGCCGTCGAAAACAGCGGGAAACTCTTCACACGCGCTCTGGAAGTCCCTCCTTGAGAAGGCTTGATGGATCCCCATGACCTGGATTCCCAGGGCCTCAAACCAAGACTGCCGCAGTAGACTACATAAGTCTCTCTCAACCCCGATTGGGGTAGCTTGCACAAGAACTGCCTGTATTTTCCGTGGACTGCCCTCACTCCTAGCACCACGACCTCCCATTTCTGGAAGTCACGGACTGTAAATGGGGATGGAAGTAGCCATGGTTCCCCCCCGCAGGGCATAATTGTCTGAATATTTGGGCTGAGATGACTGTCTGGCCCGCCCCAGAGTCTACCTCCATATTGCAGGGCTTGCCTTCAATAAGTACAGTCACCTTGAACTTATCAGGGGTGTTCAGCTTCAGAATCTTCAGGTATGTCCATGGGTGTGGTTGGACGGTTGTGTGAGGGTTTGGTTGATAACAATATTGCCTTACCCGGAAGGGTAGGTTCAGGTTGATCTATCTGCTGTTTAGATGGAACCAACAGAGCAGAAGTCGAAGCCCCCGGTGATAGTGGTTTCGAATCCTGGCTGTAATGTCGATGTTGAGATGAACTTTCATGGTATCAGGGGTAGTAAACCTCCTCACGGTACCGAGGTTGGTATGTGTCTTCATGGTACTGAGGTTGGTAGGCTTCCTCATGGTACCGAGGTTGGTGGAGCTCGTAGGAAGGCTATCTAGAAATCCTATAGTGCTGCTGGTACTGACGTGGGGACGAGGGTGACCTGGAGCATGATGGATTGTAATAATAATAATGATCCCTGCGTCGGCTTGGAGACCGTGAATCAGAATAGACTTGTGTGGAAAGATATTTGTACGTTGGTGGCGCATGTAGTGGAGATTTAGAATGATGACTATCATGGGCTTGAGTTGAAGACTCTCGATATAGCGGAGATGGCTGAGTCCTTGAAGGTGCAAGACACCGACACTTCACGGAACGAGTGGAGTCCAAGGAGATTAGTTTGCTGTCCTCGAAGTCGAAGCCACCACATCACATTGTTGACTCATGTTCAGCGTATGGTCCACTAAGACCCCTAGATCCTTTTCGCACATACTACTGCTAAAACAAGTCTCCCCCATCCTATAACCATGCATTGAATTTTTCCTACCTAAATGCAGAATTTTACATTTATCCCTGTTAAAATTCCTTTTATTGGTTTTAGCTCAGTTTTCCAGCCTGTCAAGGTCATCCTGTATCCTTTGTCTGTCTTCTACTGTATTTGTGACCCCTCCCAATTTAGTATCATTGGCAAATTTAATAGGCATTCCCTCTATTCCTTCATGCAAATCATTTATAAAGATGTTGAACAAAGCAGGTCCCAGGACAGATCCTTGAGGCACTCCACTTGTCACTCCTCTCCAAGAGGATGAGGAACCATTCTCAAGCACTTTTTGGATGCGATCTGTCAACCAGCTACAGATCCATCTAATGGTAACAGGATCCATACCACATTTTACCAACTTGTCAACAACAACAGTATGTGGAACCTTATCAAAAGCCTTACTGAAATCAAGATAAACGATGTCTACAGCATTCCACTGATCCAGCAAGGTAGTCACTTTCTCAAAAAAAGAGATGAGGTTAGTCTGACATGACTTGTTTTTGAGAAACCCATGCTGGCTCTTAGTAATCACAGCCATCCTTTCTAAATGTTCCAGGACTAACTGTTTGATGATTTGTTCTAAAACTTTTCCAAGTATAGATGTCAAGCTGATGGGTCGGTAGTTACCCAGATCCTCCCTTTTCCCCTTCTTGAAGATGGGGACAAAATTGGCCCGCCTCCAATCTTCTGACACCTCTCCTGTTCTCGAAGAATTCTCAAAAATAATGGCCAGAAGCTCAGAAATCACATCTGCAAGTTCTTTTAGAACCCTTGGATGTAGTTCATCTGGCCCTGAGGACTTAGTTTCATTTAAAGAAACTAGGTGTTTATATACTACCCCTATGCTGATCCTAGGTTGGAACTCCATACCCTCCTTACATGTTCTGTTTTTGCCATGCTGAGCACTGTTTCTCTCAGAAGAGAAAACTGAGGAAAAGTAGGAATTGAGCAGTTCCGTCCTCTCTTCATTACCTGTTACTATTTCACTTTCCTGCCTTCGCAACGTCCTTGTTCTTACTCTGAACACAAGAAAATAACCCTTTTTTGTTGTTTTTAGCATCTTTGACCAGTCGAAGCTCATACTGAGCTTTTGCTTTCCTAAGTTTTTCTCTACAAGCACTGGTGATTTGTTTATATTCATCCTTGGTTATAAGGCCCTCCTTTCAATTCATAAAGGAGTCTTTTTTATTTCTCAAGTCTTTAGAGAGCCACCTCGGCTTCTTTAGGCTTCTTCCATTTTTTCTTCTCATAGGAATAGTCTGTGATTGCGCTTTCAGTATTTTGCTTTTAAAGAAATTCCCACCCCTCTTGAACCCCCTTCTTCCTAAGTATTTCTGACCATGGGATTTTACCCATCATAGTAAGCCTTCTACATAGTAAGGCTTCTACGTTTGTCAAAGTTTGCCTTTCTGAAGTCAAACCTAAAAGTCTGACTATATATAGCTTTTGCCTTCCTTAAGACATTAAATTGCAAAATCACTACTGCCCAGGGTGTCCACTATTTCCACTTCTTCAATCAATTCTTCCTTGTTGGTGAGAATCAAATCCAAGATAGTAGATCCCCTTGTTTCCTTCTTCACTTTCTGGAAAAGGAAGTTGTCAGCAAGACAAGTCAGGAATCTTTTTGATCTTTCGTTTTTAGCAGAGTTGGACTTCCAACAGATGTCTGGGTACTTGAAATCTTCCAAGATAACTGTGTACCTTCTCTTGGAGGATTTGGCCTCTACAAGAGCCGGGACCTTTTCAGCTCTTGTCCCAACCTGGTGGAATGAGCTCCCCATAGAGATCAGGGACCTTTGGGACTCATTACAGTTCCACAAGGCTTGTAAGATGGAGCTCTTCCACCAGGTTTTTAGCTTTTAACTACGGACACTTGATAGAACAGCCCCTTCGACTATTATTAGGCCAGACCTCTCTTTTACCTGCTCATGAATGATGTAAATTGAACTGAATTAGATCTGAAAGATCGTTGAGCAGACTAAGAAGTTATTGCCATCTTGTTGTTCTATATCAGGGGTGTCAAAGTCATTTGTTATGAGGGAAGAATCTGACTTAAATGAAACCTTTCTGGGCTGTGCTGTGCTGGGTCAGGCAATGTGTGTACCTATTAAAGATTTGGTAGCATATATATACACTTTTTAAAGGACACAGACCATGACTAAAGTTTTTTTTAAAAAAAAAACTTAAAACATGCTTAAAACATTAGCACTTGTTGGTCTTAAAGGTGCTTTCTTTGTATTTCTCCCATGGGATCCAGGAAACTGGGCAAAGGAAGCTCTTATTCTTTCCCTTCTTCCCCAGGGGACGAGGAGGGGGAGGAGCCTCAACCAATGGAGAAAATCAAAGTTTTGCTCTGTAGCTCCTATGCAATTGAGCAAGGCTTGCAAAGCAAGCTGAGATGCCGAAGTAAGAAAAGGAGAGGGAGAAGGAAGCAGACAAGAGCCAATTGCATGGGGGCCTGATTTGGCCCCTGGGCTGCATGTTTGACACCCCTGTTCTATATTGTTACATTGTTTTATATTGAGGATTTTTTATTTTTATATTCTTGTTTGCACTGATATATTGTATTTTATTTCTGTTGTAACCTGCCCTGAGCCTGCCTTGGTGGGATGGGCAGGGTAGAAATCCCATAAAATAAATAAATAAAATATTTAAGTGGCGCCTATGGAAGTCAACCAGCATTCCTGGCTCACATCATCTCCAATGGGCCTTCAAGCCTCTCCCATTTTTTCCAATGGGCAATCCTGTCATTTGTTTTAGAACATTTCAGTTGGTTGCAGGGACATAACCAAGATTTTAAAAGTTGGGGGGCTTTTTAAAAAGTCGGCGGCACCCTTCCCCATCCAGACTTGCAGCTTCTCTGAAGCTTTCTTCTGGCAAAAAGAAAAGAAAGAAAGCAGTGATGTGTCATGGGGAGGGGAGCGTTGTGGGGGCACTACCCCCCTGACTTCCAGGCATGACACCCTATGGGCATGGTTGGTTGCCCTTTTGAAAGTGTATCACACCCTTTTAAATAACAGCAAAATGAAGTGCATAAACATGTACAGAGTGCAGATTCCTTACCAATGTCCTCTCAGGGCTGCATACAGGGCAAAAGGAAATGTTAAGAGGCCTCTGATCTGTATGTCCCCCACCTCATCTTGTTCATGAAGGTGGGCTTACCATTTAAAACTGAAATGGAAACTGAAAGAAGAGTTTAGGGATGGCTGAAGCACCCCTCCTTCACTACCATGAAAATGACTGTTCTCAGTCAACAATATATAGACTCAAGTAAAATAAAATAGAGACACACTTTCCCCCAAAATATAAATTGGAGCCAAGCCAGTAGGCCCAACAGAGGCCTAATTGTTGCTACAGTGAAAGTGGATGGAGCCAGCCAGGGTTAAGGACTTTTTTTTCCGGCAGACACCAAAAATATTCAAGGATATATTGAAAATCTTAATTATTAATCTAGAGAATACAAAGCTATAGCCAAAATCTTTGCAGCTCACAACTACTGTTTACAATATCAAGTGTCCTTCAGCCCAGGCCAGCTGGTTAGACACAGAGGGGTGTGGGTATGTGTGTGCGCGTATCAACCGTTCTATAAAGATAATCGAAAGCTGTTTGGACAATTGTGAAATCATTCTACAAAAAGTTAAGCATGGGTTAATAGTCTTGATTAAAACATTTCCCTTCAGATCTACAATTTATTTGTAAAAATCCAGGCATTGGGCAGCAGGCCCGTAGCTACGAGGGGGCCTGTGGGGGCACAGCCCCCCCATGACTTCTGGGTGAGGCCCCTGACTGGATGCCCCAACCAGTCCCCGGGGCCCCTGCCATAGCTCCGGGGGCTGCCACTGGCCCCACCAGCAATTTGGTCAGCCCGGGGCAGAAGCAGTCTCAGCCTCCCCCTGGAGTTAAAGGGCCAGCAGATCAGTTGTTTCATGGGCCCTTTAACTCCAGTGGGGAGCTGGGGGTTGCTTTGGCTGCGGCTCCCAGCCCCAATCGCAGCCACTTCTCCTGCCCTTTCCCCTCCCTCCCAGCCCCGATCGCCTCTGCTTCTCCTCACCTCTGCTGCCTGCCTCTCCTCCCGCCTGTTCCCGCGAGTAGCCCCATGCTTGCCGCCTACTCGGAGGTCTACTCATGAGTAGGCAGATCCGGTGACTGGGGCAGGGTGGAGCTGTGCTGCCTAGCCAGAAGGGCTATCACTAGAGGGAAGGTTGTGTGGGGCATCAGTGCCCCCCAAAAAATGTAAATGCCCCCCGACCTTCCAAATCCTGGCTACGGCCCTGTTGGGCAGGAGTGGATGCATAGGTATGCAGGAGTTGTATTTGTCCTCCTGGTCAAAGAAGAGAAACACTCTGAAAGGTGCCAACAAGAAAGAGTGGCTCAGTGGGGAAGGATGGTGGCTCAGTGGTAGAGCATCTGCTTGGTAAGCAGAAGGTCCCAGGTTCAATCCCCGGCATCTCCAACTAAAAAGGGTTCAGGCAAAAAGGCATGAAAAACCTCAGCTAAAGACCCTGGAGAGCCGCTGCCAGTCTGAGCAGACAATACTGACTTTGATGGACTGAGGGTCTGATTCAGTAGAAGGCAGCTTCATATGTTCAAAGAGTCCAAAGAGACAATCCAGCAAAACCCTGATGCTGAAGGATGCCTCCTCCTTCTCAATGCTTCTGTGCCCTCCTTAGTGAATCTTCATTCCCAGGCAGCCGCATCAGCACAGACCCCATTGATGGGAACTGGCCCTGAAGACCGTAGGAAGCCTGCCTAGGTGATGCCTAAGGAGGGAGCAGTGGGCCAAGCAATACAAGGCCAGTTGGTTTGGTAGGGCTGCCAAGCTCCAAGTTGGGCCTAGAGAGCCCCTGGAGTTAAGACTGATCTTCAGACAGTGGAGATCAGTTCTCATGGAGAAAATGGCCGCTTTGGAGGGCGGGTTCTATGGCTAAGGATTCTCCTTGCCCTCCCCAGTTCTACCCCCAAATCTCCAGGCTGGAGTTGGCAGGCAGCCCTCATTGCCTCCTGAGCAGGGGCAGATCTTGGGTGTTCCCAATCCTGGGCCAAAGATGCTGCTGGGGCCAGGGCAGGGGAGGCGAAGAAGCCTTGGAGGCAGGAAGGCTGTACAGAAGATGGTTAAGAGGGGGGAGCCCCTTTGGTAATCTTGGCCCCACAGTGTCAGGGAGCCCTGTCCTGCCCCGGCCATTCAGCTCCTGCCCCAAGCAGGAGGCCCAGCTAAGCCACCACCAGTCGCCTCTGCGCACCTGCCCCGCAGTTCTGCACTGGGCCGCAGGTTTTCCTTATTGCTATTCTTGCAACCACCAGCAGCTCCAAGCAGGAGGGGCCCACGCAGAGCAGTGCGTGTCCCGCGAGGTCCCTGCGGAGGCACCTGGGGGGCGCGCCAAGGCTTGGAGAACAGCCGGCGGGCCCTAAAAGGCAGCGGGGGCGTCGCTGGGATCCAGCCTCCTTGGAGAAGGGAACTGGCCCCTCCTCACACTCGGCTGCCCCGCGAGGATTCAGCCCCGGGCTCTGGGCCGGGAGGGGGGGCTGCTGCGGCCTCTCCCTCGCCTCGCCCCCCCCCCCGTCTCCCTCGGCCTCCCAGAACCGCCAGCCCTGCAGAAAGAGGCCTTCGGGGCCCCACCTCGGGGCTCAGACAGACCCCCCGCAGGCCGCCCCGGGCTCCAGCCTCCAGCCTGGGCGCAGAGGGCGGGGCTGCCGCTTTTGGCAAGGGGTCTTTTGTTAAGGCAAGAGGGGGGGGGCGGCAAGGCTGGGGGAAGAGGAACAGGTCACCGACGGGAAGTAGCTCCCCCGTGCAGGAAGCAAGAGAGAAAGAAAGACCGGTCCTTTCCTTTCCTTGTAGGGATCATGACCTCCCGAGGTGCTGCAGAAGCAGTCCCTCCAGTCGGAACCGAGGGCTTCAGGTGCCAACCGGGCTTTTCTTCGCTTTCCAGTCGATTCCCATGGAAGGGCGCGCTTTCTGTCCAGGCGTGACACGTGGAGCAAGCGGGGGAGGCTGCGGGGCTGGGGGGGGGGGGCGTCTGGCCTCCCCCGAAACACGAACAAGCAAACAAAAAAGGCTTTAAGCAAACATCTTGCCCGCAAAACCTTCACACCCATTTCTGAGATTTTGTGGCACAATTTCCTTCCTTCCTTCCTTCCTTCCTTCCTTCCTTCCTTCCTTCCTTCCTTCCTTCCTTCCTTCCTTCCTTCCTTCCTTCCTTCCTTCCTTCCTTCCTTCCTTCGTCTGACTTGGAATTAAATTCCGTCGACATTCATGGGGATTTACTTCTGGGTAAAAGCGTGTTCGGATTTGGAGGAAAGCGGGGCAGGGGAGCAAAAGAGAGCCCCTCGGCGGCGCTTCTAGCGGAGCCTGCCTGAGGGAGCGGTGGTGCCAAAGCCTCCCGGCGCCCGGGACGAGAATGGGGCGCGTTGGATGGGGGAGAGAAGGGAGCGACGCTTTGCCCAGCGCTTCTCCCCAGGCGAGTGCCAGCAGCAGGGGCCGGGCCGGGGCCGACGCGGTGGAGTCTCTGCCCGGCTGCCGGCGCTCTGCCAACCGAGGGGCGGCGGCTGCAGCGTCCTTCTCCCCGCAATGCTCATCAGCTGCGGCGGGCGAGAGGGAGGCTCGCTGGAGGGCTGCACCAAGCCGTTCTCCTGCAGGTGCGGCTGGCCGGGTCTGCGCGGGCCCTCGCGCTCCCCTCGGGGAATCGTCGCCGAGGTGAAAGCTCCTGTCGCTTCAACGCGCCCGCCGGCAGGCCCTGCTTTGGGGGTTGTTTTGAAGGAGAGCCCTGCAAACCTTTGCAGGCTTCGGGAAGGGGAGGCCAGGGAGGGAGAGCTCAGGCCGGGCTCATTCAGGCCCACGGCGGCCGCTCCTCTCCAGAAGGGGAGGCCAAGTCCAGGCTCCAGAGCCCCGGGGCCTGGGGAAGAGCTCGCCCGCGGCTGCCCAAAGCCTGCGCGGGACTCGGAAGGGGAGCCCGCGCGCTCCTTTGCCAGAACAAGCCGCCCCACGAAGGGAGACCGGGCTGCCGGGCGGGGGGCTCCCAGTGGCGCAGGAGGGAGCAGCCGCCGCGCGGGGCCAAGCGCTCCCAGGCCGGCTGCTCCAGGCAGGTAGGCAGGGCGAGGCCCCCTCCACCCCAGAGCCCAGGGCCCGGGAGGCTGCGGCTTGCAGAGGTCTCGGGGCCGCCCTTGGGCTCCTGCAGCCCCCCGCCAGCGAGCCTGGCGCAAACCTTCGTGCCCCTTCCTCTCCTCCGAGCTGCCCGCCAGCCCTTCCCCTTGCAGCCGCTCACTCCGTACCTTCCCGGGGGTGGCCCCGCTTTGGGAGCCACCCGGAGCCAGCCGGGGAAGGAGAGCCCCGAGCTTGTTAAGGGACCCGGCCGCAGCGACACCCGCGAGCAACCCCTCGCGCGGATCTGCTCGCCTTTCCCGCCCGCGATCGAATTCTCCCCGTCCGCTGAAGCGACGGATCCGAATAAGCCCCTCTGCCGCGAAGGGGCCACAACCAGCGAGACCTTCGGATGAAGTCTGCCACGCCCCTCGGGGGGAGGGGGTTGCTTTAGATAGGATTCCCGCCCCCCCCCCCCCCCAGACATAAAGAAATCTGGAAATATAGCCGTGTGAACGCGCTGCGGTCCATATAACAAAGGAGCGCGTGTCGTCAGCCTTTAAAAACGCACTCCTTCCAACTTTAAGCAACACAAGGCGGTTCTTACACGAAAACAAGCTAAAGATATGTGTCTGTGACTCTGGGTCAAACACCGGTCCTGCGTGTATGCGCCTACATACATTCAACGCCGAGTACGCGGTCTGCTCGCCTTGATTGAAATCTATGCGAGCCTGCACACTCAGGTTAAGGCGTAATTAATCGCGGTTAAGTAATCCAGAGCATGCACTTCAGTTTAAGAACACCGCAAAGGCCTCGACGGCGTTGAGAGTTTCTTGTTCAGAGCGGCTGGGGGATGGGGGGGCCGGGGGGAGCCGCCTTGGTCTGAAGGAGTCCAGCCGCGCCTGGCAGCCCGAGCACGTTTCATTGGGGTGCAGAATTCAAGGGTGCGGGTCTTCGAGGTGCCGCTGGACGCAGCCTTTGCCCGAGTGGCGCGCTGCTTAGCGTGTTGGCCGAGGATCTGGGAGACCCAGGTTCAAAACCCCACTCGAGGAACCCCGCCGGGCGACCTCCAGCCACTCAGGCATCCAGACCAACCTACCTGACAGGCTTGCCGTCGGCGGAGGGGAGAAGGCCCGGCTCCTTGGGGGAAGGGCACCGGGAAAGTGCACTAAATGGAAATTTTAAAAAGCCAGACAAGGCACCCACCCACCCACCCTCCCCGACAGTGCGGGGAACCCCCGCCGCGACCAGCAGACCACCCGCCGCAGGGCTTGAGGACAGGGCCTCGGACGGGCCCTCGAGGGCGCCGCGTGACCGGCAGAAAGGCGGCGGCAGTGGGGGGGGGGAGGCGCATGCCTGCCCCCCGCCCAGCCAGCCTGGAAGGCACATCCCCCCCCCCTTGGGGGTCACCAGGAAGACCGACGGCGGGTCAATATCCTGCTCGGGAAGGACTTCTTCAAACGCAGCCGCCGCCCACCCTCCTGCCTTTGCCGCGCCTTTGCTCCCCAGGGCCGCCCGCCCTCGCAGCCCCCTTTAGCCGCCAGCCCCGGCTGGGCTCTCTGCTGCTGCGCGGCCCGTGGCTCAGTCTGGCTGCTCCACCGCCGGGAGCTGAGAACCAGAGGCCGGCGGGGCCTTCCAAGCGGCGGCGCCCCCAGCGCCTGGCGCCCTCTGCTTCTGGGCTGGTGGCAGGAGCGCTCCCTCCCTCGCTGCCATCGCCCGGCGTCCGCTTGGCTGGCCCTTCTCTGGGCCAAGGGGGCCACAAGGCGCCCGCTCGCCTTTCCCCCCCACAGGCGCGGTGGCAGGCCGAAGGGGCCCCACCAGCCTCCCCCCCCCCCTCGAGGCTCAGAGCAGCGAGCAAGCGAACGAGCGTAAGGGCTCCTGCAGGCCGGGGCCGCCCCCCGGAGAGCGGCTGCCGCCCATTGGCCTGCCCAGAGGCCGAGGGAACTGCGCCCAAGGGCTCGGGAGGGAAGCGCCCATCCGCAAGGCTCGGGATTGCTCCACTTCAGGGCTGCTCCCCCGCCCGCCCAGAGCGGCCTGCAGCCTCCTCCTCGGCTGGCACCTCACATCCCCCCTGCGAGGGCTCAGCGCGGCGGCCAGAGGCTGCAGGCCAGAGGGGCTCTCCTCTCCTGCAGCCGAGGGGAGGCGGCGCTGAAGCAGCCCCCAGCTTCGCGAGAGAGGCTGAGGCCCAGCTGCAGGGGTGAGCTCTCCCTCCCTTCTCATGCCCAGCGTTCGAGCTGCTGTGGCCGCCGCGTCTGAAGAGCCTGCCTGCGGCGCTGGGCGAGGAAGAGGCAGCTGCGAAACAGCGCGGCGTCCGACGGGGGCTCCGTTTGCTTCCACCGCCTCATGCGGGGCTTGATCAGAACAGATCATGAGATGGATCCCGCGGGCCTCTCCGGGACCCCTCCGCTGAAACGGGCTTCGCGCCTCTCCGCCTGCAGCTTCCTCCGTCTGAGAAGTAACAGCTCAGCCCGAGAAGGCCCCCCTCCCCCTCCCGAAGTTAGGGAAGCGAACTCTCTTCCAAGGGGAAGGCGGCCCTTCGAGGACCAAGTTAGACTGAGACCAGTTTCGCACTAGACGCCGCTCTCGCGCGCCTCTTCTCAGCGGGGCTTCCTTCCCATTTCAGACGATCTGCCCGGGGCTGCAAGTAACCTCGGCGTTTTCCAGCGGCAGAAAGCACTAAAAACCAATTTCTGTTTGCAGCTGGGAAACGCCTGTGTCACTTGCAGCCCCTGGGCACGCCGTCTGCAATCGAAAGGCAGCCCGGCTGCTAAGAAGAGGAAAGCGAGAGGGGGAACTCGGTGGTTTCTCTGATTCTAGTGTAGAATGTCAGTTTGGGGACAGAGCTGAACCCGGATTGAAGGTCTACTGCGAAATTGGTCTCTGGCCTTCCTTCGCACAGCAGGTTGACGATGCGATCCTAAAAAGAGCTACACCCTTCTACGCCTGTCGACTATAGTTGATTTAGAAGGCTGTAACCCAGTCCCGGATCGCACTGTTGGCCTCTAAAGTTTAATGCAAAAGAGGGATTCAGCAAGGGAGATGCGCAGCATAGGCAGGCAGATGCCCCTCCTGGTTTCGGAATCCTGTGGGGCTGAGGACACAAAACGGTGTCCTTAAACCTGTCGCTCCTGTCCCAATCCCACCCCCACCGTCGCCTGGATAGATTTCCCTTGGCATCGCTCATTCTTAGGTGGTGCGCGGTTCAGGATAGGAACGGTGTCTGGATGGAGAATCTACTGCGACAACTTCCGTTGCAATTCGTGGGATTTTCTTGAACAGGCTTAAAATCAGAAGCGCCTGGTTTTGCATATATAGAGCACAGGTGCCTGTAGGATTCCCCGCCCCAATCATGATCATCTAGGAGAATTTGCTTGCAAATGCCATGCGACTCGCATTCATCCATAGTATTAATTAAAGGGTGCTTTATCTATGTACTATCTATAGATTAACCAAGGAAACGGGCAGGGGTTTCTTGTTTGCCTGTCATTCCACCAGTGGGGGGCTGCTGCGCACAAGGGGGTCAAATCCACGGTGGGCTGGACTTGGTTTTGTTAGGTTCCGTGTTCATTTTAAGAGCATAAGAGAAGCCATGTTGGATCAGGCCAATGGCCCATCCAGTCTAACACTTTGTCGGGGGAGGGACGGTGGCTCAGTGGTAGAGCATCTGCTTGGGAAGCAGAACGTCCCAGGTTCAATCCCCGGCATCTCCAAAAAAGGGTCCAGGCAAATAGGTGTGAAAAACCTCAGCTGGAGACCCCGGAGAGCCGCTGCCAGTCTGAGAAGACAAGACTGACTTTGATGGACCGAGGGTCTGATACAGTATAAGGCAGCTTCATATGTTCATATGTCACACAGTGGCCAAAAAAACCAAGCGCTATCAGGAGGTCCACCAGTGGAGCCAGGACACTAGAAGCCCCCCCACTCCGCCCCCCCCCCCCCCACTTCAAGCGCCAAGAATACAGAGCATCGCCGCCCCAGACAGAGAGCCGCTGTAATATACCTAGCTCTTCTTTCTCTTTTTGGGGTTCCGGCTTATTCGGGTCTCAAAATAATCTCTCTGTTTGCCAGTATAGGTATACCTTACCCGCTTAAGGTTAGCATTTGGTTTTTTTTCTGAAAGAGTCATCTTCAAAAAATTGGCAACAATAGAAACTCAACTCTAAAAAGAGCGGCTCCCCTTCTAAGCCCACCGAAATCAAAGCGCTCAGACGGAAGCATCTCCGCGCAGGACCGCACGGTCCGTCTGGAAGAAGGCGCCACGATAGTCTTCCTCCTTTGCGCAGCCTTCGGACTGCCTTTATGCGGACTTTGCCGGGGCCACTGGCAGCTCTCGGTCTGTGCCAATGCATTCTGGAAGCAGGCAGCCGCGTTGGAGAGAGGCTGCAGCCAAGTAAGCGGCCTCGCGATTCTTCAATAAGGCGTTTCCATCTCATCAGCCGGGGCTTCCATAGCCTCGATCTTAGCATCCTAGCAAGACTTAAAGCCAGTCCATCTCCTTGACTTAGACCGGGCTCCTGGAAATGATGAGGACCAGCGTTGGATCAGACCTTATTTCTTAATGCGTACATTGGAAGGTAGCTTTAGGCGGGATCGCCCTAGTCGCTCGAATAGTGGGAATGTTAAAGCGCTTAACCCTTACATTTCGATGCCGCCTGGGTCCGCAGCAACGATTCCCCGTTAATGCAAACTCCTTTGCCGGAGAACCGATTTGCGATCCCGTTGGGTGGGGGGGGGGGAGAAACTCGATAGAATTTCACTGAATGGCCGTCTATTGGTTTACTCGGAAGTAAGGAGCAGGGCTCGCAATGGATTGGAGCCGAAACGAGTAAGCAGAAGAGCGCCGTTTGAGCCGCCACGAAGGCCCGCCCGGTGTTCTCTCTTTCCCGGCGGGATGAAGTCCCATCGAACTGGCGGCTTTCCAGGGGTTCGAAACTTCCTTTTCAAGGCGCCTGGAAAGGAGGGGATGAACGCAATGGCGGGCAACTCCGAGGCGCAGGAGTGGGGGGCCGGGGCCGGTGGTCTCCAAGGGCCTCGGCGGGGCCCCAGAAACGGGCCCGGGCTTTGGCGGCCCCCCTTTTGGCAAGCCACCCACGTGCAGGGGGGCAGGAGTTGGAGGGAGCTCCGTTTCGAAGGCGCTGCTCTCTCTCCCTCCCTCCCGGGTCCAGCAGAGGCCAAACCCGTCCCGACGACCCAGCTACTTCCCGGGCGGGCCCTTAAAGGCAGGCAGCGGGGAGAGGATGAGTCTTCTTGCGATGGTTCTCCTGCGCCACGCGGAGAGTTGCGCGGCGGCACGAAAGGGGTTGCCAAGCTCGCCTGGATCAGTGCTGAGGGACTGGCGTCGTCTATGCGCCTTCCTACTGCTGCCTTTCTGTAGGGTGTGCGGTGTGAACGTTTCCGCTCCGCATCAGTCCCTTGGCTGGCCGGCCGGCCGGCGGGCGGGTTCCAGACAGACTTCTGAAAGCCTGTGACCCGCCTTGAGGCCCTGCGAGGAAGGCGGACTAGACCTAGCGCCAAGAGAACAATCACAAACCATCAAGGAAGGCGGGCAGGCAGCGCTCGCCCGACGCCCGCCTTGGCCCCAGTCGCTGCCCCGAGGAGTCCGCAGGGCAGTTCCCCCCCTCCCCCTCCCCCTCGTTGCTCTTTAGCGGCTGAGCTTCGCTGCGCTTTCCTCACGCCGAGGGCCCCTCCGTCGCCACCTTGGCCCGCCACCGCCGGCGGATTCATGGATGCCGGGCTCCGGCTTTTGTGCGGGGAGAGCCGGGTCGGGCCGAGCAGCCAGCCGGGGCGGGGATCGTCGCCTTTCTTCCCGGGCCTGCCGATTGGGAGGGAGGGCGACCGAGACGCGCCCCCCCCACCCCCAGCAGGCGCCCCGAAGGCTCCCTCCCGCCGGCCCGAAGGCGCCAACTTTGTTGGGACTCTTTTTTTTGGGGGGGGGAGTGATTGCTGGAAAGCTGGGCGGGCCTCGGGGGGGGGGGTCTTTCTTGGACGGCGGCCGGCTCGCGGGGCCTGCAGACGGGGGCTCTCCCCCCTCCCTCCCTCCCGGGCAGATGTGGCGGGCTGCTGGGCGCCCTGGGGAGAGCGCGGGCCGCGACGAAGGCCAGAAGAAGCGGTGGGGTTTGGAGGGCCCCGGGAGGGGCGGGCTGCGGCTTTGCAGCTCCCAGCCTGTGGCGCGCAGCTCTCCTCCCAAGGCCGTCGAGGGAGCGCGGCGTTCCCAGGCCGGCCGCTGCTCCAGAGGCGCTTGCTGGGGCGGGGGGGGGGCGCAAAGGGCAGACGGGGCGGGCGGAGCCGCTCGGCAGACAGGCGCGCCGCGATCCCCGCGCTTCCCCCGCCGCTGCGCTGCGCTGCGCTCGGGCCGGCTCGTCCTGGCCAAGCCGCGGAAGTGGCAGGAGGCGGCGGCGGCGCTTCCACGGGACCGTCTCGGCCTCCACTGCAAATATTTCCCTTGAAGCGAGCGGGCGGGGGGGAGGAGGAGAAGAAGAAGAAGAAGAAGAAACTGTTCTGCCTCCTTTCTTCTCCCGCTACGCGGGGTAATTGATAGGCTCTAGGAGAGGTCAGGATTAGCATAAGAATTAAGAGCAGCAAATTAATTTAATATTCCGCGCACATCTCCCATTATTCCCGCAGACCTTTGTCTCGGCGGCTGGCAGCGGGCAGGTTCAGCTGCTCTTCAGCCAAACAACATCTGTGCAGTTAATAATTTGATACATAGCTCCGACAAATAGTTTCTGAATTATCTGCCAAGCCGGGACTATTCAGGACTGAAACGGTTGGGGAGGTCTCGCTGGCTCGAAGACTGGGCCGCCTGCCGCTGGGGGGTGCTTCCCCTTCCCCCCTCTCCCCCTTCCCCTTCCTCCTCCTCCTTCTCAGCAGCTTTCCACAAAGGCTCAGCCACGGGGACAACGAGGTGCGACACAATCAACGAGCAGCAGCAATTAATAACAAGGGTGGCTCCCAAGTTGGTGGGCGGCGGAGTTCCACGTCCTGGGAGAAAGGGAGGCGAAGGTGCAAAATGGGGGGGGGGGGGCGGGACACAATCCACTGGGGAATTTCCCTGTGCGAGCCCCACCAAAATGTGGGGGCAGGATAACTTCCTTGGGGAACAGAACAAAGCTTGAGCCCAAGAAAGGCACCTTTGAGGCCGACGAAGTTTAATTCTGCGTACACCTGCATGCTCAGCCCCAGAATAAACTTGGCTAAAGGTGCGGCTGGATCAAAACGTTGTTCTGTTGCTTCAGATCCCCTGAACCTTCCTCTTTCTTCTTTGTCCTCCTCCTTGATATGTTTGGGCTGTCCCTTCCACTCCATGACTTTTGGGGGCCACAAATCTTGTATATAATCCGAGGAGAACATTTCACACCTCAGGCAAATTGGGCAATATTCAGTTTTTAAAATGCCACGGTACTCTGTCATTCTTATTTGCAATAAGCCAAAACGACTACTCTTTGAGAAATCTGCAAATATGAATGAGTCTTCCAGCACAGATTTTTGTTTTAAAGAGACAGGCTTTTTTTTGCTATTACAGTCAGTGTCAACCTTTGCACAAGAATGTTTCCTGCGTTCGGAGCTGGGAAATCAAGTGATGTTAATCGAGCTAACGTACATGATTCTATAAACGGGCCCTGCTTTGAAGAGGAAGCAGCTGATCCACTCTACCGCAGCTGGAGAAACTGCCCAATGTGGGGCTCACACGTTTTTCAAAGTTCTCAAGGTTTGTATGCGGAGAGGGGTAGTAACTCCCTCACTTTCTTTCTCTATATTACTCATTTTGGGGGGAAATGCAATAAACTCTACTCAGACTAGAAGTTGCTTTCCAGGGCCCCAGGCAAAGGCCTTTCACACCACACCCATCCTTTAGCTGGAGATGCCAGGAATTGAACCTCTGCATGCCCAACAGATGCTCTACCACTGAGCCACAGTCCCTCCGTATGATTTAGGAAATAGACTAATGGTTTTGTTCACTTGCCTGTGCCGATCAATAATTATATCACATTGGGGAGCCCTGCCTCAGACACTATGGCTTCCAACGTTAGGGAGTCATCAATTAGCAAGTAATGCACACACATGAGTAAAGATGGCCCTTAATGGTAATTTATTCCTCTCCTCCCCACTGGATACATTACTGCCAATATTCTTTTTTCCTTAGTGAAAATATCGGAGTCCCAAGGCACCTCTTTGTGTACCTTTCTCAGATGTTCCCTGGACCTTGCATCTGAAAAAAAGTAGTCTTCATTCATATGAACATATGAAGCTGCCTTATACTGGATCAGACCCTCGGTCCATCAGAGTCAGTATTGTCTTCTCAGACTGGCAGCGGCTCTCCAGGGTCTCAAGCTGAGGTTTTTTCACACCTACTTGCCTGGACCCTTTTTTGGAGATGCCAGGGATGGAACCTGGGACCTTCCGCTTCCCAAGCAGATGCTCTACTACTGAGCCACCGTCCCTCCCCAATTCTGTGAAAGCTGATGCCACAATAGATCTGTGAGTCTTGCAGTGTCTACAGTCAAAGCCTGATTTCATAACAAAATGGGCATGATCCAATGAAGCACTTTCAAATCACATCAGTTTTAGTGGGGGGAAAGTTAAACACATGCTTAATGTTGAAATCCAAAGAGGCTCAAAGCACTTAACTTTGTCTTGATTGTTTCCTACGCTTGCGTTTTAACATTTTTGTTTATATATAAAGCAGATGCATGGAAGCGAACGATCTCTGTTCCCTCTTAAAAATGACACCCTTTTGATGGATGCTGGAAGTCATTGAAAGCTACACCCAAGCCTTGAATAAAAAGTAAACCAACAGTTTATCCTTACATTTTAATGAATGGAATGGTATTGCCGATCCTGAAACACTGCAAACGTCTTTCAAGCAAACGTCCTAATAACAAACCACTTTCCAGACCTCTTTGAAAAGCCGGTGCTGTGTGGCATGTGAGAAACTGAGCTTATTAGTGCTTGGCAGATATGAGGAAATTTTTAAAAAACCTATCAGGAGTGTTCACTCGAGTTGAGGATGTCCTCGATCTCTCTTTTGTGTTTGCTCACTGCAGACATGGGAGAAATAAAGTTCTCATTGTGCTACTCTTGTGGAAATTAAAAAAAAAAATCGAGCTCTTTTACTGAAGACGTGTTTGGGCTGGAACGGACAGATTGTGCAGAGAATAGGATGCAGCGTGACAACCCAGCAGTGGGGCAGGCTCCCCCAAAGTCCTTCTGCAAAACCTTCATACGGCAGCAGGCAATTAAAAAAGAAGAGGAGAGGGCCTGACCTGCTTCCACACAAGCACCACCAAAACCAATAGTTTAATTCAGTTGCTTTGTCTGAATGTAGCAAGTGGCAGTTGCGCAAGGGCCGCAGACTCCAGTGGGCCTACTTGATGAGCGCTAACGGGAAGGTCAGTGCTCTGAAGGAGGCATCGGATCAGATCAGACTGGAATTTTAACTGCTTCCTACCTACAAATGGGGACTGGATTATACTTCTTGGAGGGCCTCTATTGAACCACACCTTACTGTATTAAGCCTCTATTCAACCAACCATCCCCCATACTCCAGAAACCCTGGCTCTTTTGCTCAGTGATAAGGATCCTAAGATCACTCGGGGCAATTGCAAAATTTGTTTCAGCCCTTTTAGCCCTTGCATTAAAGAAATAAATAAAAGAAATACATGTCTTCTGCAGCTCAAAATGAATAAATCAATGAGCTTCTAAGGGTACAAAAGGGAAAGGAAAGGAGCTTCACGCTTCTCTTCTTTGTGTCAGCTCACATAGGCTGTTTCTGCATTTTTTTAAAAAATACCATTGTATCTGTAGCTCAGGATAAATGAAACATCTCCCTCCCCGTTGCTTGTTCTACTGGGAAGGCCTAACGTCTGGACTCTTAGGAGGCACTCTGCTCTCCAGAGTGGTCCTTATTAGTAAAAGTGTGGGCAATTTTTTTCACATGCGTGCATATGTGCAAACTGTTCTCAAGTTCCAATAGTCTTATAGCAACCTTGTAGGGTTTTCAAGGCAAGAGATGTCCAGAGGTGGCTGGCCATCACCTGTCTCTGCCTAGCAACCCTGGGCTTCCTTGGGGGTCTCCCTTCCAGCTACTGACTAGGGCTGAGCCTGCTTGGCTTCCAATACCTGAGGAGATCAGGCTAGCCTGGGCCATCCAGGTTTAGCTGGAACCAAATCAAAACTGTCCACGGGCCACATCCAGCCTGAAGGCAGACCTTGTTGTCTATCCCACATACAGAAGGCCCAGTAGGGAAACCCACATGTACACTCACTGGCTTCCTCCCAGGCCATTTTAGACAGGGAATCCCCCTGTCCACCCAAGCCATAGGCAGAGTAACTCTATGACACAGTCAAACATATAGCCGAGTAACTACATGAAACAGTCAAAATATGCATGGGAGTTGAGAAGAACCCGTAATTTATATGCTGGTCATAGAATTATAGAGTTTGAAGGGATCCCCAGGGTCATCTAGTTCAACCTCCTGCACAATGCAGGAAACTCAAAATTACCTCACCACCAACACTCCTTCTAAACTGTGGAGTCTTGTGTGCAAAAATTCTACTTCGTGAGCTACTGGCATTAAAGTTGTGAGCTACTGCATACATTTATTTGCTCTAGGGCCATTTTTCCTGAGCTAAGACCAAAATGTGTGAGCCAGAGGCTAAAACACTGTGAGCTAGCTCACACTAACTCAGCTTAGAGGGAACATTGCTTCCCCCTAAACACATCCCTAGTGACACCTGCTCCACATCCAGAAAATGGCAACCCCCCGGGCAACAAAAAAAAACCCCTCTTCAAGATCCCTGGCAAAACTGGCCTGAAGAAGAATTACTGACTGACCCTAAAGTGGCAAACAAAATTTATCTCTGTGTGTAAGAAGGGGCTATGAGAACTAAGGACTGATGCAACCCTTCCTGCCCGCCTTTTCCTTGATCTGCCTAAGTTCACAGAATCAGCATTGCTGTCAGGTGGACATCTAGCCTCTTTTAAAAACCTCCAAAGAAGGAGAGCCCACCACCTCCCGAGGAAGCCTGTTCCATTGAGGAACCACTCTGTCAGGAAGTTCTTCCTAATGTTTAGACAAAAACCATTTTGATTTAATTTCAACCCCATGGTTTTGGTTAAACCTTCTGGGGCAACAGAAGACAACTTTGCACCATCTCTATATGATAGTCCTTCAAGTAGTTGAAGATGGTGATCATATCACCTCTCAGTCGTCTCTTCTCCAGGCTAACTTTACCCAGCTTCTCCTTGTAGAACTTGGTCTCCAGACCCCTCACCATCTTTGTTGGCCTCCATTGGACATGTTCCACCTTGTCTATATTCTCCTTAAATTGTGGTGCCAAAAACTGAACACAGTACTCTAGGTGAGGTCTAACCAAACCAGAATAAAGCGATATCATCACTTTGAATAAAGAGAAGAAGAGATTGGATTTATGCCCCACTTTTTACTACTCAAAGGAGTCTCAGAGTGGCTTACAATCTCCTTCCCCTCCCCCTCCCCACAAAAGACATCTTGTGAAGTAGGCGGAGCCAAGAAAGCTCTTCCAGGACTGCCCTTGAGCAGAAGAGCTCTATGAAAACTTGTGAATGACGCAAGGTCACATCAGCAGAATCACGTGGACATGTGGAGAATCAAATCCGGTTCTCACAGAAAAAAGTCTGTGCACCTAACCACTACTACACCAACGTACATGAACTGGACACTATACTCACATTGGCCTTTTTAACCATCGCATCACACTGCTGACTCATATTCAGTGTATGGTCTACTAAGACCTCTAGATTTTTTTCGTTTATACTACTGCCAACACAAGTCTCCCTCATCCTATAATGACACATTTAATTTTTCCTACCTAAATGCAGAACTTTACATTTATCCCTGTTAAAATTCATTTTAGCCCAGCTTTCCAGCCTGTCAAAATAATCCTGTATCCGGACTCTGCCATCTACTGTATTTGCCACCCCTTCCAATTTAGTATCATCTGCAACCCCTATCCTAAAATTATGCATTGGATTTTCCATACCTAAACGCAGAACTTTGCATTTATCCCTGTCAAAATTCATTTTATTGGTTTTAGGGCCAGTTTTTCAGCCTGTCACGATCATCCTGTATCCTGACTCCGTATTTTCTACCCCTCCCAATTTAGTATCATCTGCATATTTAAGAAGCATTCCATCTATTCCTTCATCCAAATTATATATAAAAATGTTAAACCAAACAGGTCCCAGGACAGATTCCAGTCTTTAAAGGTGCCACTGGAATTCTGCTGTTGTTTCCCTGCTGGATTACCAGAGCTGGCATGCAGGGACCCACTGGAGAGATGGTCCTTCCTGTATGTGGGGTCTCAGGTTGCAAAGGGCCTTAAAGAAAGAACCAGAACCTTGAACTGAACTTGGGGACAAAGAGGAGGCCAAAGGTTGAAAGAGGCATGACATGTGTCCAGCAGTTCCCTCCAGATAATGACTAGGCTGCCACATTCTGTATTACTTGAAGTTTCTGCCATGTCCTTGGGGGCAGCTCCACTTGTCAACAGACTAGTCTCAGTTCCAGATTACCAAAGCATGGCTGGGTCAAGAAAAGAATCTAGCTTTCATTTTGCACACATTGGAAAAAAGGGCTCTTTTTTGCCATGACACAAACTTGCTTTTAAAATTAAGTCAGCAGAGCTAGGCCCAAAAGCACACCCAGGCTCTTCATGGAATCTGCCCAAGAAACACTCCCTGAACAATAAACCAAAATGGGCTGGGGAACAAAGAAAATCTATTACAAAAAACGTATATAACGGTTGGAGTTTGCAAGCTCATTCTTCAGTCACGGAAGAGTTAACTTGTTTATGTATGCAGGGGCCGATTAGCTTTACATACATAGTTTGAACATGAACATATGAACATATGAAGCTGCCTTATACTGAATCAGACCCTTGGTCCATCAAAGTCAGTATTGTCTTCTCAGACTGGCAGCGGCTCTCCAGGGTCTCAAGCTGAGGTTTTTCACATCTATTTGCCTGGACCCTTCTGCCAGAGAGAGTGACAATATTCTCAATGAAGTAGATTGTAGACTGACTATTGACTAATCAAGTTTTATTGAGGGACTGTGTTTGTTTGTGCATCTTTGCAGGAAGCTGGGAACTCTTAGGAAAACTTTATTGTCCTTTGTTCTTCACACACAAGGTTTAGCTTTCAAACAGTCAATGTAGAACTTAGAATTATTTAGATAGGATGTTTGTTATTTTCATCCCGAATGGAACCTTTTCCTCCTTTCATAAAAGTAAAGCTTTTCCTCAAACAAATAGACACGTGCTGCCTTGTTACTCTGCTTGTATATTCCAACATTTATTTATTTATATTTATATCCCATCTTTCCTGCAAGCAGTCCTTTAATAAATACACAGGATATAAATAAGAAAAGTATTCCGATAAAACCATATAGGCCAATCACTTTTCAACTAAATTGTATTTTTAGTGGTCTTCAAAATAATAAAAATGGTATTGCTTCATGAACATGTGTGTCTATAACACAAGTAAAAAGAAAAGGCGGGTGGTAGACCATTGAATTTGTCTATCAGAATCACCTCCATCTCATTTGGATTAAATCTCAGATTGTTTTCTCTCAACCATTTGACTACAGTGGATAGACAATGACCTAAAACAGAGATGTCTGCTTCTGGATGCTTAGTCAAAGTGATATATATAACTAGGTGCTATTAGCAGATTGATGATATTCTACTCTAAAAGCTTTGGGCGATCTTATTCAATGGGCTTGTCTAAATGTTAAATAGCATGTGAAACACCACAGGTTAAAGGCTGACTCAGAATCACTGCCCCCTGAACATGATTTCCTAGAAAAAAATTAAGCCATTCAAATGATTTATCCTTAATCCCCACTCTCTTTTGTAGCTGCTTCAACTAAGATTGAGTAGTCAACCTGTCAAAGGCCTCTGAGCAATCCAGAAGAATTAACAAAGAGGCATGTATGTCCCTTATTAATGGGCAGATGGAAACTCCCACCAGATGAGGATGAGAAAAGACTGAGGGACTTGGAAATTCTTGGGAAAGAATGAGGGACTTCTGAGGGAAACGGTGCTCAACATGGCAAAAACAGAACATATAAGGAGGGTATGAAGTTTCAACCTAGGATAGGCATAAGGGTAGTACATAAACACCTAGTTTCCATAAATGAAACTAAGTCCTCAGGGCCAGATGAACTGCATCCAAGGGTTCTAAAACAGATTGCGGATGTAATCTCTGAGCCTCTGGCTATTATTTTTGGGAATTTTTGAAGAACAGGACAGGTGCTGAAAGATTGGAGGTGGGCAAATGTTGTCCCCATCTTCAAGAAGGGGGAAAAAGATGATCCAGGTAACTACCGACCCGTCAGCTTGACGTCAATACCTGGAAAAGTTTTAGAACAAATCATCAGTCAGTCAGTCCTGGAACATTTAGAAAGAATGGATGTGATTCCTAAGAGCCAGCATGGGTTTCTCAAAAACAGGTCATGTCAGACTAACCTGATCTCTTTTTTTGAGAAAGTGACTACCTTGCTGGATCAGGGGAATGCTGTAGACATTGTTTATCTTGATTTCAGTAAGGCTTTTGATAAAGTTTCACATACTATCCTTGTTGACAAGTTGGTAAAATGTGGATCCTGTTTCCATTCAGTGGAACTGTAACTAGTTGACAGATTGCACCCAAAGAGTGCTTATGAATGCTTCTTCATCCTCTTGGAGAGGAGCGACAAGTGAGTGCCTCAACGGTCTGTCCAGGGACCTCTTTTGTTCAATATCTTTATCAATGATTTGGATGAAGGAATAGAGGGAATGCTTATTAAATTTGCAGATGATATGAAATTGGGAGGGGTTGCAAACACAGAAGAAGACAGAAACAGGATACAGGATGACCTTGACAGGCTGGAAAACTGGGTTAAAATTAATAAAATGAATTTTAACAGGGATAAATG
Source organism: Heteronotia binoei (assembly GCF_032191835.1). NCBI lineage: Eukaryota > Metazoa > Chordata > Lepidosauria > Squamata > Gekkonidae > Heteronotia > Heteronotia binoei. Next base: position 10,432,110 of record NC_083236.1, read on the forward strand.
TAAAGTTCTGCATTTAGGTAGGAAAAATCCAATGCATGGTTATAGGATGGGGGAGACTTGTCTTAGCAGTAGTATGTGTGAAAAGGATCTAGGGGTCTTAGTGGATCATATACTGAACATGAGTCAACAGTGTGATGTGGTGGCTAAAAAGGCAAATGCAATTTTGGGCTGTATCAACAGAAGTCTAGTGTCCAGATCACGCGATGTGATGGTATCGCTTTACTCTGCTCTGGTAAGACCTCAACTGGAGTATTGTGTTCAGTTTTGGGCACCACATTTTAAGAAGGATATAGGCAAGCTGGAACGGGTCCAGAGGAGGTCGACAAAGATGATGAGGGGTCTGGAGACCAAGTCCTATGAGGAAGGGTTGAAGGAGCTGGGGATGCTTAGCCTGGAGAGAAGAAGAAGAACTGCAGTTTTATACCCCGCCCTTCTCTTTGAATCAGAGACTCAGAGTGGCTTAAAATCTCCTATATCTTCTTCCCCCACAACAGACACCCTGTGAGGTGGGTGGGGCTGAGAGGGCTCTCACAGCAGCTGTCCTTTCAAGTACAACCTCTGCTAGAGCTATTGCTGTCCCAAGGCCATTCCAAGCAGGTGCAAGTAGAGGAGTGGGGAATCAAACCCGGTTCTCCCAGATAAGAGCCTGCACACTTAACCACTACACCAAACTTGGCTGAGGAGGAGGAGAGGAGGAGGCTGAGAGGTGATATGATCACCATCTTCAAGTACTTGAAGAGCTGTCAGATAAAGGATGGTGTGGAATTGTTTTCTGTGACCCTGGAAGGTAGGACCAGAACCAATGGGTTGAAATTAAATCAAAAGAGTTTCTGGGTCAATATTAGAAAGAACTTCCTGATCGTTAGAGCGATTCCTCGGTGGAACAGGTTTTCTCGGGAGGTGGTGGGCTCTCCTTCCTTGAAGGTTTTTAAAGAGAGGCTAGATGGCCATCTGACAGCAATGAAGATCCTGTGAATTTAGGGGGAGATATTTGTGAGTTTCCTGCATTGTGCAGGGGTTTGGGCTAGATGACCCTAGATGTCCCTTCCAACTCTATTCTATTCTATTCTATTCTATTCTATTCTATTCTATTCTATTCTATTCTATTCTATTCTATTCTATTCTATTCTATTCTATTCTATTCTATTCTATTCTATTCTATTCTATTCTATTCTATTCTGTTCTATTCTATGAATGTTCAGTCTAGAGAAGAGGAGGTTGAGGAGGGACATGATTGCTTTCATTATGTATCAGAAGAGCTGTCACTTAGAGGAGGGCAGGGAGCTGTTCCTGTTGGCAGCAGAAGATAGGTCTTACAAGAATGGGTTTAAATTAAGAGAGGGAAGGTATTGGCTGGTTGCTAGGAAAACCTTTTTCCCAGTAAGAGTTGTTCAACAGTGGTAATCATCTACCAAGGGAGGCGGTGAGTTCCCCCTCCCTGGCAGTCTTTAACCAGCGGCTGGATGAACACTTGTCAGGGATGCTCTAGGCTGATCCTGCATTGAGCAGGGGGGTGGACTAGATGGCCTGTATGGCCCCTTTCTGCTCTGTGACTCAGGAACAAAGCCAGAAAAAGGTCATGGGCAGATGAGTCACCCAGGACACCCTGGAGTTCCGAAATCAAACTGGGCACCACTGTTCCTCTAGTATTGGCATATCTGTGTTTATTCCCATTCTCAGCAAGATCTATCAAAAGGGTGATAATTTATTGTTACTTGGTGGATGTAATTTGTTCTTCATTTCCTACAACGTGGCAGATTGCAGGAATCCTAAAAGAGACACAGTAAAATTAAGCCCTATCTTTAAAGATGAGCAGGCTTAATTGATGGACTCAGTCATAACGATATCTACATCATTAAAGTCCTTCTGCAACAGCTTGAAAGCTTGGTTTGCCTCAACAAGTCTGCAAAGGGGACATTTTAATGCTTCTCACTAAAAAACTTGCATTATAAAATCTCTGGGAACTGCAAGCACCAAACAAAACTCTTTCTCAGAATGTGAGTTGCAGGGCTCTTTTCCCCCTTAGTCCTTCAGTTTAGCAGTCCTTCAGTCATGGTCTCTGATGTCTAATGGCAGCCAGAATTGCTAGTGACCATCTAAACACACAAAAAAGAAAAATAGTGCATCCTATTGCCAGTGGAATTACAGGGACTTCTTAATCTTTCTCCATCACTGATGAACACAGATGAAGATAAGAGGAGGCAAAGGAGAAGACAACTTGGATTTATATTCTGTCCTTCACTCGATGTCTCAGACCGATTTCACACTCACCTTACGCTGCTCTCACGTTCGTCTTCTCAGTGCAGCATCCTTCCGATTTCCCACTATCTATGCCGGGGCTGCAGCAAGCATCGGCATTTTCGTGCAGCAAATGGAAACCACTAAAAAACAATTTCCATTTGCTGCATGAAAACGCTGACGCTTGCTGCAGCCCCGGCTCAGATAGTGGGAAATTGGAAGGACACCGCTCTGAGAAAACGAACATGAGAGCGGCGTAAGGTGAGTGCGAAATCAGTGTCAGAGTGGCTTACAATCTACTTCTTTTCCTCTCCCCACAACAGTCACCCTGTGAGGTAGAGAGAGAACTCTTTTGAGAACTGCTCTTGGGAGAACAGCTCTGAGAGAACAGTGACTGACTCAAGGTCACTCAGCAGCTGCATGTGGAGGAATGGGGAATCAAACCCAGTTCTCCAGATTAGAATCCGCTGCTCTTAACCACTACACCAGACTGGCTCTTTTTTCAGAGAATTGTTGTGAAGCGTTTTATAGATGAGACCCAAAAATGATTTGTCTACAAAACTGGGAATAAAATACATCCTTTCAAACTTTATCGGGTGGTGGGGGGGAGATTCCTCCTGAAGAGGCTGCAAAAGCAATTCTAAACCACAGAGGATTCACATTTGTGATGCCCCCTGTGACATAAGCCCTAAAACTTTACTAGGGCAAGAGCGCCGCTTAGAACATGTGGAATCATGGATACCTGCTGTTTACATTAGGATAACTAATTCATTTCCATTCCACATTGGACCATTCTGCCAGATTTAATCACTTTTGAACAAAGGATAATCCAGTTTAGGCCAGACTACCTGTTTATCATGGAAGTTCAGAGCCAAAGCCAAATGCTTCATGGGGGTAAGATTATATTTTATGTCTCTGATTGGGAAAAATAGCTTCTGACATCAGAGATGGGGCTAAACCACTTTATCACTGTCAGGGATAAACCAGTTGGCTAAACCAGTTTATCATTCTCAGAGAAGTGGCTAAACCAGTTTATCACTCTCAAAGAAGAGGCTGATTTAGGTCAGATTCCATTGATCATAAACATTTGTAGAAAAATAGGTGGTGGAGCTCATCCAGGAATTGTTATGCAGCTGCACATACTAATCAATGGATAAGGAGGTGGAACTCTCAGAAGAGAGGAGGTAGAACTCTCAGAAGGAGGAGGTGGAACTCTCAGAAAGGTTCAGGAGCTATGTTCCTGTGAGCTCCCACTGAATCCAAGGCCTGATCTGGATATCTGGGATTTTTGCTTGTCTTTAATCTTCAATTAATGGAAACTGGGGTCCACGGGAGGTTTGGTACAGGTTAAGAACTTTTCTAACATCTTCTTCCTGCAAAGAACTCTGTAATGATGCCCTGAAGAACCTGCTACAGCCTAGGTCTGAGCTGTCAAATGTCAGAACAGCTGCCAGAACAGGCCTGCCCAGGGCTTTGATCAGGCCCACAGCTCTCTTTTCCCCCTCCCCCTTCCTGTTCTCAACTTTTGAAGCGCCAAGGATGCAGAGATTCCCAGCTTCTTCTGCCTCATCTTTGCTGGCTGCAGCAGGAAGCTTTTCTGGGCTGGCAAAGCTGCAAAAACTATATGGAATAGGATTTTCCATTAAGGCAGGGTGTCAAACATGTGGCCTGGGGGCCAAATCAGGCCCCCAAGCAACTGGCTCTTTTCTTCTTTCTCCCTCTCTCTTGCTTCCTTCTGCATCTCAGCTTGCATTGCAAGGCTTGCTCAATTGCACGGGAGTTATAGAGCAAAACCTTGATTTTCTCCATTGATTGAGGCGCCTCTCCCTCTGTGGTCCTCTGTGGAGGGAGGGAAAGATCCAGAGCTTCTTGCCCAGTTTCCTGGATCCCATGGGAGAAATAAAAAGAAAGTACCTTTAAGACCAACAAATGCTAATGTTTTAAACATGTTTTTTTTAAAAATTTAGTCATGTTTGTCTGTGTCCTTTAAAAAGTTTACATCTCTGCTACCTAATCTTAAATAGGTACACAAATGGCCTGGGCCAACATGGCCTGACCTGGCCCAACAAGGTCTCATTAATGTCAGATCCGGCCCTCATAACAAATGAGTTCGACACCCCTGCATTAAGGTCTCTGGGCTCACATAGACTGTCTGAGCTCAGAGACTTGAATGAAAAACCCGTTCCACATTTTCCTTGCAACTTTGTGCTGCAATGTGTTTCAATGGAGTGGAGCTCAAGTAGTCTCACTTTCCAGCATTCCTATGGCCAGCTGAAGCCATCGCTTCCTGGAGCTGGGTCCTTGCAAATAAAGGGCTGATGCTTTGAGCCAGTGATACCAGAGCGCTGCCGAATGTAATGGGTGGCCCTGGAAACCTGGGGCTACCTCAATCAAGTGTGCCCCCAAAAGGCCCCATGATGGAGACCAGGAAAACTCCATTTTGGAAAGCTGGGCTGCATAGGCAAGGCATGCCTCTGAGCGACCTTTTCCCCCACTTCTTCAGATGGACGCAATAGAAAAATACAGGAATGTGCCAGTGTGAATGGGTAATCCCTTCAATGTCTCTCATCTAGTGACTCATCCTATGTATTATCCCATTGTGGTGTTATTGCATTGTTTCCTGGGAATGTCGAAACTAAATTGTCACCTAAACTGCCCTTCCTGAGTGACCATAGAGGTACAATTTTCACCTTTTGTTTTACCTCCAGACACCTATTGTAATGACCCGATAAGGTCATCATCTCCCATTTCCCCACCATCAAGCCCCGACAGAGAGACTTCCCCCTTCCAACCCTATAACTACCCAAGTCTGGAGTCACAGGGTGTGCACCCTATTAGGTGCACACCCTGTTTGTACCCACCGATATGCCCTGTTATAGGGTTCCTTTTGGGGCAGGTCAAGCTGGCCGTGCCTGCTCCCACCTCCATTGTTTCCATGGACGTCCGCCATCTCCTAGAGAGGTAGTATACCCTGTTTGTCTTCCCTTGTTTCCACTATATCTCACCCCTTTATTTCTTAGGTCTTGTTTGGTGTAGAGAGCCAGTTTGGTGTAGTGGTTAAGTGCATGGACTCTTATCTGGGAGAACCAGGTTTGATTCCCCACTCCTCCACTTGCAGCTGCTGGAATGGCCTTGGGTCAGCCATAGCTCTGGCAGAGGTTGTCCTTGAAAGGGCAGCTGCTGTGAGAGCCCTCTCAGCCCCACCCACCTCACAGGGTGTCTGTTATGGGGGGAGAAGATATAGGAGATTGTGAGCCGCTCTGAGACTCTGATTCAGAGAGAAGGGCTTGGTATAAAAGAGAGAAGGGCGGGGTATAAATCTGCAATTCTTCTTATTCCTGTGTGTATGCTTAATATAATGTATGTGTATAAGAATGATCGCATCACAACATCTACATTATCTTCAGTAAACAATTTCAAATTTCATTTTCGCGTGGAGTTATTTTCTGAGCTATGCAACCTCCGTATCATTGGTCAGAGATCCTAGCTCATTAAATGCTCTGCTTAGGGGTGCTCCTGCTAATTTCCCCGCTTAAAAGGAGACCCCGAAACACTTCCTGTAACATCAGCTTGCCTCTGCTGAATTGTGTTTAAAAAACAGATTGGCGATGGTTCTTGCTCAGTCCCCCAAGATTGTAAACACCATACAGCAAGCTAGATAGCTAGGACAGTATCAGTCTCCTTCCTGCCTGCTCTGCATTCACTCATCCTTTCTAAACAGTTGAATGTAATCTCAGGGAACTTCTTTTTTCTTCCCTGCATGCATCAGGAGGAACAGCATGGTGTCTCTCCTCCTGATCTGAACTAAGCAAATAACTTACTATCAGTCCAAAGCCATCCATAGTTAGATAGTCACTCTTTCTCTTCAGTTTGGTGTAGTGGAGAGGGCCAGTTTGCTGTAGTGGGAGAACTAGGTTTGATTCCCCTCTCCTCCACCTGCACCTGCTGGAATGGCCTTGGGTCAGCCATAGCTCTGGCAGAGGTTGTCATTGAAAGGACAGCTGCTGCAAGAGCTCTCTCAGCCCCACCCACCTCACAGGGTGTCTGTTGTGGGGGAGGAAGGTAAAGGAGATTGTGAGCCGCTCTGAGACTCTTCGGAGTGGAGGGCGGGATATAAATCCAATATCTTCTTCATCTTCTTCTTCACCTACCTCACAGGGTGTCTGTTGAGGATAAAGAAGATTGTAAACCACTCTGATGAGGCCCTGTTCAGACGCACAGTATAATCAGATGTCGCTGCTGTTTCCTTCCGGATTTAAAGTGGCTGATCAGACAGCAGTATCTGCCTCCCGGTATTAACTCATGGTAGCCCCCCCAATCCTTCTCGGAACCGGATTATTTTGTTACCTGCTCCTTTGCGGTGTTTTTTGAGTTCTCCGGTTTCACCTCATACTTTTCTCTGTCTGGATAGTTCTGCTGTGATATTAACCAACTTCCGGATGTCTGAAGGCTGTCCCAGAGCAATTCGGCACCACCCAGCCGGGCGGCCAATCGGCCGCCTTAGGATGGGTGCCGTTCTTTGCCTCCCCTGAAGGAGAGGGAGACTTGGTTTGCCCTGACTGCCTGGTGGGTGGGGCAGCCTTAAGTAGGCTGGCCCCTCTCCTCCCTGTGCAGTCGGTTCAGGGCTTGTCGGAGAAGGTCTCCAGCGTTGCCACGATTAGGCGTGGCTGTGCTGGGCCTTAGTTTCTCGTCGGGAGGTGCCATCGACGGCCGGGCGGGCCGTTTTTGGGCTGCTGACCGAAGTGTGCTGTTGGCGTCCGTGGGAGCCGCGGAAAGAGCGGGCTTCTTCAGGGAGTATTCGTTTCATTGCCTTGCTGTGCCTCTAGTTCGGCGGTTGGGGCTGTGTAGGGTGGGGGTGTGTCTTTAGCGAGGGTCCGGGAGGTGCGGTGTTTGAACTGCCGCGTTTGCGGCGCCTTTCGGTTCACTCGCCCCCCCCCATTCATGCTAGATAATAGGTGCGGTGACGGGGAGTGCTTTTGAGGGCGATCTGTGCCCGATCGTCCGGGGGCTGCTGCGGAGCTGCCGCGGTTGCGGCGGTTCCTTCCCGCCCATTCTTTTTCTCTCCTCAGCGCTGGTTCCTTGGAGTCAAGATAGGGGGCCCCTTTGGGATCTGTTGCTAGGGCGTTGAATCCTGCCCTTCTCTTTTTTCTTGGTTCTACTAAAACACTGTAGGGGGCCCTTCGAGACCTGTTGCTAGGGCTCGGAATTCTGCCCTGAAGCTAGCTCGGAGGGAGCGTTTAACCTCCCCCCACCTTCTTTGCGTTGGGCCGCTGTGCATTGGCGTCAGGGGTGGGGATTTGGGAGGTGTTTTTGAACCTGTGCTTACCTTTCTCCCCATCCATCCTGATTAGGTGGTGGTTTGTGCTGGGTGCTCCGGTGGGAGGTGTTGCTGGCCTGGGTTGGTTATAGCCCAGGCACGAGGGCTGTTTTTTGGTGTGGGGTTCAGCTTTGTTCACCCCCCCCCCCTCTTCCCCTACATTCCAGTATAGGCTGTGTGCCTTGTGTTTGTGTGGCTGGCTTGTAGATTGGGGAAGAAATAGTCTGGTGCCTCCAGGCAGGTTTGGGATTAAGCCTTCCTTCCTTGTACGGTCAATTAGGTGGGGCTTATTGTCCTGTAGGGCGTTACCCAAAGGGGCTCGTTTGCAGCGGACCTCTGGACTCTGTTGGGTCTCTGATCAGATTGGACGCGATGGGTCCTAAAAAGGGCCAGGGCCCCTCAAAGGGCAAGCAGCCTGCCAAAAAGCCAGCTAAGCGGCCCTGTCCAGGGGTACCCCCGGCAGAGGACTGGGATGATGGTGCCACTCGCCTTGCGATCCTTGACAGTTTGGCTGCTTTAGAAGGGGAAAGAGGCGTGGCCGGCCCTTCACGGCGAGTTTCTGGTCTTACGGGAAGCGGCAGGGCGGCAACCATTGCATTTCAGAGAGAGGTTCTTTCTCGCTTATCTGCTTTGCAGGGTGGAACTGATGGTGGTTCGCCGGATCAGGTCGCTCCGGATGACGAGCAGGGGCAGGAGCCAGCAGACGTGGCAGTGGTCCCGCTGGAATTGGAAGGTAGGTTGCTGGCTCAGTCTCGTGGGTCTGGTTGGCCTTGGGGGCCTTGGGGCCCGGTCATCGGGCCTGGGGCTGGTTCAGCGGTGCCTTCACAAGGGCAGGGCTTTCCATTTTTGGCCGGAGGACCCTCCACGAGCCAACAGCCTCCTTTGGGGTGGTCGCCTTTTTGGTCTCCCCTGCCTGGGCAAGCAGGTACTGGGTCTGCTTTGTCATCTTTGCCGCTTACAGCAGGCCCTCCAGGCGGTGTTGGTGGTTTGTCAAACCCAGTGGCTGGGGGCGTTCTTCCTTGGGGTGGTCAGGTGGCTATTCCGTCCTCTTTGCCTTGGTCCACGCAGCAGTGGGGTGGACTTGGGTTTCCAACACAACCTTCCTTTTCTTATGCGTCGATTCCTTTCCACGCTATACCCTTTGGCGATTCGGCTATGCCTCTAGGCGACCACCTTACGGTCGCAACTAGAGAAAAGATTTTAAAGGGTGAATACGTTGACGTATTCAGCCTATTGTATCGTGAGCTGGAGAAAAAGCCAAAAGAAGAGATGGATGAGAAGGATAAGGAAAAGCTTAAGAGAAGGAAGGTGGACAGGTCCTGGTCGAACTGGCTGCCGGGGTTTTTAATCTATGCTGGGGTAATTGCCAGGGCTCAACCCTGGAGGGCAGCCGCACTATTTCAGTACTGCGATATTATTTATCGCGCATATAGTGACTTTGTGGGCGGAGCGTGGTTTCAATATGATGAGGCGTTCCGCATGAGGGCGGCAGTAAATCCCGGGTTGCCGTGGGATCAAATCAGCCAACAGCTATGGTTACAGCTGATGGCGCCCGCGAAGCCTAATTCTGGCGACAGATCGGACAGTGGTCACATTGTCCAGAGGACCAATCAGCCTGCCGTTCCCCGCGCCCCCGCGGGGCAGCCGGTTCAACCCCGGCTGCTTTGTTGGGAGTTCACCTCCCAGGGGGCTTGTGCCAGGAAGGACTGTCGTTACAGGCACGAATGTCCGGTGTGTGGGGGACCGCATGCCTTCACAGCATGTAGTCGGTCGAAGCCGAATAGGGGCTTCAGGAGGCCTGGAGGTCCCAATCCGCCACCTGGAAAAGGGCCCAAGCCCCATCAGAATAGCGGTCCTCAGTAGGTTGTTGTTAAGTTATCCTCGTTGGGATGATAGGCATTATCTGTTGCAAGGTTTTATGTTTGGGTTCCGGATCCCTTATCAGGGTCCTCGAGCCCCCTTTTTGTGTTCCAACTTGAAGTCCGTGAGGGGGCTAGAGCACGTCGTGCGCGAGAAAATTAAGAAGGAGTGCGCGGAAGGCCGTGTTATGGGCCCCTTTGCGGAACCTCCTGTGCCTAATTTGAGAGTCTCCCCGCTGGGGGTGGTACCGCTTAATTCATCATTTGTCATACCCTAGGGGCCGGTCAGTTAATGATGCCATTTCTGACGAGTTATGCTCGGTTAGGTACACCTCTTTTGACCGGGCGGTGCGCATAGTTCGCCATTGCGGGGTAAGGGCGGAGCTTGCTAAATGCGACATTGTCAGCCTTTAGATTGCTGCCCGTGCACCCGGAGGACTTTGAGTTGTTGGGTTTTTGTTTCGAAGGCAGTTTTTACATGGACCGGGCCCTCCCTATGGGGTGCTCTGTGTCTTGCTCGGCCTTTGAGCGGTTTAGTTCTTTTTTGGAGTGGGCATTGCAGTACAGGACAGGTATCCGCGATACGGCGCATTACCTTGATGACTTCCTGTTTGCTGGCCCCGCGGGTTCTGGTCAATGCGCTTATCTACTCAGGTCTTTTGAGAGTTTGGCCGCTGAACTCGGTGTACCGTTGGCAGCGGAAAAGACTGAGGGCCCCGCGACCTTGTTGACTTTTTTAGGTATCGAGCTTGATACCTTACAGCAGTCTTCCAGGTTGCCTGAGGATAAGTTGCGTAGCTTGCGGGAAAAGGTAGCAGCAATGAAAGCAAGGAAGAAGGTTTCGCTTCTGGAGCTTCAGCAGCTAGTTGGCCACCTGAATTTTGCATGTAAGGTGGTGGCGCCCGGCAGGGCGTTTTTAAGGCAATTTTGTGACGGTATGACGGCGTTGCGTTTGCCTCACCACGTTACTCGGGTGACCAGGAGCATGCGGGATGACCTTGAAGTTTGGGAGAATTTCCTTCAGCACTTCAATGGGACTTCCTTTTGGAGGGAGGCGATGCTTTTGGAGGCCGAATTGCAGATTGTCTCTGACGCTGCGGGCACCACGGGCTTTGGGGTGTATTTTCGGGGGCACTGGTGCGCTGAGCCTTGGCCAGCTGAGTGGCGGAACTCTGATTTGATTCGCAACTTGGCATTTTTAGAGTTCTTCCCTATTGTGGTTGCAGTTTTTATTTGGGGAAGCTCTTTGGCCAATCACACAGTGCATTTCTGGTGCGACAACATGGCGGTGGTTCATGTTGTCAATAATCTCACTTCTAGGTCCCCTCCAGTTATGTGTTTGGTTAGGCGTTTTACATTACGTTGCCTGAAATTAAATATTTTGTTTGCTGCCAGGCACGTACCGGGCTCTAGTAACGGGGTGGCGGACACTCTGTCTCGCCAACAGATGGAGCGCTTTCGTCAGCTCGCCCCGGAGGCCGACAGCTGTCCAGTGCCCATGCCGGCAGAGCTGTGGCGAATTGGAAGGAGGAAGTGAGCCGGGCCATACATCTTGCAATTGCACCCAGTACGAGGAGGTCGTATGATCGGGCGGCAAAGCAGTTTGCGTGGTTTAGAGTAGGTGCCGGCCTGGATGAAACATGGCCGGTCCCGGTTGCGCATTTGCTGCAGTTCTGCGTCTGGCAGAAGGATCGCGGGCTCTCCGTGAGGTCCATTAGGGGCCAGCTCGCGGGGTTGGCTTTTATCAGCAAGTCCCGTGGGTGTACGGATGGCACCAAGGATTTTCGGATTAACAAAATGCTGGAGGGGTGGTCTTGGGAGGTAGGTCGCCAAGTTGATGGCAGGCTTCCAATTTCGCCATCCATTTTACGGGGACTTCACTCCACCTGGGTGTCGGTATGTGCATCCAGGTACGAGAGGTTATTATTTCATGCCGCGGCGTTGACGGCTTTTTTCGGGGCATTGCGGGTGTCTGAGCTGGTGGCAGGTTCGCGGTCTGACAGCTCTGAGAGGGCCCTGAGGGTGGATGATGTTACTCTGGAAAGGGGGCAGGTGCTCATTCGTGTCCGGCGGTCTAAGACCGATCGAGCACAAAAAGGTTGTGTGATTACGCTGGGCCCGTGTCCTGAGGAGGAGTTGTGCCCTGTCCTGGCTTTGGCACGTTATTTGGAAGTACGTGGGACGAATCAGGGCCTGTTATTTCGCCATGAAGACTCCTCCCCGCTTTCCAAGTTTCAGTTTTGGGCCATCACCTCTCGGGCACTGGAAAAGCTGGGACTTGGCGGCTCGAGGTTTGGCACTCACTCCTTTCGCATAGGCGCAGCATCTACTGCTGCGGCTATGGGCTATGAAGGTGATGTCATACGTCAGGTGGGTCGGTGGAAGTCCCGGGCTTTCAAGTCCTATATCAGGCCTCTGCTTCCTTGAGATCGTTTAAGGATGTTTTTCCACATTTGGTTATGTTCGCGGTGTTAACTGTTCTGAATTTATTTATTTCTTAGGTGCTGTGGCTGGCTCGCATAGAAGGAGGATCCTTATTTGCGGCCACAGTATCATCTTTTGGGCGGCGCACCAGGCACGTCGGATGCCGGGAGGATCTCAGTTGGGCCTGAGCGAGCAGGCCACAATTGAGTGGCAGGGACGGCGTGGTATGAAGTGGGCGGGACTCCTCTCGCTTCTATTTAGAGAGAGGAGGGGCCCGCCACCGCACATCTTGGTGATTCACCTGGGGGAGAATGATTTGGGCCTAATGAAGGGTAGGGCCCTATCTATTCAGGCCCGGGATGACATCACCTTGATTAAAAGAAGATGGCCGGGCGTCCTCGTCCTGTGGTCGGCCATGTTGCCGCGCCGGGTGTGGCGGGCAGCCTGGGACCCGGAGGGCTTAGAGCGGGCCAGAAGGAAGGCTAATAGAGCCTTGTTTTTATATATGGAGGCCGGGCTCGGAGTTTACGTGCCCCACCCAACCATCAAGGCCAAACGTAGTGATTGGTACAGGCCTGATGGCGTTCATTTATCGATAAAGGGCAACGAGGCCTTTTTGGCCGACTTGAGGCATGGGCTGGAACATGTTCTCTCTGGTGGGGGGTCAGTGGCCTAAGCAGAGGCTTGGCGCTGTCCTTGGCGGTTTTACCATTGGGAACATGTTCTTTTGGGGGCATTTGGTGAGCTCACATGGCAATGCACCTTTGGGGGTGCAAGGCGCCCCTGGGGGACCTAAGCTGCACGGCACAAGGTTGGCTCCAGGGAGCCTGGTGATCCAGTCTCTAGGGAGTGGTCCACAGCCCAGGCTGCACGGCACGGGGGAGGGTGGACCTCAGTGAGCTGGATCTAGTGCCTGGCCGGCCGGGTTTGAGCCGTTGAGTCGGCTCACTCCCGGGGCCTGTGGCTCGCTCAGTTTCAGGTGGGGGAGGTGGTCTGCATTTAAGTGACCCCTGGCTCAACCTGGCCCCATGTTTATTCCAATTGCCGTTATGTTAAATAAAGTGGCCCTTTATCCCACATTGTTGTCAGTCTCTTTATTCCGAATGGGGGGGCAAAAGAAGCCTCAAACATTTTGCCATTTTTAAAAGTACTTAGCGATATGCGCATAACCACGTAATGTTTTAACCTATGTGCATGCACATATGCACACATGCACATTTGCACACATGTGCATAATGTGCACATGAACATAATGCTTGCATGCACATAATAGTGGAAGAAAAAAAGAACTGCATGGTGCCATCGTGTGGACGGCAGAAGACGGTTTCACTGCAGAGTGATTCGAATTGCAGTATGGCAGTCTGATCGATAATATCCGGAACAAAGATATTCGGAACACAAGCAGGTCAGTTTAACATGGACACTGTATGAACAGAACCTGAGATACTGATTCAGAGAGAAGGGCGGGTATAAATCTGCGGTCTTCTTCTTCACTATATGTTATGTTTCTTTAGATAAATCCACCAGCATTGGTTTCTTAACTTAAAGCAAAGGCCCTTTGTGCAATTTGTGAGATATTGTGGTAGCCATTAGACTAGACCATGGCGCTGCACTGAAACTCAGAAGGAGCACTCTGCTAAGTGAAGGTAAGGATGGCTGCCTGACCAGCCATCCTAAACCAGACCCAATGACTGGTTATGGGTCCAGGCCTTATTAAGCTAATTATCAAAACATACTAATTGAGTTCTGATTTTGTTCAAGTGGATACTGGAGCCCCAAGAACTGTGGAGAGAGAAAAGAAAGAGTGAGCTAAGATGGCTACCACTGTAAAGGAGCAAGACTCAAATGTCTTCACCCTTGAAGATGATAATTTTGCTGAATGGAAAATAAGGCTGAAATTTAATCTCAAGAAAAGACACCTGGAAAAGCATCTCACAGAAGACCCACCAGCCGGGGGCAATGAGAGACCAAAATGGAACAAGGAAGACGACATAGCGCAAGCAGTCATTGTAAATTCTGTTTCTACCATTTATCTAGAATTGATTCAAGACTGTGAAACAGCTAAGCAGATGTATGATTTTATATTTAAGGATTTTATATTTAAAAAGATTTACTTACTGCTCCTATTGGATTATAGTACATGACATGTTACAAAAGATATTGAAAATTCATGTCCATTTTTAACCAGAACTGTTTTTACTGAATATACTGCCAATGAACCTTTTGAGGCTGAATAAATATTTAGTGATATATATTATTACTGCAGCAAGACTTTTGATAGCACAAGGCTAGAAGCACCATGAAACTCCAAAGAAGCAGGACTTGATCAACAAAATAGTAGAGATAGCTGAAATAGATGTACTTGCACACCACCTTAAAGGTGGTATTAAGAGATGAAGAAAATTCTTGGAAATTTTTTTATGATTGGCTTAATGCACAAATATGACTATGTATATGATCTGTGACACTTTCCTGTATCTTCCTCAATTTTGATATTATAAAATCATACTAGCAAGTTATTAGTTATAATCTATGGGTTATAAATTGTTAAAGACTAAGAATATTATTCATAATCTAGTGATGCAGAGCATTTGTTGTCAAAACTATTGTACTTTATTTCACCTTTCCCTTTTCCATTCTGTATTCCCTATTCAATAAGATACATGAAACTGAGGCAAGATTCATTAGCAACCACACCAAAGGGAAATAAATCCACATGCTACATGAATGCATAGGCCATAAGCAAGCAGACGGCTCTTCACCCAAAGCAATGGGGCTGCCTCTCCCATTTCTAATGTAAAGGCAAGCAGTTTTAATAGAATAGCGGACCAACACAAGAAGTTCAATCTGAACTTGGTCTGCACTACATTTACCAAAGGAAATACCATAATTGGACAGTGGAGCATCAATATCGGTCTTTCATTCTAAAGAATTCTTCAAAGAATCAAACGACTTGGAAAACCGCATTAGATTAAAACTAGCAGACTCACACATAGTCTTGTCTATTAGAAGTGGCACCATCAGCGCAAGATAGATCCAAAATACAACTAGAAGTACAACATGTTTTATATGCTGCGGAATTTCAAAGCAATGTCCTTTCTGTAAAGCATATTTGTGAACAACATGACCTTTTGATAAAGAGAATATAATACAAAGAATGGAGAGGTGTATCTCTCAGGCAGTATTGAAACTGGACTATATAAACTGGACAACACATCAAACATTGACTCAAATGAAACTTACATAGACAAATACCATGAAGAATCGGACATAGAGGAAGATGATGAAGCCAGAGATTTTACTGACATGTTGCTTATGTCATCTGATTGTGAAGATGAAGAAATGCAAATAAATCTTGGCACAGCATGCGACCATAAGCAATGTACCACCCTATGGCATAGCAGGTGTTGCCACAGGAGTTTAGAAACTATAGAAGAAATGCATGCAAAGGGGCTTGCCAGGAATATGTGTGTGAGGGATTGCAAAAATAACCAAAATGTGTCTCTTGTCTAGAAGGCAAAGCAGTGAGGCAGCCCTTCCCAAAGGGAAGTCAGGAGAAAACAAATGGCCCAATCAAGCTAATCCACACAGATTTATGTGGACCGCTCCCAACCACAGTGGGAGGAAACAAGCATATTCTGAACTTTATTGATGATTTCAGTAGGTATGTCTGCTATCTCTTTTTTTTGTTTGAAACCAATTTTATTATTTTCACAACATATTGAAAGACGCTTATCAAATATAAATTTCAAAATACTGATCAATACATTACAAAATTTCCACCTCCCCCCAGCCCTCTATTTCTTGGCCTTTGCCGGTGCTTAAGTCACTTAAAAAGAAAAGAAAGATAAAATTCATGCTTATAGAATCTTCTCTTCCCGTTTACCTTAATCTAAAATAAACCAAGACTATATATTGATTATTATTAAAATTAACCCTATATTTATCATATAGTCTAACTTCTACTAAGTTATATATCAGATCAGAAATCCATGTTACTATTTTATCTTCCCCTTAAAAATTCAGATAATGTCAAAAACCACTAAGTGTCTCTTGGTATGTCTGCTATCTCCTAAAGGAAAAATCTCAAGTGTTTTGCAGGCTCAAGGAATATATAGTGATGGCGTCCAACAGATTTGGAAGACAGCCAGAGGTCCTAAACTCAGACATTGGGGCGAATACATGTCCAATGAGCTCCAACAGTTTCTGAGAGACCAAGGCATCGGTCACCAAAGGACCATTCCCAGATGTCCAGAACAGAGTGGCATAGCTGAGAGGAAGAATCGCTGCCTCCTGGATGTGGTAAGGTGCATGATTAAAAGTTCACACCTACCATATACATTTTGGGATGAAGCAGCCCTAACAGCAAACTATATACAAAACAGGCGACCCTCAAAGGCAACAGGTGTTACACCATACCAACTTTGGTTTGTCTACAAGCTGTCAATTGAACGCTTAAGGGTTTTTGGATGCAGAGTCTACGCACATGCCCCAAAAGAAAATAGGCACAAGTTAGATGACAGAGCAGTGAGCGATGTATGGATAGATTATGCTGCCAGCTGCAAAGGTTACAAAATCCTGAATCATCAAACTAAAGAAGTGATCCAGAGCAGATCCAGATTTTGAGGAGAATGTAGAGCCTCCAGGTTCAGAGGTGTGAAACCCAGATGAAGCCAAGAAGCAGCTTCAATACCCAGTCATTTTAAAAGTTCCAGACATCAGAGAAGAGAGAGAAATAGTAAATGCAGATGTAGGTCTGACAGATGAAGTTGCCCAACAACCAGTGCCTGAACCAGAGGGGAACATGAGAGACCTTCCACCAAATATGCAAGCAGCATCTGAAGAGCAGAGGGAACTCATAGAGACAACATAACTGGTGCTGAGACAGTCAGAATGCTCAAATAAGGGTATTCCACCTCCAAAGTTAAACCTACTGGTCAAGGCAGAGGAAGAACTAGAGTCCACATCCTGGACAGACATATCTAACCTACCAACTCCTCAAGCACAAGGGTGGAAACAGGCAGCAAGGACAGAGTTGAATGCCATGTTGAATGCCATGTGCAGGGCTTTTTTTTCATATTAGGCCACACCCCCTGATGTTGAGCCAATTGGAACTGGCATTCCTGTGTGTTCCTGCTCAAAAAAAGCCCTGTGTCATGGGTGCTGGGGACCCTGCAGAAGAAACTGTGCCCCTGCCACCTGCACCAGTGCCCCTGCCACCGGCACCAGTGCCCCTGCCTCCTGCGGGAGAAGACCCAAGCCCCCCTGCCTCGCCCTCTCGGGTGGCTCGTGTGCGTGACCGCCTTCGTCAGGACCTCAGGGATCGGAGGAGGGCGGCACGCTCACGAGCAAGATGCTCCCTGAGCCCCGAGTTCTAAAAGGATCCTGGCCCCTCTAGGAGTGAGGATGCTTGAGTCTCAGCAGGATCCTGGCCGCCCTCTGAGTCAGCAATTAGTCCAAATGGGCAACAGACAGCAGAGGGCTATATAGCTGTGGGCTTTGGGAGAAGGCTTTGTGGAAGCAACTAGTCACTTACCTGATGTTCTAGCATCCACTTCGGCTTCTGACTTTGGCTTCTGGACCTCTTGACGTTGGCTTTGACTTCGACTTCTGGACCCCCTGACTTCGGCTTCTGAACCTGTGACCTGCGATACCTGGACTGTGATTTGGTTTTGGCGCTTTGAACCCTCTTTGCTCACCAGCTACAGACCTTGGACTGCCCTGGACTTCGCCTGGCCTGGCCCCAGCTCGTGACACCCTGGCCATGTATAAAAGCAACAGATGGACACTCACTGAACTTCCCCAAAATAAAAAAGCTGGGGGGAGAAGCTTGCAATGCTTCCTAGGCTCAAAACATGTTTTCCTAGGCTCAAAGCATTTTATATTTTTAGTTTCTGCTGTGATCTTTGTGTTTTTTCTTGATGTTTTATTTTAAAATTGCATTGCCAAATCCCACTATTTCCCCACCTTTCCATTTTAAACAAAATATTGCAAGAGTATAAAGCATGTTTGTATTTTAAGTTTTTAAAAATTCTTTTATTGTGTTTGTGTCCTTTATAAAGTTTATATCTCCGCTACCTGGCATTACATGGCCCAACCCCCCAAAAGTCCCATTTATATCAGATCCAGCCCAAATTAGTTTGACACCCTGACCTAAGTATAGTGTACTTAGACAAGTTAAAACAAGAAGGAGGAGGAGGAGTCATGTCAGACTAGCGTTATCTCTCTTTTTTTGGAGAAAATTACTACCTTGCTGGACTGAGAGACAACTGTCAATATTTTTGTTGTTCATTCACACAATCGAGTTCAACTCTTTGCGACCCCATGGACAAAGTCACACCAGGCCCTTCTGTCTTCCACCATCCTTTGAAGTCTGCTCAAATTTGCATTTGTTACATCAGTAACACTGTCCAGCCATCTCATCTTTTGCCGTCCCCTTCTTCTTTTGCTTTCTGTCTTTCCTAGCATCAGGATCTTCTCCAGGGAGTGCTTCCTTCTCATTTGGTGGCCAAAGTATTTGCGCTTCAGCTTCAGCCTCTGACCTTCCAGGGAACAGTCTGGGTTGATTTCCCTTAGGACTGACTGATTGGATCTTCTTGCAGTCCAAGGGACTCTCAAGTGTCTTCTCCAGTACCACATCTCAAAAGCATCTATTCTTCTGCACTCGGCCTTCCTTATGGTCCAGCTCTCACAGCCATACATTACTACTGGGAATACCATTGCTTTGACTATATGGACTTTTGTTGGCAAGGTGATGTCTCTACTTTTTATTATACTGCCCAGGTTCGCCATAGCTGTTCTCCCAAGGAGCAGACATCTTTTAATTTCATGGCTACAGTCACCATCTGCAGTGATCTTGGATCCCAGAAATGTGAAGTCTGTCACTACTTCCATGTCTTCCCCTTCAATTTGCCAAGGAGTGATGGGGCCAGATGCCATGATCTTAGGTTTTTTTATGTTGAATTTCAAGCCTACTTTTGTGCTCTCCTCTTTTACCCTCAACCAGAGGTTCTTTAGGTCCTCCTCACTTTCTGCCATTAAAGTAGTGTCATCTGCATATCTGAAGTTGTTGATGTTTTCCCCGGCAATCTTAATTCCGGCTTGTGCTTCATCCAGGCCAGCATTCCTCATGATGTACTCTGCATATAAATTAAATAAGCAGGGTGACAATATACATCCTTGTCAAACTCCTTTTCCTATTTTAAACCAATCAGTTGTTCCATATCCAGTTCTGACAGTTGCTTCATGACCCTTATACAGGTTTCTCAGGAGACATGTGAGGTGGTCTGGTACTCCCATCTCTTTAAGAACTTGCCACAGTTTGTTGTGATCCACACAATCAAAGGCTTTAGCATAGTCAATGAAGCAGAAATAGACTTTTTTCTGATACTCCCGTGCTTTCTCCATAACCCATCGAATGTTGGCAATTTGGTCAATATACTTTATCTTAATTTCAGTACGGCTTTTGATAAGGTTCCACATAATATTCTTGTTGACAAATTGGTAAGATGTGGTTTAGATCCTATTACTGTTAGGTGGATCTGTAACAGGTTGACAGATTGCACCCAAAGAGTACTCAAGAATGGTTCCTCATCCTCTTGGAGAGGAGTGACGACAAGTTAAGTGCCTCAAGAATCTGTCCTGGGACCTGTTTTGTTCAACATCTTTATCAATGATTTGGTATAAATGATTATAAAACATTGTGAAAGCAATGTCACCCCAGAGTTGGAAACGACTGGTGCTTGCCTTTACCTTTACGCTTAAATTATTTGGATGGAGGAATATTGGGAATGTTTACTAAATTTGCAGATGATACCAAAGTGTTTAGTTTGGGACCACAATTTAAGAAGTTTATAGAGAAGATAGAATGTGTCCAGAAGAGGGCGATAAAGATGGTGAGGGGTCTGGAGACCAAGTTCTATGAGGAAAAGCTGAAGGGGCTGGATATGTTTAACCTGGAGAAGAGACAACTGAGAGGTGATAGGATCACTATCTTCAAGTACTTAAAGGGGTGTCATATAGAGCAGGGATGGCCAACGGCAGCTCTGCAGATGTTTTTTGCCTACAACTCCCATCAGCCCCAGCCAGCATGGCCAATGGCTGGGGCTGATGGGAGTTGTAGGCAAAAAACATCTGCAGAGCTACCGTTGTCCACCCCTGATATAGAGGATGGTGGAGAGTTGTTTTCTTTTGCATTAGAAGGTCAGACCTGAATTACGGGTTGAAATTAAAACCAAAGAGTTTTTGGCTAAACATTAGGAAGAACTTCCTGACAGTTAGAGTAGTTCTTCAGTGGAATAGGCTTCCTTGTGAGGAATAGGCTCTCCTTCCTTGGAGGATTTTAAACAGAGGCTAGATGGCCCTCTGACAGTAGTGCTGATTCTGTGAACTTAGGCAGTTCATCAGTGCTTAGTTCTCATGGCCCCTTCTTACATGCACAGGAAAATGCTGTTTGCCACTTTGGAGTCAGCCAGCAATTTTTTTCCAAGCCAGTTTTTGCCATCTTCTGGGCATGGAGCACTGGGTGTCATTGGGTGTGTTTGTAGGAGGGAGGTACTTGTGACTTTCCTGCATTGTGTAGGGGGTTGGACTAGATGACCCTGGTCAAGGTCCCTTCCAACTCTAGGGGTGCGGTCAGACGTCCAAAAAACCCCGCTACGGGCATGAGTTGAGCCCGCAAGCATGTCGGATTTTACCCGGACGTTCACACGTCCGCATCTGTCAAGCGTGCTTAGCCTGTGCCCATCCCACGCTGATGCGCCTTGCTCGCGGATTAATTTGCTACCGCTTTTAATCCGGAACAAGACGCTTCCTGAGCGCTTCCTGAGCGCTCTGGAGCATCTGAACGGGCAATCGTTGCTGAGTCGCAACAGCGCTTCCCGCTTCCAGCTTCCCGCCACAAACAAAATGCATATCACTGCGCCATCGAAGGAAGGAACTTGAAAAAATTGCTTATTAGCGTGCGTGGCCGGCCTTTTTTTTTTAATATTTTAGTTTATTGCGTAATAGCGATATATCGAAATTTCGATATGTGAGTACCGAGATTTCCAGTATGTGAGGCGAGCTTTTCCGAAAAGTAGTGCAAACGGAGAAACACATCTGCAACACATCTGTGTGAATCGGCACATTTAAAAGCGATGCGTGCATCGCGGTCCTCAGCAACGACGGGACGCATGACATGTCAGGTCGCCGGTCGCCATCTCCCTGCCTGGAGGGGTAGCTGAAATGGGGAAATGTCCGTGTTAGCGAGCAGTCTACCGAGTTAGAATGCCTGCAGACATGTGAGAACGGGGCTGCTTATACAGATAACTGCTTTTCGGTTCCTGGATAGACGTGTGCGAGCTCACTCCTCCACGCGCCCTGTCAACCATGCAACAGAGATGTTATGCGCTCTTGCCCTGCATAGTTTGTGCCCTCTCGACCTGCCTTTTGTTTTGCCGCCTGATTGGATAATTCAAAAGAAGGGTGGGCGCACACGCTAATGTGACAAGGCCATCAGATTCCATTTCGACACAACGATATATCGATATATCGATAGAGCTGCCGGGGAAACAAAAAAACCCGGTTTAAATAGCCGGAAACCCCGCTACTGCAAACGCGCATGCGTTCAGCAGAAACACACCCTCTGCAGCACGCAGCAGTGCGCCTGTGCAAACAGGTAAACACACACGCGCATGCGGCCAGAAAGAAACATAGAACGCAGCACCGCGCCTGCGCTACTTTGGATTGGCACCATTTTAAATTAGGCCAGCCAGCGCAAACACAACTGCGCCTGCGCTAATGCGGATTGCCGCCATCTGAAAGAAGTTCCGGAGGGCGCTGTGTGATCGAGCAGGGGACGGGATCGACACGGCATGCCATCGGAGCAGCATCTGTCTGATCGGGAAACAGGATGCGGCGGATTATCTGACATACGAAATGACGGCGCTTTAAAGATGGGTTGCTGATGGATTTTTTGGATGTCTGACCGCACCCCAGGATTCTATGATTCAAAAAAGAAAAAGAGAAGGAGGAGGAGGAGGAAGAGGAGGCAATTGAATTTATATTCTGCCTTCACCTGGAGTCTCAGAACAGTTTACAATCTCCTTCCCTTCCTCTCTCCACAACCCTGTGAGGAAGATGGGGCTGAGAGAGCTCTTTTGAGCATTGCTCTTGAGAGAACAGCTCTGAGAGAACTGTGACTAACCCAAGGTCACCCAGCAGCTACATGTGGAGGCATGGAGAATCAAACAGAGTAATCTCAGATTACAGTCCATGCTCTTAACCAACTACATCAAACTGGTTAGTTCAACTGTATTGCTTTTTATTTTGGAATTGTTAGGGTTTTGTTCTTGTGTGGTTTATTTTCCTGTGATTTTTGTCTGCCTTTCCCCATACCTTTTAGAAGCCAGCCAACATTTTCCTCCCCTCCCCACTTTTCACCCTTCAAAAAAAATGGACTTCATTAAGTATAATTTGTTTCTCTGAGATATGTCTCTGGATCTCTTCGTTATTTGCTAGACTGAACAGTTGTGCATAGTTAGTTATAATGTATTTTCCAGAGTTTCTACCGAGCTACTTCATTATTGTTTTAATACTCTACTGGAAGACAACCTTCTCATCAGGTCAGCCTAGATGTTCTTAGGAGGTTCCTGAGTGGTGGTGGCTGGTTACCAGGGTACTTTCCAGGGAATCCTTGGTCTAAGGGAGTTTCCCAGCAAGGGAACACACTGCCCCCTTCCACAACATACCCCAATACAACAGGTAAAAAATTACACAACATACCCCAATACAACAGGTAAAAAATTAAGTCAAAAATGCTTCTGAATGTCTTTCTTGCCTTGTGCTACAAGGCTGTGTGTCTAACAATAATTACTTTCATTGTCTGATCAAATTTGCTGTCATGACCTTAGCAGCTTTGCCTGGTGCAGATAATTAAAGTTCCATTGCGCCTGGGTGACCCCACGATCTCTTCAGTTCATTGTCAGCTACAAAAAGCCCAAAATGTTAGACCCCAAGAGCCTCAATCCATAGATCTTCAAATAGTAACTTTTCAATTCCACGCAAGTTGATCTTTCACCATTCCCTCAGGTCGGACCTGGAACCTGATGGTGTGAAGCCATAAAATGTTCTCAGCTTCTCTCTGGCAAGAATATACAGTGAAGTCCGTTGTTTTGGGCCTGAGGTCATATCTAGATGTCCTCTTTCACTGGACCTGCTGTATGGCTTCTTAAGATTTCTAAAAATAATTATATATAATTCCAGTATTTCCAATTATCCATATAAGAAAAGAGCTGAGTGATCAGCAACACATTTCCTCACAGCAAGAAAAAAGAGCCGAGTGATCAAAAGAGCCAAGTATGAAAAGCTATGCCTGAAAAATATTATTCAGATATAAATAAATAGATCAGGTACCTTTCTCTCTGGGTACTCGGCTTAATTCAATTGTGGTGTTGATAATATAACTTGTATTTGCTTGCCAACAAAAATAGGGTCATCTAGTGATTAAATAACTGTAATTGATGAAGTAGGTGCCACCTCATCCTTTGATGGATGAAGGTTAAATAAATGTGCATGTTATTAAGGCTCAATAGTTTTGCGATATTAAATGAAACTTTAAGGACATCTAAAAACCAGGGGGAGGGTAATGAAAAAAGAGGTGCCAGAACTCTCAAGAGAAAAACGAAAGAGAAACACAAGGAGGCCCCTCATGAACTTCTAAACATTTTTGGAGAATTTTGTTTCTGTGAAGAGGTCCTGGAACTCCATTCCACTGTGCTCCCCCAGGAAAAAAACCCCTGCATAACAAGTAAAATACATACATTGCCAATATTTGTTGGAGATGCCACAGTAACAAGGGAAGTTTTGATCCAAAGATTTCCCACTGTACTACACATCCCCTTTGGCTGTATACTGCAAACCAGTTGTTCATGGCTGAAAAGCTGCTGGTGATGGATGCCATAGTTAGAGTGCTGGACTGGAATCTGAGGAATTTTGACTTTGCCAGGGAGGTTTGCAGGGGGACTCTGGGCCAGCTGCACACTTTTGGCCCAACCTACCTCACAGGATTATTGTGAGGATAAAATTGAGCAGGGGAGAATGACGTAAGCTGCTTTGGATCCCCCTGGGGAGAAAGACGAAGTACAACGAAATAAATAAATAATTCTCTCTGAGTGATTCCCCACCAGGATCTAAACTCAGCTTTTTTCAGAGTTCCACTTGCGACCATTTCCCTTCCGTTTATCCCTGATTTATTTTTCTACATCACCGTTTGTCCCATTTCAAATTGCCTGCCTGTCCTGGGTTATTAATTCTACATTCAGCGTCTAGTCATCAACGGGAAGGAGGAAACGGGGGTGGGGGGTGGGGAGAGAAACAGCTCTCCCTTTAGAGGATCTGGAGACTGAGCCGGGGGAGGACTTTCTCTGGTAGAGGGCCCTCCAGAGTACCAAGGGACAGCTAGACTTGGGACCCAGCACTTCAAAACAGGAAAAAGTGAGGCAGGAGAGCTTCCCTGGGGAAGGCATCCTCCTTCTGATTGGGAGAAAAGAATATCCTGGCAGTTTGACATATGCTGCCCACTCATATTTGTGGAAGAATTCTATGAAACTCGCAACATGATGTATAGATGGTACATGACTCCAAAAAAATTAGCAAAGATGAACAACAAGATGCCAGATAGGTGTTGGAAATGTAAAAAGCACGAAGGTTCTTTCTACCATATGTGGTGGACTTGTGAAAGGGCTAAAATGTTTTGGCAAATGATTCGGCAAGAGATTTCTAAGATTTTGGGATATGAGTTCAATAAAGTGGCAGAGACTTTTCTGCTGGGATTACAAATGGAAAAATTTCCAAAAGAAGACAGTACTTTAATATGGCACTTGCTCTCAGCTGCTAGGACATTGTATGCGCAGCTGTGGAAGCAAGAAAAAATACCAGAGAAATGGGATTGGATTTCAAAAGTTATGTCATGGAGTGAAATGGACAAATTAACAAGAAAATTAAGAGACTATGATTTGGAACTTTTTAAGTTGGAGTGGAAGAAATTCAGAAGATACGTAGAAAAAGAGTGGAAAATAAAAGGACATTGGACAATCTTTGATAATGATTAAGGTTTTTAAAATAAGAATATAACTTTTGGGCTTTTCTTAACAGTTAAGGGTACCTTTAATATTTGTCTCCTTTAAGTAAATAACACTGGCGGGGGTCAAGTAATGGGGGGAGGGGTGGGGGAAAAGTAAGATATGGGGTAGAAAGTTTTTTCTTTTACTTTAAGTTTTTATAAGTTGTAGATACAGTTTTGCTACCATATGTTACTAATAAAAATTGTTTATTTGACATATGCTGCCCACTCAGTTCTCTCCTCCACAATCAAGAAGAGGGGGCATCTGCACCACATGTGAGCCCCTCAAGTCCATCCAGTGTGGGTAGGGGAGAAGCCAGCCTCCCCCCCAGCTCACTTCCAATGAAGCGGCAACCAAAACACAAAAGAAGATGGGTTGCTGGAATACAGCAACCCAAAATGGACAACAAAGAAAAGAGGGGAGAAATATATAACAGAACTCTCCTACAGAAATAAAACCTTACACTTGCTGATCACTGACCAATTGGTGAAAGTGCAGGTGGAGAGATAACGGAGGCTAAAAGGTTATGCTTCTAAACCAATATGAACCGGGATGGCCTGTGAAGGAGAAAACCCTGGTACAAACAGCATCATGATAACCCAGAACAACAGGGCAGGGAACATGGGGTGACCTCACTTTAGTACAGAAATGAAAAAAAAATAACTTGAGATAAAACCGGGGTGAACCCGAGTTTAGTATAACGTATCATTTCAGGGACAGGGTTGAACCAGGATTAAAGTCCTAGTGGGGAATCACCCTCTTTCAACCTGACCTACCTCACAAGGTTGTTGAGAGGGTAAAATGGAGAAAAGGAAAACTGTATGCTATCCTGGCCCCTTTGGAGGAAGGACAGGGTTTTTAAAAAAATGAATAAAATATGCAGACTTCCCACAGGGTCTGTGTGTTTGTTTGACCCTCTTATGTATGCGGACCAAAGCAAAGGCTGATATGGGTGTTCCTGCCAGGCTCATTGGAGCCAGAAGGACTGGCTCGGGACTTGAGAACAATGAGCAGCAGGATCCAAATCCCTGCTGCCCTGCTCCAATCACGGGTCCCCTGCTGGTTTGAATGATCCAATAACTTGCTTGCGTGGGAACCCTGAGCTGTATACAGTTGGCCCCGTGGGCCTGGTTAGACAGTCTCAGAGTGCAGCCCTATACTATGCTGTACTGCAATAAAGAGCTATGATCACTACCACTCGTCTCTTCCTTGCATTGCACCCACTATATTATAGAACCAAACTGAAATCGAAAAGGTTTTGCTGGATTCAGGTCTTTGCTTTCTTCTCCTTCCTGGCTTGTCTTTGCCCTCTGTTTTCCCCTTTTCTAAGCAGAGTAACAAGCCCTGATGATATTGGGGGGAGCCACTGGGGACTTTGAATGTTCCCTTCTCCCAGTGTGGGAAGTGGGAGCACTGCATTGGCTAGCACCCATTCCACCAAGCAAACGCAAATCCTTAACGTGCAAATTCTTCTGGACAGAATCCTGCCTTTCGCTTATGGTCCTCTGTAGAGCAACATGTATGCTAATGGCACATTATTATTAACAACTTCTGCATTTAGCAAATAATATTACAACGTAGCGGGGGAGGCCCCCACAGACACAGAAGAGGAAAAGCTATTCCCTGTCTGGCAAGTTGTCTAGCCTTTGGAATGAGGCAAGTGGCAGCTCGGTGAGAAAAGGGAGGGTTGTTTCTCTGGCTTTTTCCCTGCCAGTAAATAATCAGCCTAGCACCACTTTTCAAGATCTGCTCCTGAATAAAATATGACAGGTCTCTCTCGTAGGACCTGCTATGTGTGGCTCCATAACAAGTCCCATTACTCTCTTGTCGTGCATACTGACTGCAAATTGTGTAGGTTATCATGAGACACCATAAAAAATTTCCTTCCCCCAACTGATTATGAACCTCATGCATAGCAAATGACGGCAAAGCAACGCTCCCCGATTTCCTGTAGCAGAGGTAAGAAAACAAATTTACACACTGACAGGCTAATGGATACTTTCCCAAAGAGCGGTTAGAAAGAAGTAGTAAATGGGGCCGTGCGGATGCAGGGCGGCAGACCCGGTCAAGGATCAAGACATCCAGCAACATATCGGATAACACATAATTGGCAGGTCACATCCAAATGAGTGCAGTCGTGCATCATGCGGACGGCTTTTGCCTGCGATAAAGACACTTGTAAACAATTCAGTCACTGAACATGGCAATAATATGTTGATCCGGCATGTAATGAGGTGTTCCTGGAATCAATAAACTAGTCATGAAGAGCAGGGAGCGAGGTCAGTGTCTGCCTTTTGATGACCTTTCCTTGCCAGTAAGGACATCATATACTCTGAAGAGGCCTTTTCCTCATACTGCAGGAAAGCACCCGAGTGTCAGAACTTTCATTCGCAGCAAGCAAATGAACAAGCGGGCTCTGCATGCTAATGGAGTCCAGGCTATTTCCCACCTTTTCATCTGCACATTATGCTCTTGACTTTGGAGAAGGTGGGAATTAGGTTGGACCCTGATGTCAGCTTGCCTGATGGCTCGGCTCCGGGAAAACTGGTAATTGAAGCTGATGACTGATGCGGAGGAGGCCTGAATTTGGAAATAAACAGTTTCAAGCACTGCATGTCATTTTTAGAGAGACTGCAGAGTGAATAGAAATGAGCTGTGTCCCTTGAATCTAATGTAGTTTCTCAGCAGGAAAATCGCCATCTTTTAAGCAACAATGCCCATCATTAAGATTTAAATGTTTGGGCGATAATGTAAGGAATAGCTTCTGCTTTGACAAACAGCACTTATGTAAATTCCGTTCAGTTCCAAGATCTGCATTTAATCCACACGCAAAAAGAGTAGGGTTTGGGAAGCCTTGAAATATCCTTTTTCTTAGAAACAAAAAAGAAATACTGGGATTATGAACTTTTTTTTTTAATGCAAAGAGAACCCCTTGTACCCCAGAAAAATAGTCAAAGGTTCTGAAAGAGTGGTTACGCTTGTTCTTTTGGGTCACATTTACTACAGTTCGTGATGCTCCTTTTTAAAATCTATGCCCCATATACACTTCATACACCAATTTATGCGTAGATGCTCATATCAGGGGGCCATATCTATAGTGGAGCTATTTGGACTTGCATGAGCAAAGGATCAGGCCATTGAACCTACAGGCTATAGTGGAAGGATAATCTCTGAAGGCTGTTTCTTGATCCTCAAGCCCTCGTGCTCTCTGATGAGGGAATGGATTATATTATCTGCCAGCTGTGTCAAAACACACACTGGAAATGTCATAAACTGTTTCAAAATCTTATCAGATCATGTGAAACTAAATCTAATGACTTGCTCCTTTATGCAGAAAAAGAGAAACTGAGAATGTGTGCAACCCTAGCCCAATTTATATTAGAGATTCAGAAATTCTCCTTCCTAGGTAACTATTATTCATGAATGGATTTCTCCCCCTTGTAGAAACTTAGTGGTATGAAAAGTGTTTATCTTCTTGAATAATTGCCAATTAGCTGTTTTTTTGGCAGCCTCCAGAGCAGTTGCGAAACCTCTCTTAGCCAAGGAAATTGTATCACTGGGGCCCTTAAAGTCAGTGCATGATAACACTGCTGAGTCCAGCCGTGGCATTGTGGGAATCTTGTTTTACAACTGGGTGACACCACAGATTTCTATAGAATCTAATGGGCATGAAATTAGAGTGATTACACGGTAAATGAGGGCCATAGTTGTCTGCTGGAGAGGCATCATTTAGCAGACTGAATTTCTTGTCTGGTTCTGTGTGGAGCCCAGGTTTATGATTTCAGAGGAAACTGGATCAGTTCCTGATACAGCACTCCCTTATCCTGCAGTTTTAATACTGTGAAAGAGGAATTTCAGTGTTAACTCTGGCAATGAGGGGGTGGGGTAGAGCCTTGGTATACATTCCATTATTTCATTATCTTCCATTTTTTGAAATTTCAGATCTCAAGCATTTTATTATCATACCTCACAGGATTAGGCACATTTAAATTCATTGACTTCAGTGCATTTAGCCGCCCTGAGCCTGCTTCGGCGGGGAGGGCGGGGTATAAATAAAAATGTATTATTATTATCATTATTATTATTATTATTATTATTTACTTCTATATCAGATTGAGACCTTTCTGTTGACCTCAACTAGATTATTGTGTTCAGTTTTGGGCACCACAATATAAGAAGGATATAGGCAATGTGTTCAGAGGAGGGCAACAAAGGTGATGAGGTGTCTGAAGACCAAGTCCTATGAGGAAAGGTTGAAGGAGCAGGGTATGTTTAGAGGAGATGACTGAGAGGTGATATGATCAAGTACTTTAAGGGCTATCATATAGAGGATGGTGCAGAGTTGTCTTCTGTTGCCCCAGAAGGTTTAACCAGAACCCTGGAGCTGAAATTAAATCAAAAGGGTTTCCGGCTCAACATTAGGAAGAACTTCCTGACAGAGCAGTTCCTCAGTGGAACAGGCTTCCTTGGGAGGTGATAGTCTGTCTTTCTTTGGAGGTTTTTAAATAGAGGCTAAATGTCCATCTGGCAGCAATGCTGATTCTGTGAATTTAGGCATACCATGAGAGGGAGGGCAGGAAGGGTTGCATCAGTGCTTAGTTCTCATGGCCCTTTCTTACACACACAGAGAAATGCTATTTGCCACTTTGGGGTCAGTCAGCAATTCTTCTTCAGGCCAGTTTTCCAAGGGACTCTGGAGAGGTTTTTTTTTTTCCTGGGGTGGGGGAGTACCATCTACTTGTTGTGGAGCAGGTCACTAGGGATGTGTGTACGGGAGAGCAGTGTCCCCTCTAAGCTAAGTGAGTGTGAGCTAGCTCACAGTTTTTTAGCCTCCAGCTCACACATTTTTGTCTTAGCTCAGGGTAAGTCAGGGCAAACAAACAACCATGGCGACAGAACACATAATCAAGATGATGGGGAAGAGAACTGTATTGATGGGTGTGTCACTAATACTACTGCTGCTAATAATATTGATATGGCGCCAACAGTATCCTAGGAATATACATCCCTTAAAAGCCATTAGACATCTGCTACTCAGGCCTTGCACACATAGAGTTTAGAAGAATATTTGTTCTGATAATTCCTATATAATTTCATCACCAATTCTGGGAAACGTTATACCAAATTAGACAGCACGTTGTAAAATTCCCACAAATCCATTATCCATACTGTTGAATTATCTTAATTGAGTTGTGGAGAAAACACACATGGAAGTCTGTCATTCTGATGGGGTAGCGGTCAAAGTGTCAGGCTAGGGTCTGAGAGACTTAGGTTTGAATTCTCACTCCTCCATAACAGTTCACTGAGTGACCTTCGACCAGTCAATGTCCCTCAGCCTGACCTAATTCATACTGCAGTTGTTGAGAGGATAAAATGGAGGTGAGGAATGCATTTGAAAGCCTTTTTGGATTTCCACTGGGGAGGAAAGCAGAGTATAAGTAGCCAAATAAAATATTTAAGACAAAGCCATAATGTCAAGGATTGCATATTATCTACAAGTATACAAAGGAGAAATTATGCCATCAAGGTTTGTTTAGAAGTGTGCTATAATCACATTGTTTTGAAAAAATCCATTTCATGATGACATTGGGCCTTACAGGCTTTTCCATTTATTTGGCGGTTTTTTTCCTCCTTATCACCATGTCAATAATAATCAAACATTTAAAATATTTCTGTTCTATATATTATGCATAGTTTTTAAGAGGTATTTGTGAATTTCCTACATTGTGCAGGGGGTTGGACTAGATGGCCCTGAGGGTCCCTTCCAACTCTTAGGATTCTATGACCTTAAAACAACTTGTGTGCTCTCTGTGTCACAACAACTTAAAAAATGGCGATCTGACTTTAGCCAGCGATTGCTTGTTGCAAAACTCCTTTGTTCCTTTAAGAAATATCTTGGCAGACTGAACTTTGTCTGACTATTGCCTGCTGCAGAACAAAGCCGGAGTCAAGCAACCCCTTTAAGACCAACAAACTTTTATTCAGAAAGTAAGCTTCTGTGTGCATGCACACAGTATGCAGGGCACTTCTAAAGACAAGTGCAGTAAGCAGAGCTAGCTGGTGGGGTTTAGAATGCAAAGTGGCACAAAGTTAAAATCAAATAGTAAAATAGTAAAATTAACATTTTTCCTATTGTCTGCTATTGGATTTTAACTTTGCACCAGTTTGGATTTCAAACCCCACCGGCTATATGTAGCTCTGCTCACTGTACCTCATTCCTCGTCTGAAGAAGTGTGCATGCACAAGAAAGCTTACATTCTGAATTGTCGGTCTTAAAGGTGCTACTGGACTCCTGCTTTGTTATACTGCTTCAGACCAACGCGGCTGCCCACCTGGATCTAATGCCTGACATGTTTAGGATCAAGAGAGCTGACTGAAATCCTGAATATCCTTGCTTGGAAGGACTCTTGTTGAAAGCAGGAGGACATGCATTGTTAGGTTCAGGTAATGAGTGTACTAGCAGATGATTTCTTTTTGGTGTCATAATTAAAATATATATATTTGCAAGCTGCCCCTGGAATTGTGTGGAGAGGAGGTGTAAAATAAATAAAAACCCAGGCCCAGCTGCAGGCCCAGTGTGATATGTGGACAGGGTTGCTAGCTCTGGGTTGGGAAATACCTAGAGATTTTGGGAGTGGAGCCTTGAGAGGGTGGGATTTGGGGAGGGGGAGGGGAGAGAGCTCAGAAGGATACAATATGTGAAGAACATGTGAAGCTGCCTTATACTGAATCAGACCCTCTGTCCATCAAAGTCAGTCTTGTCTTCTCAGACTGGCAGCGGCTCTCCAGGGTCTCAAGCTGCGGTTTTTCACACCTCTTTGCCTGGACCCTTTTTTTGGAGATGCCAGGGATTGAACCTGGGACCTTCTGCTTCCCAAGCAGATGCTCTGCCACTGAGCCACTGTCCCTCCCCTGCTCTCCAGGGTCTCAAGCTGAGGTTTTTCACACCTCTTTGCCTGGACCCTTTTTTTGGAGATGCCAGGGATTGAACCTGGGACCTTCTGCTTCCCAAGCAGATGCTCTGCCACTGAGCCACCGTCCCTCCCCAATGCCATAGAGTCCACCCTCCAAAGCAGCCTTTTTCTCCAGGGGCACTGATTTTGGTATTTTGGAGATCAATTGTAATAGTGGGAGATTTCCAGGTCCCACCCGGAGGTTAGCAACCCTATGATGTTTGGCTTAGACCAGGAAGTGTGGGCTCCAAACGGCTGCTCAGCCACAAAGTTCACTATCTGACTATGGATCCATCAAATACTGTCAACCTAA
This sequence comes from Heteronotia binoei, assembly GCF_032191835.1. Classification (NCBI taxonomy): domain Eukaryota; kingdom Metazoa; phylum Chordata; class Lepidosauria; order Squamata; family Gekkonidae; genus Heteronotia; species Heteronotia binoei. The sequence goes on from NC_083236.1 coordinate 10,464,317, forward strand.
TTTAATTCACAGAATTATTGTCTGGGAAAATGGAAGGGAAACCCAAATACATAGCCTCATGCTATTTAGAAAGATAAGATACCAATGTCATAAAGAACTGATTTGATTACTTTCAAAAATTAACTGGCATTAAAAACTAATGAGATTTACTTATGAATCAAATGGTGTTCAACTAGTTGAGCCAAAAGTCCGTAACGTTTAAACCAGGGCACTTTGACAGGCAAATGACTGCTTAAGTGCAGCTAAGTGAGTTTATGGATCACACCGTTAACACATATTTATTTGGAAGTAAGCAAATGTAAGCCTGTTTGTTTGTGCTCGGCCACAGCCCAGACTCAGCGCTGTCTTGCCTAATTACCTTCTTCCTTCCAGAAATTCTGCTTGAACTTTCCATTCTTTCATCATCCTCTTCCGAAAGCAGTCTGTTTCTTCCACCACAGAGGTGGGTCTGTGTGTCAATTCAAAGACGGTGGCGGCAGTAGCTGGAGCTTCAAAAATGCCATTTGCTCTTGATGTTGCTGGTAGAAGGATAGTGATCAAATGATTTTTAAAAAAATAAAATAAAATAAAAATTGACAAGAATTGTTGCTGTCTCATTACAATAGCTTCTGATCACTCCCAACAACGTTTCAACCCCGATGTCTGCTAGACTAGCATTACCCTTTAAACAGAAATCAGCTTATAACTCTTAAAATACAGATAATCCAATTTCGATAAAGATATATACCTTAATTCTGAAGAAAGAACAAGGAATTGCTGCTCATCTTGTTTACGAGTGACCTCCTCTCAGTATTTTCTCTGAACTGATAATTTGGGGGGGGGGGGAACTTTCATCATAATAGTCCTCTTTATTTAATAAAAATGCAGGTATTTGCACAGCACGGACACAATATCGCTTCCCTGGAATGAAAATTACTTGCACAAAATAGCATTTCCCCCCCTGTGGAATATACACTTACCTATTTTTTAACTTCTGGGGATGTTTGTTATTTAATTATCACCCATCCAAAGTTAAATTAATTTTGTCTTACTCATAATGGCAGTGATTCATTAGAGAAGAAACAATGACAGTCACTTGAAGAAATAACTGCCAATCCTGATTTATTAAAATCAATGGGAGTTCAGCATTGAACCATATAGGTGGGATTAAAAATCAACTACAAGTTAACAGAAAATGCAAGCAGAAATATTACATTCAATATTATATTTGCATTTACTTTAGGTATATTTCTATAACAAATTAAGTGTGCAAAGTAGAGGTGCAAAATATTATTCCTTCCCCATTTAAATATTAGCAATGAAAATTTGTATAACTAACAAAAAAGGGCTTATTTTGCATTATTTGTGCAAAGAGAGCTTTTTACAGACTGTTCCTATTTAATGACAGTGGAACTAGAGTCAGAGGGATACAGATTCTATACACAGAAGGTACATTCTATTCCCCCCTCCCCCCCCCGCCCTTCTGGGGAGAGCCTTTTTGTCTTAAGGAGGCCTGCTACACACACCCTTTGTGATTATTCTAGGTGAAAGGACTTGTAGCAGCACCCAGTATTTCACCATGAAAAATCTGACATTGCTGTAATTCAAATAATGCAATATTTTATGTTAAAATTGTAACGCAGTCTGCACATTAACTGTGTTAATGAAATATGTTTAGCATCAGAAACAACACAAGCTTTGAAATTTAATAGATGCTTTTTCCGGCTTCCTAATGATTTCTTTGTTTTTTTTGCTTGGGTGTAATGTTAACTATTTGTGTTCCTTAAAACAAATTTTTAGCAGTTGGTCTTCTGATGGTTCTTTCCTCACCCTTCTCAAGATATTTTATATTGTCCGCTTTCTTCCTGCCACACATCTATTGTAAATAGAACCCAAGTGCATTTGGTATCTACATGGGGTGGAGGGGGGAGATAAATCCAGAAACTGGTGAGCTTTTGAGGGTGAGAATGAACAATCTGAGAATTAGATTGAGAATGAACAGTATGTATATCAAGGCAAAATGTGCACAAGGATCTTTTTGCTTTTTTCCATCACATACATAAAAAACCTCTTCATGGTATCCAAACTTCATTAATAACATCCTTCTCTATGCTAATACAATCAAAAAATTATGCAGACTGTTTATATTTCTTTACAGCAGGAACAGGCCAATGACACAAATCAGCCATTAGCGATGCACACGGAGGAGTTGCCGCTAATTGTGCAGAATGTAATTAGTGATTATGTAATATCTAAGCTCTTGCAACTGTCATTAATGTCCACTATTCATCAGAGATAGTTCTTACTGAATTAGAGAATGATTACTGCATGCTAAATCTACTTAATCATAAATATGCTAATTAACACGGGATGCACTTTAGCCAGTGGTTAAAAGCACTAGTCACCTCAAGGAAAAGAAATTGCTGCACATCACCAACTCAATAGCAAGCAATGAATTTTCCTTTAAAAGGTAAATGTAGTTAATTAAATGGTTTAGTAAACTGGAAGGCAGGTCTATTGACTACTGCAAGGCTAGTAACCCTCTTCTGAAATCGATATTGTTAGGCTCTGGTTAAGCACAGAAATGCCTTCTTGTCATTCACTTTGGGTCCCTAACAGCTGCTTCTCTGCTTCTAGTTCTACACAAGAGACATTTTCCAGCATCCTGTCAAATGGGTTCAGAAGAGTCCCCCCCCCGTTTGATGCCAATGGTTCTTATCACCTTCTGTAAGTAATAAACACAAAGGCAATGCATACATTTATGGGGATGGCTATTTTTTGTCCGTCTCTGATTCATTTATATGGAATAGGTAGGTTTAAAATGCTGTATAACCAAACAAATGCAGCAGTCATCCAGTTTTTGAAATATTTTCCCAGGGCCTGCATTATTTAATGTATTCTGGTTTCCTATATAAAAAAAAGATATAGCTGTCATGAACTCCTTGGATAATACAGGCTTGTGATTTATGACAATTCTTCCTGCTTATATATTTTGTATAAATAATACACACACTTGCAGCACTCGTTCATAATCAAAAGATGCACAGACTAAAAAAAAACCACTGCTTTCCTAGTAACAATATAAAAGCAGTGTACACAATTGGGTAACTCATAGAGCAGGCACAAAATAAGTCATCGTAGCAAACACCCCCAAAAGAAAACGTGTGGCCTAATGCGAGGCCTACCATTCTTTTTGTCGCTAGTAAAAATAGCAAACAAAAAAGCATAAGCCATACAGAAGTTCCCTTGCAGATGTCCAAGGAAAATAAATGAGAATTGTGCAAGAGAACTTCCAGGTGGATATTGCCCAAAATAATACAACAGAAAACTGATCTTTTAAAGAAGGCATGAGTGTGTATATGTACCAAAATGAGGGAATAAGTAACCAAGGACTATAATTTAGCTGGACAGATTGAACCGCTGCTGTTGAAATACAGATGTAAGTGTTCTTGGAATGTCTGAAATATATTGGAGATGAGAAATAGTCTACTGAATTGCAGGCATGGATGAGAAACTCGTCACAACACTGATGATCAGCACTTGATCTGATCTGCTTCCATCACCTAGAAGCTGTCAGGATCAAACCCTTTTGCACTGTATTTGAAAAGCAGAGAATTCCTACCGTTACGACATCAATTCAAATGCAAAACTATTTTTTCCCCAGGCATGCCATCTAAAAAAGGATGGGATAGTCTTTTAGGTGCATGCAAGTTATAGTCATATCCAGTAATTTTTTAAAAGACTGTGTATATTTTAGTCATTCTTTTTGAGTAAATGCAGGTAGTAAAGCAACATTGGAACCTGCGTTATTATAATTAGAATCCATAGGTACTTATTGTGTAGCCATGCATTATGGCTGGAAGGGGAAAGCAGCAGGGCAAAATGAAAGACACCAGGCCTAAACAAAGCGGGCAGTTCCCAGAATGAGAGCATCAGTCCTTTTGCTGGTTACTCTGGCTGCAGCATATCTTGTTAGCCCATAGACGGGCTGAATCTAGGACACCTAGTGGCCAAGACAAGTATTTATTCCTGAAGCTAGAGCTCCACATGCTTACTTTAGTATCCACCTATATCAGGGGTGGCCAACAGTAGCTCTCCAGATGTTTTTTGCCTACAAGTCCCATCAGCCACAGCCATTGGCCATGCTGGCTGGGGCTGATGGGAGTTGTAGGCAAAAACATTTGGAGAGTTACCGTTGGCTGCCCCTGACCTATATGGCTAGTACCCAGATTGCTGGGGGGGGGGGGGAAGTGTAGATCAGGGGTGTAAAACATGCAGTTCAGGGGCCGAATCAGGCCCCCGGAGGGCTCCTATCAGGCCTCCGAGCAACTGGCTGTCATCTGCTTCCTTTTCCCTATATCTTGCCTCCTTTTACATAACAATTTCACAGGAGCTACAGAGCAAAACCTCCATTAGCTGAGGCATCTCCCTTGGGAAGGAAGTGGGGAGGAATAGCTTGCTTTGCCAGGCTCTCTCAATTGCACAGCAGAGCTACTGAGCCAAGCCTCTCTTCCTTCTATTGGCTGAGGCTCCATCCCCCAGTCCCCTGGGAAAGGAAGGAAAGAGCCAGAGCTTCTTTTGCCCAGTTCCCTGGATCCAATGGGAGAGATACAAAGAAAGCATCTTTAAGACCAATGAGTGCTAACGTTTTACACATGTTTTATGTTGTTGTTGTTGTTTTTAAAAAATTCTGTTTGTCTATGTTCTTTATAAAAATTATATCTGTTACCTTAACCTTAAATAGGTACACACATGGCTCGGCCCAACCCGACATGGCCCGGCCCAACAAGGTCTCATTTATGTCAGATCCAGCCCTCATAACAAATCAGTTCAACACCCCTGGTGTAGATGACTGGGGAAGGCAATGGCAAACCACCCCGTAAAAAGTCTGCCGGGAAAACGTTATGAAAGCAACGTCACCTCAGAGCCAAAAACGACTGGTGCTTGCACAGGGGACTACCTTTTTTTTATATGGCTTGGTGGTCTGAGTCTAGGGTTGCCAGGTCTGTGTTGGAAAATACCTGGAGACTTTGGGGGTGGATCCAGGAGAGAGCAGGTTTTAGGGAGAGGAGGGGCCTCAGCATGGTTCAATACCATAGTGTCACTCTTCTGACCAAGGGGATGTTGCATTTATTGGGTAATGCGCAGACCTATTAGTTGAGTTGGTCTCCCTGGGCCACTCCAGCACCCTAATTACTGCCATAGCGCTGCTATTAGTAGCAGCAGTCATAACCATGCCCCTATCAGGACAGTCAGGCCTTGTGGAGTTCTCAGTGTGGCCTGTGGATTCGTCGCCATGTTCCATATAATATATTGGGCCCTCTTCTGAGCAAGGGAATATTGCATTTATTGGGTAATGGCACAGACCTACTAGTTGAGTTGAAACTGAAATTGCCTGACCCTGTTAGTACTTGGATGGGAGAAAAACAAGGAAGTCCAGGGTTGCTGTACAGAGGCAGGCAATGGCAAAACCACCTCTGAAAATCTCTTGCCTTGGAAACTCCTACAGCACGGGTGTCGAACTGATTTGTTATGAGGGCCAGAGCTGACATAAATGAGACCTTGTTGGGCTGGGCCATGTCTGTCATAAAATATAATGTCAGGTAGCAGAGATATAAACTTTATAAAGGACACAGGAAAGGAAAGGTCCCCTGTGCAAGCACCAGTCGTTTTAGACTCTGGGGTGATGCTTTCGCAATGTTTTCGCGGCAGACTTCTTACCGGGTGGTTTGCCATTGCCTTCCCCGGTCATCTACACTTCCCCCCCCAGCAAACTGGGTACTCATTTTACCGACCTCAGAGGGATGGAAGGCTGAGTCAACCTCGAGCCGGCTACCTGAAAACCCAACTTCCGCCGGGGATCCGATGACAGTGGGTCGCTTGCGGGCCTGATAGGAATCCTCCAGGGGCTTGATCTGGCCCTCGGGCCACACGTTTGACTGCCCTACAGGGTCACTATCAGTCGGCTGCAACTTGATGGCTCTTTCCACTACCATTACTGAGCCACAGCCTCTTTCATTGGCAGTGTTTACCATCCAGCCTGCCAATTACAATTTTCTTCCCAAACCCAGATTTCGGTGCTGCTACCTGCTATGGGGAGGTGGGTAGTGACCAGAAAAGGAGCTGTTTCAGTGATGGCACCTGACCTTTGAAAAGCCCTCCCCCCCTTAAGACTTACTCACCTTTATAGGCACTAGGTGAAAACATTTCTTTTTACTCAAGGGTTTAACTGAGGGATTTCATCTCTTTTAGCTCTTTTAAAAAATATATATTATCTGCTTCTAACCTGTGAACTGTTTTAGGAATATGATTGCAGGCTGCTGATTCTTCATGTTTTGTATGGCTTGTGTATTATTGATAGTTTTAATATTGTTTTTTTTAATGATTTTATTGGGTTCTTTTTACTTTATGAGTTATACCGAGCAGTTCTCTGAACATGGGGACAGCAGTTTTGTCATACAAAAGAATTTTATGGACAGTGTTGAAAAGGAGGTTAGATAATTTTTTTCTATATCAGGCACTTACTGTCAAATTTTAAAAACTGAATTGGTTTGCAATTCTTTTCAAATATTTCTGAAAGGAATGTTTGTTTACCGCAGGGGCCACTTCAGAGGGAGTGAAAGGGAGGCTTCCAGTGGCTTTCTTCACAGTGTCAGCTGCTTGATGCTACCAGACATTTCCTCCCAGGAAACCACTGCTGCCAACCTCCAGATGCTTGGTCCCCTCCCCCCGCACTGTAAAGAAAGATTGACCTTTTCCCATGTAGAGGCTGCCAGGTTGCCAACTCCAGGTTAGGAAATTCCAGATGGCAGAGATCTCCTCCACTTGAGGTGTGTGTGGGGGGGAATGAATGCCTTCACATGGGTGGGTGGGAAGATAGCAAGGCTGGGGGGGCACTCACCCAGAGGCCTTTAGTGGTACCTTTCCAAGTTGGTGGGAAATTCCTACGGTATCAATACAGGCCTCTGAGGGAGAGGCCTGTCCTCCTGGAATGACAGTCTTTCTTCACTGTGGGCAAGGGGGAGGACCAAAGCAGTTTACATCATTCTCCTCTGTTGCCAATTTCCAGGTGAGGGCTGGAGATCTCTCAGAATTACAACTGCTGTCCAGATAGATGGCAGAGATCAGCTCCCCTTGAGGTGTGTGTGTGGGGGGAGTGAATACCTTCATTTGGGTGGGTGGGAAGATAGCAAGGCTGGCGGGGGGCACTCACCCAGATGCCTTTAGTGGTACCTTCCTAGGTTGGTGGGAAATTTCTGGAGATTCTGTGGTGGAGTTTGAGGAGGGCATACGCGTTAGGGCATCAGAGCGGGGTCTGCCAGACACAAGTTATTGCTGTGGAAGGTGACTGGGTGATTTCAGACCACACAGATTTCCAGCCTAAACTGCCTCACAGGGTTGTTGTTCAGATCAAAGAAGGGATAGAAGAATCATGTAAGCTGCTTTCATCTCCACCACACTGTGAAGAAAGACTGTCTTTTTCCAATGTAGAGGCAGCAGGGAAAGGGAAGGTGATGGAAACCTGAAGTCAGAGGGGCAGATAAAAGAATGTCTCCACCTGGGGGTTAGCTACCCAACGCCTGGCTGCTTGGTACTGTTCAGCAGCAGTCACCCTATGACAGCCACTGTAGCATAGGAGTTGGGACTTCAGAGTAGGATCTGCCAGACCCAATGGAAGCTGACAGCCTGACTGGGAGATTTTGGACCAGTCACAGACTTCCAGCCTACCCTGCCTCACAGGGATGTTGTTCAGATCACACAGTGAGAGAGGAGAATGATGTAAACTGCTTTGGTCCTCCCCCATGCCCACGGTGAAGAAAGGCTGTCATTTTCCTATGGATAGGTTGCAGGAAGGGGGAAGGTGATGGAAACCTTAAGTGAGAGGGGCTGATAAAGAGAAGAAGATAGGTTACCTTCTTTAGGAATTAAAGTAATATGAGCTTCTTGCCAAGTCTGGGATATAGCCTTCAGATTTTTCATTGTTACTTCAGATATTGTATTGTTATTTCTGGTTCAAAGCATTTATAGTACATTGCCCTTAAACCATCTGGACCTGGAGCTTTGTCCTTTTTTAATTTAGATATTGCTTGTGAGATGTCTTGTACTGTAATACTTTGAATCAAAATGTCCCTATCTTCTGAAGTAAATTTTGGGAGTAAAGAATCATTAATATATCCTTCCAGTCCTTCTTTGGATAGATTTTTCTTCTTATAAAATTGTGGGGGGAAAATAAGAAATTGCTTTTCTACTTTAGTTTCCATATATGTAATTCTATTTTGTATTTTAACTCCTATGATCATTTTTTTTTTCAGATACCTTTCTTAAATGATGAGCAAAATACCAGGTTTTTTCTCATGCTCAAAGTGCTTTTGTTTTATAACATTTAATTTCTTATGCTTATCTTCAGTCTTTAACAAATCTAGTTGGAGTCCCAATTGCTTAATCTACATTAATGTCTGCTTTTTTAGTGTATTTTTATGTCGAACTTCTAGTTTGAATTTTCTCCATTAGTTTCATTATTTTCTCCAACTTCTCTCTTTTTTCCTTCTGGAGGTGATAGCTATTAAGTTCCCTCTCATAAAAGCTTTACTTGCTTCCCAAACTGCCATTATTGAAGTTTCCTTAATCATGTTTAGTGTGAAAAATTCTCTTAATTCTTTCTTACATTTATGTAAAATATCCTCATGCAGCAAAATTTTATTGACCATTCTCCATCTTCTTTTATCAGTTTTTACCCCATGCCAAACCATTAGCAAAGGGTTATGACCCAAAAAGTTTTTTGTTGTATCTCAGCTTTTTGTAAATTCATAAGTAATGTTTTGGAAATCCAACAAATATCTATTCTAGAATACATTTGATGTTTGACAGAGAAAAAGGTAGTCTTTAGCACTTCGATTTAAGACTCTCAGTGCATCAGTATAAGACAGGAGCAAACAGAATTGGAAAAAATGCTGTTGGTCGATAATGAAAAGCTGATTTCAAGGATTTATAAATTACTATTGAAGTGGTCTGGAGAAGATTTAGTAGTTAAATCTCAAATGATAAAATGGGCAATTAATTTCAATAAAGAAATATAAATGGAATTTTGGGAGTATTTATGGAAGAACTCTATGAAGATATCGACTTGTTATAACATTAAAGAAAACTGTTTTAAAATGATGTATAGATGGTACATGACACCTAAGAAACTGGCACAAATGAATAATCAGGTGTCAGACAGATGCTGGAAATGTAAAAAACATGAGGGATCTTTCTACCATATTGTGGTGGACTTGTGAAAAAGCAAAACAATTTTGGCAAATGATTTAGAAAGAAATGTCAAACATTTTAGGTTATGACATCAAGAGGTCTCCAGACTCTTTTTTGTTGGGATTACGAATGGAAAGTTTTCCGAAACAAGATAGAACGATGGTGTCGTATCTACTTTCAGATGCAAGGACATTGTATGCGCAGTTATGGAAGCAAGATAAAATACCAGAAAAATGGGATTGGATTTTAAAAGTTAAGTCATGGAGTGAAATAGGCAAACTTACAAGAATCTTAAAAGACTATGATTTGGAGAAGTTCAGGAAGGAATGGGAGAAATTTCAAAATTATGTTGAAAAACAATGGAAAGTTAAGGGACATTAAGTGATTTTTGATAAAAGCTAATAATGGACTAAAGTTTATAAAGGGAAAATTCTTCTGTTGGAAAATGAAGATGAACTTATAGAGTTAACTTTTCTTATTTTTTGTTTTTATTTCTTCCGTACTGCTGAAGGTTCTAAAATAGAGATTCTTGATTTGTTAAGTTACCTTGTTTTCTTTTAATTTTAAGTACACCAGTGAAGGTCAAAAAAAAGGGAGGGAAGAGAAGGGGGGAAAAAGCGATGTATTGTTTTTATTTTGTATTACTTTTAAATTTTCTTAACGATTTCTATAACAATATATTGCAAATTAATAAATTTGTTTTAACCCAATGCATCAGTTAAACAAAGCATATCCATGTAACAGAAAACATTTTTTAGTAGTTTACCTCATTTCTCTTAGACTTATCTTTTTTAGGGTCCATTACTTCGTTCATTTCACTGGTAATCACAACTTCTCCTTCTTGAAAGTTCAATAGAGTTTGAAACAATTTCTCATAAAATTTTGCTTTTCCATTATTTGGAACATAAAGGTAAAGGTGCAAGCACCAGTCGTTTCCAAAGTGAGAATTTTGCCTTCAGGGGTTCTTATTTTCAACATAATACATCTTCCTTCTGTGTCAGATATTTTTTGTATGACATTGAGTCACTGATTCAATAAATAGCTACACCTCTTTTATTTTCCTAAGAAGCTGAGCAATAAACTTTTCCCAATTTCTTGCTCCGAAGATGTACACAATCTATCTTTATATGTGTTTCCTGGATGCAAATAATATTTACCTTTTGCTTTTTAAGGAGGTTAAATGTTTTAGATCTCTTGCTAGGAGAATTCAGGCCATTCATATTAACTGAAAAATATAAATCTTCCATCTTGCTAGTATGCCATTGCTTCATCTAACTTCCCTTCTTCTTGATATAGAATTTCTTTTGGAGTACTCCCCAATTCCTCCAGAAGTATTTTAGCTTGATCAGTAGTTGAAATAATTATTTTCTTTTGTGGAAAAAACACCTCAAGAGCAAATGGAATTCTCCACCGATATCCAAAGCTTGTCTTACAAAATTCAAGTCTTTTCTTTTTTTCAATAATGTTGTAGGTAGGTCATGGAAAATCTGCATTTCATTCCCCAAATCCTTAAGAGGGGATTCTCTTTGCTTGTTCAAGATAAAGCCTCTCATTTTCTGATGAGTAAATTTGACCAAAATATCCCAAGGTTTTTTTATATTTGGATGAAAATTTGGAATTTGCACTATATATTTGATTGATATCTGAGAAATTACATTCAGTCTTGAAATGATCCTGAAGTAATTTGGAGAAACTCTCTTCTAGATTAGTCTTGCCAAATTCTTCTAGAATTAATTTAAAACACAGATTACAGATTCTGCTCTGAATCTCTAATATTTCAGTTTTCTGCTTGGCCTGCTTTAACTACTGGTACCTAGTCTCTTTTTAATTCCAAATCCTTACACTGAGATTTCAAAGAGTCAATTTCAAATGAATTACCCTGAATTTTCTTCTGTATCTCTGATAATCCAGTTGTAAAATCGCTGCAATGTTAAAATATCTTTTTTGATTTTGTCATAGGTAAATTTCTCTTTTTGCTTAATTTGTTGATAAATTTTCTGTTCAGACTCTTTTATCTGAGCTGTGGTTGTTTCTGCTTGGACTTGTATAATTTCTTGTATCTTAACTATAAACTCTGGAGAATCTTTTCTGTATATTTTAAAATTTTGCAAAGCTCCCTTTTTCAAATATTTTTATTCTAGTGTAACAACCATATCTAAATGTTTGAGTACTTTGTACATTGGATTTGAATGGATTGGCTTTTTAAATTGTTTTTATTGGTTATGTACCGTAATAATAAATAATTTGAATCTGAATCTAAGTATCTAATTCCTCTTCTACTTGCTCTTGTTCCTTTTTCTCTTTATGTCTGAGGGACATTTTATGTGATCTCCTGGATCTCCTCTCTTTATATATCTTATATAGTCCCCTCAAAAATGTCATATACAAGAATTGTACCATATCCTGTGCTGTATTAACCAAATATACAAAAAAATGGTTGATATAAACTATAAGATGAGTGCCCCAGAGTGCTCCTATCAGGCCCCCGAGCAACTGGCACCATTTTCGCACACAGCTTACCTCTCAGTCACAATCCTGTTCCCTCTGCAGCGTCCGGTCGGATTTCCCACCATCTGCGCTGGAGTTACAGGAAGTGCCGCAGCTTCTGTGTAGCAAACGTAAACTGGGTTTTAGCGGTTTACGTTTGCTATGCAAAAGCTGTGGCACTTCCTGTAACTTCGGCGCAGATGGTGCAAAATCCGACCAGATGCTGCGGAGGGAACAGGATTGTGACTGTGAGGTTAGCTGTGTGCAAAAATGGTATGGTTGTCATCTGCTTCCTTCTCCCTCTCTTTTGCTTCTTTCTGCATCACAGCTTGCTTTTCCAAGTTTGCTCAGTTGCACAGGAGCTACAGAGCAAAGCCTCTATTTTCTCCATTGACTGGGGCTCCTCCTTGGGGAGGAAGGGGGGGGATAGCTTGCTTCAAAGGAAGCTCTATTACTAGAAGTAATTTGGAGTTTGACTATGTTGCCACAGAGCAACTTACAAAATAGGGATTTGGAACATTGGACTTTCCTTTCACCATCAGACACACCCACAGCTGAGCATCCTTTTGGTTTTGGCCCAGCCGCTTCACTCTTTCTGTGGTTACTTGGACTTGTCCTCCGCTCTTCCCCAGTAGCATATTGGGCACCTTCTGACCTGAGGGGCTCATCTTCCAGCGCCATATCTTTTAGCCTTTTGTTACTGTCCATGGGGTTTTTTAGGCAAGGATACTGGAGTGGGATGCCATTTCCTTCTCCAGTGGATCACATTTTGTCTGGGTTCTCAGCTGTGGCCTGTCCATCTTGGGTGGCCCTGCATGGCATAGCCCATAGCCTCATCGAACCGCGGAAGCCCTCTCACCATGTCAAGGCAGCAATCTTTGAAAAGAGGCTGTGTGATACCCTGAGGGATTTTGTCAACAAATCCCTTTTGGAGGGCCTTTCTCCTAATAGGCTTAAGGAGGTGGTGGTTCGCCCTCTCCTGAAAAAAAAATCTTTGGACCTGACTGATCTTTCTAACTATTGGCCAGTGTCCAACTTGCCCTTTTTGGACAAGATTATTGAGAGGGCTGTGCCAAGTCAACCGCAGAGCTTCCTGGATGACACTTCTGTATTAGATCCTTTCCAGTCTGGTTTCTGGTAGAGGTTTTTCTGTTTGAGCCGTTCAATTTTCTATATCTCAAACAGTTCAATGGATTGCTGGATCGAAATAACACTTGAAGGGCTTTTAATATGAAATCAAAATATATTTATTACTACAAGGGAATGGGGAAACTGGGAGAGAAAACAACAAAGCACTAAGAAACTACATCTTGCTAAGGAGAAAACATGGCTAAGAGTGAAGAGACTGAGAGGAGACTTTCTCTTTCGTCTTGAACTTTTGCTGACTAGACAAAGGAGTCACCTGACTAAGTGGCCAAACAAACAAACAAGCTTTCCCCTGTTATCTCTTGATTGGCAGGGAGCCAGGATCTCCTTCCTAGGTCATGCAAACAATAGGGAAACAGGTACAGTATTAACCCTATAATGACTGGAACTTTAGAACATTGCAAAGGACATGCAGAACAGATACATAATCCCAACATTTCCACCCTAGTCACGGCACAGAAATGGCCTTAGTCAGTCTCACTGACGACCTTTGGCAACACCTGGATCAGGGCAGTTCAGCATTGCTGATGCTATTAGATCTTTTGGCTGCTTTTGATATGGTTGATCACCAGCTGCTGATTTGCCACCTCGTCGACCAAACTGGAGAGCCAGTTTGGTGTAGTGGTTAAGTGTGCGGACTCTTATCTGGGAGAACTGGGTTTGATTCCCCACTCCTCCACTTGCACCTGCTGGCATGGCCTTGGGTCAGCCATAGCTCTGGCAGAAGTTGTCCTTGAAAGGGCAGCTGCTGTGAGAGCCCTCTCCAGCCCCACCCACCTCACAGGGTGTCTGTTGTGGGGGAGGGAGGTAAAAGAGATTGTGAGCCGCTCTGAGACTCTTCGGAGTGGAGGGCGGGATATAAATCCAATATCTTCATCTACCTCACAGGGTGTCTGTTGTAGAGGGGGGAGGTAAAGGAGATGTGAGCCGCTCTGAGACTCTTCGGAGTGGAGGGTGGGATGTAAATCCAATATCTTCATCTACCTCACAGGGTGTCTGTTGTGGGGGGGGGGGAGGTAAAGGAGATTGTGAGCTGCTCTGAGACTCTTTGGAGTGGAGGGCAGGATATAAATCCAATATCTTCTTCTTCATCATCTTCTTCTAGGGATTATGGGGGCAGTTTTACAATTGCTGGTCTCCTTTCTCCATGGTCAGGGACAGAGGGTGGCACTTGGTGGAGAAATATCCAAGAGACACCCACTTGATTGTGGGGTGACACGGGACAGTACTCTCTCCTACGCTATTCAACATCTATATGCACCTTTTTGCGCAGGTTGCCCAGAGGTATGGCCTTGGGTGTCAACAGTATGCAGATGACACCCAGCTCTATCTGATGTGGAATGGTGGTCCTAATGATGTGCCAATAGATCTTGACCTGGCATTGCAAGCTGTGGCTGGTTGGATCAAACAGAACCGGTTGAAATTGAATCCAGCCAAGAAAGAGGTCCTGTATCTGAGGTGCAGCGATCCAGAGGTGGGATTCTTTCTTCGAACCTTAAATGGGGCCTCTTTGGTGCCAGCGAGGGAAGTTAGGAGTTTGGGAGTGCTCCTGCATGGCCTGTAAGATCATAGAATCATAGAGTCCTTTACAATAAGAATATTTTGAGGTCAACAGGCCACTATTATTATTATTGACTGTAGTCTCCTGTACATGATGCCTGTTTTATAGTATGGTATATGATTTTATTGATATGTAACTATTTTGTTGTATTTATTGCAGTGGTTTTAATATTGTTGGAAGCCGCTCTGAGATGTTTCAGGAGGAGTGAGATATAAATGTGCATAAATAAATAAATAAAGAGACACACTAGCCACCCACAATACTAAACCCATATTTACACCAGATAGCATGATCTCTGACTGGCATATCTGTGCACAGCTTTTCCCTCAAGCACACTGTGCGTTCACTGGCTTGAGAACTTTCATTCTACATAGCCAGGGATTCTCTTCACCAAAGCCACTCCAGCTGTTGGGCAGAGCCTGATAGGATTGGGCAAATAGCTTGCTTGTGGTTAATGGGATTGGGACAGAATGTGAGCTGGGGGGTACAGCAGCAGAAGTTTTGTGGCCTAATCTGGACTGTGCATCTCCTAGGAGGTTGGGTGCCTTCAGGATAAGAGATGAAGGCTTTGTTTGCATGCAGTTCTTCTGGGGGAGGGCTAGAACTAAGAAATCTGAGGCGGGTAGTCTTATGCTGTGAGGAACTCCAAAGGGATCTGTTGAGGCTGGGTGAGTGGGCGTCAACGTGGCAAATGCGGTTCAATGTGGCCAAGTGCAAAGTAATGCACATTGGGGCCAAGAATCCCAGCTACAAATACAAGTTGATGGGGTGTGAACTGACTGAGACTGACCAAGAGAGAGATCTTGGGGTCATGGTAGATAACTCACTGAAAATGTCAAGACAGTGTGCGTTTGCAATAAAAAAGGCCAACGCCATGCTGGGAATTATTAGGAAGGGAATTGAAAACAAATCAGCCAGTATCATAATGCCCCTGTATATCGATGGTGCGGTCTCATTTGGAGTACTGTGTGCAGTTCTGATCGCCGCACCTCAAAAAAGATATTATAACATTGAAGAAAGTCCAGAAAAGGGCAACTAAAATGATTAAAGGGCTGGAACACTTTCCCTATGAAGAAAGGTTGAAACGCTTGGGACTCTTTAGCTTGGAGAAACGTTGACTGCGGGGTGACATGATAGAGGTTTACAAGATAATGCATGGGATGGGGAAAGTAGAGAAAGAAGTACTTTTCTCCCTTTCTCAGAATACAAGAACTCGTGGGCATTCGATGAAATTGCTGAGCAGACAGGTTAAAACGGATAAAAGGAAGTACTTCTTCACCCAAAGGGTGATTAACATGTGGAATTCACTGCCACAGGAGGTGGTGGCGGCCACAAGCCTAGCCATCTTCAAGAGGGGTTTAGATAAAAATATGGAGCAGAGGTCCATCAGTGGCTATATATATATAAAAAAAATTTTTGCCACTGTGTGACACAGAGTGTTGGACTGGATGGGCCATTGGCCTGATCTAACATGGCTTCTCTTATGTTCTTATGTTCTCCCATTCCCTCTCAGAGCAGATGCCATGATCCTACCATCCCATAAGAAATAGAACTCACAGAAGGCCTTCTTCATGTAACTATGTACAAGTCCACCTGTTCACATGCAAGTTACTGGCTGAGAAGGAATTTGAACCAGAACCTTCTCATGTTTTAGTCCCTGCACTGCCCATCCTTTCCCCATGATCACTTCACAAGGTCCAGGCGGTGTGCTAACCTGACCTTTAAACTCTGATCTAAGATATATTTATTCAGCAGTAAGTCTTATTGATCGTTGTAATGGGACTTACTGCTGAATAAATATGATTAGGAGTAAACATGTATTTGTCCCATTTCTCCTGTCTTGTCAATGTGTTTGTGGGCAGACTGCAAACTCCCCAAGGTCAGCTGAAGGAATAGCACTGACATTAAGGGGACCTGGGCTCCGTGAGAGAGAGAGAGAGAGAGAGAGAGAGAGACATCACATACACACTAGACTCAGCATTCATATTCATTTTTTAATGCAAATTTCTTAAAAGATTCCTTGTAAGTCAGCTCAGTATATGTGATTGACAACTATATAATCCATGGATTTAGCAGTTCCTATTTATTCACTTTCCAAAAGCAGGTATTGCAACTTGAAGGAATCATAAATGAACTCCTGGCTTATTGGGTTCCTAAATAAAGATCAGATCCTGAAGCAGACTCCAGGAATTATTTGCAATCAACATCGTAAACATTCCGGAACCTGACCTTGGAAATGCACACCTCCTTGAACAAACGTCTCTTAAGATCAATTTTATTTACTTTTAAATTTTTCTGTGCATGCTGGTATCCGGTCATTACCAAGAGCATATGACCATCTAAGGAACAGCATGCCTATTATATTCAAGGAAGCTTTAGGCCAGCAAACTCCAGAAGGCTCGTAGCATCTGGTTGAATGTATCAGTTTGAACTTAAGTACTTTGTAGTGGTAAGTTTTTCACTGAAATATTTACTTTTGAATTTTTGGTTCCATTCAGCTTTGTGTTATCTTGTTCCGTCATTATCTTGGTTTATTCCAGATTGAGAGTAAAGATGTAATAAGAAGAATTATGAATATGGGTCAGTACCAATGGCTGTTACTCCTGAAAAAACATAGAAAGACATTACTCCTGAGGAAGTCTATTGATGAAATGGGCCTATATCCGGGTGCTCATTGACCTTTTTGCAATATGGATATGTTAATATTGGACTTCTTCAACAACATGAAGTATGCTTAATTTACAATATGAAACATGACTTTTTTGCAATATGGAAATGTTAATATTGGACCTCTATTGGAATATGAAGTATGCCTAATTTATAATATGAAATATATGAATGAATATTATTATGATACGAAGTTTGTAAATTTTAAAATGTTGACCATTAAAATATATGAAAGCCCCTAGTGGGAGCACGGGATGCCCCCCAAGTTCCCATTGCCCGATTCTGGGACGACTCTGTGTATGGGGTCTGGGTGGGTCACCTCAGCTCAGATACAACAGCTAGTCTTGCCCCAAAAGGTCCAGCCACTTGTCCTGTCCCAAGCCCACAATGGGGATTGGACTGGTCAGCATGCAAGGGCCAAGACTTTAAAGAGGGTGTTGACCAGGTTCTTCTGGCCAAAGAGGATGTTGACCAGGTTCTTCTGGCCAACTGTAGCAACAGATGTTGCGGTCTACTGTAAATCCTGCCCCCATTGCCAGAGAGTGTCAACTCCCCAGTAAATCAGCTATCAACACTGCACATTGAATAGAATGGCTTTATTGAAATAATAAGAACATAAGAGAAGCCATGCTGGATCAGGCCAATGGCCCATCCAGTGTGTGTGTGTGTGTGTGTGTGTGTGTGTGTGTATATATATATATATATATATATACACACACATATACACACACACACTGTGGCTAATAGCCACTGATGGACCTCTGCTCCATATTTTTATCTAACCCCCTCTTGAAGCTGGCTATGCTTGAGGCCGCCACCACTTCCTGTGGCAGTAAATTCCACATGCTAATCACCCTTTGGGTGAAGAAGTACCTCCTTTTATCCGTTCTAACCCGACTGCTCAGCAATTTCATTGAATGCCCACGAGTTCTTGTATTGTGAGAAAGGGAGAAAAGTACTTCTTCCTCTACTTTCTCCATCCCATGCATAATCTTGTAAACCTCTATCATGTCACCCCGCAGTTGACGTTTCTCCAAGCTAAAGAGCCCCAAGCGTTTTAACCTTTCTTCATAGGGAAAGTGTTCCAACCATTTAATCATTTTAGTTGCCCTATTCTGCACTTTTTCCAATGCTATAATATCCTTTTTGAGATGCAGTGACCAGAATTGCACACAGTATTCCAAATGAAACCACACCATCGATCTATACAGGGGCATTATGATACTGGCTGATTTGTTTTCAATTCCCTTCCTAATAATTCCCAGCATGGCGTTGGCCTTTTTTATTGCAAACGCACACTGTCTTGACATTTTCAGTGAGTTATCTATCACGACCCCAAGATCTCTCTCTTGGTCATTCTTTGCCAGTTCACAACCCATCAACTTGTATTTGTAGCTGGGATTCTTGGCTCCAATGTGCATTACTTTGCATTTGGCCACATTGAACCTCATCTGCCAATTTGACGCCCACTCACCCAGCCTCAACAGATCCCTTTGGAGTTCCTCACAATCCTCTGTGGTTCTCACCATCCTGAACAATTTAGTGTCATCTGCAAATCTGGCCACTTCACTGCTCACTCTCAACTCCAAATCATTTATGAACAAATTAAAGAGCATGGGACCTAGTACTGAGCCCTGCGGCACTCCACTGCTTACCATCCTCCACTGCGAAGACTGCCCATTTATACTCACTCTCTGCTTCCTATTAATTAGCCAGTTTTTGATCCAAAAGAGGACCTGTCCTTTTACTCCATGACTCTCGAGCTTACTAAGGAGCCTTTGATGAGGAACTTTATCAAAAGCTTTCTGGAAGTCAAGGTAAACAATATCTATCGGGTCTCCTTTGTCCACATGTTTGTTCACCCCCTCAAAGAAATGTAATAGGTTAGTGAGACAAGATTTTCCCTTACATAAGCGATAAGCATGCTGAGTCTTCCTCAATAACTCGTGTTCATCAATGTGCCTACTCATTCTGTCCTTGATAATGGTTTCTACCAACTTTCCTCGTATTGAAGTCAGACTGACTGGCCTGAAGTTTCCCGGATCTCCTCTGGAACCCTTTTTAAAGATGGGGGTGACATTTGCTACCTTCCAGTCCTCAGGAACGGAGGCAGATTTCAATGAAAGATTACATATTTTTGTCAGAAGATCTACAAGTTCAACTTTGAGTTCTTTCAGAACTCTTGGATGTATGCCATCCGGACCTTGTGACTTATTAGTTTTTAATTCGTCTATCAGGTGTAGGACCTCCTCTCTCGTCACCTCAATCTGACTCAGGTCTTTCAACACCCCTTCCAATATAAGTGGTTCTGGAGGAGGCAAACACTTCTCATCTTCCACAGTGAAGATGGAGGCAAAAAAATGCATTCAGCTTCTCAGCCATTTCCCTATCCTCCTTCAGTAATCCTTTGACCCCTTGGTCATCCAAGGGCCCCACTGCCTCCCTGGCTGGTTTCCTGCTTCTAATATATTTGCAGAATTTTTTGTTGGTTTTTATGTTTTTTGCAATATGCTCCTCGTAGTCCCTTTTTGCCTGGCTGATCACAGTCTTTGATTTGATTTGCCACTGCCTGTGTTCCCTTTTATTAATCTCACTTGGACTAGCTTTTCACCGCTTAAAGGAGTCCTTCTTACCTTTTACGGCTTCCATTACTTTGTTTGTTAACCATGCAGGCCTTGTCTTATACCTGTTTGTGCCTTTCCTAACTTGTGGTATATATTTTATCTGAGCTTCTAGGATTGTCGTTTTCAATAGCCTCCAAGCTTCCCCAAGGGTTTTGACTGTATTTACCTTTCCTTTCAGTTTCCTCTTCACATGCCTCCTCAAATAATGACTTTTCCAGGGCAAGATGGTTCTTGCAAAAACAAATTATGGTGAGCTAATGCCCCATTCTTATGCCCCTTTACATCAACCTTTGCAGGTTCAAATGAAAAGGCGCCAAGCAAGCTGACCCTTCCCCCAAAGTTTGGTTCCCACAGTTTGTTGCAGGTGCGCCCATAATCACCCAGAGACAGAGCCATGGCCTTGACTGTCTCTGGGATCAGGCAGAAGAATGCTTCATTCAGTTACAAGAAGAGATAGCACAGAAGCATAGCAGAGGCCGAGGTAACTATAGGTCAGAATGCACTGGAAATAATACATGGCAAGAGATACTCTTGACAGAGAGTAAATCCACAGGCCCTTCCGCCGGTGCCTCTGCAACCGCTCCCCCTCATAGCTGAGCCCTTTAGCCACATGGGCATGGACTTTGTGAGGCCTCTGCTGGGGACCACTCGTGGGCATAGATTCATTCTAGTACTAGTAGATTATGCCACCCAGTTCCCCATGGTGATTCCCTTAATGACCATGAAGACCCCAGCTATGGCCAGGACCTTGGTAGTGCTATTTTCCTGGGTGGGAGTGCCCTGGGAACTTCTAACAGACCAGGGGAAAAGTTTCACGTCCATGCTTTGTAAGCAAAGTAGGCCACAACAACGAAGCAAAACCCCCAAAGTATACAGTTTGCTTCTGAAAATTAAATCATTTTTTAAAAATAGCAAAACACAGTACTATGAACAAGATTTAAAACATATATGATAAAACAACATGACAGAATGAGACTATAACTTGGCCAAAATTCTTGTGTGGGTAGCTGTAATTATCTTCTTCCTTATTTTTATTGCTAAAAGGATGCAAGTAGCCACCTTAAGGGTAACATCTGGAATGACATCAGCCAATAAAAATTTTGTACATTCCTCTTTTGATCTAAACTTTGTGAGAAATTGAGCAGTTTATTTTGAATAGGCCCATAGAATGGACAGAATAGAATACATTGAACAATATCTTCCATCTGATTGGTACCACAGGAACAAAGATGGTGGTCCATGGGTATTTTTTGAAATCTACCCTGAAGGTACAAAAATGGCACGGTTTGGAAGCAGGCTTAAGTAAATGCCTTTCTTAAAGGGGCATTTGAGTAGCTCTGTTCACTGCTGGGTCTGAAACATCTTAGGTCTACCATCCACAGACTGACGGCCTAGTAAAACAGTTTAATCCACCGTAAAGGGCATGTTGAGGCATTATGCGAAGGAAGAGTTGACAAATTGGGACCAATTGTTAGATCCTTTGATGTTTGCAGTAAGGGAAATCCCACAGGAATCCACTGGCCAATCCCCATTTCAGTTGTTATATGTATGGAACCCTCAGGGCCCTATGGCTATTTTAGCTTATGGTTGGGCAGGGAGATGGGACAAGGCTCCACAGCCCCTAGAACTATATGTGGAGCAGCTGCAGACCTGCCTGGTGAGAGCAAGGGAATCTGCCCTGTGGAACCTACAGGCCACCCAAGCCCATCAGAAAGCCCATCATGATCACTGTGCCCACCTGCGGGAGCTGGCCGATGGGACCGAAGTGCTTGTCTGCACCACAGCACTAGGACAGTTGGAGAAGGACCCATGGGTTTGGCCATATCCAGTAGTGGGCTACTGGGGCAACCATGCATATGGGGTCCAGGTTCGCATGCCTAGGGTCCCCATCTGCTGGCTGCACATAAACCTCCTCTAAGAATGGAACCCTTGCCCTGTGGCCTTTTCCATTGCAGAGGAGCCCCAGGATAAGCAAGCCATTCCCCATTGGGAACAGGAAGGGGAAATAGGCTTGCAGATCCCTGAGACGGGGCTGACGGAGGAACAGCAGAGAGAACAGGCAACTGTTTTGGACAGCCATACCACTGTTCACCAGGGCAAACTCGGCTGGTAGAGCACGCAATCATTACTGAGCCAGGTACGGTGGTGAGGGAGCCATTTAGCCTTTTACCTCGGAAGGCCTGGAAGCCCATCCAGAGGGAGGTTGAAGTCCTGCTGCAGGCTGGGGTTATTGAACCCACCATGAGCCCCTGGCAGAGTCCAATTGTGATTGTTCCCAAGCCAGATGGCTCCATAAGGATGTGCCTAGACTTCAGGGGTGTCAATTGGATCTCCAAATTCAGTGCATATCCCATGCTGCAGCTCTTGGAGCCGCTTAGTCAAGCCCAATACTTAACAACACTGGACATGACTAAGGGGTACTGGCAAGTGCCTCTGAGATGACAGGACAGGGGGAAAATGGCTTTTGCCACCCCATGGGGCCTCTATCAGTTTGTTACCATGCTGTTTGGGCTCTATGGGGTTGCAGTGACATTCCAGAGACTAGTGGATGTCCTCCTGGCCCCATGCCAGGGGTACGTGGTCTCCTATATTGATGACGTGGTCATCTTTCGTGTTTCTTGGCTGGAGCACCTCCAACGCTTAGAGGCAGTCTTGCAGCAGATGGCAGATGCAGGGCTCCACTTAAATGCAAAAAAGTGCACCTTTGCCCACACTCAGATACAGTATTTGGGGCACATGATAGGAGGCAGAAGGATCTGGCCCCTCCAGTCCAAGGTTGCAGCCCTGCAGAAGCTCCCGGTACCCCCAACCAAAAAGGTTCGGCAGTTCTTAGGCTTGGAGGAGTATTATAGTCAGTTTGTGCCACACTTTGTGGCCCTCACTACACCCCTCTTAGACCTTCTTAAAAAGTTTGTTAAAGAGCCTTTATCCTGGGGGGTGCCACTGTATGCCAGCAGGCTCTGGATCAGATCCTCTCCCAATGCAGTGAAGCCTGGATTTTGCAGAGCCCTTTTGGCTGTACACTGACACTTCTGGCACTGGCCTGCTTTGCAACCCTTTTATATTCATGACAGACCATGCAGCCCTGCGCTGGATGAAAAGCAAGGGGGGGCAGAATGATAGCGGCCAGTGATGAATGCTTGCCCTGCAGCCCTACTCATTTCAGGTGCAACAGAGCAGGGCAGTTGCATGCAAATGTAAATTTCTTCGTCAAGGTGGTCTAAAGCAGCTTGGGTCTAACAAACACTATAAGTGAAGGGGTGTGTGAGAGTTCACCAAGGGTCAGGGCTGCTTGGAGCAAAGCCCTTTGCCAGGTGGGACTGAGGAGGCTTCAGGAGCAACTGCAGGATTGGGACTGGAAAGGATTTAAGGACTTCTGAGCTGAAGGCAGGGGCTGGCAACCAAGAAGGCAAGGAAGGATCCTGGCCAGTTGTGCAGCAGCCAGAAACTGAGAAGCAGCGGCACAAGGCCACTCTTCCAGGTCTGACTCTACGCCAGGCGAGAGTCCTTTTGGGGCAGTTCATGGGGCTCATGCCACTTGAGGGAATGCAGCACAGGATCCTGTACCCGTGAAGGAAATAAAACACTTCTCAGCTAAAACCCCTGGGACTTGCTTTGTCTTATTTACCACAAAGGGAGACACCAAGCTTTAAAATAAAGATTGGTAGTATGTCAGCTAGGTGCTCCTTAAGAACATAAGAGAAGCCATGTTGGATCAGGCCAACGGCCCATCAAGTCCAACACTCTGTGTCACACAGTGGCAAAAAAATTTATATACACACATACACTGTGGCTAATAGCCACTGATGGACCTGTGCTCCATATTTTTATCTAAACCCTTCTTGAAGGTGGCTATACTTGTGGCCGCCACCACCTCCTGTGGCAGTGAATTCCACATGTTAATCACCCTTTGGGTGAAGAAGTACTTCCTTTTATCCGTTTTAACCTGTCTGCTCAGCAATTTCATCGAATGCCCACGAGTTCTTGTATTGTGAGAAAGGGAGAAAAGTACTTCTTTCTCTACTTTCTCCATCCCATGCATTATCTTGTAAACCTCTATCATGTCACCCCGCAGTCGACGTTTCTCCAAGCTAAAGAGTCCCAAGCGTTTCAACCTTTCTTCATAGGCTCCAGCCCTTTAATCATTCTAGTTGCCCTTCTCTGGACTTTCTCCAATGCTATAATATCCTTTTTGAGGTGCGGCGACCAGAACTGCACACAGTACTCCAAATGAGACCACACCATCGATTTATACAGGGGCATTATGATACTGGCTGATTTGTTTTCAATTCCCTTCCTAATAATTCCCAGCATGGCATTGGCCTTTTTTATTGCAAACGCACACTGTCTCGACATTTTCAGTGAGTTATCTACCACGACCCCAAGATCTCTCTCTTGGTCAGTCTCTGCCAGTTCACACCCCATCAACTTGTATTTGTAGCTGGGATTCTTGGCCCCAATGTGCATTACTTTGCACTTGGCCACATTGAACCGCATCTGCCATGTTGACGCCCACTCACCCAGCCTCAACAGATCCCTTTGGAGTTCCTCACAATCCTCTCTGCTTCTCACCACCCTGAACAATTTAGTGTCATCCGCAAACTTGGCCACTTCACTGCTCACTCCCAACTCTAAATCATTTATGAACAAGTTAAAGAGCATGGGACCCAGTACCGAGCCCTGCGGCACCCCACTGCTTACCGTCCTCCACTGCGAAGACTGCCCATTTATACTCACTCTCTGCTTCCTATTACTCAGCCAGTTTTTGATCCACAAGAGGACCTGTCCTTTTACTCCATGACTCTCAAGCTTTCTAAGGAGCCTTTGATGAGGAACTTTATCAAAAGCTTTCTGGAAGTCAAGGTAAACAACATCTATCGGGTCTCCTTTGTCCACATGTTTGTTCACCCCCTCAAAGAAATGTAACAGGTTAGTGAGGCAAGATCTTCCCTTGCAGAACCCATGCTGAGTCTTCCTCAATAACCCGTGTTCATCAATGTGCCTACTCATTCTGTCCTTGATAATGGTCCTTAAAAGTACCTTTTATTTTGCAAACCTGCTAAACTCAGGTTGTACTTATATGTGAGGTAAGTAAAGACCACTGGGTCTTAGATTTTTGACTTGACAGAGCTGGCAGAGATGGAGATGAAGAACAAAGGTTTATTTATTAGAAAATAAAATATTAGGGTAACTGTTATCTGTGGATGGCTTCACTATAAAAAATAAAACTGGCACGCAAGTGAAGTAAGTAATCCCTGAAGGGAGATTTAATTCCCCTTTCTCTGGACAAGTTACTTCAGCAGGTTCAAGACTACTTGTTTCTCTTACAGAACAAAGTTTGAGTCCAGTGGCACCTTTAAGACCAACAAAGTTTTATTCTGGCTATTTGCTTTCACATGCATGCACACTTCTTCAGTGCATGCACACAAAAGCTTATACCCAGGGCATGCACACAAAAGCAGAATTAAACCCATAAATTAAACGCAAAATCCAGAAATAAACTTTGTTGGTTGACTAAAACTTTCTTCTGTTGCTTCAGACCAACATGGCTGCCCACCTGAACCTTTTCTCTCACAGAGCACCTTTTCACAGAACCTCCACACATCAGTTAGGAATAATGGGCCCTTAGCAGGATGCTTATTTATCACACTAAAAGAAGCTTTCTTCCCTAAGCTGACACCCCCAAACCCAACTAGAAAGCCAAATAAAAGCCTAGCTAAGATGACACTCCTTTCCATAGCCACAAAATCCCTGCCTAAAAAATAAAGAGTTGTCTTCCCCCTTCTTAAACTGAGTGTGGCTCAGCCTCTGCCATTCAGTGGAATTCCATGAGCTCTCATTGGCTGACAATCACTTGGATTTACATAAGTCCTACATCACAAGGATTGGTCCAGAGTCCTGGAGGAGTGTAAGTTTTTGTCCAGAATCTATCATAAGACTTCTTAAGTAAATGCAGAAGCTTTAATGAAGAAATATGTAACAAACACTTGTAGCATGTATACACAAGACTACTGCCTTGCCAGACTGATATGAAACAAAACTTACAATCCAAATATACTGTTGTGTATGTGTGACTCTGTGTTTCATGTGGATTGTTAGTTCCTGCCTGGCTCATTGGAGCCTTAGGACTGAGCTTGGGGACCTGGGAACAATGTGAAGCAGGATTCAAATCTCTGCTTCCTTGGTCCAGTCACCAGCTTGCTGCTGGCTCAAATGACCCAATTGCCAGACATCCTCCCTGTTCACTCAATAAACAGTCCATTTAGTTCAAAGGTTATTCATGTGCTTCAGGTGGGTAGATTACTCAGACTAAGTCTGTTAGAACTGAAGTAAAGTAGCATATAGACAGTAATATACTTTAGCAATAAACTACTATGAGCAGTGGCAACCCCCCTCCCCTTTCTTCCCATAGCTACTAATCTTTGGGAGGTTTCCCAAGGTTGCGATCTTGATATAGTTTGTTCCAATGATGTTTTATGCCTTAGATGTAACAACAGGTGTGCATTTGTTAGTGTGGGATAGATTGGGATGGAAGCTTGGGAAAGGGGTGGGGAGAGGATACATTCACAGCATCAGGACTATTTCCAACATTAACCCTATAATGGCAAGGCACTTGACACCAATGGTGTTTTAGCACAGGAACTTTGGAGTGTGTATAGTTGGCCCCGTTGGCCCAGTTTTAGTCTGCCTATTACCATGCTGTAATAAAGAGCTATGATCACTCTTCCATGAGCCTCCTCATGCATCGAACCCACTATTTAATATATAGGTTACAGGTTAACAGCCCATCACACCTCCCACCTAATTCTCCGGCTTAAAAGTCTTTGAATTATTTCTCAGGGTGCAAGTGTTACTTTCTCCAAGGTTGCATTCTAATTTACAGACATCTTCCTTTGGTACCTATCTTAAATTACTAGGGAGACAAGATTAGGCCCATGCTTCCCACAGTGGCCTCCCTTGTTACCAGTGCTCCCTCTAAGCCAGGGGTGTCAAACTAATTTGTTATGAGGGCCAGATTTGACACAAATGGGACTTTGTGGGGCCGAGCCATGCATGTCATAAAATGTAATGCCAAGTAGTGGAGATATAAACCTTATAAAGGATATGGATAAACACAATTAAAGATATTATTTTTAACTTAAAAAAAATGCTTAAAACTCTTGTGATATTTTGTTTAAAATGGAAAGGGAGGGAATACTGGGATTTGGCAATGCATTTAAAAAAATAAAACATGAAAAAAGCACAAAGATTACAGCAGAAATTAAAAACATAAAATGCTCTGAGCCTGGAAAAACATTAAATCGTTAGGTATTGCAAGCTTCTCTCCTCCCGCCCCCGGTCTACTCAGGTTGGTGATGGATCTGTGACAGTAAGGTATGGGTTAACAGAATACCAAGGAAAACTGAAGACGCACAGAGCCTGCATCAGGTGACCTGAGGGTGGGGGCCAGAGTGCCCGGAACTCTCAGGGTGAGATTGGCAGCTAATGACAGAGGCTGAAGTCAGTTGATGCCTGACAGAATCTGAGAGAGTTGGTCTTTGAGAAGGAGCTGGGGCAGTAGCTGTGGAGAGTCTTCATGAGAAGAAAAGCTCACTGCTAGCTGTATAAAAGCAGCCAAGGGGCTGTGTGTGTGACAACGGAAGTGTCCCAGTGAAGACATGAATGGTCACAGACACATATACATCTCTTAAGATCTAGAGAGGTGGTTGAGGGATTATATGTGGGTCTAAAAGTCTGAAGGGCTGGAAGTAGAGGCTCCAGTCGACTTGAGAGACTTGGCACATTACACCCAAGAGGCCAGCCTATACTAGAGGTGGAGAGTGTATTATAGAGGAACTGTGAACCTGAGAGACCTAAGAAGAAAAAGATATTTTAAAGCCTGAAACAACTGAGCAACTGGTTAACTGTGAGAGATACTTTATAGCCCGTGTATATATCACCCACATCCCCAGTTTAAGTCTTTGTGTTGAAATAAATATCTGTGGTTTACATTAAAGTTCTCTGGTGCCTATAATTTGGGAAAACTGTTAAAACTGCTGTGGTCCCCTACGAAGTGAATATATATATATCCATCTGAAAGCAAAACCCCCGAAGAGACTAGAACAGAGAAATCCATCATACCCACCCCTTGAGTTCTATAGTCCTGAGGGAAAAGTTTTAAAAAGGAAGAACTGAGGAGAAACTGAGGGGCTGGGATAGCCATAAACAGCTCATAGAAGTGATCCAGTGGGACCGTGAGGCGGGCGCTGTTATAGGCTCTTTATAATATTCCCCTTTGTATGTGGGTTCCCAGGTTATACTCACTAGGCACCAGTTCACTCATTAGAGACAAGCAGGCTCAAAGGAGCAAGCCATTATTTTCAAGGAGCTTCAACTGGCCATAAATGATACAAAAAGCTGCAAAATGCAGCCTTAGCTCCAGTCCATTGAAATACATTGTAGCACAAAGTTGCAAGGAAAACACAGAATGGATTTCCTTTAAAATCTGTTAATGCATAGACTTCAATGGGAAATCCATTCCATGTTTTCCTTGCAGCTTTGCAAGCCCAGAAGCTAGCAAAGACAAGGCAGAAGGAGCTAGAAATGTCATCCACAGCATTGGAGCTTTAAAGGGTGAGGACAGGAGGGAGAGGAGAGAGAGAAAAGAGCCCCCTGGGCCTGATTAAAGCCCTGTGTAGGCCAGGTGTGGCCTGCAGCCTGGGAGTTTGACATCCCTGCTCTAAGCTATAGATTCTTATGAACAAAAATTCTACTTTGTGAGCTACTGGCATTAAAGTTGTGAGCAAGCAATTTGGCTACTGCATAAATTAGTTTGCTCTGGGGCCATCCTTCCTGAGTTAAGACAAAAAATGTGTGAGCCAGAGGCTTAAAAACCATGAGCTAGCTCACACTTACTCAGCTTAGAGGGAACACTACTTAGCTTGCTAGAAATGTTAGTCACTGGCAATGGCCCAACTTTCACAGGGGTCACATTCCAAGAGTTTATGAAATGCAGTGGTATTTGGCAGAAACACACTGCCCCCTATCATCCCTCCTCTAATGCAGTGATCCCCAACCCTTTTGGCACCAGGGACCGGTTTTGTGAGAGACAATTTTTCCAAGGACTGGTGGTAGGGAGCAATGGTTTCGGGATGATACAATTGTGCATTTTATTTCTGTTAGTTTGGTGTAGTGGTTAAGTGTGTGAGACAGGGCTTTTTTGGTAGAAAAATTCTAGCCGGAACTGATTTGCATATTAGGTCACACACTCTGACACCACCATTGTTCCACACAGCTTTTTGTAGAAAAGCCCAGCAGGACTTCATTTGCATATTAGGCCACACCTCCTGACACCAAGCCAGCCGGAACAGTGTTCCTGCTCAAAAAAAGCTCTGGTATGGACTCTTATGATTCCCCATTCCTCCACTTGCAGCTGCTGGAATGGCCTTGGGTTAGCCATAGCTCTCGCAGAGCTGTCCTTGAAAGGGCAGCTTCTGTGAGAGCTCTCTCAGCTCCACCTACCTCACAGGGTGTCTGCTGTGGGGGAGGAAGATAAAGGTGATTGTAAGCTGCTCTGCGACTGAGATTCGGAATGGAGGGCGAGATATAAATCCAATGTTGTCATCGTCTTCTTAGATTGTAATATATAATGAAATAATTATACAACTCACAGCCTGGTTGCTAACAGGCCATGGACTGGGACTGGTCCACAGCCCGGGGATTGGGGACCCCTGCTCTAATGGATTGGCAGAATGAGCAGTGTAGTCAGTGAAACTGGGGTTACAATGCATGGGGCAGGTACCTCTAGAAACTCAGGTAGCTGGATTCCTCTTGCGATACTGAGTAACTCCCTACATCACAACTGGGTCTCTCCTGTGGAGCTCATGTCTGTTCAGTCCCTCCACTCACATTTAGATTTTCGGCGACAGGCTGTTGGCAATAAAGTGTGTTGGGGTCAAGTGGCTATGCACTATGGATGGTCTCCTTGACCAGTTCCATGTGCCTTCCAACTGGGAGACCATGTCTGGGTGTTGGCTTTTGGGAGCTGGGGTGATAAGGAGGCAAACTGGGCCCGTAACTAGAATGATTAAAGGGCAACTAGAATGATTAAAGGGCTGGAACACCTTCCCTATGAAGAAAGGTTGAAACGCTTAGGGTTCTTTAGCTTGGAGAAACGTCGACTGAGGGGTGACATGATAGAGATTTACAAGATAATGCATGGGATGGAGAAAGTAGAGAAAGAAGTACTTTTCTCCCTTTCTCACAATACAAGAACTTGTGGGCATTCGATGAAATTGCTGAGCAGTCAGGTTAAAACGGATAAAAGGAAGTACTTCTTCACCCAAAGGGTGATTAACACGTGGAATTCACTGCCACAGGAGGTGGTGGCGGCCACAAGCATGGCCACCTTCAAGAGGGGGTTAGATAAAAATATGGAGCAGAGGTCCATCAGTGGCTATTAGCCACAGTGTGTGTGTGTGTGTGTGTATTTGGCCGCTGTGTGACACAGAATGTTGGACTGGATGGGCCATTGGCCTGATCTAACATGGCTTCTCTTATGTTCTTAGTATCTTTTCAGGTAGAGCTGGCTTCAGGATGGATACTTAAACAATCTGGATCAGATCCATGGGATGTCATCACAGCACCAGGAATGCCAGCAGGCGGCAGGAGCAAAGCGGGATGGGCCAACATTGAGGGGCGGGGGGGATGTCCCAGATGTAGCTGAGGAAAGTGACAGTCCTGCTCCAGGGGATTGGCAATAATCACCAGCAGTCCCCAAAGAGCCACACATCAGGAGTGACTGAGGAGCAGCCTCCCTCAGGTGATAGGGATCAAGACCTGCCACAGACCAACTCTGAGATTATTGATCCTTGGGAGATTACAAAGAAAACAAGATAGATTGAGTCTTAAACTTAGAGCCAGTTTGGTGTAGTGGTTAAGTGCATGGACTCTTATCTGGGAGAACCGGGTCTGACTCCCCATTCCTCCACTTGCAGCTGCTGGAATGGCCTTGGGTCAGCCATAGCTGTGGCAGAGGTTGTCCTTGAAAGGCCGGCTGCTGTGAGAGCCCTCTCAGCCCCACCCACCTCACAGGGTGTCTGTTGTGGGGGGAGAAGATATAGGAGATTGTAAGCCGCTCTGAGTCTCTGATTCAGAGAGAAGGGCGGGATATAAACCTGCAGCCGCCTTCTTTTTAAAGGAAGAGGGGTATTATATAATGGCAAGTTATGAATGTAGTGATGTTCCCTTATTGCACTGTTTAGTTATTTTCTCCTTAGGGCTAAAAAACATGTGCTGTAGTTTCACTTTCTTCTGCTGGTTTTTGGTTTTCCGATTTTGTTCAAGCAGAAGTCAGGAAAGTATTAGGATTCTTTTGTTCTTATAAAACTTTCATTCTTTCTGACAATGGGGTTCTTGTGGAGTTATTCAACTGCCAAATAGACAAATAAGTGGGTTCTAGATCAAATCAAGCATGAAGTCTAGATCAAATCAAGCATTAGGGCTCTTTAGCTTGGAGAAACGTCGACTGAGGGGTGACATGATAGAGGTTTACAAGATAATGCATGGGATGGAGAAAGTAGAGAAAGAAGTACTTTTCTCCCTTTCTCACAATACAAGAACTCGTGGGCATTCGATGAAATTGCTGAGCAGACAGGTTAAAACGGATAAAAGGAAGTACTTCTTCACCCAAAGGGTGATTAACATGTGGAATTCACTGCCACAGGAGGTGGTGGTGTCCACAAGCATAGCCACCTTCAAGAAGGGGTTAGATAAAAATATGGAGCAGAGGTCCATCAGTGCTATTAGCCACAGTGTGTGTGTGTGTGTGTGTGTGTATATATATATATATATTTGGCCGCTGTGTGACACAGAATGTTGGACTGGATGGGCCATTGGCCTGATCCAACAGGGCTTCTCTTATGTTCTTATGTGACACAGAATGTTGGACTGGATGGGCCATTGGCCTGATCCAACATGGCTTCTCTTATGTTCTTATGTTCTTATGTTCTTAAGTCTTCCACCGTGAGCAGGAAAAGAGGAAGACTGATGGATTGACTCACTCGAGGAAGCTACAGGTCTCCAGTTTGCAAGACTTAAGCAGGGCTGTTAATGAGAGGAGATTTTGGAGGTAATTAATTCAAAGGGTCACCATAAGTCAGAAGCTACATGATGACTCTTCACACACACACACACACACACTTTCTGGGATGCTGCTGAGTAGCTACCAACTCTTTTTTTTTTCTGAGTAGCTACCAACTCTTTGAAATGGCAATATTTTTGTTTTGTTTTGTTATATGTATATGTTACATCTCTGCTGTATAGCT
Organism: Heteronotia binoei; assembly: GCF_032191835.1. Classification (NCBI taxonomy): domain Eukaryota; kingdom Metazoa; phylum Chordata; class Lepidosauria; order Squamata; family Gekkonidae; genus Heteronotia; species Heteronotia binoei. Next base: position 10,496,335 of record NC_083236.1, read on the forward strand.
GCCTTTTGTAAACCCCAATATATTTTACATATAAATAACTTTCACAATTGTACTATTATTTGGGAAGGGTACATAAATGGCCACAACCTTATGAGAGAAGACGAAAGCCTTTCCATCATGGAAACAGACTTTTGACCCTCAACCGTAGCGGAAGGAAATTATGAGTTCTTAAAGTGAAAGACAATGTGAAATGGAGTAGATAGAATGGGGATTCAACTGAGTGGGAAGGAGTGACATTTTGGATTTGAGATGGGGGGAAAGATTAGTATTAAACTTCAAAAACTTGCTCACAGATACTTCTAATTTAAACTTCCAAAACAGTGGATATTTTAAGAGTACTTTTGGGGCTGAATCATGCAGACCTGTGGTGGCACTTCTATAATTTATTTAATCATTTTGAATATTTTTTATACTGCTTCTTTAGAATTGTAAGCTTAAGGCTTACAATTGAACCCACAGTATAAAACACACAAGCTGTAAAAACTTGAAGCCATTCAAACCCAAGCAATATAAAATTGCCCATATTACAGAAGCAGACCGTTAAAAACCAGGTAGGATTAACCCCTATTTGAAAGCCTGGATAAAAAGATGTGTTTTCACCTGGCATCCAGGGCTTTTTTGAGCAGGAATACACAGGAATGCAGTTCCAGCTGGCCTGGCATCAGGGGGTGTGGCCTAGTAGGCAAATGTGTTCCTGCTGGGCTTTTTCTACAACCCACCCCCCTTGCTGGCATCTAAATGAAAGGAGGCACCAGGTGAGCCTCAAGGGGGAGGAAGTTCCAGAGGCTCTTGCAGCTCACTGATCCCTCTCAGGATGCAAAACATTTTCCTATTGTAATCCATTGTCATTGCCTGTTCATATCTGGGAATAATGTGCAGCAGCCCCATAACTTGGATTTTTTTCCTGGGCGGGGGGGAGATGGTGGGGCGCTGCAGGGGCACTAATTGAATTAAATTTAAATTACTTGAATTAAAGGAGTAGAGGAGGGGGAGGGAGGGAGAGGAGTCTGTCTGGCCAGTCTGGGAGGCTGAGGCCTGTGGAGGGAGTGAGACTCGCCTAAATTCTCCTCAGGTCTTTAGATGGCTTATATGGAGGTAGGGTGGCCATAATGTCTGAAGGCCAGCCAGGGACACCTTGGGGAGGGGGGGAAGGTAGGGGTGTGCGCGCCGCCGGAAACAGGAAGTGATGTCACTTCCGGTGATGTCACTTCCGGTGATGTCATGCCACCGCCGGAAACAGGAAGTGACATCACTTCCTGTAACGTCATTTCCCCGCTCCACCTGCCGGAAACGGGAAGTGACATCACTTCCTGTGACATCATTCCCCCCGCGCCACCTGCCGGAAGCAGGAAGTGACATCACTTCCTGTGACATCATTCCCCCAAATGACATCATTTCCCCAAATGCCACTGCCGGAAACAGGAAGTGACTTCACAGCACTTCCTGTGACGTCCCCAAAAATCCCCCAAATATCACCGCCGGAAAACAATTTTGTTCTCAAATCCTGTATATACTTCATCAGTATATGGGATAAGGCACTTTCTCAACTGTGCTGCATAATGCAGCCTATTTATTTTGTCCTGTTTGCTCTGTTGGCTCTATCTGCGCCACCTTCATCACTTTCGGGTGTGGATCCCCCAGTGGGGTGGGCTCCCGACTCCCTCCGCCGGCTGTTTCTGATAGCCCTGCGCCCCCTCTTTCATTTGATATGTGTCCCGTGCGGGTGCCACCCTCCCGCCGGGAGATGCCGCAAAATGAGCCCCCTTGAGGCTTATGGCGGCAGGGCTCGGGGGAAGCGAGCTAGACTGCTGTTCTTTTGAGGGGTTATAGAGTGTTTCGAGCCCGTCCCTGTGGCATTGGTCCCATCATTGTGGGACCCAGGGGGCCGGCGCAGCGGCCCGCCGAAGCAGCCTGTCACTAATAACACAGGTCGAGATGCGGGACAGGAACCCGGAAGTGACCGACAGGCTGCTTCAGTGGGCCGCTGCGCCGGCCCCCTGGGCCCTACAACGATGGGACCGATGCCACAGGGACGGGCTCGAAACACTCTATAACCCCTCAAAAGAACAGCAGTCTAGCTCGCTTCCCCCGAGCCCTGCCGCCATAAGCCTCAAGGGGGCTCATTTTGTGGCATCTCCCGGCGGAGGGTGGCACCCGCACGGGACACATATCAAATGAAAGAGGGGGCGCAGGGCTATCAGAAACAGCTGGCGGAGGGAGTCAGGAGACCACCCCACTGGGGGATCCACACCCCGAAATTGATGAAGGTGGCGCAGATAGAGCCAACAGAGCAAACAGGACAAAATAAATAGGCTGCATTATGCAGCACAGTTGAGAAAGTGCCTTATCCCATATACTGATGTAAATACAGGATCTGAGAACAATACAGGATCTGAGAACAAAATTGCACCAGAAGACACAAACACAAAGCTCCCTTACACTGAATCAGTGCTTGGGTCCACCAAAGTCAGTATTGTCTACTCCAGGGGTGGCCAGAGGGAGGGAGGGAGGGAAGGAAGGAAGGAGGGAGGAAGGAGGGAAGGAAGGGAGGAGGGAGAGAAGGAGGGAAGGAAGGAAGGAAGGAAGGAAGAAAGGAAGGAGGGAGGGAGGAAGGAGGGAGGGAAGGAGGGAAGGAAGGAAGGAAGGAAGGAAGGAAGGAAGGAAGGAAGGAGGGAGGGAAGGAAGGAGGGAAGGAAGGAAGGAAGGGAGGAGGGAGGGAGGGAGGGAAGGAAGGGAGGAGGGAGGGAAGGAGGGAAGGAAGGAAGGAGGGAGGGAGGGAGGGAGGGAGGGAAGGAAGGAAGGGAGGGAGGGAAGGAGGGAAGGAAGGAAGGAAGAAAGGAAGGAGGGAGGGAAGGAAGGGAGGAGGGAGGGAGGGAAGGAGGGAAGGAAGGAAGAAAGAAAGGAAGAAAGGAGGGAGGGAAGGAAGGGAGGAGGGAGGGAAGGAAGGAAGAAAGGAAGGAAGGAGGGAGGGAAGGAAGGAAGGAGGGAGGGAAGGAAGGGAGGAGGGAGGGAGGGAGGGAAGGAAGGGAGGAGGGAGGGAGGGAGGGAAGGAAGGTCTCTGGAGGCCTCCAGGGACCAGCACTGGCCTCTCTGCTGCCGGCACTGGCCTCTGGAGGCCTCCAGGGACCAGCGCTGGCCTCTCCGCTGCCGGCGCTGGCCTCTGGAGGCCTCCAGGGACCAGCGCCGGCCTCTCCGCGCTGCCTTCGCTGGTCTCTGGAGGCCTCCAGGGACCAGCGCTGGCCTCTCCGCTGCCGGCGCTGGCCTCTGGAGGCCTCCAGGGACCAGCGCTGGCCTCTCCGCTGCCGGCGCCGGCCTCTGGAGGCCTCCAGGGACCAGCGCCGGCCTCTCCGCCGCTTCCCCGGCCTCCACCACCACCGCCGGGCCCCGCGCGCGGGCGGGGAAGTCGGCGAGGGAGGGAGCATCCCCGCGCATGCGCAGAGCCTGCCGCAATCACCCTGTGCACGCGCAGGGACGCTCCCTCCCTCACTCGCCGCCTTCCCCACCCGTGCGCGCGGCCCACCGGCTCTCTGGCTGGCTAAACCGGGACCTCTAATGGTCCCGGTATAGCCAGCCCGGGAGCCGGGAATTGGGGGCCAGAACCAGGACTTTCCCGGGAGACCGGGATGGTCTGGCCACCCTATATGGAGGGCAGAGGCAGAGCTGAGGGTTGGTGTCCTGAACGTACAGGCTTGCACTGACTCCCTTCCCCTCCACCTCATCTTCACCCTTCTCTAGCTCTGCAGCTTTTTAATTTTATTTCCCCACTCCTGGGCTTGCCCGACATTTGACGCTTCTGGGTGGCTGGGCAAGGGCGTGTTCAACGGGAGCAGTGCTGCCAGGTGAGCTCATGGGTCTGACACTGTTTGTCTGTCTATCCTGTCATTTCTGTGTGTTGAGGCCTCCAGGCGCCATTCCACCAGGAAGCTCCTTGCTGCTCTGGATCATGGAAGACCTCTGAGGGCCAAACAGTTCACCTCTCAGGGGACGCAAAGGGGGCACTGGCACTGCCCATTTTGAAAGAGGATGGAGCCCCACCTGCCCCACAGCTGGTTATGGACTTGATGTGTAGTATTATTAACACAGGCCAAATAGTCCTGGAATCCATATTGAATAATAAGACCCATTTAAAAATGTTCACTTAGGCTGTGGTCCCAAGAGATGGCCAAAAGTATGAGTGTTCTTGGGGAATAATCACACATGGTATGAAACTGCCCTTGTATGTTGTCAGAAACAGTCCACTCCCACCCTTCCTAAAACAGGATCCCTCAGGGTAGTTCTATTCATATTTTCCCATTATTCTTGTGGAGTCTTGTGGATATGATCACCATCTTCTTGTACTTGAAGGGCTGTCCTATAGAGGATGGTGCAGAATTGTTTTCCGTGGCCCCAGAAAGTAGGACCAGAACCAGTGGGTTGAAATTAAATCAAAAGAGTTTCCAGTTCAACATTAGGAAGAACCTCCTGACCGTTAGAGCAGTTCCTCACTGGAATAGGCTTCCTCGGGAGGTGGTGGGCTCTCCTTCCTTGGAGGTTTTTAAACAGAGGCTAGATGGCCATCTGACAGCATTGAAGATTCTGTGAATTTGAGGGGCGGGGGGAGGTATTTGTGAGTTTCCTGCATTGTGCAGGGGGTTGGACTAGATGACCCTGGAGGTCCCTTCCAACACTATGATTCTATGATTCCTTCTTTGTATTTTTGATATGTCTTATGGCCAAAATAATAAGCATTTTTGCCTTTTTGGTGCTTTCATATCTCTTTTAAGCTGTGAACCTTCCAATCAGGGGTTGTAGTAACCACATGAATCTCTCATCCACTTAGAACCTCTGGAAAAGGTGCTCTGTACATTTGAATAGACATGTGGCTGCAGAAATAGCTTTTCCACATCTTATCTGCGAGTAATGCCACTAAAGCCAGTAAGGCTACTTCAGAGAGTTCTGTCAGCAGTCATTGGCAGACAGTGTAAGCCTATAATGCTATTGAAGTATGCCAGAGATGAAATTCTGAGGAGCAGGGTCAAAGTTCAAGTGCAACCAGCACCTGAGAAGTATGTCTATGACACAGTGATTGCACACCCTGAAGTGTGTCACTGTGCATATAAAATGCTTTTTTAGGCATAATAATTAGGACAATGGTTACATTAATGAGTTAAAACCAATGCATAGCCAGGCTCACAATTACACAGTTTGGGATCTTCCTTTGTGAGTGAGATTTGGAACATCAATCAAAGCAATTTTATGTGGGATGAGAAGCCCTCCACTAGGGTTGCCAAGTCCAATTCAAGAAATATCTGGGGACTTTGGGGGTGGAGCCAGGAGACATTGGGGGTGGAGCCAGAAGCAAGGTTGTGACAAGCGTAATTGAACTCCAAAGGGAGCGCTGGCCATTGCATTTAAAGGGACCACACACGTTTTAAATGCCTTCCCTCTATTGGAGATAATGAAGGATAGTGGCACTGTCTTTTGGGGCTCATAGAATTGGACCCCCTGGTCCAATCTTTTTGAAACTTTGAGGGTATTTTGGAGAGAGGTGCTGGATGCTATGCTGCAAATTTGGTGTCCCTATCTCTAAAAACAACCCCCCCCCCCAGAACCCCAGATACCTGTGGATCGGTTCTTTATTATACCCTATGGGAATCAGTCTCCATAGGGAATAATGAAATGCCAAGCAGACATCTCCCCCTCCCATCTTTCTGATGAACCTGAAGCAGGGGGAGGGCCTCCAAACCGGGGGATCCCCTGCTCCCACCTGGGGTTTGGTAACCCTACCCATCACCTACTGGCTGACCTCCTTCTCCCTTGCCTAGCAGTTGAACAGACTGTGCTGTGCTGTGATCCACATCAAGCGCTAAGAAACAAACAGAAACTATTTTCCTGAGGCCATCCTTTCCAGTATAAAGGCCTTACAGGTCTCTTTTCCTCTCCAATATGCAATTTTTTTTTGTTCAGGAGAGTGGCTGGGGTTTCTTGAGGGAAAATATGTGGCAGAATACCAGAAGAACAAATGTGTAGTGAGAACCAGTGAGAAGAGGTGTGAGAATGTGCTAGTGGCATAGTGGTTAGAGCATTGGACCAGGATCTTGGAGACAGAGGGTTGGCTCCCCCCCCCCCCTACCATGGAAGTTTGCGGGGTGATGTTGGGCCACTCACACACTCTCAATCAAACCTATTTCACAGGATTGCTGTGAGGGAAAAATGGAGAATGGGAGAATGATGTAAGCTGCTTTGGATCCCCACTGAAAACAAGGGCTGGTCATAAATGAAGTAAAGAAAACTAAATAAAATAAAATGGAAATGGTTGCATTGGCTTTCCTTTGCTGAGTTTGCCTTTCTGTCCTTCCTTTCTTTATTGTCATCGATCTCAGTCAGTTTCCTCTCTCAGTGTAGAAATTTAGATTTTATGATCCTCAGGGTGGACCTCATCTCTTTTACTTCTGTTATAGAGACACACATGGGAAATTATTAGGTCAGGACAAGGGAAGATAATGTATGCTATATGCACATGCCTTAGGATGGGAGCCCAACCTTGATAAGTCTGTGGACATTGAAAATTTTGAAACACCAGAAAATGGCTGCCATAACCAATCACAGAATGGCTACTGTGGGGGGGACATCAATTACAGGCCCTGTTCACACAGTGTGTTGAGTCTGTGTTAAACTGACCCGGTTTTGTTCCAAATATCTTTGTTCTGGATACTATCGTCCAGACTGCCATACTACAATTCGAATCACTCTGTGGTGAAACTGTCTTCTGCCATCCACACAATGGCACCATGCAGTTATTTTTTGCTTCCCCGCTGTTATGTGCATATGCACATAATGTGCATGGGCACATTATGCGCATAGGTAAGAAAACATTATGTGGTTATGCGCATATCGCTAAGTAGTAAAAAAAAAATGGTGGCCGTAAACCGGATGTCTGAGGCTCCTTTTGCTCTAGGACAGCCTTCAGCCATCCAGAAGCTGGTTAATCTCGCAGCAGAACTATCCAGACAGAGAAAACTATGAGGTGAAACTGGACAACTAAAAAAACACCGCAAAGGAGCAGGTAACAAAATAATCCGGTTCGGAGAAGGATTGGGAGGGGGTGACAACGATTAATTACCGGGAGGCAGATGTTGCTGTCTGATCAGCCACTTTTAATCCAGTAGGAAACAGCAGCGACAACTGATTAAACTGTGCGTCTGAACAGGCCCACAGAATGTTTTGAGATGTGAAGCCAATCATTGTGCTATGATGGAGCAACTGTTTTGAATGAGCAGTCCCTGCAGACTTGTCTTTGTTCACCGCAAATGATCGCAGATCTTTTTTTTTTATGACACTCGTAGTGGGCACACATTTATATGCATAAATCAACTTACAAACATAAAATAGCCCTGATCCAGCAGCATGCTTGCACAGCTGCTGTGGTTGTGAGCAGGTAGCTCAACTGAGTCAGATAATAGGTCTAACCAGCTATAGGTCTAACTAGTTCTCCCTCAGGGAACACGACTAAATTCAACCCTTTTCCCTTCTAACTATTGGATCAGGGTTGCACATGCAGCATTGCTGCTAATCTGATTGGGAATCATGTGTGTGCCACCTACTTGCAAGCATGACATCATTTGTGGAAATCTATCTGTGGATATGCCCCAACTCGTATGTATGTATGTACGTACACACACACACACACACACACACACATGAACTTATGCACACATAGCATATATGCATATACACAGATATACTCTCTAACATGACAGACACAGATTGCTTGTGTTGGATGATAATTGCCAGCTGTGGGAATGAATGAAATAGTAACAGAATAAAAGCCTTAACTGCTTGCCAGACATATAGGGGACACTACATAGATATGCAACTTTTGCTAGAGAAATAAACTCTTGTATCATTAGATAATGAGAGAAATAGGTTATTTCCTTTTTGAAAGCTTCCAACAGCCTGATATATTTGCTCAGTAGATTATTTTCTGTCATCTCAGTTAATTGAATTTCATCCATTGCTCTTAAAATTCATTCCTTTCACAGAAGGTTAAAAAGTTCAGAGGAGTCACATTTTTGAACCTTGTCAATTTATCGCATAAACCAACTTGAGCAGCACAGTGTTTGCAGGGTGTGGGGGGGGGAGAGAATAGAGTAATAAAAATTATAAAATAATTGCTTTGTAGTGTCTTGGTGAAACATAGTTCAAATAATTGTTTGTCAACCATCATTCAGGAACATGGAACCCAACCGGGATATTGTAGCTGTTACCTCTGGGACTATCCTCAATTAAAGAAGGCTTCCAGTGTAGTCAGAAAGCTGGCTTTAATGATAGATAGAAACAGTAGCAACACAAGTCTGTGTCAGAACTGGTTCACCTTTGGAGTGACCAGTCCTTTATACCTTATCTAGGACCATTATGCAGCCCACCAAAAGCACAGTGCAAAAAGTCCACATAAAGCAATACAAATTGGTTCCCACCAACACCTTTTCTCACCAGACACTTGGCAGCTCAGCTGTCTCTGAGAAGAGATAAACACAACCTTGTGGTACAGGCTTACTCTCTTTTGCAGGGGTGAAATTAATACATGTAATTGTTACAATGGACAGAGCACAGCTAAGGCGAGGCAGGCACAGTGCATCCCCCTCATTTTTAAGGCATCCAGTATACAGAAATTAAAAAATGGCAAGGACCCTTAACAGTAGCAAGTATGCAAAAGACTTCCACAGATATGACCTCATCCATAAATTTTCCTTGGGAAATTCCACAAAGGATCCTGATGCTCAGAAACTTACATTTTTTGTTTGCTGGAAAAAGAAACTTGAAGCCTGGTATTATGTTTCCATATAATCAGAGTTGACTGTCCAGGTGAAATTCTCTTCCCACTTGAGCAGAGTCAACATGTAGTTCCTTTGGACTCTTAAAACAGAGCTGCAAAGCTTTAGTGCAATTATAAACTAGTGATGAACACTTGGAAGTTTAACCAGATGGCTGTGCATCAAGAAACCAGAGAAAAATTGGGGTCATTTTGACAGACCCACTTTATCTCCAAATGCTTCTGTTTTTTTAGAGATGTTTTTTGATAAAAGGGTTTCAATCTCAGGTCCAATAAACACCCAGTAGGTACATGAATCATATTTTTCATGACACTGTGGTACAGCTGACACTGACATAGAAATAACAAACTGTCAGTTAGTCAATAAAAAAGTCAAGGAAGACTGACAGATGAGTTGCTTTTATCATCCCAAATCAGCTCATAGTGCTGGCTGCATTGAAGGTCAACATCTACGATTTTTCTGTGGTAAGCAAGTGCACAGAGACTATGGATTTTCTGCTATGTAAGCTGCACTGTCTGTCATTGTTCAGCAACACAGGCACAATTTCAAAAACATCAACATGTATTACAGAAAACCTCCCATGAACAAAACCCTGCACACAACATTTCTTGACATCCTTCAGTAAAGCAGCTCCCTTATTTTTCTACGGTTGACAGCTTCAGGCAGCAAACCAAAGCCTCTCTCATGAGCATCACTTTCTTTCACTTCTCTACCAATCAGCTGGGTAACAACATCTCCAGCAGAAGGCTTGGGGGATGGGGCACCATGCTGGGAAAGGCAGACACCTGAAGAAAAGGCTCTCAAGCCCATGCTCTAGCCAGCTGCTATTTCTGACAACATGGCTGAGGAAGAGCTATGGGGAAGCCAGGGGGAGGTAAGCAAAAATCTCCTCCATTGACTGTCTCTACTGTTAAGACTTACTTTCCTCCTGAAGATAAAAAAAAATTCAATGCATTTAGCCTCTGGCAAGAGCCTCAACATGGGCAGCTCTCACTTTAAATGAAACACGGCTAACGAAACAAGATCTCTTGGAATCTATGGAGATGCTCAAGTTAAATGTTATGGCAAAACTTAACCCATAGTGGAGCAGTTTAAAGAAACTAAAGACTCTTTAGCAATTGTCACAGAAACCACAGAAACAGTCTTAGAGCTCAGCTTATCTCTGCTGGAGGATCTGAAATAACAACAATCCGCCAAGGTATGGTTTAGAGAAATTAATGGAGCATGATAATAAATCAATAATTAATAATTTACAATTCAGAGGTTTTGGTGAAAAGGAGGGTTCTATGGATTTAGCTAGCATTTTTTTCATACTTCTTGGTTCGTGACTACATTGGAACTGGAAGAAGGCATATAGAATCGGCCCCCAAACTTCTGCACATTCCTGGATTTGATGGGACCTTCTGGTTCACTTTCTTAACTATTGTATAAAGTGCAAAATCTTAGAAGATGCAAGAAAACAAGGATACCCAGTAGGTATTCTGATAAATTACTGAGTCCTTTGACTGATCTTTTTACATATGTTTTAATTGAAGGTTATGCCACAATCCTGATCAGAAACTAATAATATAATAATACCCCCAAAGGAAAAAGATTTAACATGCCTGGAGTCTTAGATTCATTTATCTTTTAAATCAAGATTTTAAAAATTCAGCTGTATTATAAACCCTTTTATAATGAATTATATACATTTAAACCAATTAGAATTTATGCCTAATAGGAACTTAACTGATAGTACCTGCAAAACTCTAGATATTAATTATTGCACAACTAACCAACTTTCAGCAGTACTGTTGGCCCTTGATATTGATAAATTGGCAATATGTTTTTTAAAACAAAGAGTGGCGCTTGAGGAGAGGATCCGGAATGTGGTGTGTTGCAGGGTGCAATCCTCTCACTGATGTTGTTTAACAACTACCTGCACCCCCTTGCCCAGCTGGTCCAGGGGTTTGAACAACAAAAAATATATATGCACCGAAGTGTAATGTCTTTATGTTCAAACAATACAGAATTTTATATCCTGCACCATATAAATGCAGAAAAAAATCAAAATACACTTTTCTCATTAATACACACTGTCCACACTCTCTTTTTCATCAATCACAATAGGTACGTTCTCAAGATCTTATATAAACACTGTCTCTTTAAATCTACCTGCTGACATTGCTCCTCCAGGAAATAACAGCTTGCTTATGCTGAACAGTGTCTGTGCTACTGCTGGCCAATATTCTGGAATAAGGCACATAGAGCAGAAGAATCCATAGAACAGTATAGACACTGAAGAGAGACAGAGAACTTGTTCTTTCCAGAACTTTCCAACAGTTTCGATGTCTTCATCTGCTCGATCTCAATAATTTCAATCACAATAATTTCTCTCAGAGCCAAAGAATAACACACTCTCACATGGAACAAAACATAGTCTTCAAAGTTTCTGCACACGGCTGGGTTGTCACCAGTATGCTGATGACCGGCTGGCTGGACTCCGCCCCTGATGTTTTGGACAGAGTACTGGAGGATGTGGCTGGATGGCTATAGCAGAGCAGGCTGAAGTTAAATCCATCAAAGATGGAGGTCATGTACCTGAGCCATGGGGGTTTGGGACTGGGAATTCAGCTCCCAACTCTTGGTGGGGGCACCACTGACACCAGTACCAAGGGTGAGGAGCCTGGGATGATCTTGGATGCCTCACTTTCTATGGAGGCCCAGGTCGCTGTGCTTACCAGGTCATCTTTGGTAGTCAGGCAGCTGGCTCCCTATCTCACCTCCCAGGACTTAGTTACAGTAATCCATGCAATGGTCACTTCCAGAGTGGATTACTGCAACCTGTTCTACATGGGGCTGCCCTTGAACCTGACATGGAAACTACAGTTACTGCAAAATGTGGCAGCATGCCTACTGATGATGATACCTGTGCGGCTGCACAATTACGCTGGCTGCCAACTGAGTACCAGATCCGGTTCAATGTCATGGTATTGACCTTCAAAGCCCTATGAGGCCAGGGACCGACATACCTATGGAACGGTCTCTCCCCATATGTGCCCTGGAGAGCTTTACACTCTGCAGAGCAACATCTCCCAGGAGTCCCCAGGCCAAAAGACATCCGCTTAGCCTCAACCAGGGCTAGGGCTTTTTCTGCCCTGGCACCAGCCTGGTGGAACATGCTCCCAGTTGAAATCAGGGCCCTGCAGGATTTATTACAATTCCACAGGACCTGTAAAATGAAGTTGTTCTGCCAGAGCTTTGGTTCAGGTGGCACTTGTCCAACCGTCTTTTCCTCCCCTGCTTGCATGGCTTGCACTGCTGCAGTGCTCACACACTCATCACAATTTCCCCTGCTCACAGAGACCAACAGAGCATCACCGCAGGAGGCACTATGCATCTACCTTGACTAATTGCCATCTATTCGATTGGACTGTAACTTGATTTTAAATTTAAATGTTATATTTTGATATTAATCTTGTTTAATTGGTTGTCTTTATTTAAACCCTAATGTTTATTGTTATTATGTTGTTGATTGAAATGCAGCGATCCGCCCTGAATCCACCTGCAGGGGAAGATGGGCTGTAAGTCCAATAAATAAAATCAAAACTTCTGTTATATGAGATTGGGTAAAAGTTTTCTCTGTGCAATAAATGTCCTTTATCTGGCTCTGAAAGCTCATGTTAAAATCAATGGCTTGTGCGCTGAAGAAATCTTGTTATCTAGACAAGGCTGCCCCAATCCCCTAATTTATTTGCCCTAGCAACTGAGTCATTTGCATCAGCAATTTGACAAATCAAAGGCATCCTTATCAATAATAATGAATATAAAATAAACTTATTTGTGGATGGCCTTGTTTTATATATTATTACAATTAGTTTATTTATATTCTGCCCATTCCCCCGTGGTCAGGGCGGAGTACATCAATATAAATAATAATAAAATCACAATAAATTACAATAAAACCACAATAAAACCAACTACAATGACTAGTGAATAGTACAGCAGAAGGGTCCAGCAGGAAGATATACTAAGATGGTACAGTAGTGTGGTACTGCAGTGTGTCACGGCTGGGGCCGGGTCAGGCAAAGTCCAGAGGCAGTCCGAGGTCTGTAGCCAGCAAGTAGGAGTGTCCAAGGTGCCAAATCCAAATCGCTGTGCAAGTATCGCAGGTCCGAGGTCCAGAAGCCGAGGTCAGGGAGTCCAGAAGTCAAAAGCCAAAGTCAGGGAGTCAGGAACCAAAGTCAAGCCGGAGTGGATGCTAGAACGTCAGGGAGATGACTAGTTGCTTCCACAAAGCCTCCTCCCAAAGCCCACAGCTATATAGCCCTCTGCTGGCTGTTGCCCATTTGGGCTAATTGCTGGCTCTGGGAGGCAGCCAGGATCCTGTTACAACTCAAGCATCCTTGCTCTTAGGAGGGCCAGAATCCTCTCAAAACTCAGGACTCAGGGAGCGTCTTGCTTGTGAGCGTGCCACCCTCCTCCGATCCCTGAGGTCCTGACGGAGGCGGTCACGCACACGAGCCACCCGAGAGGACGAGGCAGGGAGCTGGGATCTTCTTCAGCAGGAGGCAGGGGTACTGGTGCAGGTGGCAGGGGTACAGTTTCCTCGGCAGGCTCGTCTTCCTCTGCAGGGTCCCCAGCACCCATGACACAGTGTGGTACTGCAGGGGAAGCCAACCAATCCAATGCCTGCAGCCTTATCCAAAAGCCTGGTGGAACAGCTCCATTTTACAGGCCCTGTGAAAGGCTAACAAGCCAGGTAGGGCCCGGATCTCCATAGGGAGCTGATTCCACCAGGTCAGGACCAGGACCAAGAAAGTTCTGGCCCTGGCAGAGGCAAGGTGGGTATCTCTTGGGCTGGGGATGGTCAGAAGATCTTGGGAGGCCCAACGAAGCGAACTTTGGGGCACATATGGGAAGAGACGGTCCTGTTAGTATGCTGGCCCCAGGCTTTAAAAGTCAAGACTAACACCTTGAAATGGACCCGGTATTCTATGGGCAGCCAGTGCAGTCTGTGGTGTGCTGGCCATATGCTCACCCATACAATTGATGCAGTCAGCAGGCAAGCTGCCGCATTCTGCACCCGCTGCAGTTTCCAGATTAGCTTCAAGGGCAAGCCAGCATAGATTGAGTTACAGTAGTCCAACCTGGAAGTGACCGTTGCATGGATCACTGTAGCCAGGTCTTGGGGGGTAGATATGGTGCTAGCTGCCTGATCTGCCATAGATGATAGAAAGCAGACCCGGCAGCCACTGTGACCTGGGCCTCCATGGAAAGAGAGGCATCCAGAATTACTCCCAAACTCTTCACTTGTTGGGCCAGCAGTAAAACAGCACCGTCCAAGGCTGGGAATTGGATGCATGGACCCCCAATTGGCTGCAAGACCCCCTGCACAAATTGACTTCCCTAGAGATATTCCCAGTGAGCCATGTGATGCCCTTCCTTACCCATTACAAACTACAGTGTTAAAGAGTAGTTGCTATCACCAGGGAGCCTGGTGATTGCTGTATGTAGCAAACAAACCCATGCATTTTTTAAAAAATAATGTCAGTTTTAAAAATGCAGTGCAAACCCACAACATAAGCATGGCATCCTGGCCTCTCTGTAGCTGAATCAAAAACTAAGGACAGGCATCTGAGTAAATGTAGGCACAACAACAGCCTCCCCAACAGAGAGCTCTTTCAGGCACCCGACACATGATCCAAATCACAGCTGCAAGTCCCTGGCTGCTGACACACACAAAATGATAACAGCTGCAAACAGAACCCCGCTGTAATTCACACCACCATCAGTCCCAGAAAGAAGCATTCCTCCTGGCTGATGCTACTTGAGGCTCCCACATCAGTGGGGTCTTCTTAAACCAATCCAACAAGACCATATTCCATTCAAGAGCTGAGGGTTAGGCCCCTGTCCCCACTTCTTGCAGCTTCGGCTTGTCAGGCCCATGCTTACCTGTGGGGGGCTTTTATGGTGTCCTCACTTGGCCCTGCAAGGACTTTTGTGGTGTCCTCACTTTGCTCTGATCCATAGGCTCCCAAGTCTCCATTGTCTACCATTCCTCAGGTCTCATTTCTTCCAATTCTTCCTGAAGTGAGAGCAATAAGCATGGATAGCATTAAGAAATTCCAAAAAGTGTGGGCTCCCCCCCTTTAAAGGTCAGGTTATTTATTTTACAACACAGTTCACAATCCCTGCCTGAAAAATGAAAGTGTCAGGATGAGCCTGCTATGTTTTCTATGTGTTTCATGAACTCGAGTAACATTACTTATTCAGAACTCTGTAACTTTCATTTTCTATATTTGCTTGAAGACATATCTATCTGAGTGTTAAGACATGTGCAGAAGGGAGGTATGCTTTGTAGATGATTGTCTTCTAGACATGGCTAGCTAGCTATTGCGTTGCTCTAGAAACAAAGCAGGAGGACTTGGTCATTGACCTTGATACTCTTAACTCTAGGTACCACCTTCCAGGGGAACAAGTGCTTGGTTGGTGGGAGAGGCTTTGTACATGCTTTTAAAAACTATAATATTGTGCAACCATACTGTTCTTGTCATTCCTGGCTTTGGCTGTCTACTGCACAAGGTTATGCTCTGTATATGATACTAATAAACCTTCTACTCTTTTACCATGAGAATTGGTTATCTGGGTCAATAACTGTAAGGCAGAACCTTAAAGAAAGTCACCCTCAGCCACATGGCACAAAGAAGGCCCCCACATTCACAGGCAGTCAATAATGTATCCACAGGTGGGCTTGGGATGGGGGAGGCCTAATAACCTTCAGCAGACTAGCACTCAGGCATAACATTCAGCATAGCAAGATAACGACACATAGCAAGATATGACAAGAGACAGAATATGGATCCTGAGGTATGATGTACCTCAGCAACCTGGTCTGAAAGGCAGACAAATGGCTCTTTGCTTCCATCTCCCACTTCTGTCCTGTCTCCCACTTCTCCACTTCCCACGTCTCCATCTCCCACTTCTGTAGGCTTCCATCTCCCACTTCTGTCCCGAACCCATCTCCTCGAAAATACCTTCTGAACCTTTTCCACTTTCACTCCCCACATTTCTGAACCCATTTGAGCATTAAATCTGTGGGGTGAAGTTTGGGATGAGGCTCCAAAATCACTAGGAAGTGAACCATCCACAGGTATATTACACTCTTCACAATCCTGAGGTCCCCCTGGATGATCCTGAGCTCTCCTTTCTGAGGTGGGATGAGTAGGAGAATATACTGAACTCAGATTCTCAAAATCCTGGGCTCTCCCTGGGAAGGTGGGAGAGGTAGGAGAATACACTGAATCTAGATTCTCCAAATCCTGGGCTTCCCCTGGGAAGGTGGGAGAATACACTGAACCCAGATCCACAATGTCTGCCAATAGAGAGTCCTCCGAGAACAAGGAACTGTCAAACTTGATCCCATTGTCAGCCATCTCTCCTACTTGTCCTTCCATTTACCAGACATCAAACTTCTATTTCCTAAAGTTAAATTATATATACACACACACACACACACTACTGTATTTGATAAACACGTACAATTTTCTTTAAGAGATATATACACAGCAACACAGAATTCACCCCTACTTCCCTTTCCAAACCTTCAATTGGGAAGAATGGAACCATTTCTTCTTTGTATCTGGGCTGGTTCCCTGCACTATCTCTACCAAATATACTGTAGGTGAGGCTTTATCCACTATATAACATGGTCCTTTCCAATCTGGGGTCAAAGTATGTTTTCTCTTAGAAAAGTCCCTGACCATCACCTTAGTTCCTACAGACCATTCTATCGGATTCTTTACCCATCCTATTTATCCATCCTCTTTATATTCAGACCCAATTGACCAGCTATGGTTTTATGAATTTCAGTCAATCTTTCACTTAATTGTTGTATCCATTGATCCGTAAGGACTCTAGGTTGCTATTAATCTGGTATCTCTGTATCTCACCATCATTGCTGCGGGGTATTCATTAATCTCCCCGTCATAGCCTCAAAGGGTGTATATCTATGGGAGGCAGTAGATGCTCTAAGAGCCATAAGGATTACGGATAATTTCTGATCCCAATCCTTTCCATCTGCCTTCACCATCTTCTTCAATGCCTCTTTTATTACCCTGTTTGTCCTTTCTGCTAACCTGGACAACTCTGGGTGATGAGCTACATGAAACCTTTGTCTTATTCCCAATAACTGGCACAATTACTGCATTATCTGACCAATAAAGTGAGATCCTAAATCAGAATTTAACCCTTTAGGAATACCAAATCTGGTAAATACATTGTTAAACAATTGTTTGGCAGTGATTTTTGCTGTATTATCCTTAGTAGGAAGGGCTTCAACCCATTTTGAAAAGCTATCAACTATCACCAAACAATATTGATTTCAATTTTTAGTTCTGGGTAAGGGACCTGTAAAGTACCACTCGTGGAGACGAGAGTAGGGCAACATGGGTTTATTCCATGGTACGATACAAGATGGAGAGAGAGAACACGCGGGCCGGTTCCCGCATATATACAGCTGCCGGACTATTCAACCTTCTGGCCGGTCCAATGTTGACCGTCCGAATTTCCCGCCACACACTGTGATTGGCGGATTGGCGCGCCCAGCGCGGAGGCACTTGGGTGTTACTCAGTTGCCTCCGCGGCTGGGGTGGATGGGTGTTAATCTGCTATCGTGGTCTTTATGAACTGGTTGCCTTCAGTGGGCGCCATACACTACAGGACCTATATAAGTCATTTGAACGTCAGACCACACTCCTTGATCTCTGATGTTTCATTGGCCCCTTCTTAATCTTAGAATCTGCATTTACCATTGCACATCGCAGACAGTTATTACACCATTGTTTCACATCTTGTTTCATTTGAGGCCACCATCCCACACCTTTCACTCGTTCTAGAGTCCTTTCCCCACCAAAATGTCCTTGTTCATGCACATATTGAATCAGGTCATTTCTAACTATCCCTGGAACAACTCATAATTTCACAGCCCATACTACCCCTTCAATTTTCTGAATTAAATATCTCCCACAAGAACTCTTTCCCTGTTCAAGCAATTGTTGGACTTCTATATCATCTTCCTGCAAAGTCTCCAAATCTAAAATATTTGGAGGTAACTTCTTTCCCCTAGACTTAGTGGTCACCATTGCCACCTTGTCTTCCTCTTCTTCTGGGGGCTTGGCTGAAGTCTCAACTGATTTAGCTGACAACTTTGCTAAAGCATCAGCTTTCCCATTCCAATATGCTTCTTTTCTTAGTTTTCTGGTGGGCTTTTACATGCGTTACTCGAATTGCCATTTTCCTATATATTCAGCAATTTCCATCCACCATTGTGCATAAGCCACAGGCTTTTCATCTGCTGTACACATATCATGAGATTTCCAGATTGGAAGCCAGACTAAAAGAGCTTGTTTGGTCCAATCTGAGTTTGTGAAAATTGCAACATTCTCTGTATTACTCTCAGTTGCAAGCACTTCTTTAACAGCCGCAACTTCTGCTGCTTGTGCCAAATGGAGGCTTACAGTTCCTCATTTCACTAAGTTATCATTAACTCTGATGATCCCATATCCAGTCTTTGCCTTTCCTTTTTCATAATAAGAAGACCCATCCACAAACCAAAATTTATAACTCTTCTCTAATGCTTCTTCCAAGGACAATCCTGATGACAGTGGCCATTCAATATGCATATACTTCGGTAATGGGCATTCATGCTTCTCCCCTTGTACAATCAATCCATAAGGGGCTGGTGATAACACTTTCCTCTTCTCTATTTGAATGCCTCTATTCACCAAAGCCAATGTCCATTGTGAAATTCTGGGATTACTAACATGACCATCTTGAATCTTCCCACTTACTATATACTGTAGTGGACTATGGGGGGTTGGAACTATAACTTTACTCTCCCCCAATATATATTCCCATTGTTGCAAGCACCAAAACAATGCCAAACATTCCCTTTCACAGGGACTTAAATTCTGTTCTACTCCACTAAGGCTATCACTCCGTTTTCCACCCTGGTTCTGGATCAATGTGGCTCCTCTTGCTTTATCCGTGGATGCTAATTGAACTATGAACGGCTCCCCTATTCAAGGCTATGCTAAAACCGGGCCTTGAGCCAAATCTCATTTCAATTGGGCCAATATTTCTGAAGGCTCTGGACCCCACTCCCATTTCCAATTCTTTTTCAATAGAGCCCATAAAGGACGAGTTTTTTCAGCAAACCCTTCTATGAATTCCATGGAAAAGCTTAGAGTTCCTAAAATGGCTCTCAAAGAATGCACATCAGTGGGAGCTGGTAACTTTCCTATGGCCTACACTCTTTGTGCATCAGGGGTTCTTCCCTCCTGACCCAAACACCCCCCCCCCCAAGTACTTTACTTCCTTTTGAACTAACTGAGCTTTGTCCCCGTTGATTTTAAATCCAGTTTCCTGGATAAGGTTTAACACTGCTTTTGTAGCATCCTGCACAAACTCCAGATCCTTCCCAAAAACAACCAGATCATCCACATAATTATTCGTGGCCTCCCTATACTCTATAGCAGGGGTGGCCAATGGTAGCTCTCCAGATGTTTTTTGCCTACAACTTTGCCTACAAAGTCTTTTTATGGGTTTTGCCTACAAAGTCTTTTTATGGGTTTTGCCAACCACATTAATGGATTATGGTCAGCACCTATTTTAGGAAGAATATTTTTTTTTTTTTGTAAATCCCAGATTTTTTGTAATCCATAACAAATCAATCCTTGAGAAAGAATTATGTCTTGCTGAAAAGAAAGTGTAGTCCTGTACTTTAGGGTTAAATTCTCTCCATATGTCCACCAAACTTTCTTGTTTAACTAAAGTTCATAAAATGACTTTGGTAGTTTTCCTTCATTATTCCCCCCCCCCCCATCTATCCAAAATATTTTTAACCCTTCCATTAAAGTCTCCCATTAGCATAATCTGCTCATATGTCACTTGATCTAATTGTTGCATAATATCCTTAAAGAAAGAGTCTTTTGCTCCATTTGGGGCATACAGTCCCAATAACAAAGTTTTTTTATGGTTTAACATCACTTCCACCGCAATAAATCTACCATCATCATCTTTAAAAATCAACTTTGGGTCTAGTTCTTGCTTCACATAAAAAACCACACCTCTTTTTTTCTCCTTAGCCAATGAATAAAATTCCACACCAAGTTGCTTATTCCATAAAAATTTGTAATCCATTTGTTTAATATGTACTTCTTGTAGACAAATTATGTTACATTTTTGCTTCCCAATCCAATGAAAAATTGCCTTTCTTTTTTGTGAATTAAGTCCATTTACATTCCAAGATATTAATTTGTAATCCATCATGTTTTTTCTGGTTTTAGTCTGTACTCCCAAATTCTTTATGCTCCTCCAAAAACTTCGTCATGTCTTGAGTGGTTGGGATGGTAAATTTCTTCCCTTTTTATTCAAAACCCAGGCCCTTTGGAAGTATCCAGCTGTAACTTATTTCACTTTCTCTCAGCTTGTCAGTCAGTTTTTTATACAGTCTTCTGTCATTTATAAATTTCCTTGGCAATTCTTTCATAATTCTTGCACTGCTACCATCCACCTCCAATTTGCGCTCAGATTGTTTACTTAAGATCCTACCCACCAAATCTCACTACCACATCCCTTGGTAGTTTATTCCTCCTTGCATAGTTTGAGTTGACCCTGTAAATATAGTCATAAAAAACTGGTTTCATCAGGGTCATCTCCCAAAAATTCAGCAATGATTTTTATTATATATGTCTTTAAATCAGTCTCATCAGACTCAGGCACCCCTCTTAAACGTATCTGATTTTCCATTAACTTGCAATCTCGTAGTACTGCTTTTTCCTGCATTTTTTAAATTGTGGAATCCACTGTATTAATTTTAACATCATGGTCTTTTATTTTTTCTTCAACTTCCTGCATTTTTTTTTTTACACTGCTTGGAAGTCTTTACTGAGAATGTCTATATCTTTTTTAAATTCCTTCTTACATTCAGCTATAGATTCTTTTATCATTTTAACCAGTCTTGCCTCCATGCCATCCATTTGCTCTTGTGTTTTGGATCTTTTTGCTTCTTCCAATGTCTTGGCTCTCGTCACAATCTGCTTTGCTCCTGGTTTGTGGGTGGACATCACTGCCTTCCCATTGTAAATATAGGCTTTGAAGTTGACATCACCAATTCACTTTTCAACAGTACAGTCTTGTAGAACGGAGCATGCCCTTTCAGATGAGCCCAAAATCAAGATATTATTTTTTTTAAATTTAATTTCCTTTTAAATGGCTTCTGCTG